>NW_024429182.1:22470785-23839118 GCF_017639785.1 Mesocricetus auratus | reverse complement strand
CCACCCCCTTTTAAGGTGCTGGTAAATAAAGGCTGATCATCCTGATAGCCAGATATGACATCACAACTGTAGTCTCACTAGCCCGGGAGGCAGAAGTAAGAGGACCACTTGAGCCAAGGGTTCAGCACCACTGTAGGCAATGTAAAAAGAGCTCATGTTTCAAAATAAGTAAGGATAAAAAAAAAACCTAATGGTATTCCAATTAAATAAACTCCTGAGAATTCAAGACAAGAATTTAAGGAGACTGAAAACCTGTTAGTTTGATCCCTGAACCCACATAAAGGTGAAGGAGAGAACAGACCCCACAAGGTTTCCTCTGACCTCCAAACATACACCAGGCATGCAAGCTCAAGTGTACTTGCTCTTGAGTGCACGTGCGCGCGTGCGCACACACACTCACACACACACAGATTGTTTATATTCTCTGAGTGGATTTGGATAGAAAGCCTCAGAATAAAATGAGACTCACACACACTCACACACACACACTTACACACACACACAGATTGTTTTAAACATTTTATATTCTCTGAGTGGATTTGGATAGAAAGCCTCAGAATAAAATGAGACCTGTCAAGGCAGATGGCCTTTCCTCCAAAGTGCCAACCCCAGCATCTCCTGTCCTTCTCACCGTTCTCAGCCTACAGAATTAATGACATTGCAAAGCATCTCCATCAATTAAAATAAGTGTTAGAATGGAAAGAAATTAGTATGGCAGCAGAAGTCTATAACCCTAGCACCTGGAAGGTGGCGGCAGGAGGGTTGGGAGTTCAAGGTCATCCTCAACAAACAGCTTATTCTGAGATAAGCATAAGACCCTTTGAGAAAACTAAAATTGTACCTTAATATTAAAATCTCCATACCTGGAAGACCCTTTAGAAATTGTGTGAGAGCTGTGCTCACTGAAGCCTCTCCTTGAGACTAAGAGTGTAGCTCCACAGCCTGAGCACCACCCAGAAAAAGCCCCCAAACCCAAACAAAACTCCTACTAAACACAACCTGGAGGTTTCATAGACCTCCTTGAACTGTCAGGAACAAAAATTCTTGCTATAGCCTTGAGACATTGTTTTCAAAAATCCAATTTCCTTCGTCATGATAGGACCCACGCCCAAACATCAAAAAGGTAAAGATGAGCACACTGAAGGCTCCAACTGTACCAGATTCTACCTTGGTCAAATTGCCAGTCTATCACCTATCAGCAGGGTCAAAGGATTCCTGTTCTTTCCTTTCCTGAGACAAAATTTATCAGTAACCCAGGCTGAGCTGGAACTCCCAATCCTACAGCCCAGCCTTGGGGCTGAACTATAAGCTTTCACCACCACACCCAGATTTTCTCTCATATCAGAGCCTAAAAGCATATGGACAAATCAATTCACAGGTGCTGGTAAGTGCCTATCAGAGAGCAAAGGCTCCCAATGAACACACTCTCTCGGCACCCCTTTCTGATGCAAAGTGTCCAGGACCCTCCCTACTGCTGAAGTACAGACTATCTGAGAAAGAAAGAGAAACAAGGGCGCCTTCTCCATTCAATATTTCTGTCGGGAGCACTTCCTGGATTTTTCATTGGCATTTAATACCAAGGCACAAGACTCATTTTTCATTAAAGTTGCAAGACTTTTCACTTTGCCCAGTTTCAAATGGTGTAATTGATCTGCATTGTCTTCTTAAATAACCAACTGGTGAAGGACACTGCAGCTTTAAATATTTCAGTGCTAGCTAGCAAATAGACTCCATTGCAATATGGCTCTGAAGGTCGTGTCCTATTGTCTCTCTCTCTCTCCTGGAAAAAAAAAAAAACCTAAATCCTTCTTTTAAGTAACATGGGAATAGTACCCCTAGAATTTCCACTCTTCTACTTCAGTCCCTTATAGTTCAGGGTGTTTATTGGAATCTCACACTCATAATTTTCCTGGCAAGGGCAATATGCTGATTATTAGTGATTGCAGCGCCTTTGTGAGACATAAACACATGTGTTCACATTAGTTTGGTTGAGCATACGTAACTATTAGGAATAGCACCACTCAAAGGCTGTTAACCGCCTTAAGAGTAAAGTCAGGGTGGTTTGGGCGGGGATGGCTTTCAGGCACCTTGAGCCTAGGATTGCGTAACCTGAAAATGTGTAGCTACTTAAAATGATAGGAATCTCAGCCTACTTCTCCTGCGACTACTCCCGCACCTGGCTGTTCACATGCGGCTTCATTTGTCAAAGGCCAAAATAAGAAGCACCGAGCACAGCACAGCACAGCGAAGGAGGAAATGGACTGGAAGGAAAAAAGGCCTTCTACCCGCAAGCAGTCACAATGTTCCCCCAAGCACACACCCCACCCCCACACAGATTGAGTGGAATAGTTCCAGTGAACCAGAAGATTTCAGGGGATCTGCAATTTGCCATTCCTTCTAAATAACAGTGGGTGGACCGATTTTTAAAAACCAGGAACCGGGGAGAAACGGGTGGGAAGAAGGCGTGTGCCAGAGCACAGGGGCATTACCTGAAAAGGCAACAGATTGTTACCATTATCGGTCCGGAAAGCGTTATCCTCCATCCAGGATTTGGAGGTGAGCGGGGCCGCACGAGGGAACTTGGGTGGCGCGATCACGTTGCTGGAGAAGGGCTTTTTGAGCGGCGAGATGGGGTTGAGCGGGGAGGGTACCCCCACGCCCACGCCCACGCCCACGCCGACAGCGCGGCGAGGGTCCCGACCAGCCTGTAGGCCACCCCACGGGTTGGACGGGGCACTCCAGGCGGCATTCACGCTTTGGTGCGTGTTCCAGCTGGACGAGGCCGAGGAGGCGGCGGCCGCGGCAGCAGCAGCCGCAGCGGCCGAAGATGAGGACGGCTTGCTGGTCATGATGGGTTGGTGGCCGTAGGCGGCGGCGCTCCTCTGCGCATAGGGCGCCTGGCTGGGGCTGGCGGGCGAGCGGCGTTGCTGAGAGGGCTGCGCCTGCGGGGGCTGCGCTGGCTGCGGAGGCTGCGGCGCGGGCGGCGGCGGCTGCTGGTGGTGTTGGGTCTGCGCCAGGCCGATCTGCGGGGAGAAGGTGCCTCCGAAGACCGGGTTGACGTGGTGCGGGAAGTTTTGGAAGAGCATGGTCCCGTTGACCGGGGTGATCCCCTGGAAGAAGCTGTCCTCCACCGCGTTTGTCGTGCCCGTGGACCAGGTGCTGCCAAAGGACGGCGACAGCGACGCTCCGGGCGCCGCGGGCTCCTGCGGCGGCGGCGGCGGCGGCTGCTGAGGGGGCTGATGGAAACTCAAGCCCGGCAGGAGCGGCGACTCCATCTGCATCTTGTCGGGGCCGTTGGGGGCTGGCGGGGCCGAGGCGGGGTTCAGGGCCGGCACTGCGCTACTGTCTTCGGGCTTGGGGGTCTCTGAGGAGAGGGGCGTGGACGGGGCTTCGGCTGCGCCGGGCTCGGGCTGGAGCTGTTGCTGCTGCTGCTGCTGCTGCTGCTGCCGCTGCTGCTGCTGAGACTGGGGCTGGGTTTTGCTTTTGTCCATCAGTAAATCATCCTGCATGGTTTGCGCAGCTGAAACGGGAAGAAAGAGAGATGCGTTATTGTCAGTGTGATCATGAATGCCCTCACTGAAGCGGGCGGGTGTTTTACTTGCGAAAATCCAGTGCCACCGCCACTAGCCAATTGCAATGCAAATCCATAATCTCGCATTTAGAAGAGCAGGTCGGGCTGCGGGGCGGGGGTAGGAGGGCTCGAGCAAGATCTCTAAAAACACTGTGAGAGCGTCTTCACCCTTTCTGACGTCTCGGTCCCTTTTCTGTATTAGTGAGAGATGTGCTTATAAGACAGAGAGACAGCAATTTCGCCACGTCTCTTTCCCCTTCACCGGAACTCAGAGCGTTCACCCTGCGATGAGAAACTGATTCTGGTTCCTGTTTTTTCCCAAGCACCACCCTCCCCCAGTTATTTGCATACGTCAATAAATAGTGCTGCGTCCTTCAGCAAGGTTAAAAAGACGTGGGTAAACGACCCTCTCGTTCCCCTTCCCCAGCTGGAGCACTTAAAAAAAAAACCAACAAGAAAAAGACAGCCCTCTTGATTAACAAACTGCCTTCTTGCCGCGGATAATTGTTTCGTTTGGCTGCAGCGAACCACGAGAGGAAATCTTAGGCGTTTGTTGGAAGAACTCAGCTGCACAATCATTCTGTGGCCTCCCAGTAGCGGCAGCTACTACTCCATTTTGTTAGGAGACGCTTTAATATAAAAGAAAACCCAGTTTTTAAACAGAAGCAAATCGCCGGGCGTGGTGGCGCAAGCAATCCTAGTTGTCTGGAGGTAGAGGTATAAGGATCAAATATTCAAGGTCAGCCTTGACTACTTAACCAGTTCGAATCCAGCCTGGTATAAATGAAACCTGACTAAAAAAAAGAAAAAAGAAAAGAAAACCTACTGAAACGTTTAGACGTGTTTGCTTCTTATTACTCTAAGGATTGTGGTGTTTCTGCCTATTGTCCAATTTTCTCGTCTCCAATTCTGCCGCCCAAGAGATTTCCTGGCTTCTTGGCGGTTCAGGTCTCAATGGGAGCCTGAGAAATTCTCTGCAGAGTGGAGAAATGCTTCTGGTTGGATTTGAGGTCAGAGGGAGGGAGGTGGGGAGAGGGGAGGGAGGGAGTCTGTGAGATGGAGTGGGGGCGGGACTTTAAAAATGCATCTGAGATTTAAGTAGACAGTCAAGATAATTCTGGGGTTGCCAGATTTTCATTTTTGAATCCTCTTGCTGCTGCCTAGGTCACAAGACTGGCAAATTTAGAATCCATTCTTTTATCACTAGTATTAACAGTGAAAGACTATGGTTTGACGACCCTGAATTACCATATGCTAGCAACTGTTAAAAATAGAGGAGTACAAAGTCCCAAATTCTCATACATTGTAATTATAGTACATTACCCTCACTGCTTCATTTAGCCATATAAGGAGTGTATGGTATTTTCCACTTCACATAGAAGAGCTATATTCACCTCTGTCATACAACCTGTTTTCTTACTCAAGGATGAAAACAGTAACCACTCAAAACCAAAAGATTTCCATGTGTGTAGTTTTCACTGGATTAACTTGTCTCAGAATATGTTAATTGCCTTAAATTTCTGACTATCACAGGGCTGAGACCTTGAAAACAAATATTTTGAAATGTTAAAGGAGTTATGACCAAACATATAATTATTTTTAGATGATTTAGTACAATTGCAAAGGCATTATTAATATATTTAATACAGTTAATTAACTCACATACTGGAGAGACATCTTTCTTGGGACATTTGTAAAAGGGCATTCAGATACACACAACAGCTCTGTCTTTGGACTATTAAAGATAACAATTTTTAAAATGGAGGCATCATTTCTCTTAAATATTATACAAAGGATACCAGACAAGAAGTTGGATCAACTGTTCTGTTTTATTAAAACCATCATTAAAATGCTTAACAGATGCCATCTTTCATTTCAGTTTCATGTACAAAGAGCACAGTGGGCTTAGGGAAACATTTCACTTCTCAATCACATCACTTGCCTTTATTCCTCTCTTCCCTGCCTCTTCCCCTCCCCTAGAAAAAACCCAGCCCAGTATAATATACATGCACCAGGGATTGCCTGCTGCTATCAATAAAGCTTGCTTTAGATTGCTTTTATGTTCCTCAGTTCCCTCTATCTAAAACAATGGCTTTGATTAGTATTATAAATAGAGCACAGAGAGGACAGTGAACCTTGGATTCAGACAGCACAAAGTTCCATCACTGCCAAAGAGGATAGGCACAGAGACATCTTCATACTTCCTTCTTACAGGGCTGCAGTAGACCATTATACTCCTGGAATGTGAGTGTTTTGGTGATCTAGAATTTTCTTTACAATAGCTATATCATCATGGCTGAAATATGTATTGGGTTATATTTAGTATCACCCAGCTTTTCTTGTTGTTTGTATTCAACACTTTTTGTTAATGCCTTCAGCTTAAACTGAATGCTCTTCGTGGGGGAAAAAAATGCTGTACTTTATCACCACTCCCCAACAAAAAAGTAACCTAGACTCAGAATGTTTTATGATAGCATTAGTAGTAATGCCACCTCATTAAATTCTCACTGTTATAAGAAAATGCCCCTTTCTTTTCTCAATGCTCTTTAAAAATAATACAAATTTCACTTTCTGTATAAATTCACTGTCAAGGTCAAGATCCACCTTTTAATAAATAAGATCTTTTAAACAAAAGCTAAGTTAGTGATTAAGATAAAATTTACAAAGTCAGTATGCAGTATCCTTAAATAACTGCCTGCATAATTTGATTTGGAAGGTTTTTTGCTTATATACAGCAAAGTCTAAGAAATAGATGCCTGTTCCCCTCCCCCACCACACACAATAGATCGGCTTTTACATGCAGTAACCCAATTTCAAGTAATAAATCCATAGCAGCAGTTACCTTTAAGTGTCCAGTTTTTAGGGATCGATAAAAATTGAAAAATGAACAGTATTTATTTCTTCTTTCGGGTTGATTATGTGACCGCTCTGGAAAAGCACTTTGACAACTGTAAGAAGAGTGAGCATGCGCACACAGAGAACTGTGGGGGCTGAAGTCCTTCACAAGGTACTCTGCCCGGCTTCAGCACGTTCAGCCAGGAAAGGAGGAAGCCTCGTAAATACAGATTCCAAGGGGGAGAGGTTGTGCCCGGATTATATTATAGTCTCCTAACCAATCTAAATCAGGAGTTGTTGAAATAAAAGAAGGAAAAATAAACTGGGTTGTCAACTTGATTTAGGAAGCAAGGCTAAAAGAGAAAGTAGATTGTAGGACTCAGAATAAATAGATCCAGCCAAGCTACCTTAAATGGTATTATGATGGTAATGGCTGGGTAGCCAGCAATAGGAACCCTACTAGAAAGAAAGAGACTAGGGTGTGGAAGAAAAAGAATAGATAAAGAGCTAGTAGAGAATTATAAAAAACTTAAAGCCCCCACCCCCAGATGCTTTGTTCTGTTTTGAGACACAGGTTTCTCTACATAGCCCCTACTAACCTGGATCCCTCTGGTCTCAGCCCCCAAGGGCTGGGGTTAGAGATATGTACTACCACACCTGCTTAAAGAAGACACTTTTAATAAAGAATTTAAAAAGTACCTTAATATTCAATGTGCTACTAACCTTGAAAGTAAAAACAGGTTTTCATCCACAATGCTTGACACTATCTACCAGAACTGACTGAGACAGCCCCTCCCTAAGGATGCCCTGGATGACTTGGAACTGGCAGTGCAGATCAAGCAAGCTTCAAACTTGCACCAATCCTCCTGTGTTTGTCCCCCCCACCACCCCAGCTGGAATTAAAGGCTTGTGCTACCACACCCAGTTCAGGATTTCTTTGTATTTGAATTTTTACTGGATGAGCAAAGCCCACTTCATAACCCCAGCATTAGCATGGCCATGAGTTCTCCAACAACCTGGGCTCTATACACAAAAATGGGCTGGGGAGATGGCTTAGTTGATAAATGAGTATAAGAGCCTAAGTTAGATCTCCAGAACCCACCAAAAATAAATAAATAAATTGAAAACGTAGGCATGGCAGCGTCGCACCCTTATAAACCCAAAACTGGGGGTGGGGATGGAGTGGGGACAGGTGGGTCCCTGGGCCTCTCTGGCTGGTCAGCCTATCCTAATAGGCAAGTCCAGTTCAAGTTGAGAGCCAGCCTTAAAAAAAGAAAAGTAAAGTAGGAAGGTTGCAAGAGTGGTGGGCAGATATGAAGGGACTGGGATATGGATGGCATCGGGATCCATGATGTGAAACCTACAATGAATCAATTAAAAATAAAGTCTATGGCTATATCACGGCGTCTTCCATGTATCTCTTCTGATCTAAGTAGAGCCTAATTAGTACTTGGATGGGAGATTGCCTGAGATAACTAGATACTGTAGGCTCTTTGTCTCCCCATCTTTCCATCGAGGCCACAACAGAGGGTCATTGCATCGTGCCCTCCCCCATCTCCATCCCAGGAAAAAAAAAGACTGTCCCTGAGAAAGGACCCATGAATTCGACCTCTGGCTTCAGCTTGTCCTTATTCACACATCCACAACCCCTCACACACACACAAACTCACCCATGCAAAAATTTCTACCTGCATGTTCTGAGTCAACTCACCTTATTTTTACCTAATAAAATGAAAGCATACCTTGTATTACTGATATAGTGGTCAAATAAAATTAAACTCTTTCACTGCAAAATAATATTTGATAAGATATTTAGTAAATAACTTAGAACCTTAGGAGTGTAACTGAATTGGACAATGACTTCTTTGTTCAAAATAAAAAAAAAATACATTCAGAGCCGGGCAGTAGGAGTGAAATCGAGGCCAGCCTGGTCTACAAACTGAATTCCAGGACAGCCAGAGCTATTATTACACAGAGAAACCCTGTCTCCAAACAAACGAATGAATGTATGTATGTGTGTACACACACACACACACACACACACCAGTTTCTTCTTGAGGATAATTGTAGAGGGAGATATTTGGTTGTTTTTGAAACAGGAGGTCATTTAGCACATGTTACCCTTGAACTTGATATCTAACAGAGGATGCTCTTGAACTCCTGACCCTTCTATGTCTACCTCCCAAGTGGTGGTGGGATTAGAGGTGCTACCACACACAGCCTTCAATTTCTTTTTTTTTTTTATTAAACTTGGTATATAATTGTCCCTATTTTAACAATGATTTCAGGCTGAATCTCACAACTTATTAACATCAACTGTCATTATGTATAGCTCCTGAAAGCAATAACTCAAGAGCTAAGTTTGCTCACGTAGGCAGAAGATAGTATTTCTTGTGGGATCTGGTTCCATGCTATTCACCCATGGGGTTTAGAGTAAATGTCAGTTGATGACTACACTAATTGAACTTAGAATTGAAAATGCTAAACATCATTTACAACTGTCTTAATTTTCTGTTTCCCTTTCTTACAAGTCAGAAGGAAAGTTTATCAGAAACTACCAATTTGCATCTTTTAGTTTTTCTTCTGTCCTTCCTCCTATTGTGTTTTGTCGTTCTTCATTTTACATGAGGCAGAGTCTTTAGCCTCACACTTGAACGTAAGCTAGCTGATTCTGCTAGTCCAACTAGCCTGCTTGGTCCAAGACCCCATCTCTGCCTCCTAAACTCTAGGATTGCAGGCAGAATCACCTTCCTAGCACTTCATTTTGTGTTTAACCAAAATAGTCAAATGCATTTTTTTTTTAGATAGGATGTCTGGAGCCCAGGCTGTCCTTGAACTTAAATCCTCCTGCCTCTGCCTCCCAGGCACGAGTCACCACACCCAGCTCATGTACACCTTTTTTGTGCTTACTTTCTCTTTCGTTATTACCACGTCTATGATACTATGTATAAACACAGATAGCATGTAGGTTTTCCATATGTACACTTAATCTTTCTTTCTTTTGAGATGTCTCATTATGTTGTTCAGGTTAGTCTCAAATTTATGGGCTCAAGTAACCCTCCTGCCTTAGCTTCTCAAGTATCTAGCAACAGCACTGGCAGTATAGGGGTGAACACAGCTGCCTTCCAAATATTAAGTCCTCAAACTCACATAGATCCACCATTCTTTGCCTCCCAAGTACTGGGATTAAAGGCGTGCACAACCACCAACCACCACCACCACCACCTAGCCCAAGATATCTTTTTTTTAAACCTAAAGCAGCCAAGATTCTAGTATAAACTATACTTTGTTTAGAAGGACAGTTACACCAGGTGCCTACCATAGTCAGTCACAAGCCTATAATCCCCAACAACTAGCAGGTGGAGGCAATGTTTAAAAAAGAAAGAAAAAGAGGATCAGATGTTCAAGGCCATCCTTAGCTACATATTAAGTTCCTGGACAGCTTGGGCTACATGAGACCCTGTCTCAAAAAACAAGAGAAAATTAAACAAAAACAAAAAATATGACCCCAATGTGAAGGGGACCACCCAGGAAATAAAGTGGCCAGAGAACAAAAGAAACAAGAAAGGGTATGTAAGTAGTCAAAGTACATGATATATGTATATTAAAATGGTACAATAAAGCCCAGTGTTTTGTACAATGAATATATACTAATTTTTAGGTATTAAAGTTTAGAAACACATCCAGAATTGACAGTGTATTTTCAGTGGTATAGTGTTTACCTCATACATGCAAGGCCCTGGGATGGATTCCCCAGTACCAAAGGGGAATACTCTAGAGGAGTATCTTCACAGCATAAAGTTAAACAACAGATTACTTGTTTGAATACTGAGGATTAAATCCATGACCCCCACATATTAAGCACATATTCTGACCACTGAGCTATACCTCGAGTCCCATCAATTCCTTAAAATAAACAACAAAACACTAACCATAAATGAAAATAACAAACTGAACTAATTAAAAATATGTTTAGCTGGGTAGTGATAGTGTACATCTTTAATCCCAACATGCAGGAGGCAGGCAGATCTCTGAGCTGGAGGTGAACTTGGTCTACAGAGGGAGTTCCAAGACTGGGCTGTTACACAGAGAAACCTTGTCTGGGAGGGAAAAAAAGAATATGTTTGCCACTGGACCTACTGGCCTTGCTTACAATCCCAGGTTGAAGCAAGAGGGATGGATGGTGAGGGACCCTCAGAGAAATTGTTAGGTAAACATAAGTCATAAAGTTCAGCAAAAACATTTGATCTGGAAATGGATCATGGCAAGCACTGAGGATATAACATTGCCTAAGAAAGGATGTAGAATTGAGGAAACCTGGAGGGTACTGTATAAAGTGGTGGCAAAATAGCCACTTTTCTAAGTCATCTGTATTGCTTCTCTCTTAGTGAGGCAGAGTATCTTATATAGTTTTGTCTCTTGGCCCCCTCTCTTCCCGGTGTCTACCCTTGGTTTGTATAATACTTTATGTGTTCTGGTAATAAGCCTTTGGCTGGAATATCACAGTGGTAGATAAGATATTGACTTTGTATATACTCTTCCATCATGTGGGTTTTCACTCTACTACTAAAAAGCAAACAAGTTTTTGTTTAGGTTTCGTCTGGGTATGGTATGTCTGAGGAAATGCCTGCCTGGAGCCAGCTATAGAAGGGAGCTGATCGGTCTGTCCTGTTTAATGGCACCGACCTCAGTCTCATCCCTCAGAGTTAAGATCTAACAGGGACAGGCCTTGGTGGCTCACGCCTTTAATCCCAGCACTATGGGAGGTAGAGGAAGGTGGATTTCTGTGAGTTTGAGGCCAGCCTGTCTACAGAGTGAGTTCCAGGACAGGCTCCAAAGCTACACTGAGAAACCCTGTCTCAAAAAAACAAAACAAAACAAAACAAAAGAATATAGACAGGATTCTGTCCTTCCTCTTCTTTCTCACTGAGTCTAATTGGTCACTAAAACTTGTTCATTCTACCTCCTAAATTCCTGCTGTATCCTTTCCTCTTCATTTTCAGTCAATATAATCCTGTCCCTTAACTCTCTATAGTAATATATGTCTCTCATATAGTATGTGGCTTCCATACCTAAATCTTGAACCATCTTTTACATATGGGTTTCCCATGGTATAACCTTCAATGACACTCTACCCTCTTGCTGAAAGAATAAGATATATTCTCGTACTTTTCTTCCCAGGCATGCCAACCTTGGCAGCTCGATCACTTTGTGCCTACCTTTAGCCTGGAATACCTATCTACCTTTTGATAATCTGCTTCTACTCACATCTGTTCTGTGTTCTGTTCACTGACCATGTGGGCAAAATTGCCCCATTCCCTGGAGCAAGGGTATAACTCTGAGGACAGTACTCTTCATTTTTTGTTTACATGTCTGTTCCGGGTAAAGCAGCCACTGTAACCTGGCACTATGGAGGTGTTGGACAAGAGTTTGTTGACCAATCAAAGAACAAAGTATGTTTTGCCTCATAAAGGCTGAAGACAAACTCTTACCATTACAGGTATTTCAAAACGACTATGTTTAGAGCCAGGCGGTAGTGGTGCAGGCCTTTAATCCCAGTACTTGGGAGGCAGAGGCAGTCGAATCTCTGTGAGTTCAAGGCCAGCTTGGTCTACAGAGCTAGTTCCAGGATAGCCAGGCTGTTATACAGAGAAACCTGTCTCAAAAAACAAAACAAAACAAACCCTATTATGTTTAATGAGCATAATGTAATGTCTAATATAATTAATCTACCCTTTCTCCTGTTGTAGGATATTTACTTCTAGATTTTTTTATTTGCCAAATCTATTGTTCCTTGAAACATATTTCTAAAGAAGAAATTAATCATTCAAGAGGCAGAGTATTAAGGTTTCGATGTGTTAACAAATTCCTGAAGAAATGTTGTCACTTCAGACTTCTACCAGAGAGAACTTCTGAAAAATGAAAATGATCCAGGTATGGTGGCACATACCTGAAGTAGAGGGGAGGCAAAAAGAAGTTCAAAGGACAACCTCAACTATGAGTTCAAGGCCACCAGGAATGCATAAGGCCCAATTTCAAAATAAACAAAATATGATCGAAGGGAGAGGCAAGTTGGAGCAAAGTATAACCACACACATGTATGAAAATTCCATAATAAAACCTACTACTTTAAGCCAGGCGTTGGTGGCCCACACCTTTAATCCCAGCACTCAGGAGGCAGAGGCAGGCAGATCTCTATGAGTTCAAGCCAGCCTGGTCTACAGAGCGAGTTCCAGGACAGCCTCCAAAACAATACAGAGAAATGCTGTCTCAAAAAAAACCTACTACTCAAAAATAAAAATAAAATAAATGAGATGAAATATAAAGATAGTGAATGAATAGTATATAGAACAAAGAATAATGTAGTCCTTGATCTGATATTAACAAAAAAGTATAGAAAGTTTTCTTATGACATGCCAAATAAGATTAAGTCACTTTTATCATACACACACACACACACACAGCTTCTCACTAGGTAGCCCTGGCTGGCCTGAAACTCACTACTTTAGATCAGACTAGCTTTGAATTTACAGAGATCCACCTGCTTCTGCTCCTCCCCCCCCCCAATGTTGGGATTTAGTTGTGTACTACCAGGTCTTTCTTTCTTGTTTTAATTTTTCTATTTATTATTTTATGTTTATAGATTTTTGCCTGTATGTATGCCTGTGTACCCTCAGAGGCCAGAAGAGGGCATTGGCTCCCCTAGAACTGCAGTTACAGACTTCTGTACTTACATACTGTTGTGAACCACAATGTGAGTTCTGGGGACTCAAAGTCAGTGCTATAACCACTGGGATACCTCTCCAGCCATGGTGTGTGTGTGTGTGTGTGTGTGTGTGTGTGTGTTGTGTGTGTAGAGGTGTTCATGTGTGAATGCAGCTGTACATGCCATGGTATGCTGAGGTCAGAGGCCAACCCAGGTTCCTTATTTCTGACCCTGTTCAAGGAAGGATCTCTCCATTTGCCACTATGTATACCTGATTAGCTCCCACAAACTTTGGGGGAATGCTGTCTCCAGCTCTTATTGTACACTAGGAGCACTGGGATTACAAATGCAAACCAGAAAACATAACCAGGCTTTTATGTGAGTTCTAGGGATTTGAACTCCAAGCCCTCACACTTGAACAGTAACTACTTTACCAACTGAGCCATCCACCCGGTCCTCATCTTTACTTTTAAACTGTTTTCTTATGCCATACTGGAGCTTGAGTCAAGGGTCTTATACAAGCTCAGTAAGTGCTCTACCCCTAAGTATGAACCCTTTGTATTCATTTTGAGGCTTAAAGAAAAAAAGCTCAAGGTATCTTTACATGCAGTTTATTCATTAAAGTTTGGTGAGGAGGATAAGGGTACAGTTTAATGATAGAGCACTCCCCTAGCATGATCAAGGTCCTGAGTTTGATTTCCAGTACCATTTGTTTTATTGTTTTAAATTGTGGAGCCAGGAGATGACTTAGCAGGTAAAGGCACTTGCTACCTAGATTGATGACCTAAATTCAAACCCTAGAACTCACTTGATAGAAGGAGAGAACCAACTTCCAGAAGTTGTCCTCTGACACACACACACACACACACACACACACACACACACACACACACACACACACACAAATGTAAAAAATAAAATTTATAAAAATGTGAAGTTACATCAGCATCTAAATTTTCACTCTTAAAGGATTGTTACAGAAGGATTGGGAGAAACAAAATTTGTTTTCTTGTTTTTTACTTTATTTTTGAGACAAGGTTTCACTATGTAGTTTAGATGGCCTGGGATTTCCTGTGTAGTCAAGCTAGGCTTGATCTCCTCATCCTCCTGCCTCAGCCCTCTGAAGGCTGGGATTGCAGGAGTACAGCACTACATCTGTTTTAATTCATTCCATTTGACCCATGCAATAACCTTTGAGGTAAATACTGTTACTATCTTTAACAGCAGAAGTAAAAGAGAAAACGAAGGTGATTTCCCTACTCACACTCACATACTACTGGCAAAGCAAGGACCTCATTTCAGATTGATGCCAGCCCTGTCTTTTGTCTAGTGACTCATACAAACAGGTCCTTTTCTCCCAAATCCACACAGTCACAGAAACAGCTTGTACTTCAAAGGTGTGGAAAGAAGGCAAATGGTGGTTGAGCAACTTCTGTATGTGTGCCCTTTACCCGAAAACCAAAGAGAAGCTTTAGCCAAATGCTACCCATGGACTAGAGAGTCTCTCTCTGGGTGTCCTAAAATAAGCATAACTGTCTTCCAGAAGATGACTCATCAAAGCCCAGTGCAATAGCACATCCTGATAATCCCAGCAACTGAGTGAGGCAGGAGGATCTGGAGTTCAAGGTCATCTTCAGCTCTACTAAGTTGTCATCTTCAGTTCTAGTGAGCTCAAGGCCAACCTGGGCCACATGAGACCCTATCTAAAAGTAAAAAGAAAACTGATTGTCTTAATAGATTGAAAGGAAATGCTAGTCCAGACTAGAGGTAAAGAAGGAAACTTCTTTGCTACAATCTCGGCATTAGCAGTCAGCAATTAGCAGGTTCTATGCAATCTGATTAGTCATAGGAATTGTCACAAGGACAAGTTCGGTGTGTCTGTCTGTCCAGGTAGCCCTTGGATCCTCTCATTAGAAGCCAAGTAGCGTATCTATAGAATCAGTACCTTTCTCACACAGGGAATTGGGCTGTACCAAATTCCTTCCCTTGTACTAACTGACTTGAAGCTAACAGCTTGTGTAGTAAATCAACAGTATGGAGCCCTCCCCTTCTCTTTCACAGGTTGTAGATACACCACTGAGCACCAGAAAGTGAGCTGTACAGACTGAAATCCAGCCTCTTACTCTTCTCACCAAGGGCATGAACCTTATTGTAAAGCTACATCCTCGAGGGGTAATCCATAACTGGGATGTATGACTACATGACTCCCCACCATGGGAAAGTCAAGTTTAAGCTCAGAAATACTATAAAACACAGTTCCTACACTGTACATCTGGGGCTGGGGTATAGCTCGGTAATAGAGCATTTCCCTAGTGTGCCTAGTGTGTTGAGAGACCCTGGGTTTAATCTCCAATTTATAGAAGGGGACAGATCCAAGAAGAGACAATAATTCAATTCTCTTAACTCACCTGTGAATTTTTTGTTGTTGTTGTTTTGAGATTGGGTCTCAATATACAGACCAGCCTTGAACTAACTCACAGAGATCTACCTACCTCAATTTAATGTAGGCTGTCTTTATCTTCTATTATTGAACACTGGCTTCCTTAGGGTCTTGCTTTAACCCCATAAGCCAAAATCCAGAGATGTTTTTTCACTTTTTTTGTTGTTTGAGACTGTATTACCCTCTGTGACCCAAACTAGCGTCAAATTCACAAACCTCAAATTCACTCAGTCTCCTGAGTGCTAGGATTGCAGGGATATGCCACCACACTGGACTCTATGACTGATATTTTCATGGGGAATCTGAGAAACAGCAACTGCCTCTGCTACCACTTCCAGGAAAAATAAACTACCTGCCAAAATGCTAACAGAAAGTGATATCATCACAATAGCAGGGGATCAATTTAATATTGTAAGAGGTGACATGTGGACAGGGCATGGGCTTATCAAATTTAGTTGTCACCAGGCATAGTGGCACATGCCTGGAATACCAGCACTTAGGAAGCTGACAGAGAAGGATCAGGAATTTATGGCCAGCGTTGGCTACATAGTGAGTTTGAGACAAGTTTGAGCTAAATGAGACCCTGTCTCAAAAATAAATGAATAAAGAATATCTACATTTGGTGTCTAAGCATAGTTATTCCCACTTCCACTTGCCTGGTCCTAAGTAATAACAGTAATAAGTATTCAGGCCACAGTCAGCACCTTTACTGCCCCGTCAACTGCCCTCCCTCACAACAGAAATGTCTAGGAGCAGCTGTGTGCCCTGTATTCCCAGTACTAAAAGACTGATACAGGAAGAGTACTTTAGCCCAGCAATTTGAGGCCAGCTTAGGTTGGCCTTGAACTCACTCTGTAGACCAGGTTGGACCTTGAACTTGTGGTCCTCTTGCCTCAGCTTCCCAAATGGCTTTGATAACCAGCCTATGCAACCAGGTCAGCCCCAGATTATAAATCTGGGACTTATACGTAGGCAATATGCGTATAAAGTCCACATTCTTAGTTTCTTAGTTAGCTTCCTCTGGAATAAAATGGGGACAATTTTAACTACTGTATGTAAATATCAAAAATTATGTATGTATGAAAGCACTTTTAACAAACTAAAATGGTAAAGGGTAACATATGCAATCCAAAATTAATCCTGAGAGGCAGCTCAGCCACCTAGGAATTCTATACTGAGAATAGATTCTATGTCTTATTCCTACTTAACACTAATATCGGCTGGGTGTTGGTGGCACATGCCTTTATTTACTTTATTTACTTTATTACTCTCTGTGAGTTGGAGGCCAGCATGGTCTACAGATCGAGTACCAGGATTGGCTCCAAACCCACACAGAGAAACCCTGTCTTGAAAATAAATAAATAATAATAATAATAATAATAATAATAATAATAATAATAATTGGGATGGTCCTTGAATTACTGGTCCTCCTGTCTCTACTATTCCAGTGCTAAGGTTATAGATAAGTGCCACCATACTTGCTTTAAAAATTGTATTAAACATGTTTATTATTTTCTGTAGAGATGGGCACTAACATGCCTGGGCATGCATGTTAAAGTCAAAGAACAAATTTGGGTGACTAGGGCCTCTCCTTTTTCATCATGGTTCCCGAGGACGGAACACAGTTGTCAGGCTTGGCAACTCTGACACATCTTACCAGCCTAGCCCCATCTCTTTTTTTAAATACTTCTCTTTCCTGTGCATCCATGGTCTTAAACTCACTATATAGCTCAAGCTGTCCTTAGCATCATATCCTCCCTAGATTTGGGGCTTGTGGATGTATGTCAAACACAACCAGCTTGAACAACTTCCCTTTGGTACTGGATTTTCCAGGCTCAGGTACTTTTCCTGCTGCAGTTAGGACTCAACATTTCTCCCAAAGGGCCTTGTTGCCTTTATTGGATTTACAAAACTTATCTCCATAGCTTTGAGATTCCACTGTCTAAAGCACTCTCAGAAGATAGAGATAGAAAATAACTAGGGGCCTATTAAGCTCTTACATCATTCTAGGGCTTCTCTAGTCTGAATCATCAAACTGTTCAAAAACAAACAATCCCAAAGGCTTATGAACCATGTGGTCAGGGTTAGTCACCGTTATTGACTGGCCAATTTTCTATGTTAGTTACTTCGGCATCATTGTGACCAAAATAACCTGAAGGAAACCACTTTGTGGAGGAAAGATTTACTTGGCTCATATTTTCATCAGTTTTAGTCAGTTGTGGCAGGGAAGGCATGGCAGAGTTCATGGCATGCCTGTGGCAGAAATGCCTCACATAGTAGTCAACGAGAAGCAGAGACTACAACCAGAAGTAGGGGCAGGAATCATCCTCACTGGACCATTTGCCCCCTGTGAACTACTTCCACCAGGCAGGATCTACCTCTTCAAAGCCTGAGAGCGTCAAAATAACATGACACGTCCACTTGAAAGAGACCTATGGAAGACTGGGCAGAAGTGACGCTGCGTTGGGACACGCTGTGGACATCTGGCAGGGCTTTGGGTCTACAGTGCCATTTCAATCTGATATTTCTGGGGTTTTGTTCTGTTTTGGAGTTTTTTGTTTCTGTTTTGTTTTGTCTGGAAGACATGTCCATTGGAGAAAGTAGAGTATCAAAATCACCTACAATTAATTATTGTGCTGGGATTAACCTGTGACCTAACCCATAGTAGTGTTGGCTTTATGAAATTTTTTTGATATGTGTTATGTGTGGAGTTGTAATCTCCTAATGGATTTTTAACAATGGGAAGAAATAACTATAATCCATGACACATTGTGGTACAAGGAACAGAGCCAGGAGAACCAGACGCCCTTTGTTAGTTACTGACAGGCTAACTATCCACTGACTTTTCCAGCAGAGTTTATTTGTATTGTTAAACTGGCATAGTAAATGACACTTTTATTCACTCTCAAAGTTATTCACACTGAAGATCAAGTGGTAAGGTTACTCTGTTGTATCTAACCTTAAAAATCTGTTTAGGGTTTTAGAAGCCTGGTCTCCTCAATTACAGCTCTAAGGAGTAAACTATGAGAATATACATTGTTTCTTACACATTATATGTATATAGTAAGGCGTTGTTACAATTACTATTACTGGAAATGTTGAGTTAATAAAGTATAACTATCAAAGTACTCTTTAAAAAAAAAACAGGGGCTACAGAGCTAGCCCAGCAGTGAACAGCTCTTGCAGAGGACCCAAGGTTTGATTCCCAGTACCATGGTGACTCACAACCATCTGTAACTCCAGTTCAAGGGGATCCAATGCTCTTCTGACCTCTGTGTGTACTAGGCACATACTTGTAGACATGTACACAAAATAAAATAAATTTTTAAAACAATGAACCACTACAAAGACTAGGTGTGATGATCCATAGCTGAATACTTGATCCTCTTGCCTCAATGTCCCAAGTGCTGGGATTACAGTCCTGGATCACCACATCTACATTCTCTCAGGCATTCCTCCTAGCCACAAAAATATCGGACTGAAATACCTCCTTTCCGGCATAAGAGCTGTTAATTTTGGTCAAGTCCAATTTGTCCTTCCTTCTGTCACTGGTGCTGTTGTCACAGGTAAGAAAACAGTCTAATCTCAGGTCCTGAGCATTTATGCTTATGCTTTCTTCTAAGAATGTTATAGTTTCAGCTCTTACATTTGGGCTTAGTTAACTTTTGTTCATAGTGTGAGGTTTGCATATGGCTATCCAGCTGTGATGGAAAAACATACATTCCCCTATTACATTATTTTGGAGCCCTTGTTGTAAATAAACTGACCATCATGAAGTCAGAACTTATTTATAGACTTCCTGGCCCACTAATCTAAATGTCTACTTTATACCACACTTTTTTTTTTTGAAACAGTGTTTCTCTGTAGCTTTGGAGTCTGTCTTGGAACTTGCTCTGTAGACCAGGCTGGCCTCGAACTCAAGAGATCCACCTGCCTCTGCCTCCCATGTACTGGGATAAAGGTATGCGCCACCACCACCCAACTGCTACCACACTACCTTGATTAATGTAGCATTTTAGTGAGTTTTAAAATTAGGAAATGGGTGCCACTAAGATGGCTCAGCAGGTAAAGGCAATTGCTGTCAAGGTTAATAACCTGAGTTCAGGATCTCTAGGAACCTCATCACCAAAGGAGAGAACCAACTTTTAAAACTTGTCCTCTGACCTCTGTACGGGTTGCACCCCACCCCCATCCAACCACAAACATACTCACACACACACACACACACACACACACAGCACAGAGAGAGAGAGAGAGAGAGAGAGAGAGAGAGAGAGAGAGAGAGAGAGAGAGAGAGAGAGAGAGAGGGAGGGAGGGAGAGAGAGAGAGAGTAAATAAGCTATAATACATTTTCTAAGTTATAAAATAAAAATAGGAAATATGGGCTGGGATGTAGCTCAGTTCATAGAGTGCCTAGCATGCACAGAGCTCTGGCTTCAATACCCATAATCAAATAAACTGGCTAAAGTATCAGCACTCAAGGTGGAGACAATAATTTAAAGTCCTCCTTGGCTACACAGAGTTGGAAGCCAAATTAAAGAAAATAAATAAGGAGAGGAGAGTGCCCCGCCAGCATGGTAAACAGGAATTCCATCTTAAACAAACAATGAGACCAGTAAGTGTAAGGTTGGGGATGCAGCTCAGCAGTAGGATGTTGCCTAATGTGTACTTAGCCCTGGGTTCGATCCCAAGCACCACGATAGAGAAATAAAAGTGTTTCTTAAGTTAGGAATGTGAATTCTCTAACTTGGTTCTTCCTTTTTAATTTATTTTTTACATTTATTTATTTTTGCAATTGAGGACACAAGAATGCAAGGATATATGTGTGACAGAGACCTCTGAGAAGTAGGTTCTGGGGGCCAAACTCAGGTAGTAAGAATTAACGACAAGTACATTTACCTGCTGAGTCATCACTGTCAGCCCTGGTTCTTCTTTTACAGGAGCCCTTTGGCTCTTCTAGATCAATAAATTTCTATGAGACATTTAGGATCAATTTGTCACTTTCTACAAGATGAAATCTGGACAGTCATGGCTCTGAATTATAGATCAGTTTAGGGAGTATCACTAGCTTTAAAATATTAAGCAGATTTCCAATTACTGGATCTTTAATTTCTTAGTTTTCAGATGTTATTTGCTTCTTTTGTTAAATCAATTCCTTTGTGTTTTACTTTTATCATTCTCATTGTATGTACATTTGGCATGTAAGTGTATGAGTATGGATCAATGGTGCACACATGGAGGTAAAGGATAACTTTTAAAAAATTGGTTCTCACTGGTGCACACCTTTAATCCCAGCACTTGGGAGATACGGGCAGGTGGATCTCTGTGAGTTCAGCCTGGTCTACAGAGCAAGTTCCAGGACAGGCTCCACAGCTACTGAGAAACCCTGTCTCAAAAAAATCAAAACAAAAAAATTGGAAAAAACAAAAAACAAAAAAAGCAGGGTGTTGGTGGCACACGCCTTTAATCCCAGCACTAGGGAGGCAGAGGCAGGTGGATCTCTGTGAGTTCAAGGCCAGCCTGGTTTACAGAGTGAGTTCCAGGACAACCTCAAAAGCAATACAAAAATCCAAAAAAACAAACAAACAAAACAAACAACTTGGTTCTCTCCTTCCACCATAGGGTCCAGGGATTAAATTCATCAGCCCTTGTAGCTAGTGCTTCTACCCACTGAGCCATCTTGCCAGCCCAACGTTGTTTTTCTGAGACAGGATCTCAGGCAGCCCAACCTAACCTTGAATGTACTATGTAGCTGAGGCTAACTTTGAACTTCTTCCAGCCTCAACTCCACAATGCTTGGATTACAGCATTCACTACCACACCAAGTTTATATGGTGCTGGGGACTGAACCAGGAAACTGCAAGTGTTAGGAAAGTATTTTACCAATTGAGCTATATCCCCAGACCTATTTTGATCCTTTTGATGTTTTTATAAATGAAATTACCTTTTCTTGCTTTATTCCCAGATCAGACACTGTTAATGTACAGAAATACAATATGTCTTCCACATTGCTCTTATATCCTATAACCTTGTTTAAACTGTATTTTGGTTCTAACATTTGTTTTGTGTGATTTCTTGGAATTTTTATCATTAAAGTGATTTTCATGGTGTTTTGTTTTGAGACAGGGTCCTAATATCTATCTATCTATCTATCTATCTACCTACCTACCTACCTACCTACCTACCTACCTACCTACCTATCTATCTGTCTATCTATCTATCAGGCCAGCCTTGAACTCACAGAAAAATACCTGCCTCTGTTTCCTGAGTACCACCATGCCAGGCCTCACTAAAGATGTTTTTTTTGTTTGTTTGTTTGTTTGGTTTGCTTTGGTTTTACGAGACAGGGTTTCTCTGTATTATTTTGTGTATTATTTTGGAAGCTGTCGGTCCAGCCTAGCCTCGAACTCACAGAGATCCGCCTGCCTCTGCCTCCCGAGTGCTGGGATTAAAGGCGTGCGCCACCACCGCCCGGCTAAAGATGCTTTAATACACAGTTTAAACACAAAGGCTAAGAGAGAGTGGGGTTCCCAGAAAGAAAGACACACCCCACAGCAGGGGCACATGCTTCCCCTAACAGAGGGCAGCAGGAAGTAAGACATACTCAAAGGAGAGTCACCTCCTTGGAATTTCATCATCAAATAAATTATCTTTTCTTCTTCCTTTCCAATATGGATGCTGTATTAGTCTGCTTGTCTGCTGCTGTGATAAAATACTGACCAAAGGCAACTTGGGGAGGAAAGGGTTTATTTGACTTCCACATCCTAGTCACAGTCCTCATTAAGGGAAGTCAGGGAAAGAGCTCAAAGGAGAGGAGACACAGGAACCATGGAGGAAAGCTGCTCACTGGCTTGCTTTGCTCTGAAACCTTCACCCATTATCTGCACCTCTCTCAACATCCCTATCTTCCAAGCTCCCATAACAGCTCATTAAGTTTTGAGAATTCAATGGCCATTTCTAGTCCAAAGCTTCAAATTCTTCCTCAGTCCTCCCAAAAAAATAATGCAATCAGGTCTGTCTCAGCACCAATTTCTGTCCTAGGGTGCTTCTGTCACTGTCATAAACACCATGATCAGAAGCAACTCGGGGAGGAAAGTATTTCACTTTACATGTTATGATCCATCATTCAAGAGATGTCAAGGCACGAATTCAAATACAACCAATTCCTGGAAACAGGAACTGAAGCAAAGACCACAGAAGAGTGCTGCTTACTGGCTTGCTCTCTATGGCTTGCTTAACTTGCTTTCTTATACAACGCATGCCCACATGTCAGGGTGGCACTACCCACAGTGGGCTGTGGGCCCTCCCACATAATTGGCAATTGACGGCACAGTGTTGATTAAAGGTTTCAAGAAGATACATCCTTGTTTTATCTCTGTAGTAGATACACCTGGCAGGTTAAAGATGAACTCTTCATGGCTGGAGAGATGGCTCAGCAATTTGGAGCATTTACCTCTCTTGCAGAGGACCTAGGTTGGGTTCCCAGTACCCACTTGGTGCCTAACTCTAGGATTCAATGCCCTCTTCTGGCCTTCTAAAGCACTGCACAGATAGTGCACAGACACACATGCAGGCAAAACTCCCATATACAGAAAACTAGAGAGGGAGACAGACAGACAAGCCCTCCTACTCCTAATTATGGGCTCCTGTTTTCTCCCTCTCAATTGCAAACTGGGACTGAAAATAACAAATTAGTAGATTTTATTTGGTTTCCAGAGAACACACTGAATAATTATTTACGACTTTGTCATCGAGGTTCACAAGTGGAGGTCAGAAGGTAGTGCAGGACTCAGTCCTCTGCTTGCACAGTGTAAGCTCTGGGAATGGAACTCGGGCTGTCAGGCTTGGTGGCAAGTACAGAGAGCCGTCTCGCCAGCCCACACATAACGTCTAATGCTTGCTTTAAAAACATTCCCAAAATAGCCCGGCGGTGGTGGCGCACGCCTCTAGTCCCAGCACTTGGGAGGCAGAGGCAGGTGGATCTCTGTGAGTTTGAGGTCAGCTTGGTCTACAAAGCTACACAGAGAAAACCTGTCTCGAAAAACCAAAATAAATCCCAGAATGTTGCTTGATTTTTCTAATTTTTCAGCAAATGATGTCCAAATTATTTGAATTCTGGGTAGCATGTAGCTGCAGTCTATGTTCTTCTAAATTCAATCTTCTCCCTTTTATAATCTATTTTTACTTCTCCATGGCACCTCCAATCTCAGGTTCACTGGCATCTTTAACTCTTCCAGCAGTAAATTTAGCTGCCTTTGTAAACAGGGCCACTCTGATTGTCTGTGAGGGTGTAAGATTAACAGAGGGAAATAGCAAACCTCCAAAGTAAATTCCAGGAGCCACAAACTCACAGTCAAGAACTTCCCAGGAGGGCAGAAACTAAAACACAAGCAAATGTAGACAGTAAAACAAAGCCTAGGTGCTGAGAAGAGAGCTCACTGGCTCAAGCACCAGAACAAATGAACTAATCCTGGATCCTAAGGGTTCTAAGGATTCCAGATGAAAGAAAAAAACACGTTAATCCATATGATATACAGGCTAATGAAAAATAATAAGCATCTTTTTATTTGCTTGCTATCATGAGAGAAAAGTCTGTTCATATATTTTGTCTATTTTGGACTATTTGTGTTTATTGTTGATTTTTTTATTTTTATTCTTTTTGATTTAAGATTTATTTATTTATTATGCATGTACCCCTGCACAACAGAAGAGGGCACTAGATCTCATTACAGAGAGCCACCATGTGGTTGTTGGGAATTGAACTCAGGACCTCTGGAAGAGCAGCCAAGTGCTCTTAACCACTGAGCCATCTCTCCAGCCCCATCTAGATGATTCTTAACTAAAATGTTCCCGGAAGCATTTTTTAATGGTTCACTATTTTATTATCATTGTCTAAATCTCAGCATAGAATTAGAAAACCATAGTAGAATTTTGAAAATAGAAAAAGCTCATCAATAGAAGATTAATAAAGTACATTCATATAGATCTCCTCAAATGAGCATAATGAATGCAGTTATACATTTATATTAACATGGGGACACTGAAACCAACTAACACTGTATATGTACTGGTAGACAAGCATGGTACAA
Organism: Mesocricetus auratus; assembly: GCF_017639785.1. Classification (NCBI taxonomy): domain Eukaryota; kingdom Metazoa; phylum Chordata; class Mammalia; order Rodentia; family Cricetidae; genus Mesocricetus; species Mesocricetus auratus. The sequence continues at coordinate 23,814,477 of NW_024429182.1, read as the reverse complement.
AGAACTTGCTATTGTTGTTACTTTTATATTGAAGCTTGTAAAACATTTTCAGAGACTAGATGTATATGACTATAGTAACTATAGACTTTGGTGAATTAGAAGGAAATGAACAGTTATGTTCCTATATCAAGAGCTATTGCATCACTCATAGCCTTGAGTTCTCACCTAAATGGTATCTTTTGTTGTTTTTGCTTTTGTTTTGTATTTTTTAAACAGAGTGCTGTTATGTATCCTAGGTTGATCTAGAACTAGCAACCATCCTGGTTTGGCCTCCTGAGTGATAGAATGCATCACACCCATTCCATCATACAGAAACTAGAACTATGAATTTTTTTTTTTTTGGTTTTTCGAGACAGGGTTTCTCTGTAGCTTTGGAGTCTGTCCTGGAACTCACTTTGTAGACCAGGCTGGCCTCGAACTCACAGAGATCCGCCTGCCTCTGCCTCCCGAGTGCTGGGATTAAAGGCGTGTGCCACCAACGCCCGGCTGAACTATGAATATTTAAGTGAAAAGACTAACACTGTGTTAGTCTGTGTAGTCCTGGCTGCCCTGACACTCGCTCTGTAGACCAGGCTGGCCTCAAACTCACAGAGATCCATCTGCCTCTGCCTCCCGAGTGCTGGGATTAAATATGTGTGCCGCCACAGTCCAGCAAATCTGCTTAATTTGAATGGTAAAGGAAACTTTGATTCTAATGTTTAGTGCATACCCACTGTGGAAGATACATGATCATTAGCGCTGTGTGGGTTCAATGCTTTGACCAATGCTAATATGCAAGGAATTTTAATCTGCAGTTGCTTATGCCACTGGTGTAAACGTTAATGCAGTGGAAAATGCAAATAATGTTTTCCTACTATTATGAAAATAGCCTTGACTTCACACATTCTCTGGAAAAGGTCTGGGGAAACTCTAGGGTCTACAGGACCACATTTCGAGTGGCTCTATGAAACAAATAACTGTTTTAAAAGGAAACTTATTTTCTGTATATGTTTTCTCATAAAATTGACACTCCAGCCTATAACCCAAACACAAAGGAGACTGAGGCCAGAGGACCACTGAGAGTTCAAGGCCAGTCTGTCTAAAAATACCACAATAAACAGGGTGGTGGCGGCAGCACACGCCTTTAATTCCAGCACTCAGGAGGCAGAGGCAGGCAGATCTCAGTGAGTTCAAGACCAGCCTGGTCTACAAAGTGAATTCCAGGACAGCCAAGACTATTACACAGAGGAAAAAAAAAATCACAATAGCTAAATAAAATGGATATTGCAGGGTGAAGGTACAGAAGGGGAAAACATTATATGCTACCCTGTAATTCTTTTCATTCTGTACTGGCTAATTTGATGTCAAATTGACTCAAACTGGAGTCATCAAAGAGGAGGGAGTCTCAATTAAGGAAATACCTCCATAAGATCCAGCTGTAAGGCATTTTCTTAATGATTGATGGAGGAGAGCCCAGCCCATGGTGGGTGGTGCCATTCCTGGACTGATAGTCCTGGATCTATAAGACAGTAGGCTAAGCAAGCCATGAGGACAACTCAGTACACAGAACCCTCCACAGCCTCTTCATCAGCTCCTGCCTCCAGGTTCCTGCCCTGCGTGAGTTCCTGTCCTCACTGCTTTTGATGATGAACTGTTGTATGGAACTGTGAGTGAAATAAACCCTTTTCTCTCCCAGTTGCTTTGGTCATGGTGTTTCATTACAGCAACAGTAACTCTAAGACACCTCCCTTCCCTCCTTCCCTCCTTCCCTCCTTCAGCGATGACATTAAAGGCACATACCACCATGTCTGGCTGAAAGTGAGTTCTAGGACAACTCTAGCTACATAGCAAAACCCTGTCTCACAAAACAAAAAAAAAAAAAAAAGGGAAGAAAAGAAAAGAGAAAGGAGAGGAGAAGAGAAGAGAAGAGTAGAGAAGAGAAGAGAAGAGAAGAGAAGAGAAGAGAAGAGAAGAGAAGAGAAGAGAAGAGAGGTGAGTTAGGAGAGCAAATCAGGCAAGTTAGCACTTACAGTTGCCAGGCTGAGGCAAGAGATCAGTCAAGACTAGCTTGCCCTACATAAGACCCTGTGTAAAAAGAGGCAGTAGTTCAGGACAGCTAGTTAGGACACACTGACCAGAATTTCCAGGACGAAACTCTATGTATAAACTCACCTGATTTCCTACACAACGGGGTATCTTTCTCATGTCAGGCCTCCCCTGCTCCACGTGAGTTTCCATCTCTCCTAAGTGAAAAGCTCCTAACGCTGGCCTATGCAGCTCTTCATTACCAGTCACTCGGCCTTTGGGGATCAAAGTCACACTAACATCTCTCTTTGTTTCTATGTCTTTTATTTTGCATAGCCCTTTCCTGCATTGTTCTTCAGCCTGAGTTCTCTTTTCTAGCTAATGCTGGTCTACTTCAGGCATCAGTATTCTAGACAGATCCTCAGAAAAGCTTGCCCTGGCCTCCTTGTCAAATCCTTAGTTATAATTCCTTGTAAGTGCACAATTCCAAGTTAACATTTATTATGATTTTCCCACCAATCAGTAAACTTCACAAAGGGAGATTGCACTTGGTTTTCCTTCTCCTTGTAGTCCCACTGCTAAATTAATTCAAGGCCTTTTTTTAAATTTCATATATCGTCAGACATATTTTCCAGTTATGTAACAGATCTACAACTTGAGTTACAGAGGTTAACAACCTTTACATCTTTCCTCCAAATCCAGACACAAGACACTCTCTGCCTTTTGATTTACATAAGGTAGAGCCAAATCTCATCTCATGGCATTCTCTTTAACATGGCAGCCCACATGAGTCTTCTACAAACTTGTGAGTTCCTTTGTATTTCTATGCTATTCAAGTGGCATGGCATTTAATGTGTGAGTACCTTTTCATTTGCTAAGCATAAACATTTTCAGGCCTCCTAAAAGGCAATCACAGTTTAATTTGCTATTATAGTACCCATTTACGTTATGAATTCTCTGGGCACATATGCTGAAGGAATTAACAAAAAACTTGCCATAGACTAACATGAGGGCTTGGCCCACTTTACCACCAAACTTAGCAATCAATTGACAGTTATTTGGAGGGCACCTTAATGTGTTATACTATTTCTCTAAAACACGGCCATTACCCCTTTTGATAGACAGTTCCCTTTTGACAGACAGTTCAAAACAAGCGCAATAGAAGAATATTAAATCATACATTAAATTTCTGAATATATTTAGAATAGTTTATAACCAAGTTTTTGTTTTGTGGGACAGGGTTTCTCTGTGTTACAGCCCTGGCTGTCATGGAACTAACTCTATGGACCAGGCTGTCCTGGAACTCACAGAGATCCACCTGATTCTGCCTCCTCCTCTAAGTGCTGAGATTCAAGGTGTGTGCCGCTACTGCCCAGCCACAAATTAATTTTTTTTTTTTTGGTTTTTCGAGACAGGGTTTCCCTGTGGCTTTGGAAGCTGTCCTGGAACTCGCTCAGTAGACCAGGCTGGTCTCGAACTCACAGTGATCCACCTGCCTCTGCCTCCCGAGTGCTGGGATTAAAGGCGTGCGCCACCAACGCCCGGCCACAAATTAATTTCTAATAGAACTATAGCAACATGTCAAAAAAACAATGTCTACAGTCATGCTGGTTACTTCCTTGACTGGTTACCATTCACCACAAATTTAACTATGTATGAAATACATGTATGTTGTTTTTCTGGTGGTGGGCCAGCGTACATGTGACAGTGCTTGTGGTGGTCAGAGGACAAGGTGAAAGAGATCAGTTGGTCCCAGGGATCCAACTGAGGTAGTCAGGTTCAGCATGTGCTCAGACTAGTTTCTAAACATTTTTGGAGACAGATTCTCACACCAGCCAGGTCTTGAACTTCTGACCCTCCTGTTTATCTACTGAGAGGAGTACTGGGATGACAAATGTGTATAATATGTTTTTAAGTGATATTAAGGATCAACTATATTGTTTAGTTTATGCCAGGCAAGCATCCTACCTGTGTCAACCCTGTAGATTTCGGAGACAGGGTCTTACAGTGTAGGCCTGATTAGTCTGGTCCTATACTCATTATGCAGCCAAGAAGACTTTGATAATTCTCTCATTTCAGTCTCCCAAGTGCTGAGATCACAGGAGTGTGCTACTGTTCCTAGCTCAAGTTTCAAACAAAATATGAATCCTTCAAAACCAAAGAGTAAATTGTATTTCCAGATATCTTGAGTCTTACTGGAAAATGCAAGAGCCATAGAAAACAAAGTTGACAGACAATACTGAAATCCAGGCTATATGTGTTACCTTTTTCAAATGTGAAACTTTATTTTTATAAATTGTATTAATCATGATTTTTGACCTATATTAACATAAAATGAAACTTTTACTTTTTTCTTTAATTTCAGTTTATTTATCTATCACTCTCTTTTTTGATTTGGGGATTTTTGAGTTTTGGGTTTCACTCTGTAGCTCAGGCTGGTCACTAACTAAATATGTAACTCAGGTTGACCTGGAACAATCCTCCTGCCTCGGCTTCCTAAATGCTGTGATTACAAGTGTGAGCCACAATATTCAGCTTTATCCATTCGTCCACAAATGAGTGATACTTTTTCTTTTTATAAGACATTTATTAATTGGGCAGAGGGGTTGCACGTGTACCACAGTTCAAGAGTGGAAGCGAGAGAAGAACTTGCAGCAATTAGTTCTCTCCTTCTACCGTGTGGGCTCAGAGGATTGAACAGGGTTAGTGAAATGTACTAGTGTCTACGGAGCGAAGCGCTCCTGTCTTTCACAACGGTGTCATTCCTCTTCTCTCTCTCTGTGTTGCTAAGGAGCAAAGTCCAGGCCCTTGGGCATGCTAAACAAATGCCTCATTACTGGTATACACCTACAGTCCCCAAAACAGGATTTGTTCTCTACTAGTAAGGGTTTTTGAAACAGACATAAAATTGACTTTCCCTAAAAATATAAGGCAGGAGGGAATGGGAGAAGAGGGAGGGGAAATTGGTAGGGATGCAAAATAAATGTATAAATTTAATTAATAAAATACGTATTTATAAACATAAAATGCAGTTTTGAAATAGTAAGGCTAATGTAAATGGGATTTGTTATCAATATAACTATCCATATTTCCAATTTAGGGTAAAATACAAATTATAAAGCAGGGTATGATGGGTCATCCCTGTAGATCTTAGCACTTGGGAGTCTGTGTCAAGAGGATTACCACCAGTTAAAAGATATTGTGGGCTATGGGGAGCAGCCTAGACTACAGAGTGAAAAACAATCTTAAAAAAAAAAAGGCATGGTGAACCACACCTTTAATCCCCAAAGAAAGAGAGTTTTAGCAAGATGAAAACCAACCTGCCCTACATGGTTAGTTAGAAGTCAGCCAGGCCTACATACCAAGATGCCATTTTGAAAGGAGAGGGCGTGGCAAACCAAGAGAATTGAAGAAATGGCTCAGCTGTTTACAAAACTAGCTACTCATCTGGAGGACCCAGGTTTAACTCCCATCACCCACACGGTAGCTTATAACTATCTGTGACACCAGTGGCAGATTTGATGCCCTTTTGTAGCCTCTGTGTGCACTTCATGCATGTAGTGCACAAATATTCAAGCAAATGCTCATCCACATTAAAAATAATCAATTTTTTAATTAAAAAGAAGAAAAGAAACCAACAAGAGAAAAGCTGGTTATGGTAGCTGGTGATCTAGCTTTTGGTTTTTGGTTGTTTTCTTTTCTTTTCTTTTTTGTTGTTGTTGGTTTTTTCCCCTGAGACAGAGTTTCTCTGTGGCTTGGAAGCTGTCCTGGAACTAGCTCTTGTAGACCAGGCTGGCCTCGAACTCACTTTCCACCTGCCTCTGCCTCCCAAGTGCTGGGATTAAAGACGTGCACCACCATTGCCCTGTGTGATCTAGCTTTTGGGAGATGCAGGAAAACCAGGATCAAGATTACCCCTTGGCTTATGTTCAAGGCCAGACCAGTCTATAAGACCCAAAACAACAACAAAAAATTCTAAGAAGAATTGTGAATTCTCTTTAGTATAAATCACAAAACTGATGGAGGAAATCCTGTGTATATGTCAATAAAGCACTGTTGGCCAATAGGGAAGCAAGATAGGTGGGACTAGGAGTCCAAGAGGACTCTGGGTAGGAGAAACACAGGGAGTCAAGATGTAACCGCCATAGGGATAAGAAGCCCGGAAACTTGTCCGGTAAGAGAAAATACTTAGATTAGCAATTATGGGATAAATACTTAAGTCAGAGCTAGCCAGTAAGAAACAAGCAAGGCCAACAGCTTCATAATTAATACAGCGTCTTGTGTGTTATTTGGGGACTACAACACGGCAGAGCCCAGGCAACTGGTGGTGAAAAACCAAAGCGGCTAGCAAGGAAAAGCCTCCCTCTACACAAAACTAAATGAATTTTGTGTTAATCTATATCCAACACAGTTAAAAGCTTAAAAGAGAAACACAATAGACATAAGCTTACATATAGTACATGAAGCAAAATTTTCTAAAAAGTTAAATACTAGATACCCTGATTAAACTACTCATTTTCCTTCCAAGGGTAGGCCTATTTCTCTTCTCGTGAGAAGAGATACTAGTTATAATATCCTAAAATATTTCATGAAAACCCACATAAAAGCCAGGTGTGCCTGTGGTGTAATCAGGAAGGTGGGGTGGGGGAATGTGTGATGAGACACAAAGTTGATGACACAGGGTAGGCAGATCCCTGGAGCTCACTGGCCAGCTAGTTTAGGCTGGGTTCAATGAGACTGGGTCTCAAAAGAATAAGGAGAACAGAGGAAGCCACCCAAAGTTGACCTCAAGCCTCTGTACACGGACATGCATCCACACAAAAAGTGTTACAAAAAATAGCCTTGTGAGTTGGGACAGCCTTCAATCCCAAGAGACAGGGGCAGGCAAATTTCTGTGAGTTTCAAGGTCAGTTTAATCTACATAATGAATTCCAGGCTAGCCCGGGCTGCATGGTGAGACCATGTCTCAGAATAAATAAACAATAAAAATGCATATTTCAGAAGTTGGAGGCCAAATAAATTTATGCTTTATTTTATTTATCCCAGCCATGTACACAGTAGTACAAATATATTTAGAGAGCAAAAGCCGATTTATACAGATAAGAACTGATTGTAAAATTCTACATTAAGTGAAAATTTTGAAAACACACATTGGACCTGGGCGTGGTGGGTCATGACTATAACTCCAAAATAGGGAGGTCTAGGCAGGAGTCGAGTCGTACTTGTGCTGCAGATATAGTCCTTGCCAAAGAAAAACTAAAACAAAAAAGGTGGTTTTGATGGCTATTGTTTTAAGATAGGGTCTCTCTCTGTCATCCAGACTGGTTTTGAAGTTGTGAAGAACCTCCCAGATCTGCCAGGCATTCACATGCAGGGGTTTTGTTTGTTCTTTTTAAACAGACTTGACCTCACTAGTTGTAGAGGGTGACCTTGAACTCCTGCTCCTCCAGCCTCCACCTCTCCAGGGCTGGGATTATAGGATTGCGGGGGGGTCTGTTTGTTTGTTAAAGACCATAGATAGCCCCTGGAATTCATTGTACAGACCAGGCAGCTTCAAATTCCAGGTAATCCTTCTGTCTCGGTTTCCCAAGTCTGGCATTTACAGGCCTGATATTTGTAGCAAAATGTAAGCATAGGTAATGGAAAATTACCAAACATCCCACCAATCAGAGCACTAAATAACGCCACAGGTCGTCCAGATTACGCATTTGTTTAAGTCAACAACCGCTCTTTCCTCCCTCAAGGCTATCCCTCCGGGCGTCAGAGAAAACAGAGGGATGATTTGTGACTTCTCCCTTTTTTGATCCCTCGCCCGGATCCACCTGCTTAGAAGTGTCAAGGAAGCTAGAAATGGTTAACGGTGACCAGCTGCAGAAACAAACAAACATCCCTGACAACTCACAGCTGAGCAAGCAAGGGCTGTTTATTCACCAGCGCGTTCCTTCTGGGGGCTGCCGGCAAGCGGCGACAGACAGCACCTCGGAAGAAGGTTCCAGGAGAGGCAGAGTGGTCCTCTCGCCGGCCCCAGCCCCCACCCCCGGTCCTCTGGTCTCACTCACACACAAGCACGCACACACACACACGCACTCACACTCACGCACACACAGGCACACACGCGCGCGCGCGTGCACTCACGCACACCGGTGAGAACGGTCGCGTTACCCACCCGCCCGCCCCTCCGGAGCAGCCCCGCACTAAGTCACCCGGTCCCAACCCGAAGATGGGCTCTGACGCGGCCGAGGCTGATCCGAGCTCCCGACCTCCCGCCCCCGCGGCCGGGCGTGCTGGACCCGACCCAGAAACTGGCCCTCCAAGCCACCTCCCCTCACCTGGCTCTGTCCCACCTGAGCGCGAGAGCTGAGGGGGCAAGACGCGGAGAGGGGGCGCTGACCTTGTTGCTACTGACAGCGGAGCGCCACATGCTGCCGCTTCCCGGACAGCGGCCCGAAGGACATTTTTTTCCCCCTGGAGGAAGGAAACGGGAGGGCGCCGGCCCGGCGGCGGCGGGCGCGGCGGCGGGGGGTCCCAGCGGGCTGTGCAGCCTCTAGCGGGGACGGTCCGAGGACTACATCTCCCAGGCTGCTCCGAGCCGCCCCTGCGTCGTGACCCCGGCGCGCACGGAGGCGGTGACTCTTACCTCACAGAGGTAGCTCCTCCGCCGGCAGCAGCTCGGCGCCCCGGCGGTCCATGGACCGGAACCCTGGGCGGACCGGCAGGAACCCGGGCCGCGACCGCCGCCTCCCGGCCCCAGGCTCCTCCCCCTCGCTCCCCGCCGCCTTCTGCGGACGCCCGCCGGCCGCGCATCGCCGCGGCGGGCCTCACGGAGCCGCGCCGGGAGGCTGTGTGGCGGGGCCGCGGACGCCGCGGGACTGAGGCCTACTCCGTCGCCTCTCAGTGCTATTGTCCCCGGGCCTGGCCCTGAGCGGGGCTGCGAGCGAGGGCCGAGCTCGCCGGCTCCGCGGAAGATGCCGGACCAAGCCCTTCAACAGATGCTGGACAGGTATGAGCAGGGGAGGGCCTCGAGGCCCCGAGAGCGCGGATCCTGGCGTCCGCCGAGAGTTCCACTGCCCGGGGTCCGGGACAGAGGCTCCGAGTTTGGAGATGGCACTGGAGGGAAGACTGGGCGAACGGTCTGGGTCCTAGACTTAGAAACTTAAAGGAGTGAGGTCTTCTTCGTCCGAAAAGCCTGTTTTTGAGGTGAAGAGTCGCTATTGTTAACCCATAGAATTAGTTTCTTTTTCCCATGTCCTCCCCCGAGTGTGTTGTAAAGGGTCTGGCAGCTATGTCATGGGAAGAACCAGATTATCTTCCTGGGAAATGATCCCTCGCACTTTTAAGCCTCGCTCCACAATGCAAGGCTAGGCATTCTCTTTTAAAAGCCTGGGTTTCGTTTCTCCTTCCAGCCCCCATCCCATCCCCACCCCCAAACCGTAAGGTCAGAATATCCACAAGGGAGCCTTAACGGCCACACTGGAGTAGAGGTTATGGAAAAGAGCCACACGCATGCAACATTAAACACGTAGCACACTTGAGGATCGCTGGGTTCCTAGAATTGGCTCATACTGGGACCAGTTGCCCATTCTTGGGGGGGGGGCCTCCAGCCAGTAAAACTCTTGAGAAGTCAACTGCACTGCCCTCTGCTGTTTAAATTCCAGCCAGTGAGGTTTTGGAGACTAACTCCACTTTTTCTCCTGGGCACCAGCTTCTTGCTCTGACCAGTTGTTCAAATTCGTGTTTGTGGTTGCTTGCAACCCCAGATAGACAAACTGGCCACCCTGTTCAGCAGTCTCTAACTGTTTGGGTCCGGGGGCGCACAAAGCTCCACCTGGGAAGTTAATTCTCACGTTTTATCCTAAATCCCGGGACAGGACGGAGCAGGTGTTCTGTTGTCAGAACTAATGAACTTGTTGGTTTCTCCAGTGGTTTAGGAGTCTGGTCACTTATCAGGCTTTCCTTACACTGGGGTTTGTCATACTTGACTAGGTGTGGCATATGAAAATGTGCTCAGAGAGATTACTGCCTGCCACATGGACTCCAGAAGGTATTGCATAGTTGTTTGCTCTGATGGCATTCCTCTTTCATCTTCCCGTGGCGACTTTTAGAAAAATCCTTAGGCCTAGACGTTGCCCTGGCTTTCCATACATTCTTCAGAGAGGCTCATATAAGCCAGTGAGTGCTACTGAAGAATTTACAGACACTTGGGAATGCCGGATGTCCTCTGCAGAAACGAATATAAAGATGTATTACGTTTGCTTTCCACGCCACAGCCATACTCGTCCCCTTCCACCACTGAATGTTCTCCCTAGTCACCGCCGTTTTCATGTCTTGTATGTGTCCCACTGTATTTAATTAGGATTGATTGCATAACCATGGGTCCGGGTTGTTTACAGGAGTGTGGGCAAGTTATCAGTGGCTACACCACTAAATTTACTCCCTCCTCCAGCAGCCAGAGTTACTGGGTGGGGTATGGGGATTCAGGAATCCCTCCTCCATCCGTGATGCAATCTTGTGCACGTCTTACACACGTAAGCACAGCTACCTGTGGTTCATGAGTTCACAGCACTCCCCCTCATCTTCCAGTTCTTAGATTTGTTCTGCCCCCTTCCAAAAACTTTTTTAGAGAGTTTGAAATTTTTCGTGATAAAATACTGAGGAAAAGACCTAAGGTTAAGGTTATATATAATTTATGAGGAATGTGACTACACAACTATTTCTGCTTCCACCGTACTCGGTTTTACAGTGCTGGGACTTGAAGCCAAGGCTTCATGCATGCTAGGTAAGTGTTGTAAGTCTGAACTATTCCCATCTCTTACTTAGTACTGATAATTATTCTGATATATGTAGCCGTATGTAGCTCCTTATGTGTTCTGTCCTCAAAACAACTCACATGTGGTGATATATTATTTATGATTTATTAAAGCCTGCATGAGGATTCAGAAAGCAAAGCAGCCAGCTACTAGCTCAGGCTGAAATGGCTGATCCCAGAGCTCTTCACCAAGCCTCAGACTGCTGCCTCTCCTCAGTGTTACTGGAGAACAATATCTGATATTGACTGCTGAAGACTCTGTTTCTATCTTTTATAGCCCTCTAGCACTGGAATTAAAGGCATGTGATCTGTTGCTCTTTTAGACTGATTTAATCTTGTGTCTTCCTGGGTAGCCTTGAACTCAGAGAGATCCATCTACCTCTTAACACTGAGTCCTAGGATTAAAGGTGTGTGCCTGGTTTCTATAACTTGTGGCTGACTTTGGTTTCTGAATCCTCAGGCAAGCTTTAATAAATCATAAATAATGTATCACTACACACAGGAAGTTCTGGATATTATCCCACTTTTTGTCAAAATATATATCCAGCTTCAAAGGAGACAAATATACTTAGAAAATTATCTGTTGTATTAAAAATGTATTTATACTAACAACATCTCAGCTAAGTATATTTGCTCGTATACTTAGCAATTGCATTTTTATGCAGAAATATTAGTCATCCTGTGAATATCCACAATAATATAAGTATACTTTAATTGAATTGTACCCATAAAATGATTAAAGTGATAAGCTTAATGATCTGGATATTTTACCATGGACCTTTTTTTAATGAAGCAGAATTGGAGATTTTATTAAAGATATGTTAATATTGGCTTCAGTTAGCAGGAGAGTTAAGAGCAAAGAAGTGAGCTGGGCAGTGGTGGTGCACGCCTTTCATCCCAGCACTCCAGAGGCAGAGGCAGACAGATCTCCGTGAATTTGAGGCCAGCCTGGTCTACACAGTGAAGCCCTGTCTTGAAACCCCAATCCCCCCCCCAAAAAAAAGGTGTTCAACTAAAGTATATTTGAAAGTGTGGATGTGGGTTTCTCAGAGTCCCAGAGACTAACTCATATCTAAGTATGGGTTAGAGGTTCTACAAGGGAAGCCATAGTTCAAAACAAATTTAGTTTGCACAGGTCAGAGGTCAGCTCCCTTTCACAACATGTGTCCCACATGCCAAGGTCAGGTGGTCAGGCTGTGTTGTGGGTTCTTTTGCCCACTGAAGTATATTGCCAGTTTTCCCATTTAATTGCAATTTTTTACTTGACGTGCATGTTGAAGTCCATGTTCTAAAAGGCTGGAAACATATCCATTTCTAGTACATGACTGTACAGTCAGCCTTTCCTGCTGTGCATATTAACCCAGTTGTCTAAGTGAAAAACACAGTAAGTAACAAGCATTAATTAGAAGTTGTTCCCACTTACACAAACTTCAGCGGAGGAAAGGGGGTTCTCTATGAGTTAAATCAGTATTATATTTGTATAGAGAGCTGGGGATATAGCTCAATTGGTAGAGGGTTTGCCAAATATGCACAAAGCCTGAATTCATCCCCAACCTCAGTGTAGTGAAGGCAGGCAGAACAAAGGTTCTAAATTGTCCTCAACTGCAAAGTGTTTAAACTAACCTAGGCTACATGAGATTGTCTCCAAAAACACAAAAATAGCAAAAAGAAAAAGGAATTGGAAATTCAATATAATTATGCAAGAAAAATTAGACTTTGTGAAGTGTCCTTAAAAGTGTTTTTAATGCCCAGGCTTGCCTTTAATCCTGTCATTCAGGAGGCATAGATGGGCCTCATTCACATAATGATACCCTGTCTCAGACAAAAAGGTTTTTAGTTTAGTGGTGGTAGTTTCAGAGACTGAGTCCTGCTGTACTGCTCAGGGTAGCCACCAACTTCTTGGACTTTTGTAACACATTTACTTCTGTGTCCAGTCAGAAAAATTAACTACTCAATAGAATTATTTATTTAGTTAGAATAGCCACTCTGATACTGTGAAGCTTTGTGTTGGATTTTACACTTTCACTTTTGAATACTTTGTATATACTTATCTATCATCAAAACACTAGGGGGTGGTCCATGACAAAACTAGAAAAAAACGATGCTGGTTACTTGCATTCAGTCCCCTAATATTTACCCTTCTTGTTCTCTTTCCTGTATGTTGTACTGCACCTACATTCCCACATTTGTTTACATATGGCTTGTTTGACTGGGTGCTTCAGTGTATGGGGTTTCTCTCTTATTTTATACAGTAGAGATCTCTTCTCCAAAGTTTTACTTTCCTTGGTTTCAGAAAAAGAAATAATTTTACCTGTGATATTGGAAACATGTTGATCCAGATTTATCATGTTGCCATCCTCAAGTCATTTATCGCTGTGTCCTGTATGCTTTACATCACTCTCCTCAAAGCGGCGGGGATTGAACCCCAGGGTTCTGAGAATTCACTGTACCAATAACTTATAACCCTCCCTGTTTTGTTGTTTGTTATATTTGTTTGTTTTTTTACTGTTTTTTTTTTTTTTTGTTCTTGGGGGGAAGCTGCAATCCATCTCCCGAATAAACACACAAGAGTCTTATTCTTACTTATAAAGGCCAGGCTTCCCATCTACCTTTTGCCTCTGGGCTTTTACCTTCCTCTATTTCTGTGTATCTTTTCTTCTTAATCCATGGTTGCTCTGTAGCTGGGTGACTGGGTGTCATCTCTCCTCCTTTTCTTCTTCCTCCCTCTTATCTTTTTCTCCTTCTATTTGTTCTGTCTGCCTGGCAGCCCTGCCTATCCCTCTCCTGCCTAACTACAGGCCATTCAGCTCTTTATTAGATGTGCTTTAGACAAGCAAAGTAACACAGCTTCACAGAGCTAACAAATGCAACCCATCTTTACATCATGAAACAAATATTCCACAATACAAACAAATGTGACACATCTTTAACTACTTTTTTTTTAACTACTATTCTACAACACCTCCCTTCTCAGTCTATGGGGTGGGGTTGCTATATCATTCAAGCTGGCCTTAATTCAGAATTTTACTTTACCTCCTTGGTGCTGACTCAGAAAAGTTGTAATATTCCTTTCTCTTCCTATAGTTATACTTTACCATGAAGAGAAATAAGGTGAACTTTTTTAAAAAATTGTTTTTCCTCAGTTGAAAATTGAATGGTTTGGGAATATAGCTCAGAACATTCTACCTAAATGTGTTTATGCTCCTGGTTTGAGAGGTGAGGGAACTGTATATGAAATCACTTTATTATTTTTTTTCCTCAGTTCATGCATGAGGTCTTATAAAACCTAAGATAGGGATGGAGAGATGGCTCAGAGGCTAAGAGCACTGGCTATTAAAACCTAAGATACTTAAACTGTTTCAGTTCTCTAATTCACTAGTCAGGGAGAATTACTAGAAAGATGGATACAAAAAAAGATGGATTAAAAACAAAGCTTAAAAAATAGATTCTGTAGGGGAAGATAAAAAGAGAAAGAAGAAGAAATGCTCTACTGGGAATAGATTGGTTGTTTGTGCTTTGTATTCTTTTAATGTAAGACAGGAGTTCTACAATACCAATAATAATTCCATCCCATTAGCTAAGAGCTTGTGCAGAAGTCTGGAACCCTTGAGTTAAACATTTCTCTCTCAATTTACAGAAGTTGCTGGGTGTGTTTTGCCACCGACGAAGATGACAGAACAGCTGAGTGGGTGAGACCATGCAGATGCAGAGGATCTACTAAGTGGGTTCATCAGGCTTGTCTACAACGCTGGGTGGATGAAAAACAGAGAGGAAACAGCACAGCCAGAGTGGCATGTCCTCAGTGCAATGCTGAATACCTAATAGTGTTTCCAAAGTTAGGTAAGGACTATTTGAAGAACAACACATGTTTACTGTTTTCATTATAAACTATCATATCAAGGGGTTTTTTTTAGGGTGGGAGGAGAGGTGGGGATTTGACATGAGTTCTCATTCTGTACCCCAGCCTGGTCTGGAACTCCATGATAGTTATGTGTATGAGTGTCTTGTCGCATTCACGTGTGTGCTGCGTGCGTGCCTGGTGCCCAAGGAAGCCATAAAAGGGCATTAAATCCTTTGAAGCTGAATTTTGGTAGTTAGAAGCCACCAAGTGAGTACAGATCCCAGCTCTTCTGCAAGACCAGCTAATACTGTTTAATCTCTAGCCCCTAGGGTTTATTTTTAAATGCTTTCATATCTTTGCTTTTTGTGAATTTCTATATTTTCCTTCTCTAAATGTCAAAGATTTATTTTGCTAAAAGTTTACATTATCCCTAGGAAGTCTCCATACTTGTCTATTTGAGAAGAAAAAGACTTCCAGCACTCAGGAGGCAGAGGCAGGTGGATCTCTGTGAATTCAAGGCCAGGCTAGTCTTCAAAGCAAGTTCCAGGACAGGCAAGGTTGTTAAACAGAGACCCTGTGTCAACTACCTCCCTACCCCTACCCCCACCCCTTAAGGAAGGAGGGAGACAAAGGGAGAAGTGAGGGAGGAGAGGAGACAAAAGAAAAAGATTTTCATGCCTAACTATGGATATAACCGAATAAGAGCTGTACTACAAAGCTGACTCAGGGCTGGGGGTGCAGCTTAATCAGTAAAGTGTTTGCATGGTAATTATGGGAACCCAAGTTCAGTTCTCAGAACTTGGAACCCTGTCCTAGAGAAGCAGAAACAGGATTGCCCCTGGGCTCATTGTTCAGCCAGTCAGCGTTAACTGATCAGGCCAGTGAGATGACCTGTCTCACTCAGATGAGGTAGATGGTGTTACTGAGGATTATACCTGAGATTGCATATGCATTAAAAAAAGGAGGGGAGGGGTAGACTTAAAGAGCATCATTCTTTGGAGACAGTTGATTTAAGAAAGAAAAAATAGTGGTAGGTGTTCTAATATTCCTTAATTCTCCTATTAAGAAACAAAAGTAGGCCAGTTGTAGTGGCACACACCGGTAGGATTTGCTGAAGGAGGCAGAGGCAGGAGGATCACGAGTTCGAGGCCAGCCTGGTCTACAAAGTGAGTTCCAGGCCAGCCTCCAAAGCTACAGAGAAACCCTATCTCAAAAAACCAAAACAAAAAAACAAAAGTAGGAAAATTAAACTTTTGCTTCGGTTTTTGGCAATGCTAGGCACTGAACGTTGGGTCTTTTCCATGCTAGGCAAGTGCTCTACCACTGAGCTAATAAAGTTAAGTTCATATCACAATCCAGTTTATATTGTTATGTTTTAGGAAAACTACCCTTTTTTTCTGGGAATTGTTGAACATGAAAATAAGCAGAAGTCTTTGAAAGTGAGATTAACCTGAAAAAAAAAGTATAAACCCTTATCATTTACAGTTATATGTTTCTGAGCTAGTGTCATTCTTATTTGTAATTTATGCTTTACTAGTCTTTTAAAAAGTTTATACTATGATCCTTAACAACTGAGGAGACCCAGCTTCATTTATGGGGCAGACCAAAGGAAAGAAAAATTCTGCAGGAGAGTGAGCATCATGGAGAAAATAAGAGATCTTTAGATGCATTGTTTTTGGTAGGTGCTATGTGTACTATAGAAATGTAGATAGTAAAGTGCTTTCCTAATACAAGAAAATAGGTGGATATAGAAAATGGCTGCTTGTTTTCATGTGTGAGAGGACTGACAGCTATGCATGAAGGCAAGGAGTATAGTGAGGTCAAGGCCACCTTAAGCTACATAGGATGTTCGAGACTTGCCTGAGCTATACAGTTAGACAATCACAAAGGGAAAAAAATAACCTAAGGTGCTTTCATTCATTGTAAGTGCAAAACAGTATTGTAAAATATGTTCAATATCCATAGGCAGATCTGACTTCACAGCCAGCCTGCTCTACATAGTGAGTTCCAGGACAGCCATAGCTATGTAGTGAAACTCATCTTTATACAACAGCCGAGAAGCTGCGCTTGGTCAAGGAGAATCTGAGTTTGGATCCCAGAACCCATACTGGACAATTTGCACACACACACACACACACACACACACACACACACACACACACACACACACACACCAACCATCCAGCAAAAATAAGTCTTTAAAAATCACTAATCCTTAGGATGGAAGCACAAGATTTACAGGTGTGTGGTTCTACACCCAGTTCAACCTGAATCTGAATCACAGCTATAGCAAAGTTACATTTACAATGTCTTGAGACAAAGCTGATTACTTCTTTTTGAGTAGTCTAATAAAAGTTTCAGTTTACTTTTCTTTGTCACTCAAACTTGAAATGCAAAACTTGAGTTTACCCAAAATATAGGATAGTTTCTGTCTTTATAAGAATCATTTTTGTGTAAGAGAATTCACGATAAAGCATCTTTAATATCTTTTGAATTACTAGATTTCTAAAAGTTGTTTATTCAAAGATTGAATTGTTATCCATTATGTAAATCTAATACTGTTTAAAGTATATGTGGTCAGGCCCACCAAGCCATGTGGACTGGGGAACTGGGGTTGTAACTTAGTGAGGAAACATTTAGCATACATGAAACCATGGGTTTAGTCATCACTCAGTGCTGAAAAATGAATAATGCCTTTCTAAAATATTGAAACTTTTGTACCCTTAGTTAATTTGTATTGAGCATTTACTTATGTTTTCTCTTTCCTGTTAGGATGGAAGTTTCCAAGGGCTAGGATTTTGTCTTCTCCCACATTCCATAGCTCTTTGTATTGTAATCTGGTGCTGTATTCCTAAGATTTATGATACTAGGTCTTGAGGCAACTGCACCAAGTCTCCTGATTGGCACACTGGGTTGGGGGTTATCATTCATAGGATTTTTGTGATTGTTTAAATTTTTTTAATGATTCTTTTTTTATTTTCTATGTGCATTGGTGTTTTGCTTGCACGTGTGTCTGTGTGAAGGTGTCAGATCCCCTAAACTAGAGCTCCAAGACAGTTGTAAATGCATGTGGGTGCTGAGAATCAAGCCTGGGCCCTCTGGAAGAGCAGCCAGTGCTCTTCTGAGCCATCTCTCAGCACCTTAGTGATTGTTTTTAACAAAATACTTAGTTAGATGGTCTGTAACTCCTGGCTGGTACTTGATCATAATGATATGTTTAATAATAAGTATTCTTCCTTCCAAATATTAAAACTAATCTTGGACTAGTCTCTCTGGAAGTAATGAAATATTTGAGCAAAGTAGAATTAAGATAAAAGACAAGAATTTTGTCTGAAAAATCGTAAATAATTCAATCCATTCCTTAATTTTACCAGGCGTGTATTTTACATATAGCCCAAAGGACAAATACAATAATTGTAGGCTGCCTTTTAGGAATTATATGTTCAGCCAAGTACATGTGACTTTTGTATATCACTTCAGTCCACTAACAGGGCTGGAGAGAATTCTCAGCCATTAAAAGAAGAGAATTCAGTTAAACAAATACTTGAGAATCAGGAATTTGGGATACACCAGTAAATAAAATCACAACTTTTTCCCTTTGGAGCTCGTGTTTCAGTCAATATAGGAATAATCTAAAGATCTATATAAATAAATGTTTTACACTTTGCACCTGGCCATTTTCCAGTAAAACTTTAGTCCCGAAAATAGACAGCTGGATAGATTTGGCTATGGGGCTGTGGTTCTCCATTGTTCTAGTAAATAGAAATAGATTTGGTATGTTATGTGACCAAAATGCTTTAGGAAAAAGGAAATATAACAAAGTAAGTAGGAAGTGGTATAGATTGGCAAAGGGAACTTTATGGAAGTAGAAAAGAAATCAGCAAAGGAAACTGAAAAGTGAGTGATAAGATATGTTCTGGAAATGCAAGAACCAACCATATGTTGGGAAGAAAATGTCTTATGTAGCTGATAGGACAGTAAATGGTGCTGAGATTTGACCACTGAATTTAGATATGTGGAGGTCATTAGTGATGCCCATGAACAAGTTGGGCGGAATTGGTTTGTGGGAAAATTAGACAATTATTTTGAGTATTCAAAGGAAGCAAGGAAAATGGAGTAGTAGGACAGGAAGGATCAAAAAATTTTAGAATGCTGGTGCACATCTTTAGTCCCAGCACAAGGGAGCTGAGCCAGGCGAATCTTTGTGAGTTCCAGGTCAGCTTGGGCTGTGTAGTGAGGCCCTATCTCAACAGTAATTAAAAGATTTTAGGGGGTTGGTAAAAAGATTCAGCAGATAAGGAGAATTGCCCCAAACTTACCAATCTGAGTTTGGTTCTTGGACCCATGTGGTATAGAAGGAACCAGTTCCTGAAGGTATCCTTTGGCTTCCCAAAGTACCTACCCTCATCCTGCATATACACACATCGTAATTTTTTAAAAATTAAGCTTATTTTTAAGATAAGTGAAATAATGTTTGTCTGATAGAAATAAGAAGAGTGGGGCAGGAACTTCCAGAGCTAAGACCTTGAGTTAGTGAGTGAGGAGTTACCAGGGGTTTACAGTTGAATGGTTGACTTCCAGTGTGCCCAGTATTGATGATGGGAGCATGCATAGGAGAGATTTTGTAGCTCTTGAGGCTTTAGTTTTCTGATTACAGATTTATCAATCACAAGAAAGTTCAAATGTAGAGCTTTTATTATGTACTGTGGTTTCTGGCTTCCAATGCTGCGCCATCTGTGGAATCTTTCCTTCACAATGTCATCTTTCTCTTGGCTCTAGAAGTCAATGTGGAGTTTTGACCGGGGACTTTATAAGACTTTTTTCCTTGTATGTTTAATTATTCTGTTGTCAAATTACTGTATTAATTTCTTTGTACAATAATGGTAACTGCTTTTGTGTTTAGCATTCTTTAGAATATAAGCTCCAAGAAAGCAAGTGATAGAACTCATACATTTCTAAGAAAATGTCTAAAAAAAACCAGTTTATATAGAGAGGTATTCAACAATATAATTACTTTGCCAACAAGTTACATATACCTTTGCTTAAATGCAGACATTCAGGTTGTTTTTTTTGGGGGGGGGTGTTCAAGACAAGGTCTCACTGTGGCTTTGGAGGCTGTCCTGGAACTAGTTCTTATAAACCAGGCTGGTCTGGAACTCAGAGATCCGCCTGCCTCTGCCTCCCAAGTGTTGGGATTAAAGGCGTGCGCCACCACCATCTGACTCAGGTTGGTTTTATTTTGAACAAGTCTAAGACCTATCCACTTTGGAAAATTCTAGAGTTACATTAAATTGGACTTAATGGCAAGTAAAATACTTCCAAAATATTAAGCATATAATTGATAATTGGCACATGTAGCTGTTGAATTACCATAAATACTGGCTTCATAATCGTTTTTAAAAAGCTTGTTAGAAAATAATTTTTAACTAAATATAGAGTATTTAAAATCAAGTAAAATAAATTGGCTTGTGTAACTATATACCCATGAGGCTAAAGAGATGACTCACTGGTTAAGAACACTTGCTATTGCAGAGGGCCTGGGTTCGATTCCCAACACTTACATAGAGGCTCATAGCCATATGGAATTCTAGTTTCAGAGGACCCAACACCCTCTTCTGTCCTGTGCAGGCACCAGGCATGCATATGCTACACAGACATGTATGCAAGCAGAAAAACCTCATGTATGTTACATTAACCGTAAAAAGAAAAGAATAATAGCATGGTGACCTTTATAGACACAATGACTAAAGCCAGAAATGTTACTTTTTTTACCAGATACTCCAGGACTTAGTGGTTCCTAGGAACTATTTGAAAAAACAAGTTAAAATAGTCTTTTACTCTGTAGTAGCCAATGTGATTGAGATATATGTGAGGATTGTTTTCTTCATTGGAAGCAACTGTATTTAAAGCTCTAACTACAAGATCAGTAGTAAAGTTTGAACAGCATAGAATTCATTCATGCAAATTGTTGGGAAATTCTAAACTATTCAGATCTGAATTCCCATCAGAATTCTAACAACTAGAGGCTAGAGAGCATGACACTGCTTGCTCTTCTAGAGAACCCAAGTTCAGTTCCCAGCACCCATGTCAAGTGGTTCACAGTCACAGTAACTCCAACTTCAGGGGATCTGACACCTCTGGCCTCCACAGGCATCCAAATGCATGTGATACATTCTCGAGAACATGCGTGTGTACACACACACACACACACACACACACAACTAAAAATAAAAATTAAAACTATGCATTTAACAACTATTTTTAGAACATCTAATTTGATACAGGTGTTTTTAGACCTATAGAAAATATTAAAGAAGTCATTCTAAAAACCCACCTTGTATTGAAACTTTTCTCTCTTCATATTGTAGGTCCAGTTGTTTATGTCTTGGATCTTGCAGATAGACTGATCTCAAAAGCTTGCCCTTTTGCTGCAGCAGGAATAATGGTTGGATCTATCTATTGGACAGCTGTGACTTATGGAGCAGTGACAGTGATGCAGGTTCACTATTCTACTCTATTCAGTCATGCTACTTTTGGTGTGAAGGTCTATTAAATATTTGCTAGGAGTTTTTTAAATGTATTGTTTTAAATGAGTAATGGTACTATCATGATTAAAGAATAAGTTACATAAAAACTAGACTAGAGCCGATGAGATGCCTTAGCAGGTAGTGATGCTTGCCGCAAAACCTAATGACCCAAGTTCAATCTCCCAACACTCACATGATGATAGAAAGGGCTCAGAGAATTGACTCTCAAAAGAAGTTGTCCTTTGAACTCTACACATGAGCTGTAGCATGCCCCACCCCATACATAAATACCCACGTAAACAAAGTGTTACACACAGTGGTCTAGTGAAAAGTTCTCCTCCTGTCCTTCATTTGTCTAGATCCCCAATCACCTCTTCAGGGAGCCACTATAGCTAATTTCATAATGTATCTGTAGTTTCTTTTTTGTTTGTTTTTTGTTTGGTTTTTGTTTTTCGAGACAGGGTTTCTCTGTATTGTTTTGGAGGCTGTCCTGGAACTCCTCTGTAGACCAGGCTGGCCTCAAACTCCCAGAGATCCGCCTGCCTCCTCCTCCCAAGTGCTGGGATTAAAGGCATGTTCCACCAACGCCCAGCCCATAGTTTCTTTTTCTTAATGAATCTTGAGCTTTTCACATAACTATTAAGATCTGCATAGTATTCTTTGTATAAAATTACAGCAGTTTATTAACCATTCTGTTTTCATTTTTAGATAGGTCTCAGTATTTGGCTTCAAGCAAGGTGTACATAAATTAAATACTAGGGAACAATTATATAATTATGTATCAAATATTAGTTGAATACAGAATCCCATAAACATTTTTTAATTCAGGAAAAGGAACAATAGATTGCTAATTATAAGAAAAGTCTTGAACTGGTGCTTGAAATTTTTAATATTTTGAACTTATAGACCGGAAATATCAATATAATAAAAGTTACAAATATGTATTGTGTATTGTTTAGAAATCACCTTTGCATTTACTGCCTTGTTTGAAACATGTATTCCAGGAATGAGTGATTAACTGGAGCAGTAGATAGGTACTGTGTGATTTAAGAGTATTGGAAAGATAACTTTTACCTACCTAAACATGCATATTTGAGTATGTAAGCAAAGTTTTCATGGTAAAAGCCTATAAATGTAGCTTGAACGTCAGAAGTAAGACAATATATTACTGCTGTTGCTTAACATTGTTTTGGATATTCCACTGCTTATACTTCTATTTACTTATTTTTATTTCTATACAGCATCTTTTTTTTTTTGGCGGGCAGTGGGGAGCAGACTAGTTCAAGTCCACAATTAACATTAGCAGCACATGAATGGATAAGTTGTCATATACCCAGCTTGCCTTTAATTTAATTTGTTTCCCAAGGTTGACTTTGAATTTCTGAACTTCTTGCCTCCACTTTACCAAGTGGTAGGATTGTAGCCTTATGCTTCTCTAATGCTTAGTGTTGATTGAGGACTTGACAGGAGCTAGTCTTTAAAAGTACAAACCTCTGGACACTTCTATGAGGGATTATCTAGATTAGGTTAGTTGAGGTAGGAACACACACCCTCATTATGGGCAACACCATTCCATGAGAAGGAGAAAATGATCTGGGGCTGCCTCGTACCCAGCGGCCTCAGACTCCCACTGTGCTTAGCTGTGTTCTCAATCTACCAGTTAGAGAAGCCCTTAAATTGCTTTGGTTGGGTATTAAGTCACAAGTAACAATAGCTAATACAGCCACTGTGCCCAGTTATATGGTGCATTAATTGAGCTACATGCATCCCATACCCTGGAACTTGCCATCTCCCAAGGCCTTAACATTTACTTTTTTCAGTTTGTTCTGTGATCAACTCGGGAGTTCATGTAAATTATCATCCAGATCACTATTCCTTTCCCATGATTTCTCATTACTTTTCCATGTCTCCAGTGTTTAGTTATGGAATTCGAATGAGATTCTTAACTTGCTTTTTTTTTTTTTTTAAGATTTATTTATTATGTATACAGCATTCTGTCTGCATGTATGCCTGCAGGCCAGCAGAGGGCACCAGATCTCATTACAGATGGTTGTGAGCCACCATGTGGTTGCTGGGAATTGAACTCAGGACCTCTCGAAGAGTAGCCAGTGCTCTTATCCTCTGAGCCATCTCTCCAGCCCTCACTTGCTTTTTGTGTTTATTGGTTTTTTTTTTTTTTGTTTTGAGACAGGGGCCCACCTTATTGTCTTAGCTAATCTTGAATTCAATGAGTTCTACATACCACTGCCTCCCAAATGCTGAGGGTTTTTAAGGGGGTGGGAGTGCTGTTTGTTTGTGTTTTGAGACAGGGTCTCTCTATTATGTAGCCCTGGCTGTCCTAGAACTTGTAGACCAGGCTGGCCTTGAATTCAGAGATCCACCTCCCTTTGCCACCTTCAGATGAGACAAAGTACTAGCAAATAAAGGAGCGCCAGCATACCTACCGGCCATTTCTTTGTTTTAAACAAGGTCTTTTTTCTTGAATTCCTGATCCTCCTATCTTAGCGCCTCCCAAGTGCTGGGGTTACAGCTTTGTGGCACCATTTGACAAAACTGTAATTTAACAACAGAAAATGGTATAAAGAAATAATGGGTTTATTATGGCATTTTTATGCTTATATGTCATATTTTGTTCTTTCTGAAGCCCAGTTTCCCACTACCTTTCCCTCCCCTCTTGCTGGATCTTTTCCCTCTACTAATTTCCTATCACATGAATGCTCTATTTAACTCTCTCCCCCTACTTTCTGCATTCTTTTTTTTTTTTTTTTTTTTTTTTTTGGTTTTTCGAGACAGGGTTTCTCTGTGGCTTTGGAGGCTGTCCCGGAACTCACTTTGTAGACCAGGCTGGTCTCGAGCTCACAGAGATCCGCCTGCCTCTGCCTCCCGAGTGCTGGGATTAAAGGCGTGCGCCACCAACGCCCGGCTTCTGCATTCTTATAAGACGTTCTCACAGTTGCCCTTTTAGTTTCATAACAAAAACCTGTATGTAGATCTGCATAGGATAGAAAGCACATAGCTTTTTCTTGTCTGGTTTCTTTTGCTTAACATAACAAATGCCTGGTTTGCCCATTTTTTTTGTGTGTGTGGCTAAATAAAATTCCATTGTTTATGTGTACCACATTTTCTTTATCCATATATCTATCTGTTGATATCTTTTGGGTATATCACCAAGAGTAGTGTGGGTCCGTGCCAACTTCTACAGTAACTACACTAGTTTAAGTATCAGAATTCCTCTTTCCCACATCCTCCCTGGCCAACCTTTGTTTTCTCAAAGTTAGTCATCTGACTGAGATGGGTTGGAATCTCAGAGCAGTTTTGATTGGCATCCCTGATATCTAATGATGTTGGACACCTTTTCAAATATTAATATGTGTTAGTCATTTGTATTTCTTCCTTTGAGAGCTATATTCAGTTCATTAGTCCATTTAGGGATTAGAAAAACTCCATTCACAATAGCTTAAAATAGAATATTTAAAAATAAACCTGACTTTGCAGTATTGAAGAAGACATTAAGGTCTAGAGAGATGGCTCAGTGGTTAATAAAGCTGCTCTTTCAAAGATCTGAGTTAAATTCCCAGCACCCACTTGATATCTCACAGCTGTTTGTAACTTTAGTTCCAAGGAGTCCAACCTTTTGCAGGCACTAGGCGCACATGTAGTTCGCAGACACACATACACATAACATATATATGAAAAAATAGTGTTATATATATGAGATCAGTATTACATAAATATCTATTGCTGGGCAGTGGTAGTGCATGCATTTAATTCCAACATGGGGGAAGCAGAAGCAGGTGGATCTCTTGAGTTGGAAGTCATCCTGGTCCACAGAGTAAATTCCAGGACAACTAAGGCTACATGGAGAAATCCTGTCTCCAAAAGCAAAAGCAAGCAAACAAAAAATGTCTGTATTATCAAAATAACATAGTCTGCATCAAAATTCCATTGCCTTCATAGGACTATAACAGGCGACCCTAAAATTCATAAGCGCTAAAAGACCGTCACTAGCCAAAGCAGTGCTAAGCAGAAAGAGCAATGCTAGATATATCACTATACTTGATCTCAGCCGTATGTAGTGGTCCAGGCCTTTAACTCCAGTTACAGGCCAGCAAGAGTTACATCGTAAGTCTCTATCTTAAAAACAAAAACAGATAAACTGATCTCAGACTTAACTACAGAGCCTTAGTAACAATACGATGATAATGGCAAAAAAAAAAAAACAGAATATAGACCAGTGGAATAGAATAAAAAAACGTAGGAGCTAATACACACAACCATATCCACCTAATTTTCAACAATAGTGTCAGACATGATGTTCAGTGTCTAACTATAAGGAGTAAAGGCAGGAAGATCAAGAGCTTGAGGTCGGCCTCAGCTACATAGTGAGTTTGAGACAGCTAGCTTGGGATATATGAGATCATGTCTCAAAACAAAAGCATATATTGAGAAGAAAAACCAAGCTTTTCAGTAAATAAGTACTGGGTAAACAGGATATCCACTTAAAGGAGAGTGGAACTAAATTCATATCTGTACCACCAGTTGAGAGTGGACCAAAGACCTGAGGAAAAACATAAGTGAAAGTATTAGAGGCATAGACAAAAATTTCCCCAGAAATTGACAAACTGAATTACATTAAGTTAAAACATTTCTGACAGCAGAAGAAACAATCCCCAGAATGAAGATAGCCTTCAGTGTAATAAGTCTTTTTCAGTCCTGCCAGCCAACTCCCAAATCATGACACTGAGACTTCATATTAATTGTGAAAACTTGGCCTATAGCTTAAGCTAATTCCTAACTAGTTCTTATAATTTAAATTAGCCCATTTTATTACTCTACATGCTGGCATGTGGCTCGTGACTGTTATCTCTCCTTCCTCGTGTCTTGCTTGCTCTCTATCTTCTGGCGTCTCTCCTGCATGCCTCGCTCGATTCCTCTTCTGCTTCCTCTCTCTCTGCCTGCAAGTCCTCCCTATCCCTCCTGTCTAGCTGCTCAGCTCTTTATTAAACCAGTTACAGCAATATATCTTCACACAGTATACAAATATCCTGTAACACTCAGAATGATTAAAGATTGTTGCTACCTGTACATTAGACAGGAGACTCATACCCAGAATATATAAAGAACTGTGAAAGTCAAATTTCACTTGCATTTTTAGATTTTAAAAAGTATTTTCATTTGTGTATATATACGGTGTGTATAGGCCTATTCTGTGTGGAGGTCAGAGGACAACTCTTGGAAGTCAGTTCTCCTGTCACCTTGTGGAATCCTGTGATCAAGCTGAGGTCACTCGGGCCTCTGTGCAAGTGTTTTTATCTACTAAGCATCTTCCCACCCTCCATTTGCACTTTTTATTGAAAAGACAGCATGTTATTAACTTTCCCAGCACTAAAATGAATGCCTTTTAAGCATTGATGTATTTAAACCCTAAAAACAACGTTATGCCATAGATAAACTTATTCTTAGTTTACTGATTTCTACATCTTTTTTCAGATAGCAAAGATACAACATTAGGTCCTGCCTCTAGTGTGAAAATAACCTCCATAAATACTGAAATATTTTCCTTTTTTCTTCTTATTTGAGGCAAGATCTTTTGACTCCTAAGTAGCAAGTAGCTAGGGATTAACAGGCAGTATGCCATTATAGTTAAGCCCTACACAACAAAGCGCTGTAGCCACTGAACTACAGCCTCAGCTGCTAGCTGTGGTTTTAGACTGTCTTTTGAAGGCTAGTCCCACTCCTTGCTCAGCTGTGCTTTCCTAAAAGGAAGCACAGGACACAAACATCTTCTAGAGGACAAATAGGACCTAAACTTATCACAGTTCCAGAGCTCACTGACAAATTGAGGAAAAGGAATGGACGTAAATGACAGATGTCCCACCCTACGTGCTGCTGCATCCCTCTCCTGCCGCAAAGAAAAATACCCAGGCTAGTAGATTCTCTATTTTTGCCTATGAAGCCGCCAATTCATAGGATACGGGCTCCAACATCTCAGGTGCCTTTCCATTAGCTCTCACAAAGCTTCTCTGGGTTGGGCTGAACCAAGGTGCCTTGCTCTTCCTGGTTGTTTGCCTTCACCTGTTTCAGGAGATGTCTCAGCCCTTAGAGTACTTAATATGCTCAAATGCACACATTGATTCTCTTGGCAAGAATCTTTCCCTTGTTTACAGTGATGCCCACAGCATGCTAAGTAACACAGTAAACTTCCAGTTTGCCATGATAACACTTTTTGAACAGTGCCGATTTCCTTGATGTTTACAGTATCACCCTTCCTGTAGAGTTGCATGTTATGAGGCCAGAGGAACACCTCCATGTTTCCCAAACAGTCTGGAGAACACACAGCAGGTGCCTTTCATTGTGTTTGTCATTTTGGCCAATTACCGGAAAATGGTTGCTACGCTGAAAAGCTGTGTACGCCTTTAATCCCAGCACTTGGGAGGCAGGAGCAAGTGGATCTCTTGAGTTTGAAGCCAGCTGGTCTGCATAGTGGGTTTCAGGATAGCCAGAGCTATACAGTGAGACTATCTCAAAAAAATTAAATAACAACAAAACTCAAATGTCCCTTCACAACTCTACTGAGATGTAGTCCAGCCTTTTTTGTAAAGTTATTTTATTCCAACATAAAATGGAATAGCTTGGAAATTTATTCACCCCCTTCCCCATGGATAGATGATAGGTTTTTGGTTTTTGTGTTTCCAGATAGGGTTTGTCTGCCCTAGCTGCCCTGGAACTTGCTTTGTAGACCAGACTGGCTTGGAACTCATAAGAGATCCACCTGCATCTGTCTCCCAAGTGCTGGAATTAAAGGCATGTGCCACCACTGCCCATCTAAATTGTGATTTATTTTATTTTATTTTGAGATGGGCTCACTGTGTAACAGATCTACCTGCATCTATGTTCTAAGTACTGAGGTTAAAGGTGTGTACTACCTCACTTAGCTATCTTTTTTATTTTTAATTTTTTATGTTTGAGATTTATTTTTTATACATATATGTGAGTCTGTGGGAGTGTTTCTGCACCTCTTGTGTGTAGTTCCCACAGAGGCTAGAACGGCTTGTCACATCCCTGTAACTGGAGTTACAGGTGGTTGTGAGCTGCTGGGAATCGAACCTGCGTCCAATACAAGAGCAGCCAGGGCTACACAGAGAAACCATGTCTCAAAAAAACCAAACAAACAAAAATGTGCCACTGCTTTAAATTAAAAAAAAAAACTGTAGCAAATGCTGTCTGCTTTACAGGTCGTAGGTCATAAAGAAGGACTGGATGTTATGGAGCGAGCTGATCCTTTATTCCTTTTGATTGGACTTCCTACTATTCCTGTCATGCTGATACTGGGCAAAATGATTCGCTGGGAGGACTATGTGCTTAGACTATGGCGCAAGTACTCAAATAAACTGCAAATTTTGAACAGTATATTTCCAGGTAAGGTCCTGAATTGTGGCTATGTAAAGTACATGTTGAAGTGACCTTTAGAAAAACCATCACATGGTTTTTTGGTGGTTGTGGTGGTGGTTTGTTTTGTTTTGTTTGGAGGTGGGGGGTAGAGCGCTAATGTTTAAAACTTAAAGCTTTTTTTTTTTTTTTTTTTTTTTAGCTATTTTAAGATTTAGTGCTAACTTAACTTAATGCTTTCCCTTCTAGGGATTGGTTGTCCTGTTCCTCGAATTCCAGCTGAAGCTAATCCTTTAGCTGACCATGTCTCTGCTACCCGAATTTTGTGTGGAGCCCTTGTCTTTCCTACTATTGCGACAATAGTTGGTAAACTGATGTTCAGTAGTGTTAACTCAAATTTACAAAGGACAATCTTGGTAAGATGGATTTAATATTACTTGTCTCAAGCAGTATACAGAAGAGTGGACTGTGTTTGTTTTAAAGGGAGAGAGAGTTTCTATAGGGGCTCTATGTAGTTCCCCTGCCCTGTCTCTCATTAACCCACCCCACTGTCATCTTAGCTCAAGGGAAATGAAGAGGGAGGTCCCACTGTTGCCAATCTGGCCTCTGGACCCTTTCTGTATTCTCTTCTGGAATAAGCTCTGGGCTCAATCTCCAGTACCAGCATCATAAATAAACAAATGAGATGAAACTGGCTCATGCTGTTCCTGTCACCCCACTTGCCCTCATTGTCACAGTCCACATGGTGCTCTGGCATTCTCCTTTCTGTGGAATGAATGTAGAGCTCATGGGAAGAAAGCAACTCGAGTGATGCCAGGTGAAGGAGGCGCTACCTCTGCGGCTTTCCCAGGCTCAGCCCCTCATAGACAAGAGAGTTTCCTTGCAGTTATCAGGGTCATTTGGCGTCATTGTGTCCTTCATGATCTTTCTTGTTTCTTTCTTGTTTTCTAAGCCTGCCTTACAAAAAAATTAATTTCCCTTTTTATTTTAGGGTGGAATTGCTTTTGTTGCCATAAAAGGAGCATTTAAGGTTTACTTCAAACAGCAGCAATATTTACGTCAGGCACACCGCAAAATCCTAAATTATCCAGAGCAAGAAGAAGCATAAAACTGACTTCTGGTTGTTCTGAGGCCTCTCATCCTGACGAGTCTGTTGTGTTGTTGTGACTCCATCATTAACGCACT
Source organism: Mesocricetus auratus (assembly GCF_017639785.1). Classification (NCBI taxonomy): domain Eukaryota; kingdom Metazoa; phylum Chordata; class Mammalia; order Rodentia; family Cricetidae; genus Mesocricetus; species Mesocricetus auratus. The sequence continues at coordinate 23,784,725 of NW_024429182.1, read as the reverse complement.
AGTGGAGACTTGTGATAAGCTACTGCTCCTATCTTTTAAAGAAATGTAATAAAGCACGCAGGGCAGGGAATCCTCTCAGTAATCACAGAACTAAGGATACGATTCAACCTGGTTGTTTGTATGCACTGCTTTGACAGCCGTTGGCTAAACCATTATCTTAGCATGGTAAACCTGGGTTTGTTCATATTTTTCCAGACAAAAATGTAAAGATAAAACTGTACAAATATTAAAATGGACATGCTGTTTTATTCTGATGCCTCTTTTGTATATACTCATGTTCAGTGTTTTCTTAGGAACAGCAACTCAAATGAAGGTGCCGTGAGGACTTTTCTCACTGGCATAATTTGATTACATGCTAAACAGGAACCTGTGTTAATATGAGGAAATGTAAATTATAAATTAGTTCTGAATAAATAACAAACCAAAAAAATGTATGTAAGCATTGAAATGATCATCTGAACAACAGGGACTCTGTTGCCTTTCCCTTAACCCATGTGACGTCTCAAATGTGTAGGGTCAGTTCCAGGGCTTCCAGATCACTTTTCCACTATTAAACTTTATTTATGCAATGTTGACATCTCAGTTCATAATGTGATTTTGACCCATGTAGTCGTCGTCGTTGTCATGTGTGTCCGTGAGTGTCTGTCTGTGCATCTTGGGGGTGGTTTAGAAAAGGTGGGAGGGAGGGAAGGAGAGGGCAGGAATAGGAGAAATGAGGTAGGAGGACCTTTTGTCACTTAATGTTTGTTTTTTGTTTTGTTTTGTTTTTTTGTTTTTTTGGTTTTTTTGGTTTTTCGAGACAGGGTTTCTCTGTGGCTTTGGAGGCTGTCCTGGAACTAGCTCTTGTAGACCAGGCTGCACTTAATGTTTTTAAAGTTGTAGTTTTAGAACTTGGAGCTGCCAGTTAGTAATTTAAGCAGAGAACAACTTGCAAAAAAAATTACTGTTTTTTTTTTGTTTAGTTATTCAGATATTTGTTAATCGCTTCCCAATTATTCAGCCACCTCAGGGTGCTGTGAGATACAATGGTGAACAAGACAAATTTGGTCCCAACTCTAACAGAGTTTGCAGTCTGATAGACAGAACAAGCAGTGAGTGAACCAGAGTGAGGTCTTGAGCATATTGTGAATCTCAGGCATTGAGGGAATTTTGAAAACAAATCTTTAATGAATATCGAGGTTTTGGTTTTGGCTACATCCATTTGCAGGATGTTCTTATTTTTTTGAGTTTGGTCTCTCACATAGGCTAGCATCAAACTTTCTATGTACCTGATGATGACCTTGAACTCCTGATCCTCCCAATCACAGGTGGGCTCCATCACACCTGTTTTTTATGCAATGCTGAGGATGGAATCCAGGGCCTTCTGCATGCTAGGTAAACACTACAAATTGACCTACATCACCAGCCCTCTTTTTAGATTCTAATTGTCATATTCAGGGGGCTAGCTCCTTAATAGTCTTTATTTAACTAGTTTTATATTCATTGTTCAAAAGCAGTTATTTAAGTCATGTTTAATAGTGACCATTTTAGCCGGGCGTTGGTGGCGCACGCCTTTAATCCCAGCACTCGGGAGGCAGAGGCAGGCGGATCTCTGTGAGTTCGAGGCCAGCCTGTTCTACAGAGTGAGTTCCAGGACAGCCTACAAAACAAAACAATACAGAGAAACCCTGTCTCGAAAAACCAAAAAAAAAAAATAGTGACCATTTTAATGTTCAGCAATCTGAATGTTCTTTCAGTTATTTTCATTGATTAAAATGAAAAATAAGTTAAAAAAATACTGTTCACAGTATCTGATGCATGATAATAAATGGTCCCTCTTACTGAGAAGTGGATACTTTTGGAGTGTAACAAATATAGATTGAGCTATGTTAGATTGTAAATAAAATATAATTTTAGTAAAGACTGGTATCTTTCTGTAGGTTGGATATCTCAGTTTTGGGTTTTATGGTGTCAATGTAAATGACTGAGCATCCAGAATTGTAATTATCTAGGGTGTAAGGGACAATTTGGCTGAGTTAACCCTAACAACTGCTGTTATTCTAAAGAGAAAATATGAGTTCTGATTATACAAAAAATAACTTAGATATCTAGCTATAATTATGAAATATACTGGCTTCTATAATTCCCAGTGTGAAAAGATATATTAGAAATTTCCTTAATAGATTTGGTAAATTGAGCAGCCATTTACACAGTCATACAAGCACTCAGTACCCTATGTACTACATTAATGTCCCACGAAGGCCAAGGAAGCACTTTTAACCCCTTGGGGGCAGGAGGCAGAGGTTTGGAGAGCTATGGGGGAAGGAACCACAAGTGCCTGTGGGCCAGAACGGATGCTAGCCTAAGAGCCTTATTCCAAGAAAGTGCCCCATGCCAGTCCTCCCCGGACAGTGGCTACCCAACCACAAAGCAACAGAGAGCATGGGCAGATAGCTTTGTTGTTTTTTGTTTTTGTTTTTTGAGACAGGATTTCTCTGTATAGCTCTGGATGTCCTGGAACTCACTCTGTAGACCAGGCTGACCTCAAGCTCACAGAGATCCGCCTGCCTCTGCCTCCGCCTCCCGAGTGCTGGGATTAAAGGTGTCCACCGCCACCACCACCCAGCCAACAGCTTTAAAATACTAATTCAAGTTTTAGTAACTGTACTGTATAACCTACAAGGCAAAATGGCTGCTTAACCACTGTTATTTTTGTCTCTAAAATGCAAGTCTCACTTAGACAATTTCTAGAATTAGCTGTGAAAGAACAAAGGTACTTTAGGCCTCAATAGCTCCTAAAAAGTGCAATCTAGGACAGAACAGTATAAAGAAAAGGGTAGCAGAGAAGAGAGACAGTAGAGACTTTGGGAATATGTGAGCATACTGTTCTCCAGTTTATTTTCATATTGTTTTTCTGTTACTTCTAGAAATGTCAATGTTTTAAACCTTTTTATAAAATTCAATGATTAGTAAAATTCTATTGTAGAAGTTAACTCCATCTAAGTGGCTGAAAATATTGTTCATTATTTACTAAATGATCGAAGAATATATAATTAAATCTAGTGACTTCATTAGTCACTGCCTTGCTAATTCTGCTGTAATTTTTTTTAATATCTTGTTTTTAATATAGAAAACTCAATACTGGCTGGATTAGGTTGAATAAAACGAATTTTTATGCTCTCTAGGTGTACTTTGTTTGTTGAACCAACCCTAAAATTAATTCTGTGCCTACATAATTTTCTTGAATTTTTGGTTACCAAGATCTTTGTGATACTTATTATAAAAGTAATCAAAGTTTTGGGTTTTTTTTTTAATATTCTTAATTAAATGTTTCTGCACATTGAGTCCAGAAGAGGGCACCAGATCCCCTGGAACTGATATTACAGGTGGTTGTGACCCATCAGATGTGGGTGCTGAGAACTGAACCTGGGTCCTATGCAGTAAGCACTCGTGAGCCCTGGAACCACCTCTCTACCCCTCCTTTTGGTGAGGTTTTGAGACAGGGTTTCTCTGTAGCTTTGGAGGCCATCCTGGAACTAGCTCTTATAGACCAGACTGGTCTCAAACTCACAGAGATCCGCCTGCCTCTGCCTCCCGAGTGCTGGGATTAAAGGCATGAGTTACCAACACCCAGCAAAAGAGGACATACTGCCCAATGTGGGGCCCGAATCTAGCCCCCTTTTAGGATTATTATATTTTTATTCATCTTAACGTGTGTGGTCATGTGCGTGCTATGACTTGTAGGGAGGTCAGAGGACAGCTTTGAGAGTCAGTTCTGTACTTCCACCATGTAGGTCTGGGGGATTGATCTCAGGGCATCAGATGTTTACACTTGCTTGCTGGCCTAGTGCAGGATGTAAATTCAACCCTGGGTCTGTCTGCATAAGCCAGGTGTTACGTCTGTAATCCCAGCACTCAGTGACGGGGGTCTGATGCCTTCTGGCCTCTGCAGATACCAGGCATACATGTACACAGACATACAGGCAGAGAAAATTCAAACATATAAAAATAGCCTTAAAAACAACATTTCTGGCCGGGTGGTGGTTGGCGCACACCTTTAATCCCAGCACTCTGGAGGCAGAGACAGGCGGATCTCTGGGAGTTCGAGGTCTACAGAGCAAGTTCCAGGACATGTTCTGAAACAATACAGAGAAACCCTGTCTCAAAAAACTAAAACATTTTACTGATAGATGTGAGTTCCCTCTTAGACCCTCAGTTTGTTAGTGAATGAAATGAAAACTAAAACCTGCTTATTTCCAGGTATTGTGAAGATTATGTGAAATGACTTCCTAGAACAGTTTGATATGCAAGAAAATCTGTACAAATAGGTTCATACTGAAAATGTGTCCAAACCTCACCTTGGGCTGGTGCCTCCCAACTGCCTGCCATCCTGAATACAGAAAGGGAGGGCTTGCATCTGATTGTTATCAAAGCCTTATGGACCAGCAAATAAGCTAGACTGTCATTCTGTTCAAGCTCATGATGTTTTTAAGCAGAGGTGGTTAACTACCAAAGGCAGTAGATATTTCCGGACTGCCTGCATGCCCTGGGTACTGACCTGAAGTAAATGGTGAATACACCCACTTTCAGAGAGTTAGAGGTGTAATGTGCTCGGTGGCTCACAGACTCTCAGGGTCTGCAGCATGCTGTTGTGATTAGACTCAGCCAGTCACAGTCTCCTGGAGAGATGAGGACAGCTGTGCCACCTTCATTTCAGTAAGTGCTTTACACCTGTGGCAGGGTTGAACCAAAGCAGTCAAGGTTTGTTTCAGCCTCTGAAAACCATCTCAAAGCCTTTAGACCAGGACCTGCCCTCTCAGCAAATACAAACTTGCCCAATTCAGAAGTACCGTTACCATCGAGGAAAAGCCTAAACTGTTACCATCCGAGGAAAAGCCTAAACTGCGTTGGCATTTCTTTTGTCTCCATCAGTGGCAAAATGCTGACCACTTTACAACCAGTGTGTATACTTTCAGATTCCCAGAAGCCCACACTGGGATCTTCAGTGTGGTCTCTTGCAAATGGCACAGATAAAGCACTTCAAAAATTAGTTAATTTTTTTGTTATAAGTCGTTTTGTTTTTTGGAGACAGGATTTTTCTGTGTAACAGCTCTGGCTCTTGTGCTGGAACTTACTCTGGAGACCAGGCTGGCCTTGAACTCACAGATGCTGGGATTAAAGGCATATACCACCAATGCCTGCTTTGTTATATGTCTTAAGTATTATTTTTATATGTGTGTGCCTGCTGTCTATATGTTCACCGTGTTTGTGCAGGTATCTATGGAAGTCAGAAAAGGTCATTGAATCCTTGATTTATGAAAAACAAAAAGACTGAAATACACAAAAATGTTCAGTTTGTTCATGGTTAGAATGACTGGAGCCTGATAGTGGTGGTGCATGCCTTTAATTCCAGCACTTGGGAGGCGTACACTCTGAGTTCAAGCCAGTCTGGTCTACAGAGAGTTCCAGGACTACACTCATAGAAACCCTGTCTCATAAAAACCAAAAAAAATAAAATAAATAATAATAATAATAAGCAGGGCTGGAGCGGTGACTCGACAGTACTCGATGCTCTTCCAGAGAATCAGGTGTGATTTCCAGCACCCGTGCAGTGGCTCTTAACTGTCTATACCTCCAGTTCTAAAAGATCTGACACCCTCTTCTAACTTCCTTGGGCACCTGAGACCAAACGTGGTACAAGACAAACATGGACAAAACATCCATACACATAAAGCATTGCTTTTATTATTATTTTATTACTGTTATTTTATATGTATGTTTGCCTGCTTGTATATTTGTGCACAACATGTATGCAGGACCCCTAGAGGCCAGAGGAGGGTGTTGAAACCTTAGAACTGTAGTTAAAAATTGTTGTGAGCTGCCATGTGGATGCTGTGAGACAAACCTGGTCCTCTAGAAGAGCAGCCAATGCTCTTAACCATTGAGCCGTCCTCTCCAGCCCCCATTAAAGTATTGTTTTATGGGCCGAATTAAAGCTACACTGTTGTATACTTTATAGCTATTGGGATGCAAAATACCACCCAGTGGAATTGAGAATTCTACTTGTGCCTGCAGAAACTCGAAGCCTGAGTTGTTTAGAAGCAAAGGCCAGCCGGGCATTGGTGGCACTCGCTTTTAATCCCAGCACTGGGGAGGCAGAGGCAGGCAGATCTCTGTGAGTTCGAGACCAGCCTGGTCTACAAGAGCTAGTTCCAGGACAGGCTTCAAAGCTTCACAGAGAAACCTTGTCTCAAAAAACCAAAACAAACAAACAAAAATCAATCTCTTAGCTGAAAACTTTTGTCCCTCCATGATCCTGGGGATTGAATTAGGGATAACTTTCTTTCCTAGCTTGGTGTGCTGGCTGGTTTTGCATCAGCTTAACCCAAATTAGAGCTATTTAAGGAGAGGGAGCTTCAATTAAGACAATGCAGCCAGGTGTTGGTGGCACACGCCTTTAATCTCAGCACTCCGGGAGGCAGAGGCAGGCAGATCTTTGTGATTTCGAGGCCAGCATGTTCTACAATGCGAGTTCCAGAACAGCCTCCAAAACAATACAGAGAAACCCTGTCTCGAAAAACAAAACAAAACAAAACAAAAAAAACAAAAAAGAAGTGAAGGCCAGCTGTGGGATTAGGATAATCTACTTCCTGCTCAGATCTAGCACTGTCCCCTCATTTCCAGTCTCCAGAGCTTTCTACAGAGTCTCACTATGTAGATCTGGCCGGTATGGAACTCACAGAGACCCCATTACCTCTGCCTCCTAAGTGCTGGGATTAAAAGCATGCCCCCTCCCACCTTGCTAAGCTATTGGAGGGTATGATTTTATGGGGTTTATATTATTTTGTTTGTTTTGCTTTTAATATTTTAAGACACGGCCCTTTCTCACAACTGTGAGAAAAAAATACCTCACCAAAGCAAGAGGGACGGCTTTATATGCTTCACTGAAGGCATATAGTTCTTCACGGTCTAGAACACATGCTGTATGGGACAGCTCAGTCCTTGGGTTAGGGGCACGGCTCCTCACATCTTTGAACTGGGAAACATATAGGACTAGGAGACAGCCCTGCTACAGCCCTCAAAAGCTGGCCCAGAGTGGCCTACATCTGCCAGCTTGGCTACCTGTCTCAAAGGTTCCAAAACCTCCAAAAACAGTGCCACCAGCTGCAGATCAAGAGTTCAAACACATGAACCTGCTGTGGGTAGATCTGGTTCAAAGTGTAGCAGAGAGAGAGAGTGCTCATTATGCGACTTCCAGCATCCTGCCCTGCCCTGAGGAAAGCGGTAGTTATCACTGCAACTTCAAAGGATATTCTGTACAACTGGATTCCAGGAGTTTGGCTCGGTGCTGAGCTATGAATCTCTGGGAGCTCACGGACCCCAGTCTGACAGCTGGGGAACCTGCATAAGACAAAACCAAGCCCCCTGAACACGGGTGTCAGTTGGTAGGCCCAGGCAGTCTATGGGGTCCTAGTGCACGAATGGGCTTTGGGAGCCCATTCCTTATGGAGGGATACTCTCAGCCTAGATACAAAGGGTGGAAGGTTCGGTCCTGCCCTAATGACAGACTTTGATGATCCCCCATGGGAGGCCTCACCCTCCCTAGAGAGTGGATGGGGGGTGGGATGGGGAGACAATGGGGGGAATGGGAGGACAGGAAGGAGAGGGAACTGGAATTGGTATGTAAAACAAGATCGCTTTTCATTTAAATTTTTTAAAAAGTTGAAGGGGGAAAAAAAGAAAATGATAGTTTTTTTTTAAAAGGATATTCTGAGGCCCGCATTCATCTTTGTCAAAGCTCTGTGGTTCAGTGCTCCTCAAGAATGAAGTGTGTGAGTCTCCGGGACAGAAGAGGGACGGTCCCAGCTGCTCTTTGCCCAGAGGACAATGCACAGAGCGTGTGTGCCCTGTTGGCTTCCAACTCTTCATTGTTCCAGCATTTAGCAGGTGAGGTCTTGAAAAAAGAACAGTTTTACTTACGTCAGTGTGGGGTGTGTACGTGTGGGGTGTGTACGTGTGAGTGTGGGAGACTACGGAGGCCAGAGGTGTCAGATCCCCTACAGTTACCAGAAGTGGGTGCTGGAGGCCAAACTCAGTTCCTCTGCAGGCACAGTAGACGCTCTTAACCACTGAGCCATTTCTCCAGTTCCTAGTATAAGACATGAAAAGAGGGCTGGAGAGATGGCTCAGTGGTTAAGAGCACTGACTACTCTTACAGGGGACCCAGGTTCAACTCCCAGCACCACATGGCAGCTAACAACTGTCTGTAAGTACAATCCAATGCCTTTCCACAGGCAAAACAGAACACCAATGCATATTAAAAATAAACAATTTTAACAAAAGACATGAAGCAGGCGTTGGTGGCGCACACCTTTAATCCCAGCACTCGGGAGGTAGAGGCAGGCGGATCTCTTTGAGTTCGAAGCCGCCTGATCTACAGAGTGAGTTCCAGGACAGCCTCCAAAACAATACAGAGAAACCCTGTCTCGAAGAACAAACAACAACAACAACAAAAAAAAAATACATGAAAAGTAATGCCTTGAACGCCTTGCATTTCTCTGCGCCACCAACGCTTGACTCTCTTTGTGTGTTTAGCATTTACCACATATCTTTTAAGTTTGCTTTGGTGGTGGTATAGTGTGTGTGTGTGTGTGTGTGTGTGTGTGTGTGTGTGTGTGTGTGTGTGTGTGTGTGTGTGTCTATGCCATGGCATATGTTGTGTAGCTCTGGGAGATCTGTCCTCTCCTTCTGCTGTAGTCCCTGAGGATTGAACTATGTCTATTTGGCTTGTACAGACAGTGTTTTTATCCACTGAGCCATCCCACCAGTTCATGTCCCTGATTTTAATTTGACGTGGGGTTTTTGCTGTATTGTTTTTCCAGGGACAGAGTCTCAGGTAGCTCAAACTGACCTTGAACAAAAGCTCCAAGATAGACAAAGTTAACCTCCTGCTTCTACCTCCCAAAGTGCAGATTACAATCATTTCTACACTCAGTTTTAAATTTGTCCTTTTTCCTTCTTTCTTTCTTTCTTTCTTTCTTTCTTTTTTATTGATTTGTTTTTTGTTTGTTTGTTTGTTTGTTCTTTTTTGAGACAGGGTTGTTGTATCAGGCTTTTTTTTTTTTTTTTTTTTTTTTTGGTTTTACGAGACAGGGTTTCTCTGTATTGTTTAGGAGACTGTCGGTCCAGCCCGGCCTCAAATTCACAGAGATCCACCTGTCTCTCCCTCCCGAGTGCTGGGATTAAAGGCGTGCGCCACCAACGCCCGGCTCAGGCTTTTTCTTTAGGCCACCAACTAGCTCCCAAATCATGACATGGAGACTTATTATTAGTTATGAATGCTCAGCCTAGCTTAGACTTGTTTCTGGCTTTTTTTTTTTCTTTAACTTAACCTGTTCCTCTTTATCTATATCCGCCTTGGGCTTTTTACCTTTCTGTGTGTCTTACTCTGTGTCTCCTGGCTGGTGGCTGCCCTGGGCATGTTCCTCTTTCTCTCTCAGTTTCTCCTCTCTTTCTCATTCTTTTCAAGCCTATTTCTCCCCCTGTTTATTCTCTCTACCTGCCCTCCCCACCTATCCCTCTCCTGCCTAGCTATTGGCCAGTCGGCTTTGTATTAAACCAAGCAGGTGCCTTAGGCAGGCAAGGTGAAGCAGCAACACATCTTTACATAGTTAAACAAATGCAACAGAAACAAATGTACCACACCTTTATTCAGCTAAAGTAATGTTCCAGAGCATAAACAATTGTAACACATCTTTACATAGCTAAGTATTCCACAGCAGGTTGGAGCTATCCAGTGTGGGTGTTGGGAACTGACCTTGGGTCCTCTTCAAGAGCAGCTCTAACCCTTAACCGTTGAGCCATCACTCAGCCCCTTCTGCTTTAAAGGGTGTTCAAATACAATGTATTGAAAACTACAGTACACAGCTGCTCACCTATGTAATCAAACATTTTAATCACTTTGTTTCTAACACATAGGAACTTGCATACCTCTATAACTTCCTATAGTCAGAATAAGGTCACCAATGTGAAAATAAACTAGGGTAGAATAACCTGGGTGCAAACTGCCATCACTTTGAGGCTTAGGGAAGGCTGGTGGTACAAAAGACTCAGAAGTCACTACACTTAATTTCCATCATGCTGGAGAGACAGGAGATGGGCACCTTGGAAACAGAGATAGAAGGACTTTTTGTTTGGTTGGAGTTTTTTTGGTGGGGGTTCTTTTTCTTTTTAGTTTTTTGGGTTTTTTTTTTTTTTGGTTTGTTTTCCAAGACAGGATTTCTCTGTGAAACAGTCCTGACTGTCCCAGAACTCACTCTGTAGACCAGGCTGGCCTCGAACTCACAGAGATCTACCTGCCTCTGCCTCCTGAGTGCTGGGATTAAAGGCACGCACCATTACCATTTGGTCACCTAGTTTCTTACCTGGATTGACTATGCCTTTTTTAAAATAATCTTTTGTACACTGGGAAGGAAGTGTCGTTCTGATTGGCTTAATAAAAAGCTGAACAGCCAATAGCTAAGCAGGGAAGAAGAGGAGAGGAGATGCAGAGAGATGAGGACAAGAAGACAGGCAGAGGGAGAGGTACCAGCCACGAGTCACATGGCAGCATGCAGATTAATAAGATGGACTAATTTAAGTTATAAGAGCTATCCCTAAGCTATCAGTCAAGCTTTCATAATTAATAATAAGTCTCTGTGTTGTGCTTCCAGAGCTGGCTAGGGGACAGAGAAAGACTCCCAACACACGCCTCACTTTTTCCATGTGTTTCTAGAAACTTTAATTCAGCTCCTCTGGACCATCTCACCAGTCCTCCCCTAACCCTTACCTTTCCTTAAAGGAGACATTGAAATTAATATAAAAAAAAAAGACCTCCAAAATGCAGATTACGTAAAGGACCAGAGGGAGTCACGGAGCCCTCTCTTCCCTCTTGCGTGATTTTTCTAACACCCACTCTGTCAAGTGGTGTTAAGTCACAAATGGCAAGGAAAGAGGGCCTTTTCTCCAGGCCAGTACTTGAGTGACACATGGCTTTGGCTCTGGGCATCTCCCGCTGTCTTCCTTTAGAGGAAGCTGCCACACGGCATTCTGGTGGCTGTTGTCTCCCAGTCAGAGAGAAGATGTGAATTTGAATATACCAACCTCCAGGAGGGTATTTCAGATTACAGCCATACAGTGAATGAACAAAATCTACAGCTGCCTGTGAGTATCTGAAACCCAGGCAGGGGTGGGGGGCTAGCTGCTCCTCTCTACATGGCAGAGCCTGCCTCTTGTCCCATGATGCAGTCTCTCAGAGCACTGCTAATGAGACACTGCCACGTTCAAACACAAAAGCACTGCTCTTCCTTTGGCTCAAGAGAAAGTGGTTCCAGCTGTGCCCTTCAGGGCAGTCTCTGCCTCCCCATACTCAGGCCACCCGCAGTGCCCCTGACAGACTACACCTTCTTCTTGACCATCCTGGATTTGATGGCTTGCTTTGGAGTCCTCCATTTAGTGGGTGTTATACATTCTTTGATGCGGAGGAATGCAGTTAGCTCCATATGCTCTCAAATGTCTTTACTCTGCTCTTAAACTTGATTTTAAAAGTTTTAGTTTAGGCCGGGCATTGGTGGCGCACATCTTTAATCCCAGCACTCTGGAGGCAGAGGCAGGCAAATCTCTGTGAGTTCAAAGCCAGCCTGGTCTACGGAACGAGCTCCAGGACAGGCTCCAAAACTACAGAGAAACCCTGTCTCAAAAAACAAAAACAAAAACAAAAATTAGAAACTAGGGATGTGGCTCAGTTTAGTTTCCAGCAAGTGCTCTTAACCCCCACGTCGCCTCTCCAGCCGTGTGCCGGGCTTATTTCATGTGGGCTCTAGGGGACGAACTCAGTCCTTGTGCTTGTGCCACAGGCACTCTTCCAAACTAAGACACACACACACACACCACACACGCGCGCGTACACATTTGTAATTCTATCGAGGGGAGGCTATCACAGGTGGATCCCGGGGCCCTTTGAAGCCCATCTAGGCTTATTGGCAAGCTCCCAACTGGGGACATACCCTGTCTTCCAAACTACCAGGTGTACGGCCATTTCTCTTGGTTGCTCACCATAACTGTATGGTGAGACCCTATTGCTGCAGTTAAGAGCACTGACTGCTCTTCCAGAAGACCTGGGTTCAATTCCCAGCACCTACATGGCAGCTCACAACTGTCTGTAACTCCAGTTCCAGAAGACCTGATAGCTTCACCTTCACACAGACAAACACCAATGCACATAAAGAATAGGAGTTCAGAGAGAAGGAGGAGATGAAGTTAGGAAGGGGGTGTATTGGGCAGAAGAAACGTGTTGGGAGAAATGGGAGTGGATATGATGCATGTACATATGAAATTATCAAAGAATAAATAAAAAGGTTTTAAAAATCAGTCTCTTAGCCGGGCATTGGTGGTGCACACCTTTAATCCCAGCACTCGGGAGGCAGAGGTAGGTGGATCTCTGTGAGTTCGAGGCCAGCCTGGTATACAGAGAGAGTTCCGGGACAACCTCCAAAATAATTTAGAGAGATCCTGTCTTGAAAAGCAAAAACAAAACAAAAGATAATGCCCCCTTCAGGTGGCCTATGGGTGTTAGGTCTCAACAATGGCATGTTTTCTTAATTGATGGCTGATGAGGTAGCCCATCTCCTTGTGGGTGGTAGCCCTACTGGGCTGGTGGTTCTGGCTGCTTTTAAGAAAGCAGGCTGAGTAGGCCATGGAAAGGAAAGCAAGCCAATAATTGCTCCTCTGTGGGCTCAGCATCTGTCTGTCTCCTGGTTCCTGCCCTGCTGGAGTCCCTATTCCAACTTTCCTGGATGGTGGATTATAAGATGAAATAAACCCTTCCCCCCCCACCACAACTTGCTTTTTGTCATGTTTTACCGCAGCAGTAGAAACCTAAGACGTTTGGGAAACTGAGGCATAGAGACCATGTCATTTACTTTCCGGCTTGCATCATCAGAAACTAAGGCAGGCTGTCTAAAATGGAGTGTGTGTTTGGGTAAGGATTACCGAGAGCTGGGAGGGCAGCCTCCTGAGCTGCCTGAAGAGTTTGGACCAGAACTAGGAGAAATTACAGGGTGGAAACAAGAAACCCGTCTCGTGGCAGGCAGGTCTAGTCAGCTTTGGTCCTGTAAGATTCCACATATAGTAGGAAAATGCAATAGCCAAGTGCCTGAGAAAGAAAACTCAGCCTGGTAGCCCTGGACATGTTAGAGTTGCTGAACCTTGAGCCCCACCCTGAACTTACTTAGTTGAGAACTGCACATTAGCATCTCAAAACACTTGGGCAGCCGGGAGGTGGTGATGCACACCTTTAATTCAAGCTTTTGGGAGGCAGAGGCAGGCGGATCTCTGTGAGCTCGAGACCAGCTTGGTCTTCAAGAGCTAGTTCCAGGACAGCCTCTAAAGTCACAGAGAAACCCTGTCTCGAAAAACCAAAACCAAACAAACAAACCAAAAAAGCAAACACATGATCACCACACCCCTGGCCATCTTCCCCATGGGGAGGAGTTGATGAACCATACATGGGTACCACACCCCTGGCCATCTTCCCCATGGGGAGACACTGGTGATCCATACATGTGGTTTTCACAGAGGAAGCAAATGGATTCTGAGAGCACAGGCCAGTCTTTGCTAGGTTTCCTCCCATATTCACCCTTATTCTGTGGACAGAAATTCCTGCAGGCACTGGAGTAGCCCCACCCCCACTCCCAGTCTGCTGGATTTTTTCCCTAGGGGCTGCTGACATCTGGAAGCCCTGGGAGAAGCTTTGCTGTGAAATCCTTGATCCCTTTTAACTGCTAAAAGCCCCGTTTTCTCTTGCTCTCTTATGTAACGTTTTGGACAATGGCAGCATGTTAAAGCCAGCAGCTGCTTTTGTCCTTTTTCTCAGTGTGCCTCTCTCACAGGGACAAGCTGTAGATTTCTTGTTATATTAAGGGGATGATAAAGATGAAAGTTTTGTATTGAATCCAGGTGCCTTGTACGAAGGAAGAACCTGGCTTTGACAGTATAATGGCTCTGAAATGGAAAGCCACACAAACTCAGGAGGGGTGAAGAATGGCCACTCCTCCTTTGTCACCTGGTCTTGCTTTGAAGGAAGGCCTATTGGGGAAACTCCTGGCTCTCCCGGAAGTCCCCAAGCCACACAGACTAGCAGAGGCTCTGTTTCCTAGTGAGGCTGACAGGTTGCTATCCTTGGTCCTGAACCATCACTATTATTTGGGGCTGCAGTTTACTTTCTCACTGAAAACCCTAAGCACCAGAGAGGCATGATAAAAAGTACTCATCGGCCGGACATTGGTGGCACACGCCTTTAATCCCAGCACTCGGAAGGCAGAGGCAGGAAGATCTCTGTGAGTTCAAGACCAGCCTGGTCTACAGAGTGAGTTCCAGTACAGCCTCCAAAAACCACAGAGAAACCCTGTCTGGAAAAAACAAAACTACAACAAAAAAGGACCTGAGTTTGGATCTGCGGAGCCCATGTGGAAACCAAGGCACAGGTGTCTGCCCTTGTAATCCCAATGCTGGAGAGACGGTGACAAGAGAGTCCCTAGAGATGGATGACCACAGTCTCGCCGAATCTGTGAGCCTCAGTTTCACCAAGGGACATTGTCTCAAAAAAGAAAGGGGAGAGCAGCAGAAGACACTGACATCAACCTCTGGCCTCCAGATACATGATACACAATACACACACCTGTGTACATACTACACACACACACACACACACACACACACAAGAATTCTCAGGAAAAAAAGGAAGAGGAGGAAGAGAAAACAAGAATAAGAAGCAACTGGGTTGTGGTGGCGCACGCCTTTAATCCCAGCACTCGGAAGGCAGAGGCAGGTGGAGCTCTGTGAGTTCAAGGCCAGCCTGGTCTACAGAATGAGTTCCAGGACAGCCAGGGCAACACAGAGAAGCCCTGTCTCAAAAAATAAATAAAAATTTCATTAATTAACTTGAAAAACAAAAAGCAAGAGCTCAGAGGTGTCTGACCACCCGCCCATGGCTCAACCGGACAATCACTCAGCCATTGCAAGCTTTCCGTCTGCAGCTCCATGCAGTGGACATCTTCTGCTCTTCTCTCATTTGGGTTTTGCTCCCGCTAGCGCTCATTCCATTATTTTAACTATGTAAATATGGGTTACATTTGTTTATGCTCTGGATTATTACTTTGACACATGTTCTGGAATGTTACTTTAACACATGTGTTTATGCTGCTTTTGTTTAACTATGTAAAGATGTGTTACATTTGTTTCGCTCGCCTGCCTAAAGCACCCGATTAGACTAATAAAAAGCTGAATGGCCAATAGCTAAACAGGAGAGGGATAGGCAGGACTGGTGGGCAGAGAGAATAAATAGGATAAATCTAGGTTGGAGAAGAAAGACAGGGGAGAAGAAGGAGAGGAGAATGAGGGAGAAAGAGAGGACACTCTTGGGGCCAGAAAGGAACCTAAGCTAGACTGAGCATTCATAATTAATAAGAAGTCTCTGTGTCATGATTTGGGAGCTGGTTGGTGGCCCAAGAGAAAAAGTCTGGTACATTCCATGACCGTATAAAATGCCTCCTGGTTCTTAAGAAAGTTGCCAATAATCCAAGCACTAGATCAGCTGAGGCAGGAGGATCTCAAGATCAGGTCAGTCTGGACTACATAGTGAGGCCCTGGCAATAGAAATGTAAAGTAATTCTAATTGGGGGTTATTTCAAATGATCTGTGGCCAAGGATAAAACTTAACCAAACTTGGCCTAAAACTCACTTCACTGAAGGCAAAAAGCAATTTGACTGGGTCTAGGAAGGCAGGCAAGGCCAGGGTCAGTACCCTACACACAGAGGTGCCCTAGTTTGCCACTTAACTGCTCTCAGCTTTGCCTCATTTTGTTTACCGTCTCAGTGAAAATGTTGCTGCTCTCACTGTGCTCCCAGATGCTTTCATTTCTGCAACGTGGTCAACCTTTGAAGCTTTGTTTCAGGTATTCACAGTGTTTGTGCTCTCTGAGGAGTTGGGGTAGTGCCAGTCAACACACTGAGCTCAAGGCAGCACCCTCCTGTGGCCAGAGTCACTACATGTATGATATCGGCATTCCCAGGAGTATTGGAGCCATGACAAAAACAGTGAAAGATCAGTCTTTAGGACGGAGGGGAATAAATAGCTCCTGTAATGTAATTCCAGGCCATCTCTGAGCAGGAGGTACCGTTGGGAGTAGAGAAGCATAAGAAATACTTGCATCCCCATCCATTTGCTTTGGAGAGGGTATTTCAATGTGGTAGGAGAAAAGTTAATAGTGGGCATTGAATTGGGTCAATGGTGGCATTAAGAGGGGAAGTATATGGCAGAGGTTTCAGAACAAAATTAATTAGACAGAAAAACCGGGGCTCTAGTGAGAGACCACTGGGAGATCTTATAAGCCAGGAGAAAACATGAGAGGAAGCTATTTTTAAAGATGTAAGATTGGATTGCTGAGCAAGATCTAGGTATCTGAAAATGGTTGTGGGTGTGAAGTAGTGTACACCTGTGATCCCAGCTCCCCTGAGGCAGGAAGACGGTTTTGCGTTTGAGGCCAATGTGGACTACATAGCAAGTTCCAGACATGCAGAGCTGACAAGACACTGACAAACAAACAAATGGAGAAGAAGGAAAGATAAAGAAACAATATGCCTGAAAGAGAAAGTGGGCTAGGCATAATGTTTAAATGGATATAAAGAGATGTGAAATGTGGCCATATGTGTGGCACACACCTGTAATTTCAGTGTTTTGGAGGTACAGGAATAATCCCTGACCTACATACAAGCCCTTGGAAGGGATATCTCAACCATATCTACCCCAAGAGAGTGTCTCCATAACTTACCCAAGGCTGTCCAAAGAATGATGTTTCTGTCTGTGTCCCGAACAGTGGAAGTACGGGTCCTCACCACTACGCATGGCAGATCTGTGTCTTTATTAGACTAGGATCACTATCAAATGTGGTAAGGCCATTAGCCCATGAGCACCCCACCCCACTGACATCTTAAAACGTCCTAGCTGAGAGTCAGGAGGAGGGATGAAGCACATGGTGCGCTCTGTATCGATGGACTGATCCTTTTGTTTGTTTGTTTTTGGAGACAGGGTTTCTGTGTCTGTGTGTAGCCCTGGCTGTCCTGGGACTCCATCTGTAGACCGGGCTCTCAGAAATTCACCTGTCTCAGCCTCCCGAGCACTGGGATTAAAGGCATGCACCACCACCACTACTCAGCTATGGTTTGATGCTTATCCTGAAAAAATGACTGCAAGAGATCTTACCTTGAGTCATTTGTTAAACTACATGTTATCTTTCTCCGGTAAGAGAAGATGATGTGGAAATACTCAGATTAGCAGTTATGGGTTAATAGTTAAGTCAGAGCTAGCCGACAAGAAACCAAGCAGACAGACAACAGCTTCATAATTAATATACTGTCTGTGTGTCCATTTGGTACTGACGAGACTCTAGGATCCAGGCGGCTTGTGGGAAGACTACATGTTTCAGATATCACTTGGAATCTTCAATATATTTCCCAGTGAATTTGTGTTCAAACAAACAAAAAACAGGCAAATGACAGCACAAGGATGTGCCTTTGTCTTCCCAGAGTGACTAGAGATGGTTTGGCAGGCATTGGCTCATTTAATACTGTAAATCTGGTGCGAGGATGGGGAGCACATTTAAGCTTTGGAGGTCAGATCTGGGATCTGCAATTTACTAATTTGACTCTTAGAGAAACTCCTTCCCTCTCTCACCTCAGTGAAGTGGATGCCAATAATGCTGTTGGAGAATGTTACAGACAATCTAGTCACAACCCTCCTGGGATGGTTGATTAATTGGTCAGCCTCAACCCAAAATGTGGGATCTTTTCCCTTGGTATGTAAGGGGGGAGATGGTTGGGGAGTGCCTGGGGTTCCTGGCTTCCTGCTTAATTTTTGTTGTTGTTTGTGGGGGGTTTGCTTTGTCTTGTTGTGTGTGGGGGTGGTGTGTACAATGGCTATGCCTTTGCCTTTTATGTTGTTGCTTAATCCAATGAGGAAGTTGGGATGGATGACTTTGTGTCATGACACGCCCTGGTGAGGAGGACGAGCATGGGGGAGAGCATCAGTCTAGGGATTCACTTGGTTTAGGACATGCACCTGTCCCTCCTAATAGTGCATCTGGCAGCTTGAGATTGTTACCACATGTACCTGGCACATTCTTAGGATAATGCCTCTAGCAACCTGTTGGCAACCTGAGACCACCCCCACTTTCCCCTGCCACCTGTATCAAACTCCAGGTGCATTGCTTTAAACATGGAAATGGTTACTCCCCTTAACTATCCCCCCAATAACAGCATGTTTCTACCCAAGCACATCCTGAAACACATTGGGGAACTATGGGATTCATCCAGCTTTAGGCACATGTACAGTGAGGAAAAATGACCTGTACTATGACCCATACAAACCGGGGTCCTTCTCTTGAACCACATGAAAGGAAGGCCCAAGCAATAATTGGAGCAGCACATCTTCACATAGGTAAACAAATGCAGCGTCAGCAAATGTAACACACCTTTACATAGTTAAACAAATATTCTGTAACAGAAACAAGTGCAACACATCTTTACATAGTTAAGCAAATATTCTATTCCAAAACACTTGAGCACTTCTCACTGTGTATTTCTTTTCTTCTTCTTCTTCTTCTTCTTTTTTTTTTTTTTTTTGGTTTTTCAAGACAGGGTTCCTCTGTATTGTTTTGGAGCCTGTCCTGGAACTCACTCGGTAGACCAGGCTGGTCTGGAACTCACAGTGATCCGCCTGTCTCTGCCTCCCGAGTGCTGGGATTAAAGGCGTGCACCATCAACGCCCAGCTGTATTTCTGTGAGGAGCCGCCCTCACTATCGCTATCGCCATTAGAAGATGGCGCTGACATCTGCTGTCAGTTGGAGTTTACCGTTTAAGCTGTGCCTCACCCGTCATCTGGGGTGATGAGCAAACCACCAATCCCGGCTCTACACGTCTCACTCGGAGCTCCTAGGCTTATATAAGGGGCTGGGTTTCTTAGCTTGGGGTCTCCCTCTCAGAAGCTGATCATCTATCTCTCAAGATGTATTAAAGCTTTACTGCAGAAGGATCCGAGTGTCCTGCGTCGTTCTTGCTGGCGAGACGGTAGCGCGGGACATCTGGTGCCGAAACCCGGGAACTCTTCAACATCGCCGGCGCCGCGGGAGACCCCTTGGAAGACGGGGCGGATTCAGAACTGCAGGGACGTAAGTTCAGAGAGGTATGCTTGATCCTGAACACCCCTTTTCTCGACTTTGGCCTTAGTTTGTCATCACCGTGGGACGGGTCAGTGGAGGCTTTGGTGCTAGTCCTGTTTGTCCTCCTTCTTCATCGTGGCTGGTGCTGACAGAACGGTGCTGTCAGTCTGGTAAAGGAGTTGAGCGCCGTTTTTAGATAAGCCGCTAGCGCGATGGGGTTGTCACAGTCAGTGGTTACTGCCCTACAGACTGTGCTAAAACAAAGAGATCTCAAAATTGCACCACAAACACTTCAAAATTTTGTGAAGGAGGTAGATAGAGTGGCACCATGGTATGCTTGTTCCGGGTCCCTCACTGTGGCCTCATGGAACAAGCTAGGTAAAGAACTAGACAGGAAGCATGCAGAAGGAGATCTCCGCTTAGGTACCAAAGCCATTTGGAAGCTAGTTAAAAACTGCTTGGAGGATGAGGCCTGTCACCCTGCTATAGTAGAAAGTCAGGGAACCTTAGAGGAAGTTCAGGATAGCATGTCAGAAACTGAACGGAGTGAGAGAATGGGAGCTCGCAAAAGGAAAGACATGTCTAAGAAAAAAGGCCCTCCCCAAGAAGTTAAGAAAGGGGGAGAGAAAGAAGGGAGTGATCATTCACCCCCTAACAAATCTAAGAAAAAGAAAAAGCCAGAATCTAGCCTATACCCTACAGTAGAGCTAGAAGCCTTGGAGCTAGATAATTCCGATTCTGACACTATGGATTCTAGCGAAGAAGGTGGTCTAGAGGAGGAGGTGGCACGGTATGAGGAAGAAAGATATCACCCTGATAGACACCGGCCGCTGAAAACAAAAATGAATGTGAGGCCACCGCCTATAAATCCGGCGGGCTCACGCCCCTCGGCGCCTCCCCCGTATGAGCTTCGGCTGAATACTGGTACTGACTCCTTTTTACCTTTAGAGGAACGGAGAAAAATACAAATGGCTTTTCCAGTATTCGAGAATGTGGAAGGCGGAAGAGTACATACCCCTGTAGATTACAATCAAATCAAAGAATTGGCCGAATCCGTTCGTAATTATGGGGTCAATGCTAACTTTACCACAATACAGTTAGAAAGGCTTGCTAATTTTGCCATGACTCCCATTGACTGGCAGACGACAGTGAAAGCAGTGCTTCCCAACATGGGACAATACATGGAATGGAAGGCTCTCTGGTATGATGCAGCCCAGGCGCAAGCTAGAGTTAATGCCACAGCTGAAGATGAGAATCAGAGGCAGTGGACATTTGAAATGCTGACAGGTCAGGGTCAACATGCCCTTAATCAAACCAACTACATCTGGGGCGTCTATGGTCAGGTGTCGGCCGCCGCTATTAAAGCATGGAAGGCCCTCACAAAAAGGGGAGAATCCAGTGGACACCTTACAAAGATTGTCCAAGGACCCCAAGAGCCATTTTCAGACTTTGTGGCCAGAATGACCGAGGCCGCCGGTCGCATCTTTGGTGATTCAGAACAAGCTATGCCCCTAATTGAGCAACTTGTCTATGAACAAGCAACCCAGGAATGTCGAGCGGCTATCGCCCCTCGCAAAAGCAAAGGTTTACAAGATTGGCTCAGAGTGTGCAGGGAGCTGGGGGGACCCCTAACCAATGCAGGACTAGCTGCCGCCATTTTACAAACGCACAGGCGTAGGGATTTATCTAGTCGAAAAGCTTGTTTTAATTGTGGGAAAATGGGGCACCTTAAGAAAGATTGTCAATCCCCTGAAAGAACAAGAGAACTGAAGCTTTGCCATCGTTGTGGTAAAGGTTATCATAGGGCTAGTGAATGCAGGTCAGTCCGGGATATGAAAGGGAGGCTTCTGCCCCCTATTGAAGAACCCAAGGTACCCCAATCAAAAAACGGGTCATGGGGCCCATGGTCCCAGGGCCCTCAGAAATATGGGAACCGATTTCAGAAAAGCAATCAAGAGGAAGTAGAGGCTTCCGAGGAACCCCCGGAATGGACTTGCGTGCCGCCTCCGACTTCTTACTCATGCCCCAAATGAATGTTCAACCGGTCCCAGTCCATTCCCCTGGACCTTTGCCCCCTGCCACCATTGGGCTTATTCTGGGCCGTGGCTCCTTAACTTTACAGGGACTCATTATATATCCTGGGATTGTTGACCCGTATCATAAAGAGGAGATTCAAGTTCTCTGTTCTAGCCCTCGGGGTGTATTTTCTATAAAGCAGGGAGATAGAATTGCACAACTGGTGTTGCTGCCCTCCCTCGGGGATGGAGAAACCTACACTTTACAAAAAAGGGCTATGGGATCTTCTGGAAGTGATTCAGCCTATCTGGCTATACCCCTAAATGAGAGACCTACAATAAAATTGTTAATTAATGGAAAAGAATTTGAAGGGATAATGGATACGGGAGCAGACAAAAGCATTATTTCACTCCATTGGTGGCCGAAGTCTTGGCCCACTGTTGTTTCATCTCATTCTCTACAAGGTATTGGATACCAGTCCTCTCCTGCCATCAGTGCCTCAGCCTTAACCTGGCGGAACGCTGAGGGCAAACAGGGATGTTTTACCCCCTATGTGTTGCCACTCCCTGTAAATTTATGGGGACGGGATGTGTTACAAGCCATGGGCATGACCCTAACTAATGAATACTCCCCCCAGGCATCAGCCATTATGGCAAAGATGGGGTATACAAAGGGTAGAGGCTTGGGTAGGCAAGAACAAGGCAGAATAAAACCCATTACACAACATGGAAATCAGGGTAGAAAAGGACTGGGTTTTATTTAGGGGCCGTTGAGGCTTCACGACCCATACCGTGGAAAACAGAGGAGCCGTTATGGGTCTCTCAATGGCCTCTATCCTCTGAAAAATTAGAGGCTGTCACAAGATTAGTGCAAGAACAGGAACGGCTGGGGCATCTAGAGCCTTCTACCTCCCCATGGAATACACCAATTTTTGTTATTAAAAAGAAATCTGGGAAGTGGAGATTACTCCATGACCTGCGGGCCATTAACAATCAGATGCATCTTTTTGGCCCTGTTCAAAGAGGACTTCCTTTGCTTTCTGCACTCCCTCAAGATTGGAAGCTTATTATTATAGATATTAAGGATTGTTTCTTCTCTATTCCACTTTACCCACGGGATAGACCAAGGTTTGCCTTCACTATCCCTTCTCTTAATCATATGGAACCAGACAAGAGATTTCAGTGGAAGGTACTGCCGCAAGGCATGGCCAATAGCCCAACAATATGTCAGCTGTATGTGCAGGAGGCTTTGGAGCCAATTAGGAAGCAATTTACATCTTTAATCATGATCCATTATATGGACGATATTCTTATTTGTCACAAAGAGTTAGATGTTTTACAAAAGGCTTTTTCCATGCTGGTGGCTGAATTAAAACAGTGGGGATTAGAGATTGCCTCAGAAAAGGTTCAAATTGCAGATACAGGGCTCTTTTTGGGCTCAATGATTACTCCCAAAAATATAGTTCCTCAGAAGATAGAAATTCGCAAAGACCACTTATAAACATTAAATGATTTTCAGAAACTTCTGGGAGATATAAATTGGTTGAGGCCCTTTTTAAAAATTCCATCTGCTGATCTAAAACCCCTCTTTGATCTCCTGGAGGGTGAGCCTCATATCTCCTCACCCAGAAAATTTACCCCTGCCGCCCACCGAGCCTTACAGATGGTGGAAGAGGCCTTACAGGAAGCACAATTACAACGTATTGAGGAGTCACTACCTTTTAATCTGTGTGTTTTTAAGACAGCTCAATTGCCAACTGCAGTCCTGTGGCAACATGGACCATTACTTTGGATTCATCCAAATGCTTCCCCTGCTAAGATTATTGACTGGTACCCTGATGCTGTTGCACAGCTCGCGCTTCGCGGAATAAAAGCAGCTGTTACGCATTTTGGCAGGGATCCTGATTCCTTGATTGTGCCTTATACTGCTGCACAAGTTCAGACCTTGGCAGCAACATCTAGTGATTGGGCAGTTTTAGTTACTTCCTTTTCGGGACAAATTGATAATCATTTTCCGAAGCATCCAATTTTACAGTTTGCCCTAAACCAGGCTATAGTGTTTCCACAAGTGACAGCTAAAGACCCACTCCCAGATGGGACTGTGGTGTACACTGATGGATCGAAAACTGGTATGGGAGCTTATGTGGTCAAGGATAGGGTTATATCTAAACAATATAATGAAACTTCACCTCAAGTTGTAGAATGTCTGATAGTACTGGAGGTTCTTGAGGCTTTTCCAGGACCCCTCAATATTGTATCAGATTCCTCTTATGTGGTTAATGCAGTTAGTCTCCTTGAGATAGTTGGAATAATAAGATCCTCCAGCAGAGTTGCTAACATCTTTCAGAAGATACAAGCTGCCTTGTTAAATAGGAGATTTCCTGTTTTCATTACCCATGTCCGAGCACATTCTGGACTCCCAGGTCCCATGTCCTTAGGGAATGACTTAGCGGACAAGGCTACAAAGCTGGTGGCCGCTGCCTTGTCTACCCACGCACAAGCAGCAAAAGAGTTCCATCAGCGCTTTCATGTGACGGCTGAGACCTTGCGCCGTCGTTTTGCTCTATCCAGGAAAGAGGCTAGGGAAATTGTTACTCAATGCCAGAATTGCTGTGAATTCTTACCTGCTCCCCACGTGGGAATAAACCCACGTGGCATTAGACCATTGCAGATGTGGCAGATGGATGTTACTCATATTCCCTCTTTTAGAAGGCTTCAATATGTTCATGTTTCTGTTGACACCTGTTCTGGCGTAATGTTTGCCACACCCCTAATAGGGGAAAAGGCCTCATATGTGATTCAACATTGCCTTGAGGCCTGGAGTGCTTGGGGAAAACCCAGAATTTTAAAAACAGACAATGGACCAGCATATACCTCTCAAAAATTCTGACAGTTTTGTCGGCAAATGGATGTTACCCATCTAACTGGCCTACCTTATAACCCTCAAGGACAGGGCATTGTGGAACGTGCCCATCGTACACTCAAATCATATCTGATTAAACAAAAGGGGAGTATTGAGGATGTTCTACCCTCGGTACCAAGAGTTGCTGTGTCCATGGCACTTTTTACCCTTAATTTCTTGAACTCTGATGCCCAAGGCCACACTGCGGCCGATCGCCACAGTTTAGAGCCTGATAGGCCAAAAGAATTTGTAAAATGGAAAGATGTGCTAACTAATGAATGGAAAGGCCCGGATCCTATTCTAATAAGATCCAGGGGAGCTGTGTGTGTTTTTCCACAGGAGGAAGAAAACCCCCTGTGGATCCCTGAAAGACTCACTCGAAGAGCTCCTTCACAACTCCAGAATAAGAAGGATGGAGGCCAAGTGGGTGATGAAGACTCTCCTACTCGGGATGATGGTTCCTAGTATGATGGGAGAGTTACGGTGGGCCATCATGTCTACCTTCCCCCTACCGATGCCAGTGATGCATAATGCCCAGGAGTTCCCTAGATTTTTCACAACTAATAGAGAGTTGGGGCTTGCCTTTTGCCTTTAGATCCTCAGATACAGAGTTTTCAGGATGAGAGAACCTTGTCATTGGTAGGAAGCTTGTGCTTTACTGTGATTTCTTCATTAAAGGATAATTTTATTCATATGGATCCAGAAAGATCTAATGCTAATCCTTTTGAATTAATGGAAGCTGTACTGATCTTTCTCCTATGGCAATGATTGCTGGAGGATATAGTGAGAAGGGACAGATTACTTTTGATTGGAAAGGGGCATTAGGCAACAGTCTGAGTGAGGGACAGAGCTCTGGATCATCTGATTGGTCCTCCTCCAATGTTAAGTATACCCCTTTTAAGAGAACTAATTATTCAGCTGCTCCAATTTGTGTTTGGCTGCCCTTTATTTGGGTTGTGAGTAATGATACCTTAGGTAAGAATCAGAAAGAAATAAATTGCTCTGCTTAGAATTGTTTTTATGCATTATGCTGGGATGCTATTAAGCACCCTTTTGCTTTGGTAATGTGCATGCCTCGATTTGTTCCAGTTCCTGTTGAGGTGCCAAGTAGTTTGAGTTTGTTTAGGGAAAAGCGAGATTTTTGGGATCTCTGCTATTATTGTGGGCCTGATAGCTGCCGCCGCGGTTACTGCTTCGGTTACCGCCTTGGCCCTTGCACTTTCCGCCACTGTGCAGACAACTCAAACCATTAATGAACTATCGGCCACTGTGACCATGGCCCTAGATAAACAGGCCACTGCCAATTCTCAGATACAAGGAGGTCTGATGTTGGTAAACCAACAGATTAATTTGGTTCAGGAACAATTGGATATATTGTGGCAGATGGCCCAATTGGGATGTGAACAAAAGTTGCCTGGCCTTTGTGTTCACTTCAGTACAATATGAGAATTTTACAAGAGCAGCTAACCTGTCAAAAGCTCTGTCTCAACATTTATTACAGAATTGGACTTTTGAGTTTGAGCAGACACTCCGTGAGTTGAGAGTGGCGATCCTGCAAGTGAATTCCACGCGTCTGGATCTTTCTCTGATGGAAGGCCTCTCCTCCTGGATTTCATCTGCATTTTCTTATTTTAAGGAATGGGTGGGGGTGGGATCATTTAGCCTAGTTCTCTGCTGTGGAATAGTGTTGATGCTTTGGATGGTGTGTAAGCTCAGAGCCCAAACAAAAGAGACAAAGTGATGGTGGCACAAGCACTTGCTGCCTTAGAACACGGAGCCTCCCCTGACATTTGGTTAACCATGTTAAAGCAATAGGTCGCTGGCCTCCCGGCTCTTGCACCCCACGAGGCTAGTCTCATTGCACGGGATAGAGTGGGTAGGCTTCAGCAGCCCAAGGAGTTGCAAGGCTAAGCACTGCACAGGAGAGGTCTGCGGTATAACAACTTTCTCCTGGGAGATAAGTCATCTTGCATGAAGGTTCTATGTCATGATCTCCTTCCCCCAGAAAAACGACATCGGGACTGGTCAGGGCTCCCTCTGGGGATAAGACCCTGGAGAGGAGCTTTGTACATGTTCCAAATTTGCACATGGGGATTTGACCTCTATCTCCACTCCAAAGTTGTGGGTGCCCTATGGCTTCAAAAATAAATGAATAGGGGGAGATGTGAGGAGCCGCCCTCACTATCGCTATCGCCATTAGAAGATGGCGCTGACATCTGCTGTCAGTTGGAGTTTACCGTTTAAGCTGTGCCTCACCCGTCATCTGGGGTGATGAGCAAACCACCAATCCCGGCTCTACACGTCTCACTCGGAGCTCCTAGGCTTATATAAGGGGCTGGGTTTCTTAGCTTGGGGTCTCCCTCTCAGAAGCTGATCATCTATCTCTCAAGATGTATTAAAGCTTTACTGCAGAAGGATCCGAGTGTCCTGCGTCGTTCTTGCTGGCGAGACAGTAGCGCGGGACATATTTCTTATTTTTTTAGCCTGTTGTTTTAATTTAAATTAGAAACAAGCTTGTTTCACACGTCAATCCCAGCTCCCTCTCACTCCCCTCCTCCCCTGCTTCCTCAACGCCCCCCCCACCCAATCCCAACTCCACTTTCCAGGGAGGGTGAGGCCCTTCATGGGGGATCTCCAAAGTCTGTCATATCATCCTGGGCAGGGCCTAGGCCCTCCCCCATGTGTCCAGGCAGAGAGAGCATCCTTCCGTGTGGTATGGGCTCCCAAAGTCCATTTGGATGCCAGGGATAAATACTGATCTATTGCCCGAGGCCCCAAAGAATGCCAAGACCTCCTCATTGACACCCATGTTCAGGAGGTCTGGATCAGTCCCATGCTGGCCTCTTAGCTATCAGTTTGGGATCCATGAGCTCCTCCTTGTTCGAGTCAGCTGTTTTTGTGGGTTTCGCCAGCCCAATCTTGACCCCTTTGCTCATCACTCCTCCCTCTCTGCAATTGGTTTCCAGGAGTTCAGTTCAGTGTTTAGCTGTGGGTGTCTGCCTCTGCTTCCTTCAGCCACTGGATGGAGGCTCTAGGATGGCATACAAGTCACTGTGTATTTTTTATTTTGTCAACTGGGCATTTCTTGCTGATATGTACTGTGGTTTCACTTGTGAATAAGGTTTACTGGACACTTTTGCAAATTCAGTGTAAGCCTTTATTTTAATTTCCTTGGGTAAGAAGCAAGAATCTGGAAACACCTGGCCCAGACCCTGATGTCCAGTAACACTGGGTCAAGATGAGCTGCCTAGCTACAGCTAGCTCTACCTGCAGAGGCTCAAATTCCTATTTCACCAGCACCAGAGCTCACAGGCAGCACCAAGTCCCTTTGGCTCAACACTTTGATACTTCATAGGCAAAAAGCTTTGGTGATTCTAGCCAACAGGGTATTTACATGGACTTAAAGTACCTTTCACAAGATACTTATTAGTTGGAAAAGCCAAGTGTGGTGGTTCATGCCTTGAAAGGCTAAGGCCTGGGAATTGCAAGTTACAGTCCAACCTGGGCTATAAGGTGAGTTGCAATGCAGCCTGAGATACCGTGAAACCCTGTTTCAAAAACAAACAAAAAACTGCAAAAAGGAAAATAGCATCTTTACAGTAGCAATCTGCCAAATGCCACCTTAAACTAAACAAAGTTAACAAGATCAGTCATGTGACAACAATGTCATATACCTCCAGAGATAGGCACAGTGAGGTAGCCACAGCCTCATGTCTGTGGCACTTTTAAAAAAGGTTTGTTTAGGGCCGGGCGTTGGTGGCACACACCTTTAATCCCAGCACTCGGGAGGCAGAGGCAGGTGGATCTCTGTGAGTTCGAGGCCAGCCTGGTCTACAGAGCGAGTTCCAGGACAGCCTCCAAAACAATACAGAGAAACCCTGTCTCAAAAAAAAAAAAAGATTTGTTTATGTTTATATGTGTGTCTGTGTATGCATGTGTGTATGCGTGTGTGTGTGTCTGTGTGTGTGTGTCTGTGTGTGTGTGTGTGTGTATGTTGGGGGAGTGTCCAAGGAAGACAGAAGGGGGCATAGGATCCCTGGAACTGGAGTCACAGGTGGTTGTTAGCTGCTAGATGTTGGTGCTGGGAGCTGAATTCGTGTCCTCTAAAAGAGCAGCTCTCACTTCCAATCATCGAGCCGTCTCTCCAGCCTCCTGTGGCTCTTTTGTAAACGTACAACCTGAATTTAACCATGAGGGAATGTCACGCGAAACCAAACTGAGAGACAATCTGTAAATTTCAGGATAGTGCTCATTATAAGTGTCAAGGTCATAAAGACCAAGGAAGAAAAACAAACCCAAAGAACTCTCCTAGACCATAGAACATTAAGGGGACATAAAAACTAAACACAGCCTGTGGTATGATGTTGGAGTTGATCTTGAGCCAAAAGAACAGCATTAGTGAGATAATTGGAAGCATTTAAAGAAGATCAATAGATTACTTAGCAGCACTTCCTGTTTGTGGTGTTCTGTGGCTCTGTCTTGTTAACATGTGGGGAAACTATGAAAGGGACACACAGGAATCATTGGTGCTGTTTGTATAGGGTGGTTTTTGTTTGGTTAGTCTGTTGGTTTTGTTTTTTGAGACAGGGTTTCTCTGTGTAGCTCTGGCTGTCCTGGAACTGGCTCTGTAGACCAAGCTGGCCTTGAACTCACAGAGATCTGCCAGCCTCTGCCTCCTGAGTGCTGGGATTAAAGGTGTGTGCCACAACCGCTAAGCCTTGACAGAAAGGTCTGATGCCATTCTAAAATCTCACTTGAGAGCTGCCTTTAATCCCAGTACTTGGGAGGCAGAGGCAGGTGGATCTCTGGGAGTTTGAGGCCAGCCTGGTCTATAGAGTGAGTTCCAGGACAGCCTCCAAAACAATACAGAGAAACCCTGTCTCAGAAAACTAAATATTAATAATAACAACAATAATAACAATAATAAAAAATTTGAACATTTTAAAAAAGAGAAACTAAGAGAAGCACAAAGGTTAAAATATTGACTGATGATTAATTTTTTTTAAAAAAGGACTCTACTTATCCTGGGTCACCTTGTCCAACCTTAATACATGAGGAGCTGCTTAGTCTTACTGCAACTTGATAGGCCGTGTTTTATTGATCCTCGTAGGAGACCTGCCCGTTCTTGAATGGAGACAGAAGAGGAGATTGGGAGGTGAGAGGAGGAATGGGGGAGAGGGACTCAGAGATGAGGATGGTGGGATACTGTGACTGAGATGAAAAGTAAAAGAATGAATAAAAAAAGATTTTTAAAATATTTATGTGTATGGGTGTTTTGATGGATATGTCTGTGTACCATGTGTGTGCAATGCCCATGGAGACCAGCAGGGGGCATCAGATTCCCCTGGAATTGGAGTTACAGATGGGTTCTGGGAAACAAGCCTGGTTCCTCTGGAAGAACAACCTGTTCCCTTAACTGCTGAGCCATCTCTCCAGCCTCTAAATCAATTCTTTAAGTCACTGCCTGATTTCTACATAAGTTCCATAGATACTTTGAAAAAACACAAAAGAGAAAGGTATTTATTTACTGAGACCGAGTCTGGCTGTATAGCCCTGGCTGTCCTGGAACTCAGAATGTCATGAAGACCAGGTTGTCTTGGGACTCACTGCAATCTACCTAACTCTGTCTCCCAGGTTCTAAGATTAAAGTCATGGTAAGATTTTTTTTTTAATTTTTAAAGTAGGTCCTCTCTAGAGCTGGCAATGTGCTGGGTGGGTGATACTTTGTTTCATGTCAGTTCCTACATATATCTTGTCAATTCTTAGCCTATCACACTCTCCTCACTCAATAGGATCTTACTCTGTAGCCCAGGCTGGCCTGGAGCTTACTATGTGCCCCAGGCTGGTCTTAAACTCATAGCAATCTTCTTGCTTCAGGCCTTGTGTGCTGGGAGAATATGACTCCTGCCCCCTATAGGTTTGCTGTGCCTTTCTGTCTTTGTTTCCTATTTAGTTTGCTGCTTTCACAGGCTGTTAACAAGCCCAGACTTCCCACTCTCCATTCCAGATCACAAGCTCCCTCCCTCCACTAAGCTGGCCTTTGCATCTTATCCCCATGGAAGGATGACACACCGTCAAGCTGATACAAGTAGAACAGACATCTGCAGATTCCTGCTGCTCTCAACCAAACCGTCAGCCCTTCCCTTTGAACAAACACCACTTGCTTTGTGACTTACCTTTGGTTCATCTTCAGAGCCCTTAATTGGTTGTTTCTGACACTCTAAATAAATCAGAGTTTAAGAACTGAGTGGAGAGCCAGGTGGTGGTGGCACATGTCTTTAATCCCAGCACTCAGGAGGTAGAGGCAGGTGGGATCTGTGTGAGTTAGAGGCTAGCCTGGTCTACAGAGCAAGTTCCAGGACAGCTAGGGCTACACAGGGAAACACTGTTTCAAAAAGCAAACAAATGAACAAACAAAAAAGAGTTCCAGGACAGGTCCCAAAGCTACACAAAGAAACCCTATTCTCAGAAAAGAAAAACAAAACAAAAGCAAAAACAAAAAAACCTGAGTGGAGGAGGTTGAAGAGATGGCTCAGTGGTTAAGAGCATTTGCTGCTCACTCATGAGGACTGGAGATGGGATTCCAGCACCCATGGTAGCCGCTCACAAATACCTGTAGCTTCCGCTCCAAGGAACTCATTTCCTTCTCCTGACCTACAAGAGCACCTGCGCATACAAGTGTGCATGCATTCACAGAAGTGCACACAAACACACAAACGGAATAAAATTAATGAAAACTAAATAAAAAATTCTGGTGTCACGTATAATGAGTTTGGAGATCATCCTAACCACGTGTAAAAACTGAGCAAATAGAATATCAAGATTTATGACAACGAATACAAGCAATCCTAGCACTTGGGAAGTGGTGGCTGAAAGATCAGGAATTTAAGGTCATCCTTGGCGAATCTGAGACCAACCTGGGCTACATAAGACCCTTCCTAAAAAAGAAAGAAAAAGAAAGCAAGAAAGAGGAAAGAAAAAGCAACAACTCGTCACAGATCTGTGCAGAGAAATGAAGACGTAGTGCTGACCACTGCGCGCAGAAGTGGAGAGACCGACAGAGAAACAGTTTAGGGAAGTAATGGGGCTTCGGGAGCCAGGGCTGGGTCACCACAGTCCTTCACATCTCCCGAGTTCTTGTTGTTGTTGAGGCAGGGTCTTACTACATAGCCCTGGCTGTACTGGCGCTCACAATGGAAACCAGGCTGACCTCAAAATCAGAGATGCACCTGCCTCTACCTCCCGATAGCTGGGATTAAAGGCGTGTGCCACCACCGCCCGGCTTCCAAAGTCTTAGGTAGAAACCTTAACTCTCAATGGGATGAGTGTTTGGGATGGGTACACTTGATGGTAACGCTGGCTGTGTGGCTCTGCTCTCTGACAAGGACACAGGAAGAGGCCAGCTGCAAACAGGAAGTAGACCTTCATCAGATGCTGGATCTCTGGTTCTCTCAAACCCTCACTTTCAGAACTGAAAAGTAAGGATTTGTCAGTTAATCCTCAAACTCAATAGACTACAATATCTACAGAGGGTCATGTCTGAGTAGGTGAGAAAAATCCCACAACACAATTCTTTTTCTCCTGTACTCGCTAAAAGCAATTGACTTATTAATCACACACACACACACACACACACACACACACACACAGCCACCTGAGGGGTTCAGGAGCTCTGCATTCCATAGAAACTCATTTATTTTTTTGCCAAAAAATTGCTAAATATGACAGAAAAGAATGAAATCTCATATTAAATTTCATGTTCCAATTTGCAATTCATAATATTATTCCATTAGGGGTCATCATTCAAAATGTCTCCAGTCTAAGAATGAATTATTTAACTACATGCTCAAGCTGTACTTCAGAAGGTCTCATTCATAATGTATCACAATATTCGCAGAAGGAGAATGAGTGCTGAGTGGGTACTAAGTGTTCTTAGTCAAGAAAGAATCATGGGCCTCCCTACCCCGGGCACATTTATAGTGTCGGAACACAGAGCTCTTTCCTCCCATAGCCTTGATTTCCAGACGAGGAGATGGCAGCCTAAGGATGTAAAGACGCAGTGACAGACAGACAGACATGGTGGCGCACACCTTTAAT
Organism: Mesocricetus auratus; assembly: GCF_017639785.1. NCBI lineage: Eukaryota > Metazoa > Chordata > Mammalia > Rodentia > Cricetidae > Mesocricetus > Mesocricetus auratus. Next base: position 23,752,478 of record NW_024429182.1, on the reverse strand, counting down.
CCCAGCACCTGCGAGGCCTGGGCAGGTTGACCTCCGTGAGTTTGAAGTCAGCCTGGTCCACATCATGAGACCCTGCTTCAAATGAAACAAAACAAAGCTGCTGTTAATTCTGTGCTTGGAAAAGGTGGCGGGTTGAAAGAAAATGACCCTAAAGGGAATGGCACTATTAGGAGGTGTGGTCTTGTCAAAGTGGGTGCGGCCTTGTTGAGGGAAGTGTGTCACTGGGGGGGTAGACTTTGAGTTCTAGTCTCAAACGACTCCCAGTGTCACAGTCCTCTCTCTCTCTGTCGCCTTCTGATCAAGATGTAGCCAGTACCATGTCTACTTACCCTGCACGCCGCCATGCTCCTCACCAAGCTGATAATGGACTGAACCTCTGAAACGGTAAGCAGCCACCCCAGTTAAATGGTTTCCTTGTCAGAGTTGCCGTGGCCACGGCGTCTCTTCCTGGCAATAGAAACCCTGAGAAGGTAGTCATCCCTCCTGCCAGCACCATCAGCTGCAGCCCTGACCCTGGGAGAGGAGAAAAGGAATTTGAGGTAATGGTATGATTACTCTACCATTGCCTCACCATAGGAATTATTTAGTCATATCAGCATCCTCCCACTGAGGCAGCAACTGTGTGTCTTCTCTCTTCAGCAAACCATTCACAAAGTAGAGGAGACTATCTGGCAAAGCCCTCCCATCCTCACGTTGAGTGTGGACCCCTCTTTGTCTCTCATTCCGATTCTCTGTAAATGAGTACTTTATGGCTTTGCCTGTTCCTAGACACTAAGTGCCATGAAGTGTGTTCCTTGTGTGGATTCCTGTGTGGATTCCAGTTGTACTTGGGTGGCTGTGCCCGGTCATTTCTAACTAGGGAGTGGCCATCATCGTCTGCCTCACAATCAGGTTGCAGTTAACAACCGCATGTATTCCTGGGTGCCATGACATCAGAACCCTGCCTGATGGCTTGCATAGAAAATCCAGCGTGTAACAGCAGCCCCTTCAAATGCCTCTACATCGACAGTTTCTCAACAAAATGGACATTTTGCCCACAGCAGCTGAATTTTAGTGTATCTAATAAATTCCCTTCCCGCCTTTTTCTGTCTTGGTGAATTCTCTCATTGCTAGCATGACCAGCTTGTCACTATGGCTCCAGATAACACCTAAGTCTAAAATGACTCAGTGGTCATATGATGCAGTATTTTCTGTTCTAGTCCCTTTGTAATATTTTGTGCATCTATAGCTACAACCTAGCACACAAAAGGCCAACTCAGTGTGTCCGTTCATGTCAGAAACCATCTGTAGCATCCAGAGATGCTGACATCAGCCTGATTTGCCAGCTGTGAGCACATTTTCCTTAAGAAATCTGTCCCATGCTGGGCGGTGGTGGCGCACGCCTTTAATCCCAGCACTTGGGAGGCAGAGGCAGGTGGATCTCTGTGAGTTCGAGGCCAGGCTGGACCGACAGCCTCCAAAAACAATACAGAGAAACCCTGTCTCGTAAAAAAAAAAAAAAATCTGTCCCAGAGCATCCAAAACCTCTGTCCTATTTGGAGACAGAACAAGTTTTGCTTGTTTGTGGGTTTTTTTTTTTTTGTGGATTTTGTTTGTTTTGAGAGACAGGGTTTCTCTATGTAGCCCTGACAGTCCTGGCAGACCAGGCTGGCCTTGAACTCAGAGATCCACCTGCCTCTGCTTCCCAAGTGCTGATATTAAAGGCGTCGCCACCACTGCCCCGCTCAGGACAGCTTTGTTGTCATCTTGTGCCTCACAGGCATCTCCAATCAATATGGGCAGCAGGGTAGATTCCTATGCCTTCTGATGCATGGTATCAGTGGGGGAAGTGGTCCCAGTCATATAGATAGAACTAGTATGGTGAAGCAGACACAACCACTCCTGTCAATCTTCTTCAAACCACTACGTTTCATCCAAAATTTTGCCTTTGTCTATCAACCCTATATTTCTATGTTCTCCCAGTCTAAGTGCATCTCTTTGTAAAGGGAAGCCTTTTTCTTGAGAGAAACCTTCCCGCCAGTCTGATTCTAGAGTTGCATCAGTCCCAAATAAACATACAGGAGGCTATATTCATTATGAAGCTGTTGGCCTTGCTTGATTTTTACTGGCTAGCTCTGACCTAAGTATTTACCCCATAATTGTTAATCTAAGTATTTCTCTTACCGGAGAGGTTTCCGGGGCTTCCTACTCCATGGCGTTACATCTCGACTCCCTGTGTTTCTCCTACCCAGAGTCCTTCTGGACGCCTCGTCCCACCCATCTTAGTTCGCTATTGGCCAACAGTGCTTTATTGACAAAAACACAGGACTTCCCCAACATCTCCTCTTTTCTGTTTAAACAAAAAGAAAGGTCTTAACTTTAACATAGTCAAATTATATATAACAGAACAGTTATCAAGTAAGAACACAGTTACAATATTTTGTCAACATTTAGCAAGATTAAAAGAAAATATCATTCATCCCCTCCTTGTGAGTCTAAAGTTCTATATGTAGCTTATCTTTTATCATAACTAAGGAAAACTATAACTATCTGTCTTTAACTCCATCAAAGACCACAGAAGGATAATATATAAACACTAGGATTGACAGAGACATCTTGCTACCTGGACAGTCACCCAAAGTTCCACTGTAATGTTGGGGCATCCATCTTCAGCCCATAGGCCACAATGTATCCAGAAGATTTCTCAGCAAAGCAGGGAATTTCAAAACTGTCCATCTGCATGAGCAGTCTGTCAGTCATTTTTCTGTGTCCTGTAGAAAGTCTCGTAGACTCTTCCATGAAGCAGGAACCCTGTAAGACTGAGTTCAGCAGTCACTTTCCCGTGGGTCCTGCATGTCCAGATTATACAACAACAGTCAAGCAGTACAGACAAGAGCAGTTTCTTTCCCAAATGGCTAATCTTGCCATGTTGAAAGCAAACTCCATAACGAGTTTTTTTGATGCCCATCTTTCTCTCAGATGTAATTGGTGCTGCCAGGAGCAGACATTTCTCATTGTCAAGAAAAACCCCAAACCACTTTAAATGTCATTTTCTGAAGGTCTTTGAAAGGTTTGAAGACTGTCTATCTTAAATATATCTCTGTATATCTAGAAAACCTAACTAATCTAACTATAAGTTCTAACTATTATAAGTAACTATCTATAGTCTCTATTGAACTATGCATTATGTTTTAAAAGATCAGTATAAGCACAATACTTAATCAAGAGGAGAAATATGCACATCACAAAGTTGACCTTGAATTTGTATCAATAAATGAAAAACCATACCCATACCATAATTCCCTTTTTTACCATTACAAAGAGATTGGCTGTGATCATTAACCAATTATAAACAATCCCATATAAATGAAAATAAAGATTTATAAACAAGATGGGAATTAGGGCGTCGCTCATTCCAAACTGCTTCGTGCTGGAAGAGGGCGCTGTTCATACCATGGGGATCATGACAAAACTCAGAAACCTGTATAAGTCCTTATTTTCGGGGTCTGTAAGACTGCATCATTTTAGCTGTTTCAATTGTTGGCACATCTGTCCCATTGCTTCTGGGGGTCTTGGTTCATCAAACCACAGAAGCCTGGAAGAGAATCCTCAGCTTTTCATTTTCTGTAGAAACATAAACAAAAACACCTTTTCCAAGTAACATATCCTTATACTTAAATTTTGAAGTCAAGGCATTTTCAAAAGATAGAAGTTGGATTAATTCAGCAGCATTTATAATCAAGTGTACTTTAGCAGTTGTTCCTTCCTGAGAAATCAAAAAACTGAAAAACACAATAGCGTACAGTATCCAGACTTTCTGTGTATTTTCCATCTTTACGTGGCTTATTTATTTATCTATTATTATTACTCTATTTCTTTTACTTTGATTTATTTATTTTTCTCTGAGACAGGGTTTCTCTTTGGAAATCCGCCTGCCTCTGCCTCTGCAGCAAATACTACCGGCGTGTGCCACCACAGCCGGCTTCTCTATTTATTTACCACTGTCAGCTTTTTTTCCTTCTCTCAATCTTACGTATATTTTTAAACACACTGTAAACCTTTAGAGGTTTTGTTCATCCAAGTCTGACTTTACTGTAAAGCTTTACGGTTTTCTGGCCACGTGTCTTATCTGTAAAACCGCGGCTGTTTTAAACTGCCGTTTTTTCCAAGATGGCGGGCATAAGCCTGACTTCAGCTGCCGGCTTGGAGATGTGGTCACTGCCACTTCCAGCTGTACGTACAACTTTTAAATCGTTAGCAAAGCCTCTTAAAAGAACCTTGCTGGGTTTTTTTTTTCTTTTAATGCCAAGTCAGGAAGACTCCCGTAAGCGAGCCGCGAGTCTCTGCTTGCCGCTAGCAAAACAAAGCCCACCTGAGAAAATGCTACCAAAAATCTGTGATTCTCTCTGTCCTTTTGTTTCTAAAATTCCTTTAAAGCTTTTGTCGTTCTATGTGGAAATTCAATCCCGCTCTGACACCATTTGTAAAGGGAAACCTTTTCCTTGAGAGAAGCCTTCCCACCAGCCTGGTTCTATAGCTGCATCAGTCCCAAATAAACACACAGGAGGCTATATTCATTATGAAGCTGTTGGCCTTGCTTGTTTTTTACTGGATAGCTCTGACCTAAGTATTTACCCCATAATTGTTAATCTAAGTATTTCTCTTACCGGAGAGGTTTCCGGGGCTTCCTACTCCATGGCATTACATCCTGACTCTCTGTGTTTCTCCTACCCAGAGTCCTTCTGGACTCCTTGCCCCACCTATCTTAGTTCGCTATTGGCCAACAGTGTTTTATTGACAAATACACAGGACTTCCCCAACATCTCTTCTTAGGGCTTTGTATGCAGAAGCACAGTGTTGGGAAAGTTATATAGCCAGGAATCCCAGAAATGCATTTTGAGCCACTTTACCAGTATGAATATATATATATGGTCTTCTTGGGGCATCAGACCAAAAGATGCAGATCCTCTTACCATTCTCTTTTCTTTTCTTTCTTCCTTCCTTCCATCCTTCCTTCCTTCCTTTCTTTTTCTTTCTTTCTTTTTGAGACAGGGTTTCTCTATATAACAGTCTTGGATGTCCTGGAACTTACTGAGATCTGCCTGCCTCTGCCTCCCAAGTGCTGGGATTAAAGGTGTGTGCCACATTCTTTTATATTAATGTTATTGTGTGTGTGCGTGTGAGTGTCTGTGTGTGGAAGTCAGAAAACAACTTGTGAGAGTTGCTTTTCTACTGTTGTGTGGGTCTCAGGGATCAAACTCAGACCATCAGACTTGGCAGCAAGGGCCTTTCCCCAAATGAGCCATCCTCATAGCCCTATTTTTGTTCCATTTGGTTTTATATGACAGTGTCTTCCTATGTAGCCCAGGCTGGCCTTGAGCTTGTGGCAATCCTCCTGCTTCGGTCTGTCAAGTGCTGGATTACAGGTGTATGCCACCATGCCCATCAGTCACCATTCTTCATCTTGAGGAGGCAAAGGCCCATCACCCTTGGTGACTGTGATGGTGAAATGGCCATGGCTGTTTGAACACTTGGTCTCCAATTGAGGGTGCTAGGGAGGCTTGGGTAGTGTGGCATGCTGCAGGAAGTGTGTCACTGGAGGCCAACTTTGACACCATACCTGCCCAGTGCCATGCTTCCCCCTTGCCAATGCTGATGGCTGCTTTACCCCTCTGGAACCACAAGCCCCAAAAAGCACTTCTTTCTACAAGTTACCCTAGTAATGATATTTTATCACAGCAATAGAAAAGTAACCAACACACCATCCTTATCTTGCACTTCTCAATGTCTTCCAAACTGGGTGAAAAGATAAATTGCTTTAGAGTCTTTGCTAGGGTCTCCTGTCAATTCACCCAGCTCCTTATAGTAGTACATTAAGGGTTTTATCTTCACTGATAACCATTGTAGCTCTCATTTTCTTTTTGTCTTTTAAAACAAGTTTTATTTTAAACTTTTGTGTGTGTGTGGTGGGGGAGGTATGTGCATATGCGTACATGTGTGTGTATGTCTAAGTATCTGTGTATGCATGAGTGGGACCAGAGGTAAGCATGAGATGTCTTTCTCTTGTGCTGTGGATTAACTTCTAGCTGCGTGTGGATGTTGCCTGTGGGTGGACATGTGCCGTGGGAAGTATGCAGAGCTGAGAGGACACCCATGGGTCTGCCTCTCTCCTTCCACTCTTTAGTGTGCTTGGGGATTTTAGTCAGGTCATCCAGCTTGTGTGGCAAGTCCTTTAATGATTAAGCCATCTTGCTGGCCTTTGACCTTACATTTTGAGACAGGGTCTCTCACCAAACCTGTATCATGGATTCAGGTAGACTGGCTAGCCAGCATGTGCCCTCCCCCATCCTCTTGTCTTTACCTCCCAGCACTAAGATTACAGATTCATGTACCGCCTCCAACTTTTTTTTTTTTTTTTTTTTTTTTTTTTTGGTTTTTCGAGACACGGTTTCTCTGTGGCTTTGGAGCCTGTCCTGGAACTCGCTCTGTAGACCAGGCTGGACTCGAAGTCACAGAGATCCTCCTGCCTCTGCCTCCCAAGTGCTGGGATTAAAGGCGTGTGCCACCAGCGCCCGGCTCCACCTCCAACTTTTTATGTAGTGACAGATTCAAACCCAGGTCCTCACACTTGCACAGCAAACTCCTGACTTTTCTTCTTCTTCTCCTCCTCCTTTTTTGAGACAGGGTTTCTGTAGCTTTGGAGCCTTGTCCTAGTACTCGCTCTGTAGACCAGGCTGCCCTTGAACTCACCTGCCTCTTCTGAGTGCTGGGATCAAAGGTGTGTACCACCACTGCTTGGCCTGACTTCATTTCTTTCTTTTGAAGACTTAATTATTTATTATGTGTACAGTATTCTGCCTGCATGCCAGAAGAGGGTGCCAGATCTCATCATAGACGGTTGTGAGCCACAATGTGGTTGCTGGGAATTGAACTTAGAACCTCTGGAAGAGAGGTCAGTGCTCTTAACCTCTGAGCCATCTCTCCAGCCCCCAACTTCATTTCTTAACATGCATTACACATTTTCATCCTGTAGGGATGGATCCCTTGACTTGATGTCGCTTTCTTTACCTCCTTTGCTGGTCTCCACCAACACTTGCTGTTTCAGTTATGACTTTCCCCCATGGCTCTTGAGGTCAGTGGTTTGCGGCTCTGAGAGCCCAAGCTCGTCGACCACTCTCCCATGTTTGTTCAGTTGGTACAAGGACCAAGGGATGGGAGTTTGCTCTGCTCTTTCATGTTTATGGATTGAGTGAACTTTAGGAAGTTGAATTCCCCGTTTCTAAATTCTGCCAACAGCTTTTACCTCTAGTGACTGACCATGGCTGTTCACGAATCAAAGATTTGTGCATTTTGCCCTTTTACCCTTTCTCTTCTAAAGCATACTGGGGAGTCTGGGACTTCTCTTTTTTTCTGGAACAGGGCATTGGGCCTTGCATTTGTTAGGCAAGTGCCCTACCACTGAGTCACATCCCCAGTGTCAGAGGCATTTTAATGAATCTTGCCTGTTTGTATACTACCTGGAGAGCAAGAGTCTGCCAGACTGCTAAGTCTGTCCATCATCTACAAACAGGTTAGGGGGAAATGATTATAGTTATATAAGGTGATGCTGGACGTTGGTGGCTCACGCCTTTAATCCCAGCACTCTGGAGGCAGAGGTAGGTGGATCTCTGTGAGTTCAAGGCCAGCCTGGTCTATAGAGTGAGTTCCAGGACAGCCTCCAAAGCAATAGAGAAACCCTGTCTTTATAAAATAAAAACAAAAAAATTATACCAGGTGAGGGGTATAGTCACATGATTGCTCTCACTGCCTAAAAACCAGTTTTCTTTTGTTCTTGCAGTACCAAGGATTGAACTCAAAGTCTTGAGTATGCTAACTCTGCCACTGAGCTACATCTCCAGTTCTGGACTGCCTCACTTCTGACAAATATAAAGGGGTTTTTCCAAAGACACCTTAGGGGGCTGTAACTCACTAAAAGCAACCACAGGGCTCTTTGAACGCTGTTATGTACAGAATCATTTTATTTCAGGCCGAGTACACAGATCAAAATTCATCAAAGCAAGAGCAGTGAGCCTGTGCAAGGGTCCAGGTGTAAAGCTTTTGCTGTCCTCAGAGCCGCACATCTTCCCAATACAGATGACAACAGTGTTCATGGAGCAGTTGTCAACCAGAGAACGTCAACTGAGCATCACCTTTCAGAGTTTCTGGTTGGAGTCTTAAGACTTAGTCTTTGAATGACAGGCTGAGCCCATGTCATTCTTCAGCCCCAAGCCCACACCATGAAAGACGGTTGATGTCACCCGGCTTACAGGCCTACAATGAATCACCATCAGCATAGACACCAGGGCTGAGGAAATCAAGAACAAAGCCATGAGGGCTGAATGAAGTAGACCATACCTACAATCCCAGCATTTGAGAAAGGTAGAGGCAGGGAGATTGGGGATTTAAGAACAGTTTTAGAAGTGAAATTTTAAAGCTGGCCTTCGCTACATGACAGGAGTAGGAAGAGAAGGAAAAGATGGAGGACAAGCAGAAGACCATCGCTGTCAAAAAAGGAGAGAAAATCCAAGGTCCAAATTCTTTACTACATGTCTTTCATCTGCTGATGCCTTATAAAGACAGTTAAATGACAATAGTGGCTATGCTGAGGCTGTAGGGAGTAAAACATACACATGTTCTAATTCTTAAAATAATCATGCAAAGTTGGATATGTCTTAGTACAAATTATGTTTTTAAGAAAATGGGAGTAAGGCATGGTGACACACACACCTACAATTTATTTGTGGCAGCAGAGGTAGAAGGATCGGGACTTCAGGGCTAGCCTGTGCTACATGAGACCCTGTCTCAAAATAAAGTGATAGAGCTGGGCACGGTGGCTCATGCCTGGGATTCTAGGAATCAGGAAGTCGAAGGAGGGTTATGCACCTTTGAGACCAACCTTAGTTACAGAGTAAGATCCTGTCTCCAAAAGAGAAAAGAATTGATGGACAGGGACAGTAGATAACATGTGCCAGGCACTCCGTCTGGGAGAGAAGACCTGTAACAGTTGGGGGGAAGAACTACGTGGATACCTGAGAAGGTCTGTCCCCACCAGCAACAGGAGCCAGTATAGAATTCAAGCTGGGAAAGTGCCTGTCATTTTCAAGTGACAAGAAGCCCACTATGGGAAGGGATGATTTGGGGGAGACAGAAGGCCGCAGCAGATTAACAGCAGAATGCAGGGAAGAGAGGAAATGCATGCAGGGCCATATCCAATGAAGAATTCACAGCCGACAGAGGCCAGAAAGGTGGAGGACACAGGGAGGAAATGGAGTGCCTCACCCCCCGTTTGCTGAGAATCTCACAAACAAGAGTAGGACCACGCTCCCAGTCAGACACCACCCTACTTCCTTGTCACCTATGTGTACTATGTAGAGTAAAGGGTTCCTTTGATGCTTTTGTTGTTTTGTTGATACAGAGATTCATGTAGACCAGGGTAGCTCTAACTTGATATGCAGCTGAGGATGACCTTGAACTCTGGATCCCCCTGCCTCTACCTGAGACTGCAGGTAGGTATGTGTGCTGCCATGTCCAACTTGACCGTAATCGGCCTGTAAACCTGCATATATGCACAGTGAAGTAATTTTCCCAGAAAAAAAACCAAAGCTCACTGTAAACCTAATTTCTAAAAGAAAACTATCAGTAGTTTTCAACCTTCCTAATGCTGAGACCCTTTAATTCAGTTCCTCATGTCATGATGACCCCTACCCATAAAGTGATTCTTGTCACTACTTTATAACTATAATTTTGCTACTGTTAGGAATTGCAATGTGAACATTTTTGGGGAGATAGAGATTTGCCAGAGGAATTGTGACCCACATGTTGAGAATCACTAGCTTAGGTAATAAGTATACCAAAGCATTCCCACCTAATCTTTTACATTCTTTGGCCAGTGTAACTTAGGAGGCCACTAAGGTCACACACACATCAGTTACACATACACATGACTGTTTAGAAGTCTGCACCCACTCCAGGGCGCGTTTTACTGTCCTTTTCCTCTGTGTCTCTCCTCCCCTCTCTTAATGTCCATACTGACATCTATATTAAAACCCTTTTCCTAATAAACATCAGTTTGGGTTCATATTCGTTTATCCTGAAGTTCATTTCTGGGGTATAAGTCAACAATCTGGCTTTGTCTCACAGGAATGGTGGCCTCAGCTGCGGAGGAGGCTGAGATAGGGAACATAAGGCCTGCCTGGACTATGAGGAATTCTCGTTTCCCTTGAGTGTGGCTAAACCATACTAAACACTCCTTGGCTCATCTGAAGAAGTCCTCAAGGCTGCAGTAGCCTTGTGTCTCCTGCTCATGATATAACATATAGAAAGGATGAAGTAGAAGTCAACATGAAAAATGAGAGCCATTTGACTGAGAAACGAGTGCCAGGCATGAACTGGTGCTTCTCAAAAGAGGGGATGACCAACAGGCCCTTGAAAAGCTGCTCTTCACGATCACTAGACATCAGAGAAACGCAAGCCACAAGGCTAAGTGCTGCTGGGACACTGCAGAAAGGTGGAGTTTTTAAACGCCATCAGAGCTTTAAAAACCATCACAGAGGACCCAGGATGCAGATGGTTGTGTCACTTAGCACAAACCACTTTCATTTGTACTGAGACTAAAGTGTTCATAACTCACACAGCAGCAATTTCTTCCTAAATTTACATATTCAGCAAGACAGGTTTGGCCCCCAAATCTGCATAAGAATGGCTAGAGCTATGTTTAACATTTACAAACTGAGAATGATTCAAATGGCCAACAAACAGATTTATAGTCACACAATTGGTGTTTAGAATAATAAACAATAGGTAGACCTCACCAAATACTGAACAAATGAGCTAACACAAGATCCAATTTGTGAGTCTACATGCCTACTGATGAAAACGGGCTAGACTAATCAATGCTGTGGGAAGAGAGAACCCACTGCAGAGAGAGTGCCTGGAAAAAGAGATCTTGGGACACCATATAGTAGTATCACACTTGACCCAGATGCTAGTTAAATAGCTGAGTCAATTTAGGAGTAGTCACCAAACTCTGTACTGACAGTTGGTACTTTTCTGTATGGCAAGGATAACCAAGCTGGGGGGAGGTCCTTGGGGATGGGTTCAGCACTTGGATGCACTATGCCACACTGAGCTGAGTGAGAGACACTTGGAACAAAACACACTGTGGAGTGGAAGGAAGAAAAAGACGATGTGTTTTCTCAATTCACGGATGCCCTTTCTACTGACTATAGACACACGGTCTTACCATGTTGCCAAGACTAGCTGTGAGCTCTGGGGCTCAAGTGATCCTCCTGCTTCAGAGTCTGAGTAGCTGGGCCTACAGGTCTACTCCTTTGTACCTAGCTTCATTTCAAGATGCTGATACTAACCCAGGGGGTTCTGAAGCTCTCGGGAAGAAGGAATCTACTCCAAAGAAACTGGGCGGGCTGTGGTCATCCCCTCTCTGCTTAGCCTGATACTAAAGTAACTTATCATGTCACTTTGTTGCAAGGCTAGTTAAGTTGTGGCATCACTTTGAAAGCCATCCTTTTAAGTGCAGCTGCTCGGAAGTTCAAGAAAAGCCAAGCAAGCTTGGAATGAGAAGGACACTGGATTCCTACAGGTTGTCACTTCTAATAGGATAAACATTGGTAATCAGAACCCACATAAAAACAAAAGCTCTGTCAGGCTATAGATACTTTTCTTGAGAGAAAAGGGGGCTATTTGAGAACTCTACGATTGGTTCGGGCCACTTTTCCTGTGACCTTGTATGAAGCCATCATTTTACAATCCCAAGCACCTGTGAATCCCTGGTTGGGACTAGTCTCTTAGCTCTTCCTAGTTTTCTTCTTTTTAATTTCTCTTTTAATCACTTTTTCCTTTGAAAAAGTAAATATTCTTTAATTTACTATTAATCCAGTGCTGTGTTTTATTTCCACTCTAAAGATAAATCATCAGGAGGACTTTGGGTTTTCTCCTGAGGTGACTTGAAACAAGTGCATACTTCTCTCAAATCTAAGATAGCTCTGAAGTATCTTGACTCTGAAGCCCATCATGAAGTCCAGCAAGCTGCAGGGCCCATGAGTCATATCTGCTGAAGACAGACCACACGGACAGCTATGCTTCTGAAGATCCTCAGCAAAGATAACCCGGCTGAGGTAAAGTCAACACAGTGAGTGCATCCATCCTCCGGGCCAGGAACACCTCACCGTTCCGAGAACACCCCGTGAAGTAAGGATGCATGAAGACTCCAATAATTCCAACAGAGTGGAATATCTGAAGTGACAGACACTGGAAAAACAGCCTTGTTATGAAACTTTCTAGTGGAATGGAAGTATTTGGATACCTAGTGCCTCATAGCAGTGGGAGAGAAAACAGAGGCCTGAAGCAAATTCCAACAAATAGTGTCTAATGTGCATGCTGCCACCAGAAGTGCATTGTCCTTACAGACTTAAAGGGAGACAAGCCCTCTGATGCTGGCACGAACATCAAGATTGCAAACTGTGGCTGCAACAGCCAATCTGTCTTTTACAACAAGCTGGATGCTTTCTGGGGTAGTTTGGCATTCTAAAGTAGCTGCGCTGAGCTTGGGACTTACATGCTCCGGTAGGTGTGCTCCTGTTTTTTGACCTACAGAGGTTCAGGGAACTGCCAGAAAGGCGCTGAGCAGGAGACATTCATCCTATGTGGCTATGGTGAGAGAAGAATACATTCAAAGACCAACTCGTTCATTCTCAGTCCCAGGGAGAAGAACACTGAGATGGACTCATTGATAAATGTGGGCCACCGAGATGAGGAACTTAAGCCGTATGTGGGGGTCTCCTCCTGTCTTCAAGGTTATGGACAGGACTTCTTAATGGGCTGGAAATTCAACAAGACAATGGCCTCCTATGTCTTCTCCTGTGCTCTTTTTAACTCTGAGCTGGACAGCTACCCTGGTACCTGAAGATGCGGCCCTCAGGTGATACCAACAACAGCATGCCTCCCCGAGCCAGCCACGCACAACTTCAGCTGTCTGCTAACCTCAAGGGATGTGGGTCCCAGCAGCCTGCCACCCACCTTTCATTATTCCTCTTATAAATAATCCTCAGGGGAGCAACACAGATCCCGAGGACAAGGAGATGGAAAGGAGGACAGCAGCATGACGTTGTGCCCACCAGCTCCAAGCCAGCCTGACAGAAATAAGACATCCCTCCCCTCCATCGTCTCCCGCCATGTCCCCTATGAACAGCAGCCTTCCCACCAACACATGTTACAACAGGAATCCCCTTCTTGTGGGACAGCCAGCCTTGATGAAACATTCATTCAGGCTAGCAGGGCCTGGGTGGCTGCATGGAGCATAGCTGTGAGGTCTCCCTGACCAGCACAGCTACAATCAGCCATCCCTGTGGCCTCTCCCTCCACCCACATGGTAGCACAAGTGTCAGAGCAACAGGCAAACTAGCTTCGAGATATGTCCAAAAGGAAATCCATCCCCATCGGGCAGCACACACCTGTGCTGGCTAGTGGTTCTGCCCAAGGACTTTGCTCCAGCCTCATCTCTAAGAACCGGCCAAGACCACCAGGGGCCCAATCTTAGCTTCTTTAGGCAGTTCAGGTTCAACTGCAAAGGAAGAAATCGCTGCATCAAGGTTTCCAAGAGAAATCTTAATGACTTTGAAGACCAACACGAAGTGAAGATTGGCACGCTTGGAGACGTCAGGTCCTCACTGAAGCTTGGGGTAGAGAGGACACAGAGCTCCAGGGTCCGGCTGGGTACTTTGTTGGCACCTGCATCTGGCTGGTGCTGAGAGCCCCTGCATTGCAAGCTCCAAGCATCCTAACCTATGGGTCTCTGGAATCTTTCCGTCTGAATCTCCGTGGCCTGGAGGATTGGCCATCTCCTGGTCATGCACCCTGTCATGCTGGATCATTCCCTCGCCTTCCGGGCTCAGGTTTCGATCTGTCTCTGTGGAAAAGAGAGGGGATGCTGTAAAATAAGACAACCAGCAGCAGACAGCAAGACAGGAGGCAAGCAGCAAGATGGGGGTTTGGGTCTTTTCAGGAGCTGCAGTACCACTTGCCTGGCAGGGACCGAGGAGGGCAAGGAGCAGGAAGGTCTGTCTGCTCGAGGCCCTTCTGGGTGCTCCGAGCAGCTCAAGGCCAATGCCACCTTTCTTCTCGTGTGCTCATTGGGGAGTGGAGACAGCACGTGTCACCTCTCTTGGACCAGGGTTGCTCAGCTTTCTGCATTCAAGGACAGCCAGCATTGGAAGCACTCACTATCGATTATTTTCTCATGCTGGTTAGCTTTAGCCAGGCACCACCAAGTCCATGGAATGTTTGTCCTCCCACCCCCAACTCTGTCATCTCTGCCTTCTCTTCCTGACACTGTCAAGCCCCTGGGACCTGGGGGACCATCCGGCAAAGCCATTGCCAAGTCTGCTAATCTCAAGACTGGTGGCGTGGGAGTTGGTCGACGTATTTCTTTGCTCTCATGGGAGCTGGTCAACGTATTTCTTTGCTCTGGCTTGAGGCCTTAGAGGTAGGCCAGGGGTTCCTCTAGTCACTGATCTTTCAGGAGGAGTCAGGGAGAAAAAGGCTGAGTTTCTGAAGCTGCTAAGGATGGTCCAGCATCCATGCTGCTTGCAGATTTTTTTTAGGGATCAAATGCATAATATTTGGGAGGCCAGCAAACACATAGATTTCCCCCTTTGAAACTGGGATCAGTGAATGACCTATGATTATAAAGTTATCAGATAGATAATTAACACTATCAGAGACACATTCCAAGAAAAAAAGAACTCCCTTCCTGAAAGAATTATCTTGAATAACATTCATTTGGAGTTTTGGTTAAATATTATTGTCAACTAATAATATTTGAAATAGGGTCTTGTTGTATGTAATATACCCTTGACTGTTCTGGAACTCACTGTGCAGATCAGGCTGGTTTCAAATCCATGGAAATCTACCTGCTTCTGCCTCTGAGTACTGGGATTAACTGGTGTGACCCAGCCAAATAATTTATTTTTTGAGTCAGGGTCTTGTGTAACCCAGTCTCGGCCAAAGCTCATTATGTAGCTGAAACTAGTTTTGAACTCCTGACCCTCCTCCCTTTACTTCTCACGTGCTGGAATTATAGGTGTGTGCCTGGCTATAATTTTTATGAGTCAGTGTTTGTGACAGAGAGATGTGAGTAGGTAGGTATGGGAGGGTGTGAAGAGGAGCATTCAGATCATAAGAGCACACTCAGATAACCTTCTTGCTCTAGCTGTAACTGGGACTTCACAGCCAGGGCTACACAGAGAAACCCTGCCTTGGAAAACAAAACAAAAAATTAAATTAAAAAATTTTAATTAAAAAAGGAAGAATAAAGCTGGCACTTATAGAGGTAAGAGACATGACATTAAGGGCTGTCTTTACCGCTATGTACTAAGGAATCACAGGCCAGCCTGGGCTACATAGCAAGACCTTGTCTCAGAAACAACCAAAATTCAAGGCTGGGCATGAGGAGAGCTGGAGATGGTTCACTCAGTAAAACGCTTGTTTCAGTAGCATGAGGGTCTGCGTATGGATCCCTGACACCCATGGAGAAAGCCAGGTGTGTCTGTGATTCTGGTACACATGTGCCACACAGACACACAGACACAGACACAGACACACACACACACATACTCACTCATACACACTCTCACATTTATACACTCACTCATACACATACACTCACACACATATTCACACACCCATTCACTCACACATACTCATACACACATACACACTCACTCATCCATACACATCTACACGTATACTTACTCATACAATTATTTATGAACTTGAAAGACACTTGCTGAGTTCTTAAAAGCTCTGACCAGCAGGATGGAGACAGTTCAGTCGGCAAATTGAGGACTTGAGTTTGACTCCCAGAATGCACATAAAAAGTCAGGCCTGGTAACACACAGGCTTGTAAGCCCAGTGCTTAAGAGGCAGAGACAGAACAACCCCCAAGGCTTGGTGGCCTGTCTGCCTATCCTTATTGGTGACTTCCAGGCCCTTGTGGGAGACTGCCTCAACAAGATGGATAGCTCCCAAGAAACAGCACTCAAGCATGACCTCTGGCATACACACACATGTGACAAGCACACGGGTGGACACACGTGCAGGCATGCACAAGTCCCGGAGTGAACAGTTCAGGGGAAGAACACCGACTTACTGCAAGTGTGATTCACACTGCTGCTGGCCGAACCATTGCCAGGTTTACTCTCCGGAGTGGCAACTCCGCAAAGCTCTGGACTTAGGATCTCAGTCACCCCTGCAGGCAGTGAAGCTGTCCTGATGTCCTGAAAATAAAGGAATCAGTGAGTGTCTAGGTGGGAGGAGCCAGGTCCCCCTGACCGCTGTCGACTTGGCATCCTGGACGGCAAGCGGGTAATTTGGGTGTGGCTTTTAGGCTACCTTTACCTTCTTCTGATTTCTGGTAGAAGTTCAAATTGCAGTTCTTGTCTGGGTGGCGGTTTGGTAACGGATCAGAATCCTTAACGGTAGCGGTTGGGGCGCGAGGATCCCGGCTTCGTAGCTGCCCCGGGACTTCTCTGATCTCGGCTCCAGTTCCAGGGGTACTCTGGGTTGACCCACAGTTTGCCCGAGATGCTAGATCAGAGGACATGCTTGTGCAAAGACAAAGTCTATTGAAAATAGAAAAAACGATATTAGACGCTATAGCCAAGGTGCAAGCTCTGTTGCCGAGTGTGAAGACTTCCGCGGAACAGCAAAAGACAGTTTTGTGAGGTTCATGACTAAACTGTGTGATGGAGGGCTTCGTTTCGGACTGGATACGTGACCCTTCGTTGCCAGTTCCTGACTGCTGTTCTGTGGATCCAGCACCTCGTGTACGGCATCCTCAGAGGCTGAAGATGTCCCTCGGCCGCCCAGGATGGGAGACTTGAGGGCAAGATCCCAGCTTCTAGTTGCAGAGCCCACTGGGTGCAAAGGAAACAATCAGGGGCAAAGGGGAGCAAAACAATCGTAGTCTATTCTCCAAAAAGACCTCACAGTCATTAACAGGATCAAGCTGATCAGCAGGGAGGCAAAATACCCGAGAGAACAGAAATCCACTTAATGAAAACACAAAAAGGGTGGGTCTGTTAGAGCTGCATACTCTAGCGCCGCTTAACAGTGATTGATCCATCAAACAGAAAATGCACACGGCCAAGGACAACCCAGTCAGTGTCATTAGTCACTCCAAACTGTTGACATTGCAGAGCACCCATCTGACAAGCCCGAGGAAACACTATTCCCAAACTCAGGGAAAAACCTTCACTGAAGTCACATTCTAGATAGAAAAACACCCTTAACAAGCTTAAAAAGAAAAGTCCTACAAAATAGCCCTCAGGATCTGGCATGGTGGCACACGCCTCCCATCCCAGCACTGAAGAAGCAGAAACACCAGGATTGTGAGCTGGAGGCCAGCTTGGGCTATTAGCAAGACCCTATCTGAAAGCAGACATATGCTCTTAGACTACAGTGAAATCAAACCAGGAATAACATAACTCTAAACTGGGAATCCTCTAAATAGTTGACAGTCCCACACTATATTTCTAAGCCTCTAGACCCAGCTACTTGCAAGCAGAGGCAGGGGGATGCTTTTTTGGGTTCATTCTACTCTAGGCTCACCATCTCAAAAAAACACCAAAAAAAAAAAAAAAGCCCAGTATATTACTAAATAGCACATGGGTCAAAGAAGTCTCAAAAAAAAACCCTTAATATTTTAAACTGGATGAAAATATGGTTTATTGAGAAAAAAACAGGTGGGGGGATGGATCTGCAACACTGAACAGCCCATGTAAGAAAACAGGCCTGGTCAGTACCGTGGCCTGCAGTCCTACCATGTGCTTGGGAAGGAGGAGGGCAGGTGGGAGAGTATGGAGGGGGACAGGGGACGGGAGAGTACTGATGATGTAATCCTTGCTTAGTACGCACAGAGCCACCAGGAGTTTGATCCCCACTATGACACAAACTGGACATGGTGGCACAGTTTATCTCAGCATTCAGGGGATAAAATTTATTTGAGAGCAGCCCAGGCTACATAAATCCTGTCTACAAAGAAACAAAAACAACAAAACCAACCAACCAGAATTTAATCCCAAAGCAAGCAAAAGACAAAAACAAAAACAATAGAGCAAAAAGCAGTGACACTGAAAACAGGAAAGTGATGGAGAAATTTGGATGCTCTAAAAAGATAAAGCCACCCTCTCTACTGGTTAACCAAGAAAAAAAGAAAAGATGCAAGCAAGCTTCTATTATTGAAAACGGAAGAGAGTCCATCAGTCCTAACCACAGGATGTTTTCCTTAGCATGGTGGGGTGTGTGTGTGTGTGTGTGTGTGTGTGTGTGTGTGTGTCTTTCTGTCTGTGTCACTACTAACATACAGACCACCATAGACTGTTCTCTGTCTGCTCTCTGTGCATTTGGTCACAGAAATGGTCTGTGAGACTTGATCTGGTTCCTACCCTGAAGAAGTCACAGGGTCTGATAGGCAGAATAAGGGAATAGCCAAGGGTTTTTATTTTATTTATTTTGAATAGTTCTGCTTAAAAAGAAATTCACTCTGTAATCAATGGGATACATCAAACTATGCTTCTGTCCTTGGGATCCACACAGTGGAAAGAGAACCTGCTGCTGGAGTTTCTGTCCCACCAGGCCCCACCGCCCTCAGCCCCAAATAAACACACAGACGCTATATTATTAAACTGTTTACCAATGGCTAGGGCTTCTTATTGACTAGCCCTTTCTTAATTATTAACCAATTTCTATTAATCTAAGTATTTCCACGTGGTCTTATCTTACCAGAGAAAGGTCTGAACCTGTTACTCTTTCCCTGGCTACACGGCATCTCTCTCTGCCTCTCTCCCCAGAATTAGTATCGTCTCCTAGCCCGGCCTATCTTCCTGCCTCCATTGGCCAGTGTTTCATTCATCAACCAATAAGAGAAACACATATACAGAGGGACATCCCCCATCATCTTTTTTCTGTCTAAATAAAAAGGGTCTTAACTTTAACATAGTAAAATATATATAACAAATCAGCTATCAAGTAAGAACTAGTTAACAATATTTAGTCCATTAACATTTGGCAAAATTTATCAAAAATATCCTATGTCTTTGTGAGTCTACAGTTTTACGTGTAACTTATCTGTTATCGTAACTGAGGAAAACCGTAACCATAACTGTCTTCATTACAGTTCCTCTGTAATGTTGGGGCATCCATCTTCAGCCTACAGGCCTAGGATGTCTGGCAGACTTCTCAGTGAAACAGGAAATTTTAAACTGTCTACCTCCATTGGCAGTTTGTCAATCATTTTTTCTCTGTGTCCTGCACAGTGTCTGGCATACTCTTCCATGAAGCAGGAACCCTGAAGGACTGTCTCATCTTACTTTAGCAAATTTAGCAGTCACTTTCCTGTGGGTCCTGTATGTCCAGTTTGGACAGCATACAGTCAAATAGTCCAGGCAAGAGCAGTTTCTTGTCCAAATGACTAGTTTAGTCATATTGAAAGCAACTCCATATCGAGATTCTTCGATGCCCATCCTCCTTTCTGACATAATTGATGTTGCCAGGAGCAAATGTGTCTCACTGTCATGGAAAACCCTAAACCACTTTAAATGTCATATTCTGATGGTCTTTGAAAGTTTGATGACTAACATCTCATATATATCTCTGTATATCTAGAAAACCTAACTAATATATATAAGTTTTTACTATTATAGATGACAATATATAATCTGTATTTAATTACACATCACATTTTTAAATGACCTTTACAAACAGAATACCTAAACAAGAGGAAAAATATACCTGTAACAAAGTGGACCTTAAATTTGTATCAATAAATCAAAATCCATACCAATGCAAAGTGTTCACTTCTATATCAAATTCCCTTTTTTACCTTTAGAAAGAGATTGGTTGTGATCATTAACCATTTATAACCAACCCCACTTAAATGGAAAAAATATAAACAAGCTGGGCATTGGTGGCGCACACCTTTAATCCCAGCACTTGGGAGGCAGAGGGAGGTGGATCTCTGTGAGTTTGAGACCAGCCTGGTCTACAAGAGCTAGTTCCAGGACAGCCTCCAAAGCCACAAGAAACCCTGTCTTTGAAAAACCAAAAAAAAAAATTATAAACAATATTTGGGAATTTGGGCATCATTCTCTCCAAACTTCTTCTTGCTGTTTGGGGATGCTGTCAATACCATGGGGATCCTTAGAAAACCCAGAACACTGGCCAAATCCTGGCTCTAATAGTCTTCAAGGCTGCCTTGTCCCAGCTGTTTTGGATGTTGGATCACCTGGGCCACTGCTTCAGGGCTTTTTCTTTTTTTAATCAAACCATATTATTCTGGAAGGAATCCACAGCTTTTTACCTTCTGTGGAAAAACAGAAATTCTTTTCCAAAGTAACTTGTCCTTAGACTCCAATTTTGAAGTCAAAACATTTTCAAAATATATAAATTGGGTTATTAATTCAGCAGCACTGATAATCAAATGTCTTTTAGCAGTTGTTGCTCCTCCCTCAGCAATTAAACAATTAAAAGACAACACAGTAACATACAGTATCCAGACTCTCTGTGTACTTTCCATCTTTACATAACTTTTTTTATTACTCTATTTCTTTTACTTTTTGTTTTGTTTTTTGTATAACTTTGGCCTCCCATTAACTCTCTCTGTACACTAGACTGGCTTGAAATCAGAGATCTGCTTGCCTCTGCCTTTCTAATGCAGTGTTGGCATGTGCCACAACACCCAGCTACTCTCATTAGTTTTTAACCACTTTATCCTTTTTCTTTTCTCTCCCAAGCCTATATATTTTTAAACACATTGTAAATCCTCTGGAGGTTTTTCTTCATATGAATCTGTCTTCACTGTAGTCTCTATTTTTTTCTGGCCACAAGTCTTTTATCTGCTAAACAGCATGGCTAAAATTAAAGTGGATGTTTTAACTGCTGGCTTTCCAATATGGTGGGGTATGCTTACCGCAAGCACTGCGATCTGTGCTCACCACCTTGAGTCTTAAACCTTTTTTGTCTGCATGAGTAAAAGCTAAATCTGCCATGCATCATTCTGTGCGGCTTGGAGATATGGTCACTGTTGCTTCCAGCTGCTCGTACACACCATTTAATTATTTGGTAGCAGGGCCTCTTAAAAGAGCTCAGCAGTTTTTGCTGCTTACTGTGAGCCAGGAAGACTCTCTTAAAGGAGTTGCGAGCCTCTGCTTGTCTCTAACAGAGCCCACCAGAGAAAATGCTGCTACCAAGAAGCTGTGCTTGCCTCTGTTCTTTTGTTTAGAATTCCTTTTAAAACTTTTGTCAGGTTTTACGTGGAAAATCTTGCTTCGAGTGTGGGCACCATTTTGTTGCTAGAGTTTTTCTTTCCAGTGTGGTCCCGTATGTCCACTTTATCCCCAAATAAAAACACAGAGACTTACATTAATTATAAAACTGTTGACCAAAAGCTAGGGCTTCTTAATGGTTAGTTCTGTCTTAATTATTAACTCATTTTTATAAATCTATGTATTTCCACGTGGTCTTGGCTTACTGGAGAATGCCCGGACCTGTTACTACTTTGGTGGCTATGGCATCTCTTTGAAGTCTCTCCCTGCCTACCTTTCCCCGAATTTTCCTCATCTCTTATTCCCATCTATCTTCCTGTGATATATTGGCCAAACAGTTGTTTTATTCATCAACCAATAAGAGAAACATTTATACTGAAGGACTTCCCCATCAAGAAACAAATAAGTAGACTTCTGATCTCTACTCACAAATTTCCCTCCCCAACATGAAAAAATAAAATTTAAAAAGCAAATGAATAGCCAGATATGGTGGTGCATGCCTTTAATCCCAGCATATGTGAGGCAAAGGCAGGCATATTGCTGTGTGTTCAAGGCCAGTCTGGTCTATATACAGAGTTCCAGGTCAGCTAGGACTACACAGTGAGCCCCTATCTCAAAATAAATAGATATTCTTGCACTCACCCAACATGAATTTCTATCCTAAAGCTAACCCACTGGTTGTGGCATTAATATTTGACAATATACTTAATTGGAAATCAAGGTCCAAAGGTCAGAAACTCAATTCCCCCCCCAAAAAAAACAGAATAAAAGAAGGCACTCCACAACACACTCCCCACTCTGCATGCATGCCCTACAAGGAAACCCAACCCAACATGCTAACATCATGATGGATCAAGTAGTAATAATTTTATCCTCAAACGGAAGCCTGTCTAACAGTGACTCTCATATTTCAAAACCAAGTTCATACCTTCATCATCCCCACAGACATAGTCACTGCTCAGAGTGGTCACCAAGAAGGGACCCCTGAGCCTCTCTATCATCATTACTGACGGTCTTTGTCCTCACACCTGTCATCTCAGGGACAGTGATGGCTGCTGCACCTCGGGAGGATGGGGTAAATAGAGGACAAAAGGTCTCGAGGCTTTGGAGTGACTTCACCTACATTTCTTTGGCCATCTCCACTTATCTAACAAGGGGACAAAAGGACAGGAAGGAATGGATACCTTAATAAGTCATGTAGGTAAAATGGGAGCATGTGCTTAGCCTACAACATGAGCAAGACCCTGGGTTCAGGAGGGGGGAGAGGGGAGGAGAGAGAAGGGAAGGGGAGGGGACACATAGGATCCCAATTTAAAAAAATTACATATACAGTGTTTTACAAGAAGTGGACACTAGATCTCATTATAGATGGTTGTGAGCCACCATATGGTTGCTGGGAATTGAACTCAGGACCTCTGGAAGAGCAGCCAGTGTTCTTAACCACTGAGCCATTTCTCCAGAATTTTTAAGTGAGTTTTTCTGGGCAGGTTTTTGTCAACTGAACAAGAAAAATGGTATCTGTAGATACAATTTCATGTGATTAGAAAAATTAAGATTCATTTGTAGCAAAGAGTTACTTTTAAGCCAGCTTCTTTTTCTTCAAAGATGACAAGAATTTCTATGGAGGGCCAGGAATAATTTCACCTACCTTTTGTTTTTTCTGTACCAGGTTTTACTATGTAGTTCCAGCTAGACTAAAACTTGCTATCCTCCTGCCCCAACCTCCTAAATTCTGGGATTACGGGTGTGCATGCCCAGTTCTTGTTACATTTTTGACCTGGTTGGTAGATTACATAAATTGGAGTTGGCATTGAAAAGTGGTTTGTCTCCACCTGGTGGACTGTGTTGGTTTTGCAGTGTCAACCCTGTTCTTCTCCAGACTAGTTCAATCAGAAAGACTATATAACAGGATACAAGCTCAACGTCTAAAAAAAAAAAATAACAAAAAAAAAGGGAGGCACAGTGGCACAAACCTTAAATCACAGCACTTGGGAGGCAGAGACAGGCAAATCTCTGTGAGTTCGGTGAGTTCGAGGCCACTTAGGATACACAATGAGACCTCAAAAAAAAAAAAAAAAGTGGCCGGTAGGATGACTTGCGGGGAAGCCCAAGGACTTGTGGTCATTCCCTGGGACTCACACAGGGGAAAGAGGACCACTCTTGGGTTATGTCTGACCTCCTCCACATTGATGTTGTAACCCCTCATGCACACAATTGAAAAAAAAAAGGTTTTTTTGTTGTTTTCTTTTAAAGATTTATTTATTACATATGCACCAGATTGAATTGTAGATGGTTGTCAGCCAATATGTGGTTGCTGGGAATTGAACTCAGGACCTCTGGAAGAGCCGTCAGTGCTCTTAACCTCTGAGCCACCTCTCCAGCCCTTTTTTGTTTTTTTAAAGCTAGATATGATGGGGCTTACTGGCCAGACAGCATGACGTAACCTGGGAGTTCCGGGACAATAAATATGTTTTTAAAAACAAGGTGGAAATGACACCAGACCTCTGAGAGACACACGTACACTCACACCATTACGTTAAAATACTAAAGTAAAAAGGTAAAAATAATTAACATTTCCTAATTGATCGCAGAGTCCCAAGAGAGGAACAAGAACTGGAGTGGGATGAACCCACTGTTGGTGAAGACACGGAGTCTCTCCAGGCTCCGTGAAGCGCTGTGGAACACATCCACGTGCACTGACTCGTGCCACAACACTTCAGAGTAGACTCCTTGTGTTTTTGGTTGCTTTTTTTTTTTTAAGTTTAATTTGTTTTATGTCCACTGGTGTTTTACCTGCATGAGTATCTGTGTGAGGATGTTGGGTTCCCTAGAAGGGGAATATCAGACAGCTGTGAGCCACCATGTGGGTGCTGGGAATTGAACCCAGGTCCTTTGGGAGAGCAGTCAGAGCCCTCAACTGCTGAGCCATCCCTCCAGCCCCTTGCTTGCTTTCTTAGGTTCTTCCTACATAGTCATGCCTCCCGTTTCCCAGTTGCTGGGATTACAGGCATGCGCAGCCACACCCGGCTGGGGACAAACTCCAGGATTTGTGTTTCTCACCTCTGAGGTGTCCAGCATCACATCCACGGGAGCTTCAGACAAACTGGCCCTGCTCAAATTGTGCATGCCAACCATTGAGGACCCTACACAAAGGAACCCTCACCTCCTCTCTGAGAACACACTTGTTAGCCACACGGTAGCCCAGGCCTGCAATCTGAACACTAGGAGGTGGAGGTAGGAATGTCAAAGGATTGAGGCCATTCTGAATTCCACGTCAGGCCTCTTGGAAAGGTATCTCATTTTGTCCCCACCTCCTCCTCTTTGAAACAGGATCTCAGCGTAGTCCTGCCTAGTTTGGATTCACTATGCAGACCAGGCTGGCCTCAAACTCAAGAGACCTGCCTGCCCCTAACTCTTTTGGGCATAAGCCACCACACCAACTCCATTTGCATTTTTTTTTGAGACAGGGTCTAAGAATAAAATCTCCACACTCCCCTTCTTTGAAAACTTCCTGTAACCTCCATTCTCTGTCTGCCTCTACACTCATAACCTGGTTGAGCATCCACTGCAGCTGGTTAGCTTTAGTATGTAAGTTTCCATGTTCTGGTAACTTCACCCTTAAATTCTTCATACTTTGAGCTACTGAAAGATTAAATTCCATTGCTGGTATGTACGCACAGCTGGTTGGTTTGTCGACCTGTCTTTGCCATCTTTTCTTATCATACCCTGTCAACAGCAGCTCTGAAGGCTCCTTATGATTTTGCACTTGTGACCATGTTGCCCAGTTTTACACTTTCCAGTGCTGATGTCTGAGGTAAGTCTGACTAGAAGTGTTCTCATGAGGGCCTCATGAGAAGTGTCTGCACGCCTTCACTAAATGCCAGCTGTATCTATTTCATAAAGTTCCCCAGTGGGGTGAAGGCGGGCTCTTCGTATGCTGACACTTTCATCATTAGCTTCCTAAATTACTCTTATTAATCTACGAAAATGATCACACTGTTTTTCTCTCTTTGTTACTATGATAAATAATACCAATTGAGTAGAGAATTCCCTTCTGTATCTCCTAGAATATTAATGTAAAATGGTATAATTTCCTGCTTTAATTGAGTGTGTGCCCTGGGGAGAAGGGCTTGAACTATGTATATACTCACTCTTTGATAATGGATAATGAAACCTTCAATTCCTTTTCATCTGTCTGCGTGACTTGCTTTTGCATCAGTGACATGGCTGAACAAGAGTTTGGTATCTCACACCAAGACTCCTATTTTAAAAAGTTATCTATTTATAAGAGTATGAAACTGAGCTATCTTAGTAAACAAGATACCAACATAAGCACATATGTACGTACAGAAATATACACTAATCCACTGCTTTCTGCAACAGAAAAACAGAAGCAAGAAATCCTGTCGAATCATGATGCTGAGGGTGGGCACTATTTCACACAAACTATAAAATAATCCAACACAGAGAGTTTTGATTCAGGAGATTTATTGTAAACAGGACAACCCTAGGACCCCACCACACTGGCAGTGTCACATGCTCTTACACATCAACTGATTAAAAAGACTTTTGTTAGTCTCTGGTAACTCATGACTTTTTCACAAATGTCACTTGCTAAGCTTGAGTACATGGCAGTCTCTGGGTAGTTTGTTCTTGTTCATGGACCACAACCTGGACCCGCTGAGATGAACCCGTCAGGATGCCAAGTGACACACAGGAGCTCTGGAGCACACTCAACACCAGGCAGGTTCATAGAAGCAAATTGGGATTGTTTCCAATCTCTTCAAGTACCTCTTCCCATATAAAAGACATGCTTTTAATTGTACCCATCCTTTAAAAAAGAGCTAAGTTACTCAACGGCATGTACTCATTTACAGAAAAGGTAGCAGACTGTTATTTGCTTTTACAGTGATGGATTCAAATACTCAGGACTAATTTTAGATTTGTCTTGTATATATTTTGCAGTTTGATCAAAAGCTGCATAGTCACGTTGGGCGGGGTGGCACACGCCTAATCCTGGCACTTGAGAAGTGGAGGCAGGAGGATCAGGAGGTCAAAGTCAGCTTTGGCTGCTTGGCCAATTGTTTAGACGAGAAGGAAATGATGACTCACACCTTCTGATGGGACGGACAAGGACAGGTTTCTCACCGGGAGACTCTAAAACACATGGAGAGAAGACATTGCAGCACCACGGGGAGAGCGGCCTCCACAGCCGCCCAAGTTCACGTTTGGAAAATGGCAAATATGAAAACTTAAGCTGTGAAAAGCCAAGACTCTATAGCAGAAAATCCTGGCAAATCAAGTCATACGGGGCAGTCAAATGTCACTTGGAAATGCCATTCTGCACTTTGCCTGAGTTGGTGGACAAACAGAAGCACTTTCTATTACTATTGCCTGAGTGTGGAAACATAGCCACACTTGTTCTTGAAGTTTTAATAATAGCAAATATTTTAAAACAGCTGTTAAATCTACAGTAACATTTTCACCTAAAATAGTATTCTTGTGAAAAAAATATTCTTTAGAAGTCCACCCCAGTCATCATCTGTATGTTTATATTCATATATTCAAAAATAACACTTAAGGCAAGATGGGACTGGAAGCAGCAAGGGAATTTAGAGTCTTTTGGAGACCAGCCACGTAAGAAATGCAACCGTTCATATCTCCAAAGAGGTGCTTTTGTATTGGCTGCCTTTTAAGTCCCTTAAAGGGGCAAATGATTTAGTTCACACACTGATCGAAATGTCACTCTAGGAGTTATGGGGGTCACAACAGCTGATGTTAGCACAGCATGTCTCACACGCTACACAGCAGCACACATCTGCTGATGGAACACCACAAACCAACTACGAAAAACAGAAACGTCAACAGAATTCAATGAGAGAGAACCCACAGGAGTCCTGAGAAATCTGAGCTTGATGGAAGGCTGACCTGTGTTTCTAGCACTGTAGATCAGGTGCTCTAGGGCTTTCCAGCATTTGACTAAGAAGATTAAAAAACATACCCAAATTTTATAAAAACATTAAAACCATGCCTTAGGTAATCAGCAATTTCACTAACAAAAGAAAATGGCACTGCTTTGTGCATTATCTGCCAAATGTAATGTTCTCTGTCGATTTACAGGAAACTATCAAATAGAAAGCAGATTTGAGGACCGGTTCTTAAAAAGGGAATCCTTTCTAAATGTTTTGAAGCCTTTTAGAAAAAAGCTTATTTTCTTCGGACAAGTGACTATTTTACAGAATAAGGAAGAAAGATTCTATTAGGATATCCTTCCTCAGATTAAACAGTTAATATTAAGGGAATTTCTCTTAGGACTAAAAAGGAAAAAATTAGGATATTTAAGAGGCATGTATTTTAAAAATATTCTACATCTATAAGATTTTATAATTTTATTACTTTGGGTTTTTAACATTTCTACATAATAACGTCTGATAACTCTTTTCTGTCTGTCTCTCTAATAGCAAGCCAGAAACTACTCAAGTGGTTAAGATTGCTCCCCCGGCCCTGGAAGACACAGGAACATATCCACTCTCTTCAGAGCTTTGCAGCCATGAAGTTAATATGTGGCTTCACAAGGGGAAACAGTGGCAGGCCACGCTTGAACTCTGTCATGTTATGAACCACTTCAGGCTGAAAAGGAAAAAAAGTTTTCTTTAGTGTTTCACTCAGAAATTATACTGAACAGCATATCAACGTTTGGTGGGAGGCTGCAGTGTCGGGAAGGTGGTGGTGTTTACAATAATGATAGACTCATACAGCAGCCACGCCAGAGGATCAGGGGTGAGTCTGCAGACTCATAGTACTTGGGACTCTCTTGGCTTTCACCTGGGCACACACAGGCTGACTCGACCACCCAGCAGTCTGATGACTTTGCCCATTTTCTCACCCTTCAAGAAAATGCTAGTCTTTCAAGATTATCCAATACAGAGGCAGTATAGGAGGGCCACACACTCTCACTCCAGCAATCAAATCTGGGAAAGCTATGGCTGGAGATGGCTTCGTTTAAAGTGACACAGTCCAGACCAGAGGCAGAGACACAAGTAAAGGAGCACACCTGCATTTCTAGTACTTGTGAGGTCGAGGCAGGGGGTTAGGAATTCAAACTAGCTTCAGCTACACATGAGCTTCGGGTCAGCCTGTGCTACATGACCCCCAAACAAAAGAAAACAGAGGCAAAGGCAGACAAGGACAGAGGCTGAGTGATGGGACATTCGAGAAGACCTGAAGTAGCTTCAACACTAGTGACCTGCACCTCTAGGTTTTCATGTGTTCCGGTGAATGAGCTCTTTTAAGTAGGAAGAGCTCAGACAATGCCTAATGATTCTTACCTGTGGCAAGGCTGGCGCCTCTGACAAGTTTATATCATTCTGAGAGGGGAACTCTCCAACAACAGGACCTGTAAGGAAACCAAAGCATACTATTTACTCCATACT
Source organism: Mesocricetus auratus (assembly GCF_017639785.1). Classification (NCBI taxonomy): domain Eukaryota; kingdom Metazoa; phylum Chordata; class Mammalia; order Rodentia; family Cricetidae; genus Mesocricetus; species Mesocricetus auratus. Next base: position 23,723,689 of record NW_024429182.1, on the reverse strand, counting down.
TGCAACAAGATCAATTTTCAAAAAAATCTAAGACAGACTAGGTCATTTAAAAATAAACCATTCCAGGCCTTTAACACACTTTTCAGATCCTTCCAAGCACCCACTCCATGTTGATGCCTCTGAGGTCATATAGCCTTGGTTGTGGCATGTCTAGAACTCAGGTCTGACTTGATTAGACTCTGAGGTACTGACCTTCTGGAAAAGCAAGAGAGGAGGACTGGGCAGGTCCTTCCCCACAGCCATTCCATTCCCCCTCCCCCTGAACTTCTGCCTCAATAGAACAGATCTTGTTTTGCTTATGTCTTCACTTTCTGGTGCTTTGTAGGCGAGTTACTATGGAAAGGGACAGCTATCACATGGCTCAGTATCAGATTAACAATGGAATTTTTAAAATGTCAGTAATCGATACTTACAAGAATCCATTTCCCTGGCAAGAACATGGACAGATACTTTATGTCTCCTTGGTGCGTCCACGGCCAGCATTTCCTAAGCACAAAGAAATCCAAGGTCACCTTCTTATGCTGCTAAGAAACTTAGAACAAAGTTCTCTTTGAGGCTCTCTTCCTTTCCTCTCACTATAAAAAGTTCAAGGAGGCAGGCAAGACTTAATTTTCTTTTTTTGAGGTGGCTGAAAATTGAACCCAGAACCCCACACCAGGCAGATGTTCTACCACTGGGCTATACCACCCCCAGCACTGCCAAGAGTTACTTCCATTTTATCGATGAGGAAACCAAGCCCAAAGGAATTAAGTGATTTACTCAACTCATAGTTAATATATGCCTGGGCTTACACACAGGATTTACTAGTGTCTTTTTTTCAGACAGGGTCTCACCACATAGTCCTGACTGGCCTAGAACTAGATATGTAGATCAGCCTCCCGAATACTGAAATTAAAGGCATGTGCCACCATGCCTGGCTGATCTTTTTCTTACACTGATTATTTGTGGGGTATGGGCACAATGTAGAAGTAAGAGGAAAATTGTAGGAAGTCACCTTCTCCATCTACCTTTTGGAGTCAGGCTTTATGGTGGGTGCCTTTATCTGCTGAGCCACCTTATGTCTTGGCTACCTAGTGATCGTAAACAATTCTTTTTCTCTACTTTTTCTTTCTTTTTTAAATTTTTTTTTCGAGACAGGGTTTCTCTGTATTGTTTTGGAGGCTGTCCTGGAACTCACTCTATAAGCCAGGCTGGCCTCGAACTCACAGAGATCCGCCTGCCTTTGCCTCTCAAGTGCTGGGATTAAAGGCATGCACCACCAACGCCTGGCTCTTTCTTTTTTAAAAGACAGAGTATTTCAATGCAGCCCAGATAGGCCTTAAACTTGCAATCCTCCTGCCTCAACCTACCCAGTCCTAAGATCACAGGCCTGTGTTACTATGCTGGTTCCTCTAGTGATCTTCACTCAGATTACTATCCTTGTTTCTCTAAGAACTTTCAAATTCTAAACCAGGGGTCTGCTGGTAAGTGTGGCTTCTCATCTATCACAGGGTGAGTCCTGCATTATTCTCAGAAAGCTGTCACAATGCTGCTCATGCTAATGACTGGAGTCAATGACAACTGCAGTGTTTGAATCCCTCACTCATGAACAAATACTCCCTCAACATAATAAAAAGAAATCTTCTATGTTTTGAGACATAAGTCTCCTTTTGTGTGTGGGATTCAGGCACACACTGTCACAGCCAGCATACTACATGGGTGCTGGGGCCTGAACTCAGGTCCTCTTGCTTGTACAGTAGTCTCTTCACTACTAAGTTCCCTTTCCAGCTCCCTATTGCCATTCTGTATTGTCAGGTGATGTGACCTCACTAATACCTTCTTGCACACACAGAAAACAGCAGCTTTGTGGTTTTTACACATGAGGGGGAAGAGGCATTAGTGACTGTGGACTATATAAACTAATCAGTTTCCTCTATGAAACTTCCAAGTCATGGCTGTTTTCTTTTCTTTCTTTTTTTTCCCGAGACAGGGTTTCTCTGTGCAGCTTTGGAGGCTGTCCTAGAACTTGCTCTGTAGACCAGGCTGGTCTCAATCACAGAGATCCGCCTGCCTCTGCCTCCCGAGTGCTGGGATTAAAGGTGTGTGTCAACAACGCATGACTTTCCTCCTCCCACAACAGCTCCATTGGTGCTGGGCTGAAGGGGCGTCGAAAGCCCCAGTGCAGTAGGAATGTAATTAGATAGTCCTCACTCTCCACACACCTATCCGTAAGAGAGCCGCAAGAGCCTCCCCAACAGAGCACCGAAAGTAGCACTACAGATGTCTCTCCTCATCATCTCATAATCACACACATGATTCAGGGTAAGTGGCTATAACACCGGCAGCAGTTCCAGTGCTAAGGTAATCCCAGACTACAATTTTTCCTTTATCCTGAATCAAGCATAAAAGTACTTTATGCAAATTAGAGGTTGCAACAAATTACAAAGAATAAGCAATACTTCAAGTAAGTGCAACTCTACTGTGGCATACATTTTGAAATTCTTCATTTGACATGTTGTACTGCCTAGTTTTATGTCAACTTGATACAAGCTGTAGTTATCTTGGGAGGAGGAAACTCGACTGAGAAAATGCCTCAGTAAGATTCAACTGTACACAAGCCTATAGAGCATTTTCTCAATTAGTGATTCATCAGTGAAGGCTGAGCCCAGGGTGGTGCCATCCCTGGGCTGCTGGTCCTGGGTTCTGTAAGAAAGCAGGCTGAGAAAACCATGGGGAACAAACCAGCAAGTAGCACCACCCACCTGGTCTCTGCATCAGCTCCTGGTTCCTGCCCTGTTTGAGTTCCTGTCCTGACTTCTCTCAGTGATGAACAGTGATGTGGAAACACTAATAAACCCTTTCCTCTTCAGGTTGCTTTGGCCATGGTGTCTCATCCCAGCCACTGCTAACTCTAATGAGTACTAATTTTATGCACTACGCTTATGTCATTAGGGAGGGAGAGACTCAGATGGAGCAACGATTCTCTTAAAGCTGTGCTGGAACCCTACCCTCTTCTCTGTAGCCTTTGCAGGAAGCACAGGCAACTGGAAACTCTGCAGCACTGGTCACTGTCGGTCTGGAAAACAAGCTGACCAGTGTGTTGTTTCCTTTGCTCTCCCTGCCCATGGAAAAGCTCCGCAATGTTATTTATTTAAACGGCACGGCAGAAGACAGGAAAAGAGCCTGGAACTGGGTGCTTGGAAACCAGAAGAGCTAGCCATTGCGGCCTCCGAAGTGCACAGGGGACTGTATCTAACAGTAATAGGTCAAAGTGTCAAATCCTGAATTCTACAGAACGCCTTCATAAATGCAGTCTGAATGAGTTCAAAGGCACAGTGCCGCAAGTAGTTCATTATCAACCAAAACTTGGGAGCCAATGAGATGGCTCACGTGGAAAAAGGTGCTTGCTTCCAAGCCTGACAACGTGGGACCCAGGGCAGGAGAGAGCCTACTTCTGCAAGCTGTCTTCACCTTGACATGCATGCATCTGCACACACATACACATTAAACACGTAAGTACTAATTAGAAGATAAAATAAAAATCTAGATAACAAAACCACCAACCTTGTAGAATTTGATGATATCATCCTTGGTAAGTGTCTTTAAATACGCAACTTCTATGTTATCTGAAAAGGTAATAACCAAGCAGTAATTTATTAATATTTTACATTAAACAGTCTAAAACACTGCACTGAAAGACAATACATTTCACTCCAAGCCTGTTGAGAACCCACGATTTTAAAGACTTACTTTCATTTGTGTGCCTGTGTGAAGGTCACAGCACAGCTTTTGGCTGGGTCTCTCCTTCCACCTATGGGTTCCAGGGATCAAGCTCAGGCTAAGACACCTGTCACTCTTCTCTCCAGCCCAGCCCAGGCATCCACACTTTTTTTTTCAAGATAGGGTTTCTCTGTGTAGCTTTGGATGTCCTGGCATTCACTATGAAGACCAGGTTGGTCTCAAACTCACATAGATCCACCTACCCTGCCTCCCAAGTGCTGGAATTAAAGGCGTGCACCACCCCTGCCCAGCCAGGTATCCATATTTTAAAGCCACCATCTGCTATCTAACTAGGCAGGGGATAGATTCCAAGAAAAGCAATTGTGCTATAGTAGCTAAGACTTGGCTTGGGAACCGGGTTTACCTCCAGTGAGATGCTAGATCTGGAACCCGTCACTTTGAGTTTTCTAAATCTCAGCTGCCTTATCTGGAGACTGAAGGTAACAACCACTTAGTAAGGTTATAATGACAACCATGAAGGCGACGTGACAAGTGATGCCAGGCACAAGGTAAATGTTCAAACATGGTAGCCATCAGCAGCAGCAGATCCAACTGCTAGAAAACCACAGGTAAAGGTCAGGTATGGTACTGTGTGCCTTTAATCCCAACACTTGAAATGCCAAGGCAGGCAGAGTTCAGATCTCTATGAGTTTGACGGTAGCCCAGTCTACATAGCAAACTCCAGAGCAGCGGAATCTGTGCAGTGAGACCTTGTCTCGGTTAAACAAACAACACCACAGGCGAGGGAAGTGAGGCAACACGAGCAACTGCTCACGGCTGCCAGCTTTTGGTGCCCGGAACGACCTGTCTCCTGACGCCGTGTGCTGTGGCTCCATTGCTAAACCTCTTCATGGAATGGGAACCGGACACACAGGACCTGCACCACACAGCTCTTTTACATCTGAGAATGGACATCTCTGGAGACTCCTGAACTGAACTGTGCATTTCCCCCCAGTCACATATGGAAACAGACACTCATGTATCAGTGTTCAGAGTCAGAAGAAACAGTGAAATTAGTGTGAAACATAGTAAATAATAATTTTTAAAAAACACATTTTTTAAAGTGCAGCCCTACCCTGCTGCTAAATCAATACTGAAGCACCCACAAAACAAGTGTTGTATAGAATGGCTTTGATGCTCTCAAATTTTATCCCCACATGCCATAATGGAGTTCTTTTTATGTTACCTCTGTCATAATTGTACTGCTGCGAGATGATTTCTCCCCAGTATTTAGCACACTCTGCAGAGAGTTTCTTTGGTTTGTCAAGTCGACGAATGGCTAGTGCTTGAATGTGTTTCTGGAAGGCCTCCTCTGTCATGTCCTCTATGGCCTTCTCCATGGTGAGCAAGAAGGCTTCCACTCTGCTTTCCAGGTAATGAGGTGGTTTTTCTGACTGGATGATGAATCTCAAGCCCTGGATGCCATTGGCTCGGCGAGGTCCACTGAAGACAATATAGCCTGAAGTACACACACACACAGCCAGTCAGGATCTTGGCTTTAGACTCAGACCACTTTAGTCTTTCAGAGAAAAGAGAATCTAGCTCATTCACACCTGAAGAAATACAGCCATTTAAGACATGGTCTTCCTCAGGACAGGGCTGAGGGGCTCAGCTGAGGCTTGAGGCTGACCCTGTCCATCCTTCAAATTCATATTCTGTGACTTTCTTAGTCGACTGTCTAAACTCGTTATTCCCATTTCCACAAACTGCTGGGCTCACGTCATGCCCCAGCCTAGTCCTAACTCCTGAGTTCCACACATGACTCTGGCTCTACAATGCATTTACTTGATAATCTGTCTCTGGAACAGCTCTGGGCCACCCGACTCTCTAGGCCAGGGCAGACGAAGGTCACAGATCTATCAACGTCTTGTGTGCTTGCGTGCACCCCTTCACCAACTTGTTTTTTGACCTCTCACCTCCCATCTTTTGAAGACTGACATTGTTTTATTTTGTTCTTTCTAGTCCAAAGCCATTCTTGCTACATCTTCCTGCTCAAATTCAGTAGTGAAGCCTATAGTATAAAATCTCCATGGGCAAGTTCTAGATGTAGATAAGGCTTTGGTAGCCAGAAGAAGAAAAGTCCAAGTGGATTTTTTTCTCTGAAACTATCACAGGTGGGTGATACCTTCCGGGGAACCACATTGGGGTACTGAACACCTGTATATGATAGGGTCTAGAGGAGCTGCCCATATGAAGCAAACAGTGCTAGCACTTACTCTCAGAGCAAGGCAGGGTTCACAATTTGGGCACAGGCCGTGAGTTACGGTGGTTGGTGTCCAAGGTACCTGTGACTGTGTGGCAACCAATAACACCATACTTTGTATGGAATGGGGGACTACTGACCATGTTTGTGGGTAAGAGGTCTGCATCTCTAAGTGGGACAGTCAACTGCTCGTTCTTGGCAGTCACAGTCTTCCCACTGGATGGCTGCAATGCGAGTCATCATCACGAGATGTCAAAGTAGCATCAGGCCTCCTTGGTGCACAGTAAATTGCACACCTCTGGTGGCTTTTAGCATCCAACACTTGCCACTGTGCGTCAGTCTCTCCATTGTGAGTAGTCAACAGTTCCGTGTTCTGGCGCATGGACAAGCTCCTCTAGTTGGTTCCTGAGGCAAACCTGGGTACGGCAGTTTCAGGACAAAGACCTTGTCCTTGCCCACCTTGGTGGTCTTTCCTGTCTCATGTGTATCACTGAGCCTAGATGATGCCAGGTAGTACCCTTTGCAGTCATAGACAGCCACCTTGTCAGAATGGAATTCCAGTGCATAACCGGTGGCAGGCTCAGCATGTGCCACTAGGCACCCTTTGTGGCCCAGGAGCAACAATCACAGTCTGTGGCTGTGACGCCAGACCTGGAGAGCGTGCTAAGTGCTTCAGATCATGAACAGGTCTGGGTCATTCTTATCTGTCGACCATTCAGGCACAGTACTCAGGTAGTCAGGCTGTAGATACTGGCCTGAGAGAGCTTGGAGATGTGGAGGCTCCACTCCTTAGCTACCAACAGTGCATAAGGCACACCAGGCAGCCACAGATAGTGAACAGCTCCTGTGCACACCAGACTGCAGTCAACACTGGGTGTCATGTCATTATGTCCCACTGTGAGGAAGTAGCAGTCCTCAGAGGGCGCCAGTCACCTTGCCCCCACAGTCAACACCCTCAACCCTTTTCTCCATTTAGCTCTTGGCTTTTTCTTTCAGCAGTTCTGCACAGCTCTCCCAGGAACACTGACTGCACTGAAACATAATCACACCTCTCTAGATCGGCCATTTTGAGCTCCTTAAAGGCGGGACCATCCATAATGTGTCCATTTGCCATGCTCAGCACCTAGCATGGAGTTACTCTACAAGATAGGGTATGTGGAGAGAGACAGCCAAACCCTTTCAAAATGTTTCTTCCAAGCTGTTATGGAGGTTTCTTTGAACTTCTCTTTGTTCTAGCTGTTTGGTTTTTTTGATTGGGTCTCATGGTTCCTTTCAGAATGGCCTAGAACTGTCTAGGTAGCGCAGGATGATGCCTCACCTTCCTTCACCTTCCAAGTGTGAACGCTTTCCTCATTAATCAAACCTGTCAGGATCGCCAAGACTTTTAACCGTCTCTAAAACTGCAAGCACTTAGTTCCTCCTGTGCCTGGGGTACAGGATGAGGAAGAGATAGTACCTGTCCTCAGAAACTCAAAGTGTGGCTAAGCTAAATTCCCCTGTAGGACTGGCTTCCTGCCTCCCTACCTATAAGCCTACTCTTAGTACTCTTTCTTCCCTCCCTATAACGTAAGATGTCCTCTTTATGGCAGTCAATGGAAAGCCAGCATCACCTCATTTATAAGAATCGCTTTAACACTAGGGCTAAGGACATGCCTAGCACCTAAAGAGGAAACTGCATTCAATCTCCTCACCATGACAAGAAGAAAGGAAGAGGAGGAGAAGAACTAAAGGAGGAAGAAGAGGAGGATAAAAAAGAAAAAGAGTAACAGTTCCTGTATCTGCAAGATATCAACGGCTCATCTTTTAGAAGCAGTTCCCTATAAACAAGGTTTTCACAAGTATCTCTAGATATAGCAGGCTTGATACACAACCCCATGAGATTCTCCAGTGGGAAATGTCTGCTGAGAATAAAAGCTGTTCATTGCAGTCTCCAGTATCCTGTGATCCCCATTGCCTTCTCACCCAACTGCTCCTTGGTGCGCAGGGTGTTGAAGCAAGGCTCAGAGATAATCTGACAGAAAAGCTCCAGGAACATGTTCTCTGAGGTGCTCTGCATGTCTGTCTGGTAGTAGATCTCGATGCCACAGTTATTGTGAACTTCATTCCTCTGCTGATAAACAAACCATCCTCCTAAGAAGTGTCAAAAAGAAAAGAATTTTATCTGTGATTTAATAAAGCTAATGGTATATTTACTTACTTAGTATTTTTTTTAATCTTAGTATCTTTGAGACAAAGTCTCACCAGGTGGCTGAGGCTGGCCTTGAACTTGCTATAATATAACCCATTGTGCTGGTTAGTTTTCATCGATTGGATATAAATCTAGACATACTTGGGAGGAGGGAATATCACACAGGAACGGCCTCCATCAGACTGATCTGTGGACATGTCTGTGGAGCATTTTCTTGATGGGTTATTTTTAGGGTAGAGTAGAGCCCATCCTGGCCATACCCCACAGTGGAGCATTTTCTTGATGGGTAATTTTTAGGGTAGAGTACAGCTCATCCTGGCCGTAGCCCACAGTGGGTGGTGCCACCTTTCCCTCTTCTTCACAGGCATCTCAAAGGAGCTCCCTCTTCACAGTGCAGAAGACGCTCTTTCCAGCTAGGACGCCTCCCAGGCGCATCAGGTGAGGGTTACTTAAACATTCACATCTGCAGTCAGCTAAATCAGAGGGATTTTCTGACACTTTCATTTTCAGAATGAGATGTAAACTGTGCTATTTCTGAGCTTAAGGGAATTTGATGGAGCAACCAGGAGGCAAAAGACAGGGTCCTAAGAGAGGAAAGGAAGGAAGGGGCATGAAAAACTCCACTTTGAAATTCTGTTCGAGACTGGATCACTCTGAGTGGAGGTAAGTGCTGCAGTTTCTTTTCCTTTCGGTTTGAGGCTTGAACCCAGGGCCAACCCCACCAGCCATTAAGTATGTGCTCAACCTCAGAGCTCTGTGCTCAGCCCAATGGGATGGCTCTTACTCAGCAGCTCTAATTCTTCCTCTCTGCTGTGCGGCCCTGACCGAGGAACACTCTAGAAGCAGCACCTGATAACCATCAACTGCTTTGTGATGACTGGCCAGGCACGACAGCAGAACTAGCTGTGCTCAACAGAGGTGGCGTGAAGTAATAACATATTTGAGTTGTTCAGTAGCTACTCAACGCAGAACCCTGGCTTTAAAGGAATGTATAATCTCATAAAATGGTGTTGCCCTTTAATTCACATGAAAGAGCTAAAGTGCTGAGAGCTTCAAAGTGTTCTGAAAAACTCACAGGTAGTTATCCCAGCTGAGGACATCAGAGAAAGTTTAGTGGCTGTTATAGTTTGCCCCAAGTTGCCTTGCACATGCTGGATGGATGCCCTACCACTGCACTCCAGCGTGATACCTAGCCTTAGATGCTCCTGGGAGGTGGTAAATGCTTTTTTATTTGGTGGGACCTAGTGGAAAGAAGTTAAATCTTTGGAAATTGTGCTTGAAAGGGACATAGGAACCCTGGCCTCCCCTTTCCCGGCTGCCATGAGGTGAGGAACTCCTTCACCATGTCATCCTACCATGATATTCTGCTTTGTTAAAGGTACAAAAGCAAATGGCCAACTCCCCAGGATGCCAAACTTCCAAAACTGTGATTCAAAACAAACTTCTCCTTACTGTAGATTGGGTATTTTGTCATAGTTATGCAAAACCAACTAAAATAGAGGAGTATGACAGGCCAGGGAAGAGGACCAGAATCTAGACACGGGCCCCTAGAAGCGGGGAAAAGGAACACCATTTCAGGAGGTAAAGAGCTGTGAGCAGGGGACACAGACAGTGCACGCACAGGAACACCAACAGTGGAGTGTGGCCAAAGAGTGGCCACGCCCTCACTCCTGGTCTAGTATGCTCCCCATTAGAGTTTCCACATTGAAACAATGCTCATTGTCTTTTACATCAAAAGAAGCCACTGCTAATGTGACTATAAATAAAAGTGACATAAAAATAAAAGTACTTTCTAATGTTATCCCCTTTGAAAAATATACACATAAGGAATATGTTGTTATCTGTACTTGTGACCATCATAAAACTACTCCTGCCAACGATTCCAACGGTCTTCCAATGGGTGCCATGATTTCAGCTGCTTCTTAGTTTTCCTCAGTTTTTATTTTTGACACATAGTCATTTACCCCAGGCTGGTTTCTAACTTACTGTCTTGATTTTTTACTCTCCTGCTTCTACTTCCCAAGTGCTGAGATTACAAATGCACCACCACGCTCACTTTTATCATATGCCAGGATCAAATCAAAGGCTTTCTGTGTGCTGGGCAAGCACTCTACCAGCTAAACCACATCCAGCCAGCTTTCTTTTTGTTAATTTTAGACAAGATTCTCACTAGGTAGTCCTGACTAGCCTGAAAGTCCTGTTTCCCAAGTCACCACCAAACTCAGCAAGATCTATCTACCTATCTACCTATCTACCTATCTACCTATCTACCTACCTACCTACCTACCTACCTACCTACCTACCTACCTATCTACCTATCTATCTATCTATCTATCTATCTATCTATCTATCTATCTATCTATCTATCTAGTGTGTGTACATGTGCGTGAGTGTGTATCTGTGATCATAAGTGCAGGTACCTGTGGAGGTCAGAGGGCATTAAATTCCCTGGAACTAGTGTTACAGGAAATTTTAAGCCCGCCAACATGGGTGTTGGGAACTCAAGTCAGGTTCTTTCCAGGAACAGCACATGACCCTACCTGATGAGCCATCTCTCTAGCCCTCACAGTTCATATCTTATTAGCTGTTTCCTTGTGTATCTGTCCTAGATGTCCTGGAACTCTCTTTGTAGCACATGCTGACTTCAAACTCACAGAGATCCGCCTGCTTCTGCCTCCTGAGTGCTGGGATTAAAGGTGTATACCACACCATGTGGCACACAGTTTTATTCTCTAACTCCTCTATATTCAAGTACTAGTGAGTTCCAATATCAGTCTCCTCAAAATCACTGCCTGCCTTCAATTTCATGTACATGGCTCACCAATTAAGAGAATTCTCTGGCAAAACTACCAACTTGTAATCCTATTTCTATATATTACAGAGGCTTACCGTAGATCTCTGACATGAAAGCATATATAATTTTCCAAGTGTATTCAACTCATTGTAACAAGCACATTACTACGCAAGAGCAGTCCATTTTCAAAGTTTTAACATCTCACTTACTGTCAGGGAGCTGAACTTCTCTGTAGCGAACTAGCTGACTGGGAAGGAGAGGCTTGGTGTGAGCATGCTCAATAAGGGTGTCCTCTACCATCTGCATAATTCCCAACGCAGCCTGAAGAAGAAATATCATAGCATATTATAAAAATATATGAGTATAACCTGCTGTGAAAATCAAAACAAAATACGGGATAGCCCATTACAATAATCAAAACATACTTATAAAGCTTAGATGACCATAAAATAGATTTTTAACTATTAAATTCATCTTATCCTATGCAAATAGATAAAAATTGAGTTTGCCAGTCAATACCGTAGTAGTGAAAAGAAACAGAAATTCAAGTAATCATCTACTTAGTACTGACAGCAGGGAATAAAGGCATTTCTAACGATGGAGGTGCTGGTAAGGAAAAGTTAGTCCCATGTCAGGAATCTTGAGGATAGAAGCCAAATAGAAGAGATAAACATAAGAGTATACTGTGAGTTAACCTAAGTTGAGGAAGCATCTGCCCTGGGGCATGCTGTTTTGGAGGACATATAGAGTGGTAGGGAGTAAGGGCTCTTGAGACAGACTGCCATGGGGATCTTCTAGTGTTTTCCATGTGCTTTTCAAATCCTTGTAACCCATGGTGTAGGTGTTTCTACCACTCTGACTTGCAGGGCGGAGGTGAGGCCTTTTCGTAAGATTATATATCTAGTATGTGGCAGTGTCAGGGCTTGTATGCAGATTGCCTGATTTCTACATTATGTGAATCAACAGAGAGTAGGGATAATGATTCCCATTCCTTCTTTGACTGTGTAGGCCAGGCAATAGCAGTGAAGACAGCTATGAGCCTCAGTTAACTACCCTACTTGTATTTCTTGCATGTTCTTCCTATCTTCTCCCACAGAGAAAGCTCATTAATTCTTGTGTGCTTAGCATTGTGCTGGGTAAGTCTTGAGACAGAATAGAGGAAATAATCTCTTACAGTGATCCACAAAAGACTGCTAAAACTTCACCTCGCACCTGCTTTGTTATGTTTCCATGGAGAAGGGCTTCAATGTGCAGCCGTGACAACAGCTGAGGTATGAAGGCCTTAAGTCGGGGGAGGGTAACATCTGCAAATACGAAAGAAATAGTAAGATCTACATACAAGTCTTAAAACAAACAAAACTTTGTATTTGAAATAATTTCAGATTTATATAAGATTTGCAAAAGTACTAGAGTATTTCACCCTTCAATCAGTTATCATCTTTCAGTAATGACAATATGGTTATCAAATCCTAAGCAATCAATACTGATATACACTGTGGTTTTTTTCAAGGTCTTTTTTTTTTTTTTGGTTTTTCGAGACAGGGTTTCTCTGTGGCTTTGGAGGTCAAGGTCTTATACATTAAACTTTGTATATGTTAGCCAAGCACTCTAACCAGCTAATACAATAATACTGTTAACCCAAGTACTGGCTTTAATTGGATTTCAGTCTTAGTTTTTTGTTGTTTGTTTTATGAGACATAGTCTTACTGGGTGGCCCTGGCTGGTCTAGAATTTGCTATGTAGATAGACCACGCTGGCTTTTAACTCACCAGGATCTACCTGTCTCTGCACCGAAATGCTGGGGTTAAGGTGTGCCTTGGATTTCAGTTTTTACATCAATGTCCCTTTTCTCTCTAGGATCTACCCTATAATCCTATATTGCAATTAGCTGCTGCATAGCCGTATTGTTCTCTCACTGGAGACAGTTCCTCAGAACTCCTTTATTTATCTAGTGTCTTCTCAAGACCAAACTACATTTACACACTAGCATGAAGGAAGAAGCATCACAGAGGCAATGTACATCAAACTGCTGAGGTGGGCGTGTCATGGTGTTATCACAAATTACCTAGTTAAGGTGGTGTCTACCAGGTGTTTTCATTGTAAATGTATTATTTTATTCTTTGGGTAATAATGGAGTGACTCATCTATGTTCAACAAGCAATTTGAAAGTGCCTACTTCCAAAGTCTATCAAAGCCAAAACCAAAACTTTCCCATTAGAATTAATCTGTTTGAAGAAAGTTTGAGACAGCTTTCCTTCAAAATTTTTTTAAATTAAAGTTGTATTACACTATTTTTTTATTTATTTAGTATGTGTGGTGGTCTAGGGTGAAGAGTAGCAATTCACGTAAGTGGTGGAGGTGCTGAGTGTAGGGGCCAGAGGACAACACAGGAGTCAGCTCTCTCTTCCCACCACATGGGTACTGGGGACTCCAACCCACGTCATCAGGCATGGTGGCAAGCCCCTTTACCCACTGAACAATCTCACTACTGGATTTCCCTCAAAGTTTTACTAATTCTAGCATCTCCAGGTGGATACTGCCTGTGGCAATGGTTATACAGTGTCCAGTAGTAACTTTCCTACTTCCCACATTCCTTTACATGCGCTGGTCCTTCTTTAGGAACTAGTTTAAGTTAATTAGCTATATACCCATGATGAGTCAGGTATTTATGGGTGTTATTTTCAATACAAAAGTCTGACTACTGTATTAATTAATTTTAAAGGTCACACACAGACACACCTGAAGCTGCTGCAGAACTGGAACATTCACTCCCACTGTGCGGCCTTGGGAACCCTTTCTAACATCCTGGTGTAACATTCACCTATGCCATGTTTATCAAAATCATCTTTCTATTTATGCTTCCCAACCCTCGTCCCCCACCCAGGAACCCTTGTTCCTGTTTAACCGGTAGGCAGGGCTGGATGTGGAGACAGTTGGTAAATGTCACTGAAGCATAGAGAGTTCTGAGGCTCTTGCTATGCAGCCCTTAGACGACAGAATGACTAGAATCAGGGCAGGATATTAAGTAGAAGGAATCTCACCGTCCAGGGCCTCTTTTAACTCATCTTTAGTCCAGGCCACTTCAGTCATCAGCAAGCGGAGGTAGTACATGGCATGCTGGTGAGGCTGCTCAGCCCGGAAATTATTAAGAGACCGCATGTACTAGGGAAGGGAAGCATGGGTTCATTAAATTCCAAAGTCAATTAAAAATCAGCTACAATCCAACTTCTACATGAATTATGTGTAACTGGAATGCAAGGATATTTACTTCTTTCTCTTCTATATAATTAGGAACAGTAACTACCCTTCTCTGGTTCTTAAACTAATTGGCATGCATTTCCATTGTCCAGGCAGCGTCTTTAACCTCTGGCATCTGACGGGTATCTAAATGCCTTCACTATGGGATGTCTTGCATGCCTCAGAAAGTAATTCCCAGGGATCCTTGGATACAGCACATCTCCAAGGTCTCCATAAGCAAGTAACAGGGATAGTAGCTACTGGATGCTCAACTGAAAACTGACAGTTTATCATGGCATATAAATGAAGGTCTTGGTTAAAAGTAACTATCCATTCTGTACTTCCATTAATCATGACACAGATTTCAGCAGAAGGCACATCAGCCCTAAAGGTGCACTACAAGTTAAGAAAGCTCTTCTGGTAGGCAGACCTCTGTCTTCCCATGCATGTGTTTGTCTGAAATGAAGGTTGGGGTGAAAACTAAAAAGTCTCTCACTGCCACTGGAGCTTCCTGCAAAGCTAGTTCTGCAATGCTAGTAGGCTTTGAAGCTGACAGTCAGGTGTACACTGGTGGGCTCAGCTTTCTAAGCAGAATACAGCAAAGATGACAATGATTCCGGACTATAAATGCTTCTTCCCCAACCCTCTTTCCATTATTAGCAATTTTTATAATATGGCAATGCAACTGTGTTAATAAAAAGTATAGAAACATGTTACAAGACTTACCGCCTCTTTGATAATTTCAAATCTTTTTTTATCGATCTCAAAAGTAGCCATTTTTTCAGTAATCTTCTTTAGCAAAATTGGCTGTTTGTCATTGTAACCTTTCACTGAGAGCTACAGAAAGAGTTGAAGGTATTACAACTTTACAAAACATTCAACAGCTTAATCTTTAAGTTTGATTTTAAAACACTTTCAAAATCCCAATACTAGGTATATTATGTATTGTATTTTAACACTAGCCATCTTCATATTAAACAATACCCTTTCCCAAATAAAATCAACAGTAGGTAAACTCACCTGATACCAAGACATAATAATACCCACCACACCACAACATTCATGTTCTCACTGCATCAAACTTAATTACAGAATGTGTTTTAAATTTTATCTTTTTCTTTTTTTTGTGTAGGGCCATGCAAAGTATACACTCCTCTATGGAGTGACACCCAAAGCTCCTAAATTTTCTCTTAAGAAAGACTTTCTGATTAATAATAGTATACTTTTTGGGTTTTTTTGTTTTTTGTTTTTCGAGACAGGGTTTCTCTGTGGCTTTGGAGGCTGTCCTGGAACTCGCTTGGTAGTCCAGGCTGGCCTTGAACTCACAGAGATCCGCCTGCCTCTGCCTCCGGAGTGCTGGGATTAAAGGCGTGCGCCACCAACGCCCGGCAATAATAGTATACTTTTAAAAAAAGATTTATTTGTTTATTATATATACAGTGCTCTGCCTGAAGGCCAGAAGAAGGCACCAGATCTCAATATAGGTGTTTGTGAGCCACCATGTGGTTGCTGGGATTTGAACTCAGGACCTCTGGAAGACCAGCCAGTGCTCTTAACCTTTGAGCCATCTCTCCAGCCCCAGAATCAATACCTTTATGAATGTAGTAAGAAGGCAGAAATCATAGGAGACTGTTACCAAGCTGTTGGACACATCCCAAAACTGTTTGGAAATATTTAAATAATCAGCTCTGGTTGGATGTAACTAGGAGTCAAGCAGTTCCATGACTGAGGCCAGTTTGGTTTATTCAGCCAGTTCCAGGCTAGTCAGGAACACACAGCAAGACCCTGTCTCAACTACCTGCCTCCTCTAAGGGAAAAAAACCAGGCAGCCCTAATTTTATATTTCATAGTCTAATGCTACTCTCATTTAGTGTTATCCGTTAAGGAACCACAATCTTAATTAGCTGCTTATTTTATAAGTTCTACTGATGTACTAGATGCCAACAGCAAACAAACTTGTAGGGAAAATATAGTGTATATACTATGAGGATTTTGCCTTAGAATCTCTTACTTTACCAGCCTCTGAAAGCCTCACATTCAGATTGCAAGGAAGGGAGAGGCCATGATTACATATCTGTGTGCAGCACCAGGAGCAGCACAGGACACACTGCAAGAACTTCCCTCTATGAATGACAGACCCACAGCTGGAGTGAAAGTCCTCCACCACAGAACTACAACAACTATCAGAAAGCCTGCTCTACCATAGACAAATGCTAATAGCTGCTAAAAGTCACGAGTGAGGAACAAAAGAGACTGATTCTTTAATATTTGTGGCTAATTTTGATTTCTAACTCTCAATCTATAGAATCTGAAAATGGATAGACTATACCTGTTTTTACACATTAAACAACAGCTACCTGAGAAATAATGTTGTCAAAAAGAAAAAGAACACTACTGCAAAACAGATGAAAATTAAAGTTTTGGGACATGTGCTCATCTCAGTTTTTACTAAACTGCTTCTAGACCAGTGAGAAGGAATGTGCGCCATTAAACGGATGTCAACTTCAAACTGAGATGTCATCCAGGGTAGGACGTAGGAATAGCACATGTAAAGCAGTTAATGAAACATGCCACAAAATAAACTGCCAGGTGGACCTGATCACAGAACTTTCTACTCCGTCTATAGAAATAAAGGATGCTTACGTAATTCAAGCCCCAAGGTAATAACAAATAGCTTTTACTTATGAATAGAAAAGGACTCAAATACACTGGGAAAAAAACATGCTTTTAGGATTAGTATGTTAAACATCTCAAACAAAACATGCACATACATGTAGCATACATACATGTTCACACAATGCACTAAGTTCTCCCAGTCACTTATTAGTGGGCTAGTACTAATTTGAATCTTCCAGTCACTGAAAAGGTGCAGGAAGAAAACCATCAGCCTTCCTGTTTAAAGATGCAGGCGTTAATAGTTTCCCAAGCTCAACAGAAAGCTCTATAACAGAGTGGTGCCTTTTCTTTGGTTTCCATTTTACTTACAAGTATTGCATTCATTCCTGATGCAATGGCATAGCTCAAACCTGACAGGCGTGCTGCATATGTATACTCTTTTAAATCATCCTTCAATAACCTGATAAACAGGTATGTCATGTTGCAATGGAGAGGATCAGCATAAATGTAGCGACTAACAAAAAGAAAAACAAAAGAAATGCTTTGACACCTCACACGGTGGCATGACAATGAAGAAACATGACCGAAGAGTATGGATATGCAGCCTCATGCTCTGCCTTCTGAGGAGACAGGGTAGGCCAACCTCACATTTTACAAAGACATGACTTCATTTTGTTTTCTGAACCTCAAGACCTCAGATACAGAATGGGTGAGAGTTAAACCTAGATTGGGCACAATTTTGTTTGAGGAGAAAAATATGACATTCTGATGAAAGATGTTTTAAAAAAAAAGAAACTCTGCATACAGTGGAATGTTAGAATAAAGCTAACGTAAAAATTAAAGAGAAATATGATAAGCCATGAAGATTTTTAAAAGAAATTAAACTCATACCCACAATTAAAAATGCTTCCATCAAATCAATATAAAAATGTTGCTGAGTGGAAGGCTGAGACATGGGTACTTACATACATCCCATAGATGGTATTTTGGAGGTCATAGCTCAGGCCCGCTAGCTCTGCTGCATATGCATACTCGTTGAGTGAGTCTTTGAGAAGCTCAAGGTACAAATAGGCCATGTTACAGTGCAAGGGGTCCACATAAGCAAATGGGCTGGAAGAGAATGTTGACAGTGAAAGAAATGGTACACTGCTTCCCAATGCGATGCGGCCTTCCGAGACAGGCGAAGAAACTGAACAGGAGCTCATTTCATTTCCTGAGGGCATGGTTGAATTCTCGAATCCGCTTCTTTTTGTCATGGGGAGGAAAAGGTCTAAGAAGGAAGACGTCAGAAACACGCTCCATGTGTGCATTGGCGGCGGTGAAGAAAGACCGGATTATCTCGGATGGCATAGGCTAAGTGGTCTTCAACTTCCTAATACTGCGACCCTGCACTACAGTTCCTCATCTTGTGGAGACCCCAACCTACTTCATAACTATAATTTTACTACTGTTATGGATGGTGATGTAAATATGCAGAATATCTGATCTGTGACCCCTGTGAAAGGCTCACGCCCGCAGGATGAGAGCCGCTGGCACAGAGAGCTAACAGCTGCAAAGGAAAGTCAGGTGAGAGAAGGGAAGGGTAAAGAGCATGGCCGTCCTTCAGCAGCTGGGCAGACGCATAACTGGGTGTGCTGATCCTGCATCGGCATGTCTTCTCTCTCCAAGCAAGCTACTCTCTTAAAGTACAGAAAGATGTGACTGAGAAACCTGTGTGCTTTAACTGTATGGCCTTAAAGGAGAAAGATTTGACAGAACTGTGAAAATATTGGCTTACTCCTAATCAATAGAATTACAGCACCACCAAAACAAACATTAATGAAGTAGCCAGGATTTAAAAACTTACAGTATGAAAATATCTATGTGAGAGTGTATGAAAAGAGAAGCAACTGTAGCATGTAACAGGTAAACTTTTATCTCTCAGACAGGAAGCTGTTTTCCCGAAGGCACCTGGGTTGGCAGCACCAGAGTTTAGGATTCAAACGTAAGTTAGCCTGCTTAGTTGACTATACAACACTGCTTACCTCTATCAACACCAAAGAAAGTGCCACACACTCAACAGTATGCGTCACTATACACTTACTACATGCTCTCTAGGCATTGAGAGCAGATGAGGATTGCTCAGCGTTTATAGCTTAACTGGAAGAGACAAGCAAGTAAGCTCAAGTCTGATACACCAGGTGGTGACAGGGTTATGGGGGAAAAACAGTGAATAAAGTCAAAGAGAAAAAAAACTAAATGGATGTTGCCATTTAATTCTCTCTTTTAAAAAATATATGCATCTATCTGCACACACATCTATTATCTATTATATGGCACACATAAAATTCAGAAGTCAACTTGTGGTACTTGGCTCCATCAAACTCAGATTATCAGGCTTAGTGGCAACACCTTTACCTGCTGAGTCATCTCTCTGACCTTGCTTTAATTCTCTTACAGTACTGCATACGATGACATGTTCTTTAGGCAATGAGGGGCTTTAAACTTACGGCATTATACACTCCCACGCACAGTGGATTGCGGGTGGGAGTGGGGTGAGAATGCCAGCCCATCAAAACAAAGTAAGCCCACGATGTCAGGTGGGGCTGAAAGTCAGTACTGCCAAGATTAGTGGGTCAATGCCATCTGATTCAACCTTAGAAAAGAATTACAAATGTCCTAAAGTACCAAGTCATACAACTGTGTGTGTAGGATACTGGAAGAGGCCAAAGTTTAACTTTCAAAAGACATGATTCCACTGAAATAAGTAAATTCTGGCTCAAATATATTAAAATCAGATATTATACACGTACATATTATTCACAGGGTCTTAAAAACTGTAATTTTTAAGTAAATATGATTCAATGTACAAAGTATGCATAATTTAATCCTATTTCTGAAAAGATAAAAAGGACACACACAAAACATACATTTCCTCTCTCTCTCTCTCTCTCTCTCTCTCTGTCTGTCTGTCTGTCTGTCTGTCTGTCTGTCTGTCTGTCTGTCTCTTCCTGTTATTCAAGACAAGGTTTCTCTGTGTAGCCCTAGCTATGCTGAAGCTCACTCTATAGACCAGGCTGGCCTCAAACTCACAGCCTGCATCTGACTCCTGAGTGCTAGGATAAAAGGTGTGCACCACCACTGACCAGTGATAAATTCATTTTTAAGAAAACATTTATTTTAGAAATGTAAAATTACAGTATGAGCCAGGTTTGGTAGTGTGTGGCTGTATTCCCAACACTAAGGCTAAGGCAGGAGAAAGCTAGACTGAGTTAGTTTACATTATTCTAAGGCATTCTAAGATTTAGAAGCTTAAAACCACTAACATTTTACCATGAGATATACACATGTCTGAGGATCGGGAATGTGAAAACTGCAGCTTAGTGACCTTAGTTCAAGGTGTGTAATGAGGTGAGAGTCAAGGTGTTCTCTGGGCTTTGCTCCTCTGAAGGGTATACTAGAAAGTGAAGGTCAACTCTGCAATTGTTAGAAGGATCCATTCATGGACCTCTCTTAAAAAAAGGTAGACATCGTTACAGGAGGTATGTTTCTCAGATATTATCTCAAAAAACCAAACCCCATCTCCCTCCTCTGTGTGTGTGTATAAACACATTCATGTGTACATTTACTCACACAAACACGTGTATTTATTTATTCACACATGCACGTATGTGCATGCGTGTGCACACACACACACACAAATTTATGTATTTGTACACATACATCCCTAGGCAAGTTTCAGAATTGAAAAAAAATGAACCAATGAAAACATTCCAAGTATTAATTCTTTCCTTAATGAACTTTCTCTACAAATCTATAGCTTGTCCAGATTCCCAAATCCCACAGACTAAGAAGACCCTCCTAATAAGAGCTACCATAAATCAACTCAGCTGAAGGGAACACTAATTAACACAAGAAATAATTAACTTTGATTCTAAGCACTTCTTAGCAGTCTTTTCTTGTCTAGGAGAAACCTAATCCTTATTATTTCTAGAATGGATGCTTAAGAAGAGAAAACTCAACAAAAATATAATTGTTGATTTCCTAAGATGGATTCAAATACATACCTGAAAAACTCAAAGTTGAGACAAGCTTTCGGCAAGAAAAATTTATCATCTTGCTTGAACCACAGTTTACTCATGGCTGTATCCTGTGAGAGAGAAACAGTTTGGTTAGGGAAACATTTTCCAAAAGTATCTGCTCAGAGCACCCATCAAGCTTAGGGTCAAAGGACATTATTCTGAAGGTTGCTGCTGCCCCACAACCTTGAAGCACCGGGTAAACACACAGAACAGAGAGAAGACTGCCAGTCCCTGTGGCGAAAGCAGTCAGCCCTCTACATCCCATGAATGAGGCTATGAGAACATGGTGGAGGAGACAGATGGGAAACATTGGTACCAACTGTTCTGCATCATCTTTCTATCACTGGGAGCCCAAGAAACCCAGGATGGACGTGTCAGCCAGCCTCTAGGGTGATCCGCAACCTTGCTGGCTGGGATTCACCCTTGTATAGTCCTGCTCTAATCAGAATTAGCCTGCCTAACTGACAGAAAACGACAGATGGTACTCTATCTCCAAGATTCAACTGTTCAGACTCTGGCTCCCAACTTGGAAACTGCTTTCTCTTTTTCAGTCAGTCATCTGGGGAAAGCCAGCTGCCATGTCAAACAACTCTATATAGAGTTGAGAAGTTTATAAGCTTAAGACCTAAGGCCTATTAACAACCACAAAACTGAACCTGGGAGACAATTCTCCAGCCCAAGTTTAGCCTTCCAAGGAGAAAAGCCCCAGACAGCACCTCATTACAGAACTTGAACCAGAACTACTGACCCATGTCACCTTCGGATCCCTGATCCTCAGAAAGTCTATCTTGTGGTTTTATCTGACTTTAAAAAGAAGTCTGTGGTTTTGAAGCTGGTAAGTTTTAGAATAATTTGTTGTGCTGCAGTAAAACACACCAGATGAACAAGTCAATAATAAGTTACTTCATTTATTCTATACCAAGAATGTTCTCAAATGTTCATATTAAACCTTGAAATTCTGTTAAGAGATACAAATAATTTAATGTGCTCCCCATTTTACTTTGACAAAAATTTTTTGTTTTGTTTTTTCGAGGCAGAGTTTCTCTGTGTAGCAGCCCTAGCTGTCCTAGAACTCCCTCTGTAGACCAGGCTGACCTCAAACTCACAGAGATTCCCCTGACTCTGCCTCCCAAGTACTGGGATTAAAGGTGTGCACCACCACCATCCACCATCTGGCTCTGACACAACATTTAAAACAGTCCAACCAGGCACGGGAATTCTGCAATGCCAGAATTTGGAATGCTAGAGAGGACTGACAAGGCTAGTGTTAGCTACATCAGATGCAAGGTTAGCCTGAGCTATTAGCAAGACCCTGTTAGAAAACACAAGGCCTAGCAACATAGTTTAGTGGTAGAGATTTTGCCTAGCAAAACAGGGGTCAAGCCCAGAACTGTACAAATAAATACATAAAGAGTGAGAGTATATTGCAATAGTACAATGTGTGCTTAACTTGAACACATCTATACATCCAATCTCCACTACCTCTACCCAAAAAGGCAATTAATAAAAACAGTTCTTCTATACTTAACCATAATTCATTAGTCACCTTAAAAGAAAAACCGATGTCTCATGAATAACCTATTAAGATAAATTAAACTTCATGTTTCTAAACCATGATCCTTGTAATATCAACTTCATCTGGCTATTAGGCTATTTGAAGATAAAAACAATGGAAGGCAGTGAGCTTTAGTTTGTTAGTTTAGAAACAAGAATATGCTGCAACTTTTTACACACTTTATCCAAGGTATGAAATAGTGACATGGAAAGAACATGCTGAACAAGGGGAACCCTGTCAGTCACCCTTCCCTGACTTGTAACTCCAGGAGCCCCGTGCAGCCACTGTGTCATGTCAGAACCTTTATACTTAGGGCAGCGAGCCCACCTTCCTACCTACCTACCTATCTTCCTTCCTTCAAGATTTATTTATTTATTATGAATACAACATTCTGCCTCCTCCATGTATGTCTGCAGGCCAGAAAAGGGCACCAGATCTCATTATAGATGGTTGTGAGCCACCATATGGTTTCTGGGAATTGAAGCTGGGTCCTCTGGAAGAGCAGGCAGTGCTCTTAACCTCTGAGAGGTCTCTCCAGTCCCCCTGAGGGCAGACTTTCTTCCTGGCTTCAGACCTAACCTTGCATGAAGTGGCACAAACCTACTTCTTTACCAGATCTTTAGTGGCTATGGAGAGGGACCTCTGAACAGACTTACAGTCGATTAGAGCCCTGACTTTTTTCTGCAACTAAGCAATCCTCTAGATTCTATTGTTTAGTAGTTTTGTTTGCTGTTGCATTTTTAACTTCATAGTATTTCTTGTGTTCTTTTACTACATTTCTGGCATTTCATAGGATGTAACAAATCATAAATCAACAAAGTACCAAATAGAAGAAATTACCTCTATTTCTCCATGTAATAGGTCTGACCTTTAAATTTAAAAACACTGATTCTGTGGTATGGTAATACACGTCAATAGCCCAAGAAATTCAGGGGCTAATGCAAGAGGATCACTTGGCTCCCCAAGAGCTGGGTAGCATAAGAAGAAACCCCCATCATAAACAAACAAACAAACAAACAAACAAACAGACCACAGATTCAACACATTACCTTAATGAGAGCAGGATATGATGTTGCATCTTTTTCTAATGACAAAATCTCAAAATTTGTAGGAATAAATTCATTCTTTGTTGGAAGTTTAAATTTCCCATTCAGTTCAGCATTTTGCCATTTCTGGATGAATAAAAAAAAACACACACACACACAAAAAAAAGCAATTATTTACAGAACTTAAAAGCTAAAACTACTGTCTTTGGACTGAGGCTACACTCTGGTTTGGTCTACAACAATAAGTGCTATCTGAGTACGTGGTTCACTCTGTAATCTGAGTCCTTGGGAAACAGAGGCAGAAGGATCCCCAGCGAAACACCAGCCTGGGTGACTTCTAGAAGGTTAGGCAATGAGACCCCAACTACAAACAACAAAAAAAGGTGTCTTTGCTCAGTGTGAGCAAACAGGAAGGAGTATTCTCCCGTCATATACGAAGGGGCTATAACCAGAATCAGTACATTCTGATGGATTTTCTTGCAACTTGAGTTTATCTTTCTGGTACTAAGAAGGACTTTACATTCATCTATACCCAGGGATATTTAAATCTATACTTTCAATTGTGCTGCTGCCTCTATTTACAGCCTGAAGGCCAGGCTAATTGGGGCTTCTTCCACTTTGGTACTTCTTGCTTTTTCCAATTACTTATTTTGTATGCAGCTGCACACACTCCACGGTGCCTATGTGGAGGCCAGCGGACAGCCTGTAGGAATCAATTCTCTCCTTCCATGCACTGTGTGGATTCTGGGGATTGAACTTGAGTAATCAGCCGTGGCAGCAAGTGCTTTTACCCCCTGAGCACTCTCACAAGCCATCCCTTCAGTGCTGCTTAATGCCTGACCCACATTTCTTCTACAAGACACGCATAGCATTAGGTGAGCCCATAATTCAAGACAAGGCTAAACAATGACAAGATTTAAGTTGAGATTGACACATGAACTGGTTCCAACTGGTTTCAGCAGGTCAGATCACAGGCCACTGAGAGTTGATCCCTAATTTACAACACATTGGCTGGAGAGATGGCCCAGCTATGAAACGCTCAGGCTCATAACTAAAAGGCTTTTTATTACTGAAAGCTCAAAGGGGCAAACAAGTACTAACACTTCGGGATCCAGCCACTTGTTACCTAGCTGACACGTCACAGCTTTGTAGACAATGCAGTTCAATTTTGGTGTCAACACATATGGTCTTTTGGCATGGGGAGAGTGGCGATGTTGAGCAGGACTTTTAAGTGGCAGCTTGTCTCCAGAGATACTGAGTGGAGGCTAGGAAACACAGCAAACCACTCACTGCTGAACTTCCAGATAAACTTAAAAAAATTCTCCAGGGCAAGGCTGTTACAGTCAGAATTTGGTAAACAAAAGTTTCTCTTTGTTCTCAGTTATTACAGCCCCAGCCCTGACTAAAAAAAGATGAACTTCCTTCCGTTTAGGAATATGGATTTAGTCACATCCTGGAGAACATCAAAATATCAGAGCTCCCTGAAGCATCAGTGATTTCTTTTCCCCTTACATTATTGCATTTTTTTAGACCAGAGAGATCTCATCAGGTACACTGGATACACCAGCATGGATACCTGAGCTCCATCCCTGAACCCATGTGGAGCTAGGAGAGAATTGATGTACAAAGTTATCCTCTGACCTCCACATACATACTGTGTGTACACAATAAATAAAAATTTAAAAAATATTTCTTTTCCTGTATTATAACTAAAAAAAAGTTCATTACTTGTAAGCTTTTCTGGTACTTTTGAGTCATAGACCCAAACTCAAGGGTCAAACAGTAAAGACAGCGTGAGTACCAGCCAGGACTGCAGCAGCGCTGCTGGCTCTCCACAGCTGGTGCCCGCCTTCCATGTCTCCTACTTCCTCATCTCTTGCCTTCCTGGTACTGTGCAACTCTGTGTTACCACGCTTCAGTGCTTAGATGCACAAAGCTGGAGACTATCTTATAGCCTTGTGGTTGACAAACACACGGGAAAATGCCAGGGTGCATTACTTCATGTAAAACCCTGCCCTCAGCTCTCTAGTTCCTTTCACCTTCCCAGGACAGCAGGGACAACAGTGGGCCACCACTCTCCATACTCTGGAACCTATGTTGGGGATCAAGGGGATTCATGCTCTCCTGGCTCCCCACACCTCAGACTCACTCACAGGTGACTGAAGCCTACCTGAATGACTTCCTCTGGTATAGCTTCTTGCTTGTACTGGGTGCCATACCATTGCTCTGTGCGGTCAGTTTTCCCTTCAAATGATTTGGAAACTATT
This sequence comes from Mesocricetus auratus, assembly GCF_017639785.1. Taxonomy (NCBI): domain Eukaryota; kingdom Metazoa; phylum Chordata; class Mammalia; order Rodentia; family Cricetidae; genus Mesocricetus; species Mesocricetus auratus. Next base: position 23,697,963 of record NW_024429182.1, on the reverse strand, counting down.
GCCACTCTAGAGACAGATGGAAAAACAAACAGAAACAAGCCTATAAACTTATGATACACATATGTACAGACTCTGACTCATGAAATGTAAATTATGTCCAGAAATGTGCTGGGTCTTATGTTAGCTTGCTTTATGCTGCCATGATAAACCCAGGACCAAAAGCACCCTGGCGAAGAAAGGGTTTATTTCATCTTGCAGGTCACTCCTCCACTGAGGGACATCAGGGCAGGAACCTGGGAAGGTGGAAGGGAGACAGGGTCGGGGGAGAGAATGAGCAGAAAGACACAATTCAAGAGCATTTGAGGGGCAGTATGGGAACTTCCTATAATATATGAAGGTGATTCTAATAAAATCTACAATAATGAAGGAGATGGAACCCCTCCTAGCCATTTTTGTCACTAAAAAAAGCTTTCAGTCTTGAGACTGGGTGTCATCCAATTGAGGTGTATGAAAGGGTCACATGGAAATCCCCAAACAATTGAGGTTATTGCCAAGACAATAGGTTGTTCTTCACAAACTGACAGCTACGATCCACTGCTGAAGACAACATCCAGACAACTCACTATTTGGTCTTAAAATAACATCAATCACAACAACATGACTCCTACTGATATTCTGCCATACTCGAAGATCCAGAGAACTCCTCTTGTAGCAGATGGGAACAAATACAGAGACCCACACCCAGACTCCTGAGTGTGTAAATGAGGGGGTCTCTGATTCTAGTCCCTTCTCTTGGGGCTCTTTTATTTTTCTGTTGGTTTGTCTTATCCAACTTCAATACAATAGTTTTCATTTTATCTTATTATATTTTATACTGCTGTGTTTGGCTGTTACCTCTTAGAAGCCTGGTCTTTTCTAATGAGAGACAGAAAGGGAGTGGATCTGGATGGGAGAAGAGGTGAGGAGAAACTGGGAGGAGTCGAGGGATGGGAAACTGTATTCAGATCACACTGCATGAGAAAAGAACCTCTGTTTAATAAAGGGGACTGACTGGTGACTTCTCGTTAGGGAAAACACGTTCAGGAACGCAGGAGTTGGATGAGGTCCACCTGGAAACAAAGGGTTCCTCACAACAGATATTAAAACAGTGTGGTCTCCAGGGATGACTTCTCATGGGACTTTTGCAAAGAATGCCTGAGAGAAAAAGAAGACAACAGCTGAAGTGTGGAAAGAGGTGTCACAGGTAATCTGGACGGATTCAGTTACTCCAAGGGCACACACAAAGCTGGCAAGCAGAAACCTGGCTCTGATAGATACTCTAACTCACGTCCTTTGAGATCTTGCCAAAATCTCCACCAAGATCGAAATTAGCCAATCATTTAGCTCTCCAGGCTTCAGTTTCATTTTTTTAAAGGAGATTCAAATTAGATTAACTTTATTCTTTCACTAGTAGAATCCTACAATTTCCTAATGAATTAGATTTTTGTTTCATTTTGTGTGTGCCATTGTGTGCATGTCTGTCTGTGTGTTGTATATCTTCTTAATCACTGGGCCCTCAAACTACCTGCTATATGTTATTTCTGAAATTAAGAAGGAATTACTTAAACTAAGAAAGGAAGAAGAAAAATGAGGCTAAAATGTAGTGATATATTGTTTATGATCTAATAAAGCTTGCCTGGAGATCAGAGTGCAAAGCTAGTTATAGCTATAGAAGCTGGGCAGTGGTGGCACACACCTTTAATCCCAAGACCCAGGAGACAGAGGCAGAAGGATCTCTGTGAGTTCAAGGTAACCCTGTGCTACATGAGATTAAATCAGTCTAAAGGAAAAACAGAGCTCACACCTGTAGTCCCAGCACTAGAGAGAATATAATGAGCTCAGTGCAGTCACAGGAGCAGTTTGAGATTTGGTGGGGAGCAGTGCAGTCTGCAGATGCAATCTGAGGTTCAGTGGCTCACCCCTTCTGTCTGATCATTGGTAGAGATGAGAGCTCTCTGGTGGCTTTGCCAATTTGCTTTTCTGATCTCCATGCAGGATTTATTAGATCATAAACAATAAATATCACCCAAACTGTCTCTAGGTTTATATTATTTGTATTACACTAAAAGCTTAAGGAACATTCAACCAACTTTTCTTGAGCCCTTACCATACCAGCTTGAGTTCTGAAAATATAAACATAGTTCCTACCTAGAGGAAACTCATACTCAATAGTAAAGCAAATTGTGCTAAGCTAACTCATAGTAAAAGACACAGTGCCACTCTTACTAAATTATCTTTGGAAAACACCATACATCTTTACATTGTTCAGGTGAACCAAATACAGAAAAAGCTCAAGCTCAGGATAGGTGACCATAAGCCAGCAGATTAAGCACAGACTACTGGGAGAATTCTACAGTCAATGGTTAAGACTATGAAAGAGACCAGAAGACAGGCCCCAAGTGGATTCATCATTAATAACAACTCCCAAATTAATAGGATCACTTATGAGTTAAACTAGGCACACAGCAAAGGTACTCTTACACATCAAAGGCATGAGGAGGAGAGTTATGATGATGATGTAGAATCAGGTAATAACCATAGACCAACAAATATTATCAACATTGAAAAGAAATTTCTCTATCTCAATACTTAATGAGTTCCCATCATTAGAGGAACTTAGACTAAGGCTGGTAATTGCTTAAGTGATACAGCATAAACTAGCAGACTGATGAGCTGCATCCAAAGATCTCTCACATTCTTTTCATTCTGAGGATTTCCTTTCCTGGTTGCAATGTTAAACTTGTCTCAGTGGGATTTAAAAAGTAATTGTATCTTGAGCAATACAGTTCTCACCTGGCAGCTGATGAGATTATCCCAGGCTGTTCTACACTTCCTTAGTGACCTGTAGGTCTAAGCCTCTACAGGAAAAACACTTCTTTAAAGTGATAAGGGGAAAAGGAGAAGTCTAATTGCACAAGATGTCAAATTTAGAAACATGCAGTTTAATCAAAAGTAAGCACAGGCTCCAGCACGTTCACTATTTAAATCATGATTTTCAAGGGTGTATGTGCTAGAGTGAATGCCATGTGTGTGGGTATACATGCTATGTTATCCATGCATGGTCAGAGAACAGCTTTGTGGAGTCAGTTTTTTCTTCTACCTTAAGATCAAATTCAGGTCACCAAGCTTGCATAGTAAGCATGCTTACTGAACGATAGATACATTTGGGGTCCTGTATATTCTTTTCGTTTGTTTTTTGTGGATTGTTATATAGCCCACGCTGGGCTCAAACTTGCCATCACGCCCAGATGTTTTGTAGTTTCTGTGTGGAGATCTTGTTTACTTTTGGTTAAACTCCTAAGTATCTTTTTTTTTTTTTTTTTTTCGAGACAGGGTTTCTCTGTAGCTTTGGAGGCTGTCCTAGAACTCACTTTGTAGACCAGGCTGGCCTCGAACTCACAGAGATCTGCCTGCCTCTGCCTCCTGAGTGCTGGGATTAAAGGGTTGCTCCACCAACGCCCGCCCCCCGGCTACTCCTAAGTATTTCACAGGTTTGTTGATTGCCTCCTCCCCTTCCCCTCACCCAGGGTTTCTCTGTGCAGCCCTGGTTGTCCTGGAACTTGCGCTGTAGATCTACCTGCTGCTGGACTTGAAGTGCGGGTATTAAAAGTCATGCACCACCACTGCTCAGCTGGCTTTGTTGTTTTTATAAATATTTGATGTGTATACACAGAAAGTTCAGGAGACTGTATAGTATCTGAATCATATCGACTCTACAGCATCCCCGCGCAGGAATGTGCAACTATTTACATTAGAATTGTCAACTTTCTCTTTTACTCACTGACAAAAAAGGAAAAAGTTCTGGACTTTTCTATTCTTCATTATTTACGTTAATTACCTTATGCTGAAGGCACTGCTGCCAGAGGGAAGTGAGAGCCCACAGATCTTAGCTTCTGTTAACATCTAGTTTTTGAGTAAGATTTTCCCTATTATAATCAGATATTGAGTAACTAAGATAAGACACAGCTATGGCGATAAGACTGACTGGGAGCCAGGCATGGTGGTGCGCGCCTGTCATCTCACACTGGGAGTTGAGGGTTAGGAGTTCAGGCTTATCGACAGTTACACAGTGAGTTGAAGACCAGTCTGGACTGCCACAGATTGTCTTAAAAAAACAAAAAAACAAAAAAAATGAAGACTGGTGTGGCTGTGAACTCTTGTAATTGCAGCTCTTAGGAGGCAGAGGTGGAGAATCCATGGAGTCTTGAAGCTAGTCAGGGATATAAAGTGAGACCTTCCCTTTCAAACAACAATATGGGGGCTGGAGAGATGGTCCAGTGGTTAAGAACTCGCAGCTCTTCTACAGGATCTAAATTCGGTTCCCGGAACCCACAATGGTGACTCACAGCTGCCTGTAACTCCAGCTCCAGGGGATCCAATGTCCTCCAACTTTTAAGGGCACCACACATATGTGGCACACACCACACAAAAGATATATGTAAATTAAATAAAAATAAATCTGAAAAACAAACAAGGTAGGCAGTTGTGACGCATGCCTTTAATTCCAGCACTCAGGAGGCAGAGGCAGGCAGATCTCTGTGAGTTCGAGTCCAGCCTGGTTTACAGAGCTAGTTCCAGGATAGCTAGGGCTACACAGAAGCCCTGTCTTGAAAAATCCCAAATAAATAAACAAACAAACAAAAATAAGACATACTGTAATTTGCTGTGATTGGATACATGAAAACAGATTAAACTCTGTATGATCTCATAACTTATTTTCATTCAGAAAGATTCCTAAACTTTGCCTCAATGTATTTTTTTTAACTGAAAACTAAGGCACTGTATTAGGCCGTAACAAAGTTTGATAATAATCTGCAGTAATCCACACACTTTCTCCATTCCATCACTAAATTAAACCTAGCTCCAGATGGACAGTGTCAGAGTTGCCGTGTGTCCACTACTGCCGCACCCCACCTGTGGGAGAAGGAAAACCTTTCACTCACCTGGTATGAGAAGTCAGAGTCTAGGAAAAACTGAGTTTAATTTGGGTTGTTTTCTCTTTTATGTCATTTCCATCACTGGACTTGAAGGAGGATGAACGAAGAGAGGTGGTCGGTGTTGGTTCATTAGACTAGTCTCTACTTTTGCAATTTTATGTTGTATTTTGAGACCAGGTTTCACATAACACAAATTGGCTGCAGACTCACTATGTAACTGGGGCTGGCTTTCGAATCCCTGGGTTAGCACCATCCTAAAATCTTGTAATGAGACCTGATGGAAAGCGTTCAAAGGCTTTCTGGTGCACACCGTTAGTCACAGAACCCTGAAAATAGGCAGGCAGATTTCTGTTTGAGGCCAGCCTGGTCTACACAGGGGGCTCCCAGCTACATAATGAGAACCTGTCTCAAAAATAAATAAATAGAACTAAAATTGTTTTATTCACAATGATGAGAAAAGTTTAGTATGTAATAGTAAAATCTGCAGATGACTCACCGGACATTTTCTGGTCGGAGCTTATCAAGAACCATGTCTATCAAGTCGGGTCTAAATTCTTCCAGCAAATACTCAGCTGTAAGCACTCCATTTAGGGGATAATACTATGAAGACGGAAAATACAAATAGTTAACATGTGAAGGCCACCAGCGTTTATTAATGGAAGCAGATTTCTAATAAATTAAGTTTATTGTTGTATAGGTCTCTTTCCTTCAATTCGTTTCATTCCATTAGCAAGCACTCTGTGGTCCTGCATGTTACTCTGTTCCCAGCCACATCTTTATCTTCTCCAGTGCTAGAGACTACACCAGGGCCTGTGCAAACTCAGCAGACCCTTCCTCAGCTACTCCTGGCCCAACCTGACACATCCTTAAGTCTCATAATGTGATGATTCTGCCAAGTACACTGTCAACCTTCATATATTTATATTACTGATACTTAAAAAAAGTGGCCAGGCGGTGGTGGCGCACGTCTTTAATCCCAGCACTTGGGAGGCAGAGGCAGGCGGATCTCTGTGAGTTTGAGGCCGGGCTGGACCGACAGCCTCCAAAACAATACAGAGAAACCTGGTCTCGTAAAACCAAAAGTAGGATCTTATTCTGTCAGCCAGGGTAGCCTGGAACTTAATATCCTGCCTCAGCCCCCTACAAACATGAGTCACTACACCTGGCTCTCATATTTGTTTTGAGAAAAAAATATATTTCTGGTTAAAAACTAACGTTTACTAATGAAGAAAAATTGGAAATGAAATACTGACACCTACAGGAATTTTAATATACAGTGCATACATTTTTATGAATAAATTTCTCTCAAATTTCTATGAGTGAAATCAAGCATTTATAAAGTTGTAGAAAGAAATAGATTATATTTTGACTCATGTATAAAACTAATAGAGAAGTTTTTGTTGTTTTAGTGACAGTAATTTTTTTTAGATTATTTATTATGTTCTGCCTACATGTATGCCTGCAGGCCAGAAGAGGGCACCAGATCTCATTACAGATGGTTGTTGAGCCATCGTGTGGTTGCTAGGAATTGAACTCAGGACCTTTGGAAGAACAGACAGTGCTCTTAACCTCTGAGCCATCTCTCCAGCCCCCGAAAGTAATTTCTAAACTACTAGGATGGATAGTATGGACTGGATGGCAACCACCACTGCTTGACAAAGTTCCAGCATTTCGACATTGCACACCACACTTCAGCACCTTTTACTTTTGTTTTCAATGATTCTCACTACTTATGCCTTTCCTTTTGGGAAATGTTTTGTGGACTTTGGTAAAGGATGGAAATGTGTACAATGGTAGTTTCTCTAAATTAAATAAAATAATTCTTTGGAAAAAAAAAACCCTGCCATGATGGAACCAGGAATTCTAGTATGCCCTTCCTAATTACGCCAAGAACAAGAAAGAGATTTACTAGACACACCTGATCCCAAGGATGAACTACTCAGATCCCAAGTCTGAAGTCATTAAAGGTAAGAGTTTGGTTAATAAATACAGGTAAATCAGAATGGTACGGTAGGATGGGAAAGATTAAGACATTAGGACCTTCCCTTTAAGGAGTGCTGAGAGAACAGGCCCATGTAGTGAAGACTGTATGTAACACGGTGTCTGCTTCCCAGAAGTTCTTTTCCAAGGTCAGGCATTTGCATAAAGGTCTCCATTCCCCTGGGGGCTGCTTGATATCATTCTCATCTCGCAAGAGGAACTTGTGGCCCTTCATTAACATATGACTGGTGCCACTGCCAAGGTCAATGCTGTATTCCTCAACCCTTGATATTAAATTATACCCAGCTCACATGCCCCTTGCCTCCTGTTTAATCCTATGTAACTATATATAGCATGTAAGTGTAATCTTTTCTCATTAAAGGCTGCTGGCAGCCATCATAATTCACCCTCATATCATGTCCGTCTCTTCCTCCAAACCTCCAAGCAGGTCTCTGGCAAGAGACCTGCTGATTCATCATGAAAATTTTGTTGTTGTTTTTTCGAAACAGAGTTTCTCTGTAGCTTTGGAGTCTGTCCTGGAACTAGCTCTGTAGACCAGGATGGTCTCAAACTCACTGAGATCCACCTGCTTCTGCCTCCCGAGTGCTGGGACTAAAGGCGTGCACCACCACTGCCCGGCTCATCATGAAAATTTTATTGAACACCTTTTCTGTGCTAGCTACTACTTCAGGTAGAAAGGGTAGAAAGACATGAAGTCTTTACTCTCCAGGGAACATGTATTCTAATTGGTACAATAAACAAATGGTGCAATAGTAACGACAGCTACTGTGAAAGAAATAAGAGGGGCACAGGCAGGGGCATCATTTGGGAGGCCAAGAAAGGTTTTCCTAGACACCATCTACGATAAGGAAAGACAAACACAGATGGAAGCACTCCATGTACAGACAACAGCAAGGTCAAAGGTCCTTTAAAAAAATCCAACCAAGCTGGGCGTTGGTGGCGCACACCTTTAATCCCAGCACTCGGGAGGCAGAGGCAGGCGGATCTCTGTGAGTTCAAGACCAGCCTGGACTACCAAGCGAGTTCCAGGACAGCCTCCAAAGCCACAGAGAAACCCTGTCTCGAAAAACCAAAAAAAAAAAAAAAAAAAAAAAAAAAATCCAACCAACCAAAGGAACAGCCGGGCTTGATGGCACAGGGATGTGAGACAGCCACTCAGGAGGACTACAGTTCTAGGCCTGCCAGAGCTAGTTAGAGCAACTCAGCGACAGCGTTTCAAAATGACAAAAACACAAGTGCAAAGAAAGAGGCCTGGGCGCAGCTCCGTGGTGCAGAGCCCACCTAGCCTGTGGGTCATGGGTGAAAATGAGAAAACTAGAACAAAACGGGAATGGGACGGGAGGCTGGCGAGAGGCTGGGAATGTGGCCAAAGAGCCTGGCACCTCGCAGATTACGTCGTAGGCCAAGCATGGTCTGGGTTTTAGGATAACTCTAAGGGAAAACTGTTCAAGAATTTTAAACATTGGGATAAAACAATCTGCACTTAGTTTTCAAAACCCACTGGGGGGCTGGAGGCAGAGTTCAGTTTTACAGTGCTCATCTGGGCACACATGTGGCCTTGAATGTGACCCCAACACCACAAAATACTTTTTAAGATGTATGCCTTTAAAAAAAAGAAATCACTGAAGCTAGAAAACTACTGTGGAGACCGAAATGGAAAACCAAGATAAGAGACCACGCAAGTAGCACGAGTAAGAAATAACAGCAGCTCACACTAAGGAGGTAACAAGGGAAATTTGGAAAGTTGACAATATAAAATGTTCAGAGGGGAGCGCCTGACTCTTGCTGTGGAACTGAAAAATGCAGCCAATAAGCAAAACTCCCACATAATGAAAATACTATAGAGGGAAATTTTTAGGAAAGGAGCAGTAATATTCTAAACATATCTTGTCATCAAAGGTTGCTCTGTCCTAAACTGGTTTTATGAGTCCCAGTTGTATCATTTGTGTAGTACTATAGTAACAAGCGGAAGACTTAAAACGATGCTACATACCACCATAAACAGGAAAATCAACTTACATGCAATTTTCCTGCAATCTTGGATGTATAGCCCCGAGGTCTCTCTTTATCTTTAAACCTAAAAGCAACAGCATTCAAGTCCTAAAACACAAAGTTAATCAGTTAGACATAAGCCAATTATTATTCAGAAATACATTTCTAGTGTTTTGTTTGAACTACCGTCTTTGTACTCACAATTTTATCATTGTTCAACTTATGAAAAACTGTTAGTACTTGACTTAGGAATGTATATGACATGGAAAAGTAACTTAAAAATTATCAACATAGGCATAAATAAAAATAAATAAACAATTCTAAATGAAGATAACCTGAGAAGAGCCACACCCAGGCATGACAGCACAATGTGGAATCCTAGCACTTTAGGAGGCTGAAATAGGATCAGAGTTCAAAGCTGGCCTAGATGACACAGCAGTAAGATGATAATTTTTAAAAAAAGGGGGGGAATGGAGATCTGCCGCCTAAATCAGTCAAGGTATCAGAGAACTGTGTACAATCTGTGAAATCCAAAAATTCCACAGATGATTTGAAACTTGTTCAAAGAAATGTTGCTTGTTAGAAATTATTGTCATAATTTCCACAAGCAATAATTATAAATCTCTGTCAAGTATGACAGGATATTTATTCTTCAGGCTGGAGGTAGAGCTCGGTGGTAGGGTGCTTGGCTAGCCCACTCAAGGATAGTATTTGATCCCCAGCACCAGGGGAAAAGTTACCCAATCCAATATTCGTGTCAGAGTTATACTAGGTCTTTATATATAAAGTATTTTTTAATCCGTTTTAAAACAAGTCTTTGAAAATCTGAAAGACAGCTGGGTGGTGGTAGTTTTGTCCCTGAACTCAGAAGGAGGAGGATCTCTGAGTTCGAGGTTAGCCTGGTCTATAGAGAAAGATTCAGGACAGTCAGGGTTATGCAGAGAAAGCCTGTCTCAGAAAATAATAAATAAATGATAAAGGTAAGATAAATTTAAAAACTGAAAGACAAACACTTACTGCTTTATATATATATATATTTCTAAGAAGGCCAGATATGGTGGTGCACACCTTTAATCCCAGCACTCAGGAGGAAGAGGCACGGGTAGAGTTCTGTGGGTTTGAGGCTGCCTTGTTTACATGGTGAGACCCTGTCTCCAAAGGGGGGCTGTGAGGGATGGAGGCTTTTCTACACATATGATAAATCACTTTAAAGAACACAATTATTACACATGAAACAGTTTATTGTTTCTTTTACAGCTTTATCACTAGATCTAAAAACCCATCTCACACAACTTTGGGTAGGAAGTAACACAAACCCTGAAAAATGCTACAGAGGCTACGTGATACCTCAACCCCTAAATAGGGCCCCAATTAACAAATTAGATCGCTATAGGTTGCCTTAACTAATTCAACTATGCATTGTAACATTTTAGACTTTAACTAGGGAAAAAACTGAAAGATCAAATGGGCCTTAAAGTTAAATTAGTTCATATATATTTGCTTTTGAAAAATAGATTCCTTAAGAAAAATTTTGGTGAAACAAAAGTACCTTGCACTCTTGGAAAACCCATTCTTGAGGTCCTTCTGCACGTAGCTTCTGAATGTATTGAAACATGTGCAAAATTATATCTTCAACATGTACTGGAAAAAAGGGGCACACTTAAAAACCATTCAGTCCTTGAGTCCTTCAAGCATGGATCACTCCTAAGGGAAGTCAGGCAAGTGGAGATGGTCCCTTTCAGAAAATGGAGTCCTCACCTCCCTGAGTCTGGGTTCATATATCCCACACGCAACCCTCTGGACTCACAGATATGTGACACAATAGACAAGTACACATTCTACTAATATAACATGAAATCAGTTGTTAAGGGGTAAGGGTTATCACAAACAAAGGCCAAGTTACACATGGAAAATACAATGGAGAAAGCATATGAACTACATACAGTGTTTACAGCTTTTCAACATGAATCAGACCTATGGCATGAGAAATTAAAAAATAAATCCAATCAACACTTACATAACCCTTCTTCAGTTAAGTCCACATTAATGATGAAAAACATAAAACCCCGGGCTCCTTCCTTCTGTCCACCAACCAGGGTATTAACCCAGCCTGCAATATTCAAAGAAAAAGGCAATTAGGTTAAATGTGAGACTTTTTAAAGAATTATATTATTATGAGTGCATGGCATGGTGTATGTGTATGTGGTACACACAACCAGAACACAATGTGGAGGTCAGGCCGTCCACCTCCATGTGGGATACAGGGATCAAACTCAGGCCGTCCGCAGCCAGTGCCTCCTGTGATGGGACATGCCAACCCTGGCTTCTTTCATAACAAGGGATTTCTAAAATGCTCACACTAGAGCTAGGGATATAGCTCAGTGGTAGAGTGCTTACTTCACATATATGACATCTTGGTTGCAATCCTGAACACCATACATTCACACACAGAATCCTATTTTTCTATTTAACATTTAAAAAATAATGTTTTTTACTTACATGTGCACATGTGCACGTGTGTAAGCGAAGCTGAAATGACAGGTATTTCTGAACCAACCACCTGGTGAGTGCCAGGATAAGAGTTCCGATTCTCTGATACAAGCGTAAACTTTTAACCTCTATGCCAGTGGTTCTCCTAAGGCTGCATGCAACCCTTTAATACAGTTCCCTCGTGTTGTGGTGACCCCTAACCATGAAACATTCTTCCTTGCTATATCGTGACTGTAATTTTTCTACTGTTATAAATTGTAATATAAATATCTGTGTTTTCTGATGGTCTTAGGCAACCCCTGTGAAAGGGTCATTCGGCTCCCAGAGGGTCACGACCCACAGGTTAAGATCCATCGCTCTAAGCCATTTTTCCAGTCCCAACACTAAAAGAATTTAATTTTATTTTGTTATTGTGCTACAGTGTACACGCAGATGTCAGAGGACAGCTTTTGTAAGTTGATTCCCTCATCCCACCATGTGGGTTCCAGCATGGCACTTTAGGTCATCAGGCTTGGTAGCAAGCACCTTTATTGGCTGAACCATCTCACTGGGCCCTGGGGACAGAGAGACATGGGTTTGCTTTCTCCATCATTAGTTTTTTTTTTTTCTTTTTTCCATATGTGCATGTGTGCTAATGCATGCTCGCATGCGTTTAGGCACACATATGTGGGTACAAGTACGTGGGGGGTCACAGCTGAAGTGCAATCATCCTAGATCACCGCATTCATTGAGGTAGTGTACTGCAATCAAACCTAGAGCTCACTGATATAACTAATCTCCCTAGCCAGTTTGCTCTGGGGATCCCTGACTCCATCTTCTGGAGGTGGAACTACAAGCTGAAAAGTGGGTTCTGGGGAATCTGAACCCCAGTTCTCATGCTTGTATGGCAAGAGCTTTAACTACTGCGCCATCTCCTCCAAGCCCAGTCTTTTAATTACATGCTGTATCTCTCTGTGTGCATGCACGTGTGTGCGGCGCATGTGCTGTTTGTACCTCAGTATGCTTGTGGAGATCAAAAAACGGCCTGAGAGAACAGGTTTTCTCTTTCCACCTCGTGGGCACTGGGGACTGAACTTACGGTGTCAGGCTCGGCCATCTCACCAGCCCTGTGTTTTGTTTTTTTTTTTGTTTTTTGTTTTTTGTTTTTTTGGTTTTTACGAGACAGGGTTTCTCTGTATTGTTTTCAAGGTGTGTTTTGGTATTTCTGAGACAGTCTAGCTATGTAGGTTAGGCTAGCCTTGAACTTGCCAAACTTCAGGTGTGCACCACTACTACTACATCCAAGTACTAACTGTACCGTATAGTTGAAGGAAAACCTCACTCCGGAGGCACATCAACCCCCACCAGCAATCAGATGTGCACTTAAACGTATACAGGCACGACAGTAAGTCCTGAAAGGGCTTTGGAAACCATCTCCTTTCTAGATCCTACACCTTTCTGATCTGATGGATCAATGCAGGTAAATAAGCTGTATGTACACATATGGCTAGGGGGGAGATTCATCATGGGCTTTTCTTTCACGTTTTGAGACAGGCTGGCCTCAAATTGGTGACCTTCCTGCCTCGACCCCTGTCAGGTGGGGTTACAGGGATGTGCCATTGCACTCAGCTGCGCTTTGACTTTCTTAACCTCTTCATCTCTTAAAGCATAGCTGAGTATATGGCTCGGGGGTAGAGCATTTGCCTAGGAGGTACAAAGGTCTGGGTTCAATTCCAATGTGCATGATCATAACATGAAATAGCTCACCTTCACTAATCAATACTCAAAGATAAAACAGGTTTGTGAAAAGGAGCCCCAAACAAACAGCAAAGGCACAGTAACAATGACCACTTTAAGACCACAAACAGTGTCATCTAAAACCATTCTGGGTGACAATGAGGGACTGAGTGAAAGTGCTGTCCAAAGACACTTACCCTTTGACTTGAGTTCTGACAACAGGCTTCCAGGACCTTCATGTCCAATTAGATGACCAAGATAATGACCAGGATTAGATTTGTAGTACTGCTGAAGGTCTGGTATGGGAAATGTCACATATAGATTCCTAATATCCTTAATGGGTACTATTTTATAAAGTTGCTGGGGAGGAAAAAAAAAAGACAAATCACAAAGTATTTGCTATATATAACTTCTACAGAGTGAAATGCTTACTACTAATGAAGAATACTGATTTTGGTTAGTTAGTGCCAGACTGCAAAGAAGTGACAAAGAACTAAATGAATCTGGTTCTCTTTCATTACATTTTTATTACAAGGGCTAAGTGATCTGGGCTTGGTGCCCTAGATCCTGAGACAGCTTTGGATACTTGCCTTCTGGCACTTATAACTTTTTAAATAGCCTGCCAAGGTCACAGCTACACAAACTACTCTTAGCATGCAAAGATCAAAATATATTGGTACAATTTTTATTGGTACATGTCCCTACCACACATAAAATTTGAATCCATGACAATTATATCCACAAATGAAATATAACAGAATTCTGTGCACATACTTTAAGATGTTCTTCTTGGAAAGGGTGCTCGGGAAATTCAGGCAAAGGAACATTTTTATTCTCTACTTCAGAAAACAACTTCACCACCAGATTAGTCAGGTCATCTAAAGATTCTACAAGAAACGATGAGAAAAAAACAGAATTTAACCAATCAGAACTTGAAGCACAGATAGGATTTCAGGCCTTAGGACTTCTGGAAAAAATAAAATTGAAAGTCCCTGAAACTGATCAAGATGAAGCGGCCGGACCTACCACTGACACTGTATCAAAAGCTTCTGCGGACCACTGACAGCTGTGTCTCTCGCAGCCACTCCTGCTGTGCAGACGCAAATGGCCGGACAGTCTTCACAATAGAGTATCTTGCACATACATTGTCCATATAAAATACCTTGCAACAAACTCAAAACAAGTATCAAAGACAACAGAGCACTTAGCTGTGTTCCTGGATGGCTTGGAATTTACTTTGTAGACCAAGCTGGCCTGGAATTCACAGAGATCTACCTGCCTATGCTTCTAAGTGCTGGGACTAAAGGTGTACATTACCACAACCAACCACTTAGCTGTATTTAGGAAAATGTGCATAGTCAGACAAAAGGCAGACCAGGTATTAATTGTTATATGACAAGTGAACTCGAGAATGGACGGAATATATTTGATGCAAGAGCTGTGAGATGGCCAGGCATGGAGGTACACACCTGTCATTCCAACTGAAGGCCAACTTTGGAGTTTTTTGAGTTCTAGACTAGTCTGGGCTAATTATTTTAAGTGTTGAAGGAAAAAAAAAGTCAGGGGACAACTTTATGCAGTGATAAAACATAAAACTTGAGGCATGGTGGGCTGCCAACTGTTTTGTCGACTTTAAGTATTAGTGACAGTGAAGTCCTTTGAACAAGTTCTACCAGATATGTTGAAACTCTCTGTATTTCTTCTTAAAATACAAAAACACAAAGAAGTTTGAAAAAAATTATTTATTTTATGAGTGTTTTGCCTGCATGTATGTATGTATCAAGATCTCCTGGAATTGGATCTACAGATGGCTGTAAGTTATCCATGTGAGTGTTGGGAACCAAACTCAGGTTCCCTTCAAGAGAAAGAAGCACTGAGCCATGTTCCCAGCACCCACAATGGAACTTTTTAAAGGCAAGACATCTGAATAACACTGCTCAGTCTGGCTTTCCCACTAAGCTGAGAGCACCAAAGCCCAGGGAACTGAGCCTCTTAACTGTGACATCAGGGCTTGGTAATCTCACGGTTTATACTTGATCATTACTTAATTGCCAAATGTTTGGACAGTTGGTGCTGCTACAACAAAGACAATGTTTTTGTCCTTTTGTGACAGAGACCTTTCCACGTGGTTAGTCTTCCTCTTGTCCCCAAAGAAAAAGTGAATCATCTATTAATCCAATAAAAGACGTTGTTTCTTCCTCACATCTCTGTAATGTAAGGACACATCGTCCAGAGCCCTCAACTCCACTGAGCTCAGTGCAGAAGCCAGTTAGGTTGGAAGTGATGTGTACTGACCAGGAAGTGAAACATCTGATTTTTTTTTTTGATACTTACTCTATCACTTCCATTAAATCAAAAACACTGAGGGTAGAGCTCAAGTTTAATTCAGCTAGTGCCATTAGCTGTTGGGGGATATTCCATCACACTGTGTACCCTCAGTTTGCATTTGTGTTAATTAAATAAAATGAACCTGGGTCAGGAGGCTGAGTTAGCAACTAGCTGACAGAAGTAATCATAGAGCCTCAGAGGGTGTCTGGGAGAGATAGAGAGACACAGGAAGTAGTAGGGTAGGGCTTGGAGTGGTGCAGTTTTTTCTGGATTGGTTAAGTGGGGAAGCATGGGCCTTTGGAGAGGTCAGCAAGGAAGGAAGGTTAGCTAATTGAGACTAAGTCTCTCTGAGCTAATAGGTTTTCACCCCAGTCTATGAACCTTGAGTCTTATTTATAAATAGAATAGTAGGGATTTAGTTAAAGCTACCTTTAGAGGCAGCGACAGAGCCAGTGCCTGTGGGAACAGGATGTGGCCTGAGCAGCCAGGCCACTGGCAGGGCAACTGAGGAGTCGGAATTGCTGGCTGAGACAGCTAGCAGTAGACTAAGGTGTAGCCACTGTGCCCAAGTTAAAACAACAATTAGTATTTATCCCACATATATTTATTGACAGAGATTATACATTTTTATTGGAGAAACAACACAGCTTTTAGGTACCCATTTTCCAGGACTGGGTTCTATATATCTAGTAATACTGAATATTCTGGGCCTATATATCTTTAGTAAGCAGTATGATGAAACCTTTTTTAAGTTACATGTGTGCATACACATAGGTCAGAAGACAGCCTCTCCAGCCCCCATCTCCATTTCACAAATGCCAAGTCAGATGTTTAGAAAAGTTCACTAACTAATTGGTTCACTATATTTGGCCTTCTAAGTCAGGCTTTTAAACACTATAGAGTGTGAGTTCTAACTGTTACACCATATTCATACATTTTTAGCATTCTGGTTTCCCATTATATATAACTATTTTAATGTTGGGCCAGGCTCCCACCTATAATCTCAATGCTTGGGAGGCAGGAGCAGAAGGACTACCACAAATTCAAAGCTAGCCTGGTCTACACAGTGAGACCCTGCCTCAAATAACCATAAAAAGAAACTGCCCTTCAGAAAGACTAGGGCAACTGAAAGCTCCATTTGCCACCAGCATTACAGAACAGCAGCCACATTCAAACCCAGCATTACTTAAAACAAAGTAAAACCAATACAGCATATTATCAATAATTCCCACCTTAAAAATAAACCTTTGCTGCTTACAAATACCTCCTTCCATCTATTGTCTTTTACACTTTCATTTCATTTGCAAATGTTTTAACTATTATTAAGATCTAATCTACCACTCTTTCACCATGTATCCTTTCTTAGTATAGTTAGAAAACCTACCAGTAATTCACATGTTCTTTCTGGAAGACAGCGAGCTTTGCAGATCATTTTCAAAAAACTATGAGCAGATAAACACCTATACCTCATACCCTTCTAATACTTTGTAAAAAGTCACAATGAACAAAAACCAAAAACTATTCCCCTGATTGTCTGAATTTTTTGAAAAGTTCTTACCTCGACCTAAAACACAAATAGCCATCAGATTGGACGAATAATACGTAGAATGAAACTTCAGGAGTTCTTGCCTCACATCGATGCCTTCTTGGTTTGGTCGAGTCTCAAGAGTGTATTTGTTTCCTAAAAATGGATGAAAAGTATTACTTAGAAAGGCAAACTTTGGGAACTTAATAGTTTCATTATGACTGACACTTAAGAAACTATAAGATGAATGTAAGAAACTAACACATGCTATGTTTGAACATAAAGTGAATAACAGGAACAGGGCAATACAATAAAAATAGATTATTAATTGTATTTATTTCTTTGTTTGAAATAGGGTCTCTATGTAGCCCAGGCTCATTTGATACGTTAGATCAAGTTGACTTTGAACTCAGAGGTCTGCCTGCTTTTGTCTCTGAGTGCTGGGGTCAAAACCACATCTGGCTAACTAGTAATATTTTCAACTAGAATTTTCCAATAGGAACTATAAATGCTATATGAAAACTATGTTTTTTAGGCTAAGAATGGTGGCATCTGTTTATAATCCCAACAGTTGGAAGGCTGAGGCAGAAGGATTGCAGGCCCAGGTCAGACTGCTACATAGTGAGATTGCCGTCAGCCTGAGTTAAAAAGTAAGACTTTGTCTCAAACAACAACAAATGAATAAAAAACTTGTTAAAATCTTCAGGAGATAGGCATTATGGCCATTTTTAGATAAAATGAGACCCACTGGCTTCCACTCACACTTGCTTTAGTTTTCAATTCCCTGTGCATCCTATAATTAATTGAACAGACTCACTGGGGGAATCTTTTCAGAACTTACCAAGTTACTTGTGGAAAGAAAAGAACAAATTTACTATTTTGAGGAAAAGCATTAAGTCTGTGATGTGAATTCTCATGGGTTTCATCTAAATTGGGAAAAATAGGATGCAGTGTCATTTTTTATAGACCTCAAGTGATGCACACGGTATGCCAGTGTGAGCTCTCTTATGAGAACTAGGGTAAAACTGCATGTCAAAAATCTGTGACGTTCTGTAATAAAGACCTTGTAAATTAGGGACTGCTGCTATAGTGAAGTGTAGGAAGGAATCCTGCCTTACGTATATATCACACAAAAAGATGCATGTATTTCAAATGGGAAAAAGTAAACACTATAGCTAGAAAAATAGAGAAGAAAGCTGAATAAACGGTCCTGATGACAGTTTCCCACCCAAACCCCTATGTAGGGAACCATGTGAATGCAGCTGAGCTAACAACGAGCAGTTCACTCTCCAGATACACACTGCCCTAAATTAGTGTTAATTCAGCTGCATCATTTGTACCAAATTAAAATGCTGCTACTTGGATCAGAAATCCTTCCTGGCTCTGTCAATATTAAAGCAAGCCCTAGCTCTAGACCAAGGACATCGGGATGTTGACTATGACCCTTCCTCCCAAGGTCTGCTGGGAGAAATCCTGCCAGTGCACTTTGCTTCTGAATAAAATGTTTGACTACTTTGGGGGGTGGGGGAAGGAAAGAGGCAAAGGGGAACAAAGCAAATGCAAAGCCTATGGAAAATACTTGGAGAATAGTAAGATTAAGTCAGTTAAATATATATCAAGTATTTCTATATCCACAAGTGGACTCTGATACTCAAAACATAAATTAGTTATCTCTGAAGAATGGCAGGGAACCAACACATTATCTTGAAAATTGGTAAATGAACAGAATGAAGCATTTATCCTGTGTAATAATTGTACCACTAACCCAACAAATAGTAGAAAAGGAGATTTTTCTAGTCATTGTATCTACAAACTAATGAACAGGGAATGACTAACAGAATTAAGAGAATCAGAATTAGGGAGAGAAGGCATTGAGGATCAATACTCACTACTTCACAGACAGACAAATACCATATGCCCAATGGAAGAACACTACTATCTATTACAAAGTTGTTGTGCAGTGATATATTGCTTATTATTTATTAAAGCTTGCCTGAGAATTCAGAAAGCAAAGTCAGCCACAAGTTACAGAGGTCAGGCAATGGTAGCACACACCTTTAATCCCAGGACTCAGGATTAAGAGGTAGATGGATCGCTGTTACTTCAAGGCCACACTGAGCTACACGAAATTGATACAATCCTAAAGAGAAACAGCTCACACACCTCTCATTTTTTAAAAATTTATTTATTTTATGTGTATTGGTGTTTTGCCTGCAAGTATGCCTGTGTGAGGGTATCAGGTGCCCTGGAACTAGAGTTATAGACAGCTGTGAGCTGCCATGTGGGTGCAGGGAATCGAACCCATGTCCTCCGGAAGAGCAGCCAGTACTCTTAACCACTTGAGCCCTCTCTCCAGCTCCAGGAGGATCACTTTTAATTTCAAGTCAGCCTGGTCTATGGAGCAAGTTCCAGACCAGCCTAGGCAACAGAGTGAGATCATGTTTCAAAAGTAAAATATAATAGTAATATTAGAGTGCAAAAGGCAAAGGCTTTGGAAGGTCTTGTAATAGAAACCTTAACGTAACACAGGACAAGGAATTAACACCTGCACAATACCACACTGGATATCATAACCCTTTATAAATGGTTGCATTATATAAGTAGAAATCTGATCCTCAAACTGTATTGCAGCTTTCAGCAGTGTGCCTGAAGGTCTCCCTTGCCAATAATGCTGCAATGAACAAACCATGTTCTTGGATTATTACACAAGAGCACAATGGTTAAGCTCATTGACTGAACCAAAAAACCCTAGAGGTAGAGCTACTACTGGTTTTGAGTTGTAGCACAAAGGCATTTAAGCTACTGCTAACTGGATTGTCGCTAGAATCAGAAATCACAAAGTAGAACTAGAGTGTCCATGGTTAGGAATCAGAAGAATTGATATGTCTGAGACTGATGGTCTCCACTTTGTATATATCTGGCATTGAAGCTTTTTCTCTCCCACTTGTTTTTATCCTGTATTAAAGAGCTGTTATAAAAATCCTACCTATCTGTGTAGTTAATTAAAAACAAAGTTGATTATACTTGGTGCAAGTACAGCAAAATAATCTTATGTGTTTTACTGAGTATTTATTGTGTGGGTGTACATGTGGTCAGAGGACAATTTGCAGGAGTTACTTCTCTTCTCCCATGTGGTCCCAGAGATCAAGCTCAGCTCAGACATGGCAGGAAGTGGCTTGACAGGCTAAACCATCTTGCTGGCCCAACAGCTAGTTTGAGAATGGAATACACTAGAACTCTAGTTCTAACTATATTCAGAATGAAAGCTCTAGAACTAGTTTTAGATTTCTTTGTTAATCTAATCAGATTTGGGGCTGAAGAAATGGCCAGTAGTTAAGATGAATACAGCTCTTGCAGAGAACCCAAGTTCTGTTTCCAACACACACATCAGGTGACTCACATCTGCCTATAATTCCAGTTCCAGAGACCTGACACCCTCTTCTGGTTTCCACAAACACTCACTCACACACACACGGCATATATAGAACACACAGATACATACATGAAAGACTATCAAAATGATCCATCCACCTAAATGCTATATTTAAAATCAATTATTCCACCAGGCATGGTAGCATATACCTTTAATCCCAGCACTTGGGAGGCAGAAGCAAGTATAAGGCTAGCCTGGTCTACATAATGAGTTCTAGGACAGCCAGGACAATGTAGGGAAACTGTCAATAAAACAAAATAAAAAATTAAAAAAAATATATATTGATTCCTCGAAAGTATTGATTTCTTTGTATTCCAGTCTCTGTACTAATAATCCAGTAATACCACCAATAAATATATCTATAAACCCTTTAAAAAATGAATCTGGGCCGCTGGGATGCGGCTTCGCCCGGACTCAGACAGCTGGTCCGTGTCCCGTCAGGCACGGCGCGAGGCTAACGCGAGATCTGAGCAGGTGCAGGGTGCCAGGGCAGGATGTACACGCTGCTTTCAGGGCTGTACATGTTCCAGAAGGATGAATACTGCATACTGATCCTGGGCCTGGACAATGCTGGGAAGACGACCTTCTTGGAACAATCAAAAACACGGTTTAACAAGAACTACCAGGGGATGAGTCTGTCCAAAATCACCACTAGCGTGGGCCTAAACATTGGCACTGTGGACGTGGGGAAGGCTCGCCTCATGTTCTGGGACTTAGGTGGACAAGAAGAAGTACAGTCCTTGTGGGACAAGCACTATGCAGAGCGCCATGGCGTCCTCTATGACATTGGTTCCACTGATGAGGAGTCAGAGTCCAAAGAGGCATTTGAGAAGGTGGTTTCGAGTGAGGCACTGGACGGTGTCCCCATCCTGGTGTTGGCCAACAAGCAGGATGGGGAGACCTGCCTCTCCATTCCTGACATCAAGACTGCATTCAGTGACTGTACCTGCAAGATTGGCCGGCGAGACTGTCTGACCCCAGGCCTGACTGCTCTCACAGGCAAAGGAGTTTGAGAGGGCATCGAATGGATGGTGAAGTGTGTCGTGCAGAATGTCCACCAGCCACCACGGCAGAGGGACATCACATAAGCACCAACTTTGCAGTCTTGGAACTGTTCATCCCCTGGTGTTGGAAGAGCGCTCCCTGCTGGCTCTGTGCCACTGATGCTGGGGTTAAGCTGACTGTTAATCTTTTATTTGCTTTGTTTTCTCTTAAGACAACGTCTCTGTGTCTGGAAAAGTGTAGGTATCCAGAGACAAATGTAGGGCACACAGGCCATCCAGCTGTATATGCCACCCCATCCCAGATCTGGGACCCTCCCAAACTAGTGAGGCTACTCCTAGGCTTGTCTGTTAGTTCATTCCAAAGTAGAATTTGAGGGCAGCCTGCTTGAAGTGGGGGCCTATCTTGGGCACCTGCTTTGTCCGGCTTGCCCATGGAGAAGGTGGGAACTGTCAGGGCTGTTCTCACTTGGAGTTGGGTGTGTGCCAGACAGGATTTCTTTGTAACCATGCTAACCTGGATCCCTTTGCCTCTTGCCCTGTACCTGTGGGAATTATAGGTGTGGGCATCACACTCAACCTTCCACTGGGTTTTGATATTCTCAGGACAGGGTTCAGTAGACCTGCCGGGGGAAGTCTGACTTCCCTCACTAGCCCATTCTCACTCTGTTTTTATCTCCAAAGGAGAAAGCTGGAGGACAAATCTTGCTGAGTGTACATTTCAGTTCCCGTACTCAGGTTGTGTGGTATCCTTAGGGTGCAGCTTTCACCAGGCATTAGGTGTTGCTGTAGCTAGTGTAGGTGGATTGGGTCCCTACAGGATCCAGGTCAGTTAAGTGCTGGGTTTGCATCTCCAGATGGGTGTGAGGTGTGGGGTTCCTGGGTGACAGCAGTCATGCTCACTAGGCCTACTGGGTTAAATTCTTGCTCATGTGGCCAGGATAAGGTTATGAAATAAAGACAGCCTAGGTAAAAAAAAAAAAAATGAATCTGGTTCAATACCTGCCACTTTGTAAACACAAATCAAGAGTCAGGATCAAAACATAAAGACCTAACAAAAGATTTCTAGAAAACAACAGAGAAAAACTTACTATTGGCCATGCCAATGACTTTTTTGATATCATATCATAAATTCAAGTTACATGAATGAAACTACATCGACCTAATGAACCTTCGAATAGAAGAGCAAGAAGAAACCAACAAAATGAAAAGACAACCTATGGACTGGTAAAAAATCTACATATAGCAGATGTGATAATGAGTTAATATCCAAAATTTACAAAGATCCCCTCACAACTCCATGGCAGAAAAACAAATAGCCTCATCAAACTATGGGCAAAGGAGGCCAGATGTAGTGGTGTAACCACAGCACTTGAAAGGCCAGCCTGGACTGCATAGTGACCTGAGGCCAGTGTGGGCTACACGAGTTAACACACACAACCGTAATCACAGCCGTCAGGAGGCTGACAAAGGCATGGCCTACACAGGAGACCCTGTTTCAAAACACCAAACAAAAACAACCCAATAAACAAACACTCTAGGGAAAGAAAGTGCTTGCTAACACAGTATTCAATAAAGCCAGTAAGCTGGGAAAGACGTGGAGAAATCATGCCTGATTTGCCTCCAGGGAAATCCCAGGTCGGCTTTGCCTCCCCACCTGTTAACCCTGCTAGTGTAGACAAAACCCTTTACATTCTGGGAAATAGAAGAAAAAACTTGCCAACTGACAAAGTAAGCACGGCTCCATTTATAATATTGGAACTTGTTATGGAATATTATGTAACAATTTCACACACACACACAATTAAGAAAGTGTCACCCACAGCAGAAACACAGCCCTACCCGAAAGTCCTCCCACTTGCTTCTGGTCCACCCATGTGTCAAGCAGGGCCACCACCCTCTCCCTTGCTCTTTCATTTCCTTCCCACTGACTACACCCAGCTGCTCTCAGTGTCTATGGGGTGATGACTGGGAAAACAGATCACTTAAGAATAACCACGACTACATTTTCTCCTTGCCTGCTCCAAGACTGCTTGTGAAAATACTCAGTTGCTCCCATTTTAATTTCCATGGACAGGGAAAACAAGAAGCCACAATCAAATTCCAAAATCAAACAAGGAAGAACAAAAGCTTCTAATTTATTAAAAATCTATAGATCTAAAATCAAAGGTATATATTGAAAAAAGAAAAGAGGAAAAGCACGTGGATACCAACCGGGGATTCAAGTTTAAAAAGACACAAAGCCCATAATTCCAGCACTTGGGAAATAAGAAATTCAAGATAACCCATTCTCCTCCACATAGTGTGATAAAACCAGCCTGCGATACAAAAGACCCATCTAAAAGAAAGAAAGAGAGAGAGAGAGAAAGAAGGAAGGAAAGAAAGAACAGAGGGAGGAAAGGAAAGAGGGAGGGAGGGAGAAAGGGAAATTTCTGTAAGAGTACATTAGGAAGTCACTATGCCTAACTTTCCAATTAACTTCTACAAACGCTTAATTCCGTAGTTATGTCAATTTCTCTGGAAGTTATTGTATGTCTAAGAAATAGTATCTAAACTTAAAGAAATTAATTTATAAAATTAATTTATAATGTACTAAATAATATCTTTGTTTTACATTTTAAAATAACTAAAGCATTTTTAAAAGCATAGTAATGTTGCTGGGTAATTGCTTATAATTCTAGCAGTAAGAAAGTTACCATAGGAGGATTTTTTGTTTTGGTTTGGTTTTTGTTTTTCGAGACAGGGTTTCTCTGTGGCTTTGGAGGCTGTCCTGGAACTAGCTCTTGCAGACCAGGCTGGTCTCGAACTCACAGAGATCCCCTGCCTCTGCCTCCTGAGTGCTGGGATTAAAGGCATGAGCCACCACCGCCTGGCTCATAGAAGAATTTTAAGTTTTAGGATATCGTGGGATACAAGGCAAGACCCAGTTTCAAAAACACACACAAAAAAAACAAAGTTTAGGGGTATGGCTTAATTTGGAATGTTTGCCTAGCATCTGAAATGTGTGGACTCCTACTTGAATGGGATTCAAAATGAAATGAGAAATTATGGAACTCCTGTACAGGGAACCCATGAGACTCAGTGAGACCCAGGACCACAGCAGCTGATGTATGACAGTGACAAACCTGTCCCAAATTTGCTGAAGGGGTGCTTGGGATTCCCAGTAGCTTTTTCCAACTGGAAGAGTCTCCAGGCGTCGTTCATCACATTCTTCTCGTGTTCTGAATCGACTGCATTCACCTCTCTGTCTTTACAACTTGCATCAAACAAGGGACACAGGAAAAACTGGGCAAACCTAAGGGTATAAGACAGAATTACCAACTTGAGAACTACGATTTTGAAAGAAAAACTTTTAAAATACTTTTGAAACTGTTAGTTAACATGATTTACATAAGACCAGAAGAAATTGGGGTTGAGGACACAGCTCAGTAACAGAATGTTTGCCGAGAATGCAGAAGACCCAGGGGAAAAAAAATATAGGGCCAGCCCTGGTGGTGCACATCTTTAACCCCAAAACTCGGGAGGCAGAGGCAGGCAGATCTCCGAGTTCCAGGGCAGCCTGATCTACAGACTGAATTCCAGCAGAGCCAGGGACATAGTGAGACCTTGTCTCATTTTAAAGAGAGAGAGAGACAGAGACAGAGACAGAGACAGAAGAAAAAAGTACCATTGCTCTAAGAAAAAGGAATATAAAAGAAGTTCTAAATAATAGAAGAAAAATACACTATTGGACATATGTAAAGTCAGAGGTGTTGATCTTTCCAGAGATGCTAAAATTGGTGAAAACATAAGCATATTAACATTAAAAGGTTAAAACTGATTTTAAAAGACAGCTGGCCAGGCGTTGGTGGTGCACACCTTTAATCCCAGCACTGGGACCTTATGGCATAACAATACAGAGAGGGCTTGGTCCTGCACAATGGCAGCCCAAATAGAAACCACAATTACTGTTAACTAGAGTTAATTCCTCGTTGGATTTCGCATCCCATCTCCTAAAACCAGCATTGTGACCCACCATTCTCTGTCACTGGTGTGCTGGGATAGTAAATATTACATTGGGTGTTCAGAAATTCCTGTATATACATCAATATATACATCATCACT
Source organism: Mesocricetus auratus (assembly GCF_017639785.1). NCBI lineage: Eukaryota > Metazoa > Chordata > Mammalia > Rodentia > Cricetidae > Mesocricetus > Mesocricetus auratus. Next base: position 23,672,457 of record NW_024429182.1, on the reverse strand, counting down.
GGACAGGTCGACAAAGCTCTCTATTGGAGTCAATGAGCGACATCCTAATACCCATCTTGTTTATAACAGCTGATCTCCTTTTAATGGTAAAAAGGGGAATTATGGTATGGGTATTGTTTTTCATTTATTGATACAAATTCAAGGTCAATTTTTGTGATGTGTATATTTCTCCTCTTGATTAAGTATTGTGCTTATACTGATCTTTTAAAATGTAATGCATAATTCAATACAGACTATAGATAGTTACTTATAATAGAATTTATAGTTAGGTAAGTTAGGATTTCTAGATATATAGAGATGTATTTGAGACAGATAAACAGTCTTCAAACCTTTCAAAGACATTCAGAAAATGGCATTTAAAATGGTTTAGGGTTTTTCTTGAAAATGAGAAATGTCTGCTCCTGGCAGCACCAATTACGTCTGAGAGGAAGATGGGTATCGAAGAAACTTGTTATGGAGTTTGCTTTCAATATGGCAAGATTAGCCATTTGGGCAAGAAACTGCTCTTGCCTGTACTGCTTGACTGTTGTTGTATAATCTGGACATGCAGGACCCACAGGAAAGTGACTGTTGAACTCAGTCTTACAGGGTTCCTGCTTCATGGAAGAGTCTACCAGACTTTCTACAGGACAGAAAAATGACTGACAGACTGCTGATGCAGATGGACAGTTTGAAATTTCCTGCTTTGCTGAGAAGTGTTCCAGACACACTGTGGCCTCCTATAGGCTGAAGATGGATGCCCCAACATTACAGAGGAACTTCGGGTGACTGTCCAGGCAGTAAGATATCTTTGTCAATCCTAGTGTTTATATATTATCCTTCTGTGGCCTTTGATGGAGTTGAAGACAGATAGTTATAGTGTTCCTTAGTTATGATAAAAGATAAGCTACATATAGGACTTTGGACTCACAAGAATGAGATAGATGATATTTTCTTTAAATCTTGCTGAATGTTGATAGACAAAATATTGTAACTGTATTCTTACTTGATAACTGTTCTGTTGTATATAATTTGACTATGTTAAAGTTAAGACCTTTCTTTTGTTTAAACAGAAAAGAGGAGATGTTGGGGAAGTCCTGTTATTTGCCTGTTATTTGTCAATAAAGTACTGTTGAGCCTATAGGAATCTAGATAGGTGGGGCTAGGAGTCCAGGAGGATTCTGGGAAGGAGAAACACAGGAGAGTCAACATGTAACGCCATGGGGGTAGGAAGCCCGGAACTATTCTCCGGTAAGAGACATACTTAGATTAATAATTATGGGGTAATTACTTAAGTCAGAGCTAGCCAATAAGAAACAAGCAAGGCCAACAGCTTCATAATTAATACAGCGTCTTGTGTGTTATTTGGGGACTACATCGCGGCAGAGCCCAGGCGGCTGGCGGGGAATAAACCAAAGCGGCTAGCAAAGAAAAAGCTTCACTTTACACAGGACAGTCTCCAAAATAATACAGAGAAACCCTGTCTCAAAAAACCAAAAAAAAAAAAAAAAAAAAAAGACAGCTGTAGTCTACTACTTAAGATTTGCAATTTGACATCTCTATGAGACTTAAGTTTCCTCAGAAGGGGGGAAACTAGTTGACAATTATCAAACCTTAACTGTCTAGCCAATGAAACATCTCAGCAAACAAAAGTGCTTGCCATGCAAGCCTGAAAATCTAAGTTTGGTCTCAGGAATCCACAGTAGCAAGAGAATCAAATTCCCTCTGACTTCTGTATATGCGTCGAGGCATGTGCATAAATTCTACCCCCCAACAAACATACATATACACATACACACCACACAAGTCACAAACACATCACACTTTATCACACACATGCACACTCATACACATATTACACAGTCACAAACACATCACAGACACACACATATACACACCACACATCTCACAAGCACACACACTCACATACACAGTTAATGATAATTTTTAATATGTCTTAAAAATCTTAAATGTACAGCCCGCAGTATAAATCTCATTAAAACTCAAGCACCTCAGGACAAACAAAGTGAGTAACTGAATTTTAAAAGGTGTGATTCAAATTTTAGAAAAACTTTAATTAGTAGATAAAAATAGTGCAGTGAAAATCCTTAAGTATGTCACAACGTCTAAGTCATGATTATGAGCTTTTATAAAATAGTAAATAGCCTATGAATTTTTAATAAGCATCAATTTAACAAATAACATGGTATGCAACTTAAGCAACCAATATACCTTTCTTGAGTCCGTAGGGCTACTCTTCTAGAAGTCCTAAATTCAATTCCCAGTACCCAGATGGTGGCTCACAACCATCTGTAACTACAGTCCCATGGGATCTGATGCCCTCTTCTGGTGTACACACAGGAAAAAAAACCACCCATAAACATAAACATAAAATACATACATAAATAAATGTGAAAAAGAATGTATTTACTTTTTAAAAAAAACTTAAATTAGAGGTCAGCAAGATGGAGATGGCTTGACAAGCAAAGGTGTCTGCCACTAAAGTCTGATGACCTGAGTTCAATGCCCAAGACCCACACAGTGGAAGGAGATAAGGAACTCACAAGCTGTCCTCTGACTTTTACATGTGTCTCATGACATGTGCATCACTGCACATACACACAAATAAAAAGGTTATTTTTATTTTGGTTTTTCAACACAGGGTTTCTCTGTTTAATGTCCTGACTACCTTGGAACTCACTTTGTAGACCAGGCTGGCCTCCAACTCAGAGATCCACATGCCTCTGCCTCCCAAATGCTGGGATTAAAGGTGTGTGCCACCACCACTGGCTAATTTAAATTTTTTAAAAACGAAACAAATAACATTGTTCTAATGGAGCCTGCTCCATAAAATGCTCTCAAGACATCCTCAAGGTTGAAATAGCAGGTTGGATAGACTATATCCGAGCTGGAGAGACGGCTCACTGAGTAAAGCCCTTTGCAGTGCAAGGCTGAAGACTTGAATTTGGAGCCAGACACAGTACCCTGAGTCTGTAAACCAGTACTCCTCAGGGGAGCTGGTAGGCTAGCCTGGTGTTGTCTGTGGTAGCAAATGACAAGAGACTATTTCATATGATGCAAGACAAGGACTGACATGCAAGCTTGTCTAACCTCCACGTGCACTCTGTGGCATCTACATGCCTGCACAGGAACACAGAACACAAAACCATGGCATGCACACACTCACACACAGGATTTTGCTTTGTTTTGTTTTGAACTCTATATCCACTAAGTAGGTATCACTGAGAAGTGTGACACTAGAGAAAGAGACTATCTAAGACATAACATTCTAGAACACTAAGAGAGTTTTAAAAGAGATCTGTGAGGGGGAAAGGCAACAGATTCCCTGGAATTAAGAGTTATAGGTGGCTCTGAGCCACCAAGTGGTACTGGGACAAGCCCAGATGTTCTAGAAGAGCAGCAGTATTCTTACTGCTGAGCCACCTCTCCAGGCCCTCTCATACGCTATTGTTTACCATCTGTTAAAGATGGGAGTTCAGTCAGAATGAGAAGAGCTAGCAACAATTTTATAAGTCAATATAATATTTACAGTCCTAAATGCCAGTTTATAGTTGTGTCATGAAGTAAATATGTGACACCTCATTAATTTTTCTGCTTTAAAAACAGAGTTTTTTGTTTTGCTTGTTTTCTAAAGACAGGATCTCACTATGTAGCCCTGGCTGGCCTGGAATTCACTATGTAGACCAGGATGGCCTGGATTTCACACCACCTATCTCTGCCTCCAGAGTGGGAGTAGAGGCATTTGCCACTATACCTGGCTACAAAATATCTTTAAAAAAAATACTTTAATTATCTTGGGCAGGGAGGAAGAGAGGGATACATGTGGTGGTCAGAGGACAACTTTTGTCTCCTTCCATCACATGGATCTCTTATCAAAATCAGGGCAACACTCATTGGCCCTACAGTATCTCTGTTAAACTATAAAAAGGTGATGTCATCTTTGAAAAACAGGAATTACCATTTTTATTAATGTGAGTAGCTGTACAAAATTCAATATTTTCAAAGCATTCAGTGTTACCTGTCCAAGGCTCCTTCTAAGTGTTCATGGGAAACATCGAAATAGTAATTGGTATGCTCTCCACTAGTAAAGGCATTCGAGCTCCCAGCATGTTCACTGAGAAACTGGCTGTATTCATTTTCTTTAGGATACTTCTTTGTTCCCAAAAACAGCATATGTTCACAAAAATGACTTAAGCCAGCAATATTTGGAGGGTCTGACAATGAACCTGGAAGAGAAAACACATATGTAATTAATCACTTTTTACTGGTAACGGCTAGTAAACAGAAATTCTCAACATTACACACACTAGGAGAGGTAAGTGCGGCTGTTCTGAAATGGCACTACTTAGAAAGTCAACAAGAAGACCCAGGCTTAGCCAGCAGTGGTGGCACATGCCTTTAATCCCAGCACTTGGGAGGCAGAGACAGATGACTGGACTGGCTCTCTATGAATTCGAGGCTAGCCTGATCTATGGAGTGAATTCCAGGACAGTCAGGGATGTTACACAGAGAAACCCTGTCTCACAAAACAAAACAAACAAAAAGACCCAAGGCCTGGTCATCACTGAGGGGGCAACACTGGGTCAACGGTGTGATGTCCCTGGGGAGCCTAGTTGGAGGAGCATCAGCTCCACAATTACAAAATTTTCTTATTTCTGATTTTCTGTTCACTGCTGTTTTAAAATAAAGTCTCCCTATGTACCCCACGTGGGTCTAAAACTTGCAGTAATCCTCCAACCCCACTTGCTAGTGAGCCACCATACTCAGCATAGCTGTGAAATTGTAAGCAGAACACTTTACTTCTCTTGCTTCAGTGATGTCTTTTATATACTCCTATCTTAGCCCCCTGAATACAAATTAGGTATTAGCAGACTGGTCTACATAGTGAGTTCCAGGACAGCCAGGGCTACATAACAGGCCTGTCTAGGGAAAAAAAAAAAAAGAAACAAAATTAGGTATTTGCAAAGCACTGCTTTAAGGTAAGCAGTAGTTATTTGTTCAATATTACCTTATTCCCCCAATTCTAAAATGTCAATGATTAAAGATTTTATTAAAGAAGAAACCACTATTAAAAAGAACTATTTTCCCATTAAACATATATCTGTGTTGCAGATAATAGGACTAAATTGACATTACATATAGAAGAAATGTATACCTAAGATTCCTAAAATAGCAAGCTCATATACCAGAGAAAAAGAATGGAATGAATTCCTTTGCTACTACATCTCCTAAGTTGAAAACATAAAAAGACTCTATTAAATGTGTTCAAGATCAACCTGAGCTAATAGTGAGATCACGTCTCAAAACACCACAAACAGGCATGGAGGCTTTTGTCTATAACCTGAGAGGCAGGATCATGTCAAATTAGAGACCGACATGAGTTGTAGGTTGCCTAGGCTACAGAGTAAGATCCTGTCTCAAAAACAAAACCAAATCAAACAAAAAGTAATAAAAACATAAGAAAATCATAAATGTGATAACTATTGGGTCCTCACACTCATGGCACCTTCTATCAAATGCTGTCGCCACTGGATACGCCACAAGACTAAACTGTACCTATGTGCACATCGAGTGCCGCTGATGACTTGTCCGTGGTGGGATCACTGATGAGAAGCACTTTGATGCCATTGGCCAGCTCCAGTCCACGATATTCTCGTTTGTCTTCGGGAGACTTGACAATCTGGTCTTCTATTCTCTGGATAGCTGGATTATTCATTTTGCTATAAGTCTTTTTTTGGAAACTAGAAAGAAAAGGATATTTGTTGTATAGTGACTGCTCTTTAAAAAAAGAAAGAACATCAAGCAAATTCATATAACATCATCCAAAACAACAGAAAACAAACCCAAACCCCTGGCTGCAGCTTCTGGTGTTGCAGCTTCTGCTGCTAATGGCTGAATTGATTCACACACGGCCAAGCCTGCTTTCCCACTGAGCCCTGAAGGAAATGCTTTATAGGCTACTTGGTGGGTGTAGTCATCCCTTCTCTCTACCTCAGACCTCACTCTTCAGAGATGAACTAACAGTGTTGTTCCCTGGAACCTCTTCTGTATCTAGATAAGCACTCCAATGGAGACCTAACAGGATGGCTGGACCATGAGCTGGTCAGTGTGCTCTTTCAACTGGGCTTTCAATCACTAATAACTAAGTTCAAACAAGTCAAAGGTATCTGCTAGAGAGTAAGGTGAGAGACTGTGTAAGAATCTATCCTGAATCAGTCAAATTGCTCAGCCTGATGGAGTCTAAGATAAGGCTGAACAACATCATCTGATCTTACACATGTGTGCTCAGAGCATACGGAATAGTCTCCATGAAGAACAACACTGGGAAACAAGACAAACAAGCTGCCTATGGCAGCAACAAAAGCCAGGCCGCAAAACAAATGAAAAGTCAGGAAGCCCCCAAGTGATTTTTGTAACCTGCTGAAGAGCTGACTGCCACGCAGGAGCATTCTTACCCTTCAAGGGTTTCCTCAGGCTGGGGCTACAGTTCCCTGGCCAAGCACTTGCCTAGCATGTCTGAGGCCCTGGGTTCAATCTCAGCACAGTCCAAAAGAGCAAAGGGTTTTTTCTGGTAGTCTGCTCTTTCTTCTCCAGGAAGGCCAGAGACAGTGACCAAAAAGGAACCACCAGCAAATGGGATTCCATAGGGTGGTACTTTAGCTAGAAATTGCTTAACAGACAAAACATTAAATCTCAAGTACTGACCAGTTCATATGAAAATCAGATAAAGTCGAAAACACATCTGAAATTACAAAGACATTAACCTAACGCTGGTACCATGGCTTTTTAGAAGACAAAGGTAGGTCTTTGAAGACTGATGATAGCCAGGGCTGCTAACTTAGCTCAGAGATAGAACACTGGTCTAGATCATCCATATTATGACAATAAGAACAAACAAATGACCAACAGCCAGGCCTAAAGATAAATAGGCATGGAATTATCTGGATAAAATATTGTGCTAAAATAGTTTTGTGAGATGACTCAGTGGCTAAGCGCTTGTTACTTAAATACCAGTGAGGATATGAGATCAGAGCCTCAGAGCCCATGTCAGGAGGGTGAGGTGGCTAACCTGTAATTCTGGCCTCTGAAGGTGGAGATTGGAGATCCCCAGATCAAACTGGTTAATAAGACAAGTCACATGGGAAACTAGTTCATGAACAGACCTCCTCACCCCAACTAAAATACACGAATAATCAAAGAAGATTCTTGACATCAAACTTGGACTTCCATGCCCCCCACACACGCATGTGCCCACACATATGCCAAGCATGCAAAGACATATGCGCACTATACATACATGTAAGAATGAGGAGGGAACCTTAAGGCATTAGGAGAAAAGTCTAGTCTGATTTTTAACAGAATGCCTTCCTCTGTGAAATTATATAAAATTATGTATGTAATCAGAGTAAAAGCTGGTAAACCAAAGAGATTTGCTATTAACACAGTCTCATATATATTCCATCCCAAAAAAAGACATTGGTTTTGGTTGGCTGGTTTTGCTTTGTTTTTGTAAGATGGCTTCTTTATACAACCCAAGTTATCCTCAAATTCACTATCCTCTTGCTTCAGGCTCCCAAGAACTATGACTATAGGTGTCTGCCACCATTCTCCACTGTTATCTGGAATTTTAAAGGTCATTACTATCAGTAATACTAAATGTATAATACTGGTTTTAAAACTCACATAATACAGGACTAGAGAGACAGCTCTGTGGTTAAGAGAACTTGCTGGTCTTGCAGAGGACCCAGGCTGGGTTCCCAGAAGCCATCTGCTGGCGCCCAACCATCAGTAACTCCAGCTTCAGATGATAAGCCCTCTTCTGGCCTCCACAAGCACCAGGCACACGTTTACAACTGGTACACAAAAACATGCAAAGCATACATATAAAACAAAAAATTTAAGCCACATCATGCCTTATACAGGCAGGGCTAATAATGAGTTTGCCCTGTTTAGAGTACAAATACTTTCTTAAAAAAAAAAATAGGGGCTGGAAAGATGGCTCAGAGGTTAAGAGCACTGGTTGTTCTTCCAGAAGACCTAGGGGTTCAATTCCCAGGACCCACATGGCAGCTTACAACAGGCTATTAGTTAGAATTCTAGTCCCAGGGGATCCAATGACCTCTTCTGCACTCTGTAGGAACCAGGTATGTATGTGGTGCACAGATGTGCACATAGACAAAACACAGACAGACAGACACAGACAGATTAAAAATAAATTTTCTTTTAAAAAACATAACATACAAAGCTGGGTCTAGGACGAGGTCTTAAGTCTATAAAATACCTACTGCACAAGCATGAGGAACTGAGTTCACATCTGGGCACCAATGTAAAAACTGGATGCTGCAACTCCCTCTAACCCAAGCACTGTGGGCACAGATACAGGCGGATACCTAGAACTCCATGACCAGCAATCATTATTCTGGATAAAACACTGTGTTAACATCTCAAGACAGGGGTGTAGGAGAGGGCTGTGATCAAACACCTGCTGCCCTAAGTATGAGGACCCGAGTTCAGAGCCTCAGAACCCACGGAAATGCAAGTAGGTGAGGTAGCGCTCCTGCAATCCTAGGCTCTAAGGTAGACTCAGAGGATCTCAGAGCAAGCTGACTACCAAGACTAGTCACAGTGGGAACTCTGGGTTTGACCTACAGACCTTGGCTCAGTGAGTAAGCTTAGGTGGGAGCTGGATAGATGGTTCAGCAGATAAGGGTACTGGCCACCAAACCAAACTAAGCTCAATCCCTGGAACCTCTGCAAGTTGTCCTCTGCCTCTACATGTATGCCAAAGTACATGCTTAGCCTCTCACATACACACAAATGAATAAAGTAAGGTGGAAATTACTAAAGAATATATTCACCATCAGCCTTTAGCTTCTACACACACACACACACACACACACACACACGCACACACACACACGCACACACACACACGCACGCACGCACGCATGCACGCACGCACGCTGATATTTTAGGACATTTTAAGGAAAATGGGGGCAGTTATTTGAAAGAGAGATGCCTGTTTTGGGAATGGGGTTGTGTGTGTGTGTTTTTTTAACAGGCTGGCTTCAAACTAGAAAATGTAGCTGATGATGACACTGAATTCCTGATCTGTTGGTCTTTACTTCCAAGTGCTAAAATTTCAAGCAGGTACCAGCATGTTCCACCATGCTCAGGTGAAATGCCATCACTAACAACTATTTCCTATGTCAGTAGCCATAAAGCAATTTTACTGTTAAAGAAAGATGAAAATCTGATTACAAAGTCTAAAAAACCAGTGTTTGTGACAAAAACACACATCCCAGGATAAGGAAAAACTGTGTTTAAGACTTCAAATAAGGTCACAAGCTTAGGCAACAGCCTGGGGATTGATTGATTCTTAAGGGACAAATCTGTTTAGAGTAGTAAATGCCGCCAGGTGGTGGTGGCACAGGCCTTTAATCCCAGCACTCTAGAGGCAGAGGCAGGCGGATCTCTGTGAGTTTGAGACCAGTCTCGTCTACAGAGCGAGTTCCAAGACAGGCTCTAAAGCTATAGAGAAACCCTGTCTTAAAACAAACAAACAAACAAACAAAAAACCAGAAGTAGCAAATGCCTTCATTACACTGGCGGCATACACCTATAAAGTCAACACACTGAGGCTGGATCTTCAAAAGATCAGCAGTGGTTAGATACCAAGACACCTCACACACACGCACTATGCCCCTCGACCTCTCCCACTCACCACCCAATCTCAGAAAAGCCTAAACAAACAGAAAGAATTCAAGGGTTAGGACTGTGACTAGATCATAGGTGATTTCCCTAATGTGCAATGCCCAGCACTAGGGGTGTGGGTTGGGGGAACCGAATTTCAACTTAGTGGCAGCATAATGTTAAATTAGTTACAGGCAGGTAGTCTCTTAGTACTTTAGAGGGTGAGGCAGGAGGATACTGAGTTTGAGGCCATCCTTGATTACACAGCAAGTCCTGGGTCAGCCTTTGATACATAGCAAGACTGTGTACCAAAAAAAGAGAAAGACATATAATAGGGGAGACAATACCCTAACTAGACATAATATGCTACCAAATAATCACCCCAAAGAAAAAGGGAGGGCTGGAGAGATGGCTCAATGGTTAAGAGCACTGACTGCTTTTCCAGAGAACCTGAGTTCAATTCCCAGCAACAACATGGTGGCTCACAAGTATCTGTAATGAGATCTGGTGCCCTCTTCTGGTGCAGACAGATGTTGTATATATAGTAAATAAATACATCTAAAAAAAAAAGATGAGAAACATTTGGCCCATACTTAAAAAAAAAAAGGACGGGAGAGAGGGAAGGAAAAAGGGAGACATGCATGGTCATGAATTCCTTTAATCCTAGCACTTGGGAGGCACAGACATGTAGACCTCTGTTACTGAGGCTAGCCTGGTCTACATATGGAGTTCCAGGTCAGCCAGGGCTACATAATAAGACACTGTCACAAAACAAACAAACAAATGTGCTAATAAGGAGCCCGGTGTGCAGCACACATGTGCTTCAGCATGCCCACTACAGGGAGAGCCCATGCTTCTGATAAAGCTTTTCCTCAGGTGAGAGCTAAGCCTAGAAGATCTTTACATGCAATGCAGCTTCTGCTAGTGGCAGTTCGCTTTAGGAGATCCAAAGATTACAAATGACTTGAAATATGACAATGATGACTCACAAGCTTCCCTCAATACACACTCTCAGTACAACAGAGAGTAGGAAACAGACAGATACCAGGACTGACAGCTGCAGGTCTAGCAAACACTATTTCTCAATGACTGGAGTCCATCGGACATGGCTGTAAGCATTTGGACACTGAAGTTGTACCTGATTCATATCCCTGTGTAGCTGAGGAGACAAACTTATCCTCTAAGTTACACATAAAAACCAATGCAACTACTTTTAGACATTTGTACACAGAATCAAGAATAGCTAAAAAAAACCTTCCCAACTAGCAATGCTGCATATCAAATACTACAGCTTTCCAAGGAAGTAAAAAAGACAAAAAGGAAACATAAGCAACATTCTGAAAAGGACTCATTTCCAGACAGTACCAACCCTCTCTACAGAGAGCTGATTCTTACCTTCTGGGGAACTGGAATGACTGGGGACGCCTCCTCTGATGATGGAGTCATCAGCAGCTTGCCTGTCTGTGGACTTATATCTATTCTCAGGAGATCACATGTCTCTCTATCTCGGCTTGCTCATTAGTATAAGCCTCGACTTCAATACGCAAGCATCCAGTGTTTTAGATGAGGAGCAAATGCTAATTCACATGCTTTCCCAGACATTTATTTGGTATTTTTAACTTGTCAAAGTCAAAATTGTAGGAGCACTAAAACTGCTGTCAACTTTAGGGACATTACCTTATGTTGGAAACTTCCTAAAGTACAGAACTGTCATCACCCAGCAATCTGATACACAGGCATGTTTAGAAACGACTTCCTTTGTGATTTTCTTCAGAATTTAAAACAACTATACTCACAAAAGCCAACCAAACTATCCAACCCTTTGTAATTGGAGAACTGGCAGTGCTGACTCCTCCTGGGAGCTTGGTGAGACTTAAACTATCAGAACTCACCACAGACCTACTCAGCCACATTCTGCATTTAACAAGATCCCCAGAAGTGGAAGCTTGGGAGGGCAAATCATTACCCCAAATCATTCCCCAAAAACTCACCATCACAATTCACACCCTGCTGGAATGGGCCTCAGCCCAACCCCCATACCCAACAATCATTTCAGGAGGCCCAAGAGGGCCCAGGCCCGGGCACCACACGGGTGTACATCCATCCACTATAAAGATAAGGATGCCAGAGCCCTCGCTCTGCAGGACCACAGACACACCAGGTGGACAGGAAAGGAATTTATCTTTTAAGTTGGTGACAAGCTTATCTGGCAGCACAATGAAGTAAGAAAAGAGCAGTACCTAGCCCAGTTCAGGAGAAGAGAGAGACAGGGACAATCGGAGTAGAAGGGAAGAAGAAAGCCTCTTAACAGAAAGAAGCAGGTGACCACAGCAGAAACCCGGAAGCCTGATGGTCTTCAAACCGCAATGCAAGCAGAACCTCCACCTGAAGTCATGGGCTGGGGATGGAGCTCAGTAGCTGGCTAGGAGCTCAGCATGTGCCAGGCCTGGTTCCGTCCCCGGCACTGCAAAATCAAGACCAAACACAAACAAAATTATAACCAGGTGGTGGTGGCAGTACACACCTTCAATCGAAGCACCTAGGAAGCAGAGGCAGGCAGATCTCTGTGAGTTCCAGGACAGCCAGGGTTACACAGGAAAACCCTGTCTCGAAAAACAAACAAACAAACGAACAAAAAATTATCAAGTAAAGCATGTAAAGGCCTGGATTTCATGTTTTCCAAAACAAATCTGTATAATAGAAAGTCATTTCCAAATCCCTGTACTGAGTTTTTAAGAATTTAGTTTTTTTAAAAGAATTTTAATTTTTTACAACATTTTTATTTATTTTTGTGTGTGGAAGTCAGAAGACAGCTTGAGGAAGTCAGCTCAGGTCCTTGGGATTGGCAGTGAGCCCCTTTACCTGTTAGGTCATCATGCTGGGCCCCAGAGGTATGTGGTTTGGAGAGTGGATCGGGGAGTGGATTGGGGTGTTCCACAGAAAGAAGGCTGTGATTTACAAAGCTGGAGACCGACAGATTTATGCCTTATGAAGTTTCTAACATCTCTTAAATTGAATGTGATTTTACTGCTTCTGAAATCTCACTATGTAAATAGCCTTTTATTCAGATGACCTGTCTTGCTCATGTGTCGTTAAGTGTTCCACGGTCTGTTTAATAATAGATTGGGAAAGTTTACTTTACTACTGACTTTCTTCCTATCCCAGTTGTACTCCACGAGATCTGAGTAAAACCAGTTTAGAAGCAATGACCTGCAAACCTGGACAGGTAAGTGATCATGCTAATAGTTATGTGTATAAATCAAAACCTCCCTCTGTGGAATCCACCCATCCACTCCCCAACCGTAAATGGAAACCAGATCTTACAACACCCCTGCGTGTGGAGGAAAGGCACAGAGCTAAGCACCGGGTCAGAAACACAGCCAAAACCCCCTGCTCCCCAATGGAAACAGAGCAGAGAGTTCCTGTTAGTATGGGGATGCCTATGATGCCAACATATTAACTTACATTATGAGCACAGCTATCAAGTAAGTGTTACTGGATCTAAAAAAGTAGCAGTATGTCTCAAGGCACCATCTCTCCATGGCTCTTCTGTCTAAGGGTGGGTTCTCTTCAGTTCATAAAGAAGATAGCTCATGAAAGAGGACACAGACTAAGCCTGTGGGCTAACTCACATCTTCCCACAGTTGGAAAAGACCCTTCTCTAGGCAGAAGCCTAACTCTGTGCCCTGGACCTCTGGAAAAGAGTTCACAATCAACAACTAAAACCATAAATGAATTAGGGTGGCTGAATTTAAATGAACCCTATAGCAATAGCACTTTAAATACCAGTTCTTTACTGACTGTAGTTCAGGTGCCTGCTTATCAAGAGCTGTTAATTCCTAATGTGAGACATCAACAGGGATGCCTCCCAGGAACTTTATAAAGCTGAAGCAAATGAACCAAACTTCCTCTTTAAGCCTCCCAGCTACAACTCTTAGCACGGGCCTTTTTACCAGGTATAGGTACAGGTGGGGCACAGCCTTCATCATGAGCACCCTGTGCACAAACTGTCCTTGAGTTATTACAAAATGTAAGAGAGCATTGTACAAACCTAATCCTAACAGTTACTCCCATTGTTGTTAAAGTTATTATTTTGTAAATCGCTCACTTAATCCTCTCATTCTATTTACATGGTGGTTCATAGCTGCTGGGATGGTCAACTTCCTCAACCCCAGGAAGAAACAACACCTGGTGATTAAATAACTTGCCCAACTGCAGTCAGTCAGGTAGCTGACTTGTGGCAAAGCAGGAATATGGACAAAGAGGAAGCGTGGGAAGGCACAGGGCGGCAGGTGGTACCTAGAGCAGTCATATATGGCTTTCCTTGACTCCCAGCTACCTTGACCCCATTATTCTTTCTTATGATGCCAAATAATAAAATAAGTGAGTCAAAACCGCTCCAAGGAAAGTTTTCAGAATTTTTCATATAAAACAAAAGCAGGCAGTGGAAGGATCCTAGAACATTCTGAATCTGCCAATGGAGTCCCAGAGATAAAAACCGGTCTCACAATACATGCCCCATAAAAAGGAAAATACGGGCTGGGGATGTAGCCCAGTTGGTAGAATGCTTGCCTATGAGGCATGAAGCCCTAGGTTCAGTCCCCAGCACCAATAGACAGGCGTGCTGCTGCCTATAATCCCAGCATTCAGGACGATCAGAAAGAAGTTCATCACCTGACTTGGGAGGCAGAGGCAGGCGGATCTCTGTAAGTTCGAGGCCAGCCTGGTCTACAAGAGCTAGTTCCAGGACAGCTTCCAAAGCCACAGAGAAACCCTGTCTCGAAAAACCAAAAAAAAAAAAAAAAAAAGAAGTTCATAACCTGATACACAGTGAGTTCCAAGAAACCCAGGACACATGAGACCCTGCCTCATGAAAGAGAAAGGCAAAGGACACATGAGTCACAAAGAACGCATGAAGCTATTTTTTTTTCCTAGTTTCAACTCCAGTATAGTTTTCTTTCATTTACATGGTAGATCTGTGAATTCAGTTTGTGTGTACTGAAGCATTAAGAACCATTTCTACATTCCAAAAGAATCCAACATGTGGTATTGCTTTGAGACAGTGATTGTGAAAGCTGGGCTCTCTTTCTAATTCCACTGACCATTAATGCAACAGGAATTAGGTATGACTAGTCACTGAATACATTTATTACACTTACCCACTTAGGAAAAAATTATTATTATTATTATTATTATTATTATTTGTTTTTTGAGACAGAGTTTCTCTGTGTAGCTTTTGAGCCTCTCCTGGCACTTGCTCTGTAGACCAGACTGTCCTTGAACTCAGAGATTCTCCTGCCTCTGCCTCCCAAGTGCTGGGATTAAAGGTGTGTGCCAACATCACCCAGAAAAAAAATTATTATTTTTAAATTCACTTTTAGGATAAAGACTTTTTAACCTGAAATTTTTCCTTTTTTTCTTTTTAATACTACTTTAAAAATTCTATTTGTAGTTGTTTAATATGTAAATTGTATTGCTGTATATAAATTTTTTAGAAGGAATTACACAGCTGAGACATTGCAAAGACTTATCTGAAAACAATTACATAATCAGTTCATATGTGACTTGTTTTTCAAAAGTATACATGAAACCACACAATCAGAAAAAAAGAAGAATCATAATCATCTTGGCAAATAAAGAGTACATATTTAACTATATGAAACCAATAATGACTTTTTTTTTTTTTTTTTTTTTTTTGCTTTTCAAGACAGGGTTTCTCTGTGTAGCCTTGGTTGCCCTGGAACTTACTCTGTAGACCAGGCTGACCTCGAACTCACAGAGCTCCACCTGCCTCTGCCTCCCGAGTGCTGAGATTAAAGGTGTGTGCCACCACTGCCAGGCCCAACAACAACTGTTAAAGGGAAGTCAGCAAGGGCTGGAAAGCTGGCTAAGCAGTTAAGAGGACACACTGTTCTTACAGAGGACATGAGTTTGGGTCCCAGTATTGATGTCAGATAGCTACTAACCACCTGTAACTCACTCAGATACACATATACATATACATATACACAATAAAAGGTTTTTAAAAAAATTCCTTCATCTAAAAAAGCACATTTACAAAAAACAAGAGCAGTGATCTTGCACAATGCTGAAATGATGTAGTACCCTCAGCCCCAGAACCAGGTGCTGTTTCTGTTCAACCCTATCCTGGTAGTTCTAAACAGTCCAAGAAAGCAAGAAAAAGAAAGAAAAATTATAATAGGGGAGAAAAATTATCAGGGAACAGGACTGTGCTCATGGAAAACTACCAAGAATCTAATGTAACTCCCATCCCTGCAGAGGACATAGTGGGTCATGACAAACTGACAAAGCTTCAACTAGAAAAAGACACAATAAATAACAAAATCACACTTCTACATATGATGAAGGGTTGTGGAAGTGCTGGAGAGCAAAACTGGAATTCCAGAGAGGCACGAGTACATGGGACTGAGTTGACCATCTCCAGACAGCGTCTCTGGGAGTGTTTGCTGACTGTGAGTGCAGATTATGCTTGTCCCGACAGGGTGCCCTATTACATAAAGAAAGGGGTTACAGTAAAGCTTTGACGATGGTATGGGGTTGATGTGGCAGATGAATGCTACAAGGAGCTCCAAATTTTTAGCTAATTCTTCCCATAGACTCTCTAAAATTCCACTGCATAGCTACCAGAATGGGTAGCACCCTAGCTCATACACTGATACAGGAACACAAATCCACAGTCATCTTCAAAACTCTTCCTACAAGCATGGTGGTTTGCCCCTATAATCTCAGCCTTCCAGGGTACGGAAGGGACAATTACCACAAATTCAAGACTGGCTTGGACTCCACAGTGAGACCCTGGCTAAAAAAGAAGAAAAACAACCATAAACATTCACTATGTAATAATGTTGACACTGTGAACTAACAATTCTAGTATCAAATATATATTCAAAATAATATATCTTATTTCCATAGCATAGTAGCACTATTTATAATTGTCCAAACTAAATATGATAGGCCCAGTGACTATAAGGAAATATACTGTGGATGGGGTGATGGCACATGCCTTTAATCTCAGCACTCTGGAGGCAGAGGCAGATGGATCTCTGTGAGTTCAAGGCCAGCCTGGTCTACAGTCAGGGCTGTTACACAGAGAAACCCTGTCTCAAAGAGAGAGAGACAGAGATACTGAGGTTCAATCACACAAATGAGTTAACATATACCAATGAGAAAACAAAACAGAGCAGAGAAAGAATGGGCCTCACTAAGAGGTGGCTGAGCGAAAGAGGCTGGATACAAGAATAAATGCTATATACTTGCATATATATCTGTTGGAGTTCCCCGAATTGAGGAGGGGTCCCCAAGCTGGATTCGTCGCTCCAAGAATCAAGAGTCCACGCACCAATTGATGCAACACGCAAGAGGCTTTAATTAGGCATCTGCAGATGGGCCTCTCGGTCAGCTTTTAGACCGATTGGCCCCGAGGTTCAGTTACAATCAGCTTTTAATGACAAAAACCACAAGCCTTTGGGAGGGTCCCTATCTTGTGATGGGGGGGGGGTTCGTGACCACTGACCAGGGGAAGTAGATGTCTTCCTGACCTACACGTTGTAAATTCCTCAAACCTTGGTATGAGTTAATCATCTCTCCCTAAGTAAATGGTGGTTATCATCTCCTTGTTTCCCATCTCTGACACCCTGGTCAGTTCTTCACAGGTGGTCAGCAGCCCGGAATTTGGCCTTTTGTGGGTTTACAGCCCTTCTGCAATTAAGGTTGCTAAACCATACATCCCATTCTGTGGTTTGGCCAGTTCCTGGGATGTGGCCCTTTGTTTACTTTCTGAGTTCTCTAGTGGGGTGCCCTCCCTGTTTAAGCTTATATTTTATTTCTATAAATTCGGGATCTTTCATATCAAGCATAAAAACAAATCAAACTATATGTTCATCTGGAAGGCCATTACCTTGGTGAGGCACAGTAATTAAAAGGATTACAAGGAATTCTTCCTGGTCATGTGCTGGTTATACAGGTATGTTCAGTTTGTAAAACCACGTCATGTTAAACACCTATTATATTACAATCAAAACTCTTTTCGTAAAATAAAAATCAATTACTAACATAAATATCAATCATCAAAAGTCATCCTAAAAACCTTAACAATAGGGCTGCAGAGACGCCTCTGTGGTTAAGAGCACTAACTGTTTTTTCAGAGGTCCTCGGTTCCATTCCCAGCATCCACATGGCAGCTAACAACTGTCTGTAACTTCAAGATCTGACACCCTCACACAGACATACATGCAAGCAAAATGCCAATGTACAAAAATAAGAATAAATTATTAAAAAAAAAAACTTGCTGGGCGTTGGTGGTG
Source organism: Mesocricetus auratus (assembly GCF_017639785.1). Classification (NCBI taxonomy): domain Eukaryota; kingdom Metazoa; phylum Chordata; class Mammalia; order Rodentia; family Cricetidae; genus Mesocricetus; species Mesocricetus auratus. Next base: position 23,654,440 of record NW_024429182.1, on the reverse strand, counting down.
CACGCCTTTAATCCCAGCACTCGGGAGACAGAGGCAGGCGGATCTCTGTGAGTTCGAGGCCAACCTGATCTACAGAGCAAGTTCCAGGACAGTCTCCAAAACAATACAAAGAAACCCTGTCTCGAAAAACCAAAAAAAACAAAACAAAACAAAAAACCCTTAACAATATTCCAATCCAAGAAAACTAAGAAATAATTGCCTACACCGGGCGGTGGTGGCACATGCCTTTAATCCCAGCACTTGGGAGGCAGAGGCAGGCGGATCTTTGTGAGTTCGAGGCCAGGCTGGACCGACAGCCTCCAAAACAATACAGAGAAACCCTGTCTCATAAAACCAAAAAAAAAAAAAAAAAAAAACCAACAACAACAAAAAAGAAATAATAGCCTAATTCCTGTGGCAATTCTCAGTCTAACCCTTTCTGCATGTGTCCTATGACAACTACTTCTGTTGATGCTGCCTTGAACACGGGAAACAGGGAACCCAACTGAGCTTGGTGTTGTGACACAGGCCTGTAACCCCAGCACTTGGGAGGATGATACAGGAGGATCATGAGTTTAAGGCCAGCCCAGGACATAGAGCAAGATCTTGAGGGGGAAGATGAGGGGCTGGGAAGCACAACAAGGGGATTAGGCAGAGTGGTGCATTACTTTTATTCCTAGCACTCACTCAGGACGCAGAGGCAGGTGAACCTCTTAAGAGTTCTACAGAGCAAGTTCCACGACAGCTAGATCTACACAGAGAAACCCTGTCTCAAAAAACAAAAACAAAAAAAAAATTATACAGATTCTTTATCTTTAAAAGAATATCCTTGAGGGCTCATTTGAACACTACATATATATCCCGGTTGGGACACAAGACAATCTGCTCACCTCAGATAATGCTGGCTAAGAAAAACCCACTGACCATGGCTTAGTAGTTATATTTTGTCATTAGCAAATGACCTCTTTGTTCCTCTGATCTGGGTTACTATGGGACTCACTTGGAATTGGACTTTCTCATCTCAAGAGTCAAAATGTTCACTTCAGTTATTAAGTTGACAGGAACATGCTGCCATCAGACTTGGGCAGATTTCACAGGTTTTCTCCAGTGAAATACGCTTAACTAAACTTCATTAGGGCACTGTCCGGCACATACAAGGCATCAACAATGGCAGCCTTATTATTAGAATCATCTTTGTTATTATGGTCCTAGAAGGGTGAGATGCAAGCAGCCTGCCTCAGTAACCACTGTGTTATTACTGGCATTCTTACTACAGGCTCGTGCAAATTCCGATTGTATACTGTCATCTCCAGAGGTCAAAACTCATTGGAAAGACTATCAAGAAAGCAGGTAACTAGTTATTCTTGTGTAATTGCTATTAAGGCAATATTTATTTATAGTCAGTACTTTCCAGCTGTTGACAACTTTACCCCCGCTCCCAAGGGACATTTTTTGACTGTCACAAATGAAGAGTGCTGAGGCCAGGGATGCTGCAAGCTTCCTGCAGTGCACATGACAGCTCCACAGTAAAGGGTCATCTGGCTCACAATGCCAACAATGCTGAGGATGGGAGACTCCTTTACAGCTCTGCTTTATCACCCCCAAAACGATGAATGAGAATCACTGCGTCCATACACTTACGGCCAGGAGACAGCGTCATCAAAATGCATAAACTATCATAAACCCCATTCTACCTACCTACCTACATCTGAACCACAAAAGGCTTAAAAGAAAATGAAGAAAACTGACCCTGAAGGAAAGAGAAAAAAAGAGCTACAGGAACCTTTTCCTGGAATGAGTAATCTGGGGCACAAATACAGAGGCGAACCTTAAAAAAGACACACCGAGCCCTTAGAAGCATGTACTGGATGGTCCTTCCCGATACTGTTCAGTCAGGATCTTGGACAACACATACGGTTATTAAAGGACATACATTCAATGAACCCATTAGATAGAGCCTGGGAAATGAGACCTCAGGGAAGTTACTTGGCTAAAGGCATACAGGCTTTAGACAGAAGGACTGGGAATCAAATCTAAATCTTTAGACATCGAGCACCATGTCTTAACCAAATTGCTCATCTAACTTACCCATAGACTATACAGTTCTAGAAGGATGGGCTACCTGTAGGTCATCTTTATTGTGTACTTTTCTTTACAGAAGTTTTTGAAAAGCCAGGCTTACTGGACTTGAAGGCACTATTCTCTGCTCACTGAATTTATATAGCCCCAAATGAACTTGTCTTTGCTCATTAGGACTGTCCATATCACAACAAGGCTAATCAACAGAGAAAAACAAAGCAAGACACTAATGCTTCAAGGATACCCATCTTTCTTAAGTCTGCACCCTGAATTATGTAGACAACGTGCAGAGTTAGGACTTATTCTGAGCTCTATTTTCAACTTTTTCCTTCCTTCCTTTTTCTTTTCTTTCTTTCTTTCTTTTTTGGTTTTTCAAGACAGGGTTTCTCTTATTGTTTTGAAGGCTGTCCTGGAACTCGCTTGGTAGACTAGGCTGGCCTCGAACTCACACAGATCCGCCTGCCTCTACCTCCCTAGTGCTGGGATTAAAGGTGTGTGCCACCACCATCTGGAACTCAAGCCTTATAGTAGCTGCATCCCTCGGTGGACCAAGGGCAGCACCTCCATCTCTGCAGCCACAGGAGACAAAACTTGAGTCAGGTGCAGAGGTGTACCCAAGGAGAACAGCTGCAAATGTCTGCCACAGCTCAACTGTTATGAATAAACAGGGCAATCATTCACTGGCAGCATGGACTGACAAGAGCCGGAGAAGCAACTTCACAGGCAAGGATGTGCCAGCAGGGATGAGACAGGCGTTGGTCACACTGAGGCGGGGAACAGGCAATGAGGGATATGTAGGTTAATGAGAACCAGGGTCTTCACAGCAGGGAAAAGAGTTACAAATATGCAAAAAATAAAATCAAAATTAATTTGTAATTCACTGGGGCTGGCTGTGTGATCTTGCAGCTTTCAGTATACAAGCAGATGTAAACATGTCTGTATGTGTATGTGTTTCTATTTACACACTTGAATACATATATATACATGTACATGAATAAACACATACAGGTACATTTATTTATCCACATTGATGGGGGAAGTCCTATGTATATGTCAATAAAGCACTGTTGGGCCAATAGGGAACCAAGATAGGTGGGACTAGGAGTCCAGGAGAACTCTTGGAAGGAGAAACACAGAGAATCAAGATGTAACGCCATGGGGTAGGAAGCCCGGAACTATTCTCCGGTAAGAGACATACTTAGATTAACAATTATGGAGTAATTACTTAAGTCAGAGCTAGCCAGTAAGAAACAAGCAAGGCCAACAGCTTCATAATTAATATAGTGTCTTATGTGTTATTTGGGACTGATGCGGCTCTAGAACCAGGCTGGCGGGAAGGCTTCTCTCAGGGAAAAGGTTTTTCTTTACACCACATATATCTATTTATTTGTATACATAAACCTCCTAACTTTGTCCTGTCCACTGAGAGGACCTGGGGCCCTGATTCTTCCCTTCCTAAGTAGCAAAGAGTGAACATAGCACCACAAATTTGCCTTCTAACTTTGGCTTCTCCACTAAAAACAGCCATGACTCCTTGGAGAAATGGTCAATTCCATGACTAGAATATCAAAGTAACAAACCTGAAACATCTTGGGGACCAAAAAATAATAAAGTGCTAACAGAATGATTAGCTAGATGTCAATGGATCTAGCATTCAGACTCCCAATGTCCGCATTTAAAACAGTAAGATTACATTAAATAATAACAGTAATGAATTAAAGCTAACCAGGCATGATGACTCAGGAGGCAGAGACATGAGGCTCAGGAGTTCAAGGTCATCCTCTAATACATAACAAGCCCAGCACTAGCCAGGGCTACATAAGCCCCTGTTTCAGAAAACAAAAAGGCCTAGACAGAAACCTCTATGAGCATCTGGAGAGACATCTCATTTGATAAAATATTTGCTATGCAAGCATGAGGGGCTGAGTTTAGATCCCAAACATCCACATGACAAAACCAGGCATGGTGGCATGCACCTAGAATCCTAGTTAGTACTGGAGAGGCAGAGGAGGGTCCTGGAGCTTACTGTCCAGCCAATCTTGGGAAGCAAGTGTGTGCTCCTCAGATTCAATTTGAGACATCACATCTCAAAAAAGTAAGGTGAAGAGCGATAGACGAATACATCTTACGTTGACCTCCAGCCTCCACACTATACATGCACACATATGCACACACATGAACATGTACACACATGCACACACAAAGGCAAACCACTGTGTAAAGCAGCACATCATAAATCTATACTGAAAGATAAACAAGAAGAAAAAGGGGAGCACAGATGGCACATTCCTACAACAGTAGCACTCGGGAGGCTGAGACGGGAGGAACATAAATCAAGACCAAGGGCTGAGGAGGTTAGTAGGTAAAGTGCCTGCTGTGTAGGCACAAGCACACCCACATGAAAGCCAGGCATGGTGGCACTCATCTATAATCTAGAACTGGGATGTAGGGGTAAGGGGCAAGGACAGGTGGATTCCCAGAGCTCACTGGCCTGACCGTCTAGCTGGATCAGTAACCTCCACATTAAGTGAGAGACCCTGTTTCAAAAAAAGTAAGGTCGAGAGCAATTAAGGGTGATGTTCAACATCAACTTTTGGCCTCCACACAGGCACTCAGGTGGACGGACACACACACACACACACACACACACACACACACACACACACACACACACACACAGCCAGCCTGAGCTACAAAAAAACAAACAAATAGTGTAGCGTATGCCTTTAATCCCAGCACTCGGGAGACAGAGGCAGGCGGATCTCTGTGGGTTCCAGGCCAGCCTGGTCTACAAAGCGAGTTCCAGGACAGCCTCCAAAACAATACAGAGAAACCCTGTCTCAAAAAATCAAACAAACAAATAAAAGCACAGTTTAGTTTTAAAAATGTGTTTAATAAGTTTTAAAGTATTTCCCCAAAAGACAACAAACGGAAAAAAAAAACTTTATAACAAATAAGGCTATCTAGGATGAACTTTTAAATTGATAAAAGTAAGCCAGGCAGTGGTAGCACACACTTTTAATACCAGCACTAGGGAGGCGAGGCAGGCAGATCTCTGAGTTCAAGGTCAGTCTGGTCTATAGAGCTCATTCCAGGACAGCCAGGGTTATACAGAGAAACTCTGTCTTGGGGGGAAAAAAAACAAATCTAATAAAAGTATCAGTAAAGAGACCAATGAACTCCAGACACCATTTGCTAGCACACCATGGGAGCACTGATATCCGTCCTGTGGTAGTCTCTGGGAGCTAGAAAGCGTAGTTCAAGTATGTAAACTTGAACTAGGAACATTCTACAAGGCATGTAAACTCCAGAGTCAAGGTCATAAAAGGTAAGCAAAGACTGTGGAACTAAGTCAAAGCCTAAGACTAAGAAAAGCCACAACAAAAGAGCTGAGTGTCTTCTTTTAAGATCTCTGGAGCTACTGATAAATCTGAAAGGCCTGCGGTTGGCATGGCAGGAGTGTACCAATGTTAGTTTTCTCCTTCCCTCCCTCTTTTACTTTTTTGTTCCTCTAGGTACAATGAGGTATTTTCACATATGCATACACTGTGGAATGATTAAATTAGTATGTTACCGCATATATTTATTATTTTGAGGTAAAAAAACATTTGAATTTTTCTTCCTTAGCAATTTTGAAACACGCAATACATTATTAACTATAGTCACCATTCTGAAAAATACAACTGAGAAACTTATTTCTCAGCTGGGGACATAGCTCGGTGACACAGTACTTGACCATGGGTTCACTCTTTAGCACTCCACAGTCAAAGGCTTTCAAGACCGTGGCTCTTCTTACAGTCCACCTCTGTAAGTTTCTCCTTTTTCCAACTCAACAACATGAATATAGGTCCAGCTTTTCCCCAAAGTCTGTGTGCCTGAGGCATGACATTCTGGGGACTGACTACTGAGCCCAGACTTTACAGGCCAACACAAATTGCACAACCTTGTAAATGTCAGCTGGTGCCTCTCTTCTTCCTTGCTCTCTGGAAGATGCTCATTTAGAATGGCATGGATTCTTCCACCAGTCCCAGAGAAAAACTACCTGCCTCTGCAAGTAGCACTGCAGAGAAGACAATGTCCAGCTCGAGAGCCAAGAGCCCTCAGACCCAAACTGTGTGCTCTGTGACTTCAGGAACTAAATACCATGGCATCCCACATAGCCATTTCCAACATCCCGAACCTTCACCATAAGGAAGTCAGGAGGAGGTTCTAGAGCCAGATAAGTCGAGGTAGCAGAAAAGCAACTGCCAATGAGAGACAACTGTGTGGCTGAGGAGCCAGCACCGACAGGTGACCAAGAACCTGGCCAACACACTCCTGGAAATGTTCTAATACAAGCTACATGTGGTGGCTCACACTTAGGATCCCAGGACTGGGAAGGCTGAGGCAGGGAGACCTCAGGTCTGAAAGTCAGCCTGGTCTACATAGAAAGTGCAAAGCCAGGCAGAACTACATAGGAACTCTGACTTACTAAAGCTGACTGACTAGCTGAGTGAATGAGAGAGAGAGAGAGAGAGAGAGAGAGAGAGAGAGAGAGAGAGAGAGAGAGAGAGAGAGAGACAGAGACAGAGACAGAGACAGACAGAGACAGACAGAGACAGAGACAGACAGACAGAGACAGACAGAGACAGAGACAGACAGACAGAGACAGAGAGACAGAGACAGAGAGACAGAGACAGAGAGACAGAGACAGAGAGAGAATCTTCTAATTCAGAGCACCCAGAACTAGAACAACCCAGCATGGGACAAGCCAGGGAGGGGTAGCCACCTACAGGTGGGACAGACTAGAGGTGAGCCTTGTTCCTTTGGAGCTCCTGCTCCAAACAGAACTCATGTCCCAAAACCAGGTATCCTACAAAGCTGAGCTGAGCAAGCATCATGCTCACAGCAGCAGCCAGGACTAGTCGCATAAAAACACCCTGGCTGCTGGAATACAGAGCAGCATGAGGAAAATGGCAGAACTTAGAAAGGCCTCTCTATCTATCCCTCCCTCTTCCCTCTCTGGTTTTGAGACATGGTCTCAAGTAAGCCAGCCTGGTCTACACTCAAACTCCTTCCTCCACCTCCTGATTGCAGGGATTACAGGCTTGAGTCACCACACCCAGCAACCTTTTCTCATTAATATTAGGATATACTGCTAACGTTTTTCTACTTCTACCCTCCTAGCCCCTCCTCCCGCTTTTCCCATTCTTTTTCCTAGGCTCTTATTCTCCACTAGTCTTCCTTTAAGTCACTCACAGACACCTTTACTCTTGTTTTTGCTTAGGCCTGCTTTTCCCCGATTTTTCCAGACTTAATACCTCATTTTTTGTTTTTCAGAATAATTGTGTTGGGCCCCATGAAACTCAGCTTCTATCCTTTACTGTTTGTCAATGGCCAACAAAATGGTCTTTTACCTTTTCTCAATATCCCATTTCTCCTCACAACATTTTTTAAATAATTTATTTATTTTTATTTTATGTGCATTGATGTTTTGCCTGCGTATATGTCTGTGTAAGGATGCCAGATCTGCTGGAACTGGAGTTACAGACAGTTGTGAGCCGCCTAGTGGGTGCTGGGAATTGAACTCGGGTCCTCTGGAAGAGCAGTCAGTGCTCTTAACCACTGAGCCATCTTTCCAGCCCTCCTCACAACATTTTTGACTAAGCATATCCAGCCATTCAACTTCTGATATCATCTTCTGTTCTTTGGATCCCAAGCTCTCCAAATGTGTTTCCTCTGTATCTCTAGATGCCAGCAATTCCACGAGGCCACGTACCATCCATCTCTACGTACATATTTTCTGTATAACCAAGCATGTCCATACTCTCAGCTCTACATCCAATCTAAGAAAACAGCTTAGCATTCTAACCAAAGTCCAGTCACACTTCAAAGGGTTCTAGCAAGTCTCCCCTGACTACCGATTGCTTTAGACTCAGCACCATTGTGCATATCCTTCCCATGTGATCAGGGACTGTTCAGTCCGGTCCACTATCCTAAGAAGCCCTGAGTCATCCAACATCCGGAAGGCAAAAGCTAGTCTGAAGTGCCTACAAGACTGCCACTGTGCCCCACCGTTGTACCTGACCAACCTGTTCTCTTGGCACGCCTTGGGAAAACCAGTCACCTGCCAGACAGGACAAACAACTCACCTTGATGGCCTTCTTCCCAGTCTGTAGCTCAGTCCCCTGAGTCTTCTGGGCTCTGATTGTTCCTCCTCATCTAGGCTCATGCAGCACTCATTTTAAAGTCATTAATTCTAAGACCTTGGGCTCCACCCCTACACGCCCAAACAACCATTAGAGACTGCTGGGTCTTCTTATCCTTATCATTTACACTTCCAGGTATCTATGTAGCCCACCCCGGCCTAGAATTCCTGAACTCAAGTTATCCTCCAACGTCACCCATCAAAGCAGCCGGGATTACATGTGTATACCACTACACCTAGCTCCATTCATATTCATCCATCTCTGACCCCACCCAGCCCAGCGGACCTTCCGCGTGATAGGCAAGCCCTCACCAACTAGGGTACACTAGCCCCTATTTGTACAGCTTTGATGTCTACTTGAATTTCAAATTGTGTTTCTAAAAACTAAAGAGATTAGCATTCACATATCATCACTGAAAGTGATGTATTTTTACTTCCTATGGAATAAAAATCTTCTGTTTCTCAATGATATATCATGAGTCTTCCTATTTCCTATTAGCCTTTGCTAATTCCTTGTCTTCTAAGTATAAGTCTATCAACTATACCCCATTTATCCAAATTTGATAATTTGTTCACACCCTAAGTTCTCAATTAAACCCTTCCTGATCTCTATCAGCAGAGGGTAAACAGTGCAAATGACATCCACATTCTCAAGAGGTAGGGTAGATAGCTTTTGATCGTTCGATGAGTTATAGATGTTTGTCATCATTTAGGAGTTGATAACAACTTGTTATTAGTTATGGTCAGGAAAAAAGCTAAACAAAGGAGTTAGATTCAAGGATCTCCTTTCTGAAGAAAAAGGGGGGTACAGTATAAAAATGATGAGATAAAAGGGTGAATTTTTGAGCCTACTTTTGGGGGGGTGAGACAGAGTTTCCCTGTGTAGCCCTGGCTGTCCTGGGACTCACTCTGTAGACCAGACTGTCCTGAAACTCACACAGATCCACCTGCCTTTGCCTCCCAAATGATGGGATTAAAGGTATGTGCCACCACCACCCAGCTGTTGAGCCTATGTTTAAATAACCACTAGTCTCAAATAGATTTCTGCATATACTGTACATGTTTCTATTCTTGTATATTTATACAGTTTATTTTAAAAGGTTATATAAAGTTTTAATTTTTAAAAGCTATTTATGATAATACATACAGGTTAATAGTCATCTTTATCAAATTTATGTTAGGTATGTTTTTAAGACCATGCATAGGTATTTTTAAATAGATAGAAGATGGTCCTCGAACACTTCAAAGACCTATAGAATATGTCATTTAAAATGTTTTAGTAGCATAAGGCTTTTCATGATAACAAGACACATATGCTCCTGGCAACACCAATTTACTTTAGAGAAGATGATGGCCATTGAAGAACCTCCATACGAAGTTTGTTTTCTTTGTGGCAAGTTAGCCACTGGGCAAGAAACTGTCCTTGCCTCAACTTCTGACAGTATGCTGTCCAAACTGGACAAGCAGGACACAAAAATTAAGCAACTACCAAATTTTGCCAAGACAAAGTAAGATAGTCCTCCAAAATTCCTGCTTCACAGAAAAAAGTCTGTCAGACATTCTAGGCTTGTAAGCTGAAAGTGGATGCCCCAACGTTGCAGAGGAACCTTGAGTCCAGGCAGCCAGATACTTGTCATTTCTATAGTTCTAGAAGTTGTTTGTTCTATATTTCCCGTTTACTCAGGTAATATTATATCCTTCTCAGATCTTTGATGGGGCTGAAGACTAGATATAGTTTGGCAGCTTTCCTTGTTACCAAATTCAGAAAACAATCTTACATAAGAGATGTAAAGTTACGCCTTTAATCCCAGCACTCGGGAGGCAGAGGCAGGCGGATCTCTGTGAGTTCGAGGCCAGCCTGGTCTACAGAGTGAGTTCCAGGACAGCCTCCAAAACAATACAGAGAAACCCTGTCTTGAAAAACCAAAAAACCAAAAAAAAAAAAAAAAAAAAAAAAAATAGAGATGTAAAGTTTATAAGGTTGAGAAACCTTATAAACCTTAAGTTGTTTATCTAAGATATGTTAAAGTCTAAAAACATACTGTTTAGGATGGTAATACAGGTTATGATAGAAAGTGATTTCAGTATAAAACCTTAAACTAAGATAGGATAATACAAAGCCGGGCAGTAGTGGCCCTCGCCTTTAATCCCAGCATTTGGGAGGCAGAGGAAGGCAGATCTCTGTGAGTTGAGACCAGCCTGGTCTACAGAGCACAGCCTCCAAAGCCACAGAAAACCCGTCTTGAAAAATAAAAAAAGATAAACAACACAGTACTTTCTCTGAATTTGCCAAATAGACATTATGAATGTAATTTCTACCTGATTATTATTCTTTTTTTTTAATAACTTTATTTTGTGTGCATTGGTGTTTTGCCTACATGTATGTCTGTGTGAGGTGTTGGATCCTGGAGTTACAGGCAGTTGTGAGCTGATATATGGGTGCTGGGAATTGAACCTGGGTCCTCTGGAAGAACAACTAGTGCTCTTAACCACTAAGCCATTTCTCCAGTCCCCAGATTATTATTCTTATTGTATATAGTTTTACTATGTTAGTTTTAAAATATTTCCTTTTATTTAGACAAAAAGGGGGAAATGTTGTGGAATAATTTTTTGTACATTGTGAAGAAGTGTCACTACGTTTGGTTTAATATAAAGCTGAACAGCCAATAGCTAGGTATGGCTTCCAGGCACAGAGGGCACTGGGAAGAAGCAGGACAGCAGGATGGACAGTATGTAGATGAGGTAAACAAGCCTCGGGGCAGCACAGACATTAACAGAAATTGGTTGACTTAAGTTATAAGAGGCTGTTAGAAGTCTAAGCCATGACCGATGGGCGTTGGTGGCGCACGCCTTTAATCCCAGCACTCGGGAGGCAGAGGCAGGTGGATCTCTGTGAGTTCAAGGCCAGCCTGGTCTACAAAGAGAGTTCCAGGACGGCCTCCAAGACAATACAGAGAAACCCTGTCTTGGAAAAAAAAAAAAAAAAAAAGAAGTCTAAGCCATAGGCTGAGCTTTCATAATTTCAGAATAAGAAGTCTCCCTATGGTTATTTGGGAGCTGGTAGGCAGGACAGAAAAAAAATCCACCTATAAGACTGAGCTACATAGTAAACTCTGGGCCAGACTAAGGTATAGAATTAGACAACGTCTCAAAAAAGGAAAGAAAGGAAGGGAGGGAGGGAAGAAAGGAGGGAGTAAGGAAGGAAGGTCATTATCTTTGCGTATTAACAAAAAAAATTTTAATGCAGATATACTTTCAATAGACAAAGAAGAAAAGCAGTTCCTTGGAAATGAATAAAGTTTTAATTTAATTTATTTATTTGGAGACAGGTATCACTTGTATCTCAGGCTACCCTCAGACTCCCCATCCTCTTCCCTCTGCCTCTCAAGTACTGAGATTAGAGACATGCCATCAGAACACAGTAGCTCACAACCACCTGTAACTCGAGCTCCAAGGGGACCAAACATCCTTTTATTTATTTATGATTTATTTATTTTTATTTTATATACGTTAGTGTTTGTCATGTATGTATATCTGTGAGTGTTAGAGCCCCTGGAACTGGAGTTACAGACAGTTGTGAGCTACTATGTTGGTGTTGGGAATTAAACCCAGGTCCTCTGAAAGATCAGTCAGTGCTCTTAACTGCTGAGCCATCTCTCTAACACCCAGACATGTGATTTTAAGAAATGAAAAAAAATTTTAATATTTTAAAATTGGAAGAAGCGACAAAGAATAAAAGTGGAGATGTTTAATAAAATAACAGAAGCAAAGAAAGGAATATAATTATCCACTATTTATGACTGAAAGCTCCTTGGGGACAGGATTTATGACCGATTATGTCTATAACCCTCACAATACAGAGCAGAGTGAACAAACAAAACAATACAGATACTCAATTAATGAGCACAAATAATGGCCAAACAAGCAGAAAACAGTAAGGGCAGCCAGAAGGCAAGCCTATCAAAGGTCCCAGACAAGGTTCCAGAGCCTTAGGAGGCCTACCACTATGGAAAGAAAGTGTCCTAGCCTTAGTAGCCTGGCTGGAAGATAGGCCACTTCTGAGTGTGTGCCTAAGAAATCTAGACTACAAGCAGTAGAACAGAAAGAGAAGCAATTTCCATGAAACTTATACAAAGACTTCCCACTCTTACTCCACACTCTGGTGAGACTGCTGTGTACCCTGATTTTTAGGGCAGATGGGCAGAATACAACTATTTATTTTGCAGGCTGATGTTGAGGATACTCGAGGATAACCTGTCTTTCTAAACTATTAACAGGCATTTGTCTGGTTAAATATGCTTTAAAAGCCTCAATCAAGGCTTTGCAGGTTACAGACAAGCACTTTACCACTGACTGAGCTATTCCTCACCCTGAAACCCTAAAAGGTCTGAACAGCTTAACAGTCAGTCAATCCAGAGTGGTACACTACTGTTTCCTAAGCATGTGGGACAGAGAATCACAGAGAAGAGCAAGGTGGACTGATGCCATGTCCCAGGTGATCGCCAAGCAGGGAGTATTACTTCTAGGTCCCCAATAGTTAAAATAATTCCACAGTCCCAATATCCACGACAGCTATTCAGAAAACTACTTTTTATTTACTCATCCTTTATTTGTTTAAAAACTTTAAGAAGCTTACATTATTTATTTTGTGTACAGATATATACATGTATGTATGTGCCAAGCACTTGTGTACAGCTCACAGGAGAGAGTTCTAACCTTCTACCATGTGGGTTCTGGAGATCAAACTCAGGTCATCGGGCTTGGCAACTGACACCTTTACCCACCACGCCATCTCACTGGATTTCTTTTTAAATGAATTATCTTACACTTCTCTGTGTTGAGAGGTTAGACCAGAAAACAAATGCTCAAACACTGGCATAGGCATTATAACCTGTCCAGTTGGAACAGGCTCTCACCTGTTCTTCCAGGTGACTGACCCTGTTAAAGCATCCTTCTTGCTATGTACAGTAAAACTAACTTCCCTAAGATCTGAATGCAGAGCTAAAGAGATGGCTCAGTGGTTAGGCGCACTGGCCGCTCTTCCAGAGGACCCAATTCCCAGCACCCACGTGGTAGCTGACAATTGGCCTTCCTAAAACTACGCTCCAATCAGACTAGATCTGACCTTTCCATAGCTTCTGTCACTCATTTTTATGTATAGCGTTTCTAGGTAGTTGACTTCATTAAATTTTGAGCTTTCTGAATTTCCTTCTCTGAGATCCTTAACTTGAAGCTCTGATTCATCAATGCCATGGACTTCATCAATAAAAAGACAGCAGCAGTAGGAGAAAATCTAACTACAAGTAAAATACACAAAGGCTGGACACAGTGGTGCACCCTATCATTAATCTCCCACTCGGGAGGAAGAGGCAGGAAAACCATGGCCTGGCCTACAGGAGGCCCTGTCTCAAAAATCAATAAACCAAGGGCTGACAAGATGGCTCATTAGTTAAGAGCACTTCTGCTATTCCAAAGGACCTGAGTTCAGGGTCTGGCAGCTCACAAATACCTGCCTATAACTCCAGCTCTAGGGGATCTGACCCCCTCTTCTGGCACATGGCCTCACATTCACTTACACACACACACACACACACACACACACACGGACTGGAAAGAAGGCTCTGTAATTAGGAGCACTTGCTGCTCTTACAGAGGACCTGAGTCTGCTTTTCAGCACGCACATGGCAGCTCCCAACCATTCATAACTCCAGGATCTGGTGCCCTCTTCTGGCCTCTGTGGGCACAGAGCCCTTGACATACAGGCAAAACACTCATACACATAAAGTAAAAATGTTTAAAAAATAATTAGCACTAGCATAATGTTGCACATTACATTTAATTTTTATTCAATTTATTGTGTGTGTGTACAATGTATGTGTACCATCTGGATGTCTGATGCTCTTGAAGGCCCAAAGAGAGCCTCAGATCCCCTGGAAAAGGAGTTATAGATGGTTGTGAGGCACTGTGGGGTAGCTTGAATGTACCTGGCCTCCATAAGCTCATAGGGAGTGGCACTATTAAGAGGTGTGGCTTTGTTGGAGTGGGTGTGGCCTTGTTGGAGGAAGTATGTCACTGTGGAGGTAGGCTTTGAGCTCTCATAGGCCCTAGTCACTTCCAGTACCTCAGCCCACTTCCTGTTGCCTTCTGATCAAGATGTAGCCAGCACATCTGCCTGCACACTGTCATGCCTCCATGCTCCCCCTCGTGATGATACTGAACTGAATCTCTGAACTGTAAACTGCCACCTCAATTAAATGTTTTCCTTTATAAGAGTTGCCGTGGCGCCTTTAATCCCTGCACTCGGGAGGCAGAGGCAGGCAGCTCTCTGTCAAGGACAGTATGGTCTACAGAGCAAGTTCCAGGGTAGCCTCCAAAGCTACACAGAGAAACCCTGCCTGAAAAAAAAACAAAAAATAAAAATAAAAGTAAAGACCCTGGGGTCAAACCATACCACAGACACTTCTCTGGTTGATAAAAGATGATTATGGTAGTGGCACATGCCTTTAATTCCAGCACTCGGGAGGCAGAGGCCCGGCTGAGGTCCTGTCTTTATTTAAAAAAAAAAATCTGAAAATTGTCTATAATCCCAGCACTCAAGAGGCTGAGACAAAAGGATTCCAAAAACACCAGTATGAAATACATATATTTAATAACAATTTGTCTTAATCTTTTTAATTCTAGAAGCCATGTACAGTAGTAGTACATGGCCATAATTCCGGAACTTGAGAAGCTAAGGAGGTACCAAACCCATGCTTACCACACCCTCTTCTCTCTCCCAGGAATTCTTTTTTCCCACAGTGTAATGGACTTTATAGTGTAGTGGGAAGTAAAGGGAGGGAAAACAAGTTCCATAAATTCCTCATTGCCGCTCGTCTCTCCTAATAACCCTGCTACCTTCAGAGTCCAAGCAGTAAAGACTAGGCCCGGCAGGCACCCTTCTCTGCCTTCAGTCTCTACTCGCTTACATCCCGCAGAGATCTTACAACCATCAAATCTCCAAAACTCCCAGTTCCACTAGATCACTGCTCCCTCCACCCAGTCAACCTTTGGGGGGGAGGGAAAGATGGGTACTGGGGATTGAACCTAGGGCCCCATGCACAAGTAAGACAAGCAAGAGCTCTGTCATTGAGCTGCATGCATCTCCAGCCCTGTTTTATTTTTTATTTTTAAAAAGCATCTCCCTGGGTGACCCAGGCTGACCTGGAACTCCCTCTGCAGGCCTTGAATTGCAATGCTCTCACCTGAGCCTCCCAAGAAACTGGGATTACACACCTGTGCAACACCATCTAACTTGAAACTCTTTTTTTTTTTTTTTTTTTTTGGAGGGAGCGTTTCAAGGCAGGGTTTCTCTGTGGCTTTGGAGGCTGTCCTGGAACTAGCTCTTGTAGACCAGGGTGGTCTCATAATTCGAGAACTCTTTTTTTTTTAAGACTTATTTATTTATTATGTATACAGTGTTCTGCCTGCGTATCAGAAGAGGACACCAGATTTCATTATAGATGGTTGTGAGCCACCATGTGGTTGCTGGGAATTGAACTCAGGACCTCTGGAAGAGCAGTCAGCGCTCTTAACCTCTGAGCCCCGTAATTCGAAACTCTTAACGAGACCCTAATATTCACTATTATTCAAAGATTGGGGGGGGACCCCAGCTACAATTCAAGGCCCAGGGTAGCATTATACAGAATCTGTGCCTTTTTAATTGCCCCAGGGAAATTCCCCAATGCTTCAACTAATCTGTTCACTATCCCCAACAAACAGATACACCTGGCCTGGATTACATGCACAGATGCCCAGATTCCAAGACTTCAAAGATCAGTGCAGATCCCCTAACCCACCTCTGCCTCTCACTGCGTTCCTGACTGTCCAGTCAAGCTCATCGCTTGTCAAATGGCTCCAGCAAATCAAAGTTGCTTAGAAGGCAGATCACATATGAACTTAGTACTAATACTAAGCCCATCATAGTGCGCTGCATTCGGCAGGTCCTAACAGTAAAATCTGGAGGGCTTCAAATAACGTTCTATGTAAAGCAAGATAATATTGCCTATCTCTTGATTCACAGTAAAAAAAAAAAAAAGCACCTTACGCCTTTATGCCTTTATTACGAGACTGAAATTTTGTAGTATGCACAGAGCGGGGTAAATTGGAGGGAGCATGCCACTAACTGGGAAACAAAACAAAACAAAACAAAAACCGTGCATCCTAAGCCTGGCTTTGCCATAATCTCTGCAATTGTAAGAGAAACCACGAAAATCTCTCTGAATCTGTGTTGTTTCAGGTGTGAAACCGGGCAGATGCTGTGCGGGATCCCAAGGTATCTTTGGGCTTCCAAATCCCCCTGTCTGCTCAATCCTAACGAGGCAGGCAAACTTTTACAGTACCCAACGCTCATTGCCCTAGTCCAGGAAACTCGGTCCCCTCGGGGACAGCGCTGCAGGGCGAGGAGCGGTCTCCCACGACTCACCGGATCCCCTCACCTCATGGCACCGGGGCCCGCCTCAGGTGGCCGGCCGCTCACGGAGGACAGCCAGAGTGCGCGGCTCCCGGAGCGGCCGGGCAGCCTCGGACGGCCCCGAGCCTCCCTACATTTGTGGCGACTGCCCAGAGATCCCAGGGCACCGTCCCGATCCTCCCTCCCCGCCAGGCCCGACCCTCCCCGGTCCCCGGGGGCGGCCTCGGCGCGGACGTCCACGCACCCGGCGGGCCGGACTGGCAGCGTGAGGGGCGGCGGCGGCGCTAAGTGCTGAATCACCACTTTGCAGCAGCACGCAGCACCGCCACGGTGACCCGCGGGCCGCGTGGGCCCAGGCGCTCGGGGCGCTTACCCACACTGTCGCTTGGCGGCGGGCGGCGGGCGGGCGCCGAGGATGGAGCGCAAGGTGCTGGTGAGCGCGGGGTGCAGCAGCCACGCGAGCCCGTTCCGCATACCCCGGCGCAGCCGCTCCGATCTCGGCGAACGCTTCCTTTTGGCGCTGGGAGCCGGCCCTGCGCATTGCGCATGCCCAGTCGGCCGCGCCGCGCCGCCTCAAGGGAGCCGGAGACCGGCCTCCGCACCGGGTTTTACGCGGAGCCGGGCGGGAGGGGACGGTCACAGCCTGGGCCGCGGCTGGCTGGCAGGTGGGTCGCGGTTCTGGCCCCGAACCTCAGGGAGCCAGCACCTAACCCTCCTTCGTGGACCTGCAGGGTCCCAGCCCAGCTCCACCCCGGCGCGCCGCTGAGGCCGAGGGTAGCCTGGCTGTGTGTTGGGGAGGGCGCACACGGCGGTGTGTCCCCAGGCAGGATCGCGGCCCAGCAGGTGTTGGAACGAAGCCCTCCCCGGCGGCTACCCCTCCGAAACGTATCCGCTGGGCCCGCGGGCTCCCTCTAGAGCGCGGAAGGAACGTGGAGTGCGAAAGCAGGGACGCTTGGAGACCGACCTGTCGGGTTAGGGAGTAAGGACAATTCAGATCTCGGGGGAATCCAGGAGCCGGGGCAGGCCTCAGCAAAACAAGGCGTCTGTAGAAAACACTTGTTTTTGAGACGGGGGTCTCATGACGCTAGGCAGGCCTCTAGTTCACTGTATGGCTGAGGATGACCTTGAGCTTCCGTCCTCGCAAGAGCTGGGATTACCTGTGTGCTCCACGCACCAGCCCAGAGCGGGGAAACCATTGCTGTCTAGTGCTGCTACTTATACTCCCAGTGGACATAGGTTGTTACTTTTTTTCTTCTGAGTCCGGCTCTCACTATGCAGCCCTAGCTGGTCTGGAACTTGCTATGTAAACCAGTCTGGCCTCAAAAGGTCATTACTTTTTAAAGACATGACTTTTTTCCCTGGTGACTACTTGGTGCTTTGCATCCAAAGATAGCCTTGTAGTGGTTATGAATAGGAATTTTAACACAGGTCAGGATCGGTGCGCAGACCTGGGGTGGGGGATATATCCCCAGCTTGACTACTTTTATGTGTCTGATAGAGAGGATAAAACACTGTAGCCAAACGCGGGGGTCTGATTCCTGTGATTACTGCAAATAAAAATACAGTGGAAGTCGGTGTTCTTGGAGATACACCGTGCTTTGGAAGAGCGTGTGTGAAGGGCTGGAGATACAGATGGGCAAAAAATTTTTACCAGTATCAGAGTGAGCAAGCAGAACATTTATTGAAATACATTGCAAGCCAGGCAGTGCTGATGCACGCCTCTGGAACAAAAGGCAAAAGGATCTCTGTGATTTCCAGACCAGCCTGGTCTACAGACCGAGTTCCAAGACAGACTCCAATGCTACACAGAGAAACCCTGACTCGAAAAACAAACAAAAGAAAGGAAGGTAGGAAGGAAGAAAGAAAGAAAAAGATATTGCAGAGGCTGGGGACATAGCTTAGTCGGTAGAGCATTTCCCTAGCATGCAGGAAGCCCTGGACTGGATCCCTAACACTGCAATAAAGCCTTGTGGGATAGTACATGCCTATAATCCAATCCAAGCAGAAATGAGAGGATCAGAAATTCAAGATAATCCTTGGCAATTTACTGGGTTTGAGCCCAGTAAACATGAGACACGGTCACCAAAAAGAGGAGGAGGAGGAGGAGAGAGGGTGTACTACAAGGGCCAGCAAGATGGCTCTGTGGGTGAAGGGTCTTGCTGTGCCAGCCTGCTGACCTGAGTTCAATCCCTGGGACCCATGTAAAGGTAAAAGCAGATAACTGATTCCACAAAGTTGTCCTCTGACCTCCATACACATTCTATGGCACAATGGACACACACAATATTTCTTACGGAAAGAAAACACTAGAAAGACCCAGAGCTCCCAGAGACATTATGAATTTGGACTCCGTTCCTGCTAGGAAGTTGAGGCTTCCTTGTGCCTCTAGAGTAGCTACTGGAGCCTTCTAGATTGTCAGATAAGAGATCATTTTAATACTCATCTCTACAGTTGAAATTCTCATTTTCCAAAAAGTCTTCTAAGAATGGAGCAGGAAAATTGGAGTATTGGCCAGAGTTGTTAATTAGTTGTCGGTTCTAAAACTCAATTGTTTGTGGCTAGTGATCCAAAATTGTGGAATATATTGTAGGAATTTAGCAAGAGTCACTGTATCTGGGGTAGACATTAGAATGAACAGCTGTTTTTTAGAAGTACTTTGGCCTTGAAGAATCCTTGTGGAAAACTGATTCTTTTCCTGTGATTTGTAGAATTGCTTGCTGAAGAGGCATTGCAACCATCCAATGACTTTGGTTACAAGACACTGAGGCATACCTGAAGCTCTTGTATTATTGTGTATTGCAAATGATAAATAATAAAGGACTAGAGTCCTGAGAGCATGTGATGCTCTCCTTAAGTAAGGCATGTGAATTAGATCAGGGAAAATACTTTAGGTAACAATAAATATGCCTTTGTACAGCTGTTGGTGGAGAGGTTCAGTCCATCAGAGAGGCCCTAAAATTTCATATTGGAGTGCCTTCTTTCTTCAACCAACCTGTGCTACATGGTATACTCCGACAGGAATATCAGACATTTGTGCCTTGGTTTTTGCTACATTTTGGAGCAAGGGTGTAAAGGCAAGAGTGCCTTTTTCAGAAAGGAACTTAGGTTGTAAAATGGCAGCCAGCATTTGCACAACAGTAACCCCACCCACTGGAGAGGACTAGCACTAATTGGTTGTGTGTAGAAGGTAGTAGTCCTTAAGGCTTACTCCAGTGGCTGCCGCAGGACCTAGCAATGTCAGCAGCTGGCAAGGATGGAAGGATTCCAGAGGCCTCAATGAAATCTTTGGTCTGGCACCAACCTGAGACGTAATCATCAATATAGATTTCTGGGTAGGAGATCAATTGTGAGGTTCCTGATAGTCCAGGTCTCCCGAAATCAAGAGGAAAGTGGGTCACACTTGCTTAGAGATGGAACTACAGTCAGTTTTTTTTTTAAAACATCCTCCCTCCCACCCCCATGGGGGGGGCACATGTTCCCTAGGGTAAACATAGGAAGGTCAGAAGAGAATAAGAATTATTATCAAGTGTTGTCCAGATAGAAAGGAAAGGTAATAACCTTAACAAAAATGAAATTACATATGACAAGAACAATTATTAAGTAAATACATTCTAAATGTCCAGTTCATAAGTAATTGGCAAAATTATAGAGATTTCTCCAGTCACTGTCCTCTTCTGAAGAGTCCAAAGTTTTGTACCCAATATATCCTTTACCAAGATTCAGGTTAATTGTAACTGTAACTGTATAGTCTTCAACCCCATCAAAGACCTGAAAGGAAAATAATGTTACCTGAGTAAGCAGGAAGTGCAAGCAAGTGACTTTAAAAAAAAACATAAGAAATGGCAGAAACAGCTGGCTGCCTGAGCAGTCACCCAAGCTTCCTCTACAATGTTGGCGCATCCATCTTTGGCCTACAGGCCTAGAATATCTAACAGACTTTTTTCAGAAGCAGAAACTTTTGAAGGACTGTCCTATCCTATCTTGGCAAAGTTCAGCATCACCTTTCTTTGTGTCCTACTTGTGCAGTGTGCACAGTGTACTGTCAGCAGTTGAGGACAAGGGCAATTTCTTGCCTTAAAGGCCACCTTGTGCTACAAAGAAAGAAAACTCCATATAGAGTATCTTCAATGCCCATCATCATCTTCAGAAGTAGATTGGTGCTGCCAGGAACAGACAAGCCTCATGTCAAGAAAAGTCTAAGTCATTAAAACATTTTAAAAGTCATATTCTATAGGTCTTTGAAGTGTTTGACTACCTATGTATTTGAAACATATCTCTCTATACCTAGAAGACCTAACTAACACATGGGTAACTATTAACCTGCATTCCTTTATTATCCTATATAGCTTTGCTTTTTAAAGATTTATTTATTTATCACATATACAGTGTTCTGCCTACATGCCAGAAGAGGACATCTACAGAATTGTAGATGGTTGTGAGCCACCATGTGGTTGCTGGGAATTGAACTCAGGACCCCTGGAAGAGCAGTCAGTGCTCCTAACCTCTGAGCCACCTCTCCAGCCCCTATATAGCTTTTTTTAAAGATTTATTGTGTAGTGTTCTGTCTGCATGTATGCCTGACATCCACAAGGGGTGCCAGATCTCACTACAGATGGTTTTGAGCCACCATGTGGTTGCTAGGAATTGAACTCATGACCTTTGGAAGAACAACCAGTGCTCTTAACCTCTGAGCCATCTCTCCAGCCCCCTATATAGCTTTTAAGGACTAAAACTTCACATTGCATAAACAAAAGAGAGTAGAATGAGAGAAGGAGGAAAGAACAAGGGACATGCCCAAGGTAAGAAGTCAGGTAGCCACCAGCCAGTCAGACACAAGAAGTAGTAAAAGTAAGTTATAAAGAATGAAAAGGCAGCCGGGCGTTGGTGGCACACACCTTTAATCCCAGCACTCGGGAGGCAGAGGCTGAGGCAGGTGGATCTTTGTGAGTTCGAGGCCAGCCTGGTACAGAGCGAGTTCCAGGACAGCCTCCAAAGCCACAGAGAAACCCTGTCTCGAAAAACCAAAAAAAAAAAAAAAAAAAAAAAAAAAGAAAGAAAGAAAGAAAGAAAGGCAAAATATAGAAAAGAGAAACAGGTTAATTTAAGTTAAAAGACCTAGCCAGAAACTAGCCGAAGCTAGGCCAAGCATTCATAACTAATAAGTCTCCATGTCATGATTTGGGAGCTGGTTGGTGGCCTGAAGAAAAGGCCTGGTACAGACAGCCACCTCTGCAGTATCAGGTCTCTCTGCTGGCCAGACCAGACAGCTAGCTAGTACCGTGTATGACTTGTGGGGGCGGCGGTGGAGAGAATCATCAAAAGAGGGGTGGGGAGACAGACAACACTGCAAGGACGTCACGACTGTTGAAAGATTTGAAATCTTGGCCAAGAAAGCTGTGAACTCCAGGCGGAAAATTACCCTAAGACAGGTTCCATGTGTTGTGGGAAGATCACTCTCCTCTAAGAGATTTTAAGGTTTTGGCCCAACAAGGGTAAAGGCGACACACTTCTGAGGGAGACACACTTCCTTAGACAGAGGAATTAGAACAAAATAACAGTGAGTAGGCCTTCAGTATAATGCTGCTACCACAGTAGTTCTCCTGTGGGCTAGTTGGGTCTTGTATAAACCTGAGGGAATAGAAAGAGTTTGTAAGATTACATCATAGAATTTAGAAAAGCAAGTGAAAAAAAATCTTTGCTATTGTATTAGGTAGGTCTGAGGTTTATGAAGGCTATGATGGACCTAGGTTTCATCCAAAGAAGAAGCAGAGATCAGTAAGTGACTCACAGTAACAGGCTGCTTGGGCTTCTGTGGGTAGGACAATTTTAACACTGGGCAGAGGAACCCATGGGGACAGGGCCTGTAGCTTGTTCACAGCTGGGAATGTGGACAGATCTGCATAGAGGAAGAGCCTACTGTGAAGAAAGGGCTGAGATAGAGCTGGGCATGTTAATACATGCCTGGAATTCCAGCACTTGAGGGGTAGAGGCAGTAGGATCAAGGGTCTGAGGTCCATGTTGCAAAGCAAGTTCAAAGTCAGCCTGGTCTACATAGACACCTTCTCCACGCAAAAAAAAAAAAAAAAAAGCAAGCAAGAATGAAAAGGCTTGGAGACATGATTGAACAGTTGAGAATGAGCAGTTGAGAATACTTGATACTCTGGCAGAGAACCTAGGTTGGTTCCCAGCTCCCACATCAGGCAGCATAAGATTCCTTTCCACCTTTAACGATTTGTTTTCGTATGCTGTGTACTGATCTGAATCCAACCTCTGGAATCTCCATAGTGTCTACAATCAAAAGGAAGGGTGACTTTTTTTCTCTTCCTTCCTTTCTTTCTTTTTTTTGTTTGGTTGTTTGTTTGTTTGTTTTTTTTTCCGAGACAGGGTTTCCCTGTGTAGCTTTGGAGGAAAGGGTGACTTCTGAAGTCGTGAGAGCCCTTTAGAGAAGCCTCCTTGTCCCCTGGGTCCTGGCTCCCCATCATGATGATAATGGACTGAACCTCTGAAACTAAGCAATCTCTCAGTTAAATGTTTTCCTTTATAAGAGTTGCCATGCCGGGCGGTGGTGGCGCACGCCTTTAATCCCAGCACTCAGGAAGCAGAGGCAGGCGGATCTCTGTACGTTCCAGACCAGCCTGGTCTACAAAGTGAGTTCCAGGATAGCCAGGACTGTTACACAGAGAGACCCTGCCTTGAAAAACAAAATAAAACAAAACAAAGAGTTGTTATGGTCACGGTGTCTCTTCACAACAATAAAAAACCTAACTAAGGGACACTGTAAAGACACAGCTGAGATACCCCTGGAGAAGGGATTTTAGTTAAAAGAAAAGTTGCTAGGTTTGGTCACGTGATGGAGCTCTTTTCGGGATGGTTGCACAGAAATCATTTACTGAATAATAAATTTCATAGTGTGAGTTATTTCTTATTGGGCCTGGCTGTGTTCAACTATATAGGTTACTAGGGATCAGTCTCTAGATCGTCTGAGCCTACTGATCAAGTTGTGGGATTTTCTACACTAGCATTAGGACTTGCTAAGATAGACTGCTGTTGGGGCTTGCGTGCTCAGCTCTGTCTAACAAGATGAGAGCTCTGCTTTGAGGCAGCTGCAGCCGCCTTACTCTGCTCTCGGTCTTCCCCAAGGCAGTGAGGAACTTCCTTCCAAGACTAAACTAGTTCAGCACAGCTGTCTATACAGAACAGTGTCCACCCTCCACCGTGCACTTTCTTGTGACTAAAGGTTAATGTCACGTCTGCTGCGTGGCCTGTGTCCGAGAACATGCAGAGGGTGTCGGGGATTGACAACACAGAGACTCGTTCAACGATATAAAGAGAACTTTAAACAGGCTCCAAAAAGGTTCAAGAAAACCTCCTAAGAAAAGCTCCCACCAGAGAAGCTTCTGCTCTCTCCTCTACCCTGGCTGGTTCTGCTCTGACACCGGAGGTGGATGTGTGTGGGTTTTTGAAGGTGCGGTTAGTCTTTGGACAAGGTCGAGGTCAGGGCTGTTTCCGTGGGAAGGCCTTTTCCAGGAACTTATTGTATCGTTTTTAGTAAACATGTTTTTACTAAACATTGTCTACAGCTGCCTACTCCCAGGCAGAAGGGGAAGTGGGTCTCTGCTCAAGGTCTGGTGTTCCCACAGGTTAACATTGGCTGCAAACAGGTAACAATATCTGCTAACTTCTTGATAGTAATGACAAGGCGTGGTTTTAAGAACCTTTAAATTTTTAAATTATTTCTGTGTGTAGATGATGTGTGCGTGTGTGGACAACATGGTGGCTTCAGCTCTCTTGTCTTCCACATTTACATGGGTTCTAGTTACTGAGTTCAGGTTGTCAAGTGCCTTTACCCATCTCACTGGCCCAAGGACCTTTACGTCACTGGTCCTAATGTAGACTAGGTGGTCACCTTAGAGTGTCTCTATTGAGAGCTTCAGTTCAAAGGGTTGGATGCAGCTCACCATGAGAATTCTGCCTTCCCACAGGGACCTGGGTTTGATTCCCTGCAGAGTATCTGGCTGTTTCCTTCTTAGCACTCCCAGCCTGGGGCCTGTGCGAATAAGGGGTCCTGAAGTCAGTCTAAACTTCACTGTATTTGATGGAAACAGAGGTACTATATAAGAAAGTGCAATAGTAGTAGGGTCAATAAAAGCTGTGAATAGAAAAAACAAAAACAAACAACACATTTTGAAGTTCTACTGTAGACCTGGCATTATACATACATCTTTCATTAATCTTCGCTTTACTTCCCCCCCCCAAAAAGTATATTCTTCACTGAGACGAGGAGCTGTATCAAGGGAGATTCAATAACTTGCCAACAATTGGTCAAAGGAGCTGTAATTTTAGCCAGGGGTGGGGCTGGTGCACACCTGTGATTCTAATTCTTGGGAGGTAGAGAGAATAGAAAGAGGTGTTCAAAGTTACCCTCAGCGACATAGTGAGTTTGAGGTCAGCCTGAGCTACATGAGACCTTGTTGTGCCAGGGTTTTCTGAGTATGATGGGACTTTTCTTGACTCAGTTGTAAATTTGACTCAGGGTCCTAAGGTCCTGAACACTCAACAGTCACTAAAGGGCAACCTGAGACAGTGACTCCAAGTTCTGTATCTCACACTAGTGAGGACTGAAGATGTGGACTCTTCAGGGAGCATGTAATGAAGAAGTGAGCTTTTAAAGAATTTATGGAAAAGTGAGAAGTGTTAGAGAAATTTGAGAGTATGTGGAGAGGGGTCCCAGAGGAAAAAAACTACGATGTTCCTTTGTCAAGATTTTCTTAGGGCTATGGCAGTAAAAGAGACAATTCCATCATAAAATATTCTAGCCCCAACTTGCTAAGTCAGTTCTCTATGGCTGTTAGATCAAGTAACCACAAAACTGGTGGCTTAAGACAACAGAAACTCAGCCGGGCGTTGGTGGCACACGCCTCCAGCACTCAGGAGGCAGAGACAGGCGGATCTCTGTGAGTTCGAGGCCGGGCTGGTCCAACAGCCTCCAAAACAATACAGAGAAACCCTGTCTCCTAAAACCAAAAAAAAAAAAAAAAAAAAAAAAACCCTCTCCTAGTCAGAAGTTAAAAATCAATGTGTGGCAGAGTAGTGGTTCCTACAGTGTATAGGGAAGAATCCATTCCTTGTCTCTTCCAGTCCCTGTGGTTGCCTACATGCTGGGCTGACAGATATATCCCTCTAGTACACACTGACAGCTATATCACTCTGGTACACACTGACAGCTGTATCAATCACTCTAGTACACACTGACAACTGTATCACTCTAGTACACACTGACAGCTGTATCAATCACTGTAGTACACACTGACAGCTGTATCAATCACTGTAGTACACACTGACAGCTGTATCAATCACTCTAGTACACACTGACAGCTGTATCAATCACTCTAGTACACACTGACAGCTGTATCACTCTAGTACACACTTGTCTTCACACTGCTGTCTTCCCTGTGTGTCTTTTCCTCTTATCTCTTTTTTTTTTTTTTTTTGGTTTTTCGAGACAGGGTTTCTCTGTGGCTTTGGAGGCTGTCCTGGAACTCGCTTGGTAATCCAGGCTTGTCTCGAATTTACAGAGATCCGCCTGCCTCTGCCTCCCGAGTGCTGGGATTAAAGGCGTGCGCCACCAACGCACGGCTTCCTCTTATCTCTTTATGAACATTTGTCATTGGACTTAGAGCCCAACTGATTACTCCAAAATCATGTTATCTCCTCTCTTTGAACTTAAGCACACCTACTAAGATGTCTTTTTCAAAAAATTAAGCATTAATAGGCTTCCAGAATTTGAATGTGACTATTACATGTATGTGTGTGGTGAGCATGTTCGTATGTATGTTCACATATGTATGACACCTGTGTGCAGATGCACATGCATGTACATTGTGAAGGCCAGAAGTTGACTTTGGGTGTCTTTTGTGTGGGTATCCTCGTGCTCGCAAGGCAGAGGTTTCACCCAGAGCCATCTTGCCAGCCTCTAGGATGTAATATGTTGGTAGGCAGCAACACCCAACCTACTACATCACATTACCAGCCTCCACTCTCACCAGCCACTAACTCCAGTTCTCAGCCAGTTGATTAAACTTCTGTCAGTGCTCAAACAGCTTCCAAGCCCAGTTAAATGCCATTGTCTTCACAAAACTCTCCCTCATTCCCATTCCTGGCTTAGTGTACTGGGGATAGTGCCTCTCTGATCTGGGCTGCCAGCAGAGTTAGCTGCTCTCTGGAGGTCCTTGTTTGAATGTTAACTTCCTTTGCTTGGAACACGTATTCTGAATGATACCTGAAGCCTGTTGTATTACACCTGGCAACAAGCTGGGGACTTAGTAAACACAGCCGGGAGATGGGCTCAAGCCTATTGATTCAATTCCATTGACAGGAAATCTCAGGGCAGTGGTGTTGGTGGGAAACATGTTAAATCACCATTGTAATAATACAGTTAGCAAATTCAGAATGTTTGAGGCATCTCAGGAATAATTACCTGATCTTTAATAAATTAATTAATTAATCTATTGTTGTTGAGATAGGGTCTTGCTAGGTAATCGTAGGCTGGCTTCAAAACAGTGACCTCATGTGCAAAGAGTATAGACACATGTCACCACAATTAGCTAAGACCTGATTTCACAACAGTATGAAGAAAAGAGGAAGGAGGAGCAATGGGTTAAAAAAGCCACGACAAGCACTTTATGAACAATTATATGAAAATGTAAGGAGAGAAAAAGATCCATGCCAGCATTTTTTGTTTTGTTTTGTTTGTTTTGAGACAGTGTCTCCATATGTAACCCTGACTGACCTAGAACTTGCTATGTAGACCAGGCTGTCCTGGAATTCACAGACATAAGCTAGCCTTTGCCTCCCCATTTTTGTTTTGTTTTGTTGTTTTTGTTTTTTGTTTGCTTTGTTTTTGGTGTGTCGAAACAGAGTTTCTTTGTATAACAGCTCTGACAGTCCTGAAACTTGCTCTGTAGACCAGGCTGGCTTCGAACTTGCAGAGATCCACCTGCCTCTGCCTCCCAAGTGCTAGGATTAAAGCTGTGCACCACCACTATCTGGCTGCCTCGTTTCTTTAAGAAATGGGATTGCATATGTTGTCTTAAATTTGTGATCCTCCTGTGTCAGCCTCTCAGTGCTAGGATCATACCATGCTCCCTTTCCTCCAAATATTTTTTCCCTATTTTGTGTTTTTGAGCCTCCTGTACCTAGGCTGGTTTTTAATACACTGTGTCTAGTTTTCTAAGTCACTCTTTTTTTATTTTTGAGACAGGATTTCCCTGTGTAGCTTTGGCTGTCCCTGAACTCCCAGAGACCTGTCTGCCTCTGCCTCCAGAGTTCTCAGACTAAAAGCGTGCACCACCACCACCTGGCTCTAAGCTATTCTTGAAGAATCTGTGTCGGCTGCTTCAGTTGTTTGTGTAGGGTTGAGACCCCCTGGCCTTTTCCCATGCAGTTTGGCAAGTTTGTTGGTATTGTCCTTGGCTAGCTTACATTTGGGCCATCCTGTTGGTGAGACTTTACAGGTGTGGCACTGATGTCACTAGCATAATCTCTCAGAAAGGTGACCCTCTGCCACTTACAATCCTTCCAAGCCAACTTCACAATGTTCCCTGAGCCTTTGGTGCAGGAGTTGTAGATGTAGTCACTGGGACAGGGCTCCACAACTCTGCATTTTGATTGGGTGTGGCTTTCTGTAATGATCTCTGCAGCCAAGGGAAGTTTCCTTGATGGGGAGTGAGGACCACACTTATCATGCTAGACCATGGAGGAGGACACGTGAGGTCAGGTATATAGTGGGGTGGCAGAGGCAGCACATAGGGTCCTGTTTGCTTTTTTATAATGAAGCTCAGACTGACTTTGAACTCAATGATTCTCCTGCTTCAGCTTCCCAAGTGCTAGCTAGCATTATAGGTATGAGCCATTATGCAAGTTTTTTTTAAAAGAAGTATGAAGCATTTATAGCAAGCATTACTAATAGCATTATTAAGCTGTAGTGCTTAAGATAATATGATATTAGCATGAAGACAGACAAAAGTGATGAAGACCTGTTGAGTAGTGCCCACTGAAACTGTGTTTTAATATAGCCATTAATTTCAATTTTATCTATAAATAAGCCCAACAAAAAATGAACAAATGTGCATGAAAATACATGTACTATAATATTCATAATAGTAAAATTATCTATAGTCCCAAACTGGAAACAATCTAAATGTCCACTAACAGAACATACACAAAAAAGTAAACTCTGCAATATGCACAGAGCACACTGCACAAAACGAACATGAATGGAGGAGGCAGGAGGCTCAGCAGTTCAAGGCCATCCTTGGCTGCGAAGCAAGTTCTAGGCCAACCTGAGCTACATGAGTCCCTGTCTAAGAACAGAAATAATGGAGAACAATAAAAAATAAATATATTCTTTTGCTGTGTATGGAAAAGGAATAAAAGGAGCCCTGAGTCTGGGGGAGCTATCTTAGAAAAAGTGGCTAGAGAGGGTCCCCGTAAGGAAATGACATTAACATTGTCACAGCAATTTAAACACAATTTGAGAACAGTCGAGGCATAAACACATGTGGGAAACACCAATAGAAAATGTTTGGGAAGCCCGGTGTTGGTGGCGCACGCTTTTAATCCCAGCACTCGGGAGGCATAGGTAGGCAGATTTCTGTGAGTTTGAGGCCAGACTGGTCTACAAAGTGAGTTCCAGTACAGTCTACACACAGAGAAACCCTATCATGGAAAAAAAAAGTGTTTGGGTCAGGAGGGTCTGGTATGTTCCTGGCCTAACAGCAAACAGGAAATGGAACAGGCAACCTCTTCTTTCCTTTTCCCTATTAACTTTTTTAGACAGGGTTTCTCTGTGGCTTTGGAGGCTGTCCTGGAACTGGCTCTTGTAGACCAGGCCTCCCCATTTTTTGCTACTGAAATTGTACTCTTTGAAAACACAAGACGGTAATCAAAATCTAGATTCAGAAAACTCTACACTCTTTTTTTTAAAGACAGTCTCATGTAGTTTCGAACCTTGAACTTACTATGTAGTCAAGGATGTACTTGAACTTCTAATCATCCTGCCTTTACCTCCCCAGTGGGATTATGGGTATACACCACCATACCTAGATTTATGTGCTTCTAGGGATTAAATACAGGACTTTGTGTAAATTAGATAAGCACTCGACCAACTGAACTACATTCCTACCCTATGTAAGCATTTTTAACTGTTATTTACAAGATTATAGGCAGTTCATGGACTATGCTTTCTCCATATTTTACAGGTGTATGCAGACATACTTACTGATGTTCTCTTCAGTATTCATACCCAGACATAACAAAACCTAACATGACTCCACATGCTTATAATCAAGAATGGCACTCTCAGTTGTTCACAGACATTACTCAAAAGTCTTAAAGATCGTACAAATGGGAACGAGGCTTAGGAGCAATTTTTAAGTTCTTGGAAGAATGCTTCAGTTATGTTAATCCAGGATGCAAAATTACTCAATTGTGAACATACGATTTTTAAATATATATACAGACAACTTGAAAAATATATCAAGATATAATAGTAGTGCATGCTGGGAAGTGGAAATCTAATACATAAGAGTTTCAGAAGCAAGAACAAAGCAAAGGAGTAGAATGTTTGATGAATTATTCAAAAGCATTTCTGAGAAATGAAGGAAATGAGTTGCCAGGCTGAAAGGATTCTCTAAATGCTTGGTCCAATGGATGAAAGTAGATTTGCATATAAACACAATTATAAGATCTCTAACTCAGCCACCAGAATAAAATGCTCAGCCATGAATAGGCAAAATAACCCAAACACAGAATACTGATTTAATAAAAACAGTAGCCAGGTGGTGGTGGCCCATTCCTTTAGGCCCAGTACTGGGAAGGCAGAGTTCAAGTCCAGCCTGGTCTAACAGAGTGAGTTCTAGGACAGGCTCCAAAGCTACACAGAGAAACCTCAAAAAAGAAAACAAACAAATAAAAAAACCCCAACACAGTAATATTGTGTATTCTGGGCAGAGAGAGTATAAAGGATGGTAAACTCAGGAACCAAATCATCATATCTGTAAGTCAACAAATAACATTTTAAACTGATGAAACAAAATGTAACAGTGTGCATAAATTCTTTACAAAGCTGGGAATATTTCAATTATTAATTTTTTCTCAAAAATTTTTAACAATTGCTTCTGGGTGTTTGGAGGCATTGAGGCAGGAAAAGCTGTTGTTGTAAGCTTTTTGCTTATTAGACTGCACAAGTTGTTTTTTACTTGTTTGACTAATTATGACTGCCTTTTTATCAATCACAATTCAAATGGAATACATAAGCAAAGCATATGCATGATGTTGCTAATGGAAACAAATGTGTTCATTCATCTAGAAGCTGAAATGAAGTGCTCTGGGTTCCATTGTTTGGAGAAAACAATTAGCAGATAGGTTTGTAAGAGGGGAATGATGTTCTAATGCTCTTCAGTAGGAATCTTACCATCTGTAGAAGAATACTTGGTACAAATTTCATTACATTTCTGTAATGTATGTAAAACACACATAAATACTTAGAAATCTATTTTTTAAAAATGTGGAGAGCAATAGAGTAAGACACCTGATATGAACCTCTGGCCTCTGAATGTGTATACATGGGACTTATCCAGCCACATAAACAGACACATGTGCCATACCACTGCCACACCCACACCATGCAGGAAAGACTTAAAGATATTCTTTAAAATATGTATGAGTTTCTTGTCTGCATGTATGTCTATACCTGGTGACTGCAGAAGCCAGAAGAGAGGTTCATGTCCCTCAGGACTGGAGTCTCAGAGGGTTGTGAGTCATCAAGTAGGTACTAGAAATGGAGCTTGGGTCTTATGGAAGGGCAGCTAATGCTTTTAACCACTGAGTCATCTCCCCAGTGCCACCAGAAAGAAAACTTTTGAGTTAGGCTTGGAGCTCAGACTGTAATTCCAATACTCAGGAAGTGGAGGCCAAGGATCAGGACTTCAAGGTCATCTTTGGCTACTTTTAAGAGTCAAGAACAGCCTGGAGTGTGTGAGACCTTGCTTTGGTTCCCAGCACCATGTCAGGTAGCTCACAGCTGGAGGTAACTCTTTCTTTCTTGGTTTTACAAGACAGCATTTCTCTGTATTGTTTTGGAGGCTGTCAGTCCAGCCCTGCCTCGAACTCACAGAGATCTGCCTGCTTCTGCCTCCTGAGTGCTGGGATTAAAGGCGTGCCCCCCCCTCTGGAGGTAACTCTTGCTTCAGGAATCCACCTTTACCAGTCTCTTTGTACATTAGTACATCACACACACACACACACACACACACACACACACACACACACACACACACACACTTAAAAAACAAAACAAAACAGAACTCTTTTGAATGAGAAATGCTAGGCCAAACCCACAGGCTGTGATGTTACATTGGTAGTATGAATATTAACCACACTTAAAATACTAAAAATAATCTGTAATAGCGGGCATATTTCTTTTTAATTGAACTCAGAGCCTCAGGCACAGTAGGTAGCCACTGTTCAACTGAGCCATATCCACAGCCCTGTGCGCTTTTGAGAGAAATGTTGATTAGTAGTAGTTTGAGGTCTACAAGGGCAGTAAAGCAGCATTTCAGAAACAGCCACCTGCTTAACGCAGCAAAAAGTACAATTATTCATGGAGCCTGACCACCTCCATTAGTGTTTATGTTGTGGTCCAGACAATAATTCAGCCTGTTTGCATTGTCTGGCCCACAGTAAGCAGCAAATAAAGATACTGTGAAACTCAGTACATATGTACTGAGCAAACAAAAAAATTAGGTGGGGCAAACAGTAGTTAACAGTCTGGAATTTGAGGTCAGAAATAACTCTCAACTTTCCCCGATGGTTAATAGCTGTATGGCCACAGACGCTATGCTTACTTGACCCATTGGTTTATTACTGTGAAATAGTAGCTGCATTCCAGAGAGTTGTTCTGAATACTGATGTGATATGCACAAACCCTCTCGTGTAGCACGTCCTAGATTACTGGTAGCTCTATCCGTTATTGGAAGCTCTTGGCAGGCATGGTGGAGCATACCGTCGTCTCAACCCTGAGTGAGGTGGGTGGGGAATGACGTCACTAGGAGTCTGAGGCTAGTTTGTGCTCCATAACAAAATCTTGTCTCAGAAAACACAGGAAGGAAGACAACTGAATTTCTTGTATGTACTTTTATTGTTTTTCTGCTTGTTTTGTAACAGGGTTTCAAACTAGCACCTCTCAAGTGCTGGGATTATAGGTGTGTGCCAAAATACCCCGCCTTAAAACAATGTTTTTTCAGTGCTGGGGATCAAAAGCAGGGTCTCATTGCATTCTAGCCCAAAGCTATAGTACTGAGCCCCTCATCTGCATTTAAAATGTTATTTTCTTGAATTTCTGAAATAATCTAAAAGATTTCATGTAGATACTGTTTTGATATTTACTGAGGAGAAAATTTTCTTTTCTTTTTAAAAAATATTACCTGCTGGGTACTTTACGTGTTATCTTAATCCTCTAATAATTGTTAACAGTGGAACAGGTGCACTAAAAAGTAAAAAAAATTTCACATACACAAAATAACATTTAAGAGCTAGGAATGTCACTTAGTTGTAGAGCACTTGCCTAGCATACAGAGTCATAGGTTCAATCCTCAGCGCCTCCTAAACGCTTTCACAGGACGATGGTACAGGAATAGGCTGTGGGAGAGCTGTCTTCCTGGAAAAGGTATTATTTTACAGTCATGATAACTTATTTTATGGCTCAACCTATATAAGCATGTTTCTGGCGTTGCTTTCAAGGCAGAGAGGTGAGAACTTGTACTCTGCGGTACTGGAAGGGTGTGTGTGTGTAAAGCATCTAGTAAGCAACAGATCTGAGATTCAGATAACAATGATTTCTATTACCTCCGTTTAAGAACAAGGAAACCCGCCAGGCGGTGGTGGCACACGCCTTTAGTCCCAGCACTCAGAAGGCAGAAGCAGGCGGATCTACAGAGCGAGTTCCAGGACAACCGGGGCTACGGTGTGTCCACTTTGTGTGACATTTGAGATGCCAGCGAGTCTCCGGGACACGGTAGTTTCATCCGTAGACAGTTGACTACAATTAAGCGAGAAGACCAGGGATCTGGACCGTGGAAGCAGGTATTTGGGAGGTACATGGGCGCTCTCCCCCGCACCCGCGAGTTAGAGAAGAGTCTAACCGGCATTTAAGATGCCGTCAAACAGAGACGCGGCGGAGGAATCGTCCTTGCCGTTCCCCGGGCCGCCACCTACACCTTAACGGGCCCAGTCGCCGCCTCCACGGACCCCCACCGAGTCACCTCTACGGAAAGCGAGAGGCCTCGGAAGGCGGGCAGCCCCGGCGAGCGAGCGAGCATGGCTGCGTAGGCGTCCCTGGCCCCAGTAGCCCGCCAGCGGCGGGTTCTCACAGCACGCTCCGCACAGCGGACCCGCAAGCCCTCACCATTTTCCCTTCAGCCTCGCTGTAGCATGGGCGCGGTGACGACTCAGCGTCCCATGATGCCTTGCGCGCCGCGCCGCGCGGCTATTGGCTCCGTAACTCGACTCCTTTTTTCAAATTGAGGCGCCGAATCGTTGCTGGCTTTGGTGCAGAGGCCAGCTGGGAGGTTCCGTCCGCCCGGTTGTTGCGGGACGGTGGCCACGACCCGAGGCCTGCGTGCACCGTGGAGACTCTGGCTGAGCTGCGAGACTCGGTCCTGCAGGCCGCGGCAGCACCGGACGAGAGGGAGCGGGCGCCCAGTCCCCCGCAGTGTCGGAGTCACCGCCAGGCCGGCAGGTTTTTGGCGCGAGCGTCATGGCGTCCCAGCCGAGTTCTTCTTCGAAGAAGAAAGAGGAGAAGGGCAAGAACATCCAGGTGGTGGTGAGATGCAGGTAAGGAGAGGCTGGTACGAGTCCAGACGTGGAGGCTTCGCTCTTGGGCTCCCTCCTGCTCCGTTCGTGAGAGCGATTTGTTTGCATTTTCGGAAGGAATCTTAAAAGCCCGTTTCTAGACTCCCCGCGTTTTGTTCGATAAAAGTGGTGCCAGGTTGAGATCTAAATTAGGGTTTTTGAGGGGAAGGGATGTTGGTGTTGGTTAGAGTGATGCTGCATTCGCAAAGAGTTGGATGTTGCTCTTCACTGGGAAGTGAGTTCCGGTTTAAAAAACCGTGTCGCCGGAGATTTAGGTGTCATTGCTCTGTGCTGCTCCATGCATGTTGTCAGCTTGGGAATAAAGCTTCACGTCTACTTTGCAGGTAGTATGGCGCTTGCCTGGGGGTTACTTTCACCTCGGAAAGAGTTATCGCTAATTTTCTTTATTCTAGATGTGATAGTTTATTCACTTCTCATTAACCAAGTAGACATCACTGAATTTAAGAATTGGAAGCTAAGCTTATGAAGTTCACAAGCATTGTCTGTGGTGCAACATTTCTTTCTTTCTTTCTTTCTTTCTTTCTTTCTTTCTTTCTTTCTTTCTTTCTTTCTTTCTTTCTTTCTTTCTTTCTTTTCGAGACAGGTTTTCTCTGTGTAACAGCTCTCACTGCCCTGAACTCACTTTGTAAACCAGGCTAGCCTGGAAGTCACAGACATCCTCCTGCCTCTGCCTCCCGAGTGCTGGGATTAAAGGTCTGTCGTCTCCCCCCACCCCCCCAGCCATCTCTCTCTTTTATCTGCCTGTGCTCATATACCAAAGGAGAATTGTGAGTAAAGGGAGGATGTGGGGTTCAACTCTTCGTCCAACTGACATTCAAATAGCTTATCCGACTTTTTAAGTCGTTTTAATGATTTCTTGTGATGTTACCGTGGCTGAGCTGGAACTCCTGGGTATAAGCTAGCCTATTTTACTGTCTCAGTAAAATAGGTAGCTGGGATTGCTGCTCATGGTTACAGGTACCCCACTACCCACTTTGAATATAAACTTGTAGAGAAAAGATGATACTTGTTGAATGTGCTGTTTAAAAAATAAGTAGCGATTGATTTTTTTTAAGCCTCCAACATTTTAGAGATTTTATCGGTATATTAGTGTGCTGTTCAAAGTTGCCCTTGTGACTTTTTTGTCAATCCGATAGTATTCCCCAAATTGAAAATTTTTAAAAACGTTCAGATTATTGCTTACTAAGCTTTGATGACTAAGTATAGATACCAAGGATGACAAGATTTTCTTTTGTTTTGGTTTGTAGTTTTTGTGTATGTGTGGGGTTCCTTTTTTCCATTCACAAGATTTCTTGTGGTCCATTCTGATCTTGAGCTGTCTGTGTAGCACAAGATGACTTTGTAGGCCTTATTCTAAAGTTTCTACCTCCTAAGTGCTGGGTGACAAGTGTGTGCCACTGTGCCTGTCATTTTAGTGGTTTTGCCTGGTGTTTTCAAGACAGGGTTTCTTTGTGTAACAGCCCTAACACTCCTGGAACTCGCTCTGTAGACCAGGCTGGCCTCAAACTCAGAGATCTGCCTGCCTCTGTCATCCAAGTGCTGGGACTAAAGTCATGCACTACCACAGCCCAGCCATTTTTGTGGGTTTTTTTTGGGGGGGACGACGACAGAGTTTTACTGTGTTGCCTAGAGATTGACCTCAAACTCTTGACTGTTTATCTGCCTTAGCTTCTTGAGCCCTGGAGTTACAAGAAATTCAGTCTTGAGCTACCAGACTTCACTGATGGCCATGTTTTTAAACTAGGTGTCAGAGAGGAAGTGTGGCAGTGACCTCCAGTCTAGGCAAGGACATTTGACTATGGCATTCTGGAGCTTTATTTTAGTTACTTAATTTGGGGATTTATTTTTAATCAACAGGAAAGCAAATGAACTTAGCTGAGCAGTGGTGGTTCAAGCCTTTAATCTCAGCACTGTATAGGCAGAGGCAGGTGGATCTCTATAGGCAGAATTGGAGGCTAGCCAGGGCTGCAAAGAGAAACCCTCCTTCCCTTTCTCTCTACATACATACATATATATATATATATATATATATATATATATATGTTATGTATATATGTGTGAGTATGTAAGTGCATATATTCAAGTGCCCATGGAGATCAGAAGAAGGCTGGAGCTGGAGTTACAGGTGGTTGTGAGATACCAGGTGTGGATGCTAGAAATAGAAATCCAGTACTCTGGAAGAATAAGTGCTCTTAACCTGAGCTATCTTGCTAGCCCAACAAATGCACTTTTTTACAGTTATATTGCAGCTTTTTTGTTATTATAATTATTATACAGTATTACCTTTCTGTGTGCTACTATTTCCTTTGTTACTTGCGAAATATTTGAGTTATAAATGTTATAAAGAACACTAACAGTGTGGGTGTGGTGGCACAAGCCTTTAATCCCAGTACTCAGGAGGCAGAGACAGGTGGATCTCTGAGTTCGAGGCCAGCCTGGTCTACAAAGGGAATTCCAAGGCAGCCAGGGCTACACAAAGAAACTGTCTCAAAAAACAAAAACAAACAAAAGACCACTGTAACAAACATGCTTTTTTATTTGTCACTCAAATTGATAAATAAAACATCTCATGTGTCCTTATTGTCCTCCACTTCAAGCCTTGCCTTAAGAGATTTCTTTTACAT
The DNA here is from genome assembly GCF_017639785.1 of Mesocricetus auratus. NCBI lineage: Eukaryota > Metazoa > Chordata > Mammalia > Rodentia > Cricetidae > Mesocricetus > Mesocricetus auratus. The sequence goes on along the minus strand of NW_024429182.1, from coordinate 23,617,191 downwards.
TTTTTACAAGTGAAAAATGTTTATATTGTGTCTGTCATTTTAGTATAGGTTTTTCTTTTTTCTGATCTGGTTAGTCTTTTCTGTATCAAGTAGTTTCTGATGCAAATCTGTCATTAAATTTTAATAAGCAATATATGAGGCTTTCTTGGACTGTTGGGTGGTAGAGTCTGTGTTTTGTGGCAGGATCTCACTACATAGCTTTCTGGCTAGCCTCAAACTCAATTGGCTGTCCAAGCTGGGTTTGAACTCTTGCTTCAGCTTCCTGAGTTATGGGGTCACATGTGTGAGTCACTATGCCTATTTTTGATGCTGTCACTTGTGTGTCTGGTGTCTTACTCAAGGAATCATTGCTAAAGCCAGTGTTGTCAGGGTTTTTAGTCCTTCTCTAAATTTCGGTCTTTGGTTCACTTTGAGGGTTTTTTTGGTTTTTTTGGATGGTGTTAGGAGAACTTTTGGCTTCTTTATTTTGTATGTGGATACCAAGTTTTCCTAGCACCATTTGTTAGAAAGCTTGTTCTTATCCTACTGAATGAGTTTTGGCACACTTGCCAAAAACCATTTGCCTGTTTATGAGAGCATTTATCTGTGGGCGCTCTGTTCCACTAGTCTAATGTCTGTCTATGTCAGTCCCATATAGTTTTCATTACTTATAGCTTTAGAATAAGTTTTAAAATCAAGAAATGAGTTTTGCAGGTTTTTGTTTTTGTTATCTTTGAAACAGGCTTCCAAAGCCTAGGTTACCCTCCAGTATGTTGATCTTCCAGTCTTAGTTTCCCGAGTGTTGAGATTTTCCATAACTGGTTTCAGTAATATTTGTAATTCCATTATGCAAATCTTTTAATTATCTGGCTAAATTAATTTATTCTTGATGTTATCTCAAATTCAATTAATTTTGTACTTTTCTTTTTTTTTTTTGGTTTTACGAGACAGGGTTTCTCTGTATTGTTTTGGTGGCTGTTGGTCCTGCCTGGCTTCGAACTCACTGAGATCCGCCTGCCTCTGCCTCCCGAGTGCTGGGATTAAAGGCATGCGCCACCACCGCCCGGTGTAATTTTCTTTTTTAAAAAAAGATTTGTTTATTTATAATGTGCCCAGTGTTCTGCCTGCATGTATTCCTGTGCACCAGATCTTATTACAGATGGGTGTGAGCTATCATGTGGTTGCTGGGAATTGAACTCAGTTCCTCTGGAAGAGCAGCCAGTGCTCTTAACCTTCAGCCCCTGATTTTGTAATTTCTTTTAGACTGTTTACTGCTAGTATATATAAATGCAATTGATTTTTACATGTTAATTATAAATCTTATTATATGTGTGTGTGATATGTATTCACGTGCAACAGGGTCGGTGTGGGTGTGTAGACCAGACAACAACTTTTGAGAGTCTGTTCTATCCACCATAAAATCGAAACGTTTAACTCAGGTCTCCAGACTTGACCCAGAAAATGCTTTTAACACAATACCCTTCTTAACCTCTCTGACTATATCTTGATACTTTGTTGAGTTTATTATTTAAAACTTTTTTTTTCCAGACAGAGTTTCTAGCTCTTGTAGACCAGGCTGGCTTCAAATTCACAGATCTGCCTCTGCTCCCAAGTGCTGGGATTAAAGGCGTGCCTGACTAAAACTTTTTTATTTTATTTTATTGATTTATTTGTATGGTTTTGTGAGACAGGGTTTCTCTATTGCTTTGGAGGTTGTCCTGGAACTTGCTCACAGAGATCTGCCTGCCTCTGCCTCCCGAGTGCTGGGATTAAATACGTGTAAAACTTTTTTTTAATACAAAAATTTTTATTATATGAATTGTGTTCTGCCTGCAGAAGCTAGAAGAGGCACTGGATTACTTGGAGCTGGAGTTATAGGCTGTTATGGGCCACTGCACATGGATATTGGGAAGTGAATTTAGGTCTTTGGGAAGAGCTCATTAATAGTCAAAAAATTCAGAAAAACACATTAGTATACATAATCCAGACTGTGTATTTTCCATCTTTACATGACCCATTATAAATTTTTTAACTCTATTTCTCCTTTAAGGGCCTCAGTTAAATTATTTATTTATTATTATTTGATTTCTGGAGACATTGTTTCTCTGTGTAGCTATGGCTGTCCTGGAACTGGCTTTGTAGATCAGGCTGGCTTCTGACTCACTGAAATCCACTTGATTCTGCCTCCCAGCCCTTAAATTAATTTTTTAAAAAATCCATGACACTATCTATCCTCTATCATCTCTCTCCAAGTTCATGCACACTTATCAAATACACTTTTCCGTTTAGAGGTTTTTTTGTTTTTGTTTTGTCTGAATCTTACTGTGTATCTGAAACCAGGAGCTTTTTTTTTTTTTTTTTAATGTTAAGCAGTCAAGGCTAGGACCAAAGCAGATGATTTGACGGTTGGTTTCACCTTTCTTTTTTTTTTTCTTTCTTGTTTTTCAAGACAGGGTTTCTCTGTGTAGCTTTGGAGCCTGTCCTAGCATTTGCTCTGTAGACCAGGCTGGCCTTGAACTCACAGAGATCTGCCTGCCTCTGCTCCTGAGTGCTGGGGTTAAAGGTGTGCGCCACCCTTTTCAACATGGTAGAGGTAGCAGTGACTGTCACAGTTACCCCCCACCCTATCTACAGGTAGTGTGCGGCCTGTGCTTGTTTGTTTTCCTTCCCACTACTCTAGCGGACTCCCTTTCCTCCTCCAGTTAGTCCCCAGTTTATTTACTAGTTTTAACGTGTGTGTGTGTGTGTGTGTGTGTGTGTGTGTGTGTGTGTGTAATCATTACAGTTCTCTACCAGCTACTTAAGAGGCCAAGGCAAAAGGATTGCCTAAGCACAGGAGTTGAAGATCAGCTTAGATGTCTAGCATGATCTTGTTTCTTAAAAGGAAAAAAAAGCCGGGCGTTGGTGGCGCACGCCTTTAATCCCAGCACTCGGGAGGCAGAGGCAGGCGGATCTCTGTGAGTTCAAGACCAGCCTGGACTACCAAGCGAGTTCCAGGACAGCCTCCAAAGCCACAGAGAAACCCTGTCTCGAAAAAAAAACCAAAAAAACTGGGATTGGGGATGTATCTCTGTGGGGAAGTATTTAGTTAGCATTTGCAAGACAGACAGACACACACACACACTCTCTCACTCACTCAAAAGAAAAACATATGTGAGAACATTCAAACTACTACCTGAGAACAGAGATAATTGTATTTCTTCCTTTCCAGTTTGAAAGTCTATTCTAATTACTATGCCTAGTTACTCATGTTTGAGCTCCCAATTGCTATGTTGAACAGAAGTGGTGAGAGTGGACATTGTCTTTTGTTCACTCTGGTTTTTTCTTCTCTTTTAAAAAAGATTCTTATTTACTTGTGTATAGGTGTGTGTGTCTGTCTGTCTATGAATGAGTGTCATGTGCCCTGTGTGAATGTGTGCCATTGGAGGCCAGAAGAGAGTGTTGGATCTCCTGGAGCTGGAGTCATGGGCAGTTGTGAGCTCTGCCAGTGCTAGTGTAAGAATGAGTCTTTCCTATAAAATACTATAGTACTATGTTTAGGACAAGGGATTCAAATCTTTTTCTCTCCCCAGTATATCCCCCACAAGCTTTTGTTTATTCAGAAGTTCTGTTATAATCTTGGATTAAAGTGGTTGGCCCATTCCCCTTTCATTTCCTCTCAGCAGATTTTTTGTTTTGTTTTGTTTTGTTTTTGTCTTTCTAGACAGGATTTTTCTGTGTAGCCTTGGCTGTCCTGGAACTTACTCTATAAACCAGGCTGGCCTTGAACTCACAGAGATCCTCCTGCCTGTGCTTCCTGAGTGCTGGGACTAAAGGTGTGCCACCATTGCCCAGCTCAGCTGATTCTTCTAAAACTAGCCATTCTTGAAAGGCTGTGAGGTCAGACCCCAGCCAATGGGGAAAAGGCACAGTAACCTCTGTCTCTTGGGTTCCCTCTTGCAAGTATAGCGCAGCACATCCTCTTGATAGGAGTAAAGTTTTACCTGTCCAGACTCTTCAACTGGAGTGGTAATTTCTGTGTGACCCCAAACTTAATTTCTAACACTGGGAGATAAACTCAGGTCCTCTGGAAGAACAGCAAATGTCCTTAACCACTGACTCATCCTTCTGGTCCTTCACCCTTGTTTTTAAAGGAAAAGCTTTTAGTTTTTGATCATGAACTTTATTTGCTGAGGGCACTTTTCTTTTTAAAAAGGATTCAATTTTAAGTGTGTGTGTGTGTCTGTGTGTCTTGAGTGTGGGTGCCCTCAGAGGCCAGAAGAGTGTGTCTGTGTGAATGTACACCTTGTGTGTCTGCCTGCAGGGTGTGGAAGAGAGCATTGGATCACTTGAAGCTCTTGTAAGCCACAGGCATGGGTGCTGGAAACTGAACTCAGGTCCTGGAAAAGCAGCAAGTGCTCATAAGTATTGAGCCATATCTTGTATGAATTCCACCCCTCTCCACCAGACAGGGTTTCTCTGTGGGATGGTCCTGGCTGCCCTGGAGCTCACTTGGTAGACCAGGCTGGCCTCAGACTCCTAAGTGCCACCACTGCCCAATTCTTCTGTGAATTTTTAACATTTGGCTTTTATTAGAACTATTTTCCTTGTATTTTTTGCTCATTGAACATTTTTTAAAAGATTTATTATGTATTGTGCTCTACCTTGCATGTATGCCTGCAGGCCAGAAGAGGGCACCAGATTTATTACAGATGGTTGTGAGCCACCTTGTAGTTGTTGGGAATTGAATTCAGGACCTCTGGAAGAACAGCCAGTACTCTTAACTGCTGAGCTGTCTTTCCAGCCCCCTCATTGAGCATTTTTAACATAAAGTGGTTTTAAATTTTGTCAAATACTGCTTTTGAATCAATTAACATGAAAGTTTGTTTCATTGATTGTTGTCGTGTAGTGGATTGATTAGCTTTTGTAAGTCAAATCATCCTTGCATTGATCATGTACATAATCCATGTTTCTAAATTCAGTTTGCTAGTATTTTGTTGACTTCTTGTCCCGAGCATCCACCATCATGGCTCTGTAATTTCGAATTCATAGGGAATTATTTCCTTATACAGGAAAACATTTAATTGGGTAGGGTTTACAGTTCAGAGATTTAGCCCACTATCATTATAATGGGAAGCATGATGGCATGCAGGCAGATATGGTCCTGGAGAGAGAGTTTAGGTTCTGCATCTGAATTGGCTGGAACAGGAAGAGAGTGACTCTAGGCTTGGTTGGCTTGAGCATTTGAAACCTCAAAGCCTACTCCCATGACACACTTCCTCCAACAAGGCCACACCTCCTGGTAGTGCCACTCCCTATGGCACTGTTTTCATTCAAACCACCACACCTCCCTTACCTTTTTCTCAAAGGGCATGAAAATAATAGCTCTTGAATTATTTGGTAGAGTTCACTTTGAAACCATGAGGTTCAGGGTCAGTCTCTCCTTCCTCTTCCCTCTCCTTCAATGCCTTCCTCTGCTTGGATAAACTAGCTTTATTAGAGAAAGCCAGGACTACATAGGACTTAAGAGTTGATGCTAGGACTCCTGTTGCCGTATAGGAGCACCACACGGACAGAGTCCCAGTTGCTGCCCAATTCAGCCTGGGTCTTCTCTTGTGGGATTTGGGAGCTTGACTTCTCATCTTTTGCAGAGCAGAGATCATAGACTTTACCTCCCAGTTTGTGCCTGGCTACTTTTGGTGAGGGTCTGTCCCCTACATTCGTCTAGGGTAGCTCATCCCTCGTAGTCTGTCTTCAAGGAGTGCATCTGCACTTTCTGGAGTGACCCTCTCCAGTGAGGGTGCACAAGCGTTCTAGCCAGTTACTTCTGAAGTATGCAGCTCCTGGAACTTCTCGGCCCTGCTGTTGCCTCTCAGAAGATAGAGATGAGGGAGCAGGACTTTGCTGGGAGATGATACCTCCCCATCACCCCAACCTTCTGTCTCCCACCTCCCACCTCCTCACCGCTGATTTGCTTGCAAGTTTTGTATTTCTAGGAATTTCTTCTGCTGGGTCACAGTTGTTCGTATTACTACATTTATTATTTTTATAAAATTATTAGTATTATCAACACTCTCACCTCTGATTTTAGTAATTTAAGCTTTTTTTCTTAGTATGCCTAGCTAAGGCTTGTCAATTTATGATTTTCATTGTTTTTATCTAGTTTTCAATTTTATCTTTGCTCTATTTTTTTTTTCCTGCTTTCTGGCTTTGAGATTAATTTGTTTAAATTGCAGTGTTAGGATGTTTGTGGATTTTTCTTTTTCTTTTTTTTTTCCTTCCCCTTCTTGTTTTTTTTTTTTTGTTTGTTTTGATTTTTCGAGACAGGGTTTCTCTGTATTGTTTTGGAGGCTATGGGTCCAGCCCAGCCTCAAACTCACAGAGATCCGCCTGCCTCTGCCTCCCGAGTGCTGGGATTAAAGGCGTGCGCCACCACCACCCGGCTCCCCTTCTTGTTTTTTAAGGAAAGGATTTGCACTGCTTAGCATTGAGCACTGACTTTGTGTTATTATGGGCTTTGTTTTTAGCAAGTTTGCCTGTGCGCGTGCGTGTGTAAGTTAGCATAAAGAGTGGTTTCATTTGGGTATTTTCATACATATAAGGAGACCTTGTGTCCTTATTCCCTCACTAACACCCCTCATCTTGGTTGACCCCTTGTTTTCTGGTTTACCTTTCCTCTCTAAATGCCCCTTCTGCTTTCAGGTCACATGGTTTCCCTCCCCAACCTCGGTTGTGCTCTGTTTCCATTTCCATTGAATTCCAAATATTTTCTAATATTCCTTTTGCTTGATTCTTGATTCTTGATTTTTTTTTTTTGTCTGTTTGTTTTTGTTTTTCGAGACAGGGTTTCTCTGTATTATTTTGGAGGCTGTCCAGGAACTCACTCTGTAGACCAGGCTGGCCTTGAACTCGCAGAGATCTGCCTGCCTCTGCCTCCCGAGTGCTGGGATTAAAGGTGTGGCCACCAACGCCCAGCCCTAGTGAACTCTTAATAACGTATATTTTTGTTGGTAATATGCATTGTGTAGGCTTCAGTATAGTGGCAAAATGACAGCATTGTTATTACCTAGGAGTAAAATTTCCCAAGATCACAAATTTGTTCTTCTGACCACTCAATGATATGCTAGTGAATTAGGTACGGGAAAATAAGTTAAGGTATGAATCATAAATAAATAGCACCTTGGTTGCCTAGCAATGAGGGGAAGAGGTTTTCTACTTCTTTACATAATGTTCATACTCAGTGGGATAAGTAACTCAAGTTGATTCCTTTGGCTCAATTATGTATTAAGCATATAAATGTTGTGGCTGCTACTCTGTAGACTGTGTTTTTTGACAGGGATTACATGGGGGCTAAATTGATAATGGTATAGCAAGACTGTTGACTTATAAAGGTTACAGTCCCCAGAAATAAAATAGGATGTTTTAATTTTCAGTTTACTTAGTTTTTTTCATTATTCCTTTTAGGATGAAATTTATTAAGTAATATAGCTTGATACAGTGCCAAGCATAGTACTGGGTACTGGGGATATAGCAAACTAAACAATAGTCTGAATTCTGTTAACGCTAATGGGTGATTATGAGAAATGACCTTTAAAAAGAAATGTGGTAGCCGGGCGTTGGTGGCGCACGCCTTTAATCTCAGCACTCAGGAGGCAGAGGCAGGCGGATCTCTGTGAGTTCGAGGTCAGCCTGGTCTACAGAGTGAGTTCCAGGACAGTCTCCAAAGCTACAGAGAAACCCTGTTTCGAAAAAACCAAAAAAAAAAAAAAAAAAAGAAATGTGGTAGCTGGGCATTGGTGGCACACACCTTTAATTCCAGCACTTGGGAGGCAGAGGCAGGCGGATCTCTGTGAGTTCCAGGCCAGCCTGTTCTACAAGAGCTAGTTCCAGGACAGCATCCAAAGCCATAGAGAAACCCTGTCTTGAAAAACAAACAAACAAAAAAATCTGGTAGGAACCTGCAACAAAAATTGAATGAGCCCTTATTTGTGGGAAGAAGAGTGCAGAAGAACACCACGACAAGGAACCCCTGGGTTTCATTTTGAGAAAGGTGCATGCTAGGCATACTGCCAGCTGAGCTCATCTTGTTTTATTTATTGGTTGGGGGCATATGTAGAGGACAGAGGACAGCTTGTGGTAGTAGGTTCCTTCCTTTCACCATGTGGGTCCTGGGGATTGAGCTCAACTTTTCAGGCTTGGTAGCAAGCACCTCTACCCACTGAGCTATCTCACTCTCCCACCCAAACCCGCCCTCCCCACCTTTAAAAATTTATCTTTGTGTGTGCATGCATGTGTAGGCCTGGAGCTGACCTTGGATATCTTGCTAGATAGCCCAGGATCTCTCACAGAACCCTCTCACAGAACCCAGAGCTTACAATTCTGTCTGTTCTAGCTAGCCAGCTTGCCTCACAGGTCACCTGTCTTTGCCTCTAAGTTCTGGGATTGACAGGTGACTTGGACATACTTGGCTTTTTTTTCTTATTTTCTTAAGAAAGTAAAACTATTTTTATAGAAATAGAAAGCAATTTGGACACCCAGTAGCAGATAACATTGGCATGGATAAAAGAGAAACAACCAACCAAATAAACAATGAAAACAAGCTGGAGGCAAGGTACAGGCAAGCATCCAGATAAGCCCTGAGAACAAAACTGCAAAAATAGCTGGAGAAAAAGCAGCTGTTTACAGATATTTAGAAGAGATCAAGTTATTGTTGTTTTTCTCATCATATCTTCTCAGACATCACAGGCAGCTTGGCTTTTAAGTGCATTTTGGTGACCCAAGCCCTGCTCCTCACTCTTGCTTGGACCACAAGTACGATCCTGAGCTCCTGTAAAATAGTACTTAAACCTAGGCATTTTGTCAGAGTGAAGACCAGTGACCTCTTCTGCTTGGTCAGGGTAGCACTTCGGTGCTTGTTTGTCATTTGAAATACGAGGATAGTGTTGCTGTTGACTTCAGGTTGAGAAACTAACACAGTGAGTTAGCATAATACTCTTGGAATAATTGTGCTGGGCATTGGACCGAGGGCCTCACATGGGCTGTGCAAACACTGTGCTACTTAACTATAACTGCACTTTTTTTTTTTTTGAGACCAACTCTTACTAAATTTCCAAAGCTGCACTTAAACTCAATCTGTAGCTCAGGCAGGTCTTGAACTTGAGCTTCTCCTGCCTCAACTTCCTTAGTAGCTGGGATTCCAGACTTTTGACAACCATTCTTGAGTCATTAATTTTGTATACTTATTATTTTGTGCCATATAGCCTCTGGAAGGCTTATAGATGGCATACAAATTTGATGTTCTTTCTATTATATCATAACCTAACAGTCACATTTTAAGAATATTGGAGATATGAGCTGGGTATAGTAGCACATGCTTTTAATCCCAGCACTTGGGAGGCAGAGGCAGGAGGATCTCTATGAGTTAAGGTCAGGGCTACAGAGAGACTTTGCCTCAAAGTAGACAGACAGACAGATAAAGTAAGAATAGAATTCTGAAAAAGATATCCTTACATTTTAAATTATGTTAGCCTCTGTTGGCACACACTTACAATCTTAGTACTTGGTGGGTAGAGGCAGGAAGATCAGAAGTTCAAGGCCAGGCACTCTACAGAGGGAGTTTGAAGCCTGCCTGAGGTACCTGAGACCTGCCTCAAAAAGAGGACAAAGGAGAAAGAAGGAATTGTTAGAACTGTTTTAACCTATCTTTGAAAAGTATTACACATTTTTTCTCTTTTGTGGTTTTTTGTTTTTTTTTTTTTTCAACATAAGGTTTCTGTGTGTCGCCTGGCTGTCCTGGAACTCACTCTGTAGACCAGGATGACCTGGAACTCAGAGATCTGCCTGCCTCTGCCTTCCAAGTGCTGGGATTAAAGGTGTGTGCCACCATTCACTGCCCAGCTACACATATTTTCTGATTAATGTGGTGAAGGAAAGTGTTATTATTTAACTTGTTAACTAAAAGTTCTTAACTTTAACTTTATGTATTTTTTTTTACAGACCATTTAATCTGACAGAAAGGAAAGCTAACGCCCACTCGGTAGTAGAATGTGATAATGCACGGAAAGAAGTTAGTGTACGAACTGCGGGACTGACTGACAAGACCTCAAGGAAAACATATACTTTTGATATGGTACTTACTTTCTTCTGCCTTCTGTGATTATTCACTAATGCAAAGTAAAGCTGTGGAAAATGGCATACTTCTTAACATTGTCTTCAAGTTTGTTGAGCTAAGTTCTGGTGGGCAAAATTATTACCATGAATGATATGTTTTCAGAGCTTTTCTCTCTTTTTTTAAAAATAGGTGTTTGGAGCATCTACGAAGCAAATTGATGTTTACCGAAGTGTTGTTTGTCCCATTCTAGATGAAGTTATTATGGGCTATAACTGCACCATCTTTGCGTAAGCAAAACAACTAATTTTCAACTTGATGAGGTTTAGATGTGTGTATTTGTTTTTGATTTATACTTTTTGAAATCTTGACAGATATGGCCAGACTGGCACTGGAAAAACTTTTACAATGGAAGGTGAAAGGTCACCTAATGAAGCATATACCTGGGAGGAGGTATTTATCATTTGTAATGTCTTTTTACCTTGAGTGTGGCAAAAATTTGGCCAATTAAAACCTGGTTATGGCCGGGCGTTGGTGGCGCACGCCTTTAATCCCAGCACTCGGGAGGCAGAGGCAGGCGGATCTCTGTGAGTTCGAGACCAGCCTGGTCTACAAGAGCTAGTTCCAGGACAGCCTCCAAAGCCACAGAGAAACCCTGCCTCGAAAAACCAAAAAAAAAGAAAAAAACCAAACAACAACAACAAAAAAACCTGGTTATGGATCTCTGAGATGCAGAAGATCAGGGAGACATGTCAACCATGAACCTAAGTTCTTTACTGTACTAAAATACAATAAGTAGTACTTGAGTAAAATTACTGATGTATCAGAAATGTATGGTCTCAATGGGAGAGATAAAACCAACACATACAGTACAGTTAAGTGATAAAAAGAGGGAGTCTACTAGCTGGGTGGTGATGGTACATGCGTTTGATCCCAGCACTCAAGAGGCAGAAGCAGGAGCATCTCTTGTCTCCCAGCTTGGTCTGCAGAGTGAGTCCCAGAACAGCCAGAGTTGTTACACACAGAAGGCCTGTCTCAAAAAACCTGACAACAACAACAACAATAATAAAGTGTGGGAGGGTTTCCTCCTTAGACTCTAGAATAGCAGGGGTAGAATATAGTCTCTCCCACTACCATCCTGTTTTATCTGTAGGGTTTAGTGTTTCAAGACCCTAGTGGGTACCTAAAATAGTAAGTGGTTATGTATACCATGTCTTTTCTTAGTGTGTGCCTGTAATAGAATCTAATTCATAAATTTGGCTTCATAAAATTTTTATCAGTAATAACAATATAACATAAAAATGTAACACTGTTCTGTAATATGTTATTCAAATATGTGTCTAGTTTTATTATACTGGTCTTTGACACTTAAATGAACTTTACATTTTTCTTTTTGATATATCCAAATTGCCAGAATCACTGCTATTTTGCTTTAGGTGATAGTTTAAAATTATTATTACTACTACTGTTATTACCACTATTTTGGCTTTTTGAGCCAAGGTCTTATACTATAACCCAGGCTGGCCTAGAACTCACTGTATTATAGCTTTTGGATTTGTAATAGTTGTTGTGTCTCGGCCTCTATAGTGCTGGGATTATACAAATAAGAGTTACTGAAATATTTAACACTGTCCTATTAGAACAATGGATCTGATAACCAATAGCACTACCAAGTGACTACCAAGTAGGAAGCATAGATAGTATAGACACATATAGTCATGGAGTAATTCATGTTCCTGGCATTAAGGTGCATTATTTTATTGTGCTACTTGGTATTATGTCCACTTTTTAAATTTCACAGCTGTTTATTTGTGGATTTTCCACGTAGTATTTTTTAGATTGTGGTTGACAGTAGCTCAGATTGAAGTGACTTGGCTTTTAGTTTTTAAGTTGCTTTGGCATGTTAGCCCCTAATATCCACTGAGAGGAGTGGATTCTAGTGTACACACACACACAAACACACCCAATGAGGATGTTTAGGTCATAGTTAGCCCTTAATATCCACTGAGAGGAGTTGATTCTAGTACACATACACACACACACACACACACACACACACACACACACACACACACACACACACACACACACACACACCCCACCCCAATGAGAATGTTCAGGTCTTTTTCATCAGATGATCTACTATTTGTACACAGGTTAAATGTATCCTTTCACAGTTTAAATCATCTGTAGGTTACTTGCAGTACTCAATATAATGAGAGTACTATGTAAATAATTGTACTATGTTTTGAGGGGTAGGTATTTGTTTTGAGACAGGTTATTATGTATCACAGGCTGACCTTAAGATTGCTATGTAGCTGAGGCTGGTCTTGAACCTATCATCTTCTCTCTATATCTTAAGTGCTACAATTACTGGCATGTGCACTCAGTTTATCTGTACTTCTGAAAAATGTCTGTACATGCTCTGTACGGATAAAATTTTCTTCAAGTATTTTTTGTGATTGGTAGAATGCAGATCAAGTAGATAAGAAGGGTTAACTGGCTCATATTGAAATACACTATAAGCCAGGTGTGGTGGCTTGTGCCCAGAATGCTAGTGCTTGGGAGGCTGGGTTGGGAGAATTGCAGATTCAGGGCCAGTCTAGGCTATAAAGTAAACCCTAAGTAAACTAGAGTTGAGTATGATGGTGTGCATCCATAATTCCAAATACCCCAGAGACTGCGGCAGAAGGACTTCAAGTGTGGGCCAACATGAACAGTTTAAGGGAGACTCCTGTCTCTAAAAGGAAAAACAGGGATGGGATATAGCTCCGTGGTCAAATACTTGCCTAGTATGTGTAAGACCTTAGGGATTAATCCACAGTATTGCAAATATAGTAATAAACTATGAAGGAGGGCTTTGTCATGCTTTAACTGTTGTAGTAAATGGCATTTTGAGTTTAATTCTTATCTATATAATTTTAGGATCCTTTGGCTGGTATAATTCCACGTACTCTTCATCAAATTTTTGAGAAACTTACTGATAATGGCACTGAATTTTCAGTCAAAGTGTCACTGTTGGAAATCTACAATGAAGAGCTTTTTGACCTTCTTAGTCCATCTACTGATGTCTCTGAGAGGCTGCAGATGTTTGATGATCCCCGGAACAAGGTAACTCAGTCTGAGAATAAAGTTTCTGAATTTTAGTGTGTGAGTCTTAGAAAAGTCAGTGTACTTTTTTTTAAAAAAAGTAACAGAAGCCGTGTGTTGGTAGCGCACTCCTTTAATCCCATAGCGAGTTCCAGGACAGCCTCCACAACAATACAGAGAATCCCTTGTCTCAAAAAAAAAAGTAATAGTTACTCTTTTGATATTTGATCAGAGAGGAGTGATAATCAAAGGTTTAGAAGAAATCACCGTGCACAACAAAGATGAAGTGTACCAAATTTTGGAGAAGGGGGCAGCAAAACGGACAACTGCAGCAACCCTAATGAATGCTTACTCCAGGTAAAGGAGCTGTTTTCCTTTGCTTTATGAAAAATCTGTAGGATTGAAGTCAGGAGGGGATAGGGAACTGCATCATAGTGTAGATTTGGTGCTATAAGGGTAGTTCTTGGTATGGCAATATTGGAAGATTGTGGAGGGACAACAAAGACGAGTTAAATTATCGCAGAAGTAGTAAAGATTTTTTTTCGGGGGGCATTTCGATACAGGCTTTCTCTGTGTGACAATCTTGGCAGTCCTGGAACTTGCTCTTTAGACCAGGCTGGCCTCGAACTAACAGAGATCCTCCTGCCTCCGCCTCCTGAGTGCTGGGAATTAAATTCAGGACACATATTAGGCAAGCACTTGATCACTTGAGCTATAGAAATTGAGATCAAATCTTTGTTTTAAAATGATTTTACTTTAGTGTAGATACACAGATAGTCATTAACTCTGGCATTCATGAAAAGGGAGGCAGGAACAAATTTCTCTAAATACATCTACCACCATGTCTGGTTATATATTTTTTCTTTCATATTAAATAAAGATCACTTTTTATAAATAAAAAAGTTAACTCAGTTTTCCCAAGATTGTTAATATTTAAGCTTAATTGCATTCCACAATCTTGGAACCTGGTGGGGAGGGCTTAGATGGCTCAGTGGGATCAGATGCTTGTCATGCAAACCTAGCTCCTGGGTTTGATCACTGAAACTCACCCACCTAACGGAAGGAGGAAAAACCAACTCCATGTGGCATGTGCCCTGCCCCTTATTGTATATATGTCCAAATCTATGCACAGTAGATAAAAGTTTTTTTTAAGTTAAATCAGTGGGTAATAGTGGAAAACGTAAGATACATAGTTTCTCCTTGCACCTTCCCCTTTTCTGTGACTTAAATAACTTTTATAAAATAAGAATTTTTAAAAGTACCAAGAAGGAAATGAAAAAGTATTTATTCTCCACTGCTAATGTCATTAATAAATCATCAAGGTTCTGGATGGGAGCCGTCTGCTCTGAGACACTTCTCCTTTTCAGAGGTGTCTGAGAATTGTGTGTGTGTGTGTGTGTGTGTGTGTGTGTGTGTGTCACTGGGGATGGAACCCAAGAACTGGTGTGTACTAGATACAAACTCTACATCTCCAGCCCTAAAAGCTCTAGGGTAGTTTTGATAGCTTCTTATTAGGATTAGCACTATTGTAGGTAACAGCTAGAGGTTTTGTCATCCCAAGTTTTATTTTCTGACTGATGATCTCTTTGTATTCCTTGTGCATTTAGATCTTCCTTGCCTGTTTTCAATATTTCTTAGGGAACAAATAATGTTTTACATTGTAATGAGTGGACAATCTGATCTTGTTTTCTAGTCGTTCCCATTCAGTTTTTTCTGTTACAATACATATGAAGGAAACTACAATTGACGGAGAAGAGCTTGTTAAAATTGGGAAGTTGAATTTGGTAAGCATCTTGTCTTAATGCCACTGTGCTGGCTATTCTTGATTACTTCTAGAGAAGCTTGGGATTTCACTTACATAATTTTTATAGTAAACTTCAGTAAAATAAAAGAAGAAATGTTATAAAAACTGTATTTTGCTAGCCATTTAGCACATCATATACAATAAAAGATATAAAAGAATTCAAATCTTTGAATCCAAATACAATAGATTGACATTTTCTTTTTAAAATTAAAGGTTGATCTTGCAGGAAGTGAAAATATTGGGCGTTCTGGAGCAGTTGACAAGAGGGCCCGTGAAGCTGGAAATATCAACCAGTCCCTGTTGACTTTGGGAAGAGTTATAACTGCTCTTGTGGAAAGAACACCCCATATTCCTTATCGAGAATCCAAATTAACTCGAATCCTGCAAGATTCTCTTGGGGGTCGTACAAGAACTTCTATAATTGCAACCATTTCCCCGGCGTCTCTAAATCTTGAGGTAAGCCCTTTGAGAGAAAGCAGCAAATGTGGGAACTATAAGCCTTTCTTACAGTCATATTTTTAAAATTCATTTCCTTGTTTCGTTCTATTCTGTAATATATAAGAATCTGGACATTGTGTATGAACATATTCTAGAGGATGCCACTACGATAAAAAGCCAGTTAGGGATTTCCCAAAGTGGTTCCTTTTTTTTGTTAGTTTTCTTTTGATATGGGATTTGCTGTGTCTTTTGGGCTGGCTAAAACTCATGCTCTCCCTACCTCAGCTTCCGGAGTGCTGTGATGATAGCCATGTGGAATCAAACTGGCTTCATAATTTAAAAAGAGAAAGCTTTTGTTTCTCTTTTTGTGTTTTGAGACAGGGTTTCTCTGTGTAGCCCTGACTGTCCTGGCACTCGCTCTGTAGACCAGGGTAGCCTCGAACTCTGATGCACCTGCCTCTTCCTCCTGAGTACTGGGATTAAAGGTGTGTACCACCACCTCGCAGCTAAAAAAATATTTTTTTACATTCATTTGTGTACTTCTTTTGTGTGTATGTGTGGGTATACAGATGGGGGTCAGAAAACAACTTGTGGTTGTTAGTTGTCCCCTTCTACCTTATGGGCTCCAGGGATCATGCTCAGGTCATTTGGGTTGGTGGCAAGTGCCTTTGTTCACTGAGTCATCTTGCTAACCCTTCATACATTTAAAAAGAAAAAAATTTGCTGGGGCTAGAAAAAGTGGCTCAATGATTAAGAGCTTTGGCTGCTCTTCCAGAGTACCGGTGTTGGAATTCCAGCACCCACATGGTGACTCAGAACCATCTGTAACTCCAGTTGTAACTGATGGCCCTCTTCTGGCTGCCTCAGGCGCTAGACCCACTCAGAGTATACAGTCACACATACATACACTCACCCACATTAAAAAAGATTGCTCTAGGTCAATAGTGATGGGTGCTATGTAGGGGTTCATTGAGAACTTAGACTGAGTCAGATCTTTTTTGGGGCACTGACCTCTTATACTTAGCATACTACTACTATGTTAAAATTGTGCTTTATATCTACACTTCATTTTTTATGTGTGTATAATATTTAATTATATGGACATTGGTGTTGTGTGACACTGTTCCTGGAATCTCATAAACAAATGTCTACTCCCCTCAGATAAAATGCATGGCAGACCAAAGTAAAGACATTTCCAGAGGTCACCTTGGTGAACTAATGGTTTTTATTGGGTTACTTATAGTAATGTGAGTGAAGGATTACTTATAAAAGCAGAAATGACACAGTGCCTCATCAAAAGCCTTCCCTCTCCCCTGTGTGCATTTAACAGAAGTATCTTATCTCCATCCTCATGCCTTCAGTAATTAACCCTTCCTTTTCATGACAGGAAACTTTGAGTACATTGGAATATGCTCACAGAGCAAAGAACATAATGAATAAGCCTGAAGTTAATCAGAAACTAACCAAAAAAGCTCTCATTAAGGTAATTATGAATTTGTATGGATAATGTAATCATGTTTGGGGTATCTGAAATATGGAATAGCAACAGATCATTGTTTTTTTGAGATAGGGTTTCTCTGTGTAGCCCTGGCTGTCCTAGAACTCACTCTGTAGACCCAGACTGATCTTGAACTCACAGAGACCATTTGCCTCTGTCTCCCAAGTGCTGGGATTAAAGGAGTGTCCCATCAGGCCTGGTTAAGAATAATAACACTTCACTGTTAATCAAGATTTGCTAAATTGCTTGTTGTAGGCATTTGTTAATGAGTGAAGTTCTCACTGACCATGCAAAAGGGTTCTGTCCATGATGGTTCTGGAGACCCCGTGGTAGGCATTTCATAATGACTTAAAATAAATGCTTGCTATGTTACACTGTTCTTCTAACACTAATATGTTGACATTCCCCGTTGTATAACACAGTTGACACACTTGACAGCATTTGTGCTAACAATTATAAATTTTGTTTTCATCTTTGAGCTGAAATTTATTTACCATGATGTTTCCTGCTTGTCAGTATTTATTTCAATGATTTTAATACCTTAATGTAGTTGTCCAATGAAGAGCTCCAACAGTTAGCCCTCCAATAGTTGGAAAATTACTAAGCTGTCTTCTCCTTGTACATGAGCAGCTACATTTAACATCTTCCCCTGGTGGTCTTCAAGGACTTGAAAATATTTCCCAGACTCAGTCCTCAAGGACCTGGGAACATCCCCAGACCTCAAGATTCCAGGTCGGTCACAAAGTTCAGTCAGGGCACAGATGTTGCCTAAGACAGATAACGAGCCAGTCAGCCCATCTATACAATCCATTTTTAGAAAAAAATTAACATTGTAGTTTCCCTTCTTTGTAACCAAGTGGCCACAGATATGCTGTCTGTCTGTCTGTCTGTCTGTCTGTCTGTCTGTCTGTCTGTCTGTCTGTCTTTTTCTTTTGTTCTTGGGTAGAATCTTGGTTTGTAGCCCAGGCCTGCCTGGCATTTGTTTCCTTACCCTCCTGCTTGGCCTCTTTAGTGCTGGGATTGCAGGCATGAACCACCACCTCTGGATTATCAATACACTTTCAATAGATAGATTTGACTTTTCTATACATTTCCTAGAAGGAGAATCATGTACTATTTAGCCTTTGCTTCTATATCTTACTTGGTATAACATTTGAGATTCTTATTTATACTATTGTTGATGTGTGCTAGTAGTCTTTCTTTATATTGCTGAATAATATTCCATTTTATGGATAATACTATACTTTGTTTAAATATACACCAGCCAATAGATTATTTCCCAAAATGCCATAAGACGCTCATAGAATTTCTTCTCTCAGCTCTAATTCCCGTACTCACTACTCTATTGTGTAGAATCCGTTGTTTCAGACTTGTATATAGTGCATAAACTTCTGGAGTTGTCCTTTTAAATTTTGTATTATTTTCTGGAGGTCACCTAAATCATCCTGTATCTTGACAGGTCTTTTTCGTGCTGAGTGTTTTATGGTGTTTGAACTATTTGTATAATTTGTGTGGCCACCTTGGAATGATTTATTGAATAACTTCAATTTTTTTTCTGTTTTAAATGAAAGTTCTATTTATATTAATTCATAGCATTTGCGTAAACACATGTCTTATTTACTGTTCTAATTGCTGTGAGGAGACACCATGACCAAGGCAACCTATAAAATAAAGCATTTGATTGGACTTGCTGACAATTTCCAAGGGTTTGGGCCATAGTCTTCATGGTGGAGAGCATGGTAGCAGGCAGGCATGGCACAGGAGTGGCTGCTGAGAGCGCACTTCTCATCTAAGATGGAGGCTGAGAGAGCAAGACCGAGCCTGGCATGGGATTTTGAAACTTCAAAGCCCACCCCCACTGATACTTCCTCCAACAAAGCCATGCCTTTTACAACTCCTAAAACTCCAACTAGGAACCAAGCATTCAAATATAGGAGCCTCTGGGGCCATTCTCACCCGAAATTTTTATTAGTAACTATTAACTGTTTTCATCCACATGCACGCCATGTGAAGAGACAGCTTCTAGGAGTCTCTTCCTCTTAACCAGAACCATGACCCAAATCCTAACCCTAGGGATTGAACTCAGGTTGTCAGGATTCTATGGGAAAGGCTTTTAGCAGCCAAGACATCACTTCTGGAATTATACTTTTTTTTTCTTTGTGTGAGTTTGTTGTGATAATGGTAACTGAATACTTCAGTTTTTAAGGAATGACTAAAGTACTTTCTTGTGATGGGGTGGAGTTGAGTCTCACTCTTGTTCAGGCTGGCATGGAACTCTTAATACTTCTGCTTCCTGAGTGCTGGATTTATAGGCATGCACCAGTATGCTCGGGTTTGCTAAACTGTTCTGTAGAGTGGGTGTATAATCTTGCCTTCTCACTAGCAACATAAGTGACGTAGTTTCTCCACATCATCATCAGCATTTGGTGAAAAGCCAGGTTTTCTTTGTAGCTATTCTGAAAATGTGTGGTGGGTGTCATTTGTGTCACTTGACTTTAACCTATGTTTCCCTAATGGCCAATGATATTGAGCACTTCTCCTTGTACTTGCTATTTATATGTCCTTTTTGTTTGCTTGTTGTGTTTTGTATTTCAAGACAGGGTTTCTCTGTGTAGCTCCTGGAACTTGGTCTGTAGACCAGGTTGGCCTCAAATTTAAAGATCTGTCTGCCTCTGCCTCCTGAGTGCTGGGCTAAAGTTGTGCCATCACCATCCAGCTCAGATGTCCTTTTTGGTGGCATGTCTGTGTGCCCTTAGTACTGTTTTCTATTGGATTATTTGTTCTTTACTGGTGTTTTAGAGTTGCTGTTGTTGTTGTTGTTTTTTAGATTTTTTCTCTTTTAACATGTGTGGGTGTTTTTCCATAGTGAAAGCAAGAGTGGGGTCAGTTTCCCTGGAGCTAGAGGTGCAGGTATCCGTGAGCCACAATGTGTGTGCTGAGAATGGAGCCTGGTCTCTGGAAGAACAACCAGTGCTCCTAACTGCTGGGCCATCTCTCCAGCCTTTAGAGTTCTTGACACAGTTTAGTTACTTTGTTACATACAAAGTTTCTGGATATTTGAGGTTTGCTAACATGTTTTTCTACTTTGTTGTATGGCTTCCATCTTTGATGTTGTCTACTATATTAAGTTTTCCAGATTTCTGTGGGCCTATTTCTGGACTCTGTTCTATACCACTTATGTATTCATCTCTTCCACCAATACTACTAACTGTACTTGTATAATGATTCTCAGATTGTCCTCACTAGTTTTTGCCATCTTGTCACAAGCTAGAGTCATTTAGGCAGGGGGAACCTCTATTGATAAAATGCATGAATGAAATTGACTTTTAGGCAAATTTGTAGGATTTTTTTAGTAAAAGCGGGCCAAGCAGACCATGAGAAGCAAAGCTAGTAAGCAGCACTCTCCATAGCCTCTGCTTGAGTTCCTGCCCTGACTTCCCTCTCCAGTATTTTATCACAGCAGTAGAGATAAAAGGTGGATAGGTCCAGCCATTGGTGGCGCACGCCTTTAATCCCAGCACTCGGGAGGCAGAGGCAGGCATATCTCTGTGATTTCGAGGCCAGCCTGGTCTACAGACAGAGTTCCAGGATATCCTCCAAAACAATATAGAGAAATCCTGTCTTGAAAAATATTTCTAGAAAAATTATCATGGATTTAAAACTATAGTTATAGCTGGAGGATATCAGCATTTCAAAGGCTGAGACTGGAGATT
Organism: Mesocricetus auratus; assembly: GCF_017639785.1. Classification (NCBI taxonomy): domain Eukaryota; kingdom Metazoa; phylum Chordata; class Mammalia; order Rodentia; family Cricetidae; genus Mesocricetus; species Mesocricetus auratus. The sequence continues at coordinate 23,596,582 of NW_024429182.1, read as the reverse complement.
GCCATGAATTCCAGGCCAACCTGGGTTTGGATGAAATCCTATCTTTTTTTTTTTTTTTTTTTTAGTATGATTATCCCTTCTATGTTTGAAAAACAAAGTGCTAACATTATTTATTTCCTGCATATTCTCTCCACACTGAATGATAGAAAAAAAAACCCAACTAACTCCGAATCTGTGTATAATATGTTCTTGTGTAGGAGTATACAGAAGAGATAGAGCGTTTGAAGAGAGATCTTGCTGCAGTCCGTGAGAAAAATGGAGTGTACATCTCTGAAGAAAGCTTTAGGTAAGCCTTTTGACCGTGGAGTTCCTAAGTCTTGTTTTATTTCATTATTTTTTTTAAAGATTTATTTATTATCTATATAGTGTTCTGTCTGCATATATCCCCACAGGTCGGAAGAGGGCACCAGATCTCATGACAGATGGTTGTGAGCCACCATATGGTTGCTGGGAATTGAACTCAGGACCTCTGGAAGAGCAGTCAGTGCTCTTAACCACTGAGCCATCTTTCCAGCCCAATTTAGGCCTTTTTTTGGTTTGGTTTTGTTTTTTTAGAGACAGGATTTCTCTGAGTAGCTTCTGGATACTGTCCTGGAACTCACAGAGATCCACCTGCCTCTGCCTCCTGAGTGCTGGGATTAAAGGCTCGAACCACCACCATCTGGCTTTGTTTTATTTTAAGTTTGCTTATTTTAAGTATATGCATGGTCTGCATGTATGTCTGTGTATCGCATTCAGATGCCTAGAAGAAGGTCTGGAAATGGAGTGAGCTGTGAGCTACCATGTGGTGCTGGGAACTAAACTCAGTTTCCCAGATGAGCGACGTCTCCCAGCCCCCTATTTTTGTTTTTGGAGATGGTTTTGCTATATATACAGCCCAGGCTGGTCTGGAGCTCTCTGAATCCTGCTTCAGCTTCACGATTACTAGATTACAGAGGTGTGCTAATGTAGCCATCTCTAAAACCAATGATTTCCGATAATAGGTAGTTTGAAGTAAAGCTTAGCTCATGTAGCAATAAGGAAATGGTGTCTACTGCCAATAAGTGCTTCTTTTGGTTTGACGTTAAAAAGTCTGCAGCACTGGGCCTGTGAGGTGGCTATGTGTAAAGGTACTTGCTGCAGACTCTGACTTCAGTTTGATGTCTGCAACCCACATTATCGAAGGAAAGAGCAGGTTTCCACAAGTTGACCTTTGACCTCTACATGTGCATGTGCGCAAATTAAAAAAAAGTTGTTTTTTCTTTGTTTGATTTTGTTTTTTTAAGTGGCATGCCACAGGGACACATAGCAGGAATGGTCTCAAGAGTAAAGCTATGATCTGTGAGATGAGTCCTCAGGTAAAGGTGCTTGCTATCAAGCCCGAGACCCAAGTCCTCCAATTCACATGGTGGAAGGAGGAGACCAGTCCTGCAGAAGTTGTCACCTGATCTCCGTATGTGTGCTATAGCACAAGTACCATCTCCCTCATCAAATAAATGTTTAAACACACACACACTCACACACTCACACTGTTATCAAATACTTGTTAGGAAGTCTTAGCTTTTTATGTTAAAATGATCATAGTTACAAGAGTACAGAGAAGCCCCCATGCATAGTGATTATTTATTTAGTCAGAGTTTCATGTGAAGTAAGAATGACCTTTAACTTCTGATCCTCCTGCCTCTACCTCCAAAGTGCTGGGACAAAGGCATCTGTCACCATGCTTAGTTTTATGGAGCTCTGGGGATCAAGTCCAGGCTTTTGGATGCTACACAAGTATTTCACCATTTGAGTCACATCCTTAGCCCTTTATTCTTTTTTTTAGGACAGGATTTTGCTACGTGGTCCTAGCTGGCCTTGAACTCACTAGACAGGTCAGGCTGGCCTTGAACTCGTAGCAATTCTACTTCACCTTTCTGAGTACTAAAATTACAGGTGTGGGTTATAACACCTGGCTCCCCATGTATTATTTAACCAATTTCTACCAATATTCCTTTATGTAACCATAATTTGATAGTAAGCATGGGAGAGTGCCACTGGTACCTTGTGTATGTGTGGTTCTATACCATTGTGACACATGTATACATTTTTTTGTTTTTGTTTTCGTGTTTTTTTTTGTTTGTTTTTTGAGATAGGGTTTCTGGCTTTGGAGGCTGTTCTAGAAGTAGCTCTTGTAGATCAGGCTGGCCTCAAATTCACAGAGATCCACCTGCCTCTGCCTGCCAAGTGCTGGGATTAAAGGTGTACACCACCACCACCACCACCCAACTTGGTCTTTTTGTTGTTGTTTATATGTATACATTTGTATAACCATCACTACAGTGAAAATATGTAAACCTCTTTTGCCTCTTCTTTAAAGCCATATCCATCTTCTCTTCTCACTATGAAACTGTCTTCTAACTGTCCTAGACCTGAGCTAAACCACCAACCCAGTCATTTCTGAAATTTCCTAGCCCTGAAGAAATCAGTGTAACCCACTGAAGTGGGTCTGGAAGGCCTGTGGGTTTGTGTTTAAAAGCGCTACTCCAGCCAGGTGTGGTGTTGCATATACCAAGCTCTCAGTTTGAAGCCAGCCTGTCTTTAAGAAGTCGTCAGCATACTTCATTTTACCTTTCTTTGGAGACAAGTTTCTCTGTGTAACAGTCCTGACTGTCCTGGAACTCTAGACCAGGTCAGCCTCTAAACTCAGAGATCCACCTGCTTCTGCCTCCTGAGTACTGGGATTAAAGGTGTGCACAATCACTGAATTTCGGGATCCTTTTTACTCTCTGTGGTGATTTCTGTTATTTGTGATTGTTTCCTCAACTGTCCAGTGAATTTTAACTGGTGTTAAAATGTGGATTATAATTGGGGGGGGGCTTATAGTCCTGTAAATTGACTGGAGTGTAAAGTAGTACCTGGAATTTTGTCTGGGCCTCCATCACAAGTTTTCCTGGGTTGAAGTTTGTAGGGCAAAGTGCTTCAATACTTCTGAGAACACTCACCCAGTCTTCTGGTTGGAGAGAGATTACTCTGGCCACTGTTAACAATTAGAGTGGGTTTCACCATTCACTGTAGATTTTCATTCAAATGCCTGGCTCCTTGTGGTGTGTAGTGAGAGGGAAGCTGGAGTTCACTGGCGGGTAGTGCAGACTCCTGGCTCTCAGGAAGGAGGCTCATTGCCCCCTAGAGGATAGTCAGCAATACCCAGGCTTCTATTGGTTTTAATCAAAGACTTTATTGGATGAGTATTACACAGCATGCTTTAACACTTAACTTGAGCAGATGGAAGGTGAGAAACAGTCATTCAAGTCTATAAAATGAAATAGGCCTGTGAAGATTTAAAATGCAGACAAAAGGTAGCAGGGAGCAGAACTTAAAAATTGAAGTTGCAACATGGCAGGCTTTTTTTTAAATGAAAATCTAGTTTGCAATAAAATGCCTTTGAGAAATTTGTCAAGAGAAAAATATGAAGATTCATAAACCTGATGTTTCCCAATACATTTTGCCTTTTTGGTATTCTTTTGGTTAATTCTATCACTCTACAATAAAAGATTCTAAGGCTTAGAAGTCTTCCTGATACAATTGATGTATATTCCACGGACCTGGGCAGACACACCCCGTCGTTCCTGAGTGAGGTTGAACAATTCTGCTGGTGTTTGGGTCTGAGAACAAGACTATCCCCTGAGCCCAGGGCTGCCATTCCCGTCTTCACACACGGCTCCTGCTGCTACAGTCCCTGAGCACATTTGATAGATGCCATGATGTGGAAGTTCCCAGAGAAATCACTTTAAAATAGCACTTTCAGTGTATTAGGATCTGAATTTTAGCTCACTAAACTCCAGGCCACCTGGCTTTTCTTCTTGAGTTATAAATCAGATCACAGTCAGGGATATTAAATCTTCTAAAAATCTCCCCCAGAAGAACTAATCCTGAGCATGGGGTACTGGGTGACCTCACCCACCCAGAAAGATCTTGGGACGTTTGAGCTCTTGAGCCCAAGTGCCTATTCATTCATTTTCAGATGAATTTTGTGGGTTAATTTCCTTTTTTTTTTTTTTTTTTTTTGGCATTTATGTTTTTTTCTGTAGTAAGTAGCCAATATGGTGTTTTCTTTCTGGTTTAAAAAATAAATCAGTATTGCCACTAAAAAACTTCAGTTTTATTATTATAATTACAGCACTGTCAAATACATTTTTAAGATGTAGTATTAATAGATGTATATGATTTTTCTCATGTTTTCATCATTCATTAAAACAAATATTGGGGGTTTTCATAGTATGTATGCAACAAAGATTATAAAAAATGTGGTTTCTATTTCAGAATTCATGTTCCACACACTGAAAGTTTAGGCTGTTTTCATGAATCTGGTTCTGTCACTTGTTCACCAGGGCCAGGCCCAACCTGACAGCTGTGATAACTTCTTGCACTTAGAAGTAGAGGCTCTGGCTTGGCAGTGTGGTGCACACCTTCAATCCCAGTACTTGGGAGGCAGAGGCAGGCAGATCTCTTGAGTTTGAGGGCCATTTTGGTCTTCAGAGCTAATTCCAGGACAGCCAGGGGTACACGTAGAAACCCTGTCTCCAAAAACAACCAGCCAACCAAGTAGGGGCTTCTTTTGGTGGAAAGGCAGCCAGATGAGCATTGAAATGTCACCTTTTCTAGACAGTACCACTCAGTACGGGGAGAGACAGTAATAAAAGTCTGTCCAGCTCAGTAGAATTAAGACTTAGCTCTTGAGTATATATTTTCATCTTAGTATCAACACTAGCTTATGCACTTGAAGTAAGAATATGAAAATAAGAATATAGTTATAAAATGCATTAAATGTTCTATGCCAGTTGCAAATAAACACATCTTTATGTTCTAACAAGCAAATATATATTTAAGGTAAAACAGTCCTGTTTTTATTTTTTTAAAAATCCATTGCTTTGTTTCTGGAATCCTTGCAGGATGTCAGGTCGTCTTCCTGGCATCCTAAAGGAAGCATTGTGATATTCATAGCAGCACCATTTAAACATACCTTTGCTCAGATCTGAACTGATTAACAGAGGTGTTGGAGAGAGCACAAAAGTTGAGTATGCAGAAGGATTAGTTATGAATTCCCGGCCTTAGTAGCTTGGCTTGTTTCCTGCCAGATTTTCTTAAATTATCCCAACTCCTTTTTGCCTCTGGGCTTTTATCCTCTATTTCTGTATACCTTACTTTCACTCTTACTGAGTGGCTGTGCGGCTGACCACTAGTGTCCTTGTCTTCTTGCTCTCCTCGTTTCTCCTTTTTATCCTCTCTGCCTGCCAACCCCACCTATTCTTGCCTCGATACTGGCCGTTCAGCTCATTATTAGACCATCAGGTGTTTTAGACAGGCACAGTAAGACAGCTTCACAGAATTAAACAAATGCAGCATAAACAAAAGCAGTGCACCTGAAAGTAATATTCCCCAACATTAGCCCACACCAAAGAACTGGGAAATTCTGCCCTAGTGACTCTCACAAGACCCAGTACTAGTAGAACTGTGTGTGTGGCATCCCCTGTACTTACTGTTCTGTATATATACTTTGATTCGGCCCTTCTAGGTGATTTTTGTCATTTATCTCACCCATTTCTCATGATGCTTCATAGTTTCAAGTATTAAGCACTTACGGCATGGGAAGGCATCTTTATATTCTGTACTACTGATTGCAGCCACCTATATTATCCCCTCCCCCATCTCTACTTTGCCTTATCATTCCCTCTGTCAGGTTTTTTCTTTTTTAAATTTTCTTGTTTTGTTTTTTAGAGACAGTTTTGCTGTCATGGAACCCACTCAATAGATCAAGCTAGCCTCAAATTCAGAGATATGCTTTCTGTCTCACCAGTGCTGGGATTCAAGGCATGCCTCACCACCGCCCAGGCTCTGTCAGTTTTCTATGTTCTTAACACAGTTTCATTTTCCATATATTTTACAGTGCTAAGGACCAAATCCAGAGTCCCTCTTGTTCTTGCTGACAAGCACCCTGTCACTGCTTCTTTACATCTCAAATTAATAGAAAAAGATTTTCAGTTTCATTTATAAAACAAGCGAGGGGCTGGAGGGATGGTTTAGTTGTTAAGAGCTCTGTTTCTTCCAGAGGGTCCAGGTTTAATACCTATCACTGGCATGGTGGCTTCCAACCGACTGTGATTGTAGTTGCAGAGGGGGATCTGATGCCCTCTTCTGGTCCCATGGGCACCAGGCATGTAAGTGGTACACAGAAATACATGCAGGCAAAACACTCATCCATGAACTACAAACAAGTAAATCTTTGGAATGCATTTGCTTGCTGTGTTTTGCACTTAACCACGTAAGTATCACATGAGGGTGAAAAGTGTCGAGATGAGTTTTTGTAGCTGCCATAATTTTGTTATGTTGAATTTTGTTATACAATTAGATTAAATTTTGTAGGGTTTAGAGCAAAGCATTAACTGTTAAATTTGTATTAAACTGTTTTAGAGCCATGAATGGAAAATTAACAGTTCAGGAGGAACAGATTGTTGAGTTGTCTGAAAAGATCGGTGTCCTTGAGGAGGAACTCAGTAAGGTAGGCATTCCAGATGGTGTGTGAGGTCCTGGAAAGGAAATGCTGAAAGACACTTAGAATGTGCAGGACTTTTTCTCCTCTTTTGAAAGAATTGTTTTCTTTTTGATTTTTTTCTTTCTTAGATTTACTTATTTATTATGCTTACAGTGTCTGTAAGCTTGCATGCCAGAAGAGGGCACCAGATCTCATTACAGGTGGTTGTGAGCCACCATGTGGTTGCTGGGATTGAACTCGGGAATTCAGGGAGAGCGGGCAGTGCTCTTAACCACTGAGCCATCTCTCCAGTCCCTTCCTTTGTTAGTAATAAAAAGCTTCTATTTTGACACTTATTAATACAACTTTAGAAGAAATTAGTCAGACATTTGTTTAATGATTGGGTTATGTTTTTGAGAAGTGTGTTTTAAATGATTTCATTGTTGTGTAAACACTATAGCATATACATATTATACAAACCTCCAAAGCATGCTACAGACCTAGGGTTCATGGTATACTCAGTTTTTATTTTTATTTTGAAACAGTTCTCATGTAGTCTGGGTAGATTGAAACACATGCCTTTAAGTTACATTGGAGGCAGAGGCAGATGGATCTTTATAATTTAGAGGCCAGTTTAGTCATGTATTGAGTTCCAGGTTATTCAGGGCTACATAAAGGCCCTTCCTCAAAAGAGTAGCAAAGCTATAGCCAACGATGACATTGAATTTGTGGTCCTCCTGCCTCTACCTGGAATTATAGCATTGCATCACCAGGTCTTGTTTTATGCAGAGCTGGGGGTAGAACCTAGGGCTTTTTTTATGCTAGGTAAGCATCCTACCAGCTGAACTTTCTCCCCGCTCCTTTTCAAGTTAAGGGTTTCAAGGATTGGGAGACATTGGACAGTTAGACAAGAACTGGACCCTTGCTGTGCCACCCTCATGTTGCCCCTTTATGAGGGCAGTCCACTGAAGGCACTATATTACACTTGCTATTTAAGTTTTGAATAAGCTTTCTAGAAGACACCAGATGCCATTAAAAATGTTCTAATCAGTCTGACATACTATTACAATTTTTACATTTGAGTAACTTGTTTTCCCAATATTATTAACTACCTAAGTGTTTCACCAACCACCAGCATTTTTTCTGATTCTTAAATAATTATTTATGTGTTATGTGTAGGTTACAGAGTTATTTGTGGATAGTAAAAATGAACTTGACCAGTGTAAATCTGACTTGCAAACTAAGACCCAGGAACTTGAAACCACTCAGAAACATTTGCAAGAAACAAAATTGCAACTTGTTAAAGAGGAATATGTTTCTTCAGCCCTGGAAAGAACTGAGGAGAAGCTACATGATGCTGCCAGCAAGGTTTGTCTTTTGTATTGAAAACGTTGAAGGGTGGGTAGAAGTATCCTTGCCTCCTTAAGCTTCTGTTCTGACATTTTAATTTATTCATTCCAGGTGTTATTTATGTCCATTTATGAAACAGTATTTCACTATTTGACCCCATGTTTCCTTTTAAAAGTGGAATGAAAGTATTACATTTTTTACTAGGTATACTTTTGAGGAGACAGTAAATAAAACAAAAGGAAAAAAGTTTGTGTCAAACATATTTACTGACATAAATTTGCAAGTCCTTGTGCACAGACGGCTGACTTGGGAAGGGGGTGGTTGGGAGAGAGGGAGTAGGGGAGCAGGCTTGGTGGGGCCTAAGCACCTGGATCTTTAGAGTCTTGTTCTCACTAGGGAGAGAGTCTTATAGAACACAGGCACATTGATTAGACTGTTTATGTGTTACCTTTTTGTGTTTTATTTTTTAAACATACAGTTGCTTAGTACAGTTAAAGAAACCACCAGGGATGTATCTGGTCTCCATTCAAAGCTGGACCGAAAGAGAGCAATTGATAAACACAATGCTGAAGCTCAAGATAGTTTTGGTAAAAACCTCAACAGTCTGTTTAATAATATGGAAGAATTAATTAAGGATGGCACCGCAAAACAAAAGGCTATGCTAGAAGATCATAAGACACTGTTTGGTAAGTTCAAGCATCTCTGTGGGTGTGTCTTGTGGATGTGTATGCATATGAATATAGAAGCCAGAGGACAACCTTAAGTGTTATTCCTTAGGGACCATCCACTTTTTACTTTTAATTACATGTATGTGTATGTCTGTGTGTGTGTGTGTGTGCGTGCGTGCGTGTGTGTGTGTGTGTGTGTGTGTGTGTGTGTGTGTGTGTGTGAGAGAGTGCATGTACTCTTAGAGGCTAGCGGCGTTGGATTTCCTCCATTGGAATGTAAGCCACTGGATATGGGTGTTGGGAATTGGAACTGCACTTCTGGTAGAGCAGTGTATACTCTTAACCATTGGGTCATCTCTCTAGCCCTCCATCTTATTTCTTTTGAGACAAAGTCTTTGAGTGGCCAAGTAGACAGGGTTGACAGGCTCAGTTGAATCCCAGGCCAGCTCACTCACTCACTCACTCTCACATTCTCTTCTCTACCTTTTTTCCTCCCCCTCTTTCCCATCCCCCTGCCCCCTCCCCTCCCCTGCCCTGCCTCCCATTTCTTCTCCCTCCTCTGCCTTCCTTCCGCCACCACTAGACAAGCCGGTTTCTAACTAATAATCCTTCCTTCTGTACTTAAGCACCAAGATCACAGGAAGAGTGTTACTAAACTCAGCTTTTCTGGTCTTTTGTTTGTTTTTGAGGCGTGGTCACAGGTATCCTGGGCTGGTCTTGAAGTTGCTGTGTAAAGAGGATGATTCTGAACATCTAATCTTCCTGTCTCCCATTTGAGTACTGGGATCGCAGGCCTGTACTACCACACTTGCTCGGCAACTGAGCTAAATGCCCAGCCCATTCTAAGGCTTTCTTTGTGTTTCAGATATATATATTTTACAGTTTTCACTTTATCTTTTTCTTTTTCTTTTCTTGAGACAGGGTTTCTCTATGTAGCTCTGGCTGTCCTCAAACTCACAGAGATCCACTTGCCTGTGCCTCCTGAGTGCTAGGACTAAAGGCATGCGCCACCACTACCCTGCTTAGTTTTCTTTTCTTTTCTTTTTTTTTTAAATAAATTCCTGTCTACTATAAAACTGATACTTATTTTAGAATATTCTAATGCCTCTCTCTCTCTCCTCTCTCTCTCTCTCTCCTTCTCTCTCCCTCCCTCCCTCTCCCTCTCTCTCCCTCTCTCCCTCTCCCTCCCCCCTCGGTTTTTTTGGTTTTGAAACAGGGTTTCTCTGTGTAGCCCTGACTGTCCTGGAACTAGCTCTGTAGACCAGGCTGGCCTTGGATTTACAGAGCTGTACTTAACTTCTTTCTCCTGAGTACTGAGATTAAAGACATGCACCACCCCTGCCTAGCTGAATCTTCTAAGTCTTAAACCTGGTGGCTCATGCCTTCAATCCTAGTACTTGGGAAACTGAAGCATGACTGACTGGAAGTAAAATCATCTCAAACAAAGAGAAATGCATTCTAATTTTAATATTATTGTAAGGTATGCTGGAGTATGATATGCTTTTAATATGCCAGGGCTTATAGGACAATATTTAAATCTTATTATGTAGTAAGACAGTTCTTTAATTAGAAATTACATAATAAAGATTGACTTTGAATTATTGAAAGTGGTCTTAACTGCATTTAAATATATTTATGCCAAAGTTCACATCTCTCTTTTTGTAGGTAATCTCATGTCTTCTAGTGTCTCTGCATTAGACACCGTTACTGCAACAGCTCTTGGAACTCTCATGTCTATTCCACAAAGCGTGTCAGCTCGTGTCACCCAGATCTCTGATATGATATTGGAGGAACAGTCGTTAGCAGCACAAAGTAAAACTGTGCTGCAAGGATTGATTGTAAGTAAATCTCTTAATGCTTTCAAAGGGGGACCAGCCGTCAGAAATGGCATTAACTTACACTTTGCAGGACTTTTGTGGAGCTTTTGCTTTTGTTTTCGCCTCACAGAAAGGCTGGTTTCTAGGAGGATATGACTAAACTTTGAAAGTGTTTTCACTCATTTGGTGTAGTTGAGAATAGGAATAATTAATCTATTGTCTTTCACATGTTTGTAATTTAACATTTGAAAGATGGAGGCAGAAGGATCAGGAATTTGGAGCCATCCTTAGCTTTTAATGAGTTCAAAGCTACACGAGAGACCCTGCACAAACAAAAGAGTAGCAGTTATTAATAAGCCTTCTAGTCACAAAGAGCACATACAATAATAATTCTTTGTGCTGGGCGATAGTGATGCACGCCTTTAATCCCAGCACTCGGGAAGCAGAGGCAGGCAAATTTCTGTGAATTCAAGACCAGCCTGGTCCACAAGAGCTAGTTCCAGGACAGCTTCTAAAGCCACAGAGAAACCCTGTCTCGAAAAACCAAAAAACCAAAAGTTCTTTGCATTAGCTCTATGTGACTAAGCCCTACTGGGCCTCATTCTGAAAGCTTTTCTTCATAGTTCTATAGTCACTCATTCTGCCAGGCATACTGGTATACAGCAGTAATTCCAGCATGTGGGAGGGTGAGGCAGGAGGATCATGAATTTGAGGCCAGTGTAGGCTGTATAGAGATTGCCGACTCAGTCTGAGTTATGGGCTCCCGTCTTAACCAAAAACAAAAAATCACTCATAAATCGTTAGTGGTGGTGGATGTGGATCTCTTGGGTTTGAAGCCAGCCTGGTCTACACAAAGAGTTTCAGGACAGCCAGGGCTGCATAGTGAGACTGTCTCAAACAAATGGGGGCGGGGGGCACCTCTGCTTTAATCAAAGGAAGATTATGCTTTCAAAACCCATATATATATTTTTTTTTGCTACTTGACTCATTTCTTTCTTCGTTTCTTTTCCTTTTGTTTTTCGTGAGTGTGTGTGTACACACATACATGTACGCACAGGTGGATAAGGAATCCAAAAAATTGACCTCAGATACCTCTCTTAAGGTGCTAATTTTTTTAAAGATTTGATTTGTTATTATCATGTGTATGTTGCCGTGATGTGCACATGGGGTCAGAGGATACTGTGGGGCCTGTTGTTATTATCATGTGTATGTTGCCGTGATGTGCACATGGGGTCAGAGGATGCTGTGGGGCCTGTTGTCTCCTTCAGCCTTTATACGGGTTCTCGAAATGGAATTTGGGTGTCAGGCTTGGGAAGTAACCTTTAACTTGCTCAGCCCCAGGGATCTTTTTCCTGTCTGCTTTCCCCTGTGCTACTCTCATCTTGTTTGTTTGTTTTGGTAATGTGGATTCGAGGGCCTAAACGCAGGTCCTGAGTATTGTACCACAAGCATGTCCCTGCAGTTCTACTAACTCATTTCTGCTTAGGTTTTGTATTTATTTGTTGCCCTTTCCTAGTGAAAGGATCTTTTCTCAATTTCATGTGTTCCTCTTCAAGAACAAGAACACACAAGTTCTGATAAAGTAGTCTCTTAAGTCATAGGATCTTCACAGTTAAATCCTTGTAGCCTAAAGTTTGGTCTCCTGCCTCCCCCAGTGTTTTGAGGCAGGGTACTTTGTATCTCAGGTTGGCCTAGAACTCACTATTTAGTCCAGGCTGCTTAAGGTCTGATGCTAATCACCCTATGTTGCCTCTTGAGTGTCAGGATATCAGACATGAACTACACTGCCTTGCTCCAAAGCCTATTTTTTTGTTGTTGCTTGTTTATGTGGGGTGCGAGGGTATATGCAAGTGAGTACAGGTACCTGTGGAGTCCAGAAGAGGACATTGGATCCCCTGGAGCCATAGTTAGAGCCATCTAAAGTGGGTACTGATCCTCTTCAAAAGCAGCACAGGCTTTAACCACTGAGCCACCTTTCTAGCCCCTAAGGTCTACTCTTAGTGACTTTTTGGCTTAGCTTTTTTGACCAATAACCTAAAACTGTTTAAAATTCATTATATTCATCAAAAAGAAAGAAACAAAGAAAGGAAGCCTGCCAGTGGTGTTGAACACCTTTAATCCCAGCACTCAGGAGGCAGATGCAGGTAGATCTCTGCCAGTTCAAGGCTAGCCTATTCTATAAAGTGAGTTCCAGGACAGCTGGAACACAGAAACCCTGTTTCAAAAAGAAAAAAAAAATTCATTATATTTAAATGTATCTATAGATTTTGTTGTTTTCCCATGATGGGGATCAAACTGGAGTGCTGAAATCTTAACACTTTACTGTCGTTTTTCTCCTCTTCTGAATCTCCATTAGACTGTTAATTGACTATAAAGGCAGGCATGGTGGTGCATACCTGTGATCCTGATAGTGTGGAGGCAGGAGGAACAGGAGTTCAAGAGCATCCTCGGCTACACAGTGAGTTTAAGGTCAGCCTGTGTCATAAGAGACGCAACGAACAAAAAAGAGAAGATTAATTCAGCGTTTACTTCACACTTATTAAACACTGTTTCAGTTAGTGGAGCAGGACTAAATGGTGTAGCCAGAGTATATTCTGGATATATACAGCTGTGCCTCTTTAGGTTATAAAGAATGTCAGTGTTTGGTTGCTAAGTACCTGAGATATATCAGCCAGGTTAATGGAAATGAAAACATTCTTAAAGATGCATTTGCTTTAAAAACCAGAATGAACTTGAGACTGACCTTCTTGGTTCCCTGAAGACCATCTTAGCCCCTGGTGTGGTTTCCATCTTGAACATCAATAAGCAACTGCAGCATATTTTCAGGACTTCATTGACAATGGCTGAAAAGGTACAGATGTTGTCTTCTTAATACCTCAAATTTGATAGGTTGCTTCAAAAAGAAACTAATATTTTTTTTCTTCAAAGATAGAAGATCAAAAAAAGGAAATAGACGGTTTTCTAAGTGTATTGTGCAACAACCTACATGAACTACAAGAAAATACAGTTTCTTCCTTGGGTGAATCACAGAAACTTTGTGGAAACTTAAATGAAGACCTGAAGACAATAAAGGAAACCCATTTCCAGGTATCTCTTAATTGACATTTTTAGTGGCTTGATGAACTTAACAATCTACGTCATGTGGTTTGAATGTTACAAAACTACTGTGGAACCTGAAGGTATCACAGCTACTGTTATTTCTGATGGTATTTGTACAAAATAATCGGGAATACTTCTTTATATCAGTTAATATTTGAGAATTTGTTGCATCTGGAACTCTGTGCTTAACAACATCCTGACAGACAAAATGGTCCTTTCTCAGTAAGAGGAAGGAATAGAAAACTCACCCATAAGGTTGCTGTAGCATTGTAAGTGAAAATATTGTAAGTTTTTTTCTTTTTAGGGTGACATGGATAGCTACTATCTTTGATAGGCTAAGCCTAGTTTTCTCTCATTGCTGTATCATTGGCCATCCTATCTGTCTTTGATTACAGCATGTTTAACCACACCAAGTGTCTGTTATTCTTAGGCCCTGAGTTGTAACAAGTAACAACGAAGCTTTGGTATATGATTCTATTGCAGCAGAATCAGACTCTAAGCTTAGTGAGACCTTTTCTCCAAAAAACAAGGCCAAAAAAGTTCTTTTTAAATTCTTTACTTTTTTTTTTTTTTTAAACTCCTAAAATGTTTCTTTAATAGTCCTTTCAGGGCTTTCCACTTTGTGTGAGAGGAGAAATTAAAAAATATTTTGTCAAGAATTTATATAGTTCAGCTGAGTGTGGTTTTATGCACTTGTAACCCCAGCACTCAGTGGCTAAGGCAGGATGACCAAACAAGTTTAAATTCTCACCTGTGTGATCATGTTGTCATTCATATTCAGAGACTAAACATTTAAATGCTACCATTTCAAGTCTTTCCCTTCCTCAATCTTTCTTACAGGAACTTTCCCAGTTAATCAGTAGTTGGACAGAGAGATTCTGTGCTTTGGAGAAAAAGTGCGAAAACATCCAGAAACCACTGAACAATATTCAAGAAAATACAGAGCAGTAAGACACTTTTAACTTCTTTTGAAGTTTTCTTTAAGCCTGGAATGATTTTCAATAGAAAAAAAAAAACTTCAAATAGTACAAACAACTCTGGTTTGCTTACAAGTGAATTTGTGACTTGTTGACATTATATTTGTATATATATATGTATCTAAATGTATTCCTTCCTCTCCACCCTCGTGTTCTTGAGACAGGACCTTACTGTGTAGCTCAGGATTACCCTGACTGCAAAGCAATTCTGCCTAAGTTTCCCAAGCGCTGAAATCACAGGCTTAAGGCTTTTGATTGTTTTTTTGAGACATTTTTTACAAAGGTTCCTATAAAATGTTTGCCAGAGAATTCTAAAACAAGTGTTCTTGTTGTTGGCATCTGTTGATTGCCTTTCTCATTTGACTTGAGGTTTCTTGCCTCTGGAGAGTGATGATGGGCTGATTTCAGATAGCAAGAGCTAGAGGATTTTTGGGGGAGGGGGGATGTTTGTTATTTTTGAGAGTCTTATTCTGTAGCTCCATTGTTCTGGACCATGACTTGTAGATCAGAGTGGCCTTGAACTTATGGTTATTCTGGTTTTTGTTTCTCTATAGGAAGGCTGCAGCTATAATCAACCAAACAACAGTTCAAAGTAAAAAACTAACTGCTGATTCTGATGTGTTAGTACAAGAACTCAGACACTTTAGTCAAGAAGGCACACAGTTGGTTGAAGAATCTGTAAAGCACTGTGATTCACTCAATGGCAATCTGGAAACTGTATCTCAGGAGACTACACAGAAGTGTGAATCTTTGAACACAAGCACAGCTTACTTTTCTGAACAGTGGGCATCTTGCTTAAGCAAGAGGAAGGAAGAACTTGAGAACCTAATGGAGGTAATATGTCTGTTCCTGGAACTAACTTTGGGGAGAATAGCTATAATCAGAAATGAAAATATTCTTGACTTAGAATTTATTTTAAATTGTTATGTGCTGGAGGCAGAAGCAGGCGAGGTAAGTTCGAGGTCAGCCTGGCCTATAAATCGAGTTCCAGGACAGCTGGGACTATTACACAGAGAAACCATGTCTGGGGGAAAAAGGTTTTATTTTACTTGGGGTGTGTATGTGCATGCGCGCAGGAACACCTTTGGAGGACAAAAGAAAGTGTCTGACCCCTGGAGTTGGAGTCACAGTCAGTGAGCTGCCTGACACAGGTACTGGAGATCTCAGGAGTTCTGTGAACTGCTAAACGTCTCTCCACCCTTAAAATGATGATCGTTGTGTCTGTGTACATGATGTGTATGTGTGGACATGTATGTCATGGCACGTATGTGGGGATCAGAGACACAACACCTTCCACTTTTACATAGGCTTCTGGACTCAAACTGAGGCTGCATAGAAGCTGGACATGATGGTTCACACCTGTGATGCCATTGCTTGGAAGCCAGGGGTATTCTGAGTTGGATTGAGTCCAGTCTGTACCACAGAGGCTTAAAGACTCTGTCTCAAAAAAGATTATAAACAAAAGAAAACCCGCTATGGAGATGGGTGACTAAATCCAGAACTTGAGACATGGGGAAAGATCTAGTTTTGCCCCGACCCAGCCCCTTTCCTCTTTCCTTCTCTTCCCTTCCTCTCCTGGCTTTGAACTCATTATTTAGTCCAGGATGACTTCAAAGTTATCCCTCTGCCTCCTCCTCTCTGTGCTATGATTAAAGGTGTTTATCACCTTGCCCAGCTTAAGACCTAGTCTCTTTAAAAGTTTTTCAAGTTAAAAAAAAATCAAATTATAAACCACAGAGCAAACCAGACATAGGACTTAGCCTTCAGTCTAGTTTTAAGTCAGACCTTCCTTCCATCTGTATAGTGGAGTATGTTAAGAATGGGTAGTGGGAGAGATGGCTTAGCAGGCCAGAGTACCTCTGGCCCCAGCACTCACGATGGCAGTGAATAGCAGGGGCTAACTGCCCTGTTCTCTCTACTTTTATATGTGTTTTTAAAACCTGTTTTATGGACCGTTTCAAGATAATTAAAAATGGTGCTAGACTAAAGTGCTTCCAGCTTTAGTAATGAAAGCTTGTCTGTGTCTTTACAGTTTGTAAATGAATGTTGTGAGGCTACACGTTCAGAGATCACTGGAAAACAGGGTGTGCATGCAGCTGCCATTGAGAACCAGCACACCTCCTTCGTCGTGCAGATAACTTCAGATGATGAAACATTAAAAGCAAGAAGTCTAGAGCTTGATGAAACTATAAAAACTGGTTTGACAAAGCTTAATTGCTTTCTGCAGCAGGATCTGAAACTAGATGTCCCAACAGGTATTTTTACTATTTAAGGTTTATTTTACTTATGTGGGGCAGAGGTAGGTGGATATGCACTTGAGTGTAGTGCCTCTGGAGGCCGGGTTTGAGCTACCCAGTGTGGTGCTGGGAACCGGCTCTGGTCCTCTGAAGAGTAATATATGCTCTTAATCACTGACACCTCTCTTTTACCTCCATTGGGTATTTTAAAACGAATAAAATTGTTAAAGTTCTTGAAATTGAATTCAGTTGTATACAGTGTTAGATGCTCTTGGAAACTGAGCCCTGCCTTTGCCTGACAGGAATCTACTAGCTCCCTGTAATAAATTTAAATATAGAATGTTTAGAACACCAAAAAAAGCTGGACGTTGGTGGCACACGCCTTTAATCCCAGCACTCTGGAGGCAGAGGCAGGCAGATCTCTGTAAGTCTGAGACCAGCCTGGTCTACAGAGTGAGTTCCAGGACAGGCTCCAAACAGTACAAAGAAACCCTGCCTCGAAAAACAAAAACAAAAAAATGTTTTAATTCAGTCTTAGCTTGTTTCTTGTCTGTGGTATATTCCTAGAAATTTGGGCACAATAGGAAATTTCATAAATAACAATTTAAAAGCATGTGTATAAACAAAGCCAGTTGTCTGAATGTTTGTGACAATTTACAGTCTGTTTTCCTCAGGAATCTGGGGAAGGAAATTTGTCACTTGGGCTCCTGAGGAAAGAAAGAAACCGTTAGGTGTGGTGACACACATTTATAATACAGTACTCAAGAGGTATAAGCAGGACCATCTGAGGTCAAGGTCATCTTTGGCTACATAGTAAACTTGAGGCTAACCTGGGCTACAAGAGCTCCTGTTTCAAAAAAGAAAAAACAAAACAAAACGAAAAAGCATTTTAAAAACAAATAAAACGGACCTGGCTATTTAGCTAACACTGTGTCTGGAGGGTGTTTCAATACCCAAATGGATATAAAAGCTAAGCTGTTTATTAATACGAAGTTCACTGCGAAGTGCATATTGTCTGTGTTTCTCTTATCTTGTCATTTAGAAATTACCTTTTTTGTTTGTTTTTCGAGAAAGGGTTTCTCTGTATTGTTTTGGAGGCTGTCCTGGAACTCGCTCTGTAAACCAGACTGGTCTCGAACTCACAGAGATCTGCCTGCCCCTGCCTCCCGAGGGCTGGGATTAAAGGCGTATGCCACCAACGCCCGGTGAATTACCATTTTTAGGGCAAGGCGGTGATTGCACATGCCTTTAATCCCAGTACTTGGTTGGCAGGGGCAGGTAAAGCTCTGGGTTTGAGGCCAGCCTGCACTACATAGTGATTTCTAAGACAGCCAGAGATACAGAGAAACTCTGTTTCAAAGAAACAAAACAAACAAACAAACAAAAAAATCACAATTTTTAGAGATCAAAAATGCCTAAGATTGGTAAACTACCAGCTGATTTCCACAGATTCATAGTTGATTCTTCATTGAATTGTAAAGTCGTTGAATTGTACACTTTTCTTTTTGAATGATTTTTATGGCATCTACATTTCAAATTTGTACTGCCAGGTGTTGGTGGCGCACGCCTTTAATCCCAGCACTCCAGGAGGCAGGGGCAGGCGGATCTATGTGAGTTCGAGACCGGCCTGGTCTGGCCTGGTCTACAGAACGAGTTCCAGGACAGCCTCCAAAACAATACAGAGAAACCCTGTCTCGGGAAAAAAAAAAGAGTTTGTACTAAAGAACATTGGTTTAGTTTCTTCAATCTTTCAGATTTATTGTTAACTATCAATGAAAATGGAATGTTAAGTGAAAAGGCAACTCCCTTATAAAGAAATGTAACTGCCGTAAGAGCCAGGTACTACACCAAATTTATAAAGAAATGCTTACTTTTTTCAGATCACATTGGTAAAACTTTTAATTCCAACAATGCCACCATTTCTCAGAATACCCAAATTCATTTTTGAGCCTAATATATTATTCTGTATATTCTTAGAAATGGAAACTTCATATTTTTGTAGGTAAGGTGACTTTTGTGAATTGTCAGATCTGTTAAAGATCCATTACTGGGCTGGAGAGATGGCTCAGCATTTAAGAGCACTGGCTGCTCTTCCAGAGGTCCTGCGTTCAATTCCCAGCACCAACATGGTGACTCACAACTGCCTATAATAGGATCTAACACTCTGTTCTGACATGCAGGCGTACATGCAGAACACTCATACATAAAATATAAAGAAATAAATTTAAAAAATAAAAAGAGGGGGCTGGAGAGATGGCTCAGAGGTTAAGAGCACTGGTTGCTCTTCCAGAGGTTCTGAGTTCAATTCCCAGCAACCACATAGTGGCTCACAACCATCTATGATAAGATCTGGTGCCCCTTTCTCACATAAAGTTGTATATGCAGATAGAGTACTCATACATAAAATAAATAAATCCTTAAAAAAAATAAGAAGAGATGTCTTTCCAGCAGAGACTTAGCTTGCAGGAAGCCCTAGAAGCAGGAAAAAGCCAATCTTATTTAAAACAAACAAACCCCAAGAAAACATTACTACATGAAAAAAAATACTAGCTTCAACCAGTTTGTGCCTGGCAGGTAAAAAAGATATATGGAAATCATTTTTGGTTTTGGAAGACAACTCATTTCAAAGTATACATTTTAACATAATTTTAAAAGTTACGTTTCACACTTAATTTCCCCTGCCTTCCTAATGTCTGGTATAAAGGTATGACGCCAGAGAGGAAAAATTATTTATATCCGTCAACACTGGTGAGAACTGAACCACGGGAACAACTCCTTGATCGGCTGCAAAAGGCACAGAGCAACCAATCAATGCTGCTAAGCTGCTCAGAAAGCGACAGAGAGGCCGGCCAGGTAAAACTCAGAACATAGTTGTAGAGCTTTCCCATAAACTTGTCTTGGCATGCATGGGTGCTCATGTGTGCATTGGGGTGTGCATACAGCATGTGTGTATCTGTGTGGAGCCAGGAGGTTGACTTTAGGTGCCTTCCTTAATTGTTCTCTACTGACTATATTGAGGTAGGATCTCTCACTTGAACCCACAGCTACTAGTAGTTACCAGCTCTAAGTGCTGGGATTAAGGTGGGCTGCCACACCCACAAGATATTAGGTGGGGGCTGGGGATCCAAAATCTGACCCTTATATTTGAACAGCAAATGCTTGACCCTCTGAGTCATCACGTCAGCCCTGTAAACTGTTGATTTTATGTAATGACTGTTATTTTTCACTCTTCAGTCCTATGCTGTTTCCTCTGAGAATTGCTGACTTTCTTTTAATCTTACTGATTTTGATTTTTAGACTAGTAGATAATAATTTCTGAGCCAGCATTTAAGCTATGATTCCATACCAGACAGTGTTGTTTTAAGTCTACATGTATGCTAACTCAACCCTTTCAGTATCCCTGTGGGATGGGTACCACTGTAGTACATCTTGTGAATGAACAAACAGAATTCTTTTGTCTCAGCTTATGAAGATGAAGCTGCAATTAGAAGCAAGGCAATGAAGCCCACAATTTGTGCTCCGTAGTTAATAACAAGTATAGAAAAGTCAAGAAAGAAGAGAATAAGTACAAGCCAATAGATTGTTTTGTAGATTTCCTACAAATTATCAAAGTTTAACTTTCATGTAATTCATATGAGATCATTCAAAAAAGAAAATTGCCTTTACGATGTTTTTTGAGACACAGTTTCTCTGTGTAGTCCTGGCTGTCCTAGTACTCACTCTGTAGACCCGGTTTGCCTTAAACTCGGAGATTCACCTACCTCTGCCTCTGCCTGCTAGAATTAAAGGCATGTGCTACCCCTGCCTGGCTTTTATGATGATTTTTGTTTGTGTTTCCCTGGCTGTCCTGTAGCTTTCTATATAGACCAGGTTGCCTCAAATTTGCAACAATCCTCCTGCCTCTGCCTCCTTAGGGCTGGGATAGTAAAGCATGTTCCACCGCATTCTGCTCTGTTTGACGATCCAGTGCCATGGACTTACCCACTCACCGAGCTTCTTATTTTAGGACACAGATGACAAGAAGGAGGTTCAGGAACAATGTGCTGAAGAACTTTTGAGTCAAGAGACATTTGTACGCACCAATGTGGATTGCTCTTCAAATGGCGGTGTTCCGTTTTTCCAGGTACTCGACAGTGTGTTTCACCTACTTCCCTTCCTCACCTGCTGTCACTCAGTTTTTACTAGTTAGTATAAAGGGATCATGGCTAACCTAGCCAGGCATGGTGATATACACCTGACGTCCCCATACTTTGAGGCTAAAGAGGAGCTAGCCTAGGCTAACAACCAGGCTGCCCTCGAACTCACAGAGATCTGCCTGCCTCTGCCTCCCGAGTGCTGGGATTAAAGGCGTGCACCACCACCACCCGGCTCTGCCTCTTACAGTAGGAGCAGTTATCTCTCTTACTTATACCTTTACCCAATAGGCCCTGGTATCCATCCCTGTCCATCACACTCTGAAGATTAAAGAATTTAAAAGTTGGGGACTATAAATTGTAGTAGTGATTGATCCTGCCCACAAGAGACTCTTCTCTTATTAATCATTCCCCAAACTTTCCCAAGTCCCTGCCTCTCTGATGCTGGGTTACAGGTGTATGGTTCATGCTCTGCTAACAGTTAGTAACAAGCCATTCAAAACTGCCTGGTGCAGGTGAGGGCACATGCCTTTGATCATAGCACGAGGAGCAGAAACAATTGATCTCTTCCAGTTCATGGCCAGGCTGGTTTTCCACCGTGAGTCCAGGCCAACCAGGACTATATAGTGAGACCCTGTCTCAAAGCAAAAAAACTGCCTGGCCACTAAGGAATTTTTCAGGAATCCGCAAGAATGACCCCAATTAGGAATCTAAGCACTAATGAATCGGGTACCTCAACTGCCCTTCCCCTATAATCAGATTGAATCTAAGCACTAATGAATCGGGTACCTCAACTGCCCTTCCCCTATAATCAGATTGATGACTACCTTAATTGCCATCATAGAGCCTTCATCCAGTAGCTGATGGAAGCAGAGATCCACAGCTGAAACTAGGCTGAACTCCTGGAGTCCAGTTGTAGAGAAGGAGAGTGATGAGTAAAGGGGTCAAGACCATTTTGCAGAAACCCTCAGAAACAGCTGACCTGAGCAAATGGAGGCTCCCTGACTCTAGACTGACAGCTGGGGAACCTGCACAAGACTGAACTAAGCCCCCTGAACGTGGGGGCTTGGGCAGTCTGTAGGGCAGTTGGTAGTGGAACCAGTATTTATTCCTAGTACATGAACTGGCTTTTAGGAGCCTATTCCCAATGGAGGGATACCTTACTCAGCCTAGATACAGTGGGGGAGGGCCCCTGTCCTGCCCCCCAATGATGTGACAGACTTTGATGATCCCCCATGGGAGGCCTTACCCTCTCTGAGGAGTTGATGGGGGAGTGGGAGGATGGGAGGGAAAGGGAACCAGGATTGGTATGTAAAACAAGATTGTTTAAAAAGCAAAAACAGAAACTGCCTGGCTTCTTTTCCTGTATCTTGAAGGTATGACCATAGATAAAGTAACAATTTCTTTATGTAAGACATGTAATACTGAATTTTACAGTTGAAATGTGTGTGTGCGTGTGTTTTGTTTTTTAAGGCAGGGTTTCACTGTGTTGTATATCTGTTGTCTTGGATATTGCTGTGTAGACCAGGGTGGCCTCCAACTCAGAGATCCACCTGCCTCCCCTCGTGAGAGCCGGAACTAAAGGTGTGCACCACCGCCTACCTACATTTGTGCAGACTTCCTCAGATCCTTTGTGTATCCCAGGACAGTCCCACCCATATTCTTCTACCCTTGTTTCTGCCCTGACACAGCTAGTAATTCATTATCACTGACTCATACCGACAGTCCGATTCTCCATTATTGTTTGTGGCCTTTTCTTTTTGGTGCTAGGATTAGAATTTGGGGCCTTATACATGTTAAGTGATCACTAGAGTATAAAACTTTATAAATTATAAACATTCATAACTGAGTATGCAGTATTTTAATTTCTGCTGGAAGTAGCAGGCTTGCAGAGGTATAGAGTCCCCAGATGCATAGTAAGTATGAAACTCTCTCTTTTCTCTCTCTCTGAGACAGGGTTTCTCTGTATAGCTTTGGAGCCTCTCCTGGCACTTGCTCTGTAGTCCAGGCTGGCCTCGAACTCACAGACATCTGCCTGCCTTTGCCTCTCAAGTTCTGGGATTAAAGGCGTGTGTCACTACTGCCCAGCATGAAACACATTTTCAGTAGAAGATAAATGGAAGAATGGAAGTGTTTCATAGTCACCCATGTCAGCATTTCTACCTAGAGTAGAATGGTCTTTTCTTCATGGTGACAAATCTTCCTCTCTATAAGCAGCACTGTTGATGTTATAATCTGCGTAATTTTGTGTTGTAGCCAGCTACCCTGCAGGTCGAACACTTTCATCCATGGCCAGCTCTTACCAGAACTAGGAATTTGTACTATCCTAAAATGTCTCAGGACATTGGCATATGTCCACTAGAGGGCAGAATGAATCACTTGCTGTTGAGAATCACTGTCTTAAAGGAAAATTTATAATTATGTTTTAGAAAATAATGCAAAAAAGTAGTATTCCTTGCCAGGTGGTGGTAGCACATACCTTTAATCCCAGAGGCAGAGGTCTGGTCTACAGAGATTCAGGACAGGTAGGACCATACACAGAGAAACTTTGTCTCAGAAAAACAAACCAGGTAATTCTTCTACTTCCCTTACTGGTGAAATAAGGAAGACTATACTCATTTTGTTTTTTTCTTTTTTGTTTGTTTTTTTAAGTTGACTCTTATGATTTTCTGATTTAAACTTTTGCCTACAATGTATAGAACTTTGAAATAAAATGTTACAATGTCTAGGAAATGTTATATTATTGTGACTGTATTTTTCCCCTTAAATCCACAGCATAAAAAGCCACATGGAAAGGACAAAGAAAACAGAGGCATTAACCCAGTGGAGAAGTCTAAAGCGGAAGAGACTTCAGAGCACTCTGTCACAAAAAGTAGACTGCCACTGCGAGCCTCAATAAATCTCTAACTCATTTGAGGGCTAAGGCTTTCTCTTCTTAAAAAGTGAAACCTGAAACTTCATAATTTGAACTTGCATACAGATTACAATGGGATAGACTATGTCCAAGACATCACAGTAACTGTAGTTGAATTGAGAATCTTTTTTTTATCATCCTTATAGTTTAAACATGTAGCAAATTTGGTTTCATTTGGAATTTATATTATGTGTGTTTCTAGCTTATATAAAGTAGCTCTTCCGTAATGTGTTGTTTTCTTGTATATTATTAAATACCAAATATATGGAAATTGTTCTTCCAGGCTTGGACTTAAATAGATGAATGTCATCTCCCTTCCTGTCTTGCTAGGCCTGAGTTCTGTATGTATTTTCTGACCTCTAACCTGTCTTTTTTGTTTTGTCTTCTTAACTCACCTCTCTCTTTTCCTGTCACTAAACCATTTGTAGACCTACAGAAAGGTTTCCTTATTATGAGACTCCCAGGGCTTTACCTAGAATTCTGGTTTCAGTGATTACAGTCATTGCCAATAATAAAGCAGACCCTAGAAGTCCCCTTCCTTCAGTACTGTTCATTTGTTTATCCTTCAATATGTAAGCATCTCATTCCTTCCCAAGGCCTAACACACTGGCTTCCACAGTTCACACACAGCCTCTTGGAGTGTCAGTTGCTGTTACAGGAGACCTATTTAGAGCTCTGATTTATCCTTTGAAGTTCTACTCTAAGGCCTATGTCTTTTAGAAATGATAAGACTTTTTTAGAATACCAATTATGACTATAACTTCTATTTTGTCTATCTTTTAAAACTTCATTCTTTGTATATAATAAAATGTGTACATACATTCACTCTTAAAATCTTAACCCTTGTACAACTGTATTTCTGGAAGTTGGGCCATTCCAAGTTGAAGAACCAGTGCACTTACCTAGAAGGAATGAGTGAGAGAGTAAATGTGGTCACATCCAATTTAGTGTATGCAATTTAAAGGGATGTAACTTTTTATGTTTTTGAGACAGTCTCGGTAGTAGCTCAGGCTAGCTTTGGACTCAATTTTATACGGCCCAAACTATCGTAGAACACAGGACAACCCTCTATCATCCTTCCAAGGTCTGGGGTTACAGGCATGTGTCACTTAGAGATTTGACTTTGTAACTAAGAACTAAGCCTTAATAGGAAATTAAGAAAATAATGCTACTTCAAGAAATTAAGTTTCCTTGTGTCATCTCTCCAGCCCATTGTAGACACAGAAATGTTAATTTAATAAAAATAATGGATAAATTTCTCTGCAAACAAATCTGTGGATATTATCTAACATGTTCTTGGTAAATCTATAATTGGTAAAATTTTTAAATTAAATTATTTTTTTTTACTTTTTTTGTGTATGGGTGTTCTGCCTGCCTGTATGTCTGTGGTCCACTTTCATGCTCGGTGTGCTTGGAGGCCAGAGAAGCCTTGGGAAAGGGGTTAAGACAATTTTTAGGCCACTACGGGAGTAGCCAGAGCTCTTAAACTCTCAGCCATCTTTCCAGCCCTGAAATTTGTTTCCTTTACTTGCTTGCCCATAATTTCTTATTTGGCAATATTTATAGAGGTAAGCAAGTGGCATTAAAACTACTAAAACAAGCTTCTATAAAGTTACCTTCAAAGAAGGGGGTTTCCAGTGTACTCCAAGGACGTACACCTTCTCTATATGATAATAGGTAAACAACCTGAAGTACAGCTCATGTCATTGTTAGTCATTGTAAAGTTCCCTGGGCATGGTAGTACAACTAATTTAACTGCCTGGCAAGCAAATGAAAACCAAAATTAATACCCAGAGCCATAAAGTAGCTCGCTCTACAAATCTTCGTGTGCAGTGTCAGACACTCAAATAACCAAGAGCGATAACCAGTGAACGGGACAGTGAGATGGGTAGCGACAAGGGTTCATTATTCTTGAACCCGGGAGGCTGAGGCAGAGGAGCATAAATTCAAAGTTAGCCTAAAATACATAGGAAAACCTTGTCAAAGTCAAGCAAACCAGAATGCCTTAGTAGATAAGGGCTTTGAAAAAGCAAGTGAAAGATTTAGCACTTTGTCCAAACTCTGGAAACAAAGGTTTATAGCCACCAAGCATGTGCTGAGTCAGGGCAAACCCAAGCAGTAATTTACTTGGCCCTTTCCCATTCCATCTTGAAGAGTATGGCAGTTGTGAAGTTGCAGTCACAGGGAGGTAAAAACGGCTGCTGTACAAGATGAGGGTTTGAGTGGATCTCTAGCACCTATCCCAAAGCCAAGCAGGGCCTTGCATCAGGCACTGGCCAGTCAGCCCAGCCAATGGATGAAGTCCAGGTGCTTACCCACAGCACACGCTGCTTACAAGATGGGGTCCTGGTAGTTTCTAGTTCTTTAGAGTGGAGAGGCTTCATTCTCAACCTTCCTAGGATAACCTGAAGGACAGGCACAAGACACTTGTTTCTTTACTGAAAGGTGGAAAGTGGGGAACAGTTCTCACACAGTACAGCACAGATGAACAACCCATGGCCACCTGAGGCAGTTACAGTTTAGATAAAGGCATGCAGCCGGGCGGTGGTAGCACACACCTTTAATTCCAGCACTCGGTGGGCAGAGGCAGGTGGATCTCTGGATCCGAGGTCAGCCTGGTCTACAGAGCAAGTTCCAGGACAGCCAGGGCCACACAGAGAAACCCTGTTTCAAAAAAAAAAAAAAAAAAAAAAAGACATGCATGTAGCCTAGAGGAAGCAGTGGAAAGGATTTTTTTTTTAAACCAGGAAACGAGGTTGTTCAAAAGAGAATCTCAAAAACCAATCAAACACATACAACTGGGACATTTAGAAAGTGGCACACACAGCTCCAGAAGGCAGAATCTACTGTCTGTGCAAGGAGGAAGTGACGGCAAAGGTAGATTGAAGTGGCCCTGTGAAGCACAGTTAGTCTGTCTCATCTTCAAGGAAACTGTTTGCATTAAAGATTTATTTCTTATGGGTGTGTATGTGCATATGCATGCGGTGCCTCTGGTGGCCAGAAGAAGGCGTTAGATACCTTGGAGCTGGAGTTACCGGTGGTTGTGAGCTGCCCAACATGAGTGCTGAACTCAGGTCCTCATGTGAGCAGCAAGTGCTCTTAAGGCTAAACCAGTTCTCCAGTCCCCTCAAGGAAATGTCTGTTGACAGTTTAGAAGAGTCACTAAGTCCCTACAGCATACACACACGCCTGCACATGCCATGGATCATGTAGAGACCAGAGGACAATTTGCATGAGCGGTTCTCTCCCTTTGCCATGAGGTTCTTAGTAATCTAACCAGCATCATTTACCTTGAGCCATCTTGCTGGCAGCACCCATGTTTTTCTAATGATGCCACCTTCCAAATGCCTTCACTTCTTTCAATTTTTCCATTGATTGTATCCTCTGGTTCCTTGCTAGCACAAAGTCTTTCCAACCTTTAGTCTGCTTCTGTGTCTTCCCGGTATTCTTCTCAGTGAAAAGATCCCAGGTAAGTATCTTATTTGTTACCCTGTTAGGTCTAACCTCATCTTACTTGGAAATTTTTTTTTTTTTTTTTTTTTGCTTGGAAGGGAAATTAAACTTTACTACTAATGCCTTGATTTGACAAACCAGCTAAGAGGCCAATGATTGTTTGAGATGGTCTTGTGTGGCCCAGATTGGCTTCCATGTAGTCAAGGATTATCTTGAACTATTTTTTTTCATGATTTATTTATGTGAGTATTCTATGTGCATGTACACCTTTATGCCACAAGAGGGCATCAGATCCCATTATAGGTGGTTGTGAGCCACCATGTGGTTGCTGGGAATGAACTTAGGACCTCTGGAAGAGCAGCCAGTGCTTTTAACCTCTGAGCCATCTCTCCAGCCCCTACCTTGAATTTTTAACCCCCCTTCCTTGACCTAGTGAGATTACAAGCAAGTGCTACATTGCTTGGTTTATCTGGGCACTGAATCAGGGCTTCATACATGTTAGGCAAGCACTCTGCCACCTCAACTACACCCCAGCCTCTGTGGCAAGGGTTTTTGTTTGGCTGGTGGCGGGCCACATCTGGGACATTTCCCCCTTGATTCCTTATTAAGTTATGGACAAGGTAATTGGATAAATAAGAATTAAAACAGTAAAAAGAAAAGACTACCTTATTTTTTTTTAATTTTATGTGTGTTTTGCCTGCATATATGCTCGTAAACCATGTATGTGCAGTGTCCTCAGAAGCTGGGAGACACTGGATCCCCAGAACTGGGGTTACAGGTGTCTGTGAGCTGCCATGTGGGTGCCAGGAATCAAACCCAGGTCCTCTGCAAAAGCAGCTGGTGCTCCTCAACCATCATTCCAGGTCCCTTAAGCTTTCTTTTTAAGAAAAGTCATTAGTACTATAATGAGCTGATAAGTATAGCAACCTTTTCCTGAATTCCATATAAAGACGAATGATGAGGCTATCTTTTTGAAATAATACAATCTCAAAAAAGGGGCTGGGGACTTAACTCAGTGATAGAGTCCTCAGCTCCATGTGTGTACATGTATATATGTACGTAAAGGTTGGAAAGATAGGCTAGCAAGGAACCAGAGGATACAATCAATGGAAAATTGAAAGAAGTGAAGGCATTTGGAAGGTGGCATCATTAGAAAAACATGGGGGCTGCCAGCAAGATGGCTCAATGTACATGTGTAAAGAGAAGCTTTTTCCTTGAGAGGAGCCTTCCCGCCAGCCTGGTTCTAGAGCTGCATCAGTCCCAAATAAACACACAGGAGGCTATATTAATTATGAAGCTGTTGGCCTTGCTTGTTTCTTATTGGCTAGCTCTGACTTAAGTAATTACCCCATAATTGTTAATCTAAGTATGTTTCTTACCGGAGAATAGTTCCGGGCTTCCTACCCCATGGCGTTACATCTTGACTCTCGTGTTTCTCTTACCCAGGGTCCTTCTGGACTCCTAGTCCCTCCTATCTAGATTCCCAATTGGCCAGACAGTGCTTTATTGACAAATGCACAGGACTTCCCCAACATACATGACATTGGTTAGATTACTAGGAACCTCGTGGCGGAAGAAGAGAACCACTCATTCAATTATATATATATATATATATATATATATATATATATATATATATATATATAGAGAGAGAGAGAGAGAGAGAGAGAGAGAGAGAGAGATATGGCTCAGCAGTTAAGAGAACTGGCTGCTCTTCCAGAGGTCCCAGGTTTGACTCCCAGCACCCACATGGTGGCTAACACCCACCTATAACTCCAGTTCTAGGCAATATGACGCCCCCTTTTTGACCTCCACAGGCAATGCACACACATAGCACACGGGCATACATGTCTGCAGAACATCTATACACATACAATAAAAATAAATACAACATTTTTGGGGGGGTGGATTTTTCGAGACAGGGTTTCTCTGTGTGGCTTTGTAGACCAGGTTGGCCTTGAACTCAAGGTGATCCACCTGCCTCCTGAGTGCTGGGATTAAAGGCAAGCACCACCACCTGGCTAAAATAAATACATCTTAAAGATACATATTATATAACACATTGGGCATTGTGGCACAAGGCTTTAATTGCAACACTTGGGAGTCAGAGACAGATGGATCTCTGTGAGCTTGAAGCCAAACCAGCCAGAGTTACAAAGTGAGACTCTGTTTCAAATAAAAATCAAACAACAGAGGGGCCAAAGAGATGGCTCAGTAGTTAAGAACACTTATTGCTCTTGCAGAGGACCTGGGTTCAATTTCCAGAACCCACATGGTAACTCACACCTATCTGTAGTTCCAGTTCCAGAGGGTTTGATGCCTCTTCTGGCCCAGGGGACTGGGAGAGCCTGAGGATAACTACACCATCCCAGCTGTCGTTGTCAATGGCAGTGGCAGACACTGTATAATCCCCATGAAAACTACCATTTATTGAGTCCTTACCATATGCAAGAAATTTACATCTAGCAATGTATTTAACCTTCACAACAATATCATATCATGAATATTCATCGTATCTTATATCCAATCCCATTGCTACATTTAAGGAAGGAGCCCAAAGATGCTAAGAACTAATCAGGACTGGGGGTGTCACTCGGTGGAAGAGTGTGGGGATGTGGGAGATGTCCCTGGCTTTGAGCCCCCATATCACAAAGCAAACAACATCAAAACTCACAATTAGGGCCAGCAAGATGGAGCAGTGGGTAAAGACACTGAGCTTCAAAATAACCTTAGTTTGATCCCCAGCCTACTAGAGGTTCGAAAATACCTATTAATTCCCTACTGTATGAAGATTGTTTAGGAACTGGATTCAAAATCCGGAAAGCACAAAATGGGGGCTTCATAAAGCCACTTCCTACTTCATTCTTCTAAGGAACATCCCAAGCTTCTTGTGAGACCTGTAATTTCAGCTAGGAATTTACCTTTAGGTCCAACCTAAGGGTGAGTAACATTTTCCCACCTCTCCTAACCATTCCAGAATCTGTTAATGAGCCAGTTTAAAATAATGTCATATTTCAAGTTCATTTCACAACTGGAAGAAATGTGACCCCCAAAAGTCAGACATTGCTTGACAGCGATGCAGTCCCTGCAGACCCAGTGGTAAACAGTGGGTGAGCTCACTGCATCTGCACCAGAAGCTCCTGCTTTCAGATGGCAACCCCAGCTCTCCCAGATCCCACCCTTCAGAGCCCCATAGTGTTTTCCTTCCACCTTCTTGAACTGATCTCCCTGTCTCTGTCTCTCTCTCTCTCACACACACACACATACATACACATATCTGTCTCTCACACACCATTACTGTCACACAAACACAAAAATCTGTCTCATACTCACACACACACACACACCTCTGTTAGTCCATCCATCTGTCCGTCCGTCTCTGTCTCCCTCTCTCTCTCACACACACACACCAGGAACCCTAAAGGACACAATCCTATGACTTCCTCGTGGCCTGACCTCTCCACATTGGTTGTCATTTTTCTTTTCTAAGAACAGAGTCCTTAGAGTCAAGGATACGGGAATCCAGTCCCTATAGTTTCTCAAATGACTTCATGAAATCTTAAAAATCAAGACCAGAATCTAGACTGGTCTTTTCCCCTCCAGGCATTTTGTTCTTTGGCAATGAAGTCCATCTTTCTCTGAAAAAGAAAAAGGAAACTAATGGATCCAGTGGGGCAGGTTGACATGCTGATCAGAAGAGGCCATGATTCAGAGAGCAAGAGTCCTGACCTATCATTTCTGCTACCTTTTCCAGTGCTGTCGCCTAGGAGTCTGCTTGTTCAGCCTCAGACTCAGATTATCTGTTAAGATATCACTTCTCATGTTGTAACCCTTGCTGAAACTCCAGGTTACACACATGAGGCTTCCAGAGGACATCATTTCCTCATTGCAACAACTACAAATGTGAGATGCTACTTTAGTGAAATAATTTGCATATTATACAACTTGCCCCCTAATTCCCCTTGGGCTGGGAAGATAGCTCAGTGGTTAAAGCACTTGCCAAGAAAGCACCTGAGTTCTGATTTCTAGAGCCTGCATAAATACTAGGTGGTCATGACATCCTACTTGTAATTTCAATAGAGACAAGAGATCCTCATAGCAAGTTGTTGTATCTATATGAGTGTTTTCCCATTTCATTTGACATTGCTGCCACCAAAATATGAGGGTTCCAAATATTACATCCCCATCAACACTTTTGTTTCTAAAACCTTCTCATAGCTATCCTGTACAAAGTGGTGTCTCATTGTGGTTTTGATTTGCATTTCCCTGGTGACTAATGATGTTGAACATCTCTTCACATGCTTACTGGCTACCTGTATCTAACTTTCTGGGGAACTGCAACTTCAGGTCTTGTACCCATTTTAAAAATCTGGTGCTCTGATTATTCATCACTTTTTAAAATGTGTTTTTTATTTTATGTGCACTGGTGTTTTGCTTGCATGTATGACCATGTGAGGGTGTCAGGTTCCCTGGAAATGGAGTTGAGAGCCACTATGTGGGTGCTGAGAATTGAACCCAGGTCTTCTGGAAGAGCAACAGCCAGTGCTCTTAACTGCTCAACCATCTCTCCAGCCCCTGGTTCAGTTCATCGCTTTTTAAACCGTACAAATAAGTACTATAAACTGGGCAATGGTGGCAGAGGCAGGTGGATCTCTGTGAGTTCCAGGATAGCCAGGGCTGTTACACAGAGAAACCCTGTCACAAAAAGCAAAAACAAAAGCCAAACAAGTAAGTACCATTAATATATAGTCCACACACAGTAAAATTCACGCACAGTAGAGTGCTGGACTGTACATGTGGTAGTTTAGAAAATGTGGAAAGGGAACATGGGTGAAGTTGCCAGAGCCCATCAATCACCTCTGCTATTTCAGTGTTTGATACCATTCACGACATGGACTAGTTTTTTTTTTTTTTTTTTTTTTTTTTGGTTTTTCGAGACAGGGTTTCTCTGTGGCTTTGGAGGCTGTCCTGGAACTCGCTTGGTAGTCCAGGCTGGTCTCGAACTCACAGAGATCCGCCTGCCTCTGCCTCCTGAGTGCTGGGATTAAAGGTGTGCGCCACCACCGCCCGGCTGGACTAGTTTTTTTATTTGATATATTAGTTTAAAAAAACTCCTAAAATTCTACTTAGCTTGGGTCAAATATTAAATAAGATAAAATATTTTGATATATGGCTTAATAAATTATTCATCCAACAACTGAAGATAACATAACTTTCAGTGCAAATGCAGACAGAATCAAGTCGTGACAGCAAAATCTACTGACTGGTGCCAGCTCAGCTAACTGGAAATGCTAACTCTACATATACTTAATTATTGAAAGAAAGTTACAGAAATTTACTTAAGCTCTCATTTGATAAATGAGAGGCCAGAACTTTTTCCTTTTGCAAAATTTGTTCTCTTGTACAATAACAATGGCTAAAATAAATGGCACCAAATTTTTGGCAAGTCTTGTTTAATTTAGCATATAATTAAAATCTCATGTAGCCTTATTGGTTTTAGTATCCAGCAGAGAGAAAATATTGAAACTCCAAGAGATTTTGAATTAAATAGCTACAGCAGTTTTGTTTTATTAGTTCTGACTGTGTGAAAAAAAATCATAAGGACAACTTTGGAAAAATTGAGTTCTTTTTAGAGCCCCAAATGACTTTTAAAACAATAAAACAAACTATAAACCCTACACAAGTGATATTAAAATTATGTAGTTCAAGAAATCTGACATTCACAAATGTGGTTGTAATTTTTTTTTTTAACTACAGCAAAGTGGCCATGGATCTATTGGGTTTTGAAAAGGCAGTGTTATACAGTTTAGCAGAATTAAGTGCTTCGGTTTGCTGGTGAGGGTTATGTAGTTGGGTTGGAATGTCAGAGTCAATGCCTCTAAGGTCTCCACCCACTTCCCAGGGTCTGTGGCTGCAGCAGGGGAAGTACAGATGCACCTTTAACTGGCAATTACTTAACAATCCTGCATTAGTGGTTATTTCTCTAGCATCTCAATATTTACTTTCAGAAGGGTTACAGATTTATGTCTTTTGGGCTGGCGTTTGCATCAAGCACAGACTAAGCCGGAACCATAAATCCACACATTCCGGAGGAGAAAGAACAAAATATTGGGGAGATATTTCATGAGGAAGACTGGTTCCCTGCTAGCTCACTGAGGTCCCAATGTTTTGGGTATTCAAATACCACATTTGAATTTCAGATAATACCGATCTGTCGTTGGTCCCCAGAGTCTGTGTCTTTCTGAGATCTAAAATACGGAAGTCTCCATCAGGCCAGGTGATGAGAAGGGTAGGTATAGTCACCTGCGGAGACGAAGATTCTGTGAGAACCCTTTCCTGAATGTCTCCAAAGACAAGATACTAGTGAAATTGTATATAGGTCTAATGAATAACTAAAAACCAAACCACACAAAACAAAAACCTTTAAAATTGAGTGGTACCAGGTGTGGTGGCTCAGGCCTATAACCTGAATTTTTGGAGACACTGAGGCAGGAGGATCTCAAGTTCACGTTCATCCTGGACAACTTAGCAAGACCCTGCCTCCCAATAGCAGAGGCGAGGCTGGAGCTGTGGCTCAGCTGATAGGGGTTTTTCCCCTAATGTGCATGAAGCGCTGAGTTTGATTCTTAGTACTGCATAAGCTGGGAGTAGCATCTGCTGGAACCCCAGCAGACTGGGGAGTGTAGGCGGAAGGATGGAAGGTCAAGGTTGTTCAACTTTGAGCTGGAGGTCAACCTGAGCTACATCCGAGGTCAACCTGAGCTACATCCGACCCTGTCTCAAAAGATTAAATTAAAAGGATCAGAAAGCATAACCCAGCTGTTGATTATTTGCCTACCATGGGTAAGGCTCTGGCTTCAACCCCTAGCAATACCCAACTCCGTGTGAGTGAATGCTGTGTGTGGGATGTGCCCACAGAGGCCAGAAGTGGGTGTTGGATTACTAGAGTTACAAGCAGTTGTGAGCTTCCAGACATGGGTGCTGGGAACTGAACTTGGATCCTCTGGGAAAGCAGCAAGTGTTCTTAACCAATGAGCTGTCTCTCCAGCCCCACTTTTAAAAAGTCATTTATTTGTATGTGTGTGTGCCTGCTTGAGTTTATGAGCACCGTGTGCATGCAGGTGCCCTCGGAGGCCAGAAGAATCTGGGATGGAGTCTGGGTCCCCTGCAAATGACTTTTAACTATTAAGCTATTTCCCTAGTCATTCTTCCATTTGTGTATGCACGTGTGTGGGTCCCTAAGTGCCACAGCCAGTGCACGTGTGGTCAGAGAGACGCCTTGTCAATCAGCCCTCTCTCTTCACCATGTCCCAGTGACCAAACTCAGGTCCTCAGGCTCCGAGCTGAGTGTCTTTACCCACTGAGCCATCTCTATGACACAGCACTTTAGATTTTTTTTTAATATATAAAACTACTTAGTCTTTTCCAGTTTTTTTGGTTTTGTTTTGTTTTTTGAGACAGGGTTTCTCTGTGGCTTTGGAGGTTGTCCTGGAACTCGCTCTTATAGACCAGGCTGGTCTCAAATTCACAGAGATCCTCCTGCCTCTGCCTTCCAAGTGCTGGGCTTAGAGGCATGAGCTACCAATGCCCGGCTTCTTTTCCAGTTTTTATACTGAAAACTTTCAAAGCTACAGTGAGGTTAAAACTATAGCACAACAAAGACCTTTATGTCCTTCACCTCAACTTGCCAATTGATATTTATTGGGTTTGTCTCTTTATGTCTACACACACATATATTTATAGTTATATACATATGTGTAAGTATAATGTGTATCATGAACTACTTGAAGGTTGCAGATATCATGACCCACATCCTTAAATACTTCCATTTGAATACCTTAGTAGTGGGTTTTCCAATATTTAACTCACAAGACCAAAATCACACCTACACAGCACCAGTGAACTACTGCCATCTATGTACAAGTCATTTTTCCCCTTTTACCGCAAGTCCAAAGGATTCTGTAAGACCTCATCAGACTATCAAAATCCTTATCTTCAGTTTCACTCAATAATGGTGTCTCATACGTCTTTCTTGAATGAATTATTTCATTTCCTGAATCAATAAAACTTTCTACATTAACCCTTATCTCATCATTATTGTGTGCGGTGAGTGTTGTGGGCACTCGTGTCACGCTCCAGTGGAGAGCTCGCTGTCCACATTTTATTTTCACCTGGGGTCTGGAGTATGAGGTCTTCAGTTTGCAGCATAGGGAGGCAATCTCTCATAGGCTGAGCCATCCATCTCACCAACCTCAAATGTTTTATATTTGTCCTCCAGTTTTCCCATCCACCACTCCCTTATTCCACTTGAATTCAATGAATTTAGAAACTCATAATTAGCGGGGTGGTGGTGGTGCTCAACTTTAATCCCAGCACTCAGGAGGCAGAGGCAGGGGGATCTCTGTGAGTTTGAGGCCAGTCTGGTCTATAGCGCTAGTTCCAGGATAGCTAGGGCTGTTACACAAAGAAACCCTGTCTTGAAAAACCAAAAGGAGAAAAAAAAAGAAAAACTATATTTCATCATACTTTCTAGGCATATGGCAGAGGATAACGATGGGATTAGTTCTTCCACAGTGAGTTCTGTGGATCAAAACTCAGGCGGCCAGGCTAGCACCTTGACAATCTATTTTTGAAGCTTAATCACCCCACGTTGCCCAACAGAAGCCCCCTCAAGCAGTCTGTTGTCCCCCTACAGTGTCTGGCACAAGATGTATTTGAGCTCACCGGAAGTGTCCCACGGTTCAGGTCTCCAGGTGTTCACAGGTGTCTTTTCCGTTTCAGCCCTGTCCCCTCTCTTCATTGGGAGTCGACGCTAACTCTATTCCTATCTTCTACTATTCATGCAATGGAGTGAACACAGGGAGATACATTATTTTAACTCAAATAACAGTGCTTCTCTCACTGGTCTGTCTGCTCTTGTAGCTTGTGTCTGCCATTATTCTGAAATCTGTCAGTGATTCCATCCCCAAGCAGTTAGGAAGCTTTATGGCAAGTCCCAAATGTTTCAGATGAGAAAAGCCTATGGCAATAAACGGACCGAGGCTGCATTAGGTAACCTATTCACATGCTGTTCTAACTTGGGCTCACTCACACCCTAGGTTTGTTGACACCTACTTATCTTTCAAACATCATTTCCTTTGGGAAGACTTTCCCTTCCCTTTCTCATATTGACTCTCTCCTTTCCCCCAAACTAGGGGCTGTCCCCTAAAGTTTTCGACCATTAGGCACGATTTCTCCCTAGCATATATGTTACTGTGTTCAATTTGCTTCCTGCTTCCATGAGGACAGGGGCTACCTCTCTCGTTTGCTAATGACACACAGTAGTTGCTCAAGAAAAAAAATGTATGAAGTGAAACTCGAACCCAGGTCCTCCAACTACCCAGTTTTCTCCTCTTTTGCCTGGGCCAGTCCCGTAATAGCTGAAGATGGAATTCTAAAGGGTAAAATGTAAAATCTCAACAGAAAAAAGTTTCTCTATTAATAGAAAACCTTAGCAGAGACTGTCCAACACAAGGTGTGGTCACCGCAGGGGGCGTCAATCAAAAAAATGCCCCTTTGCCCCAGAGGCGAGTGAAGCCGCCCAGGGCCGAGGCCACACTAAGCAGCTCGCTACGACTTTCAATAGAAAACATGTGTAAAACCTCGGAGCCTGACTGCACACAGCTGTGTCCCAAGGCGCCGGGACGAAGGTGCAGGAGCAGCGCCTCCCACCCCCCGCCCTTCTACTGGATGGAAGAACATTGCATAGCATCTGCCGGGCGCTGTATGATCCAGGTCTTGCCTTGATTCCCGTCTGGAGCAGATTTTGCCAAGCATCGGGGGAGGTGGCCGAGTTCAGGGGCTTCCAGGTAGAACACGGAGCACCTGCAGTCTTGTCGGTACCCGTCTGGGACGCAGTCGAAGGCTCTTCTTGGAGCTCTGAGCAGCAGAGGGCCCAAGCACTAGACAGTGCCACCGTTACCCCAAGGAGCGCAGCCTCCCTCCCGGGAGGTTGCTCTGGCTCCCGGAGGTGCCATCCTGCGGACGACCTCCTAGCCCGTGGAGTCCCATCGCTCCTCCAGCGGCCAGATGCTGCCCGAGTTTCCGCAGTGGCGCCTTCCCGCTGGGATCCGCGTTCCTGGCACATGCCTTGTGCTCACCTCTTCGACGGTCTCAGTAGGACTCTCAGTGCCTGGAGCGTCAGCGGCGGCGGGACACCCCGGAGCAGGGTCCCTGGAGCTCCGCAGCCGGAGCGTCTCGGGGGCGGGAGCAGGGCCGGCGGGGGCGGGTCGGGGCAGGGGCGGAGGCGAGTCCGCGGCCCGCGCCATTGGCCGCAGGGCCTGGCGGCAGGAAGGGACCCGAGCGGGGCCCCACCCCGTGGCTGCCCGAGCCTATCGCCGGGAGCGCGGAGCGCAAATAAATGTAGCGCGGTGGCGCGGACCGGCAGCTCTCTCCGAGGGGCTGCGGCGCAGCCATGCAGTTCCCGCACCCGGGGCCCGCGGCTGCGCCCGCCGTAGGGGTACCGCTGTACGCGCCCACGCCGCTGCTGCAGCCCGCGCACCCGACGCCCTTCTACATCGAGGACATCCTGGGTCGCGGACCCGCCGCGCCCACGCCCACCCCCACGCTGCCATCCCCCAACTCCTCCTTCACCAGCCTCGTGTCCTCCTACCGGACCCCGGTGTACGAGCCCACGCCGGTCCACCCAGCCTTCTCGCACCACCCCGCCGCCGCGCTGGCCGCCGCCTACGGCCCCGGTGGCTTCGGAAGTCCTCTGTACCCCTTCCCGCGGACGATGAACGACTACACGCACGCCCTGCTCCGCCACGACCCCCTGGGTAAGGCGGCCGGGGTCGGCGGGGCCCGAGAGCGGGCGTCCGTGAGGAAGGCGCACTCGGCGGGTGGCAGCGCGCGGGAGGCGGCGGGGGTGGACGGGAGACTCGGGAGAAAGTTGCGGCGAAAGCACTGAGCTAGCGACTCGCGGGTACGCGCGGGCACAGGAGGCGCGGGCCCCGGGGACGCGCTGCCGGAGCTGGGACGCTCGGCCACTCTGATTGCTTTCGTTGCACCTTGCAGACATCAGGGCGAGCGTAGTCGGGAGAGTGTCTGGGGCACCCAGGGTGGTAATGGAGGGCAGCCCTGGCCACGCGTGTCGACCCGGGTGGGGCCCCCTTAGCGGGCTACTCCGGGAAGAGGACGTCGGGGCGTCCCGAGCCTGGCCCCTGCAGCGCAGGGATAGCTGCCGGGCCGGGCGGTTCCTGGGCTGGGCTTGGTTCAACAAGCTTGTGCAGTGAAGGAGCCTGACCCTTTCCGTTCATACAGGAAATCTTGAGCTCTCGATAGGAGAAAATCTGGTTTCTGAAGCTGTTAAGTGTTTTCCTGGCTGCATGAAGCAGACCCTTCCCCCGGAGTAGTGCACGCTGCTGATTATTTTATCGACATCCTCAATACAGACAAATTCAGGAAACACTCGACGTCTGATAGCCAGGATCCGTTTTTCTGATATTGTTCATTTCCTCTGTGTGGGATGTGACTTTATGGCAGCTAAAATAACCAGTTGCTTCCTCTCTGCCTCCTCCCCTCACCCCCTTTGGAGGCTGTTTTGCACCAGACTGAAGCCTGACGCAAGCAAAATCTCGAAAAAACAATTCCAGCTTTCAAAATGTTTAGGTGTAGGCCTGTTGACAGAGGGGCGGACATACCGACGCACCGCCACAGCTTTGGAGTAGGAAGGTGCAGACCCCTAACAGTTAGGAAGGGCGACGCAGACACAGTGACTGCATGAGAATTTTCGGGCTTGTCCCCACAATGTTCCTAAGAAATAAATAAGCAACGGTGACTGGGTTCGGGGCCCGAGTCCCTCATCGTCCGTGCGGTCTGATTCCCTAGAGGGAATAAGGAGGTGGGCTCACCGAATTTTAAAGTCAACACTTTCGAAGTTTCACTGGGGACCTTGGAGACAATTAATATTTTAATGAATTAGTATTTTAATGTCAGCGTTTTAGGACGCAGCCTCCGGCGGCTCCTGTTCTCACTGCTACCGGGATTTGGGGTGTGGGTGTTAACAATTTTGTATCTAAAAGGTTATCAATATTTGTATTTTTAAATTTCAGCCTGCAGGGTGTGTGGCTGTCCCCCACTCTGATTCCCCTGTGGGGCAGGAACGGTCCTGGGGCAAACGTTTTCACGGAGAGCGCCCTGGTTTCCTTGGGTTTCTGCTGGGCCTGAGCAGAAGGAAGCTTTTTTTTTTTTTTTTTTTTTTTGAGACAGACCAACAGGAAACACATTGACGGAAATGTTGCCATAGCCCACGGGGTGGCTTTAACTGGCCGCCCCCGCAGGCCGAGTGTGAAATCAGAGGAGGCCGAGGTGTGCTCCAGCCACGATTGGAGGCCCCACTCGAGGCCTAACACAAGCGCCCTGCGAGCGCTTCTGTGTAACCAGGTCTTGGGAAGTGTACCAACCCTGCTCCTCCCCTACGTGCGCACACTCAATCCTTTGCAAAAAAAAAAAAAAGTTGTGTACATACAAGAGCCGGTCAGTTAAAGAAGATGTTTTAAGCCCGGCAGGGGTCCTTTGGGGGTTGAGGAGATGTCTTTGCATTAGCCACAGGTGGGATGGGCAGCTAGTGCGTGTCTTGCGTGTCCAGAGGTGGTCTGCGTGCTAAGCAGTTGAGCTGACTTTGTGTGCTTTGGTAGGGACTGTTGAATCCACCCGTATACCCGAGAATGTATGTGATGGGAGCATGTCTGCTCTTTGGTCAGGTAGGTCTGGGACTGCCCAGGGGCTCTAGGGCAGCAGTGACCGCCTTTCTTCTGGCCCACAGGCAAGCCCCTGCTCTGGAGCCCTTTCCTTCAGCGGCCGCTGCACAAAAGGAAAGGCGGTCAGGTGCGGTTCTCCAACGACCAGACCATCGAACTGGAGAAGAAGTTCGAGACTCAGAAATACCTCTCCCCACCCGAGAGGAAGCGTCTGGCCAAGATGCTGCAACTCAGCGAGAGACAGGTCAGCTCACTGGGTCCCT
The DNA here is from genome assembly GCF_017639785.1 of Mesocricetus auratus. Lineage (NCBI taxonomy): Eukaryota > Metazoa > Chordata > Mammalia > Rodentia > Cricetidae > Mesocricetus > Mesocricetus auratus. Next base: position 23,556,441 of record NW_024429182.1, on the reverse strand, counting down.
CGGCCCCAGCGGGCTTTTAGAAACCACCGGCACCCTGGGCATGTTCCGCCCCTCCCCGACTGCAGGACGGCTCCTCACCGTAGCACCAGCCAGTCCCTTCTCCCTTCCTCCCCAGGTTCCTCCGGATTTGGGACTTTCTATAAACTTACTTTCTTTCCTGTAGGTCAAAACCTGGTTTCAGAACCGACGAGCTAAATGGAGAAGACTGAAACAGGTATTGACATGGCTCTGTTTCTATGGAAATAGATGTTTGTATCACGCTATCTAAATGCGGAGACCTGTTATGGGTTGTATGCAAAAGTCATTTGAAGAGACTGTTTAACCTCTTCACCTTGATTAAAAGGGCAAATAGTCCTGCTGAAATTCAGGATGAGTTGCTCAGGTGGCACTAATGCTAAAAGCACCTAATGCAGTTCCTATATCAATTATGCTAGGGTTTCACACGCTAGCCAGTAAACCGCCTGGCTAATTGTTTTATAAACCCCATATGTTGTTTATCTCATTAACGCAGGAAAGATAAAGTAATTGACAGTAAATTACTTAAGTAGTTATCTTTGGGAGAAAATTGTTTCTTTTATTGACACAGCCATAATAAAACCAGGCAGGACTCAAGGGTAAATATAAAGACACAAACACCTTTAAGTCTTATTTGCACTTTTTAAAAAGGAAGAATTAAATATCAAAGAGTTGAAAAATTATTGTCCATCTTTTGCTAGCTCTTAAAATGAATGTAAAACATATAAATAAATCACCATGCCTATTTGGTAAGTAGCTTACACTTCCTAAGAAGTCTTTCAGTAACTTTGTTAAGAAACATGAGATATGTATATATGTATGTAAAGGTTAACTCATCTTCCAGAGCAACCCTGCTGACTTAGAGCTAAGGATTTATTTCTGAGGTCCCAGACTGGATGTTTCCAGAGTTATCTAACAACCACTGAATGAATGGCTCACCTGGCAGTGCCTTAAATAACTAAGACAACTGCTTGAAACAGTTTGCTAAGTGGGGAAATTTAATATAGATTTTTAAATTGTATTGGTTGCACTTGATATTAAAAAAAGATGCTGCCCCCAAAGAACATTTTGAAACAACAAAAGATTTCCCATAGTTTTATTATTCCTAAGTATTTGAGGATTCCCTTTTATCACTAACCTTGCACAGCTTTTGCAAATTTGGTCATTTGATGAAAATTACAATGTTTCTATATAATGTTTACATCTACACTAGACACCCACAGGCTTAAACACTCACTGACTGGACTCGGTTCTTATTCAAAGGCTTACAGACATTTTCCCAAGGACTTTTAAAACAGTGCTTTCTATGAAATATGGGAAATATTTTTCCCCAGAAAAATTTTCCGAGATTTTAAGCGCATTACAATCTTTTCAACAATATTATTTGGGTCTGTGATTTTTCTTTGCCATGATTTTGTACCTTGGTACAAATGGTTTTCCTTTTGGATTCAGTCTATAATTTCACAGTATATTTTTTTTCCTTTTTTCTTTTCTTGTGGGTGGACCTTTGTATAACAAAACAGCCATTAACATTTGTTCATTTTAAAATGCTAGGAAACCCTGTTTGGGGCAGTATTTAAAGAACGAGGACTGTGCAGTCTGGATCAACTGAGTTTTTTTCCCTCGTAAATTGAAGATCTTGACTGAGATCATGGGTCTATGTCATGTCTAATCTCTCTCCGATGTGACTTTGCCCCCTTCTTTCCAATGGGGAAAGGAATCACAAGTGTATCTTCTTAGGAAAGAGATTTTAGATAAAGACTGTTTATCAGCTAATTTGTAAGCATGCTAAAGGCTGGGAAAAAACCCATTTTGGTTTTTATGTCTGATCTCACCGTCTGTATTTTCATTCCCTCCTCATTCAGGAGAACCCTCAAAGCAATAAAAAGGATGAGTTGGACAATTTGGACACTTCTTGTGACCAGGGCCAACACTCACCCAGTGAACAGAATAAAGGTGCCTCTTTGGATAGTTCTCAGTGTTCACCCTCCCCAGCCTCACAGGAAGACCCCGATTCCGAGATTTCAGAGGATTCTGACCAGGAAGTGGACATCGAGGGTGACAAAGGCTACTTTAACGCTGGATGATGGTCACCGGTGGAGATGTGTTCAGACCGACCGGACTTTCAAATGTTCTGCTACAGATAAACTGGAAAACTATGGGAGAGAAAAAGAGTATCGTTCTTCTAGTGCTCTGAGACTATTTGGTGTGCTGGCTAATTAACAAATACGCATCGAAACTTGATTTTGACTTAACAGATGGTGTACATACCAGCTTTAAGTTGTTTTGATAAAGTGACTAAATGTATCCCCATTTAAAAAAAGTGAATGATTTCTATTTATGAGAAGTAATTGAACTTTTGTTTAAAACTTAAATTATAACTTTAAAGGTTTTAGTAGGCTGTTCCTGAGTGACTTTTCCTAAATCTGTGGCTATACCCTCAAGAGGTACACTTAGAAAAGGGGCCCCTGTTTGCGGCTCCTTGGAGCACTTTCAGAGGGCACACTCGACTTTTACATGACGGCTCACATTGCCTTAACTCCTAAACCATTCGGGAGCACTTGGCTCCAGGCGTGCGTTCTTATAAGCAAGATAGCTGATAAGGTTCTCAACATCTTGTTTTCCTCTGCCGGTGCCTCTCTTAAGGGATGGCCCAGTTCCTACAGGCAGGGAAACTGGCTCATTTGTGACTGAAGGTAATCCCACGTGAACTAGAAACAGCAGGGCAATTAAATGTAAGTGATTGTAGATAGTGTGTTTTATAGAAGCAATGTCTATAGCATGTATATAGAATTATTCACTGTAAAAACCCTGCCAAAATGATCTTTAATTTTTAAAAAAAAATTTATTTGAGTTAACTTGCATTACCCTGTTGGAATTCTCATTCTTTGCTTAAAAAAAAAAAAACACAAAAACAAACCCTAAACACACCACTTGAATTGCTTTGGAGTGTGTGTGTGTGCTCGAGTGCGTGCTTGGCACAGGTCTGGGGGTGGGGGGGCTGGGGCCCATGGGTGGTGGGGTGCCCATCTCCTGGAGTGTGAATTCGAGTTTTCCTAGGGGTGTTAGCCAGGGCAGGGTGTGTGTGTGTGTGTGTGTGTGTGTGTTTCAGACCAGGGGACCAAGCAGGGCCGGTTGGAGCACCATCGATTGGGGTGTGAGGCCACTGTCCTTGACCAGCATGAGTCAACAGTCACCCTCACCCTGGTGGTAGACCAACTGCTGTGCTCTGTGCAGGATGAGGCAGGGTTTGGAGGAGCAGGAGATTTAGAAGATCTGGGAACGATAAAGCCTGTAGGCCTAGAGAGAATCTGAGAGTGAGGGGCTGGCAGGTGTGAGAGACCCCGTGGACGCAGCACTCTGCCTCCCTGCACTCAGCGTTTCCCTTAGGTAACTCCTGTGGGTGCTGGGCTGCGACAGCAAGCAGAAGCATCAGGAGTGTCGGGAATGTGATGGCTGAGGAAAAGGGGTAGGGTCCTGGATGATGGGTAATTGTGGGAAGAGTGCCGAGCGGGTAGATGTGGTCAACTTGCATCCAGCTTCCTGTCAGAGAGCCCAGGTCTGACAGCCCTCCCCAGGGACCTGTTAAGGAGAGGCCCAAGTTAGCCTCCATGGAGTCTTCAGTAAAGAGCCTGTGGCAGAATCTGTACAAGAAAAGCTGTTGCTCCCCGTGTGTGGACAGCCAGGTAAAGACCGGTCCTCACCCTGCCTCATTAGAGTCCAAGAAGGGCCATGGAATTGCAGGTGAATTAGGTTTCTGGAAAATACTGAACTCTTGTCCTTAGGCAGAGGGAGGGCATGGGTAGGCTGGGAAGTTAAAGGTCTATGTTGGAATTTTAGTTCTTGGTCTGGGAACTCTGAGAGAATGGCCCAATTGAGCTACACAACCCACTCTGGGTCTCCCTGCCCATCTCAGTTCATGTCCCTCATCTCCTTATTGTCAGAGCCCAAAGGAACCTTCCAGAGGAAGTTTTGTTCCCAATCAGCTGCAGGCTCCAAGCTCCAGACCTGCCTAACAGGTTACATCCAAGTTTCAAAGGCCACAGTCAGTCTGGTCTGAAAGTGGAACTGTTTGATGCAAGTTCTGGAGAATGAGACATTCGTATGGAATTAATATGATCCCGAAACCCCTGTGTTTCATGGCTGCTGGAGATAACCTCTGGGTAATGTTTGCTCTCCGGAGGAACTGTATCATGACCATTAGGCAGAGGGACAGCGGCTTCTGTATTGATTGACACTAGCAAAGCTAAGGGGTGAAATCTTGTTTTAAAGTGGGCAATTCGCTGAAAGCATGCTGTTTTCCAATTGGAAGCTAGCCCAGGTTCCCTTCAAGCTGTTGACGTTCTCACTCTAAACATGTCCTTAAGAACTGAGTGGTGGTTGGAGGAGCTACAGCATTCTCAGGACACAGGTTAGCATTAACTTTTTGTAAAGCGCTCTGTTACAGACTGCCAATGGATATTTACAAACTCTTCCTACAATCCAGACATTTTTCATTTGTTTGCCCTTTGGCTATTTCATGTTGAAGCGGCATGGATGACCTTTATGGCACAGCTCCTGTCTTGTTTTTTAACTCTTTATCAGGAGATTCAACTTGAAAAACGGTTATCATTTAGCAGAAAGACAAACAGAAAAGCACATTTCTGTAAGCAAAACGTTAATGATTGGAAGAATTGTCCTAATTTCACCGTGACAGTGTGTGATTAATCCCCTGGGTCGTGTACTTATACTTTAAGTTATTCAGTTCATTGCTCTTTGATATCCAGAATCCTGCCTAACTTAATAGGGTATTGATTTTGCTGGATGATGTACTTTGACTCTTTACACAACATCACTTTTAAGGATGACTAGCCTGTTGCGTACTATTTTATTTAGAGAACTATTGCATAAGGTTTCTTTTTTTTTCTTTTTATGGTTTTTCTCAGGGCAAAAGCTGATAAGACATCTTGTGGGAAAAGCGGAAACAATCGCTGATAGTGAAAGTACCTGTTCTCTTTCAACATTTCTGACAAGCTCTTTCGTTTGTGGTTTTATCACTGTGAATATTCAGCTTGGTTAAAATGTGGACAGGACAAGGATTCAAGAAAACAACATCAGATCTTCCACTGTGGCTATACTGCCTTGTGGAAATGATTTCTCCTTAAAATCCAGTAATTTGTGATCCAATGGCTCTGTGAATGATGGGAGGTTTTTTTTTTTTTTTTTTTTTTTTTTTTTTGGTTTTGGTTTTTCGAGACAGGGTTTCTCTGTGGCTTTGGAAGCTGTCCTGGAACTCACTCTGTAGACCAGGCTGGCCTCGAACTCACAGAGATCCGCCTGCCTCTGCCTCCCGAGTGCTGGGATTAAAGGCGTGCGCCAACAACGCCCGGCATGATGGGAGGTTTTACATATAAAACACCAGAGAGAATGTGGGACACCAGCCATCATATGAATAGGAGCTTGTTATCTTGTGGTCAAAATATTTACACTCTACTAACAATCACTTTTCATCCATTGGGTTTTTTTTGATACCCCAGGTGGACCTGTAAGTGCACAGTATAAGTTTGTTCCTTGAGATTTGTTTGTTTGTTTTGGTATTGTTAATCTAAGCACTTGGCAGATTCCTTATCAGAACTTCAAGGTCCACGGAGCAGGCTTCAGAGATGGCTTAGTAACCAGCATGGAGGCAGGCAGGCAGGAGTCCCCTCCCTTGATGCCTGGGGACGTGAATTCGAGCTTCTAGTCCTTTAGATGCCACTCTTGGAAGGAGGCATTCTACCTGGAGCCAGGTGAATGCCATGGCCGGCAAGTCCCAGGAGTCTAGGCGGAGTCTTCAGCAGTTGGACACACACAAATCTCTTCAGACCGAGACGCAGTAGGAAGGAGAACTTGGAGCTGGCATTTCCTGTCTGCGGAGGATCATGACTTTGGAGCATCCGGCAGCCACCGCGAGCTTTTCGAAGCTGCGGGTGGTTCTCCTGCACAACTCATCGTTCTTTTTTCTAGGAGGAGGAGGAGGTCATTGATAATTTAGGGTGATTTTTCCAGATTAAAAACCAGTGGGGGCTGCTTTCCATCAGAGAAAGTTTAGTCAAGGTGTTATTTTCCAATCCTTCTTTAGGATCGCTTTTAATTTGAAAAGGGAGATTGTCATTACAAAAAACGACTGCAACAATTAAAAAACAAACCCTTAAGACATGCAGATGAGCAGGCACAGAAGAGTTAACAGCAGAGAGTGTCCTCCCAGTATTCAAAAATACTTGTAGGGAGACAGCTCTGCTGAGCCTGTCTCAACCTATATATTTTATATATTTTATAGCTTAATCATGACCTCATCTTCCCCACACTTCCTTTTTTGCCTTATTCATCCTCCCGCACCAATGAAGCCTTATACTCACTTAGTTTATTTAACCATTAAGGACAGAAAATGAATACTCTTAACTCTTCAGATGTCAGTGTAAGGGACAATGTTTTCTTGAAGTTTGTAGGAGTGTTATGCTTCTAACCCTGTGGCTACGGGACTTGAACTGTGTGAGGAATCAAGATAAGCAGTACCAGGACTTCACCAGAACATCAACAGTAGCAGAACCCATAGGGTCTGGGCACCTGGCACCCCTGGGGCACATAGATGGGGGCCTAGGAGAGGATGAGGGCAGAGTCAGCCAGGGCTCCTATTTGATAAAAGGAAATGGGATGCTGGCCCATAAAGAGACTTGACCAAGAAGAATTCAAGTCTGGCGGGGTGGTGGTGCACGCCTCTAATCCCAACACTTGGGAGGCAGAGGCAGGCTGCATAGATGAGGCTAGGTTTCAACTCCTAATCCCCTATGTTGGGATTACAAGCAGGAGTCCCCATGCCTGGTATTTTTTCCTGAGTTATTTCTTCTGTCCCTTCAGGAGATAGTAACTGAGAGTTAGAATTTTTATCTGTTTTATTCAGGGCTGTACTTTCTACCCCGGAATATAGTAAGTACTGGAAAACTGTGGGATCAACAGCATTAGGTATGCTGTAGGGATTATTATTATTAGCATTGTTATTGTTATTATTGACAGAGCCTCAGTGTGTAGCCCTGGCTGTCCTAGAACTCGCTCTGTAGATCAGGCTGACCTCAAACTCACAGAGTCTCCTCTGTCTCCCAAGTGCTGGCAAGAAAGGCACTCGCCACTAACAGCCGTAACAGTATCATGTAATGTCTTTGTTTCTATCCTCATGGCAACACTATGAGGTTGTTTCTGTTATCAGCTTCATTGTTTTCCATGTAAAGAAACGGTCACAGAAAGTGAATCTACAGGTCTCACGTCCTCAGTCATTGCAACAGTGGAAATCTACAGGTCTCATGTCCTCAGTCATTGCTGCAGTGGAAATCTCATTTAATCTTTTTTTTTTTCTTTTTTGGAGACTTGATTACATGCAGCCTGGGATGACCTTGAACTCCTTCACCTGTCACCTGCTGGGGTTACAGGTATGAACCAGGTGCTGGTAAGGCTCTATTAATAAGACAGCTGTAGTGGAGTGGGATTTGTGTTGTTCGGTTCTAAAACTCATCTGTCTTAATGTAAGTCTAGATTTAAAAAAATAGGGATAGGGAATTTTTGTGGGTGTAGCACATTATTCTGCCTGGTAACTAAACCAAAAGGAACACCATTTCCTTGTTTTCTGGGAGAAATGACCATAATAAAATACGTGATCTTGCTTTAAACTTTTTAGAATGAGTGTTTTAAGTTAGTATACAAAGTCGCAGGTTTTATCACGGGATCTTCACATACGTGTGTGTCGTTGTCGTGTGCTCTTTGTTGTGCATTGTCTTCCCCATTCTGCTCCGTTGGGAACCCTCCTGGCCAGCTCCCTTCCTCCCTTGGGTTACTTCTTACCGCATTTACAGCCTTTCTTCTCTCTATTCTCTCCTCCTTTAGGATCCCTTCCTCTCTCTGTACTACTCACCAGTTGGTTCCCCGCCACACACTCGTCCTCCCCTCCGAAACAGGGTCTCTCTATTTATTATAGCCCTGACTGTTCTGGAACTCTGTGTTAGATCAATCTGACCTTGAACTCACAGAGATCCACCTACCTCTCCCTCTCTAGCTCTAGTACTGCATGCTTTCAGGTCTGGGTTCTTTGTACATGAGAAAAAAAACGTTTTTTGGATATTTTTCTGAGTCTGGCGCATTAATATAACGATTTCCAGTTGTATCCATCTTCTTGCAAATTAGTGTTGTTTTTAATCTTCCTTTACAGCTGTGTGAAACTCCACTGATACACGTGCTATATCTTTCAGAGCATTCAAAACTTGTCTGCCCCTGGTCCATGCTCTTCCATGTTCCAAACTGCTCAGTATATTTCTTTGGTGTCGTCCATCGATGACATGCTTTGCAGAGAACTCTCAACATTACAGTACAGAGGCTTCCTTCTAGTCACCAGCATCTAGCACTGTATTTGGCATGTAGTGAGCTTTTAATAAACATTATACAAGAGAATGAAAGTGAAAGCTACGCGTCTTCCTCAAAAGATAAGAGAGGCTTTTTCTCCCTACCCAAGGCCGGCATCATCATTCCATTTCCCATTCTCTGGCCACAGGAAACACACTTCTAGGTGGCTCCAGGAACACAGCAGTTACTCCCGTGCCCTAAAGCTAGACAGAGTCCCAGGCTTTTGAATGGTGGGGAGAGGACACAGAAGTCTGTAGAAGCCTAAGTAAGCATCCAAAGAGCCTTCCCCATTTTTACAGCACACGTTTTAAGAGGAAGTGCCTCCGTGGTTTTTATTGGCTGTCTTTCCTTTCAACTTGGCCATTTCATTCAAGGACCAATTCATGCTTCTCGATTTCAATCAAGAGTTTTATTGAAAATATGTCAGTTTACTTAAAAAAGGAAAGACACCATCTAGGGTGGCTTGTTACTACTGTCTCACCAGCATCACCATTTAGCAAGTGGAAGCAGGAAACACAAATGTTTTTCAACAATTTCTGAAAGTATTTCACTAATTACAGGGAACAGAAAGCGTGTTTGTGTCAAGTTTCCGTTTTTCTTTGCTTCGAGTGGAAATCCACATTATGACACACTTTCCATTAATTGTAAATTAGACCAGGCTAATTCAGTTAATGTTTAAAAAATGTCTCCCGAGTTCAGCTGTCCAGAGGAAGTGGTCTCTTAGACACCTGCCTCCCATAATGATTTGATGTTAGGTAGGTGGAGGGAATGAGGCAGCTATGATGCCGCATGGTGGTGGTTAGTGAAATGAAGGTAAAATTGTTAGCTTCACCAAGCAATTACTTGATCTCATTAAGGTCTTTCAACTCACTGGAACACCCTTTGCCAGAAGCAGCTGCCTGCTGTTTAGTTGTTATATCAGGCATTAAATACATAGTGCTAACAGTGACCAGGGAATTTAAGCCTCCAATTCTCAGTATGTATTATTCATTGTTAACCATCCTGTCTGAATGCAAGGTACTGAAATACTTTTTTGTCTGCATAGCATTTTATTTGTAAGTACCACGTTTACAAGTTATATATATTTTCAAGTGAGTTCCAGGACAGCCTCCAAAGCTACAGAGAAACCCTGTCTCGAAAAAAAAAAAGTTATATATATTTTCGAATAAGTAAATTTTTAAAAACATAATTTATTTTAATTTTATTTTGTGTGCATTGGTGTGAAGGTATAATATCAGGTCCCTGGAACTGGAGTTACAGACAGTTGTGAGCTTCCCTGTGGGTGCTGGGAATTGAACCCAGGTCCTCCGGAAGAGCACCCAGGACTCTTAACCTCTGAGTCACCTCTCCAGTCTGTTAGATGTTTTTATCTGCTTTTGGTCAAGGTCAAAGTCTAGGCTGTTAGCTCAGGATGATTTTCTTCCTTTTACCTCCCCGTACTGGAGCTATACATGTGCCAACACCACCCTGGGTTTATGTGCTCCTGGGGACTGAACCCAGAACCTCATGCATGCTAGGCAAGATGTCTGTCACCAAATTACAGCCCATCCCTCACAATACTTGAGATAGTTTATCTAAGTATAAAAACCGTACCACAAAATCCATAAATAGCATTTCACATTTTCTAATGAGACTAATTTCTATTTAATGTTTTATTAGTGAGTATTAATTATACATAATAGTTGTTTCATGCTGACATACATGCACATAATGAATTTGATCATATGGAATCCCCATTATCCACTCTTGGTCCCCTCTCACTCCTATGATCCCCTTCCTTTGCTTAGCTGGCGTCTTCTACCTTCATGACTCCTCCACCCCCCCCAAGCTACCAAAGAGTTTCATTTGGTTTATTTACAGAAGCATGGGTGAGGGATTATTCATAAAAAGCATGGGCACTTTACTAGTGACTACACTAGTAAGAAAGACAGTCTCTTCCTTGCCCATCAATAACTAACTGGTAATAAGCTTCAGTGGAGGCAGGCATCCATGGCAGGATGTTTAGGGGCTCTACTTGTAGAGACCCTGTGCATGTAATCACAGCTGCAAAATAAACCCTACTAAGCAGTCACTTTCCATTCTGTGTTCCCTTCAGCCCCTGACAATCTGCCTGCCCCCACTCCTACTTGCTCTGGCCTTTCAAGAGATTGTTCACATTGTAGCATCTAAGCAAATAGTAAGTACTTCACTACTTTTGATGGCTTGGTAATACTCCATCCTGGTAGTACATAAGCTTTGCTTATCCATTTCTGAATTGATAGAACTTTTAGTTGTTTCTTGCTGTTAGCAATTATGAACAGTGATGCTATGGATACACACGAGCAAACATTTATTTATTTATTTAGGCTTTTCCAGACAGGGTTTCTTTGTGTAGCCCTGGCTGGCCTGGAACTAGCTCTGTAGAACAGGTTGGCCTTAAACTCACAGAGATCCACCTGTCTGCCTCTGATTCCCGAGTGTTGAGATTAAAGGCATGTGCCGCCACCGGCCCAATTAATCTACTTTTATTTTGTTGCTTGTGCTTCTCATTTTACATCTAATGATCTATTGTCAAAATTCTGTATACAACAAGGACAGATATTTTCTCTTAAAGTGGTTTTGAAACAATAGAGATAGAATTGTGTCAAATAACAAGATGGTGTGGAAGAAAAATCTTAAGTGTATTCACTGCTGTAAAGAATTGGACCGACTTAAACTAGGTATTAATCAGTGATACTTCATCGTCACCACCTGGCTCCTCCTTCTTCCAAAGATTGGGGGCTCCCTGCATAATGGTCACTTTCAGGTCTAGGAACTTCAGGAGACAGAAGTTTCTCCAAAGACATTTGGACCACCTCCGTGTATATGCTCATCCATCCCTGGCCTGATCAGTAGCTCTGAGATGAACTATGATGACTGTCAAGGTGTAGGCCACATACCCAGTCCTAGTGGAAGGCGTGAGTGAAGGTCATCTCCACCGGTGTCCTGTGAGTTGACAGGGGATACTCAGCTTCCTGGAGGAGAAATTAGGGAGGTTTTACCAGAAAATGAGCAAGTAGACGTGTATAGGTATCTCAGTCAGGGATGCTATTGCTGTGATGAAATACCATGACCGAAAGCAACTTGGGAGGACAAGGTTTATTTGGTTTACACTTCCACATTGTAGTCCATCATCAAAGGAAGTCAGGACAGGAACTCAAACAGGACAGGAACCTGGAGTCAGGAGCTGAGGCCATGGAGGGATGCTGTTTACAGGCTTGCTACCGGTGGCTTTTTTTTTTAAATTGATTTTTATTTAAATTTAAAATAATCTTATTTTACATACCAATACCAGTTCCCTCTCCCTCCTGCCCTCCCATTTCCCCCCCCCCCCAACCCTCCATCCCACCCCCATCCACTCCCCAGGGAGGGTGAGGCCTCCTATGGGGGAATCATCAAAGTCTGTCAGATCATTTGGGGCAGGACCTAGACCCTCCCTTGTGTATCTATCAGCCTACTTTCTTATAGAATCCAGGACCTTCAGCCCAGGGATGGAACCACCCACAATGAGCTGGGCCCTGCCCTATCAACCACTAATTAAGAAAACACTCTAGGGGCTGGAGAGATGGCTCAGCAGTTAAGAGTACTGACTTCTCTTCCAGAGGATCCAGGTTCAATTCCCAGCACCCACATGGCACTCACAATTAATTGTCTGTAACTCCAGTTCCAGGGGATCTGACACTCTCACACAAAATATATACAGGCAAAACACCGTGCACATTAAATTAACAAGTAACTCTTTAAAAAAAAAGAAAGAAAAAGAAAACACTCTACAGGATTGCCGACAGCCCAATATTAGGGAGCCATTTTTTCAACTGGGGTTCCTTCCTCTCAGGATAACTCTAACCTGTGTCAAGCTGACATAAAATGAACCAGCAGATTAGGTAAAAATGACCACTTTTTAACCTCAGACGGGAAAGTGCCTTTTGCACAGCTGCTGAGTTTCCAACAACTGCCGGGGTCACAGCTACAGCTGTCTTTAGTAGACAGCTTCCCATGAGAACTAGGCAAAAGATGCTCACGGACTCATCCTTCATGTGGGGCACTAAAGCTTCCACCCTGGAGCCAGGCCTTCTGACTCCAGTCCTCAGCCTGCTACCACTAGGCTGCCCTGCTATGTCCCCATCCTTCCTAGCAGCCAATCTCCTCTACCTGGACGTGACCCTTTCATTGAGATACAAAGTTTGTGTCCAGGGAGGATGTTACAGTATTTCAACCCTCCCGACACCCAAACACCCAGGGGCGTATAACATCTATCTCCTGTAAAATTCTGAATCCAGAGTATAGGCAGAGGTCCAGCCCCATCTCCCATTTCAACTGAACAATCTTTTGTATTGGTGGAGGACCTTCAGCTCCTCATCCAACAGCAGGTGAACCGAGTCCATCCCTGGGCACAACTTCCACCTCCCTGAAAGGATGGCAAGCACTATCTTTTTTTTGGGGGGGGGAGGGTTTCGAGACAGGGTTTCTCTGTGGCTTTGGAGGCTATCCTGGAACTAGCTCTTGTAGACCAGGCTGGCCTCGAACTCACAGAGATCCGCCTGCCCCCACCTCCCGAGTGCTGGGATTAAAGGCGTGAGCCACCAACGCCCAGCTAACAAGCACTATCTTGTCTTCATACCTGAGGATGAATCAGGTTTGTCTTCTCCATTTTTGCACCTTGGCAGATGCTGCAGGGCTGTTCTGCCTTGAGGAGGAATGTCTCATGTGCAACGTCTACTTAGAATCGTTATCACGGGCACTTTGAACAAGATGTCCCCCATAGGCCTCTGACATTTAAATACCTGGTCTCCTGTGGGTGGCTATTTGGAAAGAACTAGGTTTGGCCTTGTTCGAGGAGGTGTGTCACTATGGAGGTGCTCTGAGGTTTCAAAAACCTCCTGCCAGGCTCAACGTGCTCTATGTGCTTCCTGCTTAGAAAGCAAGATTTGAGCTCTCAGCAGTTCCTTTTTCCAGGCCCTTGTCCCTCCATTTTAAAAACTAACCTTGTGAAACTTTTGTTTTCTTGAGACAGGGTCTCACTATGCAGGTCTGGATGTCCTGAACTCACTATGTAGACCAAGCTGTCCTGGAACTCATCACAGAGATCCACCACCCAATTGAATGCTTTCTTTACAAGTTGCCTGGGCCGGGGTATTTTAATCAAAGGAATAGAGAAGTAACTAAGAAGTAGGGTGTGGTGGTGCATACCTTAAGTCCCAGCGCCTAGGAGGCAGAGGCAGGTGGATCTCTGTGATGAGTTTGAGGTCAGCTTGGCCTAAATAGTGAGTTCCAGGACACCCAGAGCTACCACAAGACAGAAACAAAACAAAACAACCCCCAAGAGAAAAGTAACTAAGACAGAGGTCTACAAAAAAGCATTGCAAACAGACAGGATTTCCTCTTGAGACTGGATGCCTGGAAACCTGTGTATTTCTAACCCAGTTTTTAATGAGTGTATACATTTTAGTGTGTGTGTGTGTGTGTGTGTGTGTGTGTGTGTGTGTGTGTGTGTGTGTGTGTGTGTGTGTAGGCTGGAGGTCGATGTCAATATCTTCCCCTATGTTTTTGCTTGTTTGTTTGTTTTTCAAAACAGGGTTTCTCTGTGCAGCTTTGGGTGTCCTGGAACTCACTTTGTAGACCAGCTTGGCCTCGAACTCACAGTGTGCACAGATTAGTGGACTTCTTGTAGGAGTTGGTTCTTACCTTTTACCACATGGGTTCTGGGAAATCAGTTAACTTAGTCACATCAACAAAACAGTTCAGTAGAAGAGGCTGGCTGGTTGGGAGACTGGAAAAAAACAGCCCAGGTTGTCAGCCTTCTCAGAGTCATTTCATGGGTTCCAAAATTTTGTGGCTTAAAGAAAGACCAGATCCAGAGAGTGTGGGTTGGGAAATAAAGGATTTGGGGGTGAAATAAACATGAGGAAATTGGCACATTTTCTCTTTTGGATAGCTATAAGGCACATTACCACCTTAAAGTCTTCGAGAGCCGGCTGGTGGTGGCACATGCCTTTAATCCCAGTACTAGGGAGTTAGAGGCAGGCAGATCTCTGTGAGTTTGAGGCCAGCCTGGTCTACACAGTGAGTCCCAGGATGGCCTCCAAAGCTATAGAGAAACCGGGTCTCGAAAACCACCCCCAAAAAGGGCTTCAAGAATTCCATTGGAATAGAGAAGTACATTTAATTTCATCTAACACAATGCCCCTAAAGATTTGTTTAGTTATAGATGCCTTTGCTTATGTAGGGCCCGTTATTTCTTTTAGAATTAATCTTCTGTGAAAACAGTTTGGGAAATGGAGGTCTAGAATGATGGTATTTTGTTTCCCCTGGGACTCTCCCAAGTCTTTTGGGTCATAAGGCATTGCTCTAGCAAAACGTATTTCTTTGGGATAATACCAGAATCCCTGGGAATATTCCTAGAGTACAAGGTCACCCTAAAGTTTGACTGCTGGTGGCACTTCAGAATGACCTTAGTAATCAGTGGTTTATCTTATGTACTCTGACTGCAAGGTGCAGGCCTGAAGCACAAGCCTGATATGCCAACTGCTTAGATGGTAGAGAAGAGAGAATAGAAAACTGGAGGTCTGTCTGGACCGCAGAAGGAGTTCAAGGTCACCATGAGCAACTTAGTACAAGTCTTTTTTTTCAGAGCTTAGAAATGCAGATGATGTCTTTGGATGCCCACTGATGGCCCTGCAAATATGGAGCTCTAGGGAACTTTGCTCAGCTGGTAACATTTTGACCCTCATGATGTCAACATCTTTGGTCCCCAGTAAAGTTACTGAAGCCTGTGTGCTGCTGCTGAGGACTTAGGGCTAGCCCAGGGAGGAGTGTTGGACACTTAGTTTCCTTCTACTTCTCCCTGGATATAAACACGAGACATCTCTGAAGAAATAAAGTTGCTTTATGATAGGGAAAAATGGCTGGGGCTAGCAGAGGCTAGGAGAGGCTGCTTAGATGATTGGAATGCAAATATGAAACTTCATATCAAATAAAATGTCTATTAGTCTCTAGAACATCCAATGATCAACCCTCCCTCCTAACCTGTCTAAAGTTGGTACCAGATCTCTTTTTGTCTCTGTAGTTACAAGTGGCTTTGATGCTGTGGGTGGGCCCCAACTCTATAGGTGATGCTGCTATCACACAGTAGGGCTTTTTTTTTCTAGCATGGCCTCGTGGTTGAAAACTATTCTTATGCCTCTTATTAAAAGTCCAGGTCCTGGTTTGTCCTATGGGTTTTAAGAGTGAGACTTCAGGTACCATCCTTCCATGCCCCAGTGGTATTGTCACCTCTTCAAACAGCTTTTATTTATTATCATTATTGTTTTGTTTTGATTTTGTTTTTTTTTTTTGAGATAAGGTTTCTCTGTAGCTTTGGAGGCTGTCCTGGAACTTGCTCTGTAGACCAGGCTGACCTCGAACTCGCAGAGATCCCCCTGCCTCTGCCTCCTGAGCACTGGGCAAACAGCTTTTATATCTGCTGTTCTTGTTAGTTGACCATAGCAGTGACCAGCTAGCAAGCTGGCTCCCTGAGCCATGCAGATCTTTGGTGCACATTGATTGAGCAGGTTTGGAAAACATACCACTTGTGTCAGTGAGTATGCAGTTTTTTTGAAAAGTTGTTTTCAGGAAGCAGGATTCACGGGTGAGGGTGTGGCTCAGCTGGTAGAGTATTTGCCCGAGTCCCGTCCCCAGCATGCATAATCAGACCTGTAATTCTAGCACTTGGGGAGTGGAAGCAAGAGGATAAGATGAAAAATCAGGGTTTGTATTACCTAATATCCACACAGAATTGTCCCGTTAAGTACACAGGATTGGAACTGAGGACTATGGACTCCAGCCATGTGCTAAGTCCAGAGCTTGCCAATATCTGGTCCTGGGCTATCTTAAGTCGCTTCTCTTCCAATGATCTTATGTAACAGGCCATCAGTGAATGGTCCTTGAACTTGGTCAGCTCAGCTATTACTCAGTTGAAACAGATTTCTTTTTCTTTTTTTACCTTTGAAAAAAATCTGATTTTATTTTCTTAATAAAAAAGAAGTATGTTTGTGTTAAATTTACAATATTTAGCTTTCCATTGATCTCTCAAACCACTTTTCTTTTTCAATTTTTAGAATGTAGACAATTAGCCAGGGATGCTGCCACATGCTTGTACTTGGGAGTTGGAGGCAGGAAGATCAGGAATTCGAGGGCATTCTTGGCTACATAAGTGAGTTGAAGGCTAGCTGGGTCTATAGGAGACTCTAACTCAAAAACAAACAAAAAAGTTGTCAGCAATCAAGTGTGGCAGTTTCTTACCTATGCTGTGAAATCACAAACTTCTCAGGAAAATAATAGCCAGTGTTCATCAGGCATTGTCTACACACCAGGCACTGGCCCAAACCTCTGTGCACCTCTGCCACTGGACTTTTAGAATGTTTTATTTTATTTTATTTTATTTTATTTTACACACTCCTATTCTCCCATCCAAGTACCCACGGGCTGTAAATCTTCATTTTTGGACCTCAGTTTCCTAATGTGGAGTAGTTACACGGCTCTTTCAAGGCCATGATAAGGATAATGTTTTATTATTGTTGCTGTTGTTGTTATTTTGTGTTTTGGAGTAAATGTTCCAAGTTGCATAGCTGCCCAGACCTCCTTATGTGTCCAGGCTGGCCTCCGGCTCACAGTGGCTGATGTGTCTGAAGAGCATACAGCAGGGCTGGTTGGTACACCCTCACTCTTGGGCTGCCCGAGTCATTTCCGGGGCCGCCAGCCAGCACTTGTCTGGGGCATATGAGAAAGCAGCCTTGCCAGGGCTGGGCTTCAGTCAAATGATTAAAAGGGGTTGACCCACTTCAGCTCCCAAGACAGTGTGTAAAGGAAATGAGCCCCAAGGATGAACTTCAGTGGCGTGACGAGGGGCTACTGTAATTGAACAAATGGGTTGTTTATCAGCTTTCTATCTGTCCCTAACAAAACCATGTGAAATGGGGCATTAAACTCCCGGTGGTTTAAAAACGATGACAAACACTAGCTAATTTACTGGAGTAGAACATATTGAGCCAAATATTTAGTTTTGCATTAAATCTATATCTGGCATTTTCATTAAAAGGGACAAAATGTAGACTTTATTGATGTTCCAGTGCCCATTTCAGATTAATGCTTAACATTGAAAACTGGGCATGAAATTGCAAATGTATCTGCAAACACATCCAAAGGGGCAGCTAAGTGCTGTGTGCTTACTCCCAGCCAACCTTGCTGAGGCTTCGGAGTGTTATTGCTGGGCTTATTTGGCCGCCCTTGCATCAGCTGTGCTAGGTAATATCCCTGATTGCTTAGTTAAATATCCTTCTAGATAGAGGGAAAGCATGTAGCAAACGAGGGGGCCTTACCATTTTTGTGTAATGAACAATTAAGTCATAATATACTTCTTGATTCATAATTGATATTCCCAGGACAATTAGGTAGTATCCTCTTGAAAAACAGAACCTAAAACAAAAATGAAGCTTGTCCCATTATGAGATAAGAACTTTCATTTTTCATAACCTTAAATCTTAGCTAACATCTTCTTTATGTTTGTATATTCAAACGGCTAAGGAGTTCTATTGTGCATCTCACCATTTAGAACAATAAACCTCAAATGATGTGCAAACAAGAAACACTGCATCTGGGCATCAGGAAGCAGGCTGGGCCATTTCTATGGAAATGAGTTCTGGAGTCAGATTCCTTGGGTTCAGATCCCAGCTCTGGTGCTTACTGGCAATTTCTGATCAGCAGATCTACATGAATTTGGAGCAAAAGAAGGCTAGTTCCTCAAAAGAAGGGGGGTGAGGTCCCAAGAGAAAAAAGTAATTCAAAGGGTGGCAGAGCAGGAAACTAATAGACTTGTTAGTCAACACTGTTTGACTCAGGCTAAGCCCCTCAGTGGTTCTTTAACCCTAAATCTTCTTATGAATAAATAAGCTAAAGTATGGATACTGATACCTCTTCTCCAAAACGTAAGCATTAAAGCCACTGTGGACCTCAGTTGCCCCTCTGTGCCCTGCATTTCCAGGGGTGCGGTTGTACACTGTTCCAGCTGTTAACTGGCTTCCTGACCCAGTGGCTACTCAATACCAGTCAGTGGGAAGACTTGATGGGCTCCCAGAGAGCTTTTTGTCCTCAGAGAAAGGAGAAAGTGGGATGGTTGGTAGTGGCTGTTTCCCTAGGCTGCTGGCCACCTGGCTTACTTGTGAATTCACTCCCTCTGAACAAGAAGGCAAGTGACAGCAGGGACCCAAAGCATGGGCGTTCTTTTTCTCTCTCCCTCCCTCTCTCCCTCCCCCCTCCCTCCCTCCCTCCTTCCCTCCCTCCCTCTACTAGATAGGGACCAAACTCGAGGCCTTTTGCATGCTAGGCAAGGCAGGTGGTCTAGCACTGAGCCATATCACCAGGTCCTCAAGTGCTGACCTTTCTTAAACAGTCTGGCATTCTTTTGTTTGTTAGTTTTGAGCCATGTAGCAGAAGCTGGCTTTGAACACCCTATATAGCCCAGGATGACCTTGAAGTTTAAACCTTTCTCCTCTACCTCCAAAGTGCTGGGATTAAAGGTGTGAAACAACGGTCAGGTGCTTTTGCTGTCACATTACCCTCGTTCTCATCCAAAAATGTGACCAAGTAGGTATAAGAGCAGCTAGCTAAGCCACACACGGTGGAGGGAGCGGAGGGGCATGAGACCTGGACTTTCGCTGCAGCCTGATGGAGAAGTCAACAGCTTTCAGGGAAGGTCCCCAGGAAGCACAGCTTTGTGGGGTATGACTTGAAACACATGAATTCAGTTAAGTGTGTGGGGGTTTATAAGTATCTTTCTATTCTGTGCTAATTACTCAGAAACTGGGGAGATAGCCACAGATTGTTTACAGCACATTTAGAAATTGAGACGCGTCTTTCCTTGTTTTGGTTTTCAACATTATTTTGACTGAGCATGTTCACTGTCTTTGGGTTCCAGAGTATAAGCCTGAGGGGCCTCCTCTGGTGAAGGCTTTCTTGATGGTGACACAGCAGCATGGCAAGGGACAGGGGCCAAATATATAGTCAACAGGTTTTCAGGGTTTTTGTTTTGTTTTGCTTTGCTTTTGCTTTGACAGAGGCTCGTGTAGTCCAGGCTGACTTTAAGTCATTATGTAGCTGAAACAGACCTTGACTCTCCTGCCTCTACTTCCTGAGTGCTAGGATTTCAGGAGTGTACTACCATGCCCAGTTTATGTGGTACGGGGGATCAAACTCTATGTCCCCAGCTCAGCATGTTACTATTCTTTAAAGAGTATTTTATTTATTTGTTTGGTTGTGGTGTGTGTGTGTGTGTGTGTATGTGTGTGTGTGTGTGTGTGTGTGTGTGTGTCGAGGTCAGAGAACAACTTGCAGGAATCAGTTCTCATCTGCAAGCCCACTGATTCAGCCCAAGTTGTCAGGGTTTACCTGTTGAGCCATCTTGCTGGCTTATTTTTACCTAACGCTCATGAAGATCTTAAGACTTGGAGATCCCCTTGATTCAGGTGATGGAGGGATATCGAGAGACAAGGAGACTAGCTGGTGAGACATACCATCTCCATCTGTGATCCAGTGGGGTCAGATCTTTCTAGTTTTGTCCAAGACCTCTCTAGCATAATCAGATCTTCACGTCTCAGCGCCCCTGTCATCTCATCTCTAAAATGGTTCTTGTCTTAGTTGGGTTTTCTATCACAGCAATTCTTACAAAGGAAAACATTTAAATGGGGTGCCTCATAGTTCAGAGGTTTGGTTTAGATTTTAGCATGGCAGCATGCAGACAGACAAGGTGCTGGAGAGTTAGCTGAGAGTTCTGCATCTGGATTGGCACAGGCAGCAGGAAGAGAGAGAGACACTGGGCCTGACTTCAGCGTTTGAAACCTCAAAACCCACCCCCCAGTGACACACTTCCTCAAACAAGGCCACACCTACTCCAACAAGGCCATCCCTCATAAGAGTGGACTCCCTACGGGCCTATGGGGACATTTTCATTCAAACTACCACAGTACTCACAGCAATAGCCCTGCAATATTGCTGTGGGTACTAAAGGGATCAGTGTCTATGAAGCCTTTAATAGAGGGCGTCACATACAGTAAGCACTGAGCAAATGTGAGCTATTGCCATCACTGTTATTTGTAACATCATGATGACTTCTAAAGGATCAATAGGGCTCTTTGATTACTGGGTTAGAAATAGCACTGTTTCAAAGAGTCTTTCTTTTAAAAAATATTTATTTTAAATGTTATTTATGTTTGTGTATGTGTGTGTGTTTGCCAAAAAAAAAAGTAAGAGTTAGCTAATAGCAAGCCTGAGCTATTGGCTGAGCATTTATAAGTAATATTAAGGCTCTGTGTGGTTACTTGTGGGACAGAAACTTCTGCCTACTGGCAACCTGAGCAATATCTAAGATCTTGTTCACTCGATGTCCCACGGCCTCCCAAGGAACACACTGCTAACACTGTTCAAAGATGACTTGTAGCTAAGGAAATAGCTCAGTGGGTAAAGTGCCTGATGTACAGGCATATATACCGAGGTTCATTCCTCAGCACCCATGTCTGATGGTTTGAATGAGAGTGCCCCCATAATATCGGGTGTTTGAACACTTGGTCCCCAGTTGGTGGTGCTGTTTGGGAGATTGAGGGGTTGTGGTTTTGTTAGAGGAATTGTGTCACTGGGGGTGGGTTTGAGAGCTTAAAGACCTTGTGTCGTGTCCTGTGTGCTCTTTGCTTCCTGCTTGTGGCTTAATATATATGCTCCCAGCTTGCTGTTCCAGCCCTCATGTCTGCTTGCATGCTTCCCTGCCATAATGGTGATGGACTCTCACCCTTCTGAGCCTGTAAGCTCAAATAAACCTTTCTTTGGTTGCCTTGGGCATGGGACTTCTGGGAGGAGGAGACAGGAGGATCTCAGGGTTTCCTGGGCAGCCAGTCTAGTCAATTAGTGAACTTTTATTAGTGAAAGATCCTGTCTGGCCTGGATAGTTTTATGTCAATTGACACAAACTAAAGCCATTTGAAAGAAGGGAATCTCTACTGAGAAAATGCCTCCATAAGATCGGGTTGTAGGCCAGCCCAGTAGGGATTTTCTTAATCAGTGACTGATAGGGGAGGGCCCAGCCTACTGTGGATGGTGCCATGTCTGGACTGGTGGTCCTGGGTTCTACAAGACAGCAGGCTGAGAAAGCCGCAAGGATCAAACCAGTAAGCAGCACTCCTCCATGGCCTCTGCATCAGCTCCTGCCTCCAGGTTCCTGCCCTGTTTGAGTTCCTGTCCTGACTTCCTTTGATGATGAACAGTGCTGTGGCAGTGTGAGCTGAATGAACCCTTTCCTCTCCAAGTTGCTTTTCGTCATGGTGTTTCATTGCAGCATTAGGAACCCTGACTAAGATACTGTCTTAAAAAAACAAGGTAAACTGAGCAGTGGTGGTACATGCCTTTAATCCCAGCACTCGGGAGGCAGAGACAGGCGAATCTTTGTGAGTTTGAGGCCAGCATGGTCTACAGACTGAGTTCTAGGATAGGCTCCAAAGTTACAGAGAAATCCTGTCTCAAAAAAACCAAACCAAATTCCAATAAGGTAAAGAGTGTCAGAGGGAGGCACCTGACACTGACCCCTAGCTTCCATGGGTTTAAACCTGTGTATATACAATATCACACACACATTCTCACCCCCAAACAAAACAAACAAAACCTCAGTTCTCACCCTCCCCCCAAAACAAGAGTTGTTTAATGAAAATTAAGTTCAAGATTTTAATAATAGTCAGTCTGGATTGAAGAGATGTCTCAGTTAATAAAGTCCTTGCTTTGTAGCTCAGGTTTTTAAATCTGATCCCCAACCTTCACATAAAAGAGTAAGTGTGGAGGCCTGCACTTGTGGTTCCACAGCTTGGATGGTGGGGACAACTGGGTTCTGGCCAGCCAGCCTAGCCTAACTGGTGCTCCAGGTTAATGAGAGACTTTGTCTCAAGAAAAGGAATGGTATTCCTGAAGATGACTCTCAAAGCTGTCCTTTGTCCTCCACTCCTGTGCATATATAGGCATTTGCACACACATGAACATGACACACATAGAGATAGTCTGGGTGATGAGTATATAACTAGCAGTGTTTGAAACAAACTCGACAATAAAACTAAATGCTATTATTTACAAATGCCAGTTGATTGGATCATGCTATCCCAGCAGGCATGATGGAGACCAAAATGGGAAAGTGGCAGGCACCCTTCAGGGCCTACCTCCCATCTCTTTGAGATTCATTCCAAGTTCTTCAGCTCTCTAGGATCGCCCTTCTTCAAGGCCCAATTTTCTAAGGCTCCCCAAATTCTTGTATAGCCAGGTTGACCTGTGTTATTAACAGCTTAATTTGAATTGATATTAATATTAATAGCTTAATTTGAATTCTTAGTTCTAAACACAAACTCAGTGGCATACATCTCGGATCTGTGACTGTGAGTGAGGAGGCTGTTGGAAGACAAAGGTCATATACTACCTTTCAAACTACCCAGGTGTCATAGTGTTTTGTTTGTTGTTTATTTGTTTGTTTGAGATAGGGTTTCTCTGTAACTTTGGAGGCTGTTCTGGAACCCGCTCTTTTAGACCAGGCAGGTCTCGAACTCACAGAGATCCGCCTACCTCTGCCTCCCGAGTGCTGGGATTAAAGGTGTATATCACCACCACCAGGCATGTCTTAGGGTTTTATTGCTGTGATGAGACATTACAGCCCTGGCAACTCTTATGAAAGAAAACATTTTTGGGGCTGGCTTACAGCTCAGAGATTTAGTCCATGATTGTCATGGTGGGAAGCATGGTGGCATGCAGACAGATGGAGAGGTAGAGAGACATCTACAGTTGGATCCACAGGCAGCAGCAAGAGATAGTAAACCACTAGGCCTGGCTTCATGAACCTTCAAAGCCGCCCCTTCCCCCAGTGACACACTTCCTCCAGCAATGCCACGCCTTCTCCAACAGGATCACCCCTCTAATAAGGCTACTCCCTATGAGTCATGGGGGCCATTTTCACACAAACCACTACACCATGTTATCGTATGGAAATGAATACTTGGTATGAGTATGGTTTTTCATTTATTGATACAAATTCAAGGTCAATTTTGTGATATTTATATTTCCCCTCTTGTTTAAGTATTGTGTTTATACTGATCTTTTAAAACATAATGCATAATTAAATACAGACTATAGATGGTTACTTATAATAGTCAGAACTTATAGTTAGGTAAGTTAGGTTTTATAGATATACAGAAATATATTTGAGATAGATAGTCTTCAAACCTTTTAAAGACCTTCAGAAAATGGCGTTTAAAATGGTTTAGGGTTTTTCTTGACAATGAGAAATATCTGCTCCTGGCAGCACCAATTACGTCTGAGAGGAAGATGGGCATTGAAGAAACTCGTTATGGAGTTTGCTTTCAACATGGCAAGATTAGTCATTTGGGCAAGAAACTGCTCTTTCCTGGACTGCTTGACTGTTGCTGTATAAACTGGACATGTAGGACCCACAGGAAAGTGACTGCTGAACTCAAACAGTCCTTCAGGGTTCCTGCTTCATGGAAGAGTCTACGAGACTTTCTGCAGGACACAGGAAAATGACTGACAGACTACCAATGCAGATGTACAACTTGAAATTTCCTGCTTTGCTGAGAAGTCTTCCAGACACATTGTGGCCTCCTATGGGCTGAAGATGGATGCCCCAACGTTACAGAGGAACTTCGGGTGACTGTCCAGGCAGCGAGATATCTCTGTCCATTCTAGTGTTTATATATTATTCTTCTGTAGTATTTTTTTTTTTTTTTGGTTTTTCGAGGCAGGGTTTCTCTGTATCATTTTGGAGGCTTTCCTGGAACTCGATTTGTATACCAGGATGGCCTTGAACTCACAGAGATCCATCTGCCTCTGCCTCCCAAGTGCTGGGATTAAAGGCGTGTGCCACCAACACCCGGCCTCTTCTGTAGTATTTGATGGAGTTGAAGACAGTTATAATTATAGTTTTCCTTAGTTATGATAAAAGATAAGCTACATATAAGACCTTAGACTCACAAAGATAGGATAGATGATATTTTCTTTAAGTCTTACTAAATGTTAATGGACAAAATATTGTAACTATGTGTTTACTTGATAACTGTTCTATTATATATAATTTGACTATGTTAAAGTTAAAACCTTTCTTTTTATTTAGACAGAAAAGAGGAGATGATGGGGAAGCCCTGTGTATATGTCAATAAAGCATTGTTGGCCAATAGGGAAGCAAGATAGGTGGGACTAGGAGTTGAGGAGGATTCTGGGAAAGAGACACAGGTAGTCATGACGTAGCCGCCATAGGAATAAGAGGTCCGGATCCTTTTCTCCAGTAGGAGAAATACTTAGATTAACAATTATGGATTAAATACTTAAGTCAGAGCTAGCCAGTAAGAAAACAAGCAAACGGCCAACAGCTTCATAATTAATATAGCCTCCTGTGTGTTTATTTGGGACTGATGCGGCTCTGGCACCAGGCTGGCGGGAAGGCTGCACTCTACACCTTGTAATGGTTGGTTTTCATTGTCAACTTCATGCAGCCCAGAATCACCTGGGAGGGAGGAGTCTCCATGGGAATTGCGCACATTGTGTTGGCTTACAGGCATGTCTGTGGGAGGACATCATAGTCAATTGTGTGAGTGGTTCCCAAAAGTAACCCCCTGCCTAGAGAACTTCAAGAGCAGGCCTCCAAACTTACTCTTTCATGTTCTCAAGTAATGGGTTGCTGGAGTGGAGAAATCAAACTGAGAACAAGCGAGCAAGTGAACATGCGTGCATTTATTCTCTCCCTTCATTCTTGACTGAGGATAGGGCCAGCCATTTGAAGTCCCTCTCTTGGCTTTCCCATAATGATGGCCGACAACCTGGAATTGTGAGGTGAAATAACCCCCTTTCTCCCTCAAGTTGCTTTTTATTTCCCCAACTCCCGTTTAGCCAGTTTTCTTTATACCATATAACTAACAAAATAAATTCATCTTCAGAGAGAACTTTACATAATTACTGTAAGTGAGAAATCAGTATGACTCATCATAAACAGAAAGAAATCATAAAAAAAAAACCAGTGAAAGTGAAACAGTGTTCATACTCTCTAGCTGGGATCCTGTGAAGAAACTGTAGGCTGAGAGCAATGGCATGTTCCCGGGATCCTGGCTACGGGGGAAACTGAGCTGGGAGAATCTCTTATTTTGTTTCTAGGAATTTGAGATCAACTCATGGGTGGGTCTCATGGGGAGAACCATTGAGACAAAGAAATGTTTCCTCTTTGTTATGAAGTAATGGGTTGCTGGATTCAGCATCACCTATACAAAAATTATAATAACAGAGAAGATGAGCATGGGCCCTGTACAAGGATGATATGAAAATTTATCAAGATATATATATATATAAATTTGATACAGGGTCTGGCCTTGAACTCCACATGTAGCTAGAGAGGACCTTGAATTCCTGATCCTCGTATTTCTAACAGTGTGAGTCACCACAACATTGACACTTAAATAGACTTAATACTTATAAGTACCAAATGCAGATATTTTTTCATTGACTTAATAGAAAGGGACCAGAGCCGAAGAGGTAGCAACCCCTTGATTTACTCACAAAGATTCATTATTCCACAAGTAGCTGCATCCCAAGATAGATGGTCCTTCTGTCAGACTGCTCAGATCTCTCCTGCCTTACCGCAGCATCCAAGCCACTCCCTCCCTTACTAGTTTGGGTTTCTTAAATTCTCTCCTGCAGCTTTTCTTCAAGTCTCATGGGCCTGTGGAACCCACCTTGCCTGCCATTCATTCATATCAGCACAGAGGCCGATTTTGATGGCATTCTTCCTCATCCCCATCTCCAAAGACTCTCTTCATCTTCACTTCAGGGATGGATAAGCAAACTGGCCTCCCTGGCTGTTGCAAGGATCAAAGGATCCAATGAGCGATAGCGTCCTGCACGATGGCCGACAGTACTCAGAAAGGAGTAGTGGAGCACCACTGAGACAGTAAGGCTGACCTCAGTGCCAACTCCTGTCAAAGACTCCGTTCCTCGAGACAGGGTTTCTCTGTGGCTTTGGAGACTGTCCTGGAACTCACTCTGTAGACCAGGCTGGCCTCGAACTCACAGAGATCCACCTGCCTCTGCCTCCCAAGGGCTGGGATTAAAGGTGTGCGTCACCAACGCCCGGCCCCTCTAGAGCATTTTTATTACATCATTTATTTGTGTGTGTGTGTGTGTGTATGAGAGAGAGAGAGAGAGAGAGAGAGAGAGAGAGACAGAGAGAGAGAGAGAGACAGAGAGAGCATATGTGTGAGCATGTGTAGGCCACAGTGCAGTGTGGAGGTCAGAGGATAAACTTTGGGAGTGGCTTTTTCCCTTCCACAGTCTTGTGGGTTCCTAGGATTGAACTCAGTGTCAATTGCTTGTTACCAGCTGAGCCATCTCACCAACGTAAAATCCTTAAGAAAGGCTCTCAGCTATGTAGCTCCAGCGTTCTTGGAACACACTCTGTAGACCAGGCTGTCCTCAGACACACAGAGGTGTGGGTCACCCACCACCGTCCAGCATAAGCTCTTTTGTTTGTTTGTTTTTGTTTTCTTGAGACAGGGCTTCTCTGTGTGAACTTGACTGTCCTGAACCTCCCTCTGTAGACAGGTTGGCTTCAACTCAAGAGATCTATCTGCCTCTGCCTCCTGAGTGCTAGGATTAGTGGTGTGAGCCGCCACCACCCAGAGTATGTTCTGTTCTTTTTTTTTTTTTTTTTTGGTTTTTCGAGACAGGGTTTCTCTGTATTGTTTTGGAGGCTGTCCTGGAACTCACTCTGTAGACCAGGCTGGCTTCGAACTCACAGAGATCTGCTTGCCTCTGCCTCCCGAGTGCTGGGATTAAAGGCGTGCGCCACTGACGCCTGGCTGAGTATTTTCTGTTCTTAAACCACCCCTTCCACCCTTGCTACTGCCAAACTATCACTTTTCTGACTAGTGGTCATTGATTTTCTGGAATGCCATTTGTGTCTGCATGGGGCATCTCAGCCCTCTGTTAGGTAGTTCTGAGAGGAAGTGTATTTGGAGAGCATATCCTAGTGCTTCCCCACCCCTACCCCATGCTCTTGGCTTCATGGAAAGACCTTTCGACTTCCTCTCCTATCTGACGTGAGTAGGGAGGCAGCTTCTAAGAAGGGACATGGCCTTACGTCCTCAAAGGGCCTGAGTTTGGGGCTATATATTCACATAGGAGATTCAGTTCCTCCAAGGAGGCCTCCCTTGCCTTGAACCCTAGGTTCTTGGAAACCAGGCTCCTCCTCTTAGAAAAAGACACCCCATAGGAGTCATACAGTAAAGGGAGGCAAACATTCTTTTGGACAGATTTATCAATTTAACACAGCATAGTGGTGTCAAGTTACCAGGGTCAACAGGCAGCAACCGCATTCCTCTGGTGTTTGATTAGTGAGACGCATTAACTAAGCCAAGAAAACCCTTTCTGATTAATATCGTGATAAACTTTTTGTTGTTGTTTTGGTGGTTTTTTGGGGGGGCACCGCCAAAGCTCCTTTTATTGAATCTTCTCAGATGACGGCCCCTTTGAGTGGAAAGTGACTTATCTAAAGGTGGCTTCTGCCGGCACACAGTCATCAGGATTAGGTAGCTACTGCTGAGCTTCAGCTTACTTCCTTTCCCCAAATGAAAGACAGGAGGCCATGAGGTGAGTGAGCCGGAGTCCTGAAGCGATGGCAGGAAGAGGAGATGCTGTTATGGAAGCTGTGTTTGTTGTCAGGGACAGAAGTAGCTGAAAGCACCCCAGTGGACACTCATCCGTTCCCGCACCAGTGGCCTCTGGGGCCGGACAACTCTGCTGTAGGCAAAGTGTTGATTCTCTGCTTAGTGATGCCTGCCAGGAGCCTCTTCCTCCGTCTCTCAGTGTGATAAAGTTTCGATGTTGTAACACGTCCCCTGGGGAACAAAACCACCTCTAGTTGAGAACCATATACGAGATGTACATTTATGAGTCTCAAATAACCAAGCACAGCTATTCTCCCTAGCTTTGTCTAGGACATCATTCAGATGACGGAATACTGATCTCCTCCAGGGCCCCTCCTCATGCATGGCTCTTTGCATCAAGACCTCTCATTTTCACTGCCCATCGTTGGTTTCCCTTTTCTCTCCTTTCCCCTCTCTCTCACTCTACAGGCAGAGCTGTTCTGAGCAACCATTCAAGGAAAGCTTAACAATTAACCAGGGAATTCTTTTTTGCTGATGTCTGTGACACCTTGGACAAAATCCAGACAAGAGTCTCCTAATCACCCTCAAATAAAACGAATGCTTTGTTTGTTATCTGGGGGTCTTACTGTACTGCCTAGGCTGGCCTTGAACTCCTGGGCTCAAGTCATCCTCATGACCCAAACTCCTGAGTACTGGGATTAAAAATGTGTGCTGTCACACCCACAGATGTAAGTGCTTTTTAGTTAAAACGGAAATCTAAGTGTGAGAAACTTGAGTGAGTTGAGAGCCCTGTGAAGGAATGGCAGCTCACTGATGCTGAAGATAGCTCAGGTGCGTGCTACACTCAGTCAGGGCCCCGGGTCCAGTCTCATTCCGTCTGTGTTGATGCCACGTTGTAGATGAGGGCACAGAGATTTACTGGAATCTCCAGAGCTGAAGAGGCAGCATGAAAATTTGAACCAAGGCAGCATGACTCTTGGTATACTTAGCCCCGGTTCATTTAGCAACAGTCCTTAAGGAGTAGAGGGTCACTGAATGAGACCTGAGACGAGGGGAGGGGTGGCTTTTCAGGAGTTGTAAGAAGGCATTGGCTGGGTTCTGAGGCCCCAGCTTTCAGTGTCTGGGCCCATGCAAATCACCAAGTGAATGCGGTCCCATTTCTGTTTCCATCTGTCTTAGCGGAACTGACCCTGCTTAGCGGTGTGGAGTATTGCTTTCCCAGTTTAGAAAGTTCATTTACTGAGGGCAGCTGAACTGAAGAGTATAGTTCAAGTGGGTGACCCAGCGGGCAGGTGTTGGAGGCAGGAGGTGGGGGCAGGGAATGAGGGCTGCAGAATTGAGAAAAGGTTGAACTTGTGAGTCCTTTAGGAACATGAGAGGGGAGGAAAAAAACCAAAAACCAAAACCAAAGGGAACAATCCAGAGCCTTGCTAGTACCTCCATCTTTAACTTTTCTAAATTCTGTTCGAGGTTCATTTTGTATTTTCAATATAAAACCAAAAATTATAGTTTCTAGTTTTTTGGTGGCACAAAAAAAAAAAACTAAAAACAAAAAGCCCGTACGAACTTGAAAAGTACCACCATTCCCTCCACCGCTGCAAAAGTTAAGTGTGTGTCAGAAAGAGAGAGAAATGAGGAAGCACCGAAATATAACCCGCAGTCCCACCACCAGCAAATCGCTGCAGTTATTGTTAGCCTTGTTCTTGCAGGCCACAAAGACCATCTTCACACAAGTTGCCATCAGATGATTGCATTGAACAAGATGAGAAAGAGGAAGAAGGAAAGCCCTAGAACGAGTCACAAAGAACAGATGAACCTTGGTGCTGGCTGCTGTCGAGGGCCTCCATGGAGCAGAATGATCCTTCCTAAAGATGGGGCTCCGATAAGGCCCCTTCTTTGCCACTGACCAGAGGCTGCACCCACACCCGAGCCTGGAGCAACTCCTCCGTAAGCCCTTGGAAATTCTTGTGTTCACCCTAGAGCTCCCTCCAGGAAGCAGTCACCCGTGCAGGCCTGAACACATTCCTGGACACTGGGTCATGGGCACTGCCTCAAGAGCCATGGTCTTTACAGACTTTGAAAACTCCAGCATTCCCTGGCATCCATCCTTCTTGGGCCTTCTAGAAGGTGGTGCTTCTAAAGGCAGAAGGGGAATGAAGTCCAGCAGTCACCAGGAAACACTGGTTTAGACTGAAATATGTCAGGTGTCCGTGTGACTGCTATATAACTAACTCAATGCACACACAAATACATGAGCATATACTTTTGACATATAGTTTAAATTTCTTTTAGCTTTAAGAGAGAGATTTTTTTCTCATACAATGGTATAAAAATTTTGATTTCAATAGAAAAAAATCCATCAACAGAACACTCAAAATCTCTAAGGAAAAGAAGGCTGGCGGGAGCCCAGTGTTGGTGGTGCCCACCTTTAATCCCAGCACTGGGGAGGCAGAGGTAGGGGGATCTCTGTGAGTTTGAGGCCAGTTTGGTCTACAAGAGCTAGTTCCAGGACAGCCTCCAAAGCCACAGAGAAACCCTGTCTTGAAAAAACAAAACAAAACAAAACAACAACAACAAAAAAAACCAAGAAGACTGGCAGACACACACACACACACACTCCCCACAACGACAACAGCCTGGCTCCTCTGTGGTGTAGAGCTAGTGACCAGAGGAGGCAGATTCCTCGCTTGAGAAAAAGCCTAAGAGTTTGGCACTGAACAAGGCATGCTGTGTCATATGGCTGGCTACCTCTGGCTGGCTTAGAGAGTTGCCTTGAGATTCAGCAGTTGTGCTTGCTGGGGCCCCCAGGCAGCTATTCAGTCTCCCAGGCTGGCCCACAACTTCAGGCCTGAATAGAAGAGACTCCATTAAGAAGTCCCCTGTGCTGCCAGCAGGGTGTAGTGCCAACCTTGGAGAATCCGAGGTTGGCACCTGCATGAGCTGTGCATCCGTCTGGCTGGTGGAGGTCTTCCTGATTCCTGAGTTGACGCTAGGTTCCCTGCTGCATCCTCATGAGAAGGCCCAAGAGGGCTACCTGGCTCACCGGAAGCCAAGTGCCACTGCTGCCTTCCCCATAGGTTAACTCCCATAGGAGGATGAGGACGCTCTGGCTGAGCTCATGGAAGCTCTCTGAACCAATACAGTAAGGATGGTGTGGTGGCTGAAACCTGCACCACCAGCATTTAAGAAGCCAAGTCAGGAGAACTGTCATAAGCCCAAGGCCAGCCTGGGTCAAAGAGTGAGTGAGACCCTATGAAACTAACCAACAGACACCAAAGAACAACTATAATAACAGATACAATAAAATCCACTGCCCCTATGGAGGTGGAGGCATGTCTAAGACCTGGGCCTTGCACAGTCAGGGGGGAAGGAGTAAGAGTATGCCACTGACTTAGGTTAAACACAAGTATGTGTGCACAAAAATAACCAAAATTACCCTTTACTTGTCGTAAAGCTCACACCATGAAAATTAAGCCACTCTCCAACCTTATCTATCTCTCCAGTTCCCACACCCAGAGGCAGCTACTATATTGATTCCTTGCAGAGAAATCCATTCATATACAAACATGCCACCTTCAGTCTGTTCTCTGTGATCAAAGCGCACTCCAATGGATTCCTGGGCCTGCCACTCCCCTTTCAGGCTTGAGAACAAATGGGGTCCCTGAAGTGCTCCCCTTCTCTCTTCTTGGGGGAGGGTTTTTTTGAGGCACCAGGTCTCACATAACTGAGGCCTCTGGTCACTGAGGCCTAAAACTTCTGACCCTCTTGTTTGTACTTCCCCAAATGTTGGGATCATAGGCACTGGCCTGAAGCACTGGGGACTGAACTCAGGACTTCACGTGGATTCTAGGCAAGCATCCACCAGCTGAGCTACAGCCCCAGCCCCTCTGGCTAACTAGCTCTTTAATCACCAACCACATGGGTGCTCTCGATCTTTCTGTAACTGATCTTTCTGTAACTCTTTTCAGGCCTTTGATTTCAGTCCTTCAAATGAGCTGTCTCTAAATGTCCTTCCGTATAACACCATCAGAGCCTTGTTTTGAGTATTCTATGCAAATTCAGGGGTTGATATGTATCTCTGTGATTATGTATTTAATCCAGTTGGACTAGAACTTTCTGAGGGTAGAGACCCTGGCATCCCATGCACTGGCAACACACACAGTCCTGGCCAACAATTTGAACAATTTTTTCATAGTGTTTTCTTTTTAAAATCACAGTTATTTTGTGTATAGGGTATGTGAGGAGCATTCACGCCACAGGGTGCATGGAAAGGCCAGAGGACAATTTTTGCAAGTCAGTTTTCTTCTTCCACTGTGTGGAGTTGAACTCAGATCATCAGGCTTGGTGGAAAGTGCCTTAACCTGCTGAGCCATGTCACCAGCCTAGATAAGTATTTTCCTCACAAATACTTCGTGAGGAAACAGATCAAGTCTTGAGTGGTGGGGTTGAGGAGAATTATGGATCTCTTGTTTTTTAACTTAAAAAATTTACAAAGAGTTTTAGATGAACACAGAGTATAAAGAACACAATAGACCTCTATATTCACTACCTGGTATTATTAGTTGTCACAGTTTTAGCACATTTATATGATTTCTCCTAGCCTTCTGAAAACACAGAAGCATTAATTACCATTTATTGAATGTTTAATATGTGCTGGACGTTGGGCTAAAAGCTTTGCCTATATATTGTCACTTCATTTTCTCAACAACTCTGCCAGGTGACTTCTTAGCCCCATATTAGTGACAAGGAAACTGACACGGTTTAAATCAATTTAGGCTGTTCCCTAGCTCAGGCGGATGCCTGTGTATAAGACTCATGCTTTTTTAAAAAAATATTATTTATTTATGTGCATGTGCCTGCATGATTTTATGTGCTCCTCTTGTATGCAGATGCAGATACTCTTGGAGAGCAGAGGGAGTCGGATCTCCCAGAACTGGAGTTACAGGCAGTTGGGAGCACTGGGAACTGAACCATGGTCCTCTGCAAGAACACAGTTTTTCTTAACCACTGAAGCCTCCCTCAAAGGCCATGTTCTTGACTATGAAACATTGCTTGTTGTAATTTTAATCAGACATACTTCCTTTCTATTGCCTTTTCTCCTGCATATCTCTATGTTTTTTTATTTTTTAGCGGAAAGGATGTCATGGTTGTAAGAGACTCTGGAATAACTCATGTGGGGGACTCATCTGAGCTCAGATCCAGCATAAACGTCACTACATTGTGACCCCTGCCTGAACTCTAGAGCCCCGAGAAAAGGGCTCTTTCCTCCCAATCGGCTTCCCCTGCTCACCCACCAAGCCCTAGGTGGGTGGGCAAAGGCAGAGCTCGTGGTGCCTTGAGGCTTCGATGATGCCGAGAATGGAAAGACTGTGCAGCATAGGAAGCATGCATGACGGTTCAAGGCACAAGCTTGACGATGGTGCGTAGCGAGACTTGCGAGGTTTCCTGCAGGCACCTAACTGAAAAGAATGGGAATTGGTGACAATTTCCAGCTGGCTTACTTCTTAGACTTCATAAGTTTAGTCATCTTACAGTGGTGAAGAAAACACTACCACCTGGGTAGCCCTCAAAGAATAAACCCAGAAGATTTCCGTACGAAACACACTCACTGTTTTCATTTTTGCATACGGAGTATTAATAGCTTTCCCTTGGTGAGAGCGAGTGCGTGCAGGCGCTGTCCTGAGCCCTCTTCACACATTGCCTTGTTCTGTTCTTTTCACAGCTCTATACGGCAGGCATATTTGTCTCACTGTTACGCAGAGGCACACGGGCAGTTGAGCTACCCAAGGTCATCTAAGAAGTGGTAAAAGTGGGCCTTGAACACCTGCCCATACATCTAACGTCTTCCTATGTGTGTCTGTTTGGATGAAAAGTTGCTTTCAGCCAGGCATGTCTCCTGACCCACAGCATAAGCGCCAGGCTATTATTAAAATATTCCCAAGACTGGAGTAGTAGAACATACTTACAGTCCCAACACTAGAGGGTCAAGAGACTCACAAGTTTGAATTCAAGGGCAGCCTGTGCGGTGTAGTGAGACCCTGTCTCAAAGGAGACAAAGGGCCAGGGTGGGGTGGGGCTAGCGATGTAGTTCACTGGTAGAGTGCTCGTCTAGCTTGGGCGAGGTCCTGAGTTTGATCCTATCCCTGAGAAAAACTTTTTCAGTCTCCTCACGGTTGGAACTGTCCAACCTAAACTAGAGTTAGTTTCTTTTTTTTAAATTCCAGCTGCTCTCAATATGTGTGACTCACTGTCAGGAATCGTCCTTTTTTTCTTATTAAGTAACCCATGATTTGCACCCATGTCACAAACCCCAAACCAGCCGTGCCCGCTTACCTGCCAACCTCATTGATCAGCAGAAATGCTCACAGAAGGAACTAGCTTAAAAATCTGGTTTTTTTGTTTGTTTGTTTGTTTTGTTTTTGCTGGGCGGTGGTGGTGCATGCCTTTAATCCCAGCACTTGGGAGGCAGAGGCAGGCAGATTTCTGTGAGTTCGAGACCAGCCTGGTCTACAAGAGCTAGTTCCAAAGCCACAGAGAAACCCTGTCTTGAAAAACAAAGAAACAAAAAAATCTGTAGCTTTGGAGCCGGTCCTGGAACTTGATCTGTAGACCAGGCTGGCATTGAACTCACAGAGATCTGCCTGCCTCTGCCTCCTGAGTACTGAGATTAAAGGGGTGCATCACCACAGGCCAGCTAGTTTTAAAACGTTATAATAATTTTCAACCCGATAATCTCCTCACTGTACTCAAGAAAGGACAGTGATCAGAGAGGACAGGAGATGGGACATCGCAGAACTTCAGAGATCTCAGATACTTACTTTAACGAGGGAGAGAATCTCATTCTGTGGAAGGCTGGAGTAGGAGGCAGTGACTCTTGGCTATGGTTGGGATCTTTTATGTCCCCCAGAGACCCACGCACTAATGGCTTGACTGCTTGTGGCACCACTGGGTGGTAGAAAGTTAGGTCATTAGGGGCATGCCCATGGGAGGGGTTATTGGAAGCCCAACCCCCTTTTCTTCTCTCCTTTATGCCAGACGTGAGGTGAACAAATTTTCCCTGTCACATGCTTTCTGCCTCAGTGTAACACTGAAATCTCTGAAACTAAGAGTCGAAATAATCTTTATTTCCTTATAATTTCCTTTACCTCTGAGACCTTGTTACAGTAATGGAAAACTGTGGAATATTCCTTGACACTGTGTAAATATATGTGGCTGTGGTTGGTTTAATAAAGAAGTTGACTGGCCAATAGCTAGACAGGATAAGATTATGCGGGAGAACCAGACTAAGGACACTGAGAAAGAGAAGGGCAGAGTCGGAGGAGTCACCGGCAGGACACAGAAGAAACAGGAGATGCAAGATGACAGGTAGCACCACGTGGCAGAATGTAGATTAATAAAAATGGGTTAATTTGGCCAGATAGTGTTGGTGGCGCATGCCTTTAATCTCAGCATTTGGGGGGCAGAGGCAGGCGGATCTCTGTGAGTTCAAGGCCAGCCTGGTCTACAGAGTGAGTTCCAGGACAGCCAGGGCAACACAGAGAAACCTTGTCTTAAAAAACAAAAAAAGGAGAGGGGTCATTAATTTAAGTTGTAAGAGTTAGCTAGTAACAAGCCTGAGCTATTGGCTGAGCACTTATAATTAATATTAAGTCTCTGTGCATTTATTTTGAAACAGACGGTTCCAATAAAATCTCCGTCTACAGAACACACTCTAGCAGTCGACACCCATGATCCAAAGATCCCAAGTATAACCAGGACTTACTTTCAGCTTGGGTTCAAGTAAAATAATGGATCTGTAACTCTTAGCTAGCATTGTGTTTCATTTCACCTTCTAATCGGAGGCGCCTGCATGTTTCTTCCAACCACCCCATAAACTGATTTTATAAGACAAAGTCACTAAACTCACAGCAATAAAACTCATATTTGCTTTGGACTTACCATTGACTATTTTAAGCACTTTATAGGTGTTCTTTCATTTAATTTCACAACCAACCCGTGAGGGAGGTCATTACTGGCATTTTACAGGTGACAAGTCAGAGGTTTGCGAAGGATACAAAGTTACAGTTACAGTTACAGTCTAGAGAGGTAAGGTTAGAAACATCCTATTGCATGCTAGTATTTTCCAAAGAATAGATTTTAGTTTTTTTATTTTAATTTTTAAAAAATTAACTAAATTAAATTAAATTTTTTTGTTTGTTTTTGAGACAGGGTTTCTCCGTATAACAGTTCTGGCTGTCCTGGAACTCCCTTCGTAGACTAGGTTAGCCTGCCTCTCTGCCTCCCGAGTGCTTGGATTAAAGGTGTGTGCCACCACTGCCTAGCTGGGTTTTTTTAAACACACACACACACACACACCAACTGGTTTGTTTGACTACAGTCATCATTTCATTATGTACATCAAGAGACATATGTTAAGAAAGGAAGCAAAAGGGAGCAAGTAGGCTAACTGCAGACCTTCACCTCTCCTTCCGCCCCTTCAAATCCAACCCCCCCAGTTTTATCCCCAGTTCTATGGCAGAACACCCACTGTGGTCTCCCCTTCCTCCCTGACCCCTTTTCCAACAGATCTTGCAGACCTCCATCAACCTTCCTATCCCTGTTCATCCCAGTATCCCTGCTTCCAGT
Source organism: Mesocricetus auratus (assembly GCF_017639785.1). Classification (NCBI taxonomy): domain Eukaryota; kingdom Metazoa; phylum Chordata; class Mammalia; order Rodentia; family Cricetidae; genus Mesocricetus; species Mesocricetus auratus. The sequence goes on along the minus strand of NW_024429182.1, from coordinate 23,519,662 downwards.
ATCAGCGGGCATTCCCTGGGAACTCACCTGCCACTCAGGCCGGGGAAGCAGGCTGGAAAGCAGCAGGTCTTCACTGCTCCAAGTCTAGTTCCCCTTTGCAACCCCAGCTCTGTAGCAGACCACCTGCTGCAGCTTGGCCTGCATCCCTACCTTCATCTCCAGTTCTTCTCATCGGTCATCGCCTTACTCCAGCAGGCACTCCCTGGGAACCCAAAGGCTACACCGGCCAGACAAGCAGGTAGCCTTACTGTGAATCACCACCTCTCCCTCCAATCTTCCAAATCCAATTCCCCAGTTTCAACCCATCTCTGTTCATATTAGTTCCATGACCCTCCCACCCCATGCCCTCATCTCCAGCTGATCACACAGATCATCTCCTCCAACCACTGATCATCCTGTCGTCCCAGCCACAAAATACTGCAGGTATTCCCTGGGAGCCCACTGGTCAAGGCTGCCAGAGAAGAAATGAGGCCAGCTAAGCAGGTGGGTGAGATCCACAGATCTTCACTCTCCCTCCTGTCCTTCAAATCCAATGCCCCAGCTCTGAGCAGACTACCTGTTGTGGCCTCTCCTCACTCTCTACCCCCCCCCATTCCCAGGGAACTAAGCAGATTCTAATGGAACACCCCACTTTCTTCTCTCTTGTGGACCACCCCCACCCCAGTCCATCCCCATTCATAAGCATTATCTCCCAATTCCTAGAAAATATTGTACCTGGAATCTTCAGTGGCCATACCAATCGGGGACCTCAGACGAATTTCTTGCCAGACAACACACAGCCACCACACCTCTAAGAGCCAGAAAGGGCAACAGAAACCAAGGAACAAAGCACCCACCCGACAGAGACAAGACTAGATATCAGCACTTAGAATTCCAGTCTTCCCAAACCTAGAAGCCTATATACCAATGTGAAAATAAGCAATAACAGCTAGTAAAATATGCCTCCACCGGAACCCAGCAAACCTACCACAGCAAGCCCTGGGTCCTGAGTATTGCAACAGAGCTGAAGCACAAGACAAAGACCTTAAATAGACTATGAATACGACGGAGGCCCTTAAAGAGGAAACAAATAAATCCCTTAAGGAAATCTAAGAAAACCCCAACAGTGGAAGGAAATGAGTAAAATAGTTCAAGATTTGAAAGTGGAACTAGAATGAACAAGGAAAAGCCAAACTGAGGAATAGCTGGAAATGAAAGACTTGGGACCATGACCAGGAGCCTCAGAGGTAAGCCTCACCCAACAAGAGATGGTACAAGAGATGGAAGAGAGAGTCTCAGGCATTGACAATATGATAGAAAAAAAATGAGTATGTCAAAGAAACAAAGCTAACACACACATCTGAGGGTCAGAGATGTTTTTTTCATGGTTTGACTTTGTATGTGCTAAATCAGTTTTAAAAATCAAACAAAACAATAACAGCAATGCAGAAATGTACGTATTTTGCAATGGAAGAACGACCCTGGTAGGTGATGAACACTTTCTTGGGCAATGTTTTTGTCTAGTTCTGATGACCAATGCATTCAAGGCTATGAAGACCCAGTCTGTTAGTTAACTTAGGTATTAATTATATTTGCACTGTTGTGACTATGGACATTGTACTGTTATGATTGATGGAAACAAATGCTTATTTTGGCTCATGACTTAAGAGGATTTTAGTACATTGGGATGGGGAGAGGAAGGCAAGTGGGGCAGTTCATTTCATGGCAGTGGGAGTATGTAGAGGAGGCTATTCACATCATGGTGGACCAGGAAGCAGAGAGAGCAACAGGAAATAGGGGCTAACTTCAAAGGTGCAGCTCTAGTAGTCTACCACCAGCTGGGCCCCATCTCCTAAAAGTTCCACATGGTTCCACACTTGCTCTATCGACTAGGGAATAAGTGTTCAAAGCATGAAGTAGTGGGGGGCATTCCGATTCACCCAGTCCAATCGGTAACAATAGAGAGGGGTTTGTTTCTTACAGACCATAATGTCTTTCTTTATAAAATGCTTATGTGTTCTACAAAGTTGTTGTTTTTGTTTGTTTGTTTGTTTGTTTTCTCGAGACAGGGTTTCTCTGAGGCTTTGGAGGCTGTCCTGCAAGTAGCTCTTGTAGTCCAGGCTGGTCTCGAACTCACAGAGATCCGCCTGCCTCTGCCTCTCAAGTGCTGGGATTAAAGGTGTGTGCCACCATGGCCCAGCATGTTCTACAGAGTTTTATCTTGCAAAATATCCAGTCCCCCACCACACACTGGCTTCCACCGGAATTTCTGGCACATAAGAGTTGGCCAGTAAATGTTGATGAATGGAGCCAATCAAGGCAGGGACACCAATTGAAAACAAACTCATGCTATGAAGGTATGTCCTGTTTTCTATCATCTTTTCTTCATCCTTCATCACTTGCTAGCAAGTGTATCATTTCCTTGCTAAGAAGAGCTTTCCCCTCATAGATTATTGAAGCTCTTTTTTTTAGGGAGGGGTGTGCTGGGAACTCAACTAAGGACTTTTTGTATACTCTAGGGAAGCATTTTATTACTGAGCTCTACTCCAGTCCATTCCTTATACTCTTAATTAAAAATAATAATTGTTACCATTATTGTAGGGGAGACTCTGTGTGTGTGTATGTGTGTGTGTGTGTGTGTGTGTGTGTTTAGATCAGAGGATACATTTGTGAAGTCAGTTCTCCCCTTGCACCTATATGTAAGTTCTGGTCATGAAACTCAGGTCATCAGGTTCTCATGGCAAGGACTTTACTGAACATTTTGCCAGGCCTATTCTTTTTGCATTCTGAATTCTTGTTATATTGATTTCTGACTTCCTAACTCAACATGTAGTTGGCTGATGGGTGGATGGGGAGTCTCACTTGATCTTTTCCTAGCTGAGCAAATAGTTGCATGAGGAATGGGAAGGAGGCTACACAATCAAGGAGAAACTCCTCCTGACAGCATGTCTTAATTGCACACCAAGCTTCCTAGTGTATTATTTTCCTGAAAGGGGATCCTTAAGACAAATTGTGAACAGTACCAGAAGCTACATTGCAAGGCAGAAAGGCTCTTTTGTGTTTGGTTTAAATAGATAGAAATAAATTATAGATCTACCAGCCATTTATTTGATGGGATACTTCCACTTTTGCCTGGCTTAGTCTCTCTCTCTCTCTCTCTCTCTCTCTCTCTCTCTCTCTCTCTCTCTCTCTCTCTCTCTCTCTCTCTCTCACACACACACACACACACAGAGAGAGAGAGAGAGAGACAGACAGACAGACAGACAGGGAGGGAGGGAGGGAGGGAGAGAGAGGGAGGGAGGGAGGAGAGGAGAACCTCTTTGTACTAAATTTGAGAAACGATTGTTTCCTTGTAGTTCTCTGAGACACGTGGGCTTTGGAGTCTAGTTGACGCATTTGTCTGAGGTGGCAGTGTAGTAGACGCTGGCAACTGGCTACTCTTGTTCATTGACGAAACTCCAGTTGTGCTCAGGGTTGCAGACACCCTTTTAAGAACAAGTATCTTCCCCAGCCTCCTAAATCTGGAATGTTCACAGTCTAGGTCTGGTCTCTGAGAGATAAGTGTAAGTTTCCTGCGTGGGGCGTTTCCAGGAAAGCCATTGTTTTCTTAACAAAACAGATGAGTGCAATTGGCACATGTGTTCTGTCCTTTACACTTCCCCTTCTTCCTGCCTGGAAATGTGGACCCCATGGGGGCGGGGGGTGGCACCCAGCTGTTGAGGAAGAAAGTCAGGCACCAAGAGTGACAGATAAAGAAGCTGCAGGGGCATGTGAGGCCTCTTTCTTAGGCAGCTGCCTCGGTCCCACCTCAAGACCTTAGTCACAAGAGAAGCACGAAAGCTCCACTCAGGGAAGCCTTTAGGTCAGTCATTTGGGGTCCAGTGTAATCCTAACTCACACAAGCGGAAAAGATAGGGGGATATGAAAATTGCAGGCTTTGAGAAAAACTTAGTGTACCTTGAAGATATTAGGAAGCAACGGTGCCCTGTCACAAATACCACTAGGCTTTGGACCGTCTAGATTTTTCAGTGGTTATTTAATTTCCTTCCCTTGCTCTTTCCTCCTTGCCTGCTTTCCTCTTTCTTCCTTCCTTCCCTCCCTCCCTCCTTCCTTCCTTTCACTCAAAATGTGTTAAGCAGCTCCTGTGCTATCCATATGCCATAATCACACAGCCAGTCTTTCTTCACTCAAATGATTATGTATTCCTTATTGTCCTAGATAGCTTTATGTCAACTTGCCATAGGTAGAGTCATCTAAGAGGAGGAAGCCTCAATTAAGAATATGCCTTCATATGATCAAACCTGTAGGGCATTTTCTTCATTATGGGAGAGGGTTCATCCCACTGTGGGTGGGGTCACCCCCAGGTTGCTTGTCCTGGGTTTTCTTTTTTTTTATTTATTTTTCAGTTTAAATTTAGATAAGAAACAAGGTTGCTTCACAAGTCAGTTCCAGGTCCCTCTCCCTTTCCCTCTCCTCCTCCTGTGCCCTCCCTTGTCCTGGGTTTTCAAAGAAAATATATTAAACAAGCCACGTGGAGCAAGCCAGTAAGCAACATCCATCCCTCCATGGCCTTTGCATCAGTTCCCGCCTCTGGGTTCCTGTCCTGACTTCCTCCAGTGATGAATAGTGATATGGAAGTGTAAGCCAAACAAACCCTTTCCTCCACAAGTTGCTTTGGCCATGGTGTTTCATCACGGTACTGGTAACACTAAGACCCTTGGTAAAGAAATCAGGTCAATGGAAGCAAGCATGGAGGGCAGTGAGAGCATGAACAATGCTGATCGACTAGATCTGGTCTGGTGAGGTTGTTGTATTTTTGGACCTGAGGTTTGATCTGAGTCTAGAAGGATACACAGGAGTTTGGCAAAGGCAGTGGACTGAGTGAGAGGCAGAAACGGCCAGTGTGGGGGCCTCAAGGCTGCAGAGCACTGCACTTTTAAGGAACTGAAAGTCGTCCCCTGTGACCGAAACATTGAGAGCAAAGGAGTAGCCCAGAGTCGCTCTGGTGCGGCAAACGGGGTCGGTTTGTCTTAACTATGTGTGCCTGCGTCCTAAAAACAATGGAGAGAACCTCAAGATTCTAAACTCTAGGGGTGAGTCTGAACTTACTTGAGTTTGAGAACCCAAATGTCATTCTAAACATCGTCCGCATCAGTTGAAGGATATGTGAGTGACATGTGGAAACACTCGGGACTGTCTTGTTGTGGAGCAAGAAGAATAAAACAAGTTGGATGAGGGGAGGCATGGGCTTCCAAGTGGAAAGATGACTTAGACAAATTGTTCTGAAGGCTGGAAAGGCAAGTTACAGGAGGGAACTTGAGGGTTTTGAGTACATGCGATGGATCTGAGGAGGGCAGTAACAAAAAGGTGAGTAGGGTTCGATTGAGGAGGGTTGCCCTGAGGAATGGGCAAAGGCAGGGAAGGAAGGAGGGAGGTGACTGCAGAGAAGACTCCTCAGGTTTCACTAGTGAGATGCACAGGACAGGGCAGATGCTGCAGGCAGGAGACCAAGGAGGAGGCTGTGCTGCATTATCAGAGCCACTCAGCTAATCAGCCCTAGTGAAAAGGAGTCGGTCCATTGGGTCCATATGATGTACAGCTATCAGGCGCCTCTGTGCCTCTCTCTTCCTGGAGACTCACACACAGTTTCTTGCTTTGTTTCTCCTGGAACACCAACTCACTCCAGGAGGCCCTTGGCTTCTGCTTGCCATTCACCAAGGTGTGTGGGAGTTTTGGGCTGCCATGTATGGTTGTTTGAATGAGAATGGCCCTCACAGGCTCATATAGTTGAGTCTTTGGTCCCCAGTTGGTAGAACTGTTTGGGAAGGATTAAGGGGGATGGCCTTGCTGGAGAAGGTGTGTCACTGGGGGCAGACTTGTGCCATTCCCAGACCCCGCTTCCTATTTGTGGATCAAGATGTGAGCTCTCGGCTGTTGCTGCTGCCATGCCTTTGCTTGACCACGGTGGAACTTGAATCCTTTGAAGTTAGAAGCTCCAAATTAAAGGCTTTCTTTTATAAATTGCCTCGGTTATGATGTTTTACCACAGCAACAGAACAGTAACCAAGACATCACAGAACCTGCAGGCTTGAATACACTGTATCTTACAGTTCCTGGCCCCACCACCATGAGCCGGTCTCTTTGTTTAGCAAAATAAGAAGCCATACCACTTTATGGTGACAAAGTGATTCCAACCAATAGAGTAACATGATAAATCTCACCCCATTTGTGCTGGTAGAAGCCCTAATGTTTTACATCGTTCCCAGTGTAATATTAGAATCAAATATACCAGGTCATAAATGCTGCTAAGCCTCACACTGTATAGATTTGTCAGCATTTGTTTAATTGTTTTCATTTCCCCACCATTTCCCTTTCTCTTTCCTTGCTTTCCTCCCTGCCTGTTTCTTTTCTTCCTTCCGTTCAGAATTTGTTGAGTGGTGAGATGTTACTCGCATTATTTCTACATTTGTTCGGTAACAGATTATTATCTGTTGCCAGAATGAGGACAAGGACTGTGTTTATCTCATCTCACCGTGTCTATTCCCGTATAATAAATTACCTCAAAACTTAGTGGCTTAAAACATAAGGTGACTCCCGCCAAAGAGGCAGATCATGTCTTGCTCAGCCATCATCAGAGAGGCTTCCTCCTGCAGCAGATGGGAACTAAAATGAGACCCATAGTCAGATATTACACAGGGAATGAAAGACCTCGGATCACACAGTCCTAAATGGATGTCTTCATCAAATCCCTCTCCACAGGGCTCAGGAAACCTCTTGGAGAGGAGGTAGAAAGAGTATAAGAGCCAAAGGGGATGGAGGACACCAGGAAAACAAGGTCCTCCAAATCAATATGACAAAGCTCATATGAACTCTCAGAGTCTGGGGCAGCACGGGCTGGTCAGCACCAGGTCCTTCATGTATATATCTATGGCTTCCAGCTAGCTTAGTGTTTTTTAAGTGGGATTCCTGAGTGTGAGAGGAGTGGGTCTCTAATTCTTGTGCCTTCTCTCTGGCTCTTTTCCTTCTGTTTTTGTCTAATTCCAATGTGATAATTTTTGTTTTATCTTATTATATTTTATTTTATTTAAGAAACCAACACCAGACATTTAGTAACCTCTGTGGGTTAGGAATTTGGAAGTTGGCCTGGGTGACTGTGACTTTGAGGTCTGTCATGAAGTCAGTCAGGATGCTGGCTGATGCGTCGGTCCTCTGAAGGGCTTCCAAGATGGCACATTCTTGTGCTTTTGGATTATCACATGGGCAAGACCACAGAGCTGCCTGAGTATCCTCACAGCATGGTAACTGGTTTCCTTGGAGCAAACGATCCATCACTGAGTAAGGAGGAAGATGGATGCCTTGCCTTTGATGACCTAATCTCAGAAGTCAAACATGGCCCTTGCTGTATCTGCTTGTTAGGAGCGAGTCATTAAGACTGGCCAACATTGAAAGGGAGGGGAATTAGGCTCTCTTGCTTTATAAAATGATTTGTAGATGTTTTTCGGAACTACTACAAACTGTTCTAACCTCAGCACCTGAACAGTGCCTGCCAGCTATTGGATGTTTAATACTAGTTTGTGAAATAGTGTTGTTCTCTCTCCCAGACTTGGGCACTAGCAGTGAGAGAGTGGGCCTCACTCACATTAAGGAACGGACACTTGAACTTTGGTGCCTTTCTCATGCGTCCCATCAGGAAATGGAGTGTGAGCACCTGTTCTTTCTTCGGGTGTTGATGTGAGCCTGGGAGAAGAGCTCAGGGGGCCCACTGGGTCCTGAGAATAGATGCCACTAGTGAGTTAGAAGTCTACCTCCATAGTTACAATATGAATCTCTAATTATTATCTTGAGGCACAGATAATTTGCATATCTACTTCACCTATCTCTGAAGACTTGGCATCTCTTGATCAAACAGGTGCAAGTTAGAGTGGCTATTCTGGCACGCATGCCTCAACAGGGGAACGGAATAACAGGATGCTCAAGACAGCCATCTCCTCTCTTCTTTTCTCTTCCTTTTAATATCTTCTCCTTCAGCTTCTCCTCAGCGGGCCATGGCGGTCCACATCTGTAATCCAAGAACTCGGGGGAAGAGGCAGAAGTATCAACAGTTCAAGTTTAGCCTAAGCTACATAGGGTATTCCGGGCTACCCTACACTACACGAAACCCTTTCTAAAAAAACGAGCAACCTTTCCTCTTCCCCTAGTCATTTGCCCTCATTTAGCTGTAAGAGCCAAGGATGGTGCCATGCACCCACAGACAAAACTTCTCAGGAGGCTGAAGTGGGAGGATGACTTGAGATCAGGAGTTCAAGGTCAGTTTGGGTAATTTAGTGAGACCATGCCTAAGGAAGAGGGAGGTAGAGAAAGTACACAACACAATAATCACTGTAGTGATACATCATTTATGATTTATTAAAGTTTTTCTGAGGATTCAGAAAGCAAAGTCAGCCACAATCCATAGAAGCCAGGCACACATCTCTAACCCCAGCAGCCAGAAGCTAGGAGGTGGTGGTACACACTTTTAATTCTAGGACTCAGGATTAAAAGGTAGATGGATCTCTGTGAGCCCAAGGCCACCCAGATCTACACAAGATTGACCCAGTCCTAAAGAGAAACAGCTCACACAAAGATGATTTCAGCACCTGGGGTCACACACCTTTAATCCCAGCATGAGGGAGGTATATAAGACAGGAGCAAGTCATTAAGTAGGAGACATTCATTCTCCAGTCACACTGAGGAGAGGCAGCAGTTCAAGGCTTGGTGAAGAGCTTGTGGATCGGTCCTTTCAGCCTGAGCTAGAGGTGAGAGCTCGTGGCTGGTTGCTTTGCTTTTCTGTTCTTCAGCTTGAAGTCTGCTTCCCAACATCAGTCTCTGGGTCACATATTAATTCATGTTACAAATCACGTCTATCTGGCATTCGCTTCTTTTATTCTGTTACAGCATGTTCTTCCCAAGGCCATCAATGACTCCATTGCCTTACCAGAGCCATATTTTTCTTGGTCTTGGAGCATCTGACTTGTCAGCCATGACCTTTGAGACTTTGTTTCTGACTTGGTGCTGTCACATGTTTCTGGCTTTCTGAAGCTGCCATAGCTGGAGGTCAGAAGAGAGAGATGGATGGGACAGTGAGGTTGGTATCGCTCTGACCGCTGCCTTCATCTTCCAGGGTTGCTCTCCCCATGTGCCTGCCTCAGTTCCAATTTTCTCTTTTTGTAAGGGTGCCAGCAAGTCTGAATTACCTCTTTCCCCGCAGCTCCATCTTAGTTGACTGACATTTCTGTTATTCCTATTTCCAAATACATTCATGTGCTGACGTTCTGAAGCGTTATTCATCAATCTTCAAGACTTTGCTTACACTCGGTCCTGTCCTTGGCCTCTGCTGAGAAAATCCATCCTTCATATCACCTTACAATTAAGGATACCCAAAGGCTTTTGCCATGGAGTTTTGGGGCGACTGGTCCAGTAGCCGAGCTGATAATATTCAGATGTTTTAAGGTCCCTTTAAATTTATAACGTCAAAACTGGATTTATCTTTCCTCAGTGTTGTTGCTTCTCAGGAGTGTTCCAGTCTCAATTGGCTCCACGGTCCATTTGGTTAACGTGAATACCAGAGAAACAAAGTGGTCAGACACTAGAGAGTTCTCACCTCTACCAATGCTCAGACCAAAGGGGGGATCCTGTCCTCAGACTGCATCCTCAGACTGCTTAGACTGCGCTGTTCCTCAGACTGCACTGCTCCTCAGACTGCATTGAGCTCCTGTCTCCTCCCACTTTATAGTCCTCTCCCACCCAGCCCCATCACTTAGTGCTGTGATTAAAGGCATGCCACTCTAAGTGCTGGGATCACCTTTGTATGAGCTCTGTTTCTCTTTTAGACAGATTCAGTCTTGTATAGCCTAGGGTCGACTTGAACTAAGAGAGATCCCTCTGCCTCTGTCTCCAGAATGCTGGGATTAAAGGTGTGTGCCACCACCACCTGGCCTCTATGGCTAACTAGTGTGGCTAGATTTGCACTCTGATCTTCAGACAAGCTTTGTTAGATCATAAACAAAATATCACCACATTTGCCCTCTTCAATACATCTTGCTGGCATGAATGTGTAGGACTGTTGTCCTACTTTGGTTGTGATAGAACACTGACCAAAACTAACTTGGGGAGGATAGGGTTTATTTGTTTTACTGCACATCATGAAAGGAAATCAGGGTAAGAGCTCAAGTACGGAACTGAAGCAGAGACCGTGGAGGAACACTGCTTACAGGCTTGTTTCATCTGCTTGTGATTAGGCAGCTTTCTTGTACCTCTCAGGACCATCTGCTCAGGGGTGGCACCGCCCATAGTCAGCTGGGCCCTCCTGCATCAATCAGCAACCAAGAAAATGCCCTGCAGGCCAGTCTGATGGAGACAATTCTTCAACTGATGTTCCCTCTTGCCAGGTGTGTCAAGCTGATAACCAATATTGGCCACCATATCCCTCAAATCCAGTTGACCAAGAAAAATACAAATTTATCTTTTTCCTCTGTTATTAAGTTAATGATTGATTTATATTTTTATTTCGCCTGATGGCAGAAAACAGTTTTATAAAATTTTGAGTAAATGACAAATTCCTATACTGTGATTTTTCATTTATTACTTTAAGATAAGTTATATTTCATATATTTATATTAATATCAACAATATTTGAGGCTATCAGTACTTTTGTGGAAGCACAGTTTTGCAATATGTGAACTTTTGGCCAATGCATTATTTATGAGCCTTCACGACAGTTCCCCTTATCCAACCTTCGTAAGACACTCTAGAAATCTGTCAGTCTATCATGTAGTCCCATACAGAAATCATGGATAGGAAGGGAGTGCGTTATAGTTTGAAGGAAGGGGCTGGTGAGATGTCTCAGCAGTGGAGAGTACTGGCCACTCTTCCAGAAGACCAGGGTTCAGTTCCCAGCATTCCTACGACAGCTCACGACCTTCTGTAACTCCAGGGATTTGTCACCCTTTCCTGACCTCAACGGGCTCTGTGTGCATGGGGTGCACAGACATACATATAGACAAAACCCGTATACATAAAAACAAAAAAAATCTCAAAAAATTGAAAGTTTGATAGCTGTCAAGTTGTCTTTTAAAGAGTTTATGAGAATTTATGTTCTCACAAGCAGCACTAAACTGCTTATTTCTCCACATCTGCACCAACAGTGGACATCATCAAACTTAACAATATTTCTGATACCTTGTTTCTCTTGTATTTTTCAAGTATGGATAAAAAGAACCTTTTAAAATTATATTATGTTGTAGTATAATATTACTGTTCAATTTAATATGAATACTTTTTCATTCAAATAAATAAACGCCACTTTTAGGAATTTGTACAAATTCCTAGTTACAAAATTGGGCCAGAATCATTTGGGTGGGGAGATGGAGTGCAAATAAGAGTAAGATGTTTATTACTAAGGAGTCTTAGGGGGAACTTTTACCTTAGAATTACTATCTAACATTAGAATTACTGTCTAATATTAAGAGTCTAAGCCAGCGCTACCATAAAAAATATTACAGGAACTTCAAGTGCAATTCAATGACATATTTTAAATAAAATATTTGAAAAATAATATTATTTCATTGTGTAATCACCATAAAAATGTTAATGAGACCTCTTTTTCTTTCTACTTTTTGGTATGTTTGTGTGTGTGGTGTATGTGTGTCTTAGGGTTTCTCTTGCGGTGACAAAGGAAAGTATTTAATTGGAGTGGCTTACAGTTTCAAAGGTTTAGCCCATTATCATCGTGATAGGACATGGTGGCATGCAGACAGACATGGTGCTGGAGAAGGAGCTGAGAGTGGAGAAGGAGCTACATCTTGATCCCTCAGGCAACAGGAAGTAGTCTGAGACACTGGATGTAGCTTGAGCACATAGGAGATCTCAAAGTCGGCATCCACATTTACACACTTCCTCCAACAAGTCCTTACCTATTTCAACAAGGCCAAACATCATAACAGTGTCACTCCCTTTGGGGAGCATTTTCTTCCACACCACTACAGTGTGTGTGTATGTGTGTATGTGTGTGTGCACGTGCATGCGTGCATGCGTGCATGCATGCATGAATGCAGACACCCATGTGAGAGTGTGCTGAGGCCATAGAAAGATGCTGGATGTCTTCCTCTGTCACTATTCACCTTATTGCTGTGAGACAAGGTCTCTTGCTGAATCAGTTCAGTGTTTCAGCTTTGTCCTGGATGGCCAGTGAGGCCCTGGGGCCTGCCTGTCTCATTCCCGCAGTACCAGGCTTGTAGACACACACATAGCCACAGTCCTCCCATGATTTTTATGTGAGTATGGAGAATTTAAGCTCAAGAGCTTTCTTAATGAGAGATCTCACCCACACCCTCCATTTTGAGACAGGGTCTTGTGTTCTCTTCTATCTTAGATGACTTTGAACTTTGATCCTCCTGGGTGTGTGCCATTGTGCCCACTTGTATGCTATTTTGGAGGTCAAACCCAGGGCTTCCTGAATGCTAGGAAAGCAGTCTACCAACAGAACTGCAATATCTGACCCAATTATATCTTTTCTTCTAATTCTTCTCACTCCAGTGAGCATTTAACATAGTCACATCTCAAATGGTCAATAGCCACATGTGGCAAATGATAAGAAGTGGTAAAGACAGTTGCTGTTGTTAAAACCTGGATAGATTAGCCTGGTGCATAACAACTTGCCCAATTTTTGAGGCAAAGTTCAGTATCTTTTAGAAAGGAGGTACTTAACTGGGACTTGTTTTTCTTTTGCTTTCTTTTTTATTTTATTTTATTTTGTTTTGTTTTCGGGTTTTCAAGATAGGACTTCTCCGTGTAGCTTTGGAGCCTGTCCTGGAACTCGATCTATAGACTAGGCTGGCCTTGAACTTTCAGAGATTGCCTTAATCCTAGCACACAGGAGGCAGAGGCAGGTGTCCACCACTGCCCGGCTCAAGGTTTGTTTTTCTAATGGAACTTTTTTTTTTCATTTTTTCCAGTTGAGTGTTTCATTTCTTATTTTATGTAGATTTGCCCAGAACACCTCCCTGTAGCCAGGAATCATTGTTAATCATGAAACAGAAAACAATTCATACATTTTGTTTTTCCAAAATGAAAGATGCTTTAAGAATGTGTTTTCATAAGATTTGCCAAAATTTTTACATTACACAATAGCTTCCCCCCTCCCCTCTTCCTTTTGGAGTATTGATGGGTGGATGAAGCTTGGACCAAAACCATTGACAGTGGTTGGGAAAGCAAAACAATGACAGCAAAAGCAAACTTTTGGGGAAGTAGCACTTTCAGGAAGTGTCTCATCTTCAGAGGGTGCTGGGATTTGTGTTGATGGTCAGAGTCTGGGGAGACTAACGACCATGCAGAGGGCCACAGGCCACATTAGAACTAGACTCCCCCAGGCAGCATTTCCCAGGATCTGCTGCTCAGAGTTTGCCCCCACAAATCATCTCTTAGGCAAATGTTAACCCATTTATCCCTCTCTCTCTCAACTGGTTTTTCCGATAGGGTTTCTCTGTGTAGCTTTGGTTACCCAGGAACTCACTCTGTAGACCAGGCCTCGAACTCCTAGAGATCTGCCTGCCTCTGCTGGGATTTAAGGCATGTGCCATCATGACTGACTTCATCCAGGCTGTTTGAGGCAGAGACTTGTTAAGTGGCCGAGGCTGGCCTTGAACTTGGGCTTAGCCTCCTGAGGGTGAGCTTCACACGCATTCTGTAAGAGATTCATAATAAGATGTGTGTAGTCAGAACTGCCCACCAGTTCCCAAATAACCAACTTGAAGCCTTAATATTAATAGTCTACCCTTGTTACTAGCTAACTCTTACATTTAAATTAACACACACACACACACACACACACACACACACACACACACATATTTGGTTTTTTGAGATAGGGTATCCCTGTGTAGCTTTGGAGCCTATCCTGGAACTAGCTCTTGTAGACCAAACTGATCTTGAACTCACAGGGATCTGCCTGCCTCTGCCTCCCAAGTGCTGGGATTAAAGGCGTGCGCCACCACCACTGGGCAAATTAACCCATATTTTTATATATGCTTTGCCATGGTGCTGGGCACTTTTTCTATGCATGGCATGTTCATCTTGCTTCTTTCTGTGTCTGCTAGCTACTTCTCTGACTCTTCCTTTCTTCTTCCCATAATTACCTGTTTGGCTCTCCCCCGACCTTATTCTGTCTAGCTATTGGCCAGTCAGCTTCTATATTAAACCAATCACAGTGACGCATATTCACACAGTGTAAAGAAATATCCACAGGTGTGAAAAGCTGTTTGAACATGGAGGCCCTAATGAATTAGAAGTATCTGTAGAATACCAGTTGGGAAAGCCCTTCAGGTCATTTAGCTCTGCTGAATTGGCTCATGGTTTTTTAAAAATAATTTATCAAACTTTATTTTGACAAGAAGGTATCAGATCCCCTGGAATCAGAGTTACAGACAGTTGTGCACTGCCGTGTGGGTGCTGGGAATTGAAATTGGGTCTCTGGAAGAACAGCCAGGGCTCTTAATCATTAAGCTATCTCTCCAGTCCCCAACTTGCTCATCGTATAAGAGCAGGCAGAGAGAGGGCTTGCTTACCACAGCCACAGAGAGAACTAAAATTCAGACTTTCCAATGCCTCTGTCCGTTTCTCTTTTGCTAGAAGCATAACCAGCATTGATCAAACACTTGCTGAACGTTAGGTGCTGGGCTAGACACTTTTCACAAATTTCAATAACTAAAAAATATCCTCCGGAGAGAAAGCATTTTAGGTTTAAAGGAAAAAAAAAAACACCACGTGGCTTTTCCATTGGCATCTTTCATTTTCTTAAACAGAAGCAGCTAGCACACAAGCCGTTCTCCCATTTCAGATTCGAAGTGTGTAAAGGTCTCTAGGTGGTCTCTGCTGGGCTGTGTTTTGAAAGCTAAATAAGCATGGATTCACAGCAAAAACTCAGCACATTGTAGCTACGGTTTGAAAGGCAGCTATGCTCACCACTATACCGTCATTGCGGGTCAGTTAAGGTTTGGAAAACACCTTTCCCAGCCTGCCTTTCTTAGCTTTTGTTCATTAAGTACTTTTCTTTCTTTCTCTTTTTATTCCTCCATCTCTTTTCCTTCTTTCTTTCCCTTCCTTCCTGTTTCTTTCCTTCCTCCTTCCCTCCCTCCTTTCACTCCCCCTCCCTCTCCTTGCCTTTAATATCTCTCTTTGGTATTAAAGGCAACTTTTGTTGAGACTCCAAATGTTTTGATTTGTGGATACCAGCGTGCGAGCACGCGAGGACCTGAGCATCATCTGAAGGCAACCAGAGGCCCAGATGGGGTAAGGACTGTGCCTAAGGTCAATGGAATAACTGCTGAGATCAGAGTGCTGCTACAGGGGTCTGTGGAGATGGCCATGCAAGCAGCAGGACCTCAGGTCAATCCCCAGAACCATGTAACCAAGCTGGGCATGATAGTGCATGCCAGAAGCAGAGAAAGAGTGTCCCCAGAACTCAGTGACCAGCCACGCTAATCAGCAAGTTCCAGGCCAAGTGAAAGGCTCTGTCTCAAAAACCAGCTTGAGCAGCACCTAGGGAATGACAGCTGAGGTTGACCTCCGGCCTCCAGATGTGCACATACAGATGTGTACACACATGCCCTGTACGAATGCAGAATGCAATCTGAGTAGCAATGGTAGTGCCCAAAGGCTCGGGCTTTTGGTTATTTTGTTCAATCTTAGATTCTTCAACGTCCCTTGAAGGTACCCGGTGGCCCTCAGCAGTTGTCTCAGAGTGAAAAGGGAACCTCTTTTCACATTCAGCACTTCAGAATCCCTTGAGGTGAGGTGTAGATTGTCCAAGGGCCTCACACAGAATATGTTCTCAGAGATACGGGGGTGTTGGTTTTAGAATAACAGCAATCCACAAGGAAAGCTCAACATGGCAGGGCTCGTAGAACTGGGACACCCAGTTCTCAGCCCTTTGGGTCAAGCTTTCCCACCACAGTGACTCCAACAGAGGAGTCTCAAAAGCATAATGTGGAGACTCTGTGAAGGAGAGTGCACAGTATGAGATCCAGGAAGGTGGGATCAGACAGGGGGAACACGTGGAGGGGGGGTGTTCACGGGGGTGGGGATGGGTGTTGTGGGAGGCATCAAAGAAGTGTCAGTGAGAGAGCCTAGGAGACAGGGATGAATCAGAGGCCCCCTTAGCAACATGGATGACAGGGATGAATCAGAGGCCCCCTTAGCAACGTGGATACAGATTCTGAGCCTTGGCTTTACAAGGAGCTCTGATGTTAGTTCTTCAGGCACAGCTATTTTATGGAGGAGACTACTCAGAATTAGGAGCTAAAACCAGCATGCTCTCAGGCCCTCCATCACTTCCCTTGTAAAATGGGGAAAAAAGGGCTCACGTGAGTACCAAAGTCCTGTCTAGATACAAGAACCCTATCTAGGACCACATTAAAATAATAAAATGACATGAGTTCAATTACTTAATTTTTTATAGCCCTAATTTTATTCCCATCAGAGGGTTAGCCAAATAGACTGAACTTAGTAGAACTCTTTGATGCTCCAAGTTCCTGCAGGAATTTGATCTCAGTTTCTCCTGGAGGATGTTAAAACTGCTACATTGGTTTGGAGATTCAACACCAGGAAGTCTAGAAGACAGAAGTTGAGTACAGATCTGGGAAGGTGGCTCAGTGGGAAAGCAGTTGCCATTTGATGTGAAGGCTGGAGTTTGGGTCCCCACACACATGTAATGCTGGCAGTGCGATGGCCTCTGTCATTCTAGCACCCAGGAGGCAGAGACTGGGAGCCAGCTGGCTAGCCAGATGAACTGCATTGGCAAGCTCTGGGTTCAAGTGAAAAACCAGACCTCAATATACAAGGTGGAGAGTGATCAAGGTAGATCCTCTGTGTCAATTTCTCCCCTCTACATTCATGTGCGCAAATCTGTGTAAGAACACCAGCGCGTGTGCGGACACACACACACACACACACACATACAACCATACATATTAAAAAAAAAAAGAATTAGTGGGCTACTCACCAGGTGTTAAGACTAAAACCCAGCTCCTACACGTAGTCTACAAGTCTTGCGCCATCTGGCTTTTCCTTACTTTCCAGCCTGGTGACATTCCCTCTGTGTCTTCTTGACCCCTCAAAGCTGTCTGTCATAGCTATTTTCTGGAGCTCTTTCCTGCTCTCCTAGTTGGCCTAGATGATTCAGGCCTTGCCATTGCATAGGTCAGGTCTTCACTGACTCCCTCATTAAAAGCAGACCGCTCGGTCCTTATCTCTTCAGAGCACCGAATGGTGTTTGCATTACACATTTATTTGTGAATTTATCCTAGTGTTTGTTTCCCTAGGTATGCTGGAAAATTCTAAGTCATGTCTTTGGGGTTTTTTCCCCTGTGTTTACCACTATTTCCTGGTACAGAGTGGTGATTCAGGGAAGATTTGCTTTGTAGTGGAGGAGGAAGTTACTTAGTAGCCTGAATTTGATCCCTAGCACCCAGATAAAAGAACCTGATGCAGTAGCCTGTTTGTAATGCCAGCAGTGGGGGTGGGGGGTGGGGGAGACAGGCAGATCCCTGGGGCTCACTGGCCAGCTTGGTGAGCCCCAGGCCACTGCAAGACCTTGTTTCAAAAAACAAGGTAGATGACATCTAAAGGACACCCGAGATTGACCTCTGGCATTCACACTTGTACACAAACATGTGCATGTATGCCTGCACACACACACACATTCATGAACACTAATACACACATGTACATATATACTGCACACATGAAAAAAGTACTAGTTCCTAGGTGAAATTAAATGAAAGAAATTGTTGTATTAGTGACTGAGGGAATGCATGGATATGTTAGCAGAAAAGCCCCAACACATTGTACACTTACTGGTTCTTTTTGAATGTTTTTGGGACATGGTCCTGCAATGTGTTCCAGGTTGGCCTTGAACTTGGATTCTCCTGTTTCAGACTCCAGAGAACCAGGATTCCAGGCGTGTGCCACCACACCTGGCTTTTATTGGTTGTTTATATATGACACAACCTACACAAATACTCAGTGAAATCGCCCCTTTGACCCTATTTTGGCATTGTGGAAACAGCTATCAGAAACTAGGCAAGTTGGCATTTATTCCGATGTGTGTTTATTTAGACAGAATGGGCCTCTTTAGTAGCTCAATTAAGAACACCCCCTTGCCAGCCACTGCCGCCTCTCAGTTCTCTCCATCTGAATTCTTGTTATATCTCAGTGAAGTTTATGGGGCAAAGGAGTTACCTGAGGACTCAGGGCTTTGCTATCAATAAGAGAGAAATCTTGAGTGACTTTGCCTAAAAATAAGTCAGAATCAAGTCCTAACGTGGGATTACCACAGGGTCACCTGGTCACCGTCGGTTTTGCTTAGGTGTTTGCTGGGACCACATCAAAAAAGAAGTTATTTATTAAGGGCTGAATGGTTCCTTTTAAATTCTGCAGCAATCATGTCCTGCGCGCTCTCTCTCTTTCCCTCTTCTGGTCCATGGAAAGTGTTATCTCAGGCGGCTTTGTGCAGGAAGTTGTGTTTATCGCTTCCTCACAGTGGCAGTTCGTCTGGGACTTAACTGCATGCTATCAGATTGCATCAAAATGTAGGCCTTTGTGTGTTTAACTCATCAAAGGAGTGGTGGACCCCCAGGACTTGCTATCACTTCTCTGCACATGCAGCCATGTAGCAAAACAAAGCCTATCTAAACAGGACACAAGTATTTCTGTTGTGTCGTGGCTCTGCAGGCTCTCTGCTTGCAGCAAAGCTCGGGTTCAGGTGTCTGCAGCGTTTCACTTCTTGTTTTTATATGTATCTCCTTTTAGAATTGCTGTCATTTGCCTGGTTGTGTGCAAGGAAGGAAAACCCCAAATACTACTTACCAGGGAGGAGGCGAGATCACTGCAATCCACAGTGTCAGCTGGGCTGGCAAAACCTCACGTTCTTGATTTTCTCTTGGGGGAATCAATGGAATCTGTGAGGGGTTGTGGAGCCTGTCACCCTGCTTTGAATCCTGGCTCCTCTGGGCTTTTATTTTCCCAACTGAAAATGGAGGTAACAATAGCACCTGTCTCATTGAGTGTGTGTGTGTTTAGCTAGGGTCTTATTTAGCTAAGGCTGACCTGGAAATCAGCATGTAACTATCTGATCCTCTAGCCTCTACCTTCTGAGTGTTAAGATTATTTGGTTTTGGTTAAGAGAGAGTCCCACTATGTAGTTCAGGCTGGCTTAAAACTCACTATGTATGTCCAAACCCAGGCTGCCCTTGAACTCAGAATCTTCCTGCCACAAATTCTCAAGTGTCAGGACTACTGACCCGTGGTCAACACATCCAGCATTTAAAGCCTGGAAGGATGCTGCGTGCCAAGTCCCACAGAATGGCAAGACTAGCAGACAGTTTGGTCCCGGGCTGCTTACATTTCTACCTTGGAGGATTCATTGTTCTTTTCTCCTTCTTCTAGAGACAGGATCTCACTTTTTTACCAGCTGGCCTGGAACTTATTACGTATAGACCAAGCTACTGGTACAGAACTTGTAACAATCTTCCTGCCTCAGCCTCCCCAGTGCTGGGATTAGAAGTGCAAGGCACTGTACTCAGGGTTATTTTCCTCCTCAGAGTTCCCTCTTCCCTTTGGTAGGCTGCCTGCCAGATGCTGCCTCAATTGGCAGCCACAGGAAGTCAATGCAACTGTGAAGTAATACTTCTTCCCCAGGACTGGCTCCACCCTGTTGACCAAGGTTTGTTTTTTTTTTTTTTTTTTTTAGCTCTGCTCAGCCAACTCCTTTTAATGCTTTGCCTAAAAAGGAGTTCTCACCCTACCTTGCTGCAGAGGGAAATGACTGGCTGCCCTAGGGGTTGCCAACACAGAGCCTTCGGGGGGGTGGAGATGGCGGCATAAGCTTTACCCTTCAGGGGTTGGAGGGTTCTGCCTGGCAGCAACTGTCCAGCATGAAGCCTGTTTCCCAAAAGCAGCTGTCAAAGGAAGAGCTGGACTCTGTAAAAGACCCTCTAGCTGATGTGATATGATGAGGCAGTCTTAACAAATATTTGCATGGAGGAAGTATGACAGTTTTCAGAGGCCTATGACCGGAAAGAAATTGAAGTTACACCTAAAAGAAAAAATGCATACTTTAGGAAGGTAATTTTTTTCTTTTTAAAAATCTGAAACCATCTAAAATAGGATATTTAAACGAGTCTCATGCCTTATTGCTTCTTCTTCTTTCTTTCAGTTGTTTTGATTTGTGTTTGTTTGTTTCTTAGAGGCTGGGTCCTACCCTATAGCCCAGGCTGGCTTAGGATTTACTATGTTGCCCAAGCTGGCTTTGAACTCTTGATACTTTTCCTTCCTCAGGTTCCTGAGTAGTGTGACTGAGGCATAAGCTACCACAGCTGGCTTGTACATTGTTTCTATGAGTGTACGGGCACATCTCTGTATTCATGTTCAACTGCATGTGGGCATTCATTTATGGAGGGGGGGCGTGTGCTTGTATATGTGTGTGAGTGTGTGTACTAAACTGAAGCTTACCTTTTTGCCTAATTCATTTATTTTCTTACATACTTTTCAACAGGATTGTTAATTTCTGTTTTAGAAAAAAGATTTATTTTATGCGTATGGGTATTTTGCCTGCATGTATGTATGAATGAATTTATGTATGTACACCACAGGTTTGTAGTGCCCTCGGAGGCCAGAAGAGAGCACTGGATCCACTGGAACTAGACCTAAGAGATGGTTGAGAGCCACCCATGGTTTGCTGGGGATCCGAACTCTGATCCTCACTCGCCAGCAGCAAGGACTTTTTATCCGATGAGCTGTCTCTCTCTCCAGCTCAGTGCTCGGCCGTCATTGTTTCTTTACTCTGCGGATACTCATTCTCTGACAGTTTGCATTCTTCATGGCTTCTTCTCAGGATGTGGGGATCTCTTCTCCATTGAGAGGCCCACTTCAGGGCCACCGGTCACTCCCACTTAGTGCGAGCTGGCCCTGTGTGCCGGGTCTCCTCCAGTCAGTTTTACACCTCTCCCTGGCTCCTTGGAGCGAACTCTTTGGCCACTCTTCTCAGCTTTTGCCCTGGATGCTGGGTCTCGGTTTCTCCCTAATGGTTACAGGGTGGAATCCTGTTCCACCTCAGACAGCACAGAGAATAGAGTCCCAGTGTCAGTGTAGAATTGAGTGTTCCTTTGTCTGGAAAAAGACTTGAGACATTTGTCGAGAGCCCTCTTAATAGTTGTAAATGCTGAGTGCAGAGATCAGCACTTCCTGTAGACTGATATTAAAAATCTTCTTTTCTAATTACAAAAGTAATAAATGTGTTTTATTAACACAGACACCAACCTAAGTACAGAAATGTATAATTTAAAAATTTATGTTGCTGGAGTGGCTCGGTGGTAGAGAGCTTGCCCACCTCATATAAGACTCTGGGCTTAGTTCCACACAAGAAAGGAAGGAAGAAAGAAGGAAGGAGGGAAAGGAGGGAGGGAGGGAGGGAGGGAGGGAAGAAGAGAAAATGAAATTCAAAGCTTTTACCGAGATACTAAACAACAATTGTTATATACTGTTCCAATATACATTTTACTGTTTTTAAAAAGCTAAAATGAAGCCAGGGTGTGGTAGTGGCTCATGCCTTTAGTCCCATCTATGCGAGGCCAGCCTCATTTACAGAGAAATTTCCAGGACAGCCAGGGCTACACAGAGAAATCCTGTCTCAAAAACAAAAACCCAAACAAACCAAACAAACAACAGCAATAACAACAACAAAGACTAGAAATGAGTTCCACTCAAGCTCTTCTGAAACGTGCATGCCTTCCCTACCACTGTATCTTGGATAGATTAAAATATCCGTGTGGACATATTTAGCCCACTATTTTGTGTTGCTCTTGCTCTAGCTCTAGCTTATAGATGTTTTAAGGTATAATGTGCTATAACTTACTTAGTTTGCTGCATTAGATTTTGGACTATTTCAGCTTTGGATTTTTTGGGGGGGGGCATGTTTTTTGGCTTAACAAATAGTTCAATACTGAGCATTCCTATGCAAACATCTTTTTGTTCATGTGCCAGTATTTCTGTGGAAGTGCCACTGTTGTTCCAGGATGGTCAGAGCTACACATACAGGGGTGGGGGTATGCACATTTTAAATTTTAATAAGTATTGCCAAATTGGGTGTCCGTGTACCCTTTTGCAATCCACCCAGAAGTCCAAGAGGTCACGTTTCCCCAAACACCCTAGCAACATTGATATTATCCAATTTTATGGAGTTTAGCTTCATTACTGTTTCTTCTTTTGTTTGTTTTGTTTTTCAAGACACGGTTTCTCTGTGTAGCTCTGTAGATCAACCAGCTTCTGCCTGCTGAGTACTGGGACTAAAAGCGTGCACCACCACCGTCCGGCTTCATTTGTGTTTCCCTTGCTGTTAGTAAGGTTGGATGTCTTTAAAAAATCATTTGGAGGGCTGGGGAGATGGCTCATAAGGTAAAAGTGCTTGCTGTGCAAGCCTGAGGACCCGAGTTCAATTCCTGGAGCCCACGGAAGAAGCAGGATGCAGGGGCTCCCATGGGTAACCCCAGCACTCCAGTGGTGAGATGGGAGGTGGAGACAAGAATGGCCAGAAGCTCTGTTAAGCGGTGAACCCCAGAAGCAAGAGTGACTTTGCTCAAGGAGAGGTGGGAGGAGAGAAGCGATGGGAAGAGTGTTGTCCTCTGACCCCACGTGGGCACCATGGCACGCTTCTGCCTGCCTCTGCCACCACACAGGCAAATACATCTTAGAAAAATGTTTTCTGTTACACTCAGATAGGTGCAGCTGTCACCTCTCTCATCGAAGAAACTTGTCTTTGCAGGAAATAGGCCACTATAGAAAGCCACAACTGGCTAAAATACAGAAAACAAGCAACAAAGAATGGTAACAACTGCCCATGGGGTGTCCAACCCCAGTGGATAAATCTACAACTCCTTCGCCTCGAGTTCAGGGACCGCTACAGGGGAGGAACAGACACACTGTAAGAGACAGCCAGGAAATCTTCTGGGAGACCACAATCTCAGAAATGACAAGGATGCTTTACCCGTGGTCACGCAGCAATGTGGTCGCTTAAACCAGACCTGGACAAGGACAACACCAATAGACGAATTAGTGAGTGTCGGGGGATCTCATCAGACCCCACCCTTAGACAGAGAACTACAGGCCACTACTGACTGTTGAGAGTGGGAAAATTAGCTGGGTGTGATGATGCATGCCTTTAATTCTAGCACTTGTGAGTTCAAGGCCAGCTTGGTCTACAAAGTGAGTTCCAGGACAGCTAGGGCTGTTATACAGAGACATCCTCTTTCAAAAACAGAGAGGGAGGGAGAGGCAGAGAGAGAGAGAGACAGAGAGAGAGAACTTTCTTGATTCTGAGTTTAACTGAGAACTGGTTCCTTCAAAGAGTTTCCAGTGTTTTTATTTCAGGTGCAGGATGGAGCTGCCCTTCTCCAGGCTCCAACCGCCTTACCTTTTCCATTTCTTTCTTTGGTGTATGCGAAGTGCTGGCGCCTGGTTCCTACAACTTTACATTTCCATTATCAAGCAGCTTCTTCAGGGAGGACACAGTTGGTTTCCGCTTCCCCCCTCAGTTATTTGTGCCCATCTGATTCTTCATCTCTGTCACTTGCACATTTGCTTTTCATAACTATTTTATCCACACCTCACTTATTCTTTGCAATTAATCTTTATTTCTAATTTATCTAATTTTAGGATTACTTTCTTTTTTTTGGTCTAGCTCCTTTGCTATAGCAAAAAAGAACTAATATGCACCAACTCTACAGTAACTTTTAGAATTCCTTTATGGAAATGTATGTCTGAGACCCTTTAAATTCAGTGGGACTTGTTTAGCACAAATAATGCTGAAAGAACACAGTTTTCATCGCTATCAAGAAGGAAGACATGAGGGCTGGGCTGGGAACCTGTCCAGGAGGATCATTCTCGAGGGCTGGGATTACCTGGTATTTGCTATTTCCTTTCACTTTCTAGCTTGCTTTTGTGATTTTTTTCATGTATTTTTTAAACTTTTTTGAAGCAGGAACTTGCTATGTATAGACTGGCCTGGAATTTGCTGTGTACTGCAGTTGGCCTAAAAGCATGAGTTGTTTCAGCTCCAACCCCTAGGGTTCTGGAAACTATCTTTTGCTGTGGTATTTTATTGCTTCTACTTCTTGCTCATTTCCCTTGAATCCCGTTTTGTTTTGTTTTTGGAGAAAAGGTAGATAAATGGGAGGAACATGGACTATGAACTATAAATAAACTCGTTTCAACACTATCTTTCCATGTACTGGACATGAGTTCTTGGGCAAGTTACACTTCCAAGTTTTCCTCCCAACAACTGAGTTTTAAAATATAAATCATATTTATAAGGCACAGTGCTTTCTAGAGACACCCAACATGTTTCTTTATTATTATTATTATTATTTTGAGACAGGGTTTCTCTTTGGAGGCACAAACTCACAGAGATCCGCCTGCCTCTGCCTCCCAAGCGCTGGGATTAAAGGTGTGCGCCACCACCATCCAACTGTGATTGAGTTTGGATGAGTCTATACACTTAGAGTCTTTGAAAGCTGCAGTTTCTTTCTCCTCTTTTTTTATATTTATTTATTATGTATACAGTGTTCTGCCTGCATGTGTGCCTGAAGGTCTGAAGAGGGCACTCATAGATGGTTGTGAGCCACCATGTGGTTGCTGGGAATTGAACTCAGAACCTCTGGAAAAGCAGTGAGTGCTCTTAACCTCTGAGCCATCTCTCCAGCCCCTCTCCTGCCTTCTTGATGTAAGGTCAACAATGTACATCTGTCAAAACCAATTAGTTTTTACAATCTTATAATAAGTATTACTTCATTGTAGGGAATAAATGTGTCTAGAATCACAGTGTTAGAACCTGAAGGTATAGTTGAGGCCAGCTGCACATGAACTAATGCTGCAAAGATAAGTAATTTGGTCAAATCCACAGTGGAGGATTTGTGACTCTTAAGGTTTCCACACTGTAGGAAAATACTCTGTATTTGTATCTTTCTCCCCCCACTGTGTGTGTGTATGTGCATGGGCATCTTCCTTGACTGCTTCTCCGCCTTATTTTTTGAGACAGGGTCTTTTGTTGAACCTGGAGCTTAGCAACACAGCTAGTCCTGAGTCATCCCAGGGATCCTCTTATCTCTGTTTCTGAAGTGCTTGGCTTACAGGCACAAGTCTGTGTGCCAGTTTTTTTTTTATGGGTACTGATGATCTAAACTCACAACCTCATACTTGTGTTGTTTTAACTTCGGCACAGTGCCTGCTCCTTAATCTACTGCTATTTCAGCCAGCAACTGTGACTCTGAAGTTACCTGCCTGCTTCTCTGGCAGTGGCCCAGCCACTCAGGCCACACAAGCTTGTGGGAATCCTGTTCCCAAGGCATTGCTGCTGCTGCTGCTAAATGTAGCTTTAACTAAATTTCTATCATTCTATTTATTAAAAAGACTAGAGATTCAAAGACCGGGGTGAGAACCTGCTAGCTCAGAAAGGTTGAGTAGCAACTAGCTAACTTTCCTTGCTGGCATCTCCCAAAAGGAGCGCCATCCAATGATAGGGAATGTTCTTCTGTATGTTTGTTTTATTGGTTGATGAATAAAACACTGATTGGCCAGGCAGGTTGATAGGTAGGACTAGGAGACAAGGAGGATTCTGGGAAGTATAGGCAGAGAGGAGTCCTTATGAGATCCTAGGAAGTGGTGTAGCTGGACAGAAGCTGGCACTAACTAACAATAGCAGTGTGGAGGTTTGTGCAGACAAGCAGGAAGTGACGTAGCTGGGCAGAAAAAGAATATAAGCAGGGACAAACAGGAAATCACTCTCTTCTCTGTGGAGATGCTGAGCTGTTGCTATGTAGCAGGCAAAGGAGTTGCAGGTCTGGTAAGCCAAGACCACGTGGAAATACATAGATTAGTAGTTATGGGTTAAGAATAAGAAGCCCAAGTCACCAGCCAACAAATTTAAACTAATATAGCGTTCATGTGTTTCTTTGGGGCAGAGAAGGGCGGTGGGACCTGCCAGGCCAGAAAACTTCACATTTCACTTCAAATCCCTCCCTACTCCTTCTGGAGCATCTCTCTATCTCTCTCAGATGCCCTCTGAGGCTCTACAACTACTCTCTATCAAGTAGTAGATAACTCAGCCTCCTGACCCAAGGTTAATTTTATTTAATTAATGCAAATACAAACTTGGGGTTCACAGTATAATTGAATATCCCCCAAAAAGCTTGTGCAGCAAACATTTTATCAGCTGAGCCATCTCTCCAGTCCCAAACACTTTTTGAACTGAGGCATAATTCTTATAACATAAAATGAACATTCTTAACTGTGCAATTCGGTGGTACTTAGTAAATTCATAGTATGGAACGATCCTCTTTAGTCTTGATCACTGCATGTGTGTGAGGCATTCACTTCCAATCTCCCCTCACACCAGCTCCTGCTAATCACTGGGCTACTCTCTGTCTTGATGGGGTTAGTTTTCTGTATATTTCATGTGGAAGGAATCGTACGATGTGTTCCTTGGTGTTTGACTTCTTCCACTTAGCATAATGCTTTTGGTAATCAACAAAAAATATTATTAAATTCAAGGAAAGTAAAATGAAGAAAACAAAACATTCTTCAGTCCCAATCAGCTCTGATGAGACAGTGTGCAGTGTGGGCTAGCATTGCTAATGCCATTATCTCTCATATAAACAGGCTTATATAATGTGTACCTTTTGTCTTTCTACCAGTGTTCTATTTAATACTCTGTGTTCAGCTTGCTTTGCTGCTGTGTGTGGATTGCTTCTTTCTTTTTAGTAGAAATATAATGGTATTCTAGGTTGTCTGACAAACCTGTAGCAGGATAATCTTTTCTCTCTCCTCTCCCACTTAATTGCTAAATAAAATAATTTGCATTCTAATCTGCCCTGTGTGATATATCCTAAAATCCTGCTATTGGAGAAATAAATGGGGAAGGTTTGTATTTCTGTAGAGTTAGTATTATGTGACAAGACTTTGCAGGGAGACATAACCTCTCTCTCTCTCTCTCTCTCTCTCTCTCTCTCTCTCTCTCTCTCTCTCTCTCTCTCTCTCTCTCTCTCTCTCTCTCTCTCTCTCTCTCTCTCTCTCTCTCTCCTCAGATGGAGAGCCCACAACAAACCAAAGAACACATACCACCAAAGTCCAGCTTGGTGAACCAATGAGTTTTCTTGTTTTACAGAAATGTTGGTGAGGACTTACTTACAGGGTCAGAAATGACTCAAAGACAGTGCACTACCAAAGCCCACCCTGCATAGGTGACAGTTCATAAAAGCTGAAAACCTGGAACATACCTCACAACCTGCAGGCAGCTCAACAGTTGGGAAGTGTCTAATCCATGTGCCTCAGTTGCTGTGGGTGTTTTCCAGGCACCTCAGCTGGTCTCTGCTTCAGTCAGGATGCTTGTCTGGTCTTTGAGTCTCCTTTAAAGCTGGGCTCATAAGAGAGTGATGTCCAGTGGTCTTTACTGCTTCCTCTCAGGTAGGAAGGGGCCTAGTGAATCTGGTAGGCTCCCAGAACTTCCTGAAGTGATTTTTGAGTTGTTTACTTCCCACCTTAAATAGCTTCCCTGCAAGTTGGAGTGCTTCAATCTCAGAGGAAACTGCTACATAGTTGTCATCTTGGATGTTAGGATTTTCACACATCAGTCTGTTGTAAAGCCTTTTCCATCCTGCAGGGAAGCTGGTTAAATAACATGACATACACAACTCAAAATAACTCCAGGAAGTCCCTGAAACTGGCCAGATTCACTAGGTCCCTCCCTCCCTAAGAATACATAAAGAGGAAAGCCTGCAGGTAGTCACTGTCTGACAAGGCCAGGCTGGGAAAATAAGCAGAGCTCAGCTAACCTATGTTGCCTGGAAGAGGCTCCAACCAACCAGCTACCTGGAAAGGACATTCTTCAACACAATGAGCTACCTGAAGATTATGTGCTGTGTTCTGTGAGCCATCACTCATGCTGGGGTGGTCTTTGGTGATGCAGCTGTCTTTCTGTTCCTATAAGTAACCCCAATAAGACTTATTGGTGAAAGAAAATGTATGGATTCAGGAACTTAAGACCAAGTTCTCAGCATAAAGGAGATTTATTTGCCCCAGAGGAAGAGAGGGCAGGGAACAAGAAACAAAAACAGGAGATAGAGGATAAGGGAGAAGGGGGAGGGAACAAAGGAAAGGGCACAGAGATATTTGTCATGGGGAGACAAAGGACTGCCTCTGGATAGAGAGGAGACAAATGTGACTCATAGGCAAATGGTGGTGTATAAAGGTAAAATGGAAACCCATATTAGGATGAGGTGTTTAATTTTAAGTGGGCATGTTAATTAGGCTAGCTAAAAGGGGCCTTTGATAGCAGGACTTCAATACTTTGATAGCTGGACCTTGGTAGTCTACCTCAGAAGGAGGAAGTGGCCAAATAAGGGAATAGACTTTGGTGGCTAGCTTCAGGAATGTAATCCAGTGGTTTTTAGCAGAGGGAATCAGGGAGAAGGGCAAGGCCTGCCAGAGCCATGTTCAACATGTTTGAGCTGGCCAAAGTTCCTTCAGTTGGTTCACAAGTTGGACTTTGGTGGTATCTGTATTTTGCTTTGTTGTGGGTTCCTGTATGTGGGTGGGGGGAGTAGATGTGTGTGCATTGTGTCTCCCCAAGAAAAAGTCTGTCAAATAAAGAGTTAAAGTTCACTAAACATGGAGGCTGTTTCTAACTTGAGATTCATTTGATCTTGGAATCAAAGGCAAAATCAAGGCAGTGCTCAGGGATGCAGAGGAAAGTGCCCGAGACAGGTGCTCAGGAAGCCCGGACTCCATCTCTCTGCCACCAAGGCTGGATCTGGGCCTTTGCAATGTGATTTACTTATGAACTCAAGTTTCCTCATCTTTGAAATAAGGCTGATGAGCCAGGCCGTGGTGGCGCGCACCTTTAATCCCGGCACACAGGAGGCAGAGGCAGGCTGATCTCTGTGAGTTCGAGGCCACCCCGCTGTACAGAGTGAGTTCCAGGACAGGCTCCAAAGCTACAGAGAAACCTTGTCTTGAAAGAAAAAAAAAAAACAAAGAGAGAGAGAGAGACAGGGTCGATGAGCTGGGAGGTCATTGGTGACTCTTCCTCAGCTTCACAAGGACCGGACCCCCAGCCTGCTATGGTACGACCCCTTCCTCCCTCAGTTATCTCTGCTTGATTCAGTGGTAGCCACTCGTGACAAGTCAAGTCTGTCAAAATCTTTCTCTAGGACTTTTGAATGTGAACCACAGAATGTATGAACAGTTCCTCTCTTGTGGTGGGGGCCTGTGAGAAGTGAAACTCGGTAGCCATTGGTAACCGTATTATCTGTGTAGTGAGGTACTAATGCAGATAGGACAAAGATTGGGTTCCTTGTCCCATGGGGAAGTCACATAAAAAGGAGCGACCTCTAAATATGATATTTGGATTGTGTCCTGGAACAGAATCCAGAGTATTAAAAAAGAAGAAAAATGAAGCTTCCAGTCATTTCATGTGTCCACTTGACCACACCCAGTTCTGGGATGTCTGTGAAAGTGTTTCTGGGTGAGGTTAACATTTGAACGGATACATAAGCAAAGCAGATAGTCCTCCCCGGTGTGAATGGAAGGCCTGAAGTGACCCAGAGGGACTCTCCATCCCTTCAGGCTTGTTCTTGGGTCAGGCCCGACATCACGGGCCCTCCTGGGTCTCCAGGTGGCCAACTCTTTCAAACCATTTTACAGCATGCCATTGCTTCTGCAGACCCATGTCCCTGAGTCCAGTACTCAAAGGCGGAGCCAGGAGGGTCACATGCTTGAGGCCAGCCTGTGCTACATAGTGAGACCCTGTCTCAAAAGCCAAGGGCCTGTAGCTCAGTGGCAACAGTTTAGTACCATGTGCAGAGCCTCAGGTTCTGTCCCCAGGGCTGCCAGTTGACTAGGAAGGGCTACTGGTGACTTTCAAGTCTTTTACACGTGTTCTTCTTATGTTTAACTTTTTTTTTTCTTCTATGCCACACCTTTAAAGTACAGTTAGGCTGTAATGCAACACCAAATTAGTTCAAGAGATGGTTCATGAAGAAGACCACACATCTTAAAGACCAGGCCTCTTCTTCACTCCTACTGGAACTTTCCTTTCTCTCTGAGTGAGTACAGTGGACTTTAATGATGCCATACTGTAATGGTTAACCTTGGTTGCCAACTTAACACACTTGGGAGGAGTGAACCGCAGTTGCAGAGCAGGCTCCATCATGTTGGCCTGTGAGCGAGTCTCTGGGGCACTTTCATGATTGATGATTGGTGTGGGAGGGTCCAGCTCCATGAGGGTGGTACCACTCATGGGCAGGTGGTCCTGGTACATGAGAAGGCATGCCTAGTATGTGCAGGGGGAGCAAGTCAGTGTTCCTCCATGGTTTCTATTTCAGTTCCTGTCTCGAGCTCCTGCCTGGCTTTTCACAATGGTGGAGTGTGACCTGTAAGCCAAAGACACCCTTTCTCTCCTAGTTGCTTTTGCTTATGATGCTTGTGACAGCAACAGAGAAACAGAGACAGGTGCCTGGAATGTGAAGAACCTGCCCATGATGTGCTTTGGAGGGTCATGGAAGGGGTTTTGAGCTTTGGAGTGGTAAAGTGGTTGAACAGTTAGACCTTAGTCTGCTGTTCTGTGGGAACTTGGAAGATGAGAATGTTGGAAGAGATGCAGCTGGTGGAGGCCTGGGTCGTGAAGTTTCAGATAGAAGCAAGGGCTCTATGGGGGAATTTGTATAATATATTTGAATTAAGAATCTTTAGAAGTGAAACCTTTGCTTTGATACATGGTCCTCAGTAATGTTCCGCACTCTACTAATTGACCTACATCCCCAGACCTTCTACCAATTGACCTACATCCCCAGACCTTCACAGGGTTTTCATAAGACTTCAAGTGTGTGTGTGTGTGTGTGTGTGTGTGTGTGTTTATAAATTGCCCCTCAAAATTTTATAACATAGATTTCCATGCTTAAAAGATTACTCATTTTCAGTGGGTTTGTAAGGGGGGGGTGCTATTTAAAAATAAACATTGGGCCAGTGAATTGGCTCAGTAGGTAAGGGGCCCTGCTTCAAGTCTGATGACCTGAGTTCAATCCCCAGAATCTACATGCTAGAAAGAGAGAGCCAGTGCTCACCAAGTTATCCTCTGATCTCCACAAGGATGCCATGGCACAATACCTCTCCTAAATAAATAAAAAATAGATAAATAAAATAAAAATTAAGCTGGGTATGGTGGCATATTTGTGTAATGCTAGCACTTGAGAGGTAGAAACAGGAGGGTCATGAGTTTAAGGTCCTCCTTGTCTACATATTAAGTTCAAGGGTAGCTGGGACTACATCAAAGCTGTCTCAAAACTCCACATGAGCTGGGTATGGTGGCTCACACCTTTAGTCTTAGCACTGGGGAGTCAGAGGCAGGTGGATTTCTGTGGGTGCCAGGCTAATCTGGTCTACATAGCAAATTCCAGGCCTGCCTGTGCTACATGGTAAGACTCTGTCTCAAACAAGCAAGCCTCTAAGCAGGATAAACACATGTGCTGACGAACATGTGCTAGAAAACACGGCCGTGTTCCAAGCCACCCCTTTCCCCTTCTGCTGCTCCCCCTCTGGGCTTCTGTAATATCTCCCTGGGAATTAAAGAAAAATAATTTCTCATTATGAGGCTATAATTTTAGCTGAGGCTGGCCTGAAATTTTCCATGCAGCAGAGGCTGGCCTTAAACTTGGGATCCTCCTGCGTCTATCTTCTGAGCGCAGGGATTACAGGCATGTACAACCACGCACCACTTTCCTGGGATTCTTGCAGTTGTCTTTTGATTTGGTTCCCAGGGACTCCTAGTAAGTACACTAAGCTCCGTGTGTCTTCCGAGCCTAGGATCCTGTTGGTTGTTTGCTTGCAATTCTCCTATGATACAGACCTGTATGTCTTGTTCCTCCCTTTAGTAAAGCCCTTGCTGAAACCTAACACCCTTAGCAACCTCTCCCTCATCTATTGCAATGGTATCCTACTATCCTGCCACTCCCTATTCATTGGCCTGCGTTGTTTTCTTCATAGCATCTCTCTCATCCTGGCATTTTATTACACATCTTTTTTTTTTTTTTTTTTTTTTGGTTTTTCGAGATAGGGTTTCTCTGTGGTTTTGGAGGCTGTCCTGGAACTCACTTTGTAGACCAGGCTGGCCTCGAACTCACAGAGATCCGCCTGCCTCTGCCTCCCGAGTGCTGGGATTAAAGGCGTGCGCCACCAACGCCCGGCTTACACATCTTTTTTTTATTATCTGCATCTTTCTCCATGAAAACAAGGACTTACTTCGTTACTTCTGAACCCCAACACCCAGCACAGGCCCCAGATCCGTCAGTACGTGTCAGTGAAGAAAACCGACTGGGTGGCTTGGGAGAGCAAGGGCAGAAGGTGTGATCTGGGCTTCGTTTCTGCTGCTCCATGTGACTGATTCTGGAATGCTGGAGCAGTGCCAATGAATAGTCCTCTGGCTGGTGGAGGGAGGGGGTCCCAAAAGAACTTCTAAGGGAGCCAGGATGAGACCTGACTCATGTGGGGTACCTGTTGGTATAACCCGTTCCCTCTGGTCCTTTCTCACTGACCTCTCCACAGCCTTGGCAGCCTCCTGCCTTCCTAATTCCTCCCCGCTGGACCCTTTAAGTGCGGCTGAACCTGGGCCTGACCTCTCCATGCTTTGCTCAGTTCCTTGATTTAATGGGAATCTTTCAATGGAGGAGTGGAGCCAAGAACAATGGCGCAGAGCACCTGCTTCCTGACCTTTCAGAAAGCTCAAGGGTGTGGGGCAGGAAGTCTCACTACAACTGCCCGGTGCCCGTCCTCCTCCGCAGTTCTGGGCTTCGCGATCCCCCTTCTCAGCCTGCCAGAGTTCTCTGAATCAGACCATCCACTCTGTTCTCGCGAGATTTGAAAATTGGTTTCGTGAATTTATTTCCATGGTATCTTGTTGAGGGCAAAATTTCAGCTTATTGGATTTTAATTTTTCTTTTGTAACAAGATTAGCACATGGCTTTTAAAGAATATTTGCCTTGAATTTGAAGTCATTTTGGAAGAATAAGTATTATATAATCGTGATATTTATTGACCTGAGATTATCTAAAGTTTTATAGTAATTTATTAAGCAGCAGTAGGTGTTGTGTCAAGAGTTTTTACAATATGTCATAATTCTGTCACACAGACCATATTAATTAGCTCTTATTGTATGCCTGTTAGCCTGTTAAACACCCCTTACATAAACACACACACACACACACACACACACACACCAATTTCACTTAATTTTCTCAACCCTATAGCAAGGGTAACATTGTTGTTCCATTTTGCAGATAGAGAAACTGAGGCTTTGAGAACTATGCTAGTTTGCTGTGCATAGTGTGAGGGGAAGTACAGGCAAGCAGTCTTTAATTAACAAAATTGATTTTCCAGTCTTTTGAAGCTAAAAGTCCAAAGTCAAGGACTCACGGGCTTCTGACACAGCATCTTGTGTTTTCTTGTTTCAGGTAGCTTATTCTCTGCCAGGATGGCTTTCTGATACCGCTTTCTCTTCTAGCTACTCCGATACAATCCAATTACAACCTGTATCGAAACAGGCTCTTACTATATAATCATGGCCAGTCTGGAATGCATTGTGTATGTAGACCAGACGGCTTCAATTTCACAGGATGCCCCTACCTCTGCCTCCTGGGATGTTGGGATGAAAGGTGCAAGCCACAACTCTCAGTTACACATTTCTTTTTAGTAAGTCTTTCTCTTTTTCTGCTTCAGCCCTCCACGAAGGCCCCTCTTGTCCACCCGTTCTCACTAGTCAAATGCAGGAGCGAGTGGGGCTAACTTTGCACCTGTAGACCTGCTCCTGTCATCTGGCTTCTGCATCTCCCACGTGGTCAGAATCCCTGGGAAGCTTGCACGCATGAGCCTTCCAGGGTCTCACTTTTGGTGGGCCCGATTTTGAGAAGTACCCTCCATTCCTAGTGACCGTGCTCAGGGGACCGGTCATTGACTCACTTGGTCTAGGTGATTGTGGGTGTGAAGAATGCCAAAGCTACGCGCTAACTCACGTGTGTCCCTGTCTCAGTCTTTGGAATTCTCACTTCTCTGCCCTAGCTCACAACTAGTTGCCACTCCGGTGCCTGGTTCTGGGGTTCCCCCTCCCACTTGTCTTGTCTAGGGACAGATGCGTGCTCTCAGCCCCATGCAGCGGCGATGCATGCTAATGGTTTTCTAGCCCTAGTTCTGATGCTGTGAATTGACTCACACCGATTATGATGGCATGGTGGAGAAGGAGCCCTATAGAAGTTGGTGGGGATGCTCTTGACTGTGGAAGTTGGGTGATGTGACATTAAACTATTTTATTTTTTAATTAATTAATTTTAAAATTTCATTTTACATTCCAACCAATATTTTCTTTCCCACCTTTCCACCTGACATACCTCGCCCTCCCTTCCCAACCTCCCCCATCCATTCCTCCCAACAGGTAAGTCTACAGCACAGTTTGGCACAATAAGTTGGGGCAGGACCAAGTCCCCTCCCCTCTGTGTTAAGGCTGAGCATGGCATCCCACCACAGGGAATGGGCTCCCACAAGCTAGCTTATGCACCAATGATAGATCCTAGTCCTACTGCCAGCATCCCCTCAGATAGCCCAAGCTTCACAACTGTTTCCCAAATATGTAGGACCTAGTTTGACATTAAACTATATTTTTATTTATTTGTTTGTGTGTTTATTTGTTGGTTTTTCAAAATAGAGTCTCTGTGCAGTCCTGGCTGTTCTGGATCTCACTGTAGACCAGGCTGGCCTTGAGCTCTGAGATTCCCTATCCCTTTTCCTCCTGAGTGTTGGCATTAATGCTGATGTTCCACCATGCTAGGTTTAGTGCCCTTAAGTTCTTAACTTCAGTCAGTACATGGCTGGGTAGTTTCAATCTCTTTGGACCTCCACTTTCTAGCCTGTAAAATGGGTTGGGAATGTTTGCTGTGTGTATGCCTCAGAGAAGGTGAATGGGAAGAATGATACAAAATCGCATCTCACCTTAAAGGTGTGTGCTGTAAAGAGACATAATGAAGTTAGTAGCAGTAATGTCACACATGGTAAGATTTGAGTACTTTTATATCGATTGCATGCAGAAGAGGGGCAGATGGGGAAGACAGAAGACAATCTTCATTGAAAACTTTTAAACGTGTTGAAACTGCTGTGGTCCAATGGAAGCTGACCACCTGCCCGCAGGTTGAGAACCGCTGCTCTAGTCTGCGTTTAAGATAAACCCATGCTTCACGTTGTAGGGGCCAACTTAGTTTACTCACTCGTTCACATACACTCATTGTCAAGAGAGAACTAGTTACAGAGAGCTGCTGGTGGTCTCACACTGGTCGGCAGAGCA
The DNA here is from genome assembly GCF_017639785.1 of Mesocricetus auratus. Classification (NCBI taxonomy): domain Eukaryota; kingdom Metazoa; phylum Chordata; class Mammalia; order Rodentia; family Cricetidae; genus Mesocricetus; species Mesocricetus auratus. The sequence continues at coordinate 23,484,222 of NW_024429182.1, read as the reverse complement.
CTGGCTGCTGCTCTGATTGCTTTAGAGGAGGCTGCAGAGCTCTCACTGGGGTGACTGAGCACGAGAGTGTGGGAAACCCTGCACAGTGCCGCCTTGGCACTCAGACCTGGAATCCGCTCTTCCTGGACAGAACTGCCGAGCGCGCCCTCTAGAGGTCTATTCACTAGTGTTACTACACCAGGCTCTGTCTTTAGCAGTGACAGGCTGCACACAGTAGGAGTCTACAGTATTAAATGTGCCACAAGATTTGAAGCAGGCCTTTCCCGAGCCGGTGGTGTGCAAGGGAAATGCCTCGTAGATAGGGCTCACAATAGGGATATCCTCTCTGGATACCCTGATTGGGGCAGCAACGCTTAGGAAAGGGCAGAGCTTTTGAGGTATTTTAAAAGAGATTAACACTTATTGTAGGGGCGCTAATCACCCAGCAGAATAATCAAGGGCCAAGCTACAAGGTGTTAACAAAAAAGATTAGAGAATTGGTGTGTGAATATTCAGAACTGGGACTGAGGAACCTGGGTACACAACAGGAAAAAAAAAAAAAAAAACAAACAAACAGAAGTGACTAGTTTCCCTGAGCTCAGGGATCATCATAAAACTATTAAATGCCCAATGTTGCCACAGGCTTGGTTTATTTCAGGAACACAATAAATATTAGATATGACCACCTCTTTTGTTTATTAAAGTTCCTAAATTCCTTGTTTGGGATATTAAGACGACCAGAGAGAAAAAACAAAACAAAACTTTTTCTTTTTTTTTTTTTTTAAGGAAAGTAGAGGAGAGTCTAGCTCATTTATTTCTTTAAAAAAACTGAGGAATAATTTGCCTGCAGGAATTGATCACTCCTGAACGAATGGTTTCCAGAACTTTTGCTATCAAGGTGGCGGTTGCTCAGATCATTTTCGTTTTCTTTCTGGAACGAGTCAGAGCACCGAATAACTAAGGACCGAGAACTTGAAAATGAAATTAGAGCTCAGGAGGAAATGGTTTGATGTCCAAATCACTAGGGCCGTATGAGATGGTTTTCTAGGAAGCTGCTGTTTGCAGAGAACACAGTAAGAGGGCGGTGGGGTGGGCAGGCACGGGGGTGGGGGGGTGGGGGGTGGGGGGTGCCACCTTTCAGGTGAGGAGGCTTCTCAGAGCAAGGGAACCTCTGAGAATGAAGTGTTAATTTTAATAGACAACAAAAAGAACAGAACAAGTCCAAAGGAGAAGTTTTTTTTAGAAGTAAATAGTGTATTCGGTGTAGTTAACAAGAAAAAAGATGTTATTTAAATTGGCCAGAGCAGTTTGAGAGTTGAGTCTTTCTTGTGCTGAATTGAGGAAGAGGAGGGCAAGAACATTTGCTGGGCTTTGCTAGGCTATTGAAGGGCAGGGAGGGGTAATTGCTGACCATTGTAGAAGTTTCTTTGGCCAAAATTGAGAGCAGCACTAATCTATGGGAATAAAGCTAAATATTTAGAAAGCATTTTGATAGTATGTCCATTTAGTAAGACAACAGTAGAAGGGTCTTTATGGCCTACAACCTTCCTAGCCATAGGCTTTTGACTAGGTTTGCAGTACCAAACATGAATTCCCTCAAGTACAACAGGCTTCAAATCCAAGCTCAAGTAGTTGGTTGTCCCCATAACCTTCATACGACTGTCTTCCCAGGGGATGTATCCTGCCTGGAATGTCCGTAGTGTAGCATTCAGGATTTGGAACTGGATCACTAAGGGTTTTTCTCCCCCAGCAGTCCACATAGCAAGTGGTACTAGGAAAACTAGCCACAACGAGGAAGTTAGGAGCCGTTTTGACGCCTTTGCCTTTGGTCTCCTCCTTAGAGGATGGTACTGCTATCACTGGTTTTATATGTGAATGATTGTGAGTATCCAGAAATGTAACTTTGATAGTTCAAAAACTAGTAAGGACTGGGGATATAGCTCAATGGGAGAGAGTTTGCCTTGCACAGTTAGGGTCTTGGGTTCCATTCCGAGTACTACAGAAAAACAACAATAAATCAGTGACACATATTTCTTTCAATATGCTTTTCTTGTTAACATTATGACTTTGTAGACAGATTTATCAGCCTCATTTTTTTAAAAGAAACTGACCTAAGGCTATTTAACTATTTCCCTATTGATGATGATTTAGGATGTTTTTAATTTACTACCATTATTGTGAGAAAATGATCTAAGAAAGTGTCTTTTTCTAGTGATGAAAAGTATATCACTTGCAGAAAGCAGATGGCATACCTGTCAGAGACTGGAAAATTAAGTAAGTTATTTAAACTGTATGACTCAGGGTCAATGCTGCTACCTCTCTGACTCCCTCTGAGCTACACCAAATCCCCCTGGGCTTCTCAAAGTAAGCTCTCACAAGTATTCTCTACGAAGATACACATTCACTTTTCACAGACCCAAAACTTGATGGGAGGCCAAACAGAAAAAGAACAGTTTTCTGTGGCTTGGAGAGAGAGAGAGAGAGAGAAAAAAAAAAAAACATCAATGACGCGGGGGTGGGGCTGTCGCACACCTGGCAGAGTGCTTGCTGCTTGCCTAGCACGCTTGAAGCCCTGAGTCCAGTCCCCTGCACTGCATGAACTGGGCAGAGTGACCCAGACAAGTCATCTTTGCATTTGGGAGGTAAAAGCAGGAGAATCAGAAATTCAAGGTCTGGTTACAGAGAGAGCTGGAGGCCAGCCTGGGCTACATAAGGGTGTGTGTGTGTGTGTGTGTGTGTGTGTGAGAGAGAGAGAGGGGGGGGGGGGGAAGTATGGGAGTGGGGAGAACAACATTTGGAAAATGCCCTGAAATTCTACTCATACTTTTTAAGTCCTTCAGGTGCTTAGGAGCCTCGTGATAGATACTGGAGCTCCTTGATGTCCTGAACCTGCTCTGTCCTCTTGTCTCGTTTCTGGCGTGTCCCAGGCTGCATAGTTGCTCAGTACCTCAGTCCCCCTCAGGGGAGAGCTATCTGATAGCTCATATCCACTCTGTATCGCTGTGATGAAATTATGTTATTTTAACTTAGAAAAAGGCTATTTTCGTCCATCGTTCAGAGACTAGATCTCAATGTAGGACTGTCTGTTGCTTTCTGCCTCTGGAAATCTATGTGTTACAGTAGGATGTATGGTAGGAAAAAATAAAACCACTCAAGTCATGAGCTAGGAAGCAAAAGGAAGAGTGCTAAAGCCTCATAGTCCCTACCTCACTCAGGTCCTGTCACCTAAGGACCTCTTAGTAGGCCCCGCCTCTCAGCGGTCCACAGCAGGCCCCAGCATCTCTACTCTGCTGCTGTAGCCCCATTTGTGTTGCTGTGATAAAACACTGATCAAAACCAGCTTGGGTAAGAAAGTGTTTATTTGGCTTATACTTTCAGGTCAATGAAGGATGTCAAGGCAGGAACAAGAAGATGTGTTTACTATTCTGCAAACCAATACCCATGTATTGATCAGAGTGTTTAGTTGACAGCTAAAGTTAACTAGGATACTTGGGGAAGCAAACTCCCAAGGACCTTTGAGGGATCCTACTCATATTCAGGCCATTGCACCATTAATGACAGTAACCAACAGTCTTTTTTAAAAAATATTTTTTAAATTTAAATTTAAATTAGAAACAAGGTTGCTTCACATGTCAATTCCAGGTCCCTCTCCATTTCCCTCCCCTCCTCCCGTGTCCTCCCACCAATCCCCCCCATATCCCTTCATTTCCCCAGGGAGGGTGAGGCCCTCCATGGGGGTATCCATAGTCTGTCATTTCATCCAGGGCAAGGCCTAGACCCTCCCTCAAGAGTTCAGGGTGAGAGTGCATCTCTCATTGTTGGATGGGAGTCCAAAGTCCCTGGATAAATACTGAAGTAACCAACAGTATGGAAGAGCTACACATTAAATAATATATATAATTGACAATTCTCTATTCTCTTTGTCCTTGAATTTAACAGTCATTTAATGCATTTATTCCCTGGGCCATCAAGATAGCTCAGTGACTAAAAGTGCTGTTGTACAAACAAGAAGACCTGAGTTCAATTCCCACATCCTGTGGTTGAGGAACTGAACTGGCTTCTGACTTCCACATGTACACTGTGGCACCTGCATGCACACGCACACACACACACACACTCACACTCACACTCACACACACACTCACACACTCACACACACACTCACACACACTCACACACACACTCACACACTCACACACACTCACACACACACACTCACACACACTCACACACACACTCACACACACTCACACACACACTCACACACACACACTCACACACACACTCACACACACACACTCTCACACACTCACACACACACTCACACACACACTCACACACACTCACACACAGAGAGAGAGAGAGAGAGAGAGAGAGAGAGAGAGAGAGAGAGAGAAGTAGAGAGGAAGAGAGGGAGATACAGATACACAGAAAGAGAGAGAAGAGAGTGTCAGACACAGACAAACAGACGGACACACACACACACACTCACACACACTCACACACACTCACACACACACTCACACACACTCACACACACACTCACACACACTCACACACACTCACACACTCACACACACTCACACACTCACACACACACTCACTCACACACACTCACACACACTCACACACACACTCACACACACACACTCACACACACACACACTCAGAGAGAGAGAGAGAGAGAGAGAGAGAGAGAGAGAGAGAGAGAGAGAGAGAGAGAGGCACTAATATATAAAATTTAAAGTAAATGTACTGTAGACCATACACAGGTTAGGCTCTGGTCATACCAAGGTGAATTTGAGCTCATGATGTCTAAGGATTATTCTAGACGGTTTTTTACAAAGTCCTTCTTTTTGACTATTTGGCAGTCATGGCAGTAGTCATTGGGGTGATGGTAAGAGAAAAGCATTATAAAAAGGAGGCATTTCAGGGTCTACTTACTATAGTATTTAAAAATAGTCCTGAATAAAATTTTACTGAAAGGTACCAGTCTACCAAAAGGTAATCAGAATATGAAGCATACAAATTTCCTCCAAATCTTAGTCTAAGGTTTTTTTTTTAGCTAAACAATTAGTGTTCACTTCTTTTTACTTTTTAAGGTAAGGTTTGTCACCCAGGTTGACTTCAGCCTTCTGAGTGCTGGGATTTAATATATATATCTGGAATTGTCTATAGAATTTCTTCCCTTCTCTGCTGCTTCTGTCTTCTGTGACTAATCTAGGCCATGGGGATTGTTCTCATATCACAACACAGCTGCCCTTCGTTTCAGCTGGGGAACAAACTCGGCAGACGGTCCAGCCCATGGAGTACTGAGTCTCCTAGAATGAAACACCACACCTTATTTGTGAGCCAGGGCTCGAGCAGAGCAGAGCACATGGGTGACAACTTCTCCACTCCAACATTTGGTAAAACATCTCTTTGTGCAGAATAGATATTATAGCAAAGTAGGCCATTTGGCATCATACTACCCTAAGACATTTTGAAATAGGCTTCCCCCTCCTCCCCTCCACATTGAGCAGACAAGCTCAGCACCTGCCCTGAAAACATTTTAAGTTAGTGAGTCATTAGGCTATGTTAAGAGGGCTAATCTTGTGTAAAGCTGCTCCTGCCAACAAAACAAAAAGGCTTCCATGACCACAACTCATTTCAAGGAAAGAGTAAACACTTTAGCCAGGGCTGTGCCCTAATTCAGCAAATTTTATTTATGTCCAAATGCAGTGGTATTGGCAATGGAGAGCAATTCAGAAGTCATAACCAAGAGGATCGTTGTGTGGGGCCCTTAAAGTTCCCTATAAATTTCCGCTGGTGACCTTACAGCCACTGCTTGACCACACAGCCAAATATTTGTATTAGGTGTTCCTGGGTTTAACACACTAATTAAAAAGATGGCATTCTTTGACTCCCTCTCAAATCATTTGACTTCTAATCTCTCTCTGGGAAAGGCTGCTGGAACTAAGAGTGTGTTTTCTAAAGACACACTTTACTGTGTTGCAATAAATCCAGGGCCTGGGGCATTAATGCACCTGAAGTGCTCTTACCGTGGCTGTGGTGAAGATCATCCTTCAGGCCTGTTGCAGAGAACTTTACTTCGAGGGTTATAAATCCTCTGATGAATGACTATAATGGGAAAAGCTTCACCAAAGGAAACATGGACTTCAAACATAGTTAAATGCATTGGGCAGAATGGAGGCCATGACACTCTGGGGGATTCAGTCAGAGCACTTGTCTCTGGCGAGGTCGAATGGTCGGCTCTGAGATGTACACAGGCGAAAATAAGATGCCTAAGATGCCAGAGGGAATCTCTCCCCAGCCCCTAAAACAATGCATTTCTCTTTCTCTCTGTAATCCAGGCCATGGTAGGGACCACAGAGACACTTGCATGGCAAGCTGAGGGTTTGAGCCCCAGCACCATGAAAGCTGGCCATGGTGGCTAAGCCTGCAATCCAAATATACAGGGGCACAAAGTAAGAGAGCCAGGAATTCAGGATCATCCTTGGCTACACAGTGTGTTTGAGGTCAGCCTGGGCTATGTGAGAGCACGTCTTAATAAAATGCAATCTGAGGACTCCAGCACAGTAATACCAAGAAACCAATATAATACAAACATTTCCAGGGCTAATGTCATTCCTACTGGTTCAGTGATGATGGGGCCAAGGAAGTGAGTGGGCTCAGAATTCATATTTTAATTTTTAATATTGATGATTAGCTTGTTTAAAAATAACAACAGGAAGATTATTACACATTAATACAGATATCTTGTGAAAATAGATATATTTTCCAAAATAGCAAATAATTGTGGGGATAGTGATGTCTTTTATATAGTTTCCAAGTATCTTTACTGTCTGTCCTGACAGACAACAGGAACTCCCTCTTGCCGGCTCTGCACTGGACCTGCTGGGATAAGCTGTTTTGGGGAAAATCCACTCTTAGACAAATACATAGTGGGAAAAAGAATGCTGTTTTAATGGCATTTTCAGGCTTTTGTGATTTGAGGAAGAAGGTATTTTATTAAAACTTGGTAAGTAGAAGCTTGGGACAGGGTAACAGCATCATGGAATATGAAATCATATTGTTGGAATGCACATACTGGAATCTACATTTTTAAGACTGGCTACTTATAGATGGTGGTGGTGCATACTTTTAATCCATGAACTCGGGAGGCAGAGGCAGACAGATCTCTGTGAGTTCGAGGCCAGCCTGGTCTACAGAGCAAGTGCCAGGACAGGCTCTAAAGCTACACAGAGAAACCCTGTCTTGAAGGGCAAAATAAAAACAAATAAACGAAAAGACTGGCCACTTACTGAGGCGCTTACAGAGCAGAGTTGCTCAAACATTTTCCAAGAGAGCAGTGGATGGGATGGATGACTCGTCAGCATTGAGACCATATGAACTCTGGACACTGACTGTGGCGGCTCATCTCAGCCCTCATCATCGTAAACCTTCTTACAGTCTACCTCTGCTGTTTTCTCCCACACCTCATCTCTGTCTCAAATAGCATTTCTCCTTAGCCTTCAGAATTAAATGCTATTCTTGCCCCTTGCTTCGGTCTTTGGCTGCTTCTTATTCTTTCCTGTGGCCTGCGTTGTGGATATGGCAGGGTTTAAACCTTGGACTAATTTCTTTATTTTATGCCTGGTTTGACCTGAAACACTGTCACAGTACCAACCTTCTGTGAGGGACAAAGTTACATTTTATGTTTTAGTTGCTATACCTTAGAGATCCATGAAACAGAAATGCCTCTGATCTGCCCAAGGGCCCATAGTTTCTGAAATGCTGGAGGCCACATGTTTTCATTCCCTAAACAAGTGTGTTTGCCCCATCTGCACTGAATGTGCTTGATCACATGTGGGCAGGAGGTACATAGGCAGGAAATATGTCAGGATACATGCTTGCCCCTGATTGGACCTGATGGGAAATACAATGAATTATGGGGTTTCCTTCTTAAGCTCTTGCTGTACCTGATTCTGGGCCATTTCCTGGGTACCTGAGTGTGGACCTGGCCAAAGCCCATCCACCTGGCCAGTATTTAATTAAAGCTTGCTTCAAATTTGGCTTCAAACTGTGGTAGTTGTCCTATTCTGGATCGGTGAGGTTAACACTTCACCTTCATGCAGATAACTCCGGAATCTATATCTGTATCCCTGACCTCTGACCTGAGTTTCTGCCTCTTATCTCTGTCTGTCCACCACAGAGGATTTCTTCCTGGATTTCCCACCACCACATACCCAGAGCTGGCTTTCCCAGGCTCCTGTTTGTAAGAAGGGGTATGTGCATGGGGGCGTGGTGTGTGTGTGTGTGTGTGTGTGTGTGTGTGTGTGTGTGCATGTGGTGTGTGTGTGTGAGAGAGAGACGTGTTCTTGCTTCCACTGACAACAATGAGTGTGGTAGCTACAACACTGTAACTACCTGCTCCGTGTCAGGCGCTTCACATCACGGCCTTAATACCTCACCACAGTCTTGGGGGAGGGGAATTGTTTGCACTTTTACCTGGCAGGAAACTGAGGCACAAAGAAATTTAACAGCTTGGCCTCTATGACACAATTACTAAGTGGACATGACTGTCTATCCCAAAGCTTGTGTGTTTGCCATTCTGTCCATAACTGCCAAAACACTTTTACTCACAGTTAAATTTCCTGAAAGATGGGAAAGGGGGCAGCAGCTATCTCTGTGAGTCCTTGGCGTTTGGAGTGATCTTTCTTTATAGATGAAGCTTGCTAAGTAATAGGTGGTGACTGAATATGGGAGCTTGGATTCAGGCAGACCTGAGTTCGCTCCTACTGCCATTTTCAGTGGAGTGAGGGGAGAATTAGCCATCTGGGTCTTATCTGTGTGTGAAAACACATACACCTTCCTTTCAGGAGTATTGGAAGGAACAAATGAAATACCATTTGTTAAGAATCAACCCTGGTAGTCTGATGTGGTAGTATACTCCTATAACTCCAACATTCGAAAAGTAGAGGCAGAAGGATCAGAGGTTCAAGGCCAGCTTCAGAGGGCAACCTTGGTCACATGAGACCCATTTTCAAAACAGAAAACAAAAAAGTCCTAACTATTTGGAAAGAAGAGAGGATCTGAGGGAAGTGGGAGGGAAAGTATGTAGAAGGCTGACTGTCAAAATGCTTTGTATGTGTGCATGAAAATGGCATGGTTCTGTATGAGTTATACATGCTAATAAAGTATTTAAATCTACCCAAAATACCCATCCACTAGTAAGTGGATTTATGGGACATGATACATCCATATGATGGAATATTATCTGATGATAAAGGAGAATGAATTCTGCTACAGGCTACAATATGCATGAGCCTTGAGAATATGCCAAACAAAAGAAGCTAGACATAAGAGCCATGCCTTGTTCCATTTCATGTTAAGTTTTCAGAAAAGAAATAATCAGTAAAATCGCAAAGTAGGTTAACGGTTGATTAGTTAGAGGCGGGACTGCTAATTAGGGGTGGGGGTGATGAGCAGACTATAAAGTCACATGGACTATTGGCTACCCAACTCTGTGTCTGTTAAAGTCCACTGAAGCATACACTGTAATTGGAAGAGGTACACCGTATATGAATTACATCTCATTAAAATGGTTAAGAAGTAGAATGAATCTCAAATGCTCTGCACATCGTTGGTGCTTAACCAATTCTTACTGAAGCTTTGCCTCCCTTGCCTGGTTTGCTCCAGCGACAGCTGACATCTGTCCCTTCTTAGCATGTCCCGACTGAAGTGCAGCCATTGTCCTCTGCCTGCCCCTGGTAAACATTTGGTGGACTTGTTTTGCCTTTTCCTTGGAAGTGTTTGAAGATTTGTGGGCTGTCTGCCTGCTGCTCCTTATGGTTTGGCTTCTGTTTGCTCCTGGACTACCCAGAATGTGTTGTGGGTCACAGAAGTGGCCAGACCACCTTCCTCCCTTCCTAATCAACAGACACTTGGTAGGTGACAACCCTGTAAGAGGACATCACGAGGCATTTTGGGTGAAGCAGGAGACGGAAGCAGACTCGGCCCATAGCTGTGAGACTCTGACTGGGTTAGGATACATAGGATCTAGATGTAAAACCACAAAGGAGACATAATACAAGTCTGCTAAGTGTTCAAGTGTGCAGTTCTCATTTGGGTGCCAACGAAGTACACTTGGTCCTGAGGGTGTAAGAACTTTGTGTTGATAGAAGGATGAGGTGTGTGAGCCAAGGCTAGAAATGGGCCTTCCCCTTCCTGCTCTGTGCATTGAGCATATATTACATGCTAAGGTCTAGAAATGGGCCTTCCCCTTCCTGCTCTGTGCATTGAGCATATGTTACATGCTAAGGTCTAGAAATGGGCCTTCCCCTTCCTGCTCTGTGCATTGAGCATATGTTACATGCTAAGGTCTGGCTTGTTTTACTTTTAAAGCATTAAGACTGAGCCAGGTTGGTGGTGCATGTCTTTAATCCCAGCACCTGGGACGTAGAGGCAGGTGGGTCTCTGTAAATTCAAGGCCAGCCTGGATTACATATTGAGTTCCAAGTGAGACCCTGCCTAAAAAACAAACAAAAACACAAGATTAAGTCCAGCCCTGTAGAAATTTACAGCTGTGGGAGGTCGGACACACAGAAATTCCTGGGAGTCCATGAACATAGTAAAACCTGGATAAAGGAGTTTGAAAGGACCACAGCGAGCTGATGTGTGGACTTGCTGGGCTCAGGACAGTTTCCTGTCAGGAGGTAAGGAAGCAGGCAACAGAAAGTTTCAAGGCCAGCCACTGTACATGTTGTAGAGAGGGCAGAGGCCAGCCTCGGTGCATGTTGTAGAGAAGGCAGAGGCCAGCCTCGGTGCATGCTGTGAAGAGGGGCAGAGGCCAGCCTCGGTGCATGCTGTGGAGAGGGGCAGAGGCCAGCCTCGGTGCATGCTGTAGAGAAGGCAGAGGCCAGCCTCGGTGCATGCTGTGGAGAGGGGCAGAGGCCAGCCTCGGTGCATGCTGTGGAGAAGGCAGAGGCCAGCCTCAGTGCATGCTGTGGAGAGGGGCAGAGGCCAGCCTCGGTGCATGCTGTGGAGAGGGGCAGAGGCCAGCCTCGGTGCATGCTGTAGAGAAGGCAGAGGCCAGCCTCGGTGCATGCTGTGGAGAGGGGCAGAGGCCAGCCTCGGTGCATGCTGTGGAGAGGGGCAGAGGCCAGCCTCGGTGCATGCTGTAGAGAGGGGCAGAGGCCAGCCTCGGTGCATGCTGTGGAGAGGGGCAGAGGCCAGCCTCGGTGCATGCTGTAGAGAAGGCAGAGGCCAGCCTCGGTGCATGCTGTGGAGAGGGGCAGAGGCCAGCCTCGGTGCATGCTGTGGAGAGGGGCAGAGACCAGCCTTGGTGCATGCTGTGGAGAGGGGCAGAGGCCAGCCTCGGTGCATGCTGTGGAGAAGGCAGAGGCCAGCCTCGGTGCATGCTGTGGAGAGGGGCAGAGGCCAGCCACTGTACATGGTGTAAAGAGGGCAGAGGCCAGCCTTGGTGCATGCTGTAGAGAAGGCAGAGGCCAGCCTCGGTGCATGCTGTGGTTCTGGACCCATTCCATTGGAGCTGGGAGCTGAGAGTGTTGAGGTGAGTAGAGACTTCATGGCAATGGTTTTGGGTTTTGTATTGAGCAACTTGGGCTCTAATGGAAGCAGTCAAAGTCAAGGGGACTAGATTTTTTCCATCTCTCTCGGGCTAAACTGCCTAATTTCAGATCTATTTTGCTGCCTTCTCTTGAACACTAGCCCTCTTCCTGTACTTCCTGCCACAAAGGCCCCGCTTGCTTTGATTGAGCTGGGAGGCTGTGTAAGCCATGTTTCCTTGAATCCTTGCCATGAGGGTCCGGAAGGAAGGTAAACTTTCTCCCCTCTGTCACTCAGGGAAGGAAGCTGAATGACACAGAACCCTCCCCCCTCCGCAAAGATCACCATAATCATAATACAATATAATGTTGATGCCACCAATCAAAAACACCTATTGAGTACCTTCCCAAATTTCCATTTTGATTATTGTGTTTTAAACACAGACCTATAAGTTGGGATGTAGTGTTTGCCAAACATACAGAAGGATCTTGATTTGATCTGCAGCACCAAAACCAAACCAAACCAAAATAAACTAAAACAAAAACCAATTCAGATCTGAATTCCCTAGCAAATTTTTATAATGTTCCCAAAGTAGATACACATTCACAGAATTTGTCTATTTGAGTCCTGAAAGATTTAACACATCTTCCTGGGAAAGCATAAAGAAATAGCAGTAGAAATGTGCATGACATATTCAAATGCACTTGCCTATTTTTAACTGAGTGATATTCATGAAATTATTTCTACAATCTACAGGTACAAAACAGCAATTGTAACCTCCAAACAAAAGGGCAAGTTCATTGGCTAACTTCATGCTCATTTGTCATCCTTTTCTATACTGTATTAGTATCTTTAACTGGCCAGTCAATCATAAAAAATTTTTTTTCAACTCTCAGTAAATCTTATCAGTAGCTCACAGATAATGGGATCTCTGTTTACAAGCTGTCGATTGTGTTCGGTCTTTGATAAAGACTGCAGACAGTCAATAAACGAGGAGACATTTACATGGCCAGGAGGAGCCTAGCTAAACTATCTAATCTTTCAAAAGACAGTCAACACAATGAACTCCAAACGTAATCCCTTCAAATACTAGAGAGACAGTTTAGTGCTTAGACCCAAACCACCATTAAAGAGCCATTAGGGCTTTTCCCTTTAACTCCCAGGGAAGATCCTGACTGCAGTTTATTCTCTGAAGGCAGGTCTTTATCATCCATGTTCAATGATTTCCAGGACCTGGGCTCGGGCACAGTGACAGCTTTTTAAGTATTGGACAGTTGACCCCAACTGTATCTAGCACTTTACAACTTGACAGGAACAGCTAGCTGTCTTTGATTTCACCAAAGCCAAACACCCTACTTTCTGGTTTTATTCTCCTAATCGAGTAAGGAAACGTCCATTTGTTCAGAATTCCTGGATGTTGCTACTTTACATATCACTTGGAGAGTCTTTTAAAAAGGATGTTGCACAAACCCTAGGAATTAACCCAATGCAGGAGCAAAGTTTAAAAACTCTGAGATCCTGCCAGACACTTTGGAGAAGACATATTGTAAAAACTGGGTATGGGTACGGAGACATCAATTTAGACACTAGAAGAAAACCTGGGTTTTCTGTACTGAGAGAGAGAGAGAGAGAGAGAGAGAGAGAGAGAGAGAGAGACAGAGACACAGAGAGAGACAGAGAGATTAAGCATGATTTGTAAACGCTCTTTTGAGCCTCCAGAGCTTTGGGGATGTCCCTATGCAATGCTGTCGCTGGGACAAACTTGGCTTGGCATCCCACTCAATGCTTCCACTGGGACGCTTCATTTGAGGGCATTTTGTTCCTTGTGGGTTCTCCCTCCCTCCCGTTTGAAAAGCCTGACCACGGAAGTTCAGGTTATTGCTCCATCCCCCACCGGGTGCAGCCGCAATCAGGACAGCTTGACCTTGTTACCCACCGGAGATGCTGGGCCTGGGAGCGGAGCCCCACAATGGGCCGCAGGGCACTGATGTTCCTTTTTCCACAGGTAATGAGATTCTGACTGGCCTGGCACTTAGCCATGCCGGGAAGCCTACTGGAATCTTGACGTTGTGGATTAAGAAATGGCAGGAAGTTTACCAACGTCATGAGTCCAGGAACATGACTTCACCCTTCAGGTCGGCAGTGGGAAGTCTTGGATGGAGGCTGCCATGCTTATTTTTTTAGTAAAGTTTGAACTCACACTGATAGGATATCAGTAGGGTGGATTGGAAATGGGAGGGGTTGTTTAGGGGACACATGCGTATTCTAGGCACTAACCCTCTTCCACCTTCAGAGCGCCACACCCATCGTCTCAACCCTACGGTCACACCCACTCACTGTCACTCCCTGCCTAGCTCGAGGCATTCCCTCGGCTCCCTGGCCCTGCTCACTTTGTTGAACTATGGCTAGTTTTGTTCAGGTGGCCCCTTCCCCCACCCCACTCCCATAGCTGAGCAAAGCTGGAGCGTGGCTCGCAGCCAAGCTGGTCTGGTCGTGTTCGATTCTTTTGTTCCTTCTCTTTCTGTGTCTCTCCCTCCTTCCTTTCATTGACAGGTTCTCAACGGGCCAGCTTCAAACTCCGTGCTCCGGCTGCCTCCATCTCCTCAGGGTGGAGCTCACAGCCGTGCACCCCTGTGCCTGGCTCCGTTCTTCATCATTGCCTCTGGCGGGCCCTTCTGGCTGCCCAGAACGTGCACCGTCTATTCCTTAGGTCCTTCATTCATTGCTCTGCTGGGGAGAGGGGTATTTTATACCATTTTTTTTCCTCAAAACTTTACCCTCTTCCTACCTCATTGTCACAATGACCTTGCTTTCTGTCTAGTGAGGAAATAAAGCCAGTAGAAGGTAACTTCCACAAACCTCTAGATTGCACACGCTCTCTCCCTCTTTCTCTAGATCTCTCTCCTCTCCTCCCTGCTTCCATCCTCTCTCGTTTTAAACTACATTTATTTGCGTATGTGTGTTTGCGCATGCGTGAGTGCATGTCTAGATACACATCCGCGCACACGCGGCAGTTAGAAGACAACTTGATTCAAGCCCGACCTACCTAGCCAATCAAGCATGATGCCATAGCCCTCCCACTCTCCTGCGTTGCCAGTGTTTGCCAGCACCACACAAGTGTCTCTCACCATAAAAATCTAAACACAACACGTGACTCTCTTACCGCACTTTCTCCTCCAGCTTACCTCCCAGCTCTTTCTTTTTTGACACAGGGTTTCTCTGTATTGTTTTCGAGGCTGTCGGTCCAGCCCAGCCTCGAACTCACAGAGATCCGCCTGCCTCTGCCTCCCGAGTGCTGGGATTAAAGGCGTGCGCCACCAACGCCCGGCCACCTCCCAGTTCTTACCTTCCCTTTTCAGTAAACTTACAGAAGTGAAAAGCCCCCTCCTTGACCCCTTTTACTCCCCTCATCTACAGAAACCTCTCTTGTCAGACAGCCACAGCACAGGCACTGGCCAGCTGGTGACCGGTGCTAAGGCAGTCACAGCCATTCAGAAGGTACCTTTCAGCCTACAGCTTCTACCCCGACTTCCCTCCTACCAACTGCTTCTCGTTTCAGATTTTCTTCTTCATCTCCTCCTCCTCCCTCTTTCTCTCTCTCCCCTTCTTCTCCTCTCTTCCTTCCTTTTTCGGTGCTGGAGATCACCTCTAAGACTCCTTCGTGGTAAGCACATGGTCTCCCACTGAGCTACACTCCCCAAAGCCTCCGGTCCTTTTCCTCTCCAGGTTACTCTAGGAGGGAGCGAGGACTCCAGGGTTCAGTTCTTAGCAGTTTTCTGTTAGACCTGTACCCATGACTTTCATGTTTCATTCAGTTCAGCGCTTTCCACATGATCTTCATATCGATGGCTTCTAAACATTTACTTCCAGCCTATACCGAGTCTCTGTGTTCTAGACTATACCCAACTCAGGACCTCCACTCGGGTGTCTAATACACACTCCCAACCTGAGCTCATTCTTCCACACTAATCTTCTTAGAGAGTGTCAACTCTAGTCTTTCAGTCCTCAAGCAAGTAAACAAACCCTTGGTACCACCCTCGACTTCATTTTCTCTTGTATTCCAACCCATTAACAAGTCCGGTTGCTTTACCCTTCAAATTGGAGTCAGAAAATGATCATTTTTCATCTGCTCTATCACCACCACTCTGATTCAATTCACCCTTTTACCTGGTCTCCCTGCTTCTCCTGATAAATACCAGACCTGAGATTTAAACACAGTCATTCTCATTTACATTTGAAATTTTTGTTCTTTGGTTTAGGCTTTTCTGCTGCTTTGTTTTTTGTTTGTTCATTTTGATGTTGTTTGTTTGGTTGGTTTTTTGTTGTTGTTGTTTGTTCATTTTGATGTTGTTTGTTTGGTTGTTTTTTTTTTTTTTTTGTATGTTTTGAGACAGAGTTTCTCTGTGTGGCCCTGGCTGTCCTGGGACTGGTTATGTAGACCAGGCTGGCCTCGAACTCAGAGATCCGCCTGCCTCTGCCTCTTGAGTGCTGTGATTAAAGGTGTGCGCCACCGCTGCCTGGCTTGTCCAGTCCTTTCTGTTCCTCAGCTCCGCTTTTGTCACTGCAGCCACACACATCTTCCCTATTCTTCCCACTCTTCCTTAAGTCACATAAAGTCTCCTTTCCCAGGTAGGCTTGATCAAGTAACCAAACCCTGCCCAGTGCCCGCTGTGATTGGTTTAATAAAGAAGCTGACTGGCCAATAGCTGAACTGGATAAAATTAGGCGGGCAGTCCAAACTGAAAATGTTGGGAAGAAAGGCAGAGTCAGGAGTCTCGAGAGACACAGAGAGAAGCAAGATGAGCATGCCATACTGAGAAAGAGTACCAAGTCACGTGACAAAGCATAGACAAGACGCGTGGGCTAATTTAAATGTAAGAGTTAGCTAGTAACAGGCCTGAGCTGTTGGCTGAGCGTTTAGTATTAAAACTGAGTCTTCATGTTGATTGTTTTGTAACTGACAGGTGGCAAAGAAAAAAAAAGTCAGTCTATACTACATCCTTTCTGTACTTTCCTACTGTTCTTCCTGCTGTATGAACAAACGACGTTGTGACCGGGTTCTAGCAGCATGGCAGCATAGTTTTTCATCTTGAGATAAACCTTGAGATTTGAAGCCACTGTTAGGATAGAAAGTGCAAGGACAGATGCAACCGGGGTGTCTGATGACCGTGGAGCCTCCTCACGAGCCCTAGCCTGCCTTAGTCCCATCTAGAATTGTATACATGAGAGTAGCTAGTAATATAATTTGTATTGAACAGAAAATATGACATAAAGTAGTGAGACTGGACTTGTAAGTTAAAGATAAATGTCACTACGTGAAGGTTCTGAGGATGAAACACTGTTGCCACCCTCAGTTCCATTTACTGAGCCAATATCACCATCAATTTCATCAAGTTTCTGTGAAACACAAACTTCGGATCTCTACAAAGATTTAGTGAACCATTATCAGCTCTGCTACAAGAGAAGGAGAATAAGAAAATTTTCTGAGGAATCAGAATTTGGCCTTTTTTTGTTTTTTTGAGACAAGTTTTCTCTGTATTGTTTTGGAGGTTGTCCTGGAACTCGCTCTGTAGACCAGGCTGGCTTCGAACTCACAGAGATCCTCCTGCCTCTGCCTCCCGAGTGCTGGGATTAAAGGCGTGCAGCACCATTGTCCAGCTATTTTTTTTTTAATGTATGCATGTACACAGTGGTGTGCACATGAGTGCAGGTGCTCACAGAAGCCAGAAGATGGTGCTGGATCCCATGGAGCTGGAAATATATATATTCAACATTTTCTCTTTGCCCCCATCTTGAAAAATGACAAGAGATTAAATTTAATTTATACTAATTTTTTAATGTGAACAAGACTAAATCAACTTTTTAAGGCAAACAGGACATAACAATGACACTATTTCAATAATCAAATTCCTGTAAAATGGTATTAGAACAAAGATCTAAGCAAATCTCAAAGACAGTATATTAGTAATTGGAACACCATGCAATGTTGATTTTAGTAAGAAGCTTAACGGGTAAAAGAAGCAACATATCATATGACATTATTAATTTAAGTATGCAATTATAATTTACAAATTATAATAAAATGTCTCCTCTTATATTATAGCCAGTTGCTTTTAAATGGCTAAATTTTAGTGCCCCCCCTTAACTAAATGCCTGTTCAACAAGCTCATTGAACAAACACATCTACCCAAATTTACATCCCAGAATACCTAAGTAAACTGAAGACAGTATTCAGATGAGTAAGTTCTATTTGTTTTCTTCATCTGTGTGATCAGGTTGCAAAGGACATGGTTTTCTCTTTGCTGTTCCTAATCCTCTGCATCCCACTTCTTCAGGAACAAGGTTCTCTTTTTCAGAGTCTTTAGGGGACAGCCTGAAGAATTCTCCAATGCCTTTTTGCCATTTTGGAGTTGGGCTCACGCAAACTGGATTCCCCTCCTGCATACTTATTTTCAGCTTTTCTTAACGAACATAATGAAGAATTTGTGACAAAGGTGGAGGAGCACTTTCCTGGGGGCTCGAGTCTGCTTTGGTTCGCACCATGTTCACACAAGAAGAAACAACTCGCACCAATTTCCCAGCTACGGGTGTCTTAACTGGACAAAAACCCTCACCCCAGTTTCTTCCTTTCTTTCTTTCTTTCTTTCTTTCTTTCTTTCTTTCTTTCTTTCTTTCTTTCTTTCTTTCTTTTTTTTTTTTTTTTTTTTTTTTTTTTTTTTTGGTTTTTCGAGACAGGGTTTCTCTGTATTGTTTTGGAGGCTGTCCTGAAACTCGCTTTGTAGACCAGGATGGCCTCGAACTCACAGAGATCCACCTGCCTCTGCCTCCCGAGTGCTGGGATTAAAGGCGGGCGCCACCAATGCCCGGCTCTCACTCCAGTTTCTTAACTCCTCCCAAATACCCCATCTCTATACCTTCAAAATTCATGTATGTGTGCATTTATTTATTTACTTATTTACTAAGCCATAAAATCAGATATGCGTTGTTTGTGTGTCCTTCTGGATGTGGGGCCATCCACAGGAGCGTCGCGTTTGTCTTTGGAAAGTCACTTAAACTAAGAGTTTATTGATAGAACGGGAATACTGTGGCAAGGGGACATTAGGGTTATTGAGATGAAAGAGTGAGAATGAGCAACAGGCTTAGTTCACATTTTACAAATGCTTTAGCACTCTGGAATTCCTTCACTTACAGCAAAAGTTACTGTCAAAACACTGAACTTCCTTTAAGAGCCTTTGGATACCTGTTCTTTCATTGTTTTAGGATGTGACCAATTTTTGTGGAGTTGAGCGAGTTGGCTCCATTATTCCCCTGCAACATTTCCTCTGCACTCGTTGATTCCCATGGCTACATGATGATCGCTTCCTGAGAAACAAAGGGACACGTGTGTTTAGAAGTAAAAAGGAAGCATACAGATCACCCATTGAACTGCAGCCCTGTAGAAGCCGGTATTAGTGGAAACTTCCTTTCTGTCATCCCGTGTTTGGAATGAAGGACTTCACCTCAGTCATTCTCTTAAGTCTTACTCTATAATTACTGTCCTTGTAAGGGGCCAGATTGTGTCAGGGTCTGCAAACCAAACTTACTCCCAAAAGTTTTGTCAGACAGGTTGTTTGCTGTGTCAATATTTCTGAGTAGTAGCCAACCCAGAGAAAGAGATAGTCAGCAATGGGAAATTTGAAGAGATTATGGGGAGTGAAACCTAGTGAGGTGATGTATGTCTGTAATCCCAGCATGCACAGGGCTGAAGCAAAAGGATCATATTCAAAACCCTCCTGAGTTACAGTGAGACCTATCAAAAAAAATCAAAAAACAAAAAACTAAATAACCTCCAGACAACCAACCAAGTCACTGACCAAAAGATAAAAAAAATGGTTTCAGGAGGAAGAAGCAACTCATTGCTTAAGCTGATTCTATTTTGCTTAATTAAGACGTCCATGTATGGAGTCAAAGGTGAAAACACTCAGATATTAAAAAAACTTAGCTGGGTATGGTGGACACCTTTAATCCCAGCATACAGGAGGCAGAGGCAGTGGATCTCTGTGAGTTCAAGGGCAGCCTGGTCTACAGAGTGAGTGCCAGGACAGCCTGGGCTACACAGAGAAACCCTGTCTCAAAACATCAAAACAACAAAGAGCTGTGCCAGAGAAGTTCATTGAATAATCAGATGTCCAGAAACCCATTGCAAATAACAGCAATAGCATCTACTTTTGTGGAATAACCTTTTTGTGTGCTGTGAAGATGTGTCTTTGCCAAGGTGCCTTCTGATTGGTTTAGTAAAGAGCTTGAATGGACAACAGCTAGGCAAGAAGAGATTAGGCAGGACTTCCAGACAGAGAGAGAGGAAGAGAAGACACCAGAGGACAAGAAGAGGAAACAGGAGAGGCAAAATGGAAAAGAGGTAAAAAGTCATGAGACAAAAATGTAGATTAATATAAAGGATTAATTTAAGTTATAAGAGCTACTGGGACAAGCCTAAGCTATAGGCCAAGCTTTCTCTGTTTATTTTATTTTATTTGGTTGTTGATTTTTTGTTGTTGGTTTGTGTGTGTGTGTGTGTGTGTGTGTTGTGTGTAAGAGAGAGAGAGAGAGAGAGAGAGAGAGAGAGAGAGAGAGAGAGAGAGAGAGAGCTGGTAGCCCAAAGAAAAATCAGTCTACAATCTACCGATGCCCAGAATTGCTCAGGTCAGAACTGGAGATCAGTGCTTGGCAGAGACCTTCCTGGAGAACAAGAGTCCAGTGAGAATGTCTGTGTTGGAGTGTGTTCTGCGCATGAAGGGGGCTTTACAAACTGAGGGAAGTTAATGAGTTCAGCTTTAAACCTCTCTGTTGGGGTGAGGTGTTATAGTGGAAATATTACATAGTTTTTTGGTAAGGAAGTTGGAGCTTAAGTGAGAAGTGCAACTGAGAAATCTAGATTTAGGATTTGTACACAGGAAACAGGAACACACAGGAATCTAGGGTAAGGAGAAATTTAATAAAGAATTTTTAAATTCTTGGGGAAAACCACTACATTTATAAAACAAGCTAAAGAGAAGCCAGGGAGCTATGACGAAAGCCACATGAGAACGCAATCTTCTGTCATAGTGGGGGCCTTAAGTGGCTGTTGAGAGAATGTCAAAGCAACCCAGGAAACACTTAAGGGACTGCTAACCAGATCCTTTTCCTGCTGATTCCGTGATCCCAGAATTTGTGGCTTTCTTTCTTTCTTCCTTCCTCCCTTCCTTCCTTCATTCATTCATTCCTTCCTTTCTTCCTTTCTTGTTTCTTCCTTTCTTTCCTTTTCAAGACAGGGTTTCTCTGTATTGTTTGGACGCTGTCCTGGAACTAGCTCTGTAGACTAGCTGGCCTCGAACTCACAGAAATCCGCCTGCCTCTGCCTCTCGAGTGCTGGGATTAAAGGCGTGCACCACCAATGCCCAGTGTGGCTATCTTTCTAATGCTGATCCTATTCTTTGTTCCCAAGATTAAGTTCCAGAAGTCTGGCAGAGCAAATGGGTGACTACCTCTAGATTGCATAATGGAAGCTCCCAAGAGAAGGGATAGCCCTTATGCCTTTCCAATAGTGTTGGTGTCAGCTTTGGCCAGGGAAGAGTCTGTTTGTGGCCACCAGCAATAACCATAGAGACTCATGTGCTCCAAGTACAGAGAAGTAATGACCGTTGAATAGACATAAATGAGACAGCTGTATCACTTCCTCTAAGGCTCAGGGGACACTATGGAAGATGGGGCAAAAAGAATGTAGGAGCCAGAGGCAGCATAGGGGCAGAAAGAGTTGCAAAACTCTTGAATTCTGGGTATAACATGTCTTGTTATTCTCTTTCTCACAGCAGCCAAGATCACTTGCACAAGATCTCCACAAGACTGGACCCATCAACATTTTGGCATGGAGGGAGAGGCTCCTGGGATACTCCCTACCCACTGAGGATTTACATGCAGTTAATGGTTGACTGGAGAAAGATATTTTCTTAAGTGGTGTAGCCATTGGTAAGGGGTCCATGCTCCTGTAAGCAATTCTTATCCATATTTCTATAAAGAACTCTAATGAAAGTGATTGGGAGAGCACACACATACACACACATATAAGTAGAAGACTAATTGAGAAGAAAGATTAGTAAGAGTGGGAAGGGGGACAATAGTGGGTAATGGAGGGTTGAAAATGATCAAAATACATTATACACATGTATAAAGATGTCATAGTGAAAGCCATCATTATTCACAATTACTGTATGGTAATAAAAGCAGTTTTAAAAAGGATGGTTCCAAGTTGTAGCCATCCAATGAGCCAGGGAAGCCGTGTCCTATAGCGTAGATATGAACAGAGCATCAGGCAGATCTGTGTGGGATTCTGCTTTGGGGTTTAGAGGTGGAGGCTTCCAGCTAGTGTGAGCATGAGCAGCTCTGAAGTTGACTGCAGCAGAACCTCAGCCCTCTCCCTCAAGCTGAAACAACGGAGAACTCTTCTCTGCTGACCTCTGGACTTTGAAAGAGCTTGGAACACAGTGGAGTTTCCAATTATTTTTTTACTTTTTGTGACAGAGACTCGTTGTGTAGTCCAGGCTAGTCTTGAACTTTGTGGTGATCTTTCTGCCTCAGCCCTTGGAATGCTGGGGATATAGGTATGTGCCATTATACCTCTAAAGTCTTAAGTATGTAGTTTTATTTTGAAAGATGAATGATTAAATTTATAAACCAGAGAATTATACATAGGAAATAATTTTATAAGCACCCGAAATCTGTACTCTCCTAATGTTTTTATGAGTCACTGAGCTTTTCAAAACTCTAACCATTGGGCTTTAAAAAAATCCACGGGTACTCATTTGAGAAACAAACAAACAAAGAACTAATTCTACTCACCGAACAAAAAATAAAAATGCTCCTTGGAGCTCGAGATGGGTCAGTGAGTAAAGTGTTGCCATGCAGGCATGCGAACCCGAGTTCAGATCCCCTGCACCAGGTAAAGCCTGGCTCAGAGGTGTGCCTCTGGGACCCCAGCAGTGGGCGTGCCTGCGTGCGTGTGTGTGTGTGTGTGTGTGTGTGTGTGTGTGTGTGTGTGTGTGTGTGTGTGTGTAGATCGAAGGATCCCTGGAGCTTACTGGCCAGCCAGTCTAGCTGAATTGATGAACTCCACGTTCAGTGAGAGACTTTGTCTCAATAACTAAGATGGAGGGCTGCCTGCTTGCTGCTAAGCCTCAACACATGAATTTGATTCTGGCAGCACACATGGTTTAAGAAGAGAACTGACTCCTGCAAGTTTTGTTCTTACTCACACGCACACACACACACACACACACACACACACACACACACACACACACACAGAGAGAGAGAGAGAGAGAGAGAGAGAGAGAGAGAGAGAGAGAGAGAGAGAGGCATGCAGCTCTTTTGATAAAGCTGTCTTCAACGTTACATAGCGCTCACTTATTAACACAGACTGGCTAACACTTTCTTGGTGTATTGCTTTTCCAGTGCTGATCTAAAGATTGTAGCATCATTAGCTTGCTGAATCTCTCAACAGACTTTTGGGATAGGGGCTTGTCTGGTAGAAAAAGAAACCCAGGCACAGAGATAACCAATAAGAAGCAGGATTCAAACCCAGGCCCTTCAACACCAAAGTCTCTAATAGAGAGCAGTCGCAACACACACACACACACACGCTCTAGTTTGTGCATGCCTGTGTGTGTGCACTTGTGTGCAGCCCATACTGACCTCAGACTTCCAATTCTCCACCTCAGACTCTTGGATGCTGGAATTACAGATGAGTGCTACCGTGTCTGGCTGAGGAGTCTACACTGAGGTGGGCACCTGGCTTCACATCTAAACGATGTCTAGTGCCTCGTAGGAAACCTGCATCGTGCCTGGGAAATGAGGCTTTCTCATCTCCTGGGCAGGTTATGGAAGCTGTATTTGTGCTAAATCGGACAACAAGCTCAGTACTTATTTATGCTGATAGAGCTCAGAACCACACAGGCATCAGATTCACATTCTGCTTCCTCAGCCCAGGGCCAGGGAACTTCTCACCCTTGTTGCAGCCACTCATTCATGAGCTGGGAGAGCTCTGTGGGCAAGCCCAAAGGCCAGCCTCGCAGCTAAAGCCATCTGAAAGCCTGACACGGTGACACAGGCTTGTGAGCTCAGCCCTGGGGAGCAGGAAGCAGGAGGATGGGGAGTCCACATCATCCACAGCTATATAGTGGGTTTGAGGTCATTCAGGGTTATAAGGAACCCTGCTACAAATTAAACAACAAAAACACAATAAAATATAAAGAAGCAAAAAAAAATCCCCATAAATAAAAAAGTATGGGCTATAGACTAAGGACTGGGAATATGGCTTCTGTCTTGAAGGAAATTGGAATTCAAAACGATAGTTTACAGTCGCCCTAAGGAATTTATCCAGTATGTTATAGCATATCGATATCTATCTAGCTCTCTACCTACCTAAAGATAGATATAGATGTAGACACACGTGTTATTTAAAATTCAGGGTGGGGTTGTAGTTGAATGGTAACAAGACCACTGCAAAAAAAAAAAAAAAAGCCCAAACCAAAAAACATTTCCTGATGCTATATTCCCTGAATGAGGGTATTTTACAATTACTAACTCTTATTTAATTATATTAAATATCACTTGCTGAAGAAAAGAATTCCAAATGCATAAAAATAAACCTGATTAGGCTTTGTGTTCTGATTAATGTTTTTTTTCCCACCCAACAGGAAAACATTTATTAACAAAAGTTTTGAGAACAATAAGGCAACTGGAGGTTATTAATATGAAAATAGCGCTGATTGTTTCTCCCGTAGAAATCTCCGTGGGCAGCCCGTTTCCTGAAAAATGACTCAGCAAAACTGCCAACGAGAGCTGTTGGTGTTCACTGCAATTGTTAGGTCGGGGCTTGTTTCTTATCTATAAAGTCTTTTGATTGATGACCTGTGCTTCTTTTCAATAAGGGGCTTTGGATGGAAACGATTTCTAAACGTAAACAAATGGCTTTGGTATTAGAAGCAAAACATTTCCGTTTGTTTAGTACCATTTCCTGATTTAATGCCTGAAACTCTATTTTTGACGGAATTGTTTGGTTTGAAAAGATGGGAGAGGACGATTGTTTAGAAGAAAGTGTGCAAAGGGAGGGGTGCCTTGGCCCTGGGCAAAGGGCCCAAAGAAACAGGTGTCCTGCGCTCTGCCTCCCTGCAGGGGTCCCTCTGATCTTATGGGAGGAAGGGAGGTCTTTAGCACTCGGTGCTATTGTAGGTCTTGCATGCAGCACGCCCTTAAATTCCCGCTCTGTTGATGAGATCTAAGGTAGGTAGAGGGAGGACTAATGATGAAGAGAGCTGCTGCTTACAACGCTAGAAAGGCCTGGAGTGATTCGTGACTATTGCAAATGTAGGCAGTAAAATGAGTGGACCCTGGTGGGGCGTGCCTGCAATTCAAGGGTTAGGAGCCTGAGGCAGGAGTATTCTCAAATATTCCAGGCTAGCCTCGGCTACATAGCAAGTTCTGCCAGTCTGAGATAAATGGAACTCTTTTCTCAAATATGAATACATACAGGGCTAGAGAGATGGCTCAGTCATCAAGAGTACTCTTGCAGTTCTTGCAGAGATCACTGGTGTGATTCCCAGAACCCAAGTGACTGCTGGCAACTTCTGTAACCGCAATCTCTGGGGATCCAAAGGTCTCTGCTGACCCTCTCGTACATCAGTCATACGCGTGATGCGCGCGCACAGACACACACACACAATGCACACACACAGAGGTGAAACACTCACACATAAAATAAATACATGAACAGATGAAACAACCCTTTTATAGGGGGCATCTAAGGCCACTGAAAACAGATATTGGACAGCAAAATTACAGTTATAAAGTAGCAACAAAATAATTTTTATGGTTGGGGTCAGCACAACATGAGGAGCTGTATAAAAGGGTCGTAACATTAGGAAGGTTGAGAACCACTGCATTATTTTCATGTATGAAATTCTCAACTAAAAAAAAAAGTGAATTGTAGAAACATTTCAAAAGTGCTAAAACATGGCCACTAGGTGGTGCTGTAACCAAGCTCTGTGACCACAGACTTATCCTTTGGCTGTATGTATTGGCTCCTTCAGAAGACTCAGGAAGAAACCACCCAGACTGGCTTGAAAATTTTCAGTAAGATGACCCTAAAATAAACTGAATCTGCATAAAGCTTAAATATTTATTTGGTGAAGCTATTTCTACTCTGGCAATTATTTTCACTGAGAATTCAGAAAGAGAGGATAGTGCAGAAAAGATATTGAGGGGTCTTTTAAAAACATTTTATTTTATTATTTATATGTTGTGAGGTGGTGCCTGTGTGTACATATGTGTATGTGTGCCTGTGTGCACAAGTGTGGGGGTGCCTGTGTGTACACGTGTGTGGGGTGTCTGTATAGGCCAGAGGAAGGCTTTAGATCCCTTGGAGCTGGGGTTACAATTGGTTATGAGCCACCTGACATGGGTGCTGGGAGCTGAACTCTGGTCCTGGTCCTCTGCAAGAGCAGTCAGTGCTCTTAACCACCAGGCCATGGCTCCTGGCTTGAGTCATCTTTTAAGGAAACCCAGATTTGCGTGGAGACAGATGAAAAGAATTATCATAATTAATTTGGACATTTCAAATTTTTCTTGTCAGATTAGAAAAATGTTCCAACTTAATTGAGGAGCAAACACTACTCATGTTTGTCGTGAATCAATGCTGAGTCATCACTCTTGTCACCCAATGGTTCAAAGTGTGCCCTTTGCACACCTGGAGGAGTGTGGAGACAGCCGACTAAGACTTACAGCCACCAATCCTCTGTAAACATGAGGCTTTAACAGTCTTAAAAGACGAGTAAGGGGCTGGAGATAGCTCCGTGGTCAACAGCACATTTTTCTGTTCTAGGGGATCCAAGCTGTGTTTCCAGCACTCATATCTGGTGGTTTACAACCTCCAGCAACTCTAGTTCCAGGGAATACAACAGGTATCCTCTTCTGGTCTCCTCAGGAGCACCAACACACCTGGCACACGTGCAACCACACATAAATAAAAACAAACCTTAAAATAACAACGAAAAGGTGAGTAATAACAGCTGGCACTCACACTTATTTTATGCCTAACGTTCTCCTAGACGCATTTCTAATCAAATGCTTGAAAGCTGGGTCATCTAAAACTCTAAGGGGAAGGTGTAATGCTGTCACCACAACACAGGTAAGAAAAACTGTTTGGGAAAGGGCGACTAGACAAAGGAAGTTGCTAAATAAAGGGCTAGAGACACACAAAACATAGCTCACCCCAGGGAGCAGGTGGGCTGGGTTAGCAGGAGCAGGAGAACATTTGCAGAGACGCACAATTCACAGCATCTCTGTGCGTGTTCTTCTATGATTTTAGGAACAGAAAAATCTGGGGAATTATGTCATACATTTGGAATAAAATTTTACAAAATTCCTATTACTTAAAATTTCACTATTTTTAGCTGACATGTAAAATTATATGCAGTTTGGGCATACTATGTGACATTTTTGAAGTATTTTGTTCTTTAAAGAACTGTAGGCATATAGCTAATTGGGAAAACAGATCTATTGAACCATCACAAAACTCAGAATAAAATATTATATCCTCAATTCCCTGAAGATGTTATAAAATATATAATAGCTCTGGGGGAACACATTTTCATGCCACAGCTCTTTGCTTAAAGAACAGACTTCTGAATAACAAGCCAAATAGTGAACCTGCTCTCCTAAAATAATAATGCTATGTGGGTCTTAAAAACCCCAATTAATATCTTGAAAGATCTCCTAATGTTGAAAACATATCAGTATCATGCAGCTTTTAACTCTTTTATTTTAGATAGCATTTATAAGGCAAACTGTGATATCACAATTAAATATTTATTAGTTACCCATTACTCACAAAGCACTGTGCTTCTGTGTCAAGATTATTTATTGAACAAATATTTATTGAGTACCTGACTTGTGCTGAAACAGCAAAACGGCAGGGTCCGAGCTCCATGGCTAGCATCCCCTTGGTTACCTCTGCGGTACACGTGCTTCCCTGGACGCGCTCTCCCTTCACCCTCAGGATCCCTGAGTCCGCCAGGTTCTCTGGATGTGAACCCCATAGTATCCAGATTAGCTCCTCAGTAACTTGCAGGCCCGTGACCCTCCGTCTATGCACACTCTGTCTCACTTGAGCTCTCTAGGCTTAAAAAAACAAAGCCATCACTTAACCAATTCAGAGTATAC
This sequence comes from Mesocricetus auratus, assembly GCF_017639785.1. Classification (NCBI taxonomy): domain Eukaryota; kingdom Metazoa; phylum Chordata; class Mammalia; order Rodentia; family Cricetidae; genus Mesocricetus; species Mesocricetus auratus. The sequence continues at coordinate 23,456,460 of NW_024429182.1, read as the reverse complement.
GGTTCAGAGGGTTGAGTGCGGTTGTTTTGCAACAGATCTCCAGAAGCTTTTCTTCTTGAAAAAAAAATCAAACTTGTACCCCCATGAGGCAGCTTCCTGTGCCGCCCTTCCCCCTCACCTCGGACACCTGCCCTCTTGCTTTCTGTCTCTATGAATCTTCCATTGGGTGCCTAACCTAGGTGGGAAGGGGCAGGATTTTCCTTTTTTCCGGGCAGTGGCGGCGCACGCCTTTATTCCAAGCACTCAGGAGGCAGAGGCAGGTGGATCTCTGTGAGTTCAAGGCCAGTCTGGTCTACAGAGGGAGTTCCAGGACAGCCTCCAAAGCCACAGAGAAACCCTGTCTCGAAAAACCAAAAAGAAAAAAAAAAAAAAAAAAAAAAGGACTACTCATTTCCTTTAGCACGATTTCCCCAAAGGAGGGTTTACATTCTTTCTGAGGCGGAATAATACCCCACTGTGTGCTTATACCACATTGACTTAGGATTCGTTCATCAATGGGCACCTGAGCTGCTCTTTCAGGTATTTTAATTGTTTCTTTTTTTACCGTTCATTTCTTGTCTTCAGGGGAAACCATCTGGGCATGTATTTTTCTCTTTTCATCTGTCTTCATTTATCCATCCAACAAATATTTGCTGAAGGTCCTCAACTGGCCAGGCACATGGGTACCACTGTAGATTCTGGTGACCCATCATCAAAGAACAGAAAAGAAACAGAACTTCACCTCCATGTAGCTAACATTGTAGGAGGGAAGACAGGCAGTAAGATAGTTGGGTAAAGTCACCAGTGTGTCCCAAGTTGGAGAACCTCAAGTGACGAAGGGAAAGCTGAGGAAGTCGGGGAGAGGACATGCTGGTGTCCAGGAAAGATGAGCTTGGATGGAGCGAGCCAAATGAATGTCAGAAGAAGCTTTGAGAAGTGGAGCCGAAGCCGAAGCCAGGAAGCAGAGCAAGTGGGACCCACATGAGGACTAGGAGCCAGGCCCAGAGGCCAAGGGAGTAGACCAGCAGAGGACAGCAAGTATGAAGGTTGGGAGGGGTAGGGGTGAGAGTTGGGAGTGGGGTAGGGGTAGGGGTAGACGAGTCAGACAGGGCAATCAGCAGGGAGCTCTGAGATCATCCTGCAAAGTGCCACAGGCATTTCATTCAGATTACCACTTGAAAGAATATTTGAACAAGTACTAGTCTCCTCTAATGCATTTGTATGCCACATGTGGCTTAGAGAATGATAGCAAGAAACCCGCCATGTTGAGTTTTGTCGGTCCTAAATGTAATGGGACTGTCGCCTTCCTTGTTCTGTACTGATTGCTAGTGTGATTGTTATTATTGTTACAAATACAAGTCTTCATGTACCCCAGACTGTCCTTAAACTCTTTTTTTGTTTTTTGAGACAAGGTCTCTCTGTGTAACAGTCCTGGCTGTCCTAGAACTCTCTGTGTAGACCAGGCTGGTCTTGAACTCACAGAGATCCACCTGCCTCTGCTTCCTGAGTGCTGGGATTAAAGGTGTGCACCACCACCTGTCAAGATGTTATTCTTAAGGAAGTCTCCTATCTTCTGCCAAGGCTACCTAAGTGCCCTCCTTTGAGTTCCCTCAGAATCTCTGGGGACGTCTTCCTCAGATCACCATGTTGTATAAAACAACATGACTCCCAGAATGAACTGAAAGTTCCCAGAGAAAAGGAGTTTATTAATATATAACAGTCTCAAGTAGGTATTCGATAGTGGAAATAACGAATGTTCTCAGATTTTAATTAAACGAAGGAACTTTGTATTTCTCCCTTCTAAATATTATTGGGTTATAGTTTTCTTTCTTTACTAGCCATTACCCATGCTTCTTAGTGGATTAAAATAGTGACTAAAGCCAGTGGTGGTGGCACACACCTTTAATCTTAACACTTGGGAGGTAGAGGAAGGTGGATCTCTGAGTTCAAGGCTGGCCTGGTCTACAGAGCGAGTTCCAGGATAGCCAAGGCTATACAGAGAAATCCTGTCTTGAAAAAAAACTATAGTGACTAAAATTTTTCTGAAGACATTTCTTCCACTTACTGACTTAGTAGCCTGGGGGCAAGTTACTCAGTTTCTCTTTGTTCATTATTTTAAGTGCTCTAAAATGAAGTTAGTAATAGCTACCTATAGGCCTTAGAGAGATGGCTCAGCAGTTAAGGGCACTCACTGCTTTTGCAGAGGACCAAGGTTCGGGTCCTGTGACTCACATGGTGTTTCACAACCATCTATCTTCAACCAATTCCCAGGGATCCATGCCCTCTTCTGACCCCTAAGGACATCAGACTTGCATGTGCTGTACTTCCATACATGCAGAAACACACACACACACACACACACACTAAATCTTAAAATTTACAAAGAATGATCCCACTAGTAAAAACAAAACAAAGCAAAACAAAACAAAAAAGCCCACAGCCCTAAGATTTTTAGGGAAGGTGTGTTCAAACATACACAGGCCTGTGTGACTTTTGGATGGAAGACAATAAGAGCATGTAGGGACACTAATAGCTGATGTCTCTGAAGATTAAAAGAGATAGAGAAGGAAGGAGGAGGTGGAGAGGTCAGCTAGGCCAGCTTTTGAAATGACACAGACCTGAAGAGCATGCTTGTTAGCTAAGGAAGATGCCAGGTAAACAGGAGAGGGCCTGCCCTGTGTGTGTTCATGGTGTTAGAATTCATATGTTACGTGAGTGGTGGTGGTGCACGCCTTTAATCCCAGTACAAGGGAAGCAGAGGCTGGTGGATCTCTGTGAGTTCAAGGCCAGTCTGCTCTACAAATTGAGTTCCAGGACAGCCAGAGCTGTTACTCAGAGAAACCCCGTCTTGAAAAACAAAAACAAAAAAAGAAAAGAAAAGAAAAAAGAAAAAAAATCACCGGCGGCTGAGTTTTATGGGGAGGAAATGGAGAACAGCAGAGTTCTGTGTGTCAGGGCATGGTGTCCAGGGCATGGTGGGCAGCATGTAAAAGGTGACAGATGATGTTTTGTGACATATGAACAGCTGCTCTTACCTGTCGCATGACCCTATTCTTAAAGCTACACTATGCACCCTCATACCAAGTGAGTCTAGAAAAGTAAACTGCAAGAGCTAAAAGTCATTCTGTATTCGGAACTCTAAAACCCTGCTTGTTGTAGATGTTGTTGACCATTTTCTCACTTGGGAGGCCCTTAACTCAGCACTGAGTTCTGGCTAGCTGGACTTTATAGCTCTCACTGGGCCCTTCTGCAGGGACCTTGTCATTTTTTTACTGTTTTAGGACTCTGTTAGCTATTTCAGCTTTGATGCAATATATTCCAGTCTTAGTCAAGTAGGGTATCATATCCCCAGGTATCTGGTATATTTTAATACTATTGTGCATGGTATTGCTTTTCTTAATTACCACCAACACACAAACATATATTTGAAGTTTACGTAAAAATCTTCCCATATTCATTAGTTATTTGTGCATTTATCTTTTTTTAAATATAGAGAACCATTTTTTTTTCTTACAATACACATAATTTGTTTCCTTATCATAATGCACTGGGCTAATTTTGAGTAGAACTAGTGATTATCATTTTGTGAACAGAGAAGCTAATGTTTGTCATTTATTCAGCAAACATAATATCAGCACAGGCTAGACTTTTATTTGTAAAGTGACTGTTCTATTAGTTTTTATGGATCCACAAAAACATATAAAGATCAGAATTATACAGAATGAAACTCAGATTCCACAAGACCAAGTAGAACTGAATGCTAAGTGACATTTATTAAAGCTGGGTCACTTTGGGGGACCCTTCTTCCTTCTGGGACACCCTTACTTTGTCCCCAGTCCCTAGATGTTGCCTAAGGACTTCAAACTGTTGGTGCAGCACCTGTGCCTGTGAAGCTTGACAGCAGCTGGTGTCTAGTTCTGGTGGGAACCAAGGGTCAATGGGATTTTATTTTAAGAAGATTTTGTTTGTTTGTTTTTTAGGTCAATATTTAGATTCAGAGGGCTGAGGGCTCCTAGCAGAGTAACAACCCAGGGGCTTGTTACAGAGAAGGAAGAAAAAAGCCAAAGCAGCCTCAGGAACAGAAACTGGGCAAGAGCCTCACGCCCTGATCGTAGGACCACTTCAGCTTCCCGCAAGTACCAGGCTTCATCCTAGGAAGCCACGAGCCTGCTCTGTAGCTAGGAGAGGTCAACCGTGGAGACAGTCTCAGAGCCTACAAACTATGCTTAAGGTCAGGCCCAATTCTGGCCGAAGATGGTCAACTCCTAACAAGTTCAATGGTGTTTTTGGAGGAGTTTTGTCTCATAGTACTTTGTCTGGGCTTTTTTTCTGTTTTACCTTATAGATCTTTTGCTTATATATTTCCGTTTTGATTTTGTGTTTTTAGAGGATTTGTATGTGTGTATTTCTTTGTATGTGTTTCTTTTCTGCTTTTTCTTTGGTTTCCCCCCCAACACCCCACTATTTGTTTGTCCTAGTCTATGTTTTGTTTTTGCTTTTTTTGTTTGCCTGTTTGTTTTCTAATGAGAGGGAGAAAGAAGGGTATGTGGATTTGGATATTTGGGTGGATGGGGAGATAGGGAGGATCAGGAAGGGGTTGGGGGAGGAGAAACCATGATCAGAATATATTGTATGAAAAAAATCTATTCTCAATAAAAATTAAAATTTTCATAAATATATACAAATGCTGGGGCTGGAGAGATGGCTCAGTGGCTAAGAACAGGGCCTGCTGTTCCAGAGGTTCTGAGTTCAATTCCCAGCCACTACATGGTGGCTCACAGCCATCTATAATGGGATCCAATGCCCTCTTTGAGTACAAGTGTACAGGCAGATGAAGCACTTATATACATAAAATAATAAACAAATAAACCTTTGAAAAATCTTTAAAAAAAAAGAATGAAAAAGAAACTGCAAGCCTCGTGTTGGTGTACACACCTTTAATCTCAGCACTAGGGATGCCAGCCTGGTCCAGGATAGTCAGGGCTACAAAGAGAAACCCTGTTTCTAAAAACAAAACAAAACAAAAAAGCAAACAAACAAACAAAAAGTCAAGAAAGCTGGGTGGTGGTGGCCCACGCCTTTAGTCCCAGGACTTGGGAGGCAAAGGCAGGCAGAGCTTTAAGGCCAGCCTGGTCTACAGAGCCAGTGCCAGGACAGGCTCCAAAGCTGTGTCTTGAAAAACCACAATAAAATAAAATAAAATAAAATAAAATAAAATGAAGAAAGTACAATAAATAGTTAAGGTCTGTAATAGTTCTCAGCCTGTGCCATTCTTTTTAATGGATGTCTTGGAATATGGTTGGTGAAAACTTTTCATTTTCTCCTTTTTTTTTTCCTTATTTGGTGAATTTGCCATCACTCACATAGCAGGTTTTCTGACGTGTGTGTGTGTGTGTGTGTGTGTGTGTGTGTGTGTGTACACTCGAGCACACACTGGCAGGAAGTGAACTCAAAGAAACTTCTAAATAAAAGGAAGATGCTGGCTGAGCTGGTGGAAACAGGAAGTCATTGCTAAGGTCTTCCACAGAGTGGAAGAAAGTAAACGGCGGAGAGAACATTCACTTTACAAAGTGGGAGGAGCGGAAGGGAGTGGAGAGAGAATGGTGGGGAGAACTCAGGAGAGCTGTCACCAGCCTAGGAGACAGGACTGTTTGGGTGGGGCTGGCTGGTTTGGAAGGGAATGGTGGCTCCAGACAGCAGGCCCCGGGTTACCCTGTAATAATAACTCAAAGCTGTGGTTACTACAGTGTAGTGGCTTGTTAAATAAACTGTGGGACAGTGTTTCCCTAAGTACTCTACTTAAGTCAATAGGATTCTGTATTAAGGACACATGCCTATGTCCTAAAAAGCCCTCTAGTAAATGTAGCAAAGTGTAACAAGCAATTGAAGGACATGTGGCTGTTCACTGTTTCTTCTCAGAAGTCTTCCGTAAGTTTGAAAATGTTAGATAATTGGTTTTGTTTTTCAAGACAGGGTTTCTCTGTATTGTTTTGAAGGCTGTCCTAGAACTCACTGTGTAGACTAGGCTGGCCTCGAACTCACAGAGAACTGCCCGCCTCTGCCTCCCGAGTGCTGGAATTAAAGGTGTGCACCACCAACACCTGGCTAGATAATTGTTTTTTAGACAAGGTCTTGCTATATACCCAAGCTGGCCTCAGACTTCTGCTTCTGTCTTCCAAGTGCTGGGATGAAGGCCTGCTCCATCATGGCAGGTCAAAACAAAAATCCTGGCTGTGCTATTCTTGGAAGAAGTAATTTTAAAACCATGTGCCATTTAAGGCAGGATCCATCCTACAGTTGGTTTGTTTGTTTATTTATTTATTTATTTGGGGCTTACCACCTAGCTCCTAAATAAATACATGGAGACCTATTCTTACTTATGGATGGCCACCCTTAGCTTGACTTGTTTCTAGGGAGTTTTTCTAGCTTAAATTATCCTGTTTCTCTTTACTACATTTTACCTCTGAGCTTTTTGTCTTCCTTTATTCTATATAGCTTTCTTTCCTTCTTTCTCTATGTCTGGCTGTGTGGCTGTGTGGCTGTTTGGACAGCCCCAGGCATCCTCTTCTCCTTTCCTTGCTCCTATCTCTTCTTCTCAAGCTTAGATTTCTCCTCCTATTTATTCTCTCTGTCTGCCAGCCATGCCTGTTTCTCTCTCCTGCCTTGCTATTGGTTCTTTATTAAACCAATTGGGTGTTTTAGACAGGCAAAGTAACACAGCTTTACAGAGTTAAACGAATGCAGCCTAAAAGAATGCAACCCATTTGCATCATTAAACAAGTATTCCACCGTATAAATGAAAGTAACACATCTTCAACTAATATTCCACAACATTGTCCTCTCAAGTATGTGTTTGTGGCATTATCCATATATTTTATCTTTGATATTTGATCTATTATGTTCATGAATGATAAGAGTGACTTCTGGTCATATGCATTTTCAGGTTTTAGTAAGTTTATTTTGAAGTTGTCAGATGTTTGCATCATTTAGACAAATACTTCAATACAGAGCAAAAGTAACTTCTAGTTTTCAAATTCATTTATTTGATAGGCATTTCCTGAGCATCTAAAGGGGATAGACAAATATAAATCTGATAATGATAATAGCCTGCTCATAATAGTCTTATAATCTGGTTCATGTCAAAAGCCTTGCATATAGATGATGTTAACAGAGGGTAGAGGGACATTGTTTTCTGTGAAGTTTCCAGAGGACACTGTTGCTGCATGCTAAGGGCCAAACTGTGTTAGGCATGTTGTGTCCTGCCATAGAGGGGAATCAGGACTGGGTTGGAGCTGTTGGTGGTGTTGAGAAGAGCCCTGCATCTGGTTGCTATTGCTGGCCATCCCATCCCTCTGGCTGAGAACAGCATTAGCTTTTGCTCTTGTGGGCCTGGCTGATCTAGTTGGGTCTGTGTGGAAGGCATGGACGGCTCTATTTCATGTATCTCTCTGGAAGTGTTTTTCTCTGATGATTCAAGAGGGCTAACTGAGAAATATGTGAGGTCTTGGGGCTGGAGAGGTGGCTCAGTGGTTAATAGCACTTGCTGTTCTTCCAAAGGACTTCCTTAAGTTCCAGTCACAGAACCTTCATGGTGGCCCACAACCATTTCTTACTCCAGTTCCAGGGGATCCAGTGGCCTCTTCTGGCTTCCATGGGCACTGGTCATGCATGTAGTGCACAGATAAACATGCAGGTGAAAAATGCATATTCATAAATAATATAATATGTGCGGTGTCATAAAGTCCAAAGTCAGAACTCAGGGTCTCTGTCACTCTAGCTCACATGTCATTGGCCAGCAGAAATTGCCAAAAGTTCATGGATAGAAATAGTGCCTGCAATGATATCCTGACTGCGGTACACATGAGGTCAGGAGTAACAACCTGGTACAATCTATGATACAAGCCTCATGATTATATCATGTGTTAACTATTGTTTTAGTTAGCTTTTTGTTGTTGTTGGGTTTTTTTTGGTTTTTCAAGACAGGGTTTCTCTGTGTAGCTTTGGAGGTTGTCCTGGAACTTGCTCTGTAGACCAGGCTAGCCTCCAATTCACAGAGATCCGCCTGCCTCTGCCTCCCAAGTGCTGGGATTAAAGGTGTGCACCACCAATGCCTGGCCAGTTTTTTTCTTTTTTTTATTCTTTCTCATACAATACATCCTGATTGTAGCCTTCCCTCCCTCTGCCCAATCCGCACCACCACCTCCTGCCTCCCCCAGATCCTCTGTTCCTCCATTTCCCTTCAGAAAAGAAGGTCTCCCAGGGATATCAACTGAGCATGGCATAACAAGATGTAATAAGACACAAATCTTCACATCAAGACTGGATGAAGCAACCCTGTAGGAGGAAAAGGGTCCCAAGAGCAAACAAAAGAGTCAGAAGCACCCCCCCCACTCCCACTATTAGGAATCTCACAAAAACTCCAAGCTAACAACCATAACATCTACGCAAAGAATCTAGTGCAGACCCAAGCAGCTTCAGTGATTGTTGATCAGTCTCTCTGTGAGCCCCTAAGAACTCTACTTAGTTGATCTTGTGGACTGTGTTCTCCTGGTGTCCAGCTTCTGCAATCCTTCCTCCCCCTCTTCTGTAGGGTTCCCTGAGATCCACCTAATGTTTGGGCTCTGGTTCTCTGCATCTTCTCCTATCAACTTCCAAAAGAAACCTCTCTGATGATTACTGGTTTAGGCACTTGTCTATGAGTATAGCATAATATCATTAAGAGTCATTTCATTGCTTTTCTTTTCCAGTTGTGTTTAGTTCTACCCTAGGTCTCTGGCCATCTAGACAGGCATGGCTCCCTTTTGTGGCATGGACCTGGAGTTAGACCAGTCATTCATTGTCCAGTCTCACAGTTCTGAGCCACCATTGCTCCAACACATCTTGCAGGGAGGGCAGGTTGTAGGTTGAAGGTTTTGTGGCTGGGTTGATATCCCAGTCCCACCACTGGGAGCCTAGCCTGGTTACAGAAGAAGGCTGGCTTGTGCCCCATATCCTCCATTACCAGGAGTCCTCACTAGGATCACCCTCATAGGTTCCAGGAAGTTTCTACTGTACTAGGCTTCCTTTAGTTAGGTTTTGCATTGCTGTGATAAGACACAACTATGGGGGTGTTATTTCAATTTATACTCAGATCACACTCCAACAGCGAGGGGAGTCAGGGCCAGAGCTTAAGGTTGGAACCTGGAGGCAGAAACTAAAGTAGAGGCATGGAGGAATGCCGCTTACTGGCTTGCTCTCCATGGCTTGCTTACATAACCCTGGACCACCGCTACCACCCACAGTGAACTAGGTCCTCCCACATCAATCATTAATCAAGACAATGCTCAATAAGCTTGCCTATAGGACAATCTTATGTGGGCCTTTCTTCAGTTGAAGTCCCTCCCCAAATAACCCTAGTTTGTGTCATGTTGACATAACACTAACCAGGACAATTATTATTATTATTATTCGTTGTTGTTGATTTTCTTTCTTTTTTTTTAGATTTATTTAGTATGCACCCAGTGTTCTGCCTGCATGTATCCCTGCAGGCCAGAAGAGGGCTCCAGATCTCATTAGAGATGGCTGTGAGCTACCATGTAGCTGCTGGGAATTGAACTCAGGATCTTTGGAAGAGCAGGCAGTGCTCTTAACCACTGAGCCATCTCTCCAGCCCCGTTGTTGTTGATTTTCAAGACAGGGTTTTTCTGTGTAGCCTTGGCTGACCTGTAGACCAGGATGTCCTCCAGCTCACAGAGATCCACCTGCCTCTGCCTCTTGAATGCTGGGATTTAAGGTGTGTGCCACCAGCTCCTGGCTTTTTTTTTTTTATGAGAAAGAACTTCGATTTTTCAGAGCAATTAAAAATATGGCGAGATTTAAAACTAATAGCTTCATAGGGGAGAATGTCACTTTGCATTTCTTTAAACACCCTCTTCTCCAAGCTGGAGGAGAAACCCAGGGAAGACCAAGTGCAAAGGCCGGTTTACTCCTTCAGATCTATGTTGGCTACACTTTCCACGGGAATTTTTGAATATCTAGTTCTAGCTCTCTTTCTCCCTCTCTGTGGCAACCAACCTCCTAAAAATCTTGGCATCTTCACGTACTTTCTTCTCCTTATTGAAATTAATTCTGCAGAAAGGATCTGGCCCACTCACCCAACAGTGGGGAGTAAGTGTAGGAGCAAGATTAAAATCTAGGTACCTCTAGGAACATCTGCACTGGAACAGGAGGGGAAAGAGCCAATGCTCCTAGAAGGGAGACAATTAGCATGCAGAGAGTATAGTAGAGAAGGACCTAGGAACTACCCCAGAGACTCAAAATCACATTCTCTGGAACGTCACCTTCATAGACAAGTTGCCTCCTGGGGTTCAGTAGCAAGGGCAGCATTTCTGTGAATAGCGTAAATTTTGCACTACATATGTTAACATAAATGTTATTGCAAATAATACTATTTATTAGCATAAGTATTATTAAAACATGCCACGGCAAATCAAGTGTATAATTAATTTTACGGGGTTATGGTTCTGGTTCCATCTCAGAGTTGCTGTCTGTGAGAAATAAGTGGATAAAGAGAGCAGGCAGTGGGCAGGAGCTTTCTGAACTGTGTCAAGGTTAATAATAAGTAAAATGTTGTAAGTAGAGACGAGACAGTAACAGCTGTGCAGCATTCTTGGAAGCAAGGACATTGATAGCATGAGGACGGACAGTGAGCTTGCTTTTTGTTGCTTCTTTGGGTGACCAGAGAAGACTCGCAATTGGAGAGAAAACACCATTTATTGTATAAATTACAACCATTCCCATATAAAAGGGAATGTCTACAGCTGAGAAGTCAGGCGCATGCAGGATCATGTTGGAAGAAGACACAGACACAGAGCAAGCCTTTGAGAATGTCCTGGCTGAGATACAATCTTTTGAGCTGCCCATTGAAGCTACTTTAAGGTAGGCTGCCTTTATATTTTACAGTTTATTTATTTTAACTTCATTTCTCTCTTTTCCTTTTTTTTTTTTGTGCCCTGAGATGGTCTCACTCTGTAGCCTAAGCTGGCCTGAAATTCACAGCTATCCTTTTGTCTCAGCCTCTTGAGTCCTAGGATTATAAACATGCACAATTCTTTAAATTCTCTCTCTCTCTCTCTCTCTCTCTCTCTCTCTCTCTCTCTCTCTCTCTCTACACACACACACACACATATATATATATATATATATATATATATATATATTTAGTTTTTTGAGACAGGGCTTCTCTATATTGTTTTGGAGGTTGTCCTGGAACTCACTCTGTAGACCAGGCTGGCCTCGAACTCACAGAAATTGCCTGCCTCTAATTCTATAGGTTTTAGTGGCTCTAAAATGACATGTGTATATCTTCCTTGCACTGCCCCTTCTTTCTTTTTGTTTTGGCTTTTGAGACAGGGTTTCTCTGTGTAGCCCTGACTGTCTTGGAACTGGCTTTGTAGTTCAGGCTAGCCTGGACCTCAGAGAGGCACTAGCCTCTGCCTGCTGAGTGCCTGGATTAAACATGTGTGGCTTCTTGTATACTTTTTAAATATAACAGAATAAAAACACTTTGAAAAACAATCACAGTTCTCTACACACTTAATAGCAAAGTTTTCATATCCTTTAAGATATAAGAATTAAGCTGGGTGGGTGGTGGCTCAGGCCTTTAGTCTCAGCACTTGGGAGGCAGAGGCAGACGGATCTCTGTGAGTTCAATACCAGCCAGGTCTACAGAGCGAGTTCCAGGACAGGCTTCAAAACTACACAAAGAAACCCTGTCTTGAAAAACAAAACAAAATTATAAGAATGAATCTACCTTTTCTTTGTATCGTGTTTGTTTCCTGATTCATGATCACAAGACTAAAACTGTAATACTTTTAAGTGATTGAAAGTGACCCGATATCATCTCCTACTAGGTCTTCAATTTCCATGCAGTGGTTTTCTCTAAAATATCTCAGTGAAAAAAAGACCAGAAAAATTAGACATATCATCAGAACCGATTTATATCTGGGTTACAGAACAACACAGTACAGGACAACACAGCTTGGTTTGTATTGTTCTCTTGAGTGGCATGTTAGCTAAATGCTTTTTATTTCCCTGTAAGACCTAAAAATAGCCTCTTTGGTAATATGGGCAGCCACTGGCACGGTTCAAGCCTGGGATTAAAATGAAAACTCGGGTCTGTGTGTTAAAAGGGTAGCTTTAAACATTTCATCATCTCTGACTGTCTGTACCTGACACTTGACAGCATGGGAACAAATGCCGATTGCTGCATGTGGCAGGCAGTCAGTATTTGTTGGATTATGTTTATAGATTAAAAGGGAGAACATCTTTATGTCTTTTCTTTGTTCTCAGAAAATGTACTGCTTAAGCTTGCATACATTTCTGCTACATGTTTCCATTTCAGTTTGGATCTCTTTAAAGGGTTCGGGGCAGTGTTGGGCCCACAGAAAACTACTGTGTCTTGCTGCCTGGTTCTTGGATAGGCAATGTATAGTTGTAGATGCAAAAGAGCTTTCTCCATGTAGATCACACTGACTGTTCCAGCCAGTGCCTTCTGAAGTGTGTGCCTTTGCTCAGTGGCTGGTTTAGAAGTGTACGGGAGACAAGACAGGGAGTCAAGGCCCCTAAGCATATTCAGTTTCTTCAGTCTCTGCTTCGAATACTGTTGATAGTCCTTGACCTCCAACCCCTGGTCTTGTCCACTTCCTCTCCAGTATCCCAGTCCTGGGCAAAATGTACAGACTATGTCCATCCTTGTGAGACAAAAGAAAATAGACAGTCAAGAGAAAATGTCGATATCTCAGTGAAAGGAAGAAACAAGTCTCATTGTAGTGGCAGATGCCTATAACCCTAGCACTCAGGGGGCTAAGCCTAGAGGGTCAAAAGTTCCAGGCCGATCTGAGCTACATAGTGAGACCCTATCTCAAACAAAACAACCTAAAAATAGTAACAATAAAAAAACCCAACAACCTAAAAGTAAAAACAAATGCAAAAAAAAAATCAAACACATGAGAGAGGGAGGCAAAACTTTTAAAATTCCAAGCATGGGCTGGAGAGAGGACTCAGAGGTTAAGAGCATCAGATGCTCTTCCAGAGGTCCTGAGTTCAATTCCCAGCAACCACATGGTGGCTCACAACCATCTACAATGAGATCTGGTGCCCTCTTCTGGCCCGTAAGCAGACATGCAGGCAGAACACTGTATACATAATAAATAAATAATTTTTTTTAAAAAAGGAAAAATTACAAGCTCTACAGGCAGAGAGGAAGGACTTAAACGGAAGAAGACTGCCCGCAAGAAGAAAAATGTCTCATTGTGAGGTCCTGGATAGTGAGGGAAGGGTTAGGACACCGAGACGATCAGGCTAGGAATCTGTGACACTTTCCCAGGCAAATACCTGTGTGCAGAAATCGAGGCAGGGAAACACCTGAGAATTCTCCTACTCATTTTCCCTACCATGGGGGGAAAAGGAAGCCTTTTCTGCAAACATCCTAAACTCTGTCACTGTCTTCTCTCTGCCTCTTTATTTTTCAGGCAGGAATTTGAGGTGCCCTGTTGAAGAGCAGCATAGGAGCTCACATGATCTCTACCAGTGTCACTTAAGGATGACTCAGTAGCTCTTTGCAAAGCAAGCGAATGTCCCAGGCACATTCGCTTCCCCTGCCGCATCATATGGGAGAGTGAGCCTGGTCTACCTGGGGAGTCGTGAGTGGGTCCTAGAGACCAGGAAGTCTGCAGGCAGGAACCACAGATGACCTTGTAATCCCCCACTTCTTGATTTGAGCAAGCTGCTCCCCTTCCTCCTGCCCTTAGTAGACCCTTGGGCCAGCATCTTGCCTTCCTTTTTGGAAGAATGGCCAAGAACCACACGGTTCTAAGGCCCTATGTTAATTTTCATTGCATGTATGACATATGGTACCATTGGCTGCTGTGCTGTTTGAAGGAGACAGAGAGTTTGAGAGCTGAGACACTACGCTACCCCAGGATTTGACTAACCCGTGAAATGCCCATTATAGCTGTACAAATTGAGTTGGAGCATAAAATTCCAGCGTAGGAAAGTAGAGTTTCATATTAGCCATGGTGGTGGTTAGTTTTAATTGTCAACTTGACAGAATGGAGAATCACCGGGGAAGAAGAGAGTATCAGTAAGGGACTATCTAGCTCAGTGGGTACTGTGTCTGTGGGTGGTTCTCTTGTCTTGCTCGAGGTGGGATGTACCTAGCCTAAAAGTATGTGCTTCTATCCCCTGGTTTGGGACCCTGGACTGTACTAGAATAAATAAAGTGCCTAGTGTTGGTGGTGCATGCCTTTAATTCCAGCACTCAGGAAGGCAGGGACAGGTGGATCTCTGTGAGTTTGAGTCCATCTTGGTCTACAGAGTGAGTTCCAGGACAGGCAGAGCTACAAGGAGAAAAAAAAAAAGAATAAAGAAAAAAAAAAGCCAGCTGAGCACTAAGCAGTCATGCATTCATTTCTCTTGTTTCTTGACTGTGGGCATGGCTAGCTACTTCAAGCTCTCGCCACTGTAACTATCCATCCTGTATGATACACTGTAACCTGGAATTGGAAGCTAAGCGAAATTCTTTCTCCCAGAGTTGTTTCTTACAAAGGTATTTTATTATTGCAACAGAACCAAAACTATGACAGCCACGGGGATGATGACTGAAGAGAAAAGGAGAGATGGAAGGGAAAACGTGCTGCTACCAGGCAGTGTCCTAGCACAGGTTAGCTGGACATTGAGCATCTCCTGGCTGGCAGTAATGGCGGCAGGGGCAGCTCACCAGGTCGGGCTTTGAATTGGCTTTGCTGTCAGTGTCCTTTTGTTTTGAGCACATCGTTTGCACCATGCCACAGTCAGACACGTAACTAACATCCAGAGGATGTTTTCATTCTGTTCAGCAGCCTTGGTGTTTACTCCTGTCCCTCTATTTAGCTTAGACCTACCTGATTCCATGCCAGCTTCTCCCTCTAGGGGACATGCCCCCCCACCAATCAATGGCTGTCCCTGGGAGGCTTACCATCTTAGCCATGTTCAGAAAACTTAGTACCTGTTTTCGTAAGCGACCTTGATAGCCTCCTTGAGCAAGGAAGGTCAACAGATTTCAACTACCATATCATTTGTGCCAACTGTTCCTGATTCGTCTTGAGGATGACCCTAACAAGCTAGTGATGGTAGCTATGGTTTTAGGAGAGGGCAATGGAAGTGTTTGCACATCTGTTTGCCATATTCACATTAGAACTTCCTGACACTAGGCCTCAACCGCCAGACACACCCTGAACGGCCGGATGTTGCCTGGGGTTCCTTAAACCTCCTGAGGTCCTGCAGGTGTGTTCTCAGAACCACAGCACAGACTGAAAATAGGTCTGAAGCGATTTGGTTCAGAAGTCAACCTATGTTTTGTCGCTGGAACAGTCTCCCCGATAAGAAAGTCAGGACAAACTGCGGGTGTTGCAAAGTCAGTGGGAGGTGGAGGGGCAGAGGTGGGGGCAGAGCCCTCAGAAGGCTGGGAAAAAATAGGAGGAAAAGGGATTGTACGGGATGACGTACCAGAAGAAATTTTTGTAATTGTTTTGTGATAGCATAATTGTTTCACACTTGTATTCACAGACTCCCTTGGGCACGTTTCCAAAAGCTGAGCGTGAAGTTTTACCAGTTTGAGAGCAAACAGGATATCGTATTTCTTTGACTTGAATGTTTTTAGGAATAAAGATAACAAATACGCTTTCAGAGAAGGAAAGACGAGTGTTTTTTTTAAGTTCCAAAGTAAATATAGCCTCAATTTTTTATATCTTCAAACCTTAACATTAAAAAGTTAACTAATACAGAATGTTCTTGCTGTTTGTGTTATCAGAAATGTAAGATTTCCTGCTTTATTTTCATTCTATTAAGTATGTTGATTTAAGTAAAATCTAGGTTTTAATGTAGACCACATACATCCACTGCTTGTATGATTTTGGCTTTAGTTTCTGGAGCTATGACACAGAAAGTACAATGCAACTTACTGCAAGGGGTTATTGACTGCAGAGCTTAGCACAATGCTTGCTTGGTGCATAGCAAATGCTTAGCAAACGCTAGGCATTGCATCTATTGTTTGCATCTGAGGCATATATTCCAATAATACATCTGTGTCACATATACACTTTATTTTTAATACATAATTTAGAGTCATAATAAGCCAGCACTTACAACCTTTTGAAACTCTTGAGTAGCTGGGAAATATTAGATCATAAAGTTTTTAAAAATACTTTTGTTTTTATGTGTATGAGGTTTTTTTTTTAATGTTTTTTTGAGATAGGGTTTCTCTGTGGCTTTGGAGACTGTCCTGGAGCTAGCTCTTGTAGACTAGGCTGGCCTCGAACTCACAAAGATCCGCCTGCCTCTGCCTCCCGAGTGCTGGGATTAAAGGCATGCACCACCACCACCCGGCTTGTGTATGAGTATTTGTTTGCATGTATGTCTGTGCACCATGACCATTCCTGGTGCCTGCAGAGGTCAGAAGAGAGCATCCCATTCTCCTGGAACTGGAGTTATAGTCAGTGGTTGTGAGCTGCTATGTGGGTGCTGGAAATGGAGCCCAGGTCCTCTGCAAGAACACAAGTGCTCTTAACCTCTGAGCCATCTCTCCAAACACAAGCAAAGAGAAATTTTTAAAAGACTTTTGTAGTTCTTAAAAAAAATTTAATCACACGACCAGGCAATGTGAATATCAGCATCTTGATACTCTGCACTGACCACAGAGCCTTATAAAAACCCCTTTAAATACCTCACTATCAGGCTCAGAAAGACTTTGACTTTCTTGTGTTTCTGAAGTTTGTATTTTCTTTTTTTAAGACTTACTTTTTATTTATATGTCGATGTGTGTATCTGTGTATACCATATGAGTGTGGGTACCCACAGAGGCCAAAAAGGTATCAGACACATGAGAGCTGGAGTTATAGGCAGTTTGTGAGCTGCCTGATGTGGGTGCTGGGAACCGATTTCAGTTCTTCTGGAAGAGCAGCAAGCGCTTTAACCACTGAGCTTTCTCTTCATCTCACTGTTTTAAAAGGAGTTTCTGGGCTGGAGACATGGCTAAGAGGTTAAGAGCACTGGCTGCTCTTCCAAAGGACCCAGGTTTGATTCCCAGCACACACGTCATCTGTAAATCTAGTCCCTTGGGATCCAATGCCCTCTCCGACCTGGTACACAGACATACAAGTGGACCAAACACTCATACACATAAAAAAAGTTTTATTTATATCTGGGTGTCCCAGTACTCAGAAAGACTTGCAGTAGTGAAAATTTTATTTTGGCTGCATAACATTCAAGGGAAAGAGGTGTTCCTTTAAAAAAATCATATTCACCAATATTTAATACTTAGGGCAATATTATTATCTCATTTATTCTCTAATTGGAGCTGTATATTGTACTACATTTTGTGAGTGTAAGATGGAATTCAAAAAAACCGTTCAGAAGAAAATGTCATAGGTCAGGGAAACGGCTCCCTTGGTAGAGCTTGTCCAGCATACTTGAAGCTCTGCACTCTTCCCAGCACTGGGTAAGACTGGGTGCGCTGGGGGATGCCTGCAATCCGTGCTCTCTGCTATGCAATACGTTTGAGGCCAACCTGGGGGAAATGAGACCTTCTCCCCTCAACAAATCAACCAACCCTAGGCACAGTTCAGTGGTTAAGTATTGCATGGGTGGCCCTGGGTTCAGTACATAGAACTGTATAAATAAGGAAGTAATAGGCATTCAGAAGGAAAGAAAGAAGGGGGCCTGGAAAGATAGCTCAGTGGCTATGAGCATCGGCTGCTCTAATAGAAGCCCCAGGTTCAATGACCCATACTGAGTGGTGGTTCCCAACCATCTGTAAATTCAGTTCCAGGAGATCCAATGCCCTCTGCTGGCCTCCTTGGGTACCAGTAACATACTTGGTGAACAGATATACATACATTCAGGTAGAACACCTATACATGTAGCCTTTTAAAAAGGGAGGAAGAGGAGGAGGAGGAGGAGAAGAAGAAAGAGGGAGAGAGAAAAGGGAGAGAGAGAGAGAGCGAGAGAGAGAGGGGGGAGGGAGGGAGGAGGGAGGGAGGAAGGGGTTGGTGACAGTGACTTACTGCGTTTATTGTAACTTGGCAGTCTGGGATCCTTGACTGAAGCAAACTGTGTAGTCAGCCATTGCCGTGGGGTTGGGGATGTGGCTCAGTGGTCAAGCACTTGCCCAGCACTGCAGAAACCACAATAATAACAAAACCCATGCAATAAAAGCAGTTGATGAGTGAATCAAACTTGGGGCTGACTACTTTCTAACTCCTTTGAGAACTGGCCCATGTTTCATGAAAAACTGATTTTATTTGGCTGTAATGCCAGATTTCCTTCTATTGTTCTCCACGCTGGGGTCCTGAGCTTAATGGGAGTGCGGGTTCCTGTGCAAGGGGTTTGCAGCAGGGATCCACCCTGTCCCTATGTTGTTTATTCTCATGCACTTACAAGGCATGGCCACTTGGGGTCACTGTACTCAGAAAGTGGAAGCTGGAGATTCACCCTTGAGGCAGGCTATCTGGAATCATCTAGAAGCCAGCTGGAACTCTTAATTTATTAGAGCCAGTAGGGTTTATATTTTGTTACAGTTCTTTATATATTGCAATTATATTATAATCATATATCTTTAAGGAGCGGCAGAATGACATTGGCAAATCTCTTTTGTAACCCCCAAGACAGGATTTCTCTGTGTTGCCCTGGCTGTCCTGGAACTTGCTCTGTAGACCAGGCTAACCCGCACTCACAGAGATCCACTTGCCTCTGCCTCCCAAGTGCTGGGATTAAAGGCGTGAGCTACCATTGCCTGTCAAGGTGAGCAAATCTTGAGAGCATAGAGATCATGCATTTATTAAAGGGTTCTCCACTGGAGGAAGGGGTTTTTAGTAGAAATATTCTTACCCTCATGGAACAGGTTTTTACAGCATTAAGGGTACCTGGACATAGTTACATCTGAATCACCCACATAACCAATGTTAAGTACACACAAGACTCTGCCTGGGCAGTGAGTGTTGTCCTGGTGTCTGCTTCAGGAGCATTGTCTAGAAGTGGAGCTAGATGCCTTGGTTTGTACCTCAAGGGATGGGCACTGATCCCCAGGACAGGGAGAGATGTGTGCCTTCGTAATACTAGGTTCAGAGGGCCCCATGAAGTGTTTCTGGAACCACGAGGTTAAGATAAAGACATATTCCATTTTCCTCCTCTTTGATAGCAGGAAACAGATTTTATAAGGTTTCTATTGAGTAAACTTTCAGAAATATCAAGGCACAGGATCTGGGAGTCCTGATGCCCAGCCATGTAATTGTGGCAGTGGTTAGGAAAAAGAATGATTATGCCTTGCTTTTTATTTTTATTTTATCAAGGAGGAAGTTATATTGCTGTCCTACTAAGTGACAAATGCCTGGTAATTTTAGTCTCCAATGCCAATGTTGATAGAACTCTAACTAAACACTATACATATATTTTCTCTAATCCACACACAATTTGATGCACTAGGGACCCTTATTGTGCCTACTCCCCATTTGAAGAAATTGAGGCTTAGAGAAGTTAAGAAGTCCCTGAAGCCTAATATCTACTAAGAGGTCACTTGGAATTTGACCCCAAGCAGTTAAAGTGCCTGACTAGGTCACCTGCTTCCTGTATTCTCTTAAAGGAGATGTCTTCTTAAGCCCGGCTTAGTTTAGAGAAGAGTGGTTAAAGTGTAAGTTTTTTGTTTGTTTGTTTGTTTTTCGAGACAGGGTTTCTCTGTATTGTTTTGGAGGCTGTCCTGGAACTTGCTCTGTGGGCTGGCCTCTAACTCACAGACATCCGCCTGCCTCTGCCTCTGGAGTACTGGGATTAAAGACGTGCGCCACCACCGCCCGGCTTAAAGTGCAAGTTTTTAATGACTACAGGTTTCCCATGTCAAATCTGCATTTGGCTGGTTAATTTCATGCTGGACAGAGAATGAGATACCACTGTGACAGTCTTCCTGGCATCTTCTTGGTTTATCTTTCCCCTCACTGAGGAGAGATTTTTGGGTGGGTCTCCAGCAGTTACTATCCATTGCGAGTGCCCTAGCCTCTGCATCCCGCCCCTCAGAGCAGCTAACGGAACCATGTGCCCTTGGACAAGCTCCCCACCCTCCTCTCCGTATTCCTTATACTTACACATGATTGACGTGTGCAGGTGAGCTAGTGGGATGTGGCTCAGGGCAGTGTTGCCAGACCACCCAGGTCTGTGGCTGTAACTCAGGTTCATCGCACACAGGAAGGAATGAGAGCCAAGGGAGGACCTAGGATTGCTCTTCAGTGCCAGGAGGGAAAGATAAAGACCCTGGAGCTTATCTGGGAAGATAGGTAAAGGGCTTATGTGTAAGCTTAAGGCCCTAAATTCAAATCCCCCAAACGGATGTAAAGCTGGGTCCAGTAGCCTGGTGGCCCTGTAATCTCTGTGGTCCTGTTGTGAGAGGGGAGGTAGAGACAGGAGCCACCCTGCAAGCTCCCAAGTCAGCTGACTGGTGAATACAATGGTGAAAGACAAAGAGGCTCTGTCTCAAAACATGTGCAGGGTGAGAACCAACACCCCAGGCTGTCCTATGACTTTCACAAGAGTGCAGCTACACTCACATGGACTCTCTCTCTCTCTCTCTCTCTCTCTCTCTCTCTCTCTCTCTCTCTCTCTCTCTCTCTCACACACACACACACACACTCTGTCACACACATACACTCTGTCACACACACATCTCTCTCACACACACATTCTCTTTCTCACACACACATATACATACACACTCTCACACACAAAACACACACTCTCTTTTACATAAATATACACACACTGTCACACACACACTGTCACACACTCTCTCTCACAAATACAAACTCTATACACACTCTTACAGACACATATATTCTCTTACACACACACACACACACACACACACACACACACACTCATACAGAAGGAACCAGGATATGCCATGAATCAGTAAACCCAAAATATATAGACAAGTTTAGCTTTGAGACAGGTTACTGATCCTCTCCTGGGAGTTGGGTGTGGTGGGAGGTGGGGAGCTTTGCCATGGCCTCTGTTTCCAACAAGCAAATTCTGTTACACTGTCAAGAGTGTGACACTTGGGCTGGGTGTTGGTGGCGCACGCCTTTAATCCCAGCACTCGGGAGGCAGAGGCAGGTGGATCACTGTGAGTTCGAGACCAGCCTGGTCTACCCAGCGAGTTCCAGGACAGCCTCCAAAGCCACAAAGAAACCCTGTCTCGAAAAAAAAAAAAAAGTGTGACACTTACCCAGCATGCTTGTGGTATTTTCCAGACCCTTAATTTAGTAAAAAACAACCAACCAGCCAACTGACTGACCAACCAAACAACCAAAACAAAATCCAAGACAGAAAACTTAGTTATAAACACAGTTAGTTTTAAATTCTTAGCAAAAACCAATAACAAAACCAGAACAAAACAAACAAAATATAAAGCAAAACCCTTTAGGCACTAATAGAACTGTCCAAGGCCACAGAGAGGAAGCAACAAAAGCTGCTTTCGAAGGAGAAGTGGTCAGTGGACTGACTTCCTTCTGTCCTAGATTGTGCAGAAGACAGCATACATAGTACTGGAGTGAGGCAACTTCTCTATCAGGGGAGGAAAGGGGCCCAGTAAGAGGCGGCTTCAAGCAGCCCTACTTCCCAAGGGGAGCATTTGGAACTGGGTTTGGAGAGACGGTGTCAAGATTTCAAAGGGAAGGGAAAAAGTCTGTGTCGCCAATGCTTAGGAGAGGAATACCTCAGCAGGAGGCAGTGGCTAACAGCAAGCTGGTCTGTCCAACATGCCCGTTGGCTTTACTCTATGGAGCAATGCATTCTGGTCATGCATACTTTCTGAACCAAGATGCTCTGTAATTTGCTTTACCAGGAACTAGACATTTATTTCTTTGTAGGAAAGAGAAAATTTGTCCTCATTCTTTCGTGACTTAGTTTTCAGTTTTCTTTTCCCTTTTCAAGAGTGGAACCTAGAAGTAGGGCGTGCTAATACCAGACAGGACTGCCTGCAGTTAGGGTGTGCTAATACCAGACAGGACTGCCTCAGTAGTTGGAGAAGCAGTCTGCGGAGGGAAGTCTAACTTGTTTTTAATAAAGACCCATTTGTATGAATAGCCATGAGATGTGTAGCCTCTGACAGAAGTTCATAAACAGTGTCTCTCACATTGGAGCTCTTGATAGACTCGGGCATCAGGGGTTGCATTTGATCTTCTACCCTGCAGCACAGGCTTCTATCAAGACGACTAAATACAACAGCATTATGGCATGTTTAATGTCAACACACAAAAAGCAACTTTGAAGAAATTGCTAATAATTTTACAGTTTAAACCAGGCAGCGGTGGCACATGCCTTTAATTCCAGCGCTCGGGAGGCAGAGACAGGCAGATCTCTGAGTTTGAGGTCAGACTGGTCTACAGAGTGAGTTCCAGGACAGTTAGAACTACACAGAGAAACCCTGTTTTGGAAAACAAACAACAAACACAAAACAAAAAGCAAATAATTTCATAGTTTACATTTCTAATTGGTACCAATCGCAGGGCAGCTACCTTCTGCCCTTTGTCTAGACCTATTTGGACCATTTCTTTCTAACTCATCCTAAATTTTTCAGTTACTTCAGAACTACAACTTTGTTTGGTTTTAATGAAAAAAAGTTCCCAAAGCTTTCTCTGCTATGTTTAGAATTCCTATGAGGAATTATCAGTAGGTGAAGGAAAAAAAAACTCAAAAGTTATATGAACTCTAGGACCTTAACACTGTGTGACAATAGTGGTCGTCCAGAGAAGAGACTTTTTTTTGCCATTCATATTCTGGAAGCACAAGGAGATGGGATTTCCCATTGAAGGCTGTATTCCCTTGCACCATCAAGACAGCGGGAAGAGAAGTGAGGCTTTGGTGGCTTCACTTGGACTAGCAACGGGTTTGGTTTCTGATGAAATGCACTGTCAGGTGTAGCAGATTCTCTGGTTTCCCAAGCCATTGTGCACTGAACACTCAGGTATGTGAAATGAATGACACTTGGCTGGAGAGATGGCTTAGCGGTTAAGAGCACTGGCTGCTCTAGCAAGGGAGCTGGCTTTGGTTCTTAGCACTCACGTGGTGGGTAACAACTAGAGTTCCAGTGGCAGGCGATCTGACACTCTCTTCTGACCTCAGTGAGCACTTTACTTGGTGCACAGACACACATATAGAGAAACAGTAGTACACATAAGTAAATCTTTTTGGAAAAAAAAAAACCACAAGGCGGATATGGTGGCACACGCCCCTAATCCCAGTACTTGTGAGTCAGAGGCAGTCAGATATCTGTGAGTTCAGAGCCAGCTTGGTCCATGGAGTGAGTTCCAGGCTACCAGAGCCACACAGTGAGAAAGCCACAGCAAAGGGTGTAATAGCATTTAGAAGCTGGAAAAGCAAAGGGACAAATTTTTTTTCCAGAGTCTGGAAATAAATGCAGATGTGTTGGCACCTGGATTGTAACTCAGTGAGACTCCTAAGAGAATACACTTGAGTCATTGTAAGCTCTGACTTTCGTGGTAATTTGTTACAGAAATAACAGTAGTAAATATAACCCAGGATAGCAGCATAAGATAGACACTGCTGTTATTGGTATTTATAGATGGGGAAACTGAGAAAGAAAAGGATTATGTTTTGCCGGCTGTCACAGGCTGTGAGGTGACGCCAATGTGGTTTGGGACACTCCTCTTCAGAGCTCATGTTTTAGGCTATTACGCAATTCCATCCTCCTATTGGGAGGAAGAAGGAGAAATGCGTGCAGGAGAGGCCCAGGAAAGGGAGCGAGTCTGGCAGCTGCCTAGAGCAAAGCCTGTCTGACTCAGAGGGAAGCTCAAAGCTCCTGGATTAATGGGAGCCAGAAAATAGTTGTCCCTCAGGGTAGGTTTGAACTCTTTTCTGATTAATCTTCCAACATTGCTTTGATCGTGACAAACAGGTTTACACGATGTCCTAGATACAGGTTGTTAAGCAACACTCTTTTTCCACATGATTCCTTTGCTCAAGTCACCTGCCATTTCTTTCAAGCACATCCCCACCTCCACCCCCAGCTACCACTATCTGGGAGCACTTGAGGTCAAGAGCTTTGCCACTAAATGAGACTTTGCCCTAGGCTTCTTTTTATCCTGACAGCAAGTGCCTTTTCTTGTTCTTCTTTTTTCCTGATGTTTAATAGTTGATGTCCAATATGACTAACCTCAGTGAACTTGCATCAGGAAGAGGACACGATCTATTCGGGGCAACTCGTGATATAGAATTTTTGTTCGTTCCTAAAATAAATCTTTACGACCCACACTCAGTTTTGATTTTCGCGAGAGCATTTGCCTCTCTCTGACTCCCCACTATTTTTTTTTTTTTAACGAGACAGGGTTTCTCTGTATTGTTTTGGAGGCTGTCGGTCCAGCCTGGCCTCGAACTCACAGAGATCCGCCTGCCTCTGCCTCCCGAGTGCTGGGATTAAAGGCGTGTGCCACCACCGCCCGGCCTGACTCCCCACTATTGAAAGCCCATCAGGCTCTCTGGTAGCTTCTATCACAGAGTAAGCGTGACTAAGGGCCGCCTCCACATTGCTAAGGTACCTGCAGCGCGCAGCTGAGCTCTGGCAAGTGCTACACTAATATACGGGTCTAGATAACCAGGGCGGGTCGCGAGGAAAACAGAAGGCGGTGGCCTTTTCCCCTAGGGTCAGCGCTACCTCCCCAGGGGCGGACCCCACCCTCTGCGCCCCACCCTAGCAAGCCCCGCCCTTCCCCGCAAACCCCGCCCCGCAGAGCCTCGCCGCGCTTGCGCCACCTGCCGCTCGCTCCTGTGGTCCGGGCGGCGCCGCGCTCGGCCGGTGCCTCCGCTGCCAGCCAAGATGGCGGAGGGCGGCGAGGCTCTGGGCACGGTCCCGGAGCACGAGCGGATCTTGCAGGAGATCGAAAGCACCGACACCGCCTGCGTAGGGCCCACCCTCCGGTAAAGCTTTCATCTGCTGCACTTTCGGGCCGCCCTGGCTAGGGACTCCTTAGGAGCCGGGCGGGGCGACTGCTGCCGGGTGCGCGCGCGTTGGCCCGACAGGTGGTGCGCGCGGGGGCGGGCGCTCGTGGGCTGCGGGACCCGGAGGGCCGGGGCACCTGTCACCGCGTCGCCTGTGGGTGTGGCTGCTGGGGTGTCTCTGACCCGGGGAGCCGCCCCAGCCTGGGGCCTTGGTGTGCCAAGGCCCTGACCCAAGCGCTGTGTCTGCGGCGAGGCTGTCGGCTCTGTGCTGGGGACGAAGGTCACCTGCCGGCGGCCGGCGTGACTGACCCGGGTGCCAAGTTGCGCCCTGGAGGAAACCCAGGCGCACTGACTGACTGCTCCGGGCGTGGGAGAATTGAAATTGAGCGGGAGACGCCGACACCTTTCTCCCCCGTTGCAGCACCTTTCTCCTCCGGCGAGACGCGAGCGTGGGCTGCAGGGGAGGAGCCGATGGCTTGGGTTCACGCTGGGGTGACGATGCTCTTGGGACAGGAAGCTTTTACTTATTGACAAGCATTATGTTTAATTTTGCATTACATTTTCACTTTATTTTTAAAATGGATCCTAACCCACTCTGTTTAGGAATAGTACCAGGTAATGAATCTTCCCAATAGAATATTAGTTGGTACGGGTACAGAACCATTAACAGTAGGTTAGACACTCTTCAAGAATTAAGGTCTTGTGTTTTGCAGTTAGTATGAATGAACTTGTTTTTTTAGGGAATTTGAGTCGAGTTGTGCCTTGTCAATAGTCTTTCTTCAGGCTACACTTCCTGAAAACGGAACTCTGTTTTCTCGACGTTAAGTATAGATAAAATGAAGTCAGTTCGAGTTGCAAATTCACTACCTCAGAGTTCCAGTTCATCTGGTGTACTTGGTTTCCTTCCCATAGACCTGCCACCGATGACTCCAAAAATCGTTTAACCCCCTTGGCCCTGTTTCCGTATTTGTAGAATGGGAAGGAGTGTTTAGATGCCCAGAAAGCTCAAAATATGAGAGACCTTGCCTGTTCTCTGCTGGGTCATTACCTCAATAGACAGGTTATATGTTTTTATTATACAGAGTTCTGCTATGATATGGGAAGGCCTCATTAGTGCTTTTTAAAAATTTTACTTACATGAATCTTTTCACCAAACTTTCATATATACTAGTAAAAATATGAATCAGATTCCAAGGAAACTTGGTGACTCTAGATTCTACTGAAGGACCCCAGTCTCGTAGAAGGATAGCCATTTCTTAAGTTGTTCAGGAAGCAATTGCTTTGTGATTCAGTACTGCTTTTATTTGCCACAGATCAGAAAATGTACTTTTGTTTTTGGTAGTTGCCCATCCAATAAGGGTGGAATGGAAAATGAGTCCTTATTTTGTTGTGTGACTCCTGGTGTTCAGGAGGCTGGAAATCAAGTCTCTTTGTTGGACCCTACAAATAACCCCATCACCCCATAGCAGTAGAGGTCACCAGGTTTAAAAATGAGACTGTGTCACTATATGGCCCTGGCTGTCCTAGAACTCACTGTGTAGACCAGGCTGGCCTCGAACTCATAGAGATCTACCTCTGCATGTTGAGATTAAAGGTTTGTGCCACCATTCCTGGTTAAATTTTAAATTGAATATTGTCTAAGTAAGAGTAGGAGCTTTTTGGAGGGGGATTAATTTGAGACAAAATAGCTGTGTAGCCTGGCTGTATTGAGCTTGCTAAATAGACCAGGCTGGTCCTGAATTTATTTGTAGCATGCTCTGCTTCTGTTTCCCAACTGTGGGGATTACAGGTTTGCACCACTAAAACAATGGTTTTTCTTCGAAACCAATGAAACACTAGTGTACCCTACATTTAGGTTGGCTGGGGAGATATTCAAAGGTTCCGATGTATACTAGAGAGTAATCTAGTGACTGTGCAGGTGCCTACCGTAAAGCTTTTATGGGATGTCAGTGTTACATCAGATTTTTTTTGTTGTTAAGAACTAGATTATAGCTGGATGGTGGCAGTGCATGCCTTTAATCCCAGCACTTGGGAGGCAGAGGCAGGCGGATCTCTGTGAGTTTGAGACCAGCCTGGTCTACAAGAGTTAGTTCCCGGACAGCCTCCAAAGCCACAGAGAAACCCTGGCTCAAAAAACAAAACAAAACAGAAAAAACAAGAAAAGAAAATACAGAAAGAAAGAACTGGATTATAGGTAGGGTCGTGATTCCTGCTGTAGATCTCTCAGTTATTTTCACCTCACCAATACCGGTGTACCTCATCTGATGAGCTGAGCAGGGTCTAGCAGAAATAGCAGAGGAAAGCTGAGTTCTCCCTTGTTCTCTCTCGGAATTTATTTTATTTTATTTTATTTTATTTTATTTTATGGGTATGACTGTTTTTCCTGCATGTGTGTCTACACTACATATGAGCCTGGTGCCAAGGGTGTCAGGTCTCTAGGAGCTGGAGTTATAGATGCTTATGAGTCCCCATGTGGGGCTGGAAATTGGACCTGGGAAGACGAGCCAGTGTTCTTAACTGTGAGCTTTCCCTCCAGCCCCTGAGTTCTCTCCTCCTGTGCTGGGGCACAGATCTTCTGTCTTTGGGCACTGGAGCTTCTGGAATCCTGTACTCGTGAACTCATAGGAGTTCCTGTGGTTCCCAGGCCTTCTGTTTTCCTCGGAATTGTGTTCCTTGTCCTGATTCTCCAGCTTACACAGAGCCTGTCATGGCAGTTCTTACTTTTCACGATAGAACAATCCAATTCTACAATAAGTTCTTTTTCTATTTCATCTCCTTCCATCCCTCTGTCCCTCTCTTTCTTTCCCTTTGATGAGGGGGGTCTCTCTGTGTTACTGAGAATGGTCTCCAACTTCTTGAGCTCAAGTAATTATTCTGTTTCTGTCTCCAGAATGCTGGAATTACAGTGCGTGTTAGCATGTCCTCATATGGGTTTAATTTTTTAAAACTTTGATGTAACTTACTATGGTTGTGTGTGTATGTGATATACCCTCCTGTGTGGGTGTGAGTGTGTGTTGTGTGTGTGTGTGAGTGTGTGTGTGTGTACTTGGTGTGCATGGGCACGTGCCATTGTGTGTATGTGGAAGTCACAAGCTTTATTTGGATTCCAGGGGCTGTGCTCAGCCTGCCAGGCTTGTACAGCAAGTGCTTTTACCTACTGAGCCATCTTGCTGGTCCTCATTTTAATTTCAATGCAGGAATAGTGTTAGCTGTAATCCATATAAACAAAAGCTTTGTGGACTTATTTCTGTAAGTTTTCAGAGTGTGGAAGAGGAAAAAACTGATAGTTACTCTTTTTTTACCCCCCTGAAACACTGTGTAGCCCAGACGGGCCTGAAATTCATGATAATCCTCTTCTATCAGCTTTCTGAGTGTTGAGGTTACAAAGATTGACCACCAACTCTGGAAAAAAACCGTTAAAAACACACAAAAGCACAGTTTCATTCTCTGTCACCGTTTTTCCTAGTATTATTTTTAATTATGGGTCACAATTTCAACTTTTGACCAATGAATGTGTCTCATATCAAAACTACTGGGGCATCCAGGTGTTGGTGGCGCATGCCTTTAATCCCAGCACTTGGGAGGCAGAGGCAGGAGGATCTCTGTGAGTTTGAGACCAGCCTGGCCTACAAGAGCTAGTTCCAGGACAGCCTCCAAAGCCACAGAGAAATCCTGTCTGGAAAAACAAAACAAAATAAAAACAAAACAAAAAAAGATTAGGTGTATAGTTGTAGTCATGTGCCTTGTAGAGACATTTTGATTAATGACAGACTTCATGATGGTAGTTCCATAAGATTGTAAGGGAGTTGGAAACTTCCTGTTAGATAGTAATTTCATCATTGTGGTGATGTCATAGTACAATGCATCAATGTCATATTTGTGGTGAGGCTGTGGTAAAGAGATCTACTATGCTGCTGGTCATATAAAAGTAAAGATATATAAAAGTAAAGATTGAGCCGGGCGGTGGTGGCGCATGCCTTTAATCCCAGCACTCGGGAGGCAGAGGCAGGCGGATCTCTGTGAGTTCGAGGCTGGGCTGGACCGACAGCTTCCAAAACAATACAGAGAAACCCTGTCTGGTAAAAACCAAAATAAATAAATAAATAAAAGTAAAGATTGTACAACTGTATGCTTTTTTTCAAGACAGGATGTTTCTGTGTAGCAGCCCTGGCTATCCTGGAACTCACTCTGAAGACCAGGCTGGTCTTGAACTCACAGAAATCTGCCTGCCTCTGCCTCCTGGGTGCTGGCATTAAAGGCGTGCGCCACCACCGCCTGGCCAACTATATACTTTTAAAGAGGCTGTTAGAGGTTTATTATTTACACTTTTGAAAATTGTTTTATTCTTTAAAAAGTTTTATTTTTTATTTATGTGTATGTGTTCGTGCCTGCCTTAGATTAGTGTACCATATGAATAAAGGTGCCTGCAGGAACTGAAGAAGGTGTTGGCTCTCTAGGAACTGGAGTTACAGGCAGTTGTGAGGCATCTGTGGCACTGGGAACTGAACCTGGGTCCTCTGGATGAGCAATAGACACTCATAACTCCTGAGCCATACTCTAGGCCCAAGTCACCATTTTAGATTCAGCTTTTTCTGTGTAAGGAAGCTGTAAGGCGGTGTTAGGTCCTAGGAGGTGAAGCATTGTTGTTAAAGGAGATCACAGCTCCGTGTATGGTGGTGTTGCCCCCAAGACCTTCCGGTGCGGCAGGATGTGGAGGTGAAAGATACTGCCATCCATGGTCCTAGGTAGACCTAGGCTCGTGTGTGTGTGTGTGTGTGTGTGTGTGTGTGTGTGTGTGTGTGTGTGTTTTCTGTTGTTGTGTGTGATAGTTGGTATCCAGCTAAGGTCTCCTGCTTGCTAAGCAGGTGGTGTCCCATTGACTTATGTTCCTGTGTCTTATTTTTCAACCAAAAAGTAAAAAAGAAAAAAAACAATAAAAGAAATTAAAAATATGTAGCTAGATGTGTAGTAGGCTGTGCCACTTGGTTTTGTGTTCATTCCATGATAAACTCATCTCACAATGCATTTCTTAGAACATAGCCGGTGAATTGGGGATTTAACTCAGTTATAGGGTATTTTTTAATGTGCGTTGAAGCCCTGAGTTGAAGCCGTAGTACCACCAAAAAAAAAAAAAGAAAAAGAAAAAGAAAAAAAAAAAAGGAAACGAGGGAGGGAGAGAGGAGGTGAAGGGGGTGAGACCTATGAAGAACATAGTCCTATCATTAAGTAGCATTATGACTGCATTTGGTTTTTTTGTTATTTTAAATGAGTCTTCTTATGTCTTGCTATTGGTTTTATACACACACAATAAGCGCATATTGCTGTGGTTTGTTTGTTTGTGGTTTATTTGTTAGAGGCTTTATTCCTAGGGTGGTTCTATTGGAAAGTGGTGAAGCCTTTAGGAGGTGGAGTGTGTTAGGGTTCTCTAGAGGAACAGAACTTACAGAATGAATCTATATATAGGGAGAAAGGAGATTTATTAGAATGGCTTACAGGCTGTGGTCCATCTAGTCCAACAATGGTTGTCTACCAATGGGAGGTCCAAGAATCCAGTAGTTTATTTAGTCCACGAGGCTGGATGTCTCACTAGTCTTCATTATACTCTGGATTCCTAAAGAAGTAGGCTGTAATGCCAGTGAAGGAGTGGACTTGCCAGTGAGAACAAGGGTTCCTTCCATCCTGGTATAGGCTGCCAGCTGAAGGCATGGCCCAAATTAAAGGTGGGTCTTCCCAGTTCAGAGATGTGGATTAGAAGTGACTCTTCCCACTCCAAATGATTTAATTAAGAAAAATCCCTCACAGGTGTGCCCAGGCATTCGGGTTTTAATTAATTCCGGGTGTAGTCGTGTTCACAACCAAGAAAGCCATCACATGGATGTAATGAGAAGTACTTGGGTCACTGGGGACATGGCCTAGAAGGGTGCTGTGGGACCCCAACCTCTTCCTCTTTTGCTTTCTGGCTGTTGAGGAGAGTAGATTTGCTCTGCCTTGTTTCCCACCACAGTGCTCTGCCTTGTCACAGCCCAAAGCAGTGACTTCCCAGACTGAGCCAGAATAAACCCTTCGCTATAATTATTTCAGATATTACTGTATAGTGACAGCTAAGTCACACACACACACACACACTCCCTCCCTCCCTCCCTCCACAGATCTTTGTACCTACACCCCTTCTCACTACCCAGTGTCTTGTGCAAACTCGGCAAATACTCTAGCACTGAGATATACCCTTAGACATGGATGCCAACTTTTTGACTATTATCTTATTTAAAGTTTTATCATTCACAGCTAAACTGTTTCCCCCACTGATTTTGTTGGACTTTGTTAGTTTTTGTGTTCCTGTTATAAAATGTAACCTAAAGCAACTTAAGGAAGAAAGGTTTGTTTTAGCTTATGGTTCCAGAAGGATAGAGTCCTCATGGGGAAGGCATGGATTGGCTGCAAGAGTAGGAAGCGGGGTGATCACATTTTAAACCCCACACAGGAAACAAAGAGAATAGCAAGTAGGACAAGGCTGTAAACCACCCCCACAAGCTCGCCCAGTGATGTACTTCTTCCAGTAAGGCCCCAATGTGGGATGTCCTTCTGTATGCTGTGAATATGTGTTGCCTTTATTGGTTGATGAATACAGCTGTTTTGACTAATAGCCTGGCAGACTGTAGCTAAGCAGGAAATCCAAATAGAGTTACAGAGAGAAAGAATGGCGGAGTCAGGGAGATGCCATTTAGCCGCCAGGGAAGTAGAATATGAGGTAACAAGTCACAAGCCATCGTGGTAAAATATAGAATATTAGGAATGGGTTAATTTGTATGTAAATCTAGCCAGTAAGAAGCCTGAGCCATTGGCCAAACAATTATAATTAATGTTCAGTCTTAGAGTGGTTATTTGGGAACTGGTGGGTGGGATGAGAAACCTCCAACCATAAGGCTCCACTTCCTAAAGGTTCCCTAATCCCCCTAACAACACCATCACCAGGGGATCAAATGCTCAAATACAGGAGCCAGTGGAGGACATTTCTCATTTAAACCACTACCACCACAGGCTTTGGGTGTGTGTTGGTTTTGTGGTGCTGTAGTCAAAGTATTGGAAGCAACCGCTGGGAGGAAAGATTGGTTTTGGCTCATGGCTTCAAGGATTTTAGGACATTATGTCGGGGAAGGCAAGGCAGAGCCAGCCCCTCAGTCCATTGCAGTAGGGGTAGGTAAAGGCTCCTCCCATCCTGCAGGACCAGAAAGTGAGGTGGGAACCAGTATCTCCATAGAAGATGGAGTGGGCTCCACCCCTGTAAATTGCATTTGTTTATTATTATTATTTAGGTGGGAGGTGGGTGCATTGCTATGGCACAGTGTAGAGGTCAGAGGACAACTTGTCGGATCCTCCTACCTTTACGTGGGCTTCAGGGATGGAACCAGGTTGTCAGGCTAATGCAGCAAGTGCCTTACCCACTGAGCCCCAGACCCCGTCTCTGAGAGGTTCCTCCACAGCTTCCAAAGATGACACTGCCTGTGGGGGAATACATGTTCAAAACGCTGGCCTGTGGGGGACATTCAGACTCAACCCACAATAAATGATGCATTTAGAAAATATTTTATTTTCTTCTTAAATCCGATATTGCTTTTTTTTTCTTTTCTGACTATTACGTTGAATGCACAAGTTGAACACAGTATAGGTGGGGGATATTCAGATTCAACCCACAATAAATGGTACATTTAGAAAATCTTTTACTTCTTAAATACGATGTTCCTTTTTTTATTTTTATTTTTTTCTTTTCTGACTATTATGTCGAATGCACCTGAAAAAATCTGTCTCCAAAATGCCCCAAGTCTGAGACTTCTTGAACACCAGCATAATGCCACAAGGGGGAAATCCCACACCATGGTTTGTTTTATGTTCAGTTACCAAAAATAGTATGTCAAATTACAGTTCAGCTCTGTGTAGGAGGTGTAAAAAGTCTAAATGCATTTCATGTCTCCTTCCCTAAGACTTTTGTGTTGTCTTATGTGTGTGCAAGTTCCTTAAAATCTGAAGGAAGAAGATAGCAGACTCCATTCGTCCTGAGCACTTTGGATTGGAGCTGCCTTGAATGCAGAGTGTCAACACCTTTTCTGTCCCCTAACTGCTGGGGACACTTTTAGTGGCCCTCCAGGACAGCTTTGGCTTTGGGACTACAGGAGTGTTTAAGGAAAGGCTGACTTTTGTCCGGGCTTTTCTGCACCTTTTCTCTTGCTTCAACAGTGGCTGAGTTGATGCCGATTTCCCACTAAGGAAACATTCCTGCCATTGCAGAATAGCTGCTGGGTGGTGGTGATCTGTGCTTCCTGTGCCGTGGGAGCTGGTGTGCTTGGTAAGGTGAGGCTGGTCTTCCTGCTGCCCTGGGATAGCCTCTGAGGCAGTGCAGTGTCTGTTTCAGGAAACAACCGAAGCTCTCCTTCAGTTTCTGCGCTTTGCATAAACATCAACTAACCCTGACCTCTGCAGGTTGAGACCTTGAGAAGAGAAGCTCAGGCCTGATGCTTTCCTGGAGGTGTCTTTTCCTTTTTTCCGTTTCTTCTGCAGTAATCAGTCTTGTTTGAGACTTTCTGTCCCTAGATGGCCAGTTAGTTGTATTTTATTAAACTATCCATCCATTCAAGTTTGTCAAATACTTTGGAGTTAAGTATAATTATATGATTTAATAATTTGTCCTGTTTTTGATGATATTTCTCTTGTCAGTTCTAGTTTTAGGCAGTTGTGACTTCAATCACTGACCCCCCCCCCCCACACACACTTAGGCTAGTGGCTTGTCTGTTGTTGATTTACGTGTGTGCATTTTGTGTGTTTGTGTGTACTTGTGCATGTGCGTCTGGAGGCCAGAGGACAGCCTGTTTGTTGTTCCACAGGCCCTGCACCTTTTTCCTGGGACAGGGCCTCCCTCTGTGTTGGGACTTTCCAGTCAGGCTCACCCTGGTGGCCAGCTAGCCCCAGGGATTCGCATGACCCTCTTCTTGCCCCACGACTGAAGTGTGCACCCACATGCCGGCTTGTTTCTGTCAGTCAGCTCCGACAAAAACTGATCCTTCTGGTCTTGTGTTATCAATTTTTTTTGCCATTTTTTTTATTGAGCTATACATTTTTTCTCCACTCCCTTTTTCTCCTCCCCTCCCCTTCCACTGTCCCCTACCCTCCACGCTCCCAATTTATTCAGGAGATCTTGTCTTTTTCCCATTCCTAGGTTGGATCCACATATGTTTCTCTTAGGGTCCTCATTGTGTTATGGCGTTCCTGCCTGGTTCCACAGCCACCTCAGAGCCTCCAAATAACACACGAGACATTATATTAATTATAATGCCATTAGCCAATGTCTAGGTCTTCTTTTTGGCTAGCTCTGACTTAATTTCTAACCCATAACTACTACCCTATGTATTTCCATGTGGTCTTATCTTACTGGAGAAAGATCCAGGTCTCTTACTCCATTGTGGTCTACATAGAGTCCCTCTGCCTAGGTTTCCCGGAATCCTCCTCATCTCCTAGACCTACCTATTGTGCTGCCCTAATGGCTACAGTGTTTTATTCATCAACCAATAAGATAAATATATACAAAAGACCGTTCCCCATCATCTCCTCTTTTTTGTCTAAAGAAAAAGAAGAGTTCCAACTTTAACATAGTAAAATTACATATAACAAAACAGTTATCAAATAAGAACTATAGTTAACAATATTTAGTCCATTAACATGTAGTGAAATTTTTAAAAAAAAATTTTTATTATGTATGCATATAGTGTTCTATGCTTGGACACCAGAAGAGGGCACCAGATTACGGATGGTTGTGAGCCATCATGTGGTTGCTGGGAATTGAACTCAGGTCCTCTGGAAGAGTAGGCAGTGCTCTTTTTTTTTTTTTTCTTCGAGACAGGGTTTCTCTGTGGCTTTGGAGGCTGTCCTGGAACTCGCTCTGTAGACCAGGCTGGCCTCGAACTCACAGAGATCCGCAGGCAGTGCTCTTAACCCCTGAGCCATCTCTCCAGTCCCCCATGTAGTGAAATTTAAAGAAAATATTCCATCATCTATCCTATTTTTGTGAGTCTAAAGTCTTATATATATACATATATATATATATATTTTTTTTTTTTTGTTTTTTTTCGAGACAGGGTTTCTCTGTGGCTTTGAAGGCTGTCCTGGAACTCGCTTGGTAGTCCAGGCTGGTCTCGAACTTACAGAGATCCACCTGCCTCTGCCTCCCAAGTGCTGGGATTAAAGGCGTGCGCCACCAACGCCTAGCTCTAAAGTCTTATATTTAATCCTACCTAAGGAAAACTATAACCGTAACTATCTGTCTTCAATTCCATCAAAGACCACAGAAGACTCTAGAATTGACAGAGACAACTCGCTGCCTGGGCAGTAACCGAAGTTCTTTTGTAATGTTCCTTCTTTGGGTCATAGGCCATAGTGTATCTGGCAAACTCCTCAGCAAAGCAGGAAACTTTAAATTGTCTGTCTGTATTGCAGTTTGTCAGTCATTTTTCTGTGTCCTGTAGGATGCCTGGCAGACTCTTCCATGAAGCAGGAACCCTGCATCAATGCCCCATCTTGTTTCAGCAGTCACTTTCCTGTGGGCCCTGCATGTCCAGTTCATACAGCAATAGTCAAGCAGTCCAGACAAGAGCAGTTTCTTGCCCCAATGGCTCGTCCTGCCATATTGGAAGCAAATCCCATAGCTAGTTTCTTTGATGTTCATCTTCCCTTTTGACACAGTTGGTGTTGCCAGGAGCAGTTTTGTCTCGCTGTCAAAAAAAAACTCTAAACCTTTTTCTATAAAATTTTTCATTAAATAAGGTCTGAACAAAAAAAAAGAAAGAAAAACCCTAAACCACTTTAAATGCCATATTCTGTAGGTCTTTGAAAGGTTTGAAGAATGCCTATCCAATTGAAATATATCTCTATATATCTAGAAAACCTAACTAACCTAACTATAAGGTTGACTATTATAGGTAATTATCTGTAATCTGTACTTAATTATACATTACATTTTTAAATGAACTATACAAACACAATACCTAAACAAGAGGAGAAATATACATATCACATAATTGATCTTAAATTTGTATCAGTAAATGAAAATCCATTCCAATATAAAGTATTAATTTCTATACCATAATCTTCCTCTTACCTTTAAAAAGAGATTGGTTGTGATCATTAACCATTTATAACCAATCCAATTTAAATGAAAGCAAACATCTATAAACAATATTTGGGAATGTGGGCGTCATTCTCTCCAAACTACTCTCTGCTGGTTGGGGATGCTGTTTATACCATGGGGGATCATGGCAAAACACAGAAACCTGGCCAAGTCCTTGTATTTGAAGTCTGCAAGGCTGCATCATCTCAGCTGTTTCAGATGTTGGAGCACCTGGGACACTTTCAGGGGGGTCTTGCTTCATCAAAGCATATTAGTCTGGAAGGAATCCATAGCTTTACATTTTCTGTGGAAACACAAGCAAAAACTTTTTTCAAGTAACCTGTACTTATACTTAAATGTAGAAGTCAAAGCATCTTCAAAGTATATAAGTTAGATTAATTCAGCAGTATTTATAATCAAATGTATCTTAGAAGTTGTTGCTCCTTCCTTAGCAATTAAAATATTTAAAGTTAACATACCATACAGTGTCTAGGCTCTCTGTGTATTTTCCATCTTTACGTGGCTTATTTATTTGTGTATTTTTGCTGGGTTACTCTGTTTATTTATGTTTGTCCTGGAATTCACTCTGTACACCAGGCTCGCCTTGAAATCATGGAGATTTGATTGTCTCTGTCTCTTGAGTGTTGGGATTATAAAGGCGTGTGTCAACATACCCAGTTCTTTTATTTATTATTTTTTCCTCAAGTCTGTGTATATATTTTTTATTATAAATCTTTATCTTTTTTTAATCACATGAGTTTTATCTGTTTGCTAATAATTGCAGTTTTGGCTACTAATGCAAATGAGGTAGCTGTTCTTAAAGGAGCCGCAAGTGTCTGCTTGCCTTGGAGAATGCCTGGCAAACAGAGCTCATCTGAGAAAAATGTTGTTACCAAGAAGCTGTGTCTGACATTTTTACTCTTTTGTTTTAAAATCCCTTTTTAAGTTTTCGTGAGGTTTTTATGTGGAACTTCGTAAAACCCATGTTGGGTGCCATTTTGTTACGGTGTTCTGGCCCGGTTCCCAGTCACCTCACAGTCTCCAAATAACACACGAGACATTATATTAATTACAATGCTGTTGGCCAATGTCTAGGGCTTCTTATTGGCTAGCTCTGACTTAATTTCTAACCCATAACTACTAATCTATGTATTTCCACATGGTCTCATCTTACTGGATAAAGGTTCAGGCCTCTTACTCTATCGTGGTCTACATCACGTCTCCCTCTGCCTAGGTTTCCCAGAATCCTCCTCATCTCCTGGAGCCGCCTATTGGCCACAGTGTTTGTTCATCAACCAATAAGATAAACATATACGGAAGACTGTTCCCCATCATCTTTGTTGCCTCGGTTCTCCGGGGTTGTGGCCTGTAGTCTAGTTGTCCTTTGCTTTATGTCTGATGTCCACTTACGAGTGAGTACACTTTATATTTGTCTTTCTGAGTCTGGGTGACCCCACTCAGGATGGCTTTTTCTAGTTCTGTCCATTTGCCTGCAAATTTCAACAAGTCATTTTTTTTAACCTCTGAGTAGTACTCCATTGTGTAAATGTACCACATTTTCTTTATCCATTCCTTGGTTGAGGGCCATCTAGGTTGCTTCCAGGTTCCGACTAGTAAGACGAGTGCTGCTATGAACATAGATGAGCAAATGTCCTTGCGGTGTGAGTGTATGTGCCCTGCCCAAAAGTCGCATGCTGGCTTTTCAAAGGTGGCGTCTGAGGATCCTACTCAGGTTGCTGTGCTTTCAAGACAAGCACTTGACCAGTGGAGTCCCCCGCAGCCTTGCTCCGTTGGTTTTCCAAGTCTGCCTTTCGGTTTTGTTTCCTAGCTCCACTGATTTCCTGACATTCCTTTCTGCTCTTCTATACTTCCTCTCTTTACTTTGTGACCTTGCCAATTTGGACCCCTTGCTTAATTGACACAGTTATTTAGTACTTTAGGGTTAAAATTTTTTTTATTAATTTATTTTTTACATTCCAATCCCAGTCCCCCCCCCCCATCTGCTCCTCGGAGAAGTGCTGTAGGTTTTTTCCCAGTGTTTTTATTTTATATCTGGTTTTTGCCCCAGCTGTGCCCATGTATTGGGATCTTTCCTTATTACTGTTTCAGAGAAGTTTTGCTGTTTGAATTTTGTATTTTTCCCATTGACATAACAGCTTTACATAGTGGGTTTAAAGAGAGTTAGTCTTTTTTTATTTTATTTATTTATTTATTTATTTTCTGACACAGGGTTTCTCTGTGTAGCTTTGGAGCCTGTCCTGGCACTCACTCTCTAGACCAGGCTGGCCTTGGACTACTACCCGTCTCTGCCTCCCGAGTGCTGGGATTCAAGGAGTGCACCAAGTGTCTCGTCTTTGTTCTGTGAACCTTTTTGTTCCTTTTTTGGGGGTATTAAATATCAGTGTTACATTTTTGTTTTGAAAAATAAATATACTACTCCACTTGCAATTTTTAGCATTACAAAGTGACACTAATTTTTTTTGCCCTGGATTCATATGTTCTTTTTGCTGTTTCTTTGAGACACTAACTCTTTTTTAATTGCACCTTTCTTAAAGCACATTTCTTAATTGTAAACTAATGTTCCCATGAAGGATTTTGGCAAAGCATTAAAGTGCGACTCTTAAGCCATTGGCAAAATGCACCTTAAGTCTGCCCTGTACAGCCTATACAAAATTTTATTTTTGTTAAATTTTCTAAACTGTTCTAGGGAAGCTATCTCTGTCCACATGCATTAATCTACTTAATTGCTGCCAGATTTTAAAATTAAAAATGATTTTAGCAATTGTTTATTTTAGAGGACAAATAAAATGATTATGTGTTGGGTACTTCTATTTCTCGCCCTTTGTATTTTACCAAGTAGTCAGAGAGTCAACAGGAAGGGACAGCTCTTTGGTCAGGAATGTGAAAACAGGAAGGAGGAAGTCTATTGGAAGTCTGTGTTGGCTGATTACACCGTTAGCCCTCCCATAGAGGATGTTCATTAGTGAGTATGCAAGCTATTACCCAGCCTTAGAGAGACCGCTAATGCCAGACCTATGAGTGTCAACTCATTACAGGAAGTAATGTTAACTAATGTTAACTAATGTTTCCTATTCACGGATGGGATACTGTTAGTGAGAACAAATCACAGGAACCCCACACAGTGAGTGGAACACAAGGCAAGTAAAATTCAACATTACAAATTTAGGAAAATATCCCTTCATTTTTTGGCCTTTGCTTAGGCAAGCCAGATAATCCCTTACAATGCGCGTCCCTGTTGAGTGCTACAGATGGACAAAACCAGAGGTCCATTTCCCAGCATCTTTACTCGAAGGGGGGTGAGGTGTGTTAGCTTTAGTATAGAAACATTTTCCAATATTTCAAATTTCAATTGAACTTGAATCAGGTTACCATTATCTTATAAAGGATTAAATTTATTTTATTAGATCTATTAATTTGATTTACGTGTTTTACCCGTGTGCTTGTATGTGCACCATGTATGTTCTTGGTGCTGCAAAGTTCAGAAAAGGGTCTTGGATTTTGTAGGGCTGGATTATGGGTGGTTGTGAGCTACCATGTGAATGCTGGGAGTCAAACTTGGGTCCTCTATAAGAGCAACAAGGGCTCTGAACTGTGTCACTAGCCCCTTATAAAGTATTTTAAGATCACATGTAGCAAGCTAGATAAACTATTTCATGGGCAAATATACCCAGAGTGGGTGTTTTGTAAACAAATCTTTTCGAAGATTCTCTGACAAAAGTGTGATCTTGTGTCTTATAGCCTCTCCTCTCAATTACTCTGAGCCAGAGGATACCCTTTGGGTTTGGATACCCAACCTATTTTAGGATGTCTTAATCTTTATTGTTACTACTAATGATTATTGTTATTATTTCGTAGCAGTACAATGTTACAGCTGATTTGGGAGGACGTTACTGTCAGCATCATAGTCCGGGAGGGTTTGGAATGCTGTTTCCTGTAATCTACCCATTTCACCTTGGCTTTCGGGCCTGGTTTCTGGATTATCGTGTGGTGCTTGCACAAATGGGCGGATGCGATGGCTCAGCTGGGTGAGGAGCTCGCTGCAAGCCTGCTCACCTGAGTGCAGTTCCTGGAACCCACGTGGCCGGAGAGAGCCAACTCCCTCAGATGGTTCTCTGGCCTCTATGCGCACACCATGACGTGTGCGCGTGTGTGCACAGGGCGTACACAGCACAGTAAACATGTAAGGTGAAGTAGATTAAACCGCTCGCAGTTCTGTTAGAAAAAGCTTGGCTATCTTACTAGTCCATGATTTTAGTGTCATCTGCACACAACATGCAAAAATCGTAATCTATTTGTAGGTCTTTAATGTTGATATAGAAAATGAAGCACAGTTTGATATTCAGTTCATTTAATTAAAGAGTTAGTGTTGATTTTCTATCAGCTTTTGGTATCAATAGTACACATGCTTTTTTTTTACTTATTTTTAAAAGCAAAATACTAGCTTTAATATGATAGTAAAATTATACTTACTTATTTGTCTCTCATATATTATATCCCAACCTCAGTAAGATTATTATTATTATTATTATTATTTTTGGTTTTTTTCGAGACAGGGTTTCTCTGTGGCTTTGGAGGCTGTCCTGGAACTCGCTTGGTAGTCCAGGCTGGTCTCGAACTTACAGAGATCCACCTGCCTCTGCCTCCCGAGTGGATTAAAGGCGTGGGCCACCAACGCCTGGCTCAGTAAGATTATTTTTATGTGTGTTCTTTCAGTACCTTAATGCTTACTAAGTGTCAGGAAGTATGTAATAGATAAAGGTTTATCTTGTGCCATGCTGGTTACTCACAGAAGCTTGAGATTGGAGAATTTTTGTTGTGTTTATAGTTCTGTTTCACTACTTCAAATACTTATTTTAAAGTAATGAGAAACGAGATAAAATAGATTTAAAAAGAAAAGTAGTCGAGCTCAGTATGTACCTTTAGTCCCAGCACCCAGGAGGCAGAGGCACGTGGGTCTATGTGAGTTTGAGGTCAGCCTTATCTACAGAGCAAACTTCAGGACAGCCAGGGCTACATAGAGAGACCCTGTATTAAAAAACCAAAAGAAAACAAACAAACACAGGAGGAAGCTTATTTTTATTTTGGCTTTATACTGCTCAGATGTCAATTTGGTTGAATGTGAAATTCATGTACATTGATGCAGTAGTAAGATTGCTCAGGGCTACTTTTTGGTGAAGAGTGCCCTCTAGTGACTGATTCTTGTTATTAAATTTACACTTTGTAACCTCACTTTTGTGAATTGAATGAAGATGGAAGACAGCATCAGTTCTCAAAGAAATGAGAATATAACAATACACTAAATAGGCTGGGTGGTGGTGGCAAAGCCTTTAATCCTAGCACTCAGGAGGCAGAGGTAGATGATCTCTGAGTTCGAGGTCAGCTAGTCTACAGAGTGAGTTCCAGGATAGCCAGAGGTGTTACACAGAGAAACCCTACCTTGAAAAACAAAAACAAACATGTTGCACGAAAAATAAATGACTCATAATCCCAGCACTCGGGAGGCAGAGGCAGGCAGATGTCTGTGAGTTCGAGGCCGGGCTGGACTGACAGCCTCCAAAACAATACAGAGAAACCCTGTCTCGTAAAAACCAAAAATAAAAAAATAAAATAAAAATAAATGACTCAGAGACTGATACTGAAGTTCAAGCTTCAAGCAGAAGATCAA
The DNA here is from genome assembly GCF_017639785.1 of Mesocricetus auratus. NCBI lineage: Eukaryota > Metazoa > Chordata > Mammalia > Rodentia > Cricetidae > Mesocricetus > Mesocricetus auratus. The sequence goes on along the minus strand of NW_024429182.1, from coordinate 23,414,626 downwards.
AAACAAAGCAGTCAGCCACTGGCTTTTAACTCTGTCTCAGACTGAAAGGCAATACTGGCTCCACCAAACCTCAGAATGCAATCCTAGACTGGTATGCTCTCCTCAACGTGGCTGGAGAATGAATGCCAGCTCTGAGACCCTGTTCATGTCTTAAATACCTCTCAGTAGTCCTGGGATTAAAAGTGTGTGATCCCAAGTGCTGAGATTATCTTTGAGCTGTTGCTCTTTAGGACTGGATATATTTCTTGTAGCTCAGTATGGCCTTGAACTAACAGGATTCACATACCTCTCCCTCCCTAGTGGTGGGATTAAAGATGTGTACCTACACCACTATTGCCGCTGCCTGGGTTTTATAGCTTGTGGCTGACTTTGCTTTCTGAGTCCCCAGGCAAGCTTTGATAAATCATAAATAATATATCACCACACAAACAAACAAAAATACACTAGATAAATTTGATGTGATGTATGACTAAAATGATAGTATAGATTTTGTGTAGAAGGCCTAGGGTAGTTTCCATGTTATTGAAGACTTATCTAGTGTTACTGTACAATCCTGAAGGAACTGTCTTGAGCTAGAATCGGAAAGAAATGCTTATGTAGGATAAAGCATCATTGGAATGGAATTTTCCCCAAATTAGGTAGTTTCTTGAACAAATGTTTTATTCATTTAAGTTAGATGGAATCTATTATTTGTTTAAAAGAAAATAACATCAAATCATGTGATTTTTATGAATAAAGAGCCTTTCTTCCACGTGGCATCTCCTTCATTGTCTTTGAGTAGTGATTTACCTCACCGTGGTTTCTTATGTAGTTGCTCTGAAAATTCAGAGCCTTAAGTATACCTAAAATGGTTTGTAGTTTTCGGGTCCATCTCTGGCTCCAGCTATAGGCTCTCGGGGGGTTCTAAACTGCTTCTGAAGAGAGGGCACTGCTGAAAGGCTGGATTATTCTCAACCTGTGGTAGCCAAGAATGAAAATGTAACCAGCAACAAAATGGTCACTTGGGTTGTAACAAATAGAATATCACAGTGCAGCTGCCCCCATGCACACAAAAGTATGCCCCAGAACTGGTAGCTTTATCTGGGCAATCTGGGCAAGTGGCCTCCCTGCATCTCTGCTCACTTTTTGTCATGTAACTGAGCTTATATACTGACTTCTGGAAGACCTGTCATAATATGTGGTCTTTTGTTTAAGGAAACATCTTAAAATCTTTTCAGTTGCTATGTGATTACTGATGACAGCTTTGTGAGTTTATAAAGTTAATTACATAACAAAATTCTTTTTTGAGTCTGTTTTGAAGCTGGTGTCAAACAATTTATATTGGATAGGATGGTTTTTAATAGATTTTGGAAATTTATAAAATTGTCTTCATAGCAGCACTTAAAAATGTTTAGTTTGTCAAAATCTAGTAGTCATATTGTGGTTAATTATTTTATCAAATATATTCAATATGAAGCAGACATTTTATGATATTAATAAGAGTGGTATTCAGAATCTGAGAATTATTTAAAGAGAAATGATAAGTAATTTCATTAATATGAATTATTAAATTTGTATTAGAGATATAGTAAGAATGATAGTCTTAGTATAGTATAGTAAGAATGGCCACAGAAGTGCCCTTCCAGCTGGTTTTTGAAAGATAGAAAGGGTGTCACAGGCCTCAAGAGAGTCGGTGGCTCCCACAGTCAGAGAGAAAGTAGTGAAATCTTTTCTCAGAAACGTTTGGAAAGATTTGACATAAAAAGGTGAAAGTTGGCCACTAGTGCCCGGAGACTCCCAAAGGTACTTTTTCAGGTTTGCTAGCATTTGGGAGGCCTTTTCCTTGCTATGCTTTTTTTTTTAAGCAATTAAGTTTTAATAAAAATGCATCTTTTAACATGAATTATTAAATTTGTATTATAAAATTATTATTAAATTTGTATTAGAGATATAGTAAGAATGATAATCTTAGTATAATATAGTAAGAATGACAGCAGAAGCACACTTGCAGCTGATTTTTGAAAGGTAGAAAGGCTGGCCTCAAACTCACAGAGATCCGCCTGCCTCTGCCTCCCGAGTGCTGGGATTAAAGGCGTGCGCCACCAACGCCCGGCTATGAGAGTCCTTTTTTTACATTTCTTGGAACTTAATTTTTTTCCACCAGAAAGACTTTACCAAAATAAAACTATAAAATATTTCAGTTACAGAATGAAATTTACACATCTACCAGAACACTGAAGTGACTAGATTTATCAACCTACAGTTAATAATAAAATAATTAATTTCACTTTACCCATTTTAGCTTGTAGAACCTTCCTGATGTACCAGCATCATTGCCTTCCAGAATCGTCTTTCTCTGGACTTCAGATGCTTGTGAACTTTAGAATTTCTCTATTTATTTTAATTTTCTTGTTTTTAATATTTTCTACCACTAGGTGGAGTCCTGTACAAATAATTTAAAAAGGCGTCTGTGAAAGAGGATTCTCCTGTTTAAATATAATACTCAGATGTTATAGAATAGCTTGTAGCTGGACACTTGGCTTTGGCGTGTGAGACAGGAGAAGATGAAGACGGGTTGGGTCTGTTCTGAAAAGATAAGCCATGTCCAAGAGACTGTGCATTCCTAGTTGCTAGAATTAAAACCCGGGAACACAGTCTTCAGTGTGGGGTCTCGTGTTCTTGTTGTTCTTGTGCGGCATGGACTCTTGCATTTGGAAAGGTGACTGAATAGTTTTTGAACAAATTTCTTTGGAAATTTCACATCATGCACCCCTGCCCCACTCATTTCCTAGTCCTTCCATGTCTGCCCTCCACCCTTGTAGCTTCCCCCCAAAAAGAGAAAATGGCTAAAAATAACCCCCAAGCCCAAACAACAACAGCAAACCAAACCAAACAGCTCACTCCTCTGCTTTGCCAGCCTCCCCGTCACACATTTGTTCGTCATAGCGGCATTGGGAGCTTGGTGTGTCCAACAGTGTACCCTTTTGCCCAAACATTTTTCTTTGAAAATGTGCGTTGCAGTGAGCTGTTGGTCAGGTTCCAGGCCCCTGGCTTCTGGTACACCATTTGAATACTGGACTCTCATGGAGGTTCCTCTCCTGGAGACATGGAGATCTACAGTTATGGTTCCGAAGGACCAGTCCCTTCATGAGCTCCCTAGCTCATGGGCGCGGTAGATACTGGGGAGTGCCAACTCAAAACCTTGCATGTGGGCCTGGTTGGTAGCTGGGTTACTTAACCTGGGCTTCCACTAGGACCACCCTCTCAGTTGAAGTGCAGGGCATTCTCTTCCTTCAAGGCACTTCTGCTCCCAGGCTACCACCACAGGCTCCAGCTGGCAAGGGGCGGGGCCAGCTCTCCTGCCTCCAGCCCCTGCTGTGAGAGGGCGGGGCCAGCGAGGGGTGGGCCTGCCCAGCATGGTCCTCAGACATCAACATGGGTTTAGGCAGCTGTCCAGACCACGGGCATCCCCATTGCCTTTGGTGGTAACATGGTCGTGGACAGCAACACAGACCCGGGTTGCAGTAGGGTTATGCACGCAGACATGGTCCTCAGCGGCAGCAGAGGCACCGACGTCACATACATAGCCCCGGGTGGTGTAGCACAGGCCACGCCCATCAGCCTGTTCCTCACAGCCAGTTCTAGCTCTCGCCACACACAGTGCATGAAGCACTCTGCTTCTCTTTCTCCCCCGTTTCTCCACCACGCATTTGCTCATCGTGTGGAGCCTGTTGGCTCGAGGCAGTGGGCAGGCTTCCCCCTTGCTGCTCCTTGACTGACCGCTTACCTTGACGTCACTGTCGGAGTTTGGAGCACCGAGGTACCACCTCAGTGGGCTGGGGAGATGGCTCAGGGTTAAGAGCAATGGCTGCACTTGCAGGGACCTGGGTTCATTGCTAGCACTCACATGGCAGCTCATAACTGCCAGTAACCTGAGTCCCAGAGGGTCTGACGCCCTCTTCTGGACCCCAGGGGCTCTGCATTCGCGTACATGCACACAAAACACTGTACACATAAAATTAGAGTCTTTTTAAAAAGACACCGCCTGTTAAAAAAAAAAGTACCACCTTAGTGACTGTGAAGTAGCATAGCGTTTATCGGTCTTCTCAGGTCCTGTCTTCCTAGTCTGTTATATTTATGAACATGCGTGTGTTTGTGGGAGCTTGAATAGGCTTCCCAGTAGATATTAGAAACCCTAAGGACAGTTTCTTAAAAAATAGTTTTGTTAAAGCTGTATGTCACTGAAGTTTTTAGAACAGTAATGTAGCTTACACTAATATATTAAGCAACATAGTAACCAACTTTGTCTTTCCTGCCCCTCAAATCAGTTTCAAAGAGTAACGATGCCCGTTCAAGGTAAAGTGGGTTTTTCAGAGAAGCACAGGAGGGACCTCAGAGTTTCCTCCTCATGTCTTGCTCCTCAGTTTGTTGCATTTGTAACCTGACAATTAGCCACGCCTCAGTTCCCATCCCGTCTTCCTGCTCATCGGTTGATTTCACCTGATGGGTGGGCGGAGCAGTGCCCATCAGGAATCCCCTGCCGAGCCATTCCCCACCGCTCGTCTTCAGAGGTGATCTGTGTGGCTGCTCGCGGGTGCTTCTCATCCATCCACACCCCACCTGCTCACCGCCGCCCTTACTGGAAGTCTCATAACGCAATATTCTTAAACTAAATGCATCAGGTAGATTTGGGATTTAGTCTTGGCCCTGTTTTTCTATGTGACTTTGGACTTATGTGTTAATCTGCCTCAGTGCACTTGAAAAGGGCTGCTAGCAGAGCGTGCTGTGGAGGTGTAACGAACATTTAATGAGGCCCTGCATGAGAAGCACTATGTAGTAAGCACTCAGTTGGTATTTTTATTACCGCTATCACTAAGACGTAAGCCACTCTCCTGACTGCTTACGTGGGTTCTGGGGATCCGAACTCCAGTCCTTGTGCTTTCTTGGCTGGGAGTCAGAATTGTGAATGCTCCTACATTAGACCACACAACATTGGACTCAAATGCTCCTCTCATAGCCCGTGAACCTTGAGTCAAAGTAGGTGGCCAACTGCTTGTAACAAAGGCGTTTCCTAGGGTATAATATTTTTCGATTAAACCCAGAGCAGCCTTTGATAGACTGGGGTGACCTAGCACCTCTCCCCCTTCCTGTCCCTCTTTCTGTACTTCCCATTACTTCCCTCTCCTCCCGTTATTCTCCCCCACTCTTTCCTCCAGAAAAAGGATCAAAGACCCGAAGGAGGTGAGGGAGATGGAACACACATTTGCAGAGCATAGGACAGGAATGTACTTGATATTTTCACTAATTCATGGGGTTGGGGCTGGAGAGATGGCTCAGCGATTAAGAGAACTGCCTGTTCTCCAAAGGTCCTGAGTTCAATTCCCAGCAACTACTTAGAATTGAGCTCTCTCTAGCATGCATGCAGACAGAGCACTCATACCTAAAAATACATATATAAATAAATATTTTTTTAAAAAAGGAAAAAAAAACCTAAAGAATTCATGAGGAGACCAATGTTGCTGGCACAGAATTAGTAAAGTGGAGATTAGACAGTCTCAGTGAGGCCAGTGCGGTAATGTGTAGCAAAATTATATAGAGCTTTGCAGGTCTCTTGCAAGAGACAAATGATTAGAGTGTGAGGTCTTCTATTTTAGTAAGACCATTTGTACACATGTGGCTACTGTGTTGACAAGATGCCGAAGATGGAGGCAAGGCAAAGTCATACCAGTTAGGAGGCACTTGGCAATAATTTAAAGCAAGACATGTTGCTGGCTTAGTCTAGGGTGATATGAGTGAATGTGATGGGTTTTCTAGCTCAGAGGTGGCCAACTTTAAAGAAACCAAAATACCCTACGTTTATTTATTTATTTATTTATTTATTGTGCATGCGCGCGCGCGCGCGCGCACGCGCGTGTGTGTGTGTGGCATAGGCGGGAGGTCAGAGGACAGTTTGTGGGAATTGGTTTTATCATTCTGCCATTTGGGTCCTAGGGATTCAACTCACGTTGTCAGACTTGGCAGCAGGCAACTTTACCTGCTGAGCATCTCTCCAGCCCGGCTGCCTTCCGTCATTGTGATGCGATGTTGCCATTTACAAGTGTGTTGGGCTGCATTCATCACTATCCTGGGCCATAGACTGCATATGCTGTGCCAAATAGTTTGTGGTTAGAAGCGGGAGAAAAAAGGTCAGGGATGACTTCAGGGCTTTTGTCTGGGAAAATAGTTAAGTGGGGTTTACTAAGATGAGGAAGATTATGGGAAAAGGTTTGGGGGAACTGGGTTAGGAATTCACTTTTGAGTAAACTGAAATAATGCTCACCACACATTCATTTGGGGGAGATGTGAGTCTGAAGCTTGAGGAGAGGTTAGAGGTGGAAATAGAAATTAGGAATATGTTTGTGTGTTTGTAGAGTCAAGCTGAAGTCAAGAGCATATGAGTGAAAAAGAAGGTGACCAAGACCAGAGTCTCATCCTAGCCAAGCACTCAAAGAGCCCAGGGTTTTAATTACCATCCTATATTGTCTCCACTGCTAGTAGTACTTGACTCATTTAAAAACTGAGGCCTGCAGCTGCCCTCCCTCCCAGGCTTTGGGGAAAGAAAATATATAGCATACATACACATGTAAGTTACAATCCAAAGCAGTATATGAGTACATGCCAGTAACTGTCAAGGACTGCAACTTCATGTGTCTTACAGAGGGAAGCATTGCTTCACATAGAAATGACTGACAAAGGCCTGGCGGGGCCTTAAACAAGAGGCAGGGTTTGGGAGGAGCAACCATCTCCAGGTCCAAAACTGTGGGAACGACTGCTGGGTTCTATCAGGTGCTGTGCTCGCAGTTCGGCTTGGTATTGTAAGTGGATACTTCTACAGTTAGCAGTGGGGAAGGCACAGAGGGCAGGGAGAAGAGGTCCAGGGATGAGCATCTGTTTGTCTTTCCCTAGCGGCATTGTGTGGGCAGTCCTTCCTCTATTGTCAGTTAGTGACATCACTCAGGCCTTGATGGCCAGAGCTTTTATTAGGGTACAGTCGTGAGAATGGGACTAATTGCCTGTGTGGATCTGGCTCACTGCCCACCTTGCTGACCTTGGTTTTCAGCCTCTACTTTCATAGATCTTACTGTTAAGGTCTCCATGCCAACAGACAAGACATTATAGAGTGTTCACTCCCGGAGCCAAGGACAAGCCTACCGCGTAGTAAAGGGGTTGAGCTTCGCCCTTTCTGGGCATTAGCATGAACTGAACTTTGTACCACATTTGCAATGCTGTGGTAACCACAATATGATTCTGTTCTTGAGGATGCCAATTTTGGAACCAGAGGGCCAGGATGCATATTCTACTCATAAATCTTGCATTGTGGAATTTATGGTGAATAAATGTATCCACAAAGTTATTGTGAATAATGTGTTCAAAAGCAAGGGTAATAACAATATCCATTTTATAGGCCTTTTGTGAAGATGGAAGAGTTGCTAGACAACTTTTAGAACATGTTCTGACACATAGCAATGCTGTGAACGTTATGTTTTTCTTACTCACACCATTGATGCAGTTTTCAGCCTTAGTATGCATGTTAAAGACTAGTATTGGGCCCACATCTCCCAAGCCCCAAGACTTCTATTTCTGGACACCTAAGAATATATTTAGAGGGCTTCTCAGTCTTTGAGTGTTAACATACTCAAAAAGAAATCAAGTATTTTCCTTTAAAATTATTTCTAATGACGGTAATAACTGTCCAATTCATTTACTTGCTTGGAGACTAAATCTGTAGTTGCTATAAAGACTGTGCTTAATAGGAAAAACTTGTGGTGAACTGAGGAGTTAATTTTAGTTTTCTTTTGCATACAGGTCTGTATATGATGATCAAACAAACGGGCACAAGAAATTTATGGAAAAGCTAGATGCTTGTATCCGCAACCATGACAAGGAAATTGAAAAGATGTGTAACTTTCATCATCAGGGCTTTGTAGATGCTATTACAGAACTCCTTAAAGTAAGGTCTGATGCGGAAAAACTGAAGGTAGGAGATACTTTCAACTTCGCTTTGCCTTTACTCATTAAGTTACGTAATACTGCAGTGCCTTGGCCACTGAGTGCACTTTCAGGAAGTAAACGGTACACATAATTGAGAATGTTCCCTGTGTTCCACGAACACAGTTGTCAGCACTAGTGGCAGGAATGCTTTTTACCTACTAGGCTGTCTTACGTGCAGGAAATGGGCTAAATGTGCAAACAGGGAAAGGCCTATTTGCAGTTTTAGGATAAAAAAAAAAACGGTGATACAATAGTGTTAAAAAGCCATCCTCTCCATATCCGGGCTGCAGTAGTATCCCTCCATAGGGAATGGGCTGGGCCCTCCCCCAAATGATGTGACGGATTTTGGTGACCCCCCCCATGGAGGGTCTCACTATCCCTGGGGAGTGGGTGGGTGGTGGGTTGGGGGGTTGGTGGGAAGCATGGGAGGATGGGAGGGCGAGGGAATGGGGGGACGGATATGTAAATAAGAGTGTTTCTAAAATAAAACAACAACAACAAAAGAATCTAACCCCCCCCCCCAAAATTGTCCTTACTGGGTAGTGGTGGTACACACCTTTAATCTCAGTACTTGGGAGGCAGAGGCAGATGGATCTCCGTGAGTCCAAGGCTAGCCTGGTCTACAGAGTGAGTTCCAGGACAGCCAGGGCTGCACAGAGAGACCCTGTCTTGAAATACCAAGGAAAAAAGTGTTATACTCTAAAGTTATAAAAATTTACTATAAATGATTATGTGCTGTTATTTAATTATGCTGAAAAATTTGTTAAAGAAAGTTGCTCACATATCCTGCCCCTATTGGAGGCATTATCTATTAAAGTAGGCCTGAATTTGTTCAGTCAGAATATAAAATATTTAATTATAGGAATTGTCTTGTCTTTTCATTAAAAGTGCTTATCAGGCAGAATCCAAAGATTCTGATTAAGAAGGCCGTCATATAGAGGATATTCAGATAACAAGAGACCAGGCACAGCATCAGTGAGGTCACTGAACATCTCTGGTCTGCAGCTAATGAGATTTTTAATAAACGAGCATGTGCTTCCTCATACGATGACCTAATGAGTCACTTAGTATGTGGGAAAATCCAAGCTGAGCTTTGGCTGCACCTGCAGCTTGAACATGTTGCTGTGAGTTGAGGTTTCTGTGTTTGATGTTAATCAACCTCCCAGGGTTTGCATTCAGAAAATATGAATGTTTAATTACCGTAAAATGCAATCGCCATTTCCTAAAGATGGTGAATGGCACATAGACCTCATTGAAGTTATCAAAAAGGGACCAGTGGTCAATTGGGTCAGTGATTTGAATTGTTTGACAGACTCAGAAAAGCAAGTAAAGTTCAAAAATCCTGAGTAAATTTGAGAAGTTTGCCACAGAATCTGTTAAAAAGAGCTGTCATAACCAATTGAAGTTAACAAAAGTCCTTTTCAATCAAAAGTTCAAGTTCAAGCTGTAGAGTTAATTTGAATTTGCATTTCTTTGTTCTGAGTTTCTCATGAAGCATGATCTGATTACAAGGGTGAGCAGTTACATCAGGGCAGCTTTATGCACGTCTGTCTAACTAGGTGAAACTATTTTTAAGGTGCAAGTGACAGATACCAACCGAAGGTTTCAAGATGCTGGAAAAGAGGTAAGAAAAGGGTGGATGGATGAACGGGTAGATGGGTGGATGGATGGATGGAAAGAGGGAGGGAGAGAGAGAACTCTGTATATATGGATGTCATTTAATTTTAAAATTGTCAACGCCTTTACTTTCTAAGGTGATAGTACAAACAGAAGATATCATTCGATGTAGAATTCAGCAGAGAAATATTACAACCGTTATAGAGAAATTGCAGTTATGCCTCCCAGGTGAGTCAGAGTGCGTGTCATATGTTTGGTGTGGTAAAATTACAGTTCAATAATACTGCATAGTCATCATCTCTCTGGGAATTCCAAATTATTGTGTTTGCTCCCTAGCAATGCCTGTGGTTGCCTTTCATGTTTGTCCCTTTTCTGGATTTCCATGAGTTTTAGAAAGTAAATGTTTCCATTTCACCTGTTTCTTAAACATCTTTGCATTCTTCTCTGCCTAGCTGGCTATTTGGATCACCTCACCACCAAAACCCCATCTCCATGTTTGTCTGCTTTCCCTCAGGGAGAGTGTCTTTTAGTTATGTTTTTTCTGGTCTTTATCTAATCTGTTGATTTTTTTTTAACTTCTAGTTTTCCCATTGTTTTCTGTTTGTCACTTAATAGGTTGATTTTTCTTTGTTCACATTCTCATTTTGCAGATAAGGTAAGGAAGCATTATAAACACTAGGCCCTTTTGCCTCTCCTGATGTTTTTTGGAAAGACTTAGTTCCTGGTTTGACTCAGATTACTGGGATATCACATAAATTCTCAAGAACTAACCAATACTTTCTTTTTTTTAATTTTTTTTATTTTTCAAGACAGGGTTTCTCTGTGTAGCTTTGGAACTAGCTCTTGTAGACAAAGCTGGTCTTGAACTCACAGAGATCCGCCTGCCTCTGCCTCCCAAGTGCTGGGATTAAAGTTGTGTGCCACCACCGCCTGGCCTACCAGTATTTTCTTTACCTGGACTTACTGCATTTTAAGTTGGATGCATCCTGTTCAAATAAAGTCACTTCTTTTTTTTCTCATTGTCAGTGAAATTCATCTCAGGGTCTGGTTTAACTTTTATTTCCTCTTTAGGAAGAAACCTAACCTACCATATCCAGGGAAATAGAATACCATGTATATATTCTATTTATGTGATAGAAATTTAGCTTAGAATATAAAAGATGTTGTCAACATTGTCAGCAGTGAAGATGGGGTTTAAATGAGTCCACCAGACCCAAGATAAATGATAATTAGGTATTTATTAGGGAAGCACTTACACAAATAATAGTAAATAAATGCTGTGGTCTTCCTACTCCAGAAGATGCAGTCTTTGCCCTTCGAATGCTCTCACCGCAACCCAAGAGAGCATGAGCCAGCCCCTCCTCTACCTTATAAGGGGTCACGTCTGCACACCTGAGTCCACGCCCACAGGGTGTGGTCACCACCAAAAGTTCACTGGCAAAGCAAGATGCTACTACACAGCAATTTTTATTGGCTATGATAAATATACTGTTTTCTCACTTACTGAGAATAGCTTTTCTTAGAATTCCTACAAGTCCACTCAGTCGAGTGCATAGTGGCCCCGGAGTATTTGCATATTAACTTTGAATAAATAAAATGCCAATTTTCTAAAGGTTTTAGGAGTTAAAAACATTTTGAATGGGGTTTAATAGTGCCTCTGCGGCCATTAGATACATTGGATTAGCCACGAAGACGCTTACTCCCTGAATTATTTGTCGTTTGTCTCTGAAGACAGTAGGCCTGGTAGTGGGTACTGGTAGAGTGAATAGCAGAGAGCTGAATTCAGAACTCACCTTAGTGAGCTGGGAAACAGAGGTGCTGATCTGTGGCTCTGAGCACGTGTGAATACTTACTGTTCATTGCCACACCCTGAACGCCTCTCCCTGAACTTGCCCTTTTGATTAGCAACACATACAGTACCCCCATGTGTTAAGTATTATAGAAGATCTTGGAATTATACAGTTCAAAGTTTATCATTTTATTGGATAATTGTATTTCTGGGACTTTGTGGAAGGGTTGAAAAAAGTAAAGATTTTTTTGTTGGGTCTATTTTCACTGATGTTATAACTCACTGTGTTGTTAGCATTTGACAGATTTCTTTCTTGTAGTTTGGGTATAAATCTCCTTGTATAGTTAGTTAGTTATCTTATAGTCGTGCTATTTATGTTGAGTCAGCTGAATCTCACTGTGACTCAGTTTTCTTTCTCAAGTAACTAAATTAGAAACTTCTAATTCCACTTCTGGAAAAAGAGATTAGTAGTTTGTGAATAAAATGATTATTAATAGGTTCCTGTCTCATTGCAGATATCAGTATATGTGAGCATTCCAGCTTTAATATGCTAATGTATATAGTGTTCAATATGTGCAAATTAATAACACATAGACCACTTTGAGAACATTAGCTCACCACTTCATAGTATAGAGGAGACTAATGAAGTTTTTATGTTGAACATACTGTCTTATGAAGCTAAAACGTTGTCTTTAATGCAGTGCTGGAAATGTACAGCAAGCTGAAAGAACAGGTGAGCATGAAAAGGTGAGTTCGCTTCTCTGTTGTCTTACCTAAGAGTCCTTATCCGGACGCACTGGCCAGCTCAGCGTGAATTACAGTCAATCTGGACTTTGCTTTCTGTCTTAACTCTAACCGTTCTCATTCAACGTGTTTATCATTATCACTCAGGAAAGCAAACAGTAGCCACGTATTTGTGATTCCTTATCCTTTATACGTGATATGAAAGATTGGTAGTACTGGTAAAGGATAAATAGACAACTCAAGAGGAGTCAGAATTTTGTTTACTTACTAATATAGTTTACTACAATGCGGGGTGCAGCATGCGGGCTGAGGGCAGAGCACAGGTGGTTATGAGTTGAACACCAGGGCAGGGTACTTCAGCTTCAGCTTCACAGGGCAGATGAAAACACACATGAAAAGTAATATGAAGTGGCTTATTAATTGCCACAGGAACAGTGATGAAGTGATGTTCGAGATGTTTAAAAACGAACAACTCCAAAGTAAGATTGAAAAGCCAAAATGAACAAGACACTGTTTATTGGGGGAAGTAACTTTATTTATTTATAATCAATCATAACACATAATATGCAAATCTGTAGTCAGCCTGGCCTACAGAGTGTTTTGGTCTTTATGCTTTCAAGTGTAAAAGCATGTAAAGTGCCTTCAAGTGGCCGTTACTGTCTTCCAGTTTAGGGTTTTATCTTTTTTTTCAGTAATCTAATAGTTGTAGTCAGATTTTCCCCACTGTGCCCCAAATATCATTCTTACGTGGGTTTTTTGGTCTACTTTATTTTATTAATACAATCCAGTATCATTATTTTAGAAACAGGGCTCATCTGTAGCTCAGGCTAGCCCGGAACTCATTGTGTAGCCTCAGACTTGCAGTGGCCCTACCCCTCAAGCTTCTCTAGTGCTGGACTGAGGGTGTGAGGCTCCACACTTCTGAAGATGCTGCCCGCCAGCTGCTCTTGGTTGTTCACGAGAAGATCAGGTCAGCTCTTGTAGCTTAGGACACACTGGTGGTTTGTTTGTTTCGAGAAATAGTTTCTCTGTGTAGCCCTGGCTGTCTTGGAACCCACTCTGTAGACCAGGCTGGCTGCAGATTCGCAGAGCCCCGCCTGCCTCTGCCTCCCAAGTGCTAGTATTAAAGGTGTGCACCACCACTGTCCAGCTGGGAGCTCCACTTTTAATCTTTTTTTTTCTTAGTTCCTTTTTTTTCTGATCATTGCTGTGGAGTGATGAATATTTAAAAAATAAATGTGTATAGCCCACCATAACTCTTGAACTTATGACCATTCTGCCTTAGGCTTCCAAATACTGACATGTAGCAAGCTTTCTTCGTCAGACTCTCTTTGGACCTCTAGCCTGCAAATAATGATTTGGAGACTTGTTATTAATTATGAAATCTTGGCCTTAGCTTAGGCTTTTCCCCAACTAGCTCTTATAACTTAATTCGTAATTTTTTAAATCTATGTTCTGCCACAAGGCTTGCTCCTCAGCAGACTTGTAGTCTGCCGGCAAAATCCTCACCCCTGCATTCCCCCTCCCCTTCCTCTCTCTTCCTGGAAGTCCTTCCTGTCCTCTCCTGCCTAGCCATTGGCCATTCAGCTCTTTATTAAACCAATCAGAAGGCACCTTAGGCAGAGACACATCTTTACAATATTACAAATATTCCACAACACTGGCATGACAGATGAGCAATGCCTTGTCACAGGTTTGATATATTCTTTTTTCCATTATCTTTCAGTTTACAGTATTTTCTAGCTTTCCTGGGATCTCTGAAAGTTACATTTATATGTTTCTACTCAGAGTCACAGAACCACTTCACTATGACATCTTGACCAAATTACATACTACCCATTTTTCTCATCATAGCATATAAATAGTATTGGCTGCCAATAACTTATACCTCAGAGGGTTGAAAGAAAGGATAAGCCCATGAAAGTTGTCAGTTTCTCTGGGACACAAACTCGGCTTTACTGTATACCTGACATGTCCCATAGTGCCTGATAAATAGTGGGCAATCAGAAAATATTAATTGAATTGAAAGAAATCATTCAACAAGTGATTTTCATCTGACTTTTGAGGAACTTAGTGATATTTCTAATTAAACAGTCATATGAAATTTTCTTAAAAAAGTTAAATAAAATTTGCATTTATTTAGAATGAAACATATGCTATAGTTTTGGATGGATATTATGGTAGGAAAGATATTAAGATATTGAATAGTGAATAATTTAGTATTGTGTTATGATTTGTAAATTTATTTACAGTCAAGACATTGTAACAACTATGGTAGGGTTCATCATGTTATAGATTTAGATGGAATTAAGTAAGGAGGGTCATGTTAGTAGAAGTCATGAATGTTAGCTGCCAGTGGGTATACAGTATACATAGCTGTGTTTAGTAATAGAGATAAATGTTTATTTTATCTTCTCCCTGGTATGGAACCCAGGGCCTTGTGGGTGCAAGGCGAAAATCCCAGCCCAAGAGCCCACTGCTGTCACTCCTCTTTGCGGGAGTGTTGGGCTGACTCACTGTTTGAATCTCTTTGTAGAGTAATTGCGTGGACTTTTAACAGCCCCCTGTCAACCTCTCGCAGGTACTATTCTGCCCTGAAAACTATGGAGCAGTTAGAGAACGTGTACTTCCCCCGGGTTAGTCAGTACCGCTTCTGCCAGCTAATGGTAGACACGCTTCCCAAACTCCGGGAGGACATCAAAGAGATCTCCATGTCCGATCTCAAGGACTTCCTGGAAAGCATTCGAAAGCACTCGGACAAGATAGGGGAAACGGCCATGAAACAGGTGAGTTTAACATTGCACTGTAATGTCCCTCATGTCTAGGATGAGTGTTTACCCCTTGACATGCTTATTTGTGCTTAGGCTTACCGTTTTCGTCATCCCTGGGCCTCCTTTACAGTGCATTTGTTTTCAGTGTTTTCTTTGCAGTTACAGGTATTTTAAAAACTTAGGTAAAGTCAGTGTAACTTGAATTTTTCAACTAAACTCTCAGCAGTCCGTTCTTTCCTTCACATGGCTTGCACTCATGTTTTCCAGCAGTCAAATCTGCTTCAGAGTCAGGGTTAGCACAGAAGTGGAAACTTTGATGCTAAAGTCCTGCATTGTTCCTCTTTACAGATTGATCCTTACTGTTTTTATTATGTGTGTGCGAGAGTATCTGGGTGTGATATATATGTATATATATGAGTGTAGGTGCCTGAGGCAGCTAGAGGTGTTGGATCCCCTGAAGACTCCATTACAGGTGATTGTGAGCTGTCCAAAATGGATGCTGAGAACTGAACTCAGGTCCTCTGCAAGAGCAGCAAGTGTTCTTAACTGCTGAGCGCTCTCTTCACCTCCCACAGATTGTTCCTTTTATAGAAATATTTAAAATGCAGTTTGAATTAAAACCCACAATTCAATAATAAGATCAGAAACAAGCAGAATAGCTGGGTGCACACCTTTAATCCCAACACTTGGGAGGCAGAGGCAGGCGGATCTCTGTGAGTTGAAGGCCAGCCTGGTCTACAAAGCAAGTTCTAGGACACCTAGGGCTGCATATTGAAACCCTGTCTCAAAAAACAAAACAAAAAACAAACAAAAAACAGAAACAAGCATAATAAAAGATAAAATACAACGTGGAAATCAGCCAAGCTAATTAATATTTCTGAATAAAATTGATAATCCTTTATGAGAGAATTTGAAAGAGAAGAAAGTCAGTACTCTGGAGGCAGAGGCAGGTGGATCTCTGTGAGCTCGAGGCCACCCTGGTCTACAGAGCGAGTGTCAGGTCAGCCTCCAAAACAATACAGAGAAACCCTGTCTTGAAAAACCAAAGAGAGAGAGGGAGGGAGGGAGGGAGGGAGGGAGGGAGGGAGGGAGGGAGGGAGGGAGGGAGGGAGGGAGGGAGAGAGAGAGAGAGAGAGAGAGAGAGAGAGAGAGAGAGAGAGAGAGAGAGAGAGAGAGAGAGAGAGAGAGAGAGAGAGAGAGAAGAAAGTACAAGCCAGGAATTAAAAAGAGGACATTGCTACAGATCCTACACTTACATTTCAGTAATAAAGTACTGGCTTTGGGAGATGGCTCAGTAGATCAAGTACTTGCTGCTCAAGTATGAGGACTTGATTTGATCCCCAGAACCTACATAAAAGACCCAGAGTTGATGCGTGCTTGCAATCTCAGCCCTAGAAAGGCAGACATGGACTGATCACTTGGGATCACTCGGTCAGACCCAGGGGTGTCAGTGAGAAATCTAATCTCAAATCAGTCTATCAGTCATGATCCCGAGAAATGGGCCTTGAGTTTGATCTCACATACACATTCTTTTCCCAGCCCTAAGACACATAAGAAACAGCTTATAAATGTTATTAATAGTTATTTTGGAGCACTGTACATGGTGACACACATCTATAAACCTAGCACTTGAGAAGCTGAAACGGGAAGACCTCAAGTTTGTGACCAAGCTGAGAGACATAGTGACTTCCAGTTCAGCCTGGCTATAAAGCAGGAGCCTGTATCAAATATATAAGTAGGTAGTTTGGTAGATGGATTAATGGGTGGATGGGCGGGTGGATAGATAATGAATGTTGCTTTTGACTAGAATCAGTTTTGAAATAATTTGAACCTTGTCTCCCTTAAAATAGGCACAACAGCAGAAAAACTTCAGTGTTATTATGCAGAAGCAAAACAATGCCAGGTTTGGGAAAAATATGCATGTAAATAATGACAGCATTCTAGAAGAGAAGAATGACATTGTATTGAAACATGTACTTGAAGAGGAGGCTGAGAATGAAGAGGAGGTAATGGGGTTTCTATTTTCCATTATTATTGAATACTTTTTGCTTCATAAAGTACTGTGTTTTCCATGTGCAACCTGATCAGTGAGTGATCTGAAATATTAGACTATGTAGCTGATAGATAGCAATAGTCAGTGTATAAGAAATAAGCTGAAAAAAAAACCCACCAAAGTGAAATTAAATGGGGTTGTTTATGTTGCCTGCTATGGGAGAATCAAATCAATATTATAACAGCCTGTGACTCGATATTATTTAATAGTTTAACCTATCATTTTTAAAAATAGATTTATATTTTAGGTCTTAACTGTTCAAGATCTCGTTGACTTTTCCCCTGTTTACCGATGCTTACACATTTATTCTGCTTTGGTGAGTATTTTTGCCGATTCTCATTGGCATATTAACCATCTAAGTTTGCTATACTGTGTTTTAATTCTTTGCTGGTCCTTCCAATCATGTAGAGTTTGGTAGAGAATGGTTTTGTGTCTGTTAGTACTTAATTTTTCTATCCCTGCCTCTTTCCCTCCTTTTTCTTCCCCCTCCTCCCTTTCTCCCTCTCTTTCCTTCCTTTCCCTCTCTTTCATTTTTGACAGGTTCTTATATAGCCCAGCCTGGCCTTGAACTTGATTCTCCTCTCCACCACTGGCTGGTTTATGTGGTGCTGGTGATTGAACCCAGGGCCTTGTGCATGCTAGGCCCTCCCTTTGCTACCTGAGATACATCCCCAGCACCTCAGCTCTTATTACTTTTATTTTGAGACAAGGTCTCACTAAGGTGTCCATGTTGACCTTGCAATCTTTCTGTCTCAGCCTCTTAAGTAGCTGGGCTCACAGATCTGGATGATGTTCCATGTCTTTTATTATAAGCCAAGCTGAATTATGTTATATACTACTTTTTAGCATATTAACTTTGTGGTTAGTTCTTTTCTGACAGATTTATTTTAATTCTTTTTTTAAATCCCCTTTCTCTCTCTCTCTCTTTTCTGTCTTTCTTTCTTTCTAATTTTATTCTTCTCTCATACATTACATCCTGACTACAGTTTCCCCTCCCATCTCTCCCCGCACCTGCCCTCTCCCTCAGATCAACTCCTTCTCCATTTCTCTTAAAAAAAAAAAAAAAGCAGGCCTCCCAGGGATATCTACCAAACATGACCTAATAAGTTTCAATAGGACTGGGCACAAACCCATGCTGGTTGAGGAACCCAGTAGGAGGAAAGGGTCCCAAGCACAGCAAAAAAAAAAAAAAAAAAAAAAAAAAAGTCAGAGACCCCCTCCTCCTATTGTTAGGAGTCCCACAAGAACACCAAGCTATACAACCATAACACATATATATATATATAAAGAGGGTCTAGCTCCAGACCCATGCCTGTTGCTTCAGTGTCTATGAGCCCTGCTTAACTGAGTCTGTGGGCCATGTTTTCCTGGTGTCCTAGACTCCTCTGGCTCCTACAATCCTTCCTCACCCTCTTCTGTGGGGTTCCCCTGGCTCTGCATCTACCCCCATCAGTTACTGGATGAAGCCTCTCTAATGATAATTGGGCTAGGCACCGATCTGTGAGTAGCAGAATATCATAAGGAATCATTTCATTGATGTTCCTTCCTTCCTTTTTTTTTTTTTTTTTTTTTTTTGAGGTCATGTTTGGTTCTATCCTGGGTCTCTGGGCTGTCCAGTCTCTGGGTCCTGGCCATCCAGATGTGTCAGGCGGGAGCTCCCCTTGTGGCATGGGCCTCACGTTGGACAGTCATTGGTTGCCGTCTCCCACAGGTTCTACACCGTTGTCCCAGCACATGTTGCAGGCAGGACAGATTGTAGGTTGAAGGTTTTGTGACTGGGTTGATGTCCTAGTCTCACTGTTGGGACCTTGCTGGTTATAGAGGATGGCCAGTTCAGGCTTGGTATCTCCCATTACTAGGAGCTGTTAATGCCTAGGCTCACAACCAACCCCTCCCTCCTTTTTTTAAGGCTCGAAAGATTTTACTGCTGGACCTGGTGTAACTTATTTGTAATCATAGCCTGAGGAGGAGACTGAGGCAGGAGGATCACAAGTTGGAAGACATCCTGGTCTATATAAGGGGATCTGTCTTTTAAAAAGACAGCCATTTTGGTTTTTCGAGACAGGGTTTCTCTGTGGCTTTGGAGGCTGTCCTGGAACTCTCTTGGTAGTCCAGGCTGGTCTCGAACTCACAGAGATCCGCCTGCCTCTGCCTCCCGAGTGCTGGGATTAAAGAAAGACAGCCATTTTGAAAAGTGTCTGTTTTTTTCTTCTTCTCTGGTTCATTCTAGTGACTCTCTGCTTTACTGACTTGGATATATTTGGTTCTTTTGTGGGTCTCATAGGCTTATCTATTTCTCTGGTATTTGTGATTGCTTTAAGTACATCCTGCAACGCTAGGTTAGTGGTCATGGATCACTTTTGTTTGTGCTTATCTTGGATGTTTCTACTTCTCTCTCAATTTTCAAAGATGCTTTTGCTGGCTGTAGAGTGTTGGTGAAACAGTTATTAACTCTGAGGGCTTGAAGTAGATGACTCCATGCTTCCTTGGCTTTCAGGGCGTTTCTTGAGAGCTCTGATGTAACTCTGAGGGTTTGATTTTGTACCTGAGTTGGCATTTTATTCCTGTAACTTTCAGCATTCTTTCTTGACCTGTAGTCTTGATATTTTATCTATAATGTGGCACGGATGGATTCTTTTTTGATCAGGTCTGTTTAGACCTTCTAGTTCTCCTGTGCTAAGGTACCCGTGTTTCTCTAGATTTGGAATTCCATTTGGCAGTAATTTCCTTAAAAGTGTTTTCTGTGCCTTTGGTTGCAGCTCATTTCTGTTTCCACTGTGGATGTTTAGACTTGCTCTGATCGTGTCTAGAATTCTTGAAAGCTCTGGTCATTCTTATTTTTTTTCTTTTTTGTTGTTTGACGTTTCCTCAACTTTATCTCAATGCCTGTACTCTGTCCTGTTCTTTTAGTCTCTTCAGTGCCTGCTGTTCTCTCTCCTGTTGGTCTAGTCTCTTGGTGGCACTTTCCATTGAGTTATACTTGGTTCTTTTCCTGAATTTCTGTTTTTTTGATGAATTTTTCATTCATGTTGCTGTTTTGTCCGGCTCCAAGTTCACCTTCATCACGTCACCTTGTGTTTGTTTAACCCTTATTGAGGTATAAAACACATTCTCATGAATTCCTTGGCACTTCATCTGTTCAGATCTTCGGATTTAGTTTTTGAGGCATTATGGACTTTTGGAGAAATTATTCTGTCTTGTTTCATAACATTTCTTCTGGATTTCTGTGCTGTGGTCTGAGTATTTGTTGCGATTTTCTTTAGGAATATTTTTAACCACTCTTTGTTTTTTGTTTTGTTTTTCAAGACAGGATTTCTCTGTGTAACAGCCCTGGCTGTCCTGGAATTCGCTCTGTAACCCATGCTGGCCTCGAAGTCACAAAGATCCACCTGCCTCTGTCTCCTGAGTGCTGGGATCGAAGGCGTGCACCACCACTGCTGGTCTTTACCACTCTTATTTTCTGGGAGTCTTTTTAGTGGATCGGCTTCTGGCTTTATGATCCCCAGTGAAGGGAATCCTTTTAAGTATCATATTCTCTAAGTCACAGTGCAGAGTTTCAAGTGGAAGGATATGGCTAATGTAATAAAGTCCTTATTAAAGCGTCCAGTTCCAGCTGAGCATGGCAGTGCGTGTTTGTACTCTGAGCACTTAGAAGGCCAAGGCAAGAGGGCTTCTGTAGGTTGGGGGCTAGCCAGGGCTACATAGCATGGCTTTGTTTAAAAGAAAAAGAACTTCAGGACTCTTAGTAGCAATGAGCATTAAATATTAAAAACCATTGAATTAATAATAAAAATTTAACCCACAAAATGGACAAACAAAACTATTCTGTTTTATACAAATTTAAAAGTTACTAATTTTCAATACAAATTTATATTTTATTTACTCATTATTAGAACATAGCCCATGTTTATGCTGTTTGGATCAGTTAAGTACTAATTAGAATAATTTATGCCTGAAATGAAGTGATAATTTTAACATCAAGATTCTTGTAAGCTCAAAAGGAAAATAAGCACTAAAACATTTTACATTAGAAAATACAACATTTGGACAAAATATATTAAATCAGGTAAAATTGTGTAAGGGTAGTATGCTATTAGCAGGAATTCAAAAGTAAGGGATACATGTCAACTCTGTACATGAGAGCTATCCATGTATCCTAAGTAAATGACACTTGGCTCTGTTCAAATAAAGTTAATATTATGGTTAATGTCATATCCTCTGCATTTGTTCAAACTCTTAGTAAAACAATTTCAGTTAATGTATTGCATAATCAGTAACATAGTTATTTTGAAGTTCTTAGTAGCTAGTTTTTTAAGCTATAACACCAAACTCTTTTTCTTACCATCTGTGTGAAATGCCATTTGTCATTTACGTTCCAATTTGGAAAGTTAACATGATCCCCAGAGGATGAAGAAGGCCCTCTCAGCTGGAGGGCAAGGGAAGGAGGGAGGTGGGAGGCAGGGTCATGACCATCTTTCTCCTGGTGCGCTTTAGGGTGATGAAGAAACGTTTGAAAATTACTACCGGAAGCAAAGGAAGAAGCAAGCGCGCCTGGTTCTGCAGCCGCAGTCCAGTGTGGTGAGTGTGAGCTTCCTGTGCAGTGGTACTCTACTGTCAGCCCGTACCTGGCTTTAGTTTTCAGAGCATGTGTCACTGCTCATTCACATATAAATATTTATTGATCACCTACCACTTCTAGTGATTGACCTGGGTGCCAAGGGTACAATAGTGAACAAAACGGGGTCAGTCTCTTCTCTCATGAGTTTACATTCTATTCGGGGAGGTAGACGTTGAGTTCAAAACATAAGCAAGCAAAATGCCAGGGAGTGGTAATTTGTTTCTGACACTGTGGTCAACTGTGTGCTGGGATTCTCTGTCACGATGAACAAAAAGGACAGTGGATAGACTTTTTCTTTGTGCTTTTATTTTTAATTGTGTGTATGTGACTGGAGGTAGGTCTGTATGTGACTAGGGTTACCTCAGAGGCCAGGAGAGCATTTTTAATTGTGTGTATGTGACTGGAGGTAGGTCTGTATGTGTGACTAGGGTTACCTCAGAGGTCAGAGAGCATTAGATCCCCTGGAACTGGAATTACAGGTGGGTGTCAGTCTCCTCATGAGTGCTGGGAACTAAACCTTCATCCTCTGTAAGAGAGCTAGGGCTCTTAGTCACTAAGCCATTTTTCTAGCGTCTAGATAGACTTCCTTTTTAAATTAGATTTTTCTTAAATGTACTGGGGATCTGACAGGAAAATATAATTCAGCTAAAAAGTGTGGCTATGGTGACATTTACATGTCTAAATGTGTTTGTAAATGCTCATAGACACTACATTGAAAAAATACCTCAAAATATCTGACTATAACCTAAATGAAGGCAAAAACCCAGGTAGGTTTTTTGTTTGTTTGTTTGTTTTTGTTGTTGTTGTTTTTCAAGACAGGGTTTCTCTGTATTGCTTTGGAGGTTGTCCTGGAACTTGCTCTGTAGACCAGGCTGGCTTTGAACTCACAGAGATCCACTTGCCTCTGCCTCCCGAGTGCTGGTATTAAAGGCGTGCGCCACCAACGCCTGGCCCCAGGTAGGTTTGATAGGCTACAGCTTTTATCCTGAGAGGGTCTATGGCATAGGAAAGCAGGAGTTTTTCATGATACAAGGTCAAACCTAGAGCGCTTAAAGTAGATTTCCTGTAAGACATCTCCTTTCTTGTAATCTGGGGCTTCTGGGGGTTTAAAGTCCATTATTAAGATTACCACGATATAAAGCCATCTAAAAACCTCTCTCAACAGTTAATGACAAATAAACCAGCTTAAAAACGGGCAAAAAAGATTTAAATGGACATTTTGTTACAGATACGCAGATGATATGCATACATGAAAAAGTTGTTCAGTATAATTTTTCATCAGGGAAATGTAAATAAAATCTACAGTGAATTACTGCCATATACTTATGGAATGCCTTACATTATAAAGCTTGACAGTATCAAATGCTGGTAAGAATGTGGGACTCAGCAACTAGAATTCTCTTATACTTATGGTGGGTATAAAAATAATATCATTACTGGAAAATGGTTTGACAATTTGTAACAATAAGTTATTGTACAATTCTAGACTTCCCCTAGGTAGTAATTCATGAGAAATGAAAACATGTCTTTACATAGTGGCTCATGTATGACTGTTTATAGTAGCTTTATTCATAAATACCAAAACCTAGAACTATTCTCAGTGTCTGTGAACTCGTTAGTAGACAAATTACATCATTATGAATAGTCATATTATTATGCTTAGATATACAGAGGAATATACAATATGGGTACTTTTATTTATTTATTTATTTTTGGTTTTACGAGACAGGGTTTCTCTGTATTGTTTTGGAGGCTGTCGGTCCAGCCCGGCCTCGAACTCACAGAGATCCACCTGCCTCTGCCTCCCGAGTGCTGGGATTAAAGGCGTGCGCCACCACCACCCAGCTATGGATGCATTTTAAAGCACCATTTTATGTGAAAACATTGATATATGAAATTGGTACAGTGTGTTTTATGTAATTGAAGTTTTTGAAAAGACGAAACTATAGGACAAAATGGGATCAGGTGGCCAAAGACTGGCAGAGTAGCTCACACAAAGAGGCATGAGGGAGCTTTGTGAGGTGTATCTAGAGATATTGTATGTCTTTGTATATTGATTGGCAATTATACAGCACATAATTTTGTCAGAACTCAGTGATAGAGTGCTGGGTTTATGCACAAAGTCTTGAGTTCAATCCCAAGCACAACACCAACAGGCAGGGTCAAAAATAAATGGAGTATGTGGCGGTCAGAGGACAACCTTGAGTCTTCCTTAAGTGCTGTCCACATTGTATTTTAGAAAGATAATTTTTTAAATTAAAATATAATTGTATCACTTTTTTTTCTTCCACTCAACCCCTCTCGTGTCCCCCCCCCACTCCTTTTCAAATCAGTGGCCTCATTTTCTTTGGTTACTATTGCTACATATACATAAGTGTGACCTGCTGAGTTTATTTTTGTTGTTTATGTATCTGTGAGTTCAGAAATGATCCTTTTGTATTGGATTTTTTTTTAAGATATAGTGTTTCATTGACCTGGCACTTGCCAAATTGACTAAGCTGGCTAACTGGCGAGTGAGCCCCATGGATCTGTCTCTATCACTATAAACATGTGTTCTAATATCCATCTTTATTTGTTTTTAGAATTTAATTTTTAATCTCACACACATATACATATATACATACACACACACATATGTGTGGGCGCTATGTGAATGTGGGTGCAGGTGCCCATCTGACATGTATCCTGGAAACTGAACTTGATATTCTGCAAGACCAGTGAACACTGTGAACTGCTATGCTATCCCTCCAGCCCCAACACATGCCTTTTGAAACATAAGTTCTTGGGAATTGAACCCAGGTTCTCATGCGTGTAAAACAGCCACTTTACCAGTTGAGTTACTATCCCAGCCCATATCTTTTTCACATTCTCATGTGTTTGTATGTAGTTTCATGTGTGTATATGCATGCTTGTGTGTGCGTGTGTGTGTGTGCATGCACACACACGTGCTAGTGTTTGTGGAGGTTGGAGATTAATGTAGGGAAATCATCTTCCGTCTCTCTCTCTCTCACTTTATTCTGTGAGGCAGGGCCTCTAAGCAAACCCAGAGCTCACCGATACTATCTGGTCTCGCCACCCAGCTTACTCTTGGGATCCTTTGCCTCTTCCTGCTGAGACTAGAACTCCTGCCACAAAAAACAAACAAAAAGGTTTAGTAGAGGATTTAATGTGCTCGTAGCTACTTGAACTCTATCACCTGATAGCTGTGTGAGAATAGATCACAGTGGGCAAGCCTAGAATCTGGAACTAGGTAGGACAGTGAGGTATTAGCTCACGTGAAAGAAAATGTTGGCTTCCACTAGTCAGATGTAGGCTCTGAAGTCCTGTTTACTGTCTAACTTATTTAATAGTTCTCTCCTTTTGAATGTACATTCCATGAGGGCCTGCAAGATGGCTCAGCGGACAGGATGGCTCAGTGGGGAGGATGGCCCAGGCAGCAGGATGGTTCAGTGGGTAGAGCTGCCTGTCTGCTGACCTGGCTTTTTCTTTGATTCCTGGAGCCCAAGTGAAGGTGGGAGGAGACAGCTGACCATTGTCTTCTGACCACCCCCCTTATGTGCTGTGGCATGTGTGTCCACACAGATACACATCATGTACTCACACACACAATAATAAAAGCT
This sequence comes from Mesocricetus auratus, assembly GCF_017639785.1. Classification (NCBI taxonomy): domain Eukaryota; kingdom Metazoa; phylum Chordata; class Mammalia; order Rodentia; family Cricetidae; genus Mesocricetus; species Mesocricetus auratus. Next base: position 23,389,404 of record NW_024429182.1, on the reverse strand, counting down.
TCTGAATGTGTAATCCATGAGAGAAAAGGCTTTTTGTTATTTTCGAATATATCCCTGGTACCTAATTAGTAAGCAGAACTTAGTAGGCTCTCAATAAATATTTATTAATCAAGTTATAGTGACTTGAAACTTTTATGTTACTGTATTTATTGGTTTAAATTGATTTTTATTTTTCATTTTAAGCATGAAACAGTTGATGGCTATAGAAGATATTTCACTCAAATTGTAGGGTATGTATCTAATATGGAAGAAACTATTACTAATTTTATTAAAGTTTGTTGAATGTCAGAAATAATTATTTTCTACTTGCGCTTTCTCCCTTTTTCCCTAAACACATGCTATGTTGGTAATTGCCATTTTAGGTTCTTTGTGGTGGAAGATCACATTTTACATGTGACCCAAGGATTAGTAACCAGGGCATACACTGATGAACTGTGGAACATGGCCCTCTCAAAGATAATTGCTGTCCTTCGAGCCCACTCGGTAAGTAAGACCATTCATGTTAACAATTACAATTAACTTGATTTGTATAATGGGGAAAAGTGCATCTTTATCACCCTCCCTTTTTGGGAAAGTGCTCAGATTTGTAAGTAATACCATCAAGGCTTCTGCCTGTCTGTCAGGCTGGTTCTGTAGCTGCCTGGGGTGTCTGAAGATAATTTTATTTGAGCCTTACAGAAAATGAAGAAGTAGGCCAGCACCATTAGTCTCAGCTGACCTCTTCAGTAGACCACCGAGCAACACTGTGAAGAAAGAAAGGGGTTTTAATTATTCCAGATGTTTTGTTTCCAAAATCAACTCTACCATAAAACTCAGTAGAACTTGTTTCAGAATGTGTGTAGATTTGAAAATCTACAGTTTTTACAGTTTGAACTCACTTGAAATAATAAACCTTCATGTAATGAGAGATTTTTTTAATGGGTTAAAATTAAATGACCAACTATTTTCTTAATGCCTTTCGTGGAAATAGCTAACATGCTAGAGTTATAAACATTATAGGTTCATAATTGGTCATAAATTTAAGATAGTTGTAGTAGTTTATCTTCAATAAAGTAGCCTTATATTTAAAAGTTTGTAATCAGATACTATAACTAGTAATTAAAATTTAAAAGAGGAATTTTATCATATTTAGATTATAAATACATTTTGTTTATATTTATTAGGCGTATAGATTTGTGATACATTGGCAATAAAACTTTAAAAATATTTTAGTGAATAAAGCATTTTGGGGATGCTGGGAACAAAATCTAGTGCCACATGCATCTAAGAATGATGCATTTTACCATGGTTTATATTGAAATTGATTCTAATTATGCCATATTCCTATTAATTCCATGGCATTAAATATCTTTTTGTTGTTGTTGTTGTTGTTTTTCAAGACAGAGTTTCTTTGTGTAGCCCTGGCTGTCCTGGAACTCACTCATCCGCCTGCCTCTGCCTCCTTCGTGCTGGGATTAAAGATGTGTGCTATGACCGCCTGGCTCGCATTTAAAATCTTCAGTGTTATTAAGAGGCTGTGGATTACTCTGTTCTTTTAAAAGTATTATTTTCCTTCGGCTAATTACTAAGAAATACTTAAATTGCCATTCTTATATTGGGAAGGGTAATATATATGTCTTTTGTAAGATGGAGAATACATAAATAGTGAAAGTAGGAATGTATGGTGTATATGGAGACCACTGTTAGAGTTTGTAACTAATTTCTCAAAAGTCTAAAGATTCACAAAAACACAGTAGCCTTTCTTTCGCATGAACTTTTACGCATCATGTTATGGTCTCTTTTTACACATGTAACTGAGGAGAGACCAGCTCCTTGGATCTAATGAACCCGGATTTTAGTTTTGTTCTCAGTCTCCCACATTGAAGAACAAAGTGTCAGGTTCTTATTTCTTAGTTTTAACTTGTTTCTATTTTCCTCGTGTGTCCCTGTGCATCCCTACAGTCTTACTGCACTGACCCTGACCTTGTTCTGGAGTTGAAGAATCTCATTGTGATTTTTGCAGACACTTTGCAGGTGGGTGGTAACTTAAAATGCAATTGGTGATGATTTTGAGAGTGCAAGGACATAAAACATATAGACTGTATTTTATTATATTGTAGATTAGTGATAGTGAATCAGTGGTGATAAATGTTTATTTATAGATTGCTAGTCTTCTACCCAAAACCATGTGCAGCGCCTCCTGTGTAGTTTTGAAGCTTGGACAGAGCTCAGAAGATACAAGCACCTTTTAACACATTGAGCCATTTCAGTAAAAATATAGTCTTTTCGTGACTTAGAATAAGGAGGCCAGACATGGTGGTGCACGCCTGTAACCTCTGCCCTCAGGAGGCTGTATCAGGGGGGTCTTAGATTTGATCCAGCTTAGGCTACATAGGAAGATCTCAGAGTCAGGGTAGGGTAATTACCAACAACAGCAACATGACCTAGACTTGGTGAGATGGCTCAACAGGCAATAAGGGTAACCAACTCTAATGACCTGAGTTCCGTCCCTGGGACCCACATAATGGAGGGAGAGAAGTAAATCCCACAAGTTGTCCTCTGACCTCCATCTGTGCACCCCTCACACACAAGTAAATATAATAAAAAATTTAAAGGTATCTGTAGTTTAAAAATGTTTCAGAAATGTTAAATGAAATAAAAGTTTCTCTGTCAGCACCTTTCTCAGAACAAATGTATGTATACTTTAGGCTTCCAAAGGGACATGGCTATGCAGTATTTCCAAGTACATGTGGCTATACCATATTCCCCAGTATATGTGGCTAGGTGTGCAGTATTTTCCAGTATATGTAACTATGCAGCATTCCCCTACTGTGTAACTATACAGTATTCCATGTTGTGGAATATTACTTTAACTAGGCAAAGATGTGTTACATTTGTTTATGCTCCATTTGTTTAATGGTGTAAAGATGTGTTGCTTTGCCTGCCTAAGGTACCTGATTGGTCTAATAAAAAGGTGAACAGCCAATAGCTGGGCAGTAGAGGGTTAGGTGGGCCTGGCACGCAGAGAGAATAAGGAGGAGGAATCTGGGTGAGAGGTGGGGGGAGAAGAGAGAACACGGGAGAAAGAGAGGGAAACACGCGCGTCCAGCCAGCCAGCCAGACAGCCTCCAGACAGATAGACATGGAGTAGGACATACAAAAAGAAAGATAAAAGCCCCAAGGCAAAATACAGACGAAGAGAAGCAGGTTAATTTAAATTATAAGAGCTAGTGGGGCAAGAATAAGATAAGGCTGGGCATTCATAACTAATAATAAGCTTCTGAGTCATGATTTGGGAGCTAGTTGGTGGGCCCTGCCCCACAAAAAGTCTCTTGCATTTGCTCTTCTCTCTCAAGTCTAGATTCCTTCTCCTACTTATTCTCTCTGCCCACCAGCCCCGCCTATCCCTCTATTGCCTGGTTATTGGCTGTTCAGCTTTTTATTAGTTCAATCGGTACCTTAGGCAGGCAAAGCAACACATCTTTACATTGGTAAGCAAATACTAGTTAAAGTAATATTCCACAACAATTCCCCGGTATATGTGACTGTGCAGTGTTCCCTAGCACATGTTATGACTCAGTCTTACCTAGTATGTGTGACTGTATAGGATCTTCCAGTCATGTAACAATGCACTATTACATGCATTATTCCCAGTTATTGTTACTGTGCAGCATTCCCAGTCCATGTGACCTTTGAACCTTTTTCTTCCTCTTAGAGCACTTTGTAAATCCATAATTAAAAAAAATGCTTTGGGGGCTTGAGATATCCACCATCAATTAAGAGTTCATACTGCTCTTCTAGAGGACATGAGTTTGGTTCTCAGCATCCTTGCCAGGCAGCTACAATTGCCTGTAAACATAGCTCTAGGGAATCTGATGCCTCTGGCTTCTGGGTACCTACACACATGTGACATACACATACAAATATGTTTTGTGTGCTCTAGGAAATGGTGCTATGAACTATTTGCTTTATCATCACAAGTCTTTGAATAGCTGTTTTCTTTCTTCTTAAATATAAGGAGAGTACTCTACAAGCTTCTTTGTAAATTATTTTATTACCTTATATATTTATTAATTTGAATGACCTATTAGTTATCACCAGAGTAATGTGGAATGTGGTTGTTATTTCCCATACATTTTATGATACATGAATCTATCATAGTGATCTCCTTGTATTGATAAGTTTTATTTGGGGCTTTCTTAATTTTAGGGGCCCTACTGTGAGTAACTCAAGGGAGCTTTTTGCTTTCCTTAATGATTTTAAACATCCAGAGTGCCTTAGGGACCACTGTTCTTTATGTTGTCATTGGACTGTCAATTGCTTGTTAACTGCATAAGAGAATAAAGTGATGGGATCACTAAGCACTAAGTTTACCTCTGTTGTCATCCTGCTGTAATATGCAGGATTTACTCCATCCTAAGTAGGAATGTGGGTTTATATTGTGTGCAAATTCCTTATCTCTTTGTAAGACCATTACAAACAGTTCTGGGATCAGTGTATTGAAATAAATGAATCCAGAGTATTTGCTAGGTCTAAGGAATGCTACTGAGAATCAAATAAAAGCTAAAGGAGGTTTACATAATGGAGACATTGGAAAAGCAATAGTGCTGTTTATGTAAACCTTTGAAAGCACACTCACCCACCTACCTTCCTTCCTCCCTTCTTTGTGACTGGATCCTGTTATGTAGCCCAGGCTAGCCTGAATTCCTGATGTCCTGCCTCCACCTCTTGAGCTCTGACGCTATAGAGAAATTCCACCTGCCTAGTTGTTTCTGAACTTAACTGCTTTGAAATATGTTAGAGGTTAGACATTAGTGATTTTTAATTATTAAGAAATTCATTATTTTCATTTTTCCATGAAACTGATAAGTTCATTATTAGGCATATTTTATACTACATTAATGATGATATCTTTTAAGTTTATATCTTCTAATTGAAGAGTCATGGTGTCTTTTCATAGAAACAAAAGAATGTCTCATAATTTTTCATTTTTTAAATTGACACTTTTACTACCTTAAAGAACTTTTACTTTAAAAAAAATTAATGTAGGGTTTGAGAGATCGCAGAGGTTAAGAGCACTTGTTGCTCCTAGAGAAGACCTGAGTTAAATTCTTTTTTTTTCCATTTTTTTGTAATTATTTATTTATTTTAGTTTTAAATAGCTTGCTTCACATGTCAATCCCAGTTCCCTCTCCCTCCCCTCCTCCTTCACCCCCCACCATCCCCCCCAGCCTCCCACCCTATTGCCACTTCCTTCCACATAGGGGATATTTAGAGTCTGTCATTTCACTCAGGGCAGGGTCCAGGCACTTCCCTAAGAGTCCAGGCTGAGAGAGCATCCCTCTTTGTGTTATGGACACACGAAGTCCATTTGTATGCCAGGGATAAACACTGATCCACTGCTCAGGGCCCCATAGGTTGCCCAGGCCTCCTCACTGGCTCTCACACTCAGGGGGTCTGGATCTGTCCCATGCTGGCCTCCCAGCTGTCGGTCTGGGGTCCATGAGCTCTCCCCTGTTCAGATCAGCTGTCTCTGCTGGTTTTGCCAGCCCATTCTTTGCCAATTTGCTCATCGCTCCTCTCTCTCTGTCACTGGGTTCCATGGGTTCAGTTCAGTGTTTAACTGTGGGTGTTTGCCTCTGCTTCCATCAGTCACTGTATGAAGGCTCCAGGATGGTTATAGACATCAAGTTCACGCCAGTTGTGGTGGCACATGCCGGTAGGATTTGCTGAAGGAGGCAGAGGCAGGACAATCACGAGTTCCTGAGTTAAATTCTTAGCACTCACGTGACAGCTGTAAACCATTTGTAACTCCAGTTCCAGGGATCTGATGTCCTCCTCCAGCCCCTGCATGTAGTACACAGATATGCATGCATGCAAAACACAGATGCGTAAAAAACAAACAAACGTTCCATTTCTTAAGAAAAGTAATGTTTTAATACACTTTTGAGTTTATCTTTTGACGATTTCATGCATGGACATGATGTTTTTAGAGCATTATCCCCCAGACTTCGGCATTTCAGCTCCTTTGACGTTTCCTTCCAAATCCTCCTCCCAGCTTCATACTGAGGGGGTGGGCGTAGTCATTGACATCATCATCCTCATCCCTTTCTTTAAAAGGAAGAAATCAGTGTTTTGTCATTTAAGACAAAGCTGATCAAATAATAGTAAAGAAGGTAACACCAGCACATTTACAGTTCTGTTTACCTCTTGTCAAGTCAAAAGTGTTTGTCTTATTCACTGACACTTTTCTGAGCAAATGTCACGTGCTGGGAAGACGGTTGATGTGTAAACTAGTAGAGACAGATGTGTGGTGTGGTAATATGAGAGAATGGCGGGTTCCTGGATGGTGTGGAAAACTGTAGTGTCTGAGTGTGAGACAAGAAGTTCGGATTGAAGTGATGAGACCTGATTGAAGGCAGTTTGATTTAGGTCAATGAACGTTTTAGACATATTTGACTTACCTTTTTTTTCTCTGTGTCTTAGGGTTATGGCTTTCCAGTCAACCGACTTTTTGACCTTTTATTTGAAATAAGAGATCAATACAATGAAACATTGCTTAAGAAATGGGCAGGTATTTTCAGGTGGGTCCAAAGAATGGTGCCTTAGTATAATGAATAAACTTGTCAAACACTTAACCAATTGGTTTTGTATATAGTAATAAGAATGCTTGCTCAGTTTCTGTTGTAATAAAATGCACACAATTATAACTGATCCGTGTATAAGTTTACAGTACCATGGTGTTAAGTACATCCACACTGTTGGAACCATCACCACTCTCTCTCCAGACCCTTGCATATTCCCAAACACAATCTCCACCCATTAAACAGTAACTCATTTGACTCCATTTGACTCAGGGCTCCATCCTCCAGCCCTGACAACCACCGTCCTTTCTATCTTGTCTCTAAATTGACTACTGTAGAATCTCATGTAAGTGAAATTATAGAATATTTGCTCTACTATATTGGAATCAATTCACTTAGCATGTCATTGTGGTTTGTTTATGCAGTACACAGGCCAGAATTGCATTCCCTTTGAAGTCTAGGTCATACTACACTTCATGTATCTGCCACATTTTCTCTACTCTTTTCTTGATGGATACCTAAGTTGTTTTATTGATTGTTCTACTGTTGTTACATGCAGGAGTATGCCAGTATCTGAATTAATGTTAGATATTTTGGGGTTTATACTCAGAAGTGGAATACTGGATCATATGATAATTTATTTTTTAACTTTTTTGGAAAACCTGCCATATTGTTTTCCATAGTGGATGGACCATTTATAATCAATTTATTTATACTTTAGTTTTAGTATCTGCAATTTTTCCAGTAAATGGTTAGGTACTTATAAGGTTGTAAGTATTTCAAGATATTTTGCATTGGGGACAGAAATTTATGCCTTTTAAATCTGACTTGGGGCAGGTGTTGTTCATAAAACTTAGCTGTCTTAGAAATCTTAAAGTCTCTAAGAAAGATGGACGCGTTTTCTACAGTCACTTGCTTGAGTGATGTGGACTGAAGTGTTTGAGTGTTGGTGAGTTTACACTGCCATAACAAGAGAAGCATACCCCGTTTGTTACTAGAACATTCCCCCTTTCTCCTTTCCCGCCTCCCTCACCTGTCCCTCCCTGTCTTTCTTCTTCTTGCCTCGTTCTCTCTTTCAGAAAACAGCCTGTTTCTTACATATGTGTTGCCCCAAAGTAAGCTAGAATTAATATGACAATGGTACCTGCTACTAAGACAAATCATATGTCAAATGATTTCATATGAGCTTAGTACTTAAGCCATTTTCAAAAGTGAAGGTTAGCTCTCTGAATTCTGCATAGGAATGTTTTGTAAATCCCTAAGTGATTTATAAGGTAACAGACCTGTATTAAAGTTAACTAAATAAATCCTCATTTGAAGTTACTATATTAACATTTATTATTTTTATTTAGTACTTTTTGGGGGCAGTTACAGTGTTTCAGATTGAAGCTAGAGCCTCTGCAGATGCTAAGCAAGTGCTCTGCCCCAAACAACGTCTCTAGGATTTTAAACTTTTAAATGCTTTCCATTTAGTGTGTGTGTGTGTGTGTGTGTGTGTGTGTGTGTGTGTGTGTGTGTGTGTGTGTGTGTACGTGTGTGTACTAGTCAGTTCTTTACTTCCACTAGGTGGTTCTGGGAGATCAGACTTAGGTGTCAATATCTTTACCCTCTGGACTCTCACTGCCCAGTCTTTACCCTCTGAACTCTCACGGCCCAGTGTTTACCCTCTGGACTCTTTAGTAGTTTTTCTAACTCTAATTCTAGAAATAATTTTTGGGGGGTTTCTCTGTGCCTTTGGAGGATGTCCTGGAACCAGGTCTTGTAGATCAGGCTGTTCTCTGAGAGATCCACCTGTCTCTGCCTCCCGAGTGCCTGGATGAAAGGGGGGTGCTACCACTGCCCGGCTCTAACTCTAATCAATTGTCTTAAAACTTCTAGCAGGGCCATTGCTCCCCAAAACTAGGAGCTGTGAAATATTTTTTCTCACTGGGAAGCTGAAGTGTTTGTTCAAATAGAGATAGAATTGACATAAATAGAATAGACTTACTTCATCAACTATAGTAATTGTGGAGGAAAACAAATAACATCAGACATAATGCATAATTCCCAAATACATTTTAATTTCTACCTTTAACACCATCCTAAGTAATGCTTTATGCCTAAAATTTTAAGTAGTAGGATTTAAGCTTTATTTACCACTGACTAGTATCTTCAAATGTATTACAGGTAGTGAACTGACAACAGTAAGATGGGTGAAGAAAATTTTCACCAATACTGATAATTATAATTTGGCAACTTCTGTGATAGAGTTTATCATCTGATTAATATTATAGTATAGTATTTTTCTATGTGTAGTTTAGGTTGTGAGCACTAATAGTTTTTTAACTTTATAGTTTATGTATTTACGTATTGATTTATTTAGTTGTTTTTTTTTTTTTTTTTTTGAGACAGGGTTTCTCTGTGTAGCCCTGGCTGTCCTTGGAACTCACTTTGTAGACCAGTCTGAAAGGAACTTACAGAATTCCACCTGCCTCTGCCTCCCAAGTGCTGGGATTTAAGGCATGTTCCTTTACCACCTGGCTGAGTATTTTTATTTTTAATAGACAAATGTGAAGTAATGCATTTATACAAACATATTTAATACATAAATATATTCATAGAGTACATACAGAGTACATAGCTATGCATTATGGATACCGAAACCAAACTATCCATCATCTTACATTAAAAATGGTCTACAGAGTGAGTTCCAGGACAGCCTTCAAAACAATATAGAGAAACCCTGTCTTGAAAAACCAAAACAAATAAACAAAAAACAAAAACAAAAACATTTTATTGATATGTTTTTGAATTACTGAAAGGAGTAAAAGGGCAGGAAAATATTGACAATTTCATAATGATCATAAGGTTAACAGTCATCTTTCTGTGACCTTATCATAACATCAGGCATCACATAGAACACTGAAGGAGAAGAAATCCGTATTGTGAGCTGGGGGTGGTGGTGGTGGCGGTGGCGCACGCCTTTAGTCCCAGCATTCGGGAGGCAAAGGCAGGCAGATCTTTCTTTGTAAGTTCCATGCCAGAGTGCGTTCCAGACAGCTGGGGCTGCATAGAGAAACCCTGTGTCAAAAAGAAAAAGAGGAAGGAAGGAAAGGAGGGAGGGAGGGAATGAGGGAGAGAGGAAGGAGAGAAAAAATTTGTAGTGCACACAGAGGTTATGGTAAGAGAGTCTGGGATGCCTTCAGCATCACCTGCCTTGCCTAGGGCACATCTCACCATGATTAAGTATTTTCGTTTGTTTTTTCTTTCTTTGTCACCACTAAGTCATTAAGTCAGGGAGCAAATTGATAAATTGTTATCACATTCTCCTCTCTTTCTTTGAAGTAAACATTGGGAACTGCAGTCACCCTACTGTGTGAAGGTCATTAAAAGTTTACGTCTCTATCTGGTACTTCATATATTTTGCCCAGTGTTTCTCTTTATCTTAGCCCCCTGTTAACCACTAGTCTACTTTCTTTTTTTTTATTTATTTTTTTTATTTTATTTTCCAGTTTAAATTTAGATAAGAATCAAGGTTGCTTCACAAGTCAGTTCCAGGTCCCTCTCCCTCACTAGTCTACTTTCTGTTTCTATGGGTTTGACTTTTTTAGATTCCATATGTAAGTAAAGCCATGCAGTATTTGTCGTCTAAGCCAGGCTTATTTCATTTAGCATGATGTCCTTAAGGTTCTTCTATATTAATACAAGTGATAGAGTTTTTTTAATTTTCAAGGCAGCATAAGCCATTATGTACATAACACACATTTTTTTCATCCATCTGACAGAAGGTAAAGCTGACTCCCTATCTTAGCATATATTAGCTATTGCAGATAGTGCTGCATTGAACATGGGAAGGCAGATATCTTGTCAGTATACTAGTTTCGTGTCCTCTGGATAGATACTCACACAGCCATGTTCTGGTTTCAGTTCTCTCTGTACTGTCTGTCCTCCACATTCTTTTCTATCACGGCAGTGTTAATTCCATTTCCATCAAAGGACTTCCTTTCTCCACATCCTTATGAACAGACACTTTTCTTTTTCAAATGATAGCTGATCTAATAGGCTTGTGATGATATCTCATTGTGTTTTAAATTTGTATATCTGTGGTGATTGGCGATATTGAAGAGAATGCCTGTTGTGTTTGCCATTTGAGTGTCTTTGGGAAGTAACTATTTAGGTCCTTGCTCGTTTTTAATATGCTGATTTATTTTCCTGCTGTTGAGTTCTTTGCATTCCTTACTTTTTATGTTAATCCTTTATCAGACTTGTCAGCTGTATAGTAGAGAATGAACTCAGGCATCAACCTTGATAGCAAACACTTCTGCTGAGCCATCTAGCCAGCCTAGGTGGGTTTTATACTCCTTTGCACTTACACTTTCTGTCCACAATGATTTCCTCCTGTAATCTCATTAGAGATGTTTCTTTTCATCTTTCAAGACCCTACAGACTCTCCATGAGATGATCCACCTGCTCTGATAGCTTCTTTGCCCTACTGTATGTGTAACATACAACATCTTCAAGTAAGGGGTTTTCATTGCAGGTCAGGGTTAATACATAGTAGCTATTAATAAGCATCAGTCAGCCTGGATTACTGATTAAAGGTAAATTGATGCTAGGCATGTAGCTGGCACACTTCTTTAATCCCAGTACTAGGGAGGCAGAGGCACATGGATTTTTGTGAGGTCATCCTAGTTTACATAGTAAGTTCCAGGCCAGCCAGTGAAACCCTGCCTCAAAAAAAAAAAAAAAAAACAAAAACAAAAAACCAAGAACAAACAAAAGTTAGTTGGTTGGGAAACAGCTACCTTAGGACAAGACAGGTGGGTTATAATAGTCCTCCAAAGCTCAGTTGGTGAAAGTTGTTTATTTCTCACACAGAAGTCAGAGATCTGAGCTATTTCAGTTGTGATTACACCTTTTTAACTCATTGTCTCCAGGGAAAGTAAGGTTGTAACACAACACAGATGGTTAAGAGCAATCTGCATCCCTTCCACAGTGGCTAAAACCAGTTACTAACTGCAAGAGTCTGCATAGGTGAGCAGTCACAGGGCTTGGGGACTGAGTAATAAACACCTGTCTTGACCTTAAGAACTGAAGCTTCTTCTGAATGCTACATCCTGAGAGACAGCCTAGGCAACAAAGTAGCACAAGTTCTAATTGTTCTTAATAATAAAAAGTCAGCTGGGGGGAGGGGTGTGAAAGCTCATGAGTTAGAGAAACAGAGTGGTCAGCCATTAGAGTTCTTACCTCTATCAGTGCTCAGACCAAAGGGGAGATCCTGTCCTTAGACTTCATCCTCAGACTGACTGCTCCTCAGAGTGACTGCTGCTCAGACTGCACTGAGCTCCTGTCTCCTCCAACCACATATTCCTCTCTCCACCCAGCCATCTCCCTTACTGTCTCCAGCTCGTTAGAGCTGGGATTAAAGGCATATCACTCCAAGTGCTACGATTACCTTTGTGTGAGCTCTGTTCCTCTTTTAGCCTGGATCAATCTTGTGTAGCCCAGGGTGGCCTTGACCTAACAGAAATCCATCTGCTTCTGTCTCCTGAGTTCTGGGATTAAAGGTGTGTGCCACTACTGCCTGGCCTCTGTGGGTTATTCGTGTGGCTAGCTTTGCACTCTGATCTTCACGCAAGCTTTGTTAGATCATAAACAAAATATGCAAAATTAAAAGTGAAGTTCTTCGAGGATGAAAAACTAGAACCAGGACACTGGAAAGGAACTGCGAGAGACAAGACCTATTTGATACTGGATTTTAGGATCCTGGATGATTAGTATTTTCCTGTTGTGACTTGTAATCGACAAAACAAACAAACAAAATTGTAGGAGCTGTTTTTGTAAAGATACTGTAGTCTAATGACAGGGCAATAAGATTTCAACTTTTCTTGTTTAACAGGGACATTTTTGAAGAAGATAATTACAGCCCTATCCCTATTGGCAGTGAAGAAGAATATAAAGTCGTCATCAGTAAATTTCCCTTTCAAGATCCAGACCTTGAAAAGGTACAAGATAGTTTTTCAATTTAAGGATTAAGAAAAAAACCAAATCATCATATTTATTACTATATAAAATTAGCATTGTAAGTTGAGAATGACTTCTTTGGGGGCAGTTTGTTGTTGTCGTTGTCATTTGAAGAAATTAATTATATTTTAACCCTTATAGATTTTTTAAGTACTACTATTATTATTATTATTTTGAATAAGTTAAGTAGGACCTTTTGGGGGGATCTGGGGACACTAGAAACAGTTGTCCAAATGTGAGGTGAATTCCCAGGGCAAGTGATACTTGTATTGCGTGCATTCCAGAGCAGATGTATTAGATGCTGGGTAGATTGTAGTAATAAGAGTAGTGCCTACTGCAGTGCTAAAACGCCATGACCATAATTCGCTTACACATCTGCTTCACAGTCCATCACTGAAAGAAGTCAGGGCAGGAACTCAAGCAGTACAGGAACCTGGCAGGAGCTGATGCTGTGGCCATGGAGGGGCGCTGTTTACTGACCTGCTCCTCATGTTTTGTTCAGTTTGCTTCCTTATAGAATCCAGAATCACCAGCCCAGGAGTGGCAGCACCTCCAATGATCTGGGCCCGCCCACATCAATCAGCAATGAAGGAATGCACTATACCCACAGGCCCGTTGGATGGGGAGGCATTGTCTCTACAGAGGTTCCCTCTTCTAAAATGACTCTAGTTTGTGTCAGGTGAACATTAAAATTAGCCAGCACAAGCATGCTCTAGGAAGAGATTATCTTTGACACATTTGTCACTGTGAAAGATCTTATTTTATGGCTTTAAAAAGAAGTATATTAGACAGGGGAGAAGGTTCATGGGAAAAGTGCTTGCTGCACAAGCATGAATACCTGTGTTTAGATTCCCATCACCCACATAAAAGCCAAAGCTGGATGTTACCTACGGTATTTGTAAGCCCAGCTCTGGAAAGCAAATGCAGAAGAAGCTGAAACTGTTTCAGAAAAGAAGGTGGGAAGCAATAGAGGAAAATGTTTAACAGTGACCTCTGGCCTCCACGCACAAGTGCACATGCACGTACACACACACACACACACACACACACACACACGCACACTTTCTATAAAAGTTTATTTTAAGTACAAGATATGTGAAGGTGGTAGCTGCTTGTAGATTTCTTCTGGAAGAAGGCAATAGCTGTGCCTTAAAAATAAAAAGTAAAAAAATAAATAATAAAATTCTGGATTTGTTTAAAATTAAAAATAGGCTAGACATGGCAGCACATGGCTGTAATCCTAGCTCTTGGGAAGCAAAATGAGGAGAACCACATGTTCAAGGCCAGCCAAGCTACTTAGTGAGATCCCGTCTCAAAACAGCTAGCTAACTAAATAAATAGATGAAAGTTTAAAACAACATATAAGAATTATGTAGAAATATAACCATAGAATTTTATGCAATTATTTACATTCAGTTGTAAAATCATATTAATTTTTTACCTTTATAAGAGACTACAATATTGTTTTTTAAAAAACAAATCTCCAAAGCAGTATTAACTTTCTCTTTTACAGCAATCTTTCCCAAAGAAGTTCCCCATGTCCCAGTCAGTGCCTCTTATTTATATTCAAGTTAAAGAATTTATTTATGCCAGCCTTAAATTTTCTGAGTCACTGCACCGAAGGTAAGCTCACTGACATGAAACCTACTTTGTCATATGCTTTTAGAAAGTGTTAGCATTTTATTCCCAAACCCTAACTCTTGGTAGTCTGTAATCTGATTGGAAAGCCTTCCTACCATATTTGAGTTGGATTAAGGTTAGATTACTGTAACTATCTTATCATTTTATACATTGTTATTTTAGTGTTGAGACACATATGGCACAGGTGATTCAGTAGAGAAAGTTCTTTGCCCTTAGCATCTAGATTTAACAGTAATAAATATTTTGCCACATATCCTTTGTCTATTTATTATTAGTAGTAGTATTTTATTCTGTGGATATGGATGTTTTGCCTGCATGTATGTCTTTGCATTAGGTATATGCCTGGTGCCCAAGAAGCCCAGAAGAGGGCATCAGTTCCCCTAGAGTTACATCTGGTTATGAGCCACAATGTGGGTGCTGGGAATTGAACTGGAGTCTTTAACTGATCTTAGCTGCTGAGCTGTCTCTCCAGCCCCTTTGTCTATTTTAAAAGACATTTAAAAGAACATTTGCTAAGTAATGACCTTTTACCCTTAAGTGTTTAGCACTCACTACATTCCACCCCAGCTACAAATTACGCTTACAACTACAGAGCTAAATCTGAAACATAGATTGCTTTAATATTTTGTAAATTGGTAATGTATATGATTTGAATGTTCTTACAGATACTTATGCCTAATCTAAATGTTGGTTCTTGAAATATAGAAATTCATACTTGATTAACATTCTGTTAAATTTGGAGAAAGTATAGGAATTTAACATTTTGGAATTAGCATTATATAAGGACTGATAAAATTTTACTCATGTTTAAGGCAGGAATTCCAATGGGGGTAATTTTGGTTTTCCCTGCTGAAAGCATTATCTCTCTACAATTGGCAATGCCTAGAGATGTTTTTGGTTGTCACGGCTGTGGGTAGGAGTGCTACCTGGAATTAGCAGGGAGGGACCAGAGGAGCTACAGAACACATCACCCTTTGCTACGCTGGCATTGAATGTCCTCTTGTATGCCAGGCAAGCATTTTACCACTGAGCCATACCCCGATCTCTCAGTGTGTATTTTAAAAGTAGCCTTCAGCGTCCTGTGTATAAAGTACCTTACAAAGTGACTACTTTACAGTGGAATTATAATAATGCATTGTTCAGAGTCTCTTACGATTTTTATCTTGATTGATTTGGTAAATTTAAATTGTGTCATAAATGAGCATTCTGCTTTAGGGGAAGTGATCCCTTTTAAAATTAAATTGAAGTTTGTAACTCAATGAGTTATTGCTATTTATATAGGAGAAACATATATATAAAGATATGATTTATATGTGATATAAAAGATAGTACTTAGAAAAAATTACTTTAGTAAGTTATGTTACATTTGTGAGAATGTTAACTGA
Organism: Mesocricetus auratus; assembly: GCF_017639785.1. NCBI lineage: Eukaryota > Metazoa > Chordata > Mammalia > Rodentia > Cricetidae > Mesocricetus > Mesocricetus auratus. The sequence goes on along the minus strand of NW_024429182.1, from coordinate 23,373,812 downwards.
TTGTGCTCTTGGAAAGTTTTATCAATGTTAACATTTGTTTTCAGTTCAACAGAAATAGATGATATGCTTAGGAAATCAACAAATCTGCTCCTGACCAGAATTCTGAGTAGCTGTTTACTGAACCTTATTAGGAAACCTCATATAGGTTTGACAGAGGTAAGAAGAAATAAGAACCAAATATTTAACCATTTGAAAAAATTGGGGCTGGAGAGATGGCTCAGAGGAGGAGCACATACTGCTTTAACACACATGGCGGCTCATAACAATCTGCAACTTCAGTTTAAGGGCATCTGATACCCCAGGCACACATGTATTGCACAGATACACATGCAGGCAAAACACCCATACACATAAAATAACAGAAAATATAAATTGTTGTGAAATGTTACCTGTAGCTTTATATTTAAAATTTATTAATTTAATAGACTAAAAAAGTAAAAGCATCAATCCAATTCAAATGTGAGGTGGGAGCTAGTTAGAGAGCTGGCTTAATGGTTACGAACACTGCCTGTTCTAGAGGACCTGGGTTCAGTTCCCAGCACCCACATGGCAGCTCACAGCATTGTAGCTCAGATCCAGGGGATCCTATGCCCTCTTCTGGCCTCAGGCACTGCATGCACAAGCTGTACAAACATGCATGCAAACAAGACACACTTATAAAATTTAAAAACTCCTTAAAAATGGAAATATGAGGGAAGAGTTCACTTGGGTAATAGTAAGCAGTTGGCGATATGAAGGGCATAGACAGTCACAATCCTCATTTTGTGCTTGCTTAGTATATGGGATCTACAGATTGCTATGGGAAGTTATTTCAAAATAATTGGCTGTGCACTCCCAGAATACACAGCTTTTTAAAACAACATTAATTCTCATAAGAAGTATTTAGGGTAGACTTTTGAAATCAGATAACCAGTTGTATCTTGTTTTGCTGGAATTATGCAGACATAGTCGGAAGCTGACTGGAAGAATTATTGTGGTTTAGAGATCAGGTGGTCCTGTGTGGGCGTGGTGGTCTGTATTTACTGTGGCTTTCATGTGTTTTAGTTGGTGCAGATCATCATAAACACAACACATCTGGAACAGGCTTGCAAATACCTGGAGGACTTTATCACTAACATTACAAATATTTCTCAAGAAACTGTTCACACCACAAGACTTTATGGACTTTCTACTTTTAAGGTATAGAAAATTTGACCAAAAGTTTTTGCTCAATTATTCTAGGAAAAGTTTAAGAAATTAAAGGTAATTTTTGTTGTATTCTAAATGCTGAGATTAATCATTGCCTATAATGAAGATCAGCTGTGTGTTCCTTTTGGCAATTTAAGCATCTTACTGAAAAGCTAAAAAAGTGTTGATTCTCCACAACATAGTTTATTCATGTGTTGACAATAAGTGGTAGTACTGAAATAGACTAAATTTTCATTCATGTTTCATAGTTTAATAAGTGAGCATGACTGTGTGTATTTGGAAATTAAAAATTAAGTAGGAGGCTTGCTTTCCATTCTCCTTGGTCCTGAAATGAAGAAAAGTAGATTCAAACCTACCTTATGGCAGGATGAAAAGAATTGTTTGTGTGAGGTCATGGAATGTGCTGAGAGATTCACCACTTAGTGGTGTGTTAAGCAGAGTGCAAGAGTAATTTCATGTGTTTTTCTTAACCTACTTCTTTTTGTTTTGGTTGGGTTTTTTTGTGTTTTGTTTTGTTTTTTTCAAGACAAGGTTTCTCTGTGTAGCTCTGGCTGTCCTGGAACTCACTTTATAGACCAGGCTGTCCTTGAACTGAGAAATCTGCCTGTCTCTGCTTGCAGAGTGCTGGGATTAATTAAAGGTGTGCACTACCACGCCTGACATAACCTGATTTCTTATTCTATCAATCTTGAGCTGTAGATTAGCCATTGAGTGTGTCAGGTTTCTGTTGCTGTGATAGATTCCTGAGAAACAGCAGTAAAGCCTGATAGGGCTTATCATTCCACAAATTTCAGCCCAGGGTTCCTTGGTTTTGGTGCTCTGGGCTAAAGATGAGGCCAGGCGTCATGGTGGTGAATCCTTGGAGGTGCAGAGTGCCTCACCCCATGACAGCTAGAGTTCAGTTTTGTCCTGCTGGTTGTTCCTCCTGCTTTTGTGGCTTCCAAGCCTCCAGGCTGTTCATGCTGACACCCACCTTCCCTCAGGGCAGTCCTTCCCTGACTCAGTTGCTGTCCCATGTGCCAGATGACATCACCAAGCACGAGGACCTGAGCTCCGATCCCCAGAACCCCAGGGAGGCTGGGTGCAGCAGTGTCTGTAATCCCAGCACTCCTAAAGAGGGCGGGACAGAAGAGTCCTCAGAAGCTGCTGGGCCAGCCTCTCCTTTAAGACTGCTCTGTTGCTGTGGATCAGGCTTGCTGTCTCTGCTTCCCATGTCAGTGAAGGAGCGCTAGGGCTGCAAATGTGTGTGATGGCACCCACCCTATCTGGGTTCTGGGGACTTGAACTCAGGTCCTCATGCTGTGTATCATGGAAAGGTGTCTTCCTAGCCTTTAAAATATACAGTTTCTTGAGTTGGCTTCTCTGTCTCACTGTCACGTTCCTTCTCACGAGTGAATTTTAGGTTTTATTGCATTACTCTGTTTTCCCTCTGTTTTTGGCATCAATATTGCCATTCGATGACGAGTGGATGCTGTGTGCCACGCAATTCAAATCAGAAAGTTCAGTGTGCAGATCAAATGGCTTACTGGCATACTGTTGCTTGAGTCAGAATAAAAACTAGCTAAGGAGGACATGTTTGTTGAGGTGGTTTCAACCTTACCTCACTTCTATTTTTATGGGCTCCGAAAGGTCATGGAGTGTGTCCTTTGCTCTAAATGATTAAAATGTCCCTAGGTGCTCATAATTAATGTCCTTAAGTGTTCATAAAGTGTTTCAAATGAGATACTGATATTAATCAGTGATATCAACAGTAAAAAAAAAAAGTAGCAAGAAAAGCACATCAAACTTTCTTAAACAATAATGGGCCTGACCTGTAGTTCTGACCATGTGGGATACTTAGGCAGGAGGATTGCTTGAGTCCAGGAATCAGAGACTATCAAGACAAATCAAGGCTTATTAGAAAAAAAATAACAGAAAAATTACAATATGTGAAAGATTTTGCCCATTGTGACTGGAAGGTCCGAGGATAGGGTATTTCAGGTGAGGGTGAAGTTGACTGCTCAGGGGCCCTCAGGGACCCACGTCTCTTTCTCTGTCCTCTAATCTATGCAACTTTGGCTTCATCTCCACTCTGCAGTGCACAGAATCTACATGGTGACCAGGAGCTCTCCTAATAGTAAAATGGCCACCAGGTCACAGCTCCAAACCTCATGCTCTAGCTGTTACAGGATTCTTTGCTGGCAAGAGGGGAATTACCAATCAACTTGACCTCATCAGGACCCATCCTTGAAGCAGAATCTAGATTCAGACCTGCCCAAGCCCATAGCTGTGCTTTTCCAAAGCATGCTTGAGGGCTTTTAAAAGAACAACAGATAACAGAAAGTTGTAGGTGTTTGCTAACGATGTTTAACTGTTACTACTTAGCTTTTTATTCAGAACACATGTGCTTACAGTCCGGGAGGTGCAGAAACCTGTGTATGTTGAACAGCTCCTCAGATGGTTCTGTTTCGAACCTTTGGTTGAGAAGCACTGATAATGAATGGTAGGAGAGCATTTCATACAATGAAGTAAAGGTTGGCACATTATGCTAGATACATTTTTGCCCCTAGAGGGCACTATTTCTTTAACAAGCAAAGGAAGACTTGTATTTTTATAAACTGAATCTTTACATTTTAATTAACAGTATATAGTAGTGTCTCAGTTTTGTGCCGGGCCAAGGGTACATGTATTTCCCAGGGATTTTATTCATCTGGATTATAAAATGTCTTAGACCCCGGTACTTAGCAAAGTCCTTTCAGATAGTGTCTTTACTGTTCCTGTTCAGTAATGCTAGCCGACTTCTTTTCCTTACCCAGCGCAGTCACTAAAGTTTTTACTTATAGCTCTTTGCTTTCTATCGTAATCTGTGGAAGGCATTAGTAATGTCTTAAAACATGCTCCTCCCTTAATTTAAAAGAGGTCTTGAGAAATTTTGTTTATAAGAAGAGTAGAACTTTTCCATGTTACCTTAGAGAAGTAGGCTAATCCCAAAGTTCTTGATAGCAACAGTGGCAACAAAGATGAATTTTTATATTCTCTGCTGCATTTCTACTTAGTTCCTTTTCAAAAACAAAATGAAACAAACTAGTGTAACAAACTAGTCTCCAAACATTACGTTCAGAAAACACACAATATTTTTATTTGAGACGAGGTTTCATTGTGTCGCCCTAGCTGATCTGGAACTCACTATACAAACAGTTGGCTTCACAAACCTGCCTCCCTCTGCCTCCCTAGTGTGGGGCTAAAGGTGTGCATCATTTTGCCCAGATCCAGAAAACACACTTAATTACTTCATTTGAGTAGAAAGTAAGTGATTTTATTTCATTATGCATTTTCTGACCTCAGATTAAAACTTATTTTTTCCCACATGGTTCTTTGACCAAAAATATTTTGGTTAATATTTTAATCCAATAGAGAATGTGAGCTAATAACCTTCTTTGTTTTACTGCAATAAAACTATATGGTTAAAAAATGGAAATAATAGTCTGGGGGTGACCACACACACCTTTAATCCCAGCACTCGGGAGGCAGAGGCAGGTGGATCTCTAAGTTTAAAGTCAGCCTGGTGTACAGAGAGAGTTCTAGGACAGCCAGGACAATACAGAGAAACCTGTCTTGAAAAACCAACCAGACAAACAAACAAACAAACAAACATGGAAATACAGTGTTAATTTTAAGCCCAGAGTTAAACTGTTTTTTGTAAAATTTTGTTTCGGAGGGGTCTCTTGGCTTTAAGTTTTTGTGGATGGAGTTAGTGCTCAGAGGCCTCTTCTGGTCAAGAGTAAGAAAGAAAACTTAATGATGATAGTCAATGCAATAGGGAATACAATATATTTATTTATCAGAGAGAATCACACAAGCTGGGAATCAGAAGCGTGGCCGGCTTCCAAAAGAGGAGGTCCTTTTTCCTTTTACTTCCTTTTATCTCTACCTGTGCTAATTTACTTGTCTCCGCCCTCATGGGCAGATAACTTTGTGGGGTTCACTCCTACAATTCCCCTTTTAGTCTAAGTAAAAGATTTAAATTTGATACAAACTCAAACATATACAACAAAAACTATCTTCCTCTCCTTGCCTGCATTAACGGCAGCCCAGAAAAGCAGAGGAGCAGTCATGGTAGGGGGATGAGGATGTGTAGGGAATGGAACAGACGACGGGAATAACCAGTGTCTCGAATTCCTTTGCCTGGTGATGTGGAGAGCGAGTGAGGTCCTGAGCATTGAGCTCCTGTCAGGCTGTGCTCTGACAGTGCTACCCGCTATAGTTCTATAGTGAACGGTATTAATCTGCTTCAGTTAGTGAAAGTTAGGAGAATGCAAGAAGGGGCTGACTGTGAACATCAGGCACAATGCAAAGTGATGAACATCTCTGTACTGCTCTGAGAAATTGACTTCCAAGTGGTATTATTACAGTGTGGTATGGTGTAGTTCTGTAGCACACAAACATATAACAGCTTACCATTGCCTAATGTGGCAAGGAAGGTTAAAGACCAGTGTGTGTTACTTATGGCTAATACATAGTAAACATGACTCTGTCCAATTACTAGTGCTCCATTCCAAAATGTTATTTTGTAGTTGTTCAATTGCAAATGATGTCAGTAAGTTAAATTGTGTAATTTGGAAATCTTGATATTGTGATTATTGATTATCTTACACAGTGTCACTACCCACTGAGTGATCTTGTTGATCTCCAAGGATGGCAACTTTTGGAATGACCACCACATTCTTTGCAGTTCTCTCATTGAGCAGTGGAGGAACTGTGACCACTCTTGAGCCTGGCAGACTTGTGCTTGCTTACAGTAAGAATCAAAGAGCATGGTGGAGATAATGTAAGGGCTAGGGTTAGGACAGAAAAGGCTTCCACCTCATTCCAGGCATGCAGGCAGAGAGCCTTGTGCGGCCCTTAGAAGGTCAGTTACCAGCAGGGGGTACTGGTGAAAGCCTTCAATCCCAGCACCAGGGTCAAGGAGGAAGATCTTGAGTTTGAGTCAGCCTGGACTACAGGGTGAGACCTGGTCCCAAAAAGTAAGCAAGCAAGGGTGTGGAGCCACGCCATGAAGAAGCCGAGGCCTGTGGTGAGCTCGCCCACCTCAGCTGCCAGGCACATGAGCGAAAGACACCAGGTGATTCTGACCTCTGAGTCTTGTTCCCACACTTCAAGTCATCCCGGCTGAGGTCTGGCATTCTGGAGCAAGGCCATCCCCCTCTGTCCTCTGACCCGTGCTCCTGTTAAGTCACCACGTTCTGGGGTAGTTACTCTCTAGTGTTTCACGGGGACGGCAACTGACGTCAGTGCTTCTTCGTAGGCCCCATCTCCGTATCACTAGCGTGAGTTTCCAGCCCACACTGTCTCTTTTAACTGTGCATGTATAAACACTAATTTGTTTATATTTACTCATTCTGTAGTTACTTTCTATGTGGCACTTTTGTATATGAACTAGATTACAAAAACCTCCAAGGTATTATTTCACAACTACTTATCTATTGTGCACTGTGTGCCGAGTACTATTCTAGATGCATGGGGCTGTGTTAGTGAGCAAAACAGATGAGAACTCCTTTCCTTAATGAAGGAGTGGATATCCTTTTTTTGTTCGTTTGTTTGTTTGTTTCTGAGCCATGGTCTTACTGTGTAGCTCTGGCTGTCCTGGAACTCACTGTGCAGACCAATCTGGCCTATAATTCAGGGAGATCCTCCTGCCTCTGCCTCCTGAGTGTAGGGATTAAAGGTGTGCGCCACCATGCCCAGCTTTGGTGGACATTCTTCACTCAGAGTCCTGGATATATAGTAATAGCACTGATACTGTTGCTGACAAACAGTAACAAAAAGTTAAGTCTTCAGTCTTAGGGTTTCCCTGAGATTAATTGTATTAGACATTTCAGAGAGGGTAAGTTACTGTAAGTTACTGAGTTAGACTCATTGCTGTTATCACACTTAGCAGTACTTTATTATACTAAAACATTTTTTAAACGTACCTTAAGTTCTTGTTTTGCCCACAGTACTGTGTTTACCTCTTCTACAGATGACAAGGGATACTGTTGAAAGTTTTTATTGTTTATGTCAAATTTGTATTAGCCCTCTGAATAGGGAGTGAAGAAAAATCCTTGTTTCATTTCCTGTTCCAGTCCTACTGTGAAGCCTACCAATGGAGAAGCCACCAGGGCATGGCTTTCCTTACTTACCCTGCCAAGTGTGGCAGAGAATAGAAATGGTTAGGCAGTGTGGAAAGTGGAGAGGTCACCACAAACGCACAAAAAGTTAGATATGGTACATCTGAATCATTTATATTTGCCTTCTGTGTATTATCCATTTGAAAGAGGTTTTTATAAAAAAACTGGTAAGAGTTCATTTATTTGGTGTGTGTATAATTTTATTTGCCTTCTAAATTCTTTTAAAATATTTTTATTAATTCTTCAATAATTTTAAACATGCATACAGTGAAATTTGGTCACCCTCTACTCCTTTCCCTAACATCTCTCATGTCCATTCTCCCTCTCAACGTATGTCTTCCTTTTATTTTTATTCATATCCCACCATGTGCTGCCCATATACTCAGGGGTGTGGGGCTACCCACTGGAGCATAATGGGAACCCACCATTGACAACACCCTTAAAAAAGCTATTCTTTCTTGCAGCAGCCATAAATTGTCTGTAGCTCCTCAGTTGGGTGGGGGCTCATGAGTGCCTCTTCACTCTGTGCTGGAATGCTGACTGGCCTGTTCTTGTACAGGTCTTGTGAAGACAATCATAGCTGCTATGAGTTTTGCTTATCTTCTCCCAAATTCTGTTCTTAAACCTTTCTGTCCCTTCTTCCAAGATGGTCCCTGAGCTCTGAGGGAAGAGGGTATGATATAGACATGTAACACAAATAACAAAAACCCAGGGACTGATATTGGGGTTCTCTGAAGATCAGAGAAACAAAGCAGCCAGCCACTAGCTCTTATCTCTATCTCCAACCAAAATTGGTGGTCCTCTCTCCATGACTCCTCAGAGTGCAATCCTCAGAGGCAATTTGCTCTCCTCAAGCAATCCTCTGAGTTCCTGTCTCCTGCCTTATATTCCTATCAGTCTCCCCTTCTGTAGAGCTGGGATTAAAGGTATGGGATCCCAAGTGCTGGGATCACCTTTGTGTGAGCTGTTTCTCTTTTAGACGGGATCAATTTCGTGTAGCCCAGTGTGGCCTTGAACTAACAGATCCGTCTGCCTGTCTCCCAAGTCCTGGGATTGAAGGTGTGTACCATTTCCACCTGACTCTGTGGCTGTGGCTAGCCTTGCAGTTTGAACTCCAGTGGCTTTATTTATTACATCATAAACGATATGTCACCACATAGATGTCTTCTTTATTGCTGAGCACTCCCCAGACACATACTCTCTGCACTTTGACAGAGTTTCTGTGTTAACTGCCATCTGCTGCATGGAGAACCTCCAGATGGGGTCGGAGTGCTGCACTCATCTAGGCTAGTGTCTGCACTTGGCCCTTACGGGTGCCCTTCTCTGATTCTCGAGAAGTCAGCACAGCTGTGAAGTCTGTGTTTAGCCTTTAAGTTCATCTTTGTCTGCTTTTAGGGAGTAATATGTGGTCAGCTATTGCTGAGGTGAGTCTTCTACAAGGCCTAGTTGCTTTATATTGTTCATCATCTGTTTCTTCCATCAAGTACTGAACTTTCTAATGATTCTTTCCCATTTCACTTCATACATTTTAGTCATTTGACTGTTTATACTTTCTACCAACTGAGGCATTTCTCTCATTTTTAAAAAGAGTTTTTAAGGCTTGCTTTTGTTCTTTGAATACATTTTGAATAGTTTATGTGAAGTTTTGTCTTTTAGTCTAGTAACTGGGCTTCCTTACAGATTCTTCTATTGATTGCTTTTTCTTCTTTAGGGAAGCCATGTTTTCCTACCGGATTGCATTGTAGTTTTTATTGATAACCAGACATTTAAAATTATGTGACATGGCAACTTTGGAAACGAGCATTCATCCTTGGCCTTGTTGTCCTTCTTGTTGGTGCTTGTTGTTTTTCTGGAATTAATTTGTAAGTCTATTTTCTTTGTGTGGCCTCTGATGTCTACTTACTTAGCTTAATGGTCAGCCAGTGATTAGACAGATTCCCCCAAAAGCCTAGAACATTAAATCCCTATCTTCTGTAAGAGATTCTGTGTGTGTGCTGGGACATGCCTTAAAAACCGAGGCAGAAGTTAGCAATTCTGCTTTAGCTTTCATTTCCTGCTTGTACAAGCTTCAAGGTTAGTCATAGATGAGAGCTTAGACCCTCTCGGGCCTTTTGTGGACATGCACATTGCTCAAGAGATACATATGGCCTCCTAGTTTTTCCAAGAACATGTTAGACTTTTGTTGTTATTGTGTATTTGCATTGTTATTGTTTTTCTCCAGACAGGGTCTTACCACAGCACATATTCTTGGCTGACCTGGAGCTCACTATATAGACCAGGCTGGTATTGAACTCACAGAGATCTCCCTGTCCTACCTCCTGATTGCTAGACAATGTATGTCAGAGTTTTTAAAAGATGTCTCTGGAAGAGTTATTTTCCAATGTTTTCTTTTTAAATTTTGGTTAACCATTTATGAATCACAACTATAACCTACCACCACAGCTATTCTTTTTATTAAAAAATAATTAAACAACCAACTCTAATGATTTTGACAGTACCCATGGGGAAAGGCATTTTTGCATCAGAAAACCCTAATTTAGGTTAAATAAAGATTGTAGCTAGAGTTGATTTGCATGTGTTTACTCTATTTGGAGTCAATTTGCATGTATTTACACTGTATTAGGAATTGTAAATAATAAAGAGATGATAAAGTATACAGGAGACTGTATGTTATAAGCAAATGCTATACTATCTTATAAGGGAACTCAATTTATTATTTGTAATGAGAGGAAAATTCTGAAAGCAACCCCCTGTAAAGACAACTGTATTCCATTTTCTCTGTGATATCCAACTAACTTTCCTGTAGTGACTCTGTGTGGTCTGCATTCTCAGCAACCTCTGCTTTGTGGCTTCTGTTCTTCTGAGGGGCCTTCATGTAAGCCATTAGGGGTTCACAGGCTACCAAATAACCAGTCCTGTGATGGTTAGCATTGTCAGCTGGACCAATCTGGAATCATCTGGGAAATGGACCACTGGGCATGCCCACGGGGGCTACTTTGTCTGTGTTAATGGAGGAAGGAGGGAAGGTGTTGTGGGTGGCACTTGTCTCTGGCTGGGATCTGGGTTTATGTAAGTAAAGAAAGGCTGGTGAGCAACAGCAGCAGGCATTCATGTGTGTGAACTGGAGTAAGCACGTTCTCCCTTAAGTTGGTTTTGCAGGGTGGTCTATCGCAGCAGTAGGAAAGGGAAGGAAGTCAGTCTCCTAAGAACAAAGGTTGACAGTAGAATTGGGAAGGAAAGCAGACTTGACACCAGATAGATGGCTCTGCTGTGTCACAAGAGCACCTTTTCTGTGTTCCCAGTAACATCAGAAAACTTAAATTTAGGGACACCTGCTTCTGTAACTGTTTCTTACTGCTGTTATTTTGTCCCCTCAGGATGCTCGACATGCAGCAGAAGGAGAAATATACACCAAACTCAATCAAAAAATTGATGAATTTGTTCAGCTGGCTGACTATGACTGGACGATGGCTGAGTCGGACGGAAGAGCGAGTGGATATCTGATGGATCTTATTAATTTTTTGAGAAGCATTTTTCAAGTGTTTACTCATTTGCCTGTAAGTATAATCGATGTCAGATACTCTAAGTTTGCTTTCTAAAATACATTTCAGAATTTAATTTTGGGTCCTTCCTTGTTTAAAACAACCTTGTAGTTTGCACATTTTTTTCATTACTTTAATTTGATAAAGAATCTAGCTGAAGTTGATTGAGGTTTAATTCATTGTACATTTTAACTAAAATTACTATAACTTTCCATTAAAAGTAAATCAAACCCCTGAAATTAACAGTATAGGTTTAAATAGAAATACTCTTTAATAGGAGTTTGTGTGAAAGTCAATATAATCAATAGTTTTTTCTAGCTTACATTTAAAATTAGATATTTTAGCCGGGCGTTGGTGGTGCACGCCTTTAATCCCAGCACTCGGGAGGCAGAGGCAGGCAGATCTCTGTGAGTTCGAGGCCAGCCTGATCTACAGAGCCAGTTCCAGGACAGCCTCCAAAGCCACAGAGAAACCCTGTCTCGAAAAACCAAAAAAAAAAAAATTAGATATTTTAAATTATTTTATTTATCTATTTATTTGTCTCAGATGACTCTAACTTGTGTCAAGGTGACAGAAAACTAGCCAACACGTCCTATTACATAAGATATCACTAAATTTAAAAATAAAGTATTTAACATGGAACCTAAAGAAATACTGCTAGTCATTTCCCCTGTTTCAAATGAAAAAGCAACAGCAAAAAGCAACCCCAGTGTTTCCAACATCAATGACTCTTGTTGTAAATAGTTGAATAAAATAGTTTAAGGAAAGGGTACAAGAAGAAAAAAACTTTAAATTATACTCATTCTATAAAATGACATAGTTGTACATATGTCAGGTATTTAAATCATAGTTATCCCACCGTTATCTAATGCAAACAATACTCCTTTCAAGTGCCTGGCTGTAGCACTCCCCAAGTTACAAGAATGACTGTCTAGGGTTTTTAGTGCAGTGAAGAGACACCATGACCAAGACAACCGTATAAGGAAACCGTATAAGCCATAATTGAGGATGGCTTCCTTACAGTCTCAGAGGGTCAGTCCATTGTGACGGGGAGCATGGTGACGTGCAGGCAGACGTGGTGCTGGAGCTGAGAGGCTTTATCTTGCAGGCAACAGGAAGTCAACTGCCACACTGAGGGAAGCTTGAGAAAAGAGACCTCAAAGCCCGCCCCCACAGTGACACACTTCCTCCAACAAGGCCATACCTCCTAATAGTGCCATTCTCTTTGGGGGGCATTTTCTTTCACACCACCACAGTGACAAAATGGATTCTTCACTTGCTGTGCTGCCAGGGTCACACCACAGTTCCCCGTCTGCTCCTGATCTTTGGGTTTAAGGCATGAGGGAACTGTGGGCTTATCCTGTGACCAGGACTGCTAGTGTTCACTAGAATGGCTGGCTTACCTTGTGCTTTTGGCTTTGGGTCCTCAAAAACGGAAAGCCAGGGTTGGGTCTCAGGTTGTTACCCACTTTTCTTTGCGTAGCCTCTGTGTTTCCTAATTTCTCTGCTCCTGTACCTCACCTTTCATGATTCCTGATCCTCTTCTTTGTCTGTCTTTGGAATATAGTATGTTCCTTGTGTCCCTTGAGTCTTCTTATTCATAAACTTCCATGGAGGAAGATTTTCCCCACACTGGAAATCCTGTAGTTTCTGTTTTGTTTTTAGCAAAGACGACTTGCAGAGTTTACATGGCTTTCCTTTATAGGTACATATAAATATGGTGTGTGTGTGTGTGTGTGTACATGTGTTTATATACATGCATTTGCTAAGCCTTTTTCCCTACATAGGAATATGACTAGGGTATTTATGTATACTTTTTGTTTGATTAGCATTTTTCTCAGGGCTCTTCTCCTTAGAACAAGCAGAAATGAAGCTAGTCATGGAGTTAAGATCTGATCTTTCAGAGATGATTTATTTTCTTTTTTAAAAACTTGTGGATTGTTTTTGTTTTTGTTTTGAGACAGGGTTTCTCTGTGGTTTTGGAGACTGTCCTGGAACTAGCTCTTGTAGTCCAGGCTGGTCTGGAACTCACAGAGATCTGCCTGCCTCTGCCTCCAGAGTGCTGGGATTAAAAGCGTGTGCCACCACTGCCCGGCGATTTTTTTTATTTATTTAGATGTTATGTGTGTGCATTTGTGTGTATATGTGATGTGTGGGTCCCGACAGAGGACAGAAGAGGCCATCTGATCTCTTGGAGCTGGAGTTACAGGCAGTTGTAAGATGGCTACTGTGGGAGATAGGAACAAACAGGTTCTCTGTCAGAGCAGCTAGTGATTGATCTTAACCGCTGGGCCCTGTATCCAGCTTCTGGAGCCACTTTCTTCTGATGTGACCTGTGCAGTTGCTCCCCAGGTGGGAGGCTTCTGGGTGGGATTTGATAGTCTACTGTTGTTAGCTTCAAGTTCCTAAATTTTGAATGAAGGACTGCATATTTTCATTTTGCACTGACTCCCCAAATCATGTGTTATTTCCTGCCTTCCCCCTTTCTTATGCCTACCACACTCTCCCCTTCCATCCCCTTCCATCTCCTTACCCCTTTCCCTCTTATACTTCCTCCTCCTTTGTTCTCCCTGTGTCTCCAGCTTCAGCTGTCCCCAATTGTTCTCCAGGCTGTTTCCCTGTTCTCCACTCTCATTTCTGTTGCTCTCATATTTGCCTTCTCTGTGCCTGTAGATCTGGCTTTTAGCTGCACTGCAGTTCTCTGGTCATGTTCAGTGAACGCACAGTGACTGTCCCTGCTATGCTCCGTCGCCTTCTGTCTTCCAGAAAGCATTTTTCACTTTCCCTCTGCTTTTGAATAATGAGTCTTTTAAAAAGTAATTTGGTACTTTCTATTTTGCTTGTATATTAGAATGCAAAACACACATGCTGTCTGCTCTGCCATCTTGATTTTTTTATGTGCATGAGTGTTTTGCCCACGTGTGTGTGTGTGTGTAAGTGCATCACATATGGGTAGTGCAGACAGAGACCACCAAAGAATGTAGGAGTCTCTGGAACTGGAGTTTTAGGTAGTTGTGAGTCATCATCTGGGTTCTGGGAAGCAGACTCAGGACTTTCTTTACCTTTTGTTGGTTCAGTTTTTGTGAGTTACACCTGTTCTCTTCACTGAAAATTGTAGAGGGAACTTTAAAACCAAGAGTAGAACCATTGGATTTATTATCTTTTCTTTTATGTGACCAGAAAGAATTATACTAAAAATTCTTAACATTACTATTGCTCTGGAGCAAAGAACCCTGTTTAGAGAACTGGCTTTTGTTAAGTCTGCCAGTTTAGCACACATTGAGTAACTGTGAAAGCTCATTATGTTAATGTTGACAGGCCAACTTTGTTATATGTAAGTATGGAGAAAACTGATTAATGTGAGTGTAAAACTCACCTATAAGTCTTCAAAGTGAAATGACCATCACGTGCGTGTGGTAACTAATGCCTTTCCATGATAGCAACACAGACTCTACTTGTTTTATTGTGTATTTAGTTTTGCTCTTTGGATGAGATCTTACTTCTGTTGTAATTAGAATGTGTTTCCCTTTTTCATTTGATTGCCTTGCTTACTTCCTTCTCCGACTAAGGCAAACACCAATGATTATGCAGCCATGTCAGTAAGTAGATACAAGCTAAAGTCAGCATGTAAATTAGAAAATGATGAACTTCCTGCAGGCTTATTTTTCCCAGAGAAAAATAAGTATTTAACTTATAATTTTTTTGACATTGCTCTTAATATATTTGTACTGTGTGGAAGCATAAAGTTTGAAGATAATGTTAGTTGTTTGGGTAAGACAGGATTTTCTGGAATTTATTTTGAAAGGCAATTGGAAATATCTATGGGCAGGACAGTGCTTTAGGGATTTCTCTGAGGTTGTCCCCTGTAAACTGATGAATGAGAATATGCCTACATGATTCTTTTGTGAGGATTGAATTTAATGGGACACATACCATGTTTAGAAGAATGCCTGGCATCTAATCGAGTCTCAGAAACCATTAGCTGTTAGCACCATCTACTTTGAAGACTGAATGTTCTTTTTCTACAACAGTATACCACCCCACACTTGTGGAAATTAGCCAAGTGCATAAGTCAAAGGCGTTCACAAGCCCATGGGATAAATGAGCCCATGCTATTCATTATC
Organism: Mesocricetus auratus; assembly: GCF_017639785.1. Classification (NCBI taxonomy): domain Eukaryota; kingdom Metazoa; phylum Chordata; class Mammalia; order Rodentia; family Cricetidae; genus Mesocricetus; species Mesocricetus auratus. The sequence goes on along the minus strand of NW_024429182.1, from coordinate 23,358,812 downwards.
CTATGTGATCTATGAGTCCACGCTGTTCATGAGTCTGTGTGATTCATGAGTCCATGTGTTAGTGACAAAGCTTTTCCTGGGGTGATGCAACACATAGTAGCCTAGGTCTGGGGTCGTTCACAGATTCACCAGTCTGACCATGAATACATTTTAACAAAGAAGAGGTTTAATTCGTATATTGGTTCGAGGTCTCCAAGACTGAGAATTCCTGAATGCAGCATCCAGACACCTCAGTCGGGTTTACAAAGGCAAAGATCACAAAGTTAGATTCTGTTTAGGTGTGAGCAGAAGGTCCTCTCTTGAAAAATGAGCTTCTGTTTACAGAAGCAGGGAGAACAGTAAAAAATTAACCCTTAGCAGCCCTTAACCTTTGGCAGTCTAATTTTGCTTTATTCTCTTAAGCACAGTGATTTTTGTGGGTTTTGTTTTGAGACAGAGTTTCTCAGTGTAACAGTCCTAGCTGTCCTGGAACTTGGCTTTGTAGACCAGGCTGGCCTCGAACTCAACAGAGATCCACCTGCTTCTGCTTCCCAAGTGCAGGGGATTAAAAGTTTGTACCACCACCATCTGGCTTTAGATTTAAAATTTTTAAAGTAGAGTTAGCCAGCAATATGTTAGCCATTACAGGACACCACTAAAATTAAACAGCCAACCATTGAGTTTTATTGGGATTGCTTACAGGATCATAAATGACTCAAAGACAGCTGCATCACCAAAGCTCACCCCAACATGGGTAACAGCTCACAAAGGCTAGGAATCTGGAACACATTTCACAGCCTGCAGGCAGCTCATCAAGTCAAAGAGACTAAGTGACTCAGTTGGTGCAGTCTCTTCCAGGCAGCTCAGCTGGTTTCTGCTTCTTCTAGGCAGCCCGTTTGGCCTCAGTGTCTTCTTTGCAGCTTGGGTCCTCTGAGACTCTCTTTGCGTCTTTACTCCTTGGTCCATCTGCCAGTGACTCTCATCGCTTAGCTTGTCTGCTTTTGCAGGGAGGGGCCTAGTGAATCTGGTCAGTTTCAGGGACTTCTGAAGCTGTTTTGAGTTGTGTACTTCCTGCCTAAGAAGCTTGTCTCCAAGATGGAATGTTTCAATCTTGGAGGAAACTGTTACACAACACAACTTACCTGAACCATGTGATGATGACCCATTGCAAATGTTTCTTTCCCATTCTAACCCAGGACTGCTCTTCTGAATCACCTTCACCTTTACTTTTAAAAACGGCTTTATCGAAGTTTTTATTTATTTTTACTGTATTTGTCCTTTCTGTCTCTAGTTGTGTGTCCTTGATAGCCAGAATAAGAGCTAATACATGCTTAAGTACTGAAATTGCTTCTTATGGGGACAACCTAATTTAGCATGTAAATTTAAATGTTTCTACCATGCACTCTCCCTTTTCTGTTGTCCCTGTCTCCTGATTGGTCTGCACCAACTCTCTTGCCTTACTTCTGTTTGTGCAACCCACAAGTAGAGATTGTGTTTTCTGAAGCATGGACTAATCTTACTTTACGTTCAAAACTTAAGAAGTTTTTGTTTGTTTGTTTGTTTGTTTGTTTTTCTATTTGGTTTTGTTTTTTTGTGACATGGTTCTCTGGCTTTGGGCCTGTCCTGGAACTAGTTCTTGTAGACCAGGCTGGTCTTGAACTCACAGAGATCCACCTGCCTCTGCCTCCCTAGTGCTGGGATTAAAGGCGTGCACCACCACTGCCCAGTGTAAAATTTAAGAGTTTTTATCCGTGCTAAATTAAATAAAAATTCCATGGGCTAGCAAAAATTGCCTTTCTTGATACACTTCTGAATACATTGCTCAACTTGTACTTTATCTAAACTGGCATATTTATTATGTCCCGAATCTGTCTATCTTAGCTTCATTTACAGCTCTAAAATGCCTGGATCTTTTCCCAGAGTTCTCTCCAATGTGGCCTCTTTCACAGCTTTTGCTGGTCATACTACATGAGATTACTTTCCCCTTCTACCTGTCCTTTTTATATTTTGCCTTCCATGTGCGCTGTTTGTAGATGCTTCTTTCTGTCGTGAGAATTTTGCCCCCTTGTGAGGAAATGTATCCCTTAGGATTTAATACAGAGAACTTGGTAAGCATTTTTAATGAGCTGTAAGAGAAATTGGGAAGACATGGATTACATTAAGCTCTTTCTGCAGGTCAGCCATGGCTAGAGTGAGACTCTGTGTCAAGAAACATACCTAAATAGAGCATGCATTTCAAACCTGTGCACACTGCATGCATTGTCCTTTATGTGAAGAACATGAAGGAGCCATGTGTTGGTATTTAAAGCATTTCACAAACCTGTAACACCTCATGAGCATAACAAAGTCTTTTCTTTTTCAAATGTACCTTGAGTTTTATTCTATAGAAACTTCATATTCATTTTTCTTTCTGTGTTTGTGCCTTCAGTGCTTTCATTGTTCTATGGTTTTCTCCTCCTCAGTAGGGAAACATTCTCTATCCTGTCACAGACGAACTTAGTACACATGGGACCACCTTAGACCCTGATGGCTGCCTCTTGGTTTTAGACAGTCTCATAAGGACTTTCAGTCTCTTAGCATGAACCCCTTGAAGTTTAACTGGGCACACATCACATGCGGAGTTTGGTGCTTTCCCAACCTTGGTGCAAAGGTAAACGATCCTATTAACAGGGGTGGGACACAGCCTACTTTTGTTAGCAGCTGTATTGCAGAAAAGCCTACCATGGATGTCAAACGCTGGACCATTCTGAGGGTCTCTATGTGTCTTTCAAATTCTAAGCACACTGAGATCATGTAGCTATTTCAGTATCTTTGGGAATGATGAGCTGGCCATCAGTTGGTGGATACAGTCTGCTCCTTGAGCTTCTGTCTCTGAGAGGGTTATTTTGTTGTTGTTTGATCATTTTTTAGTGTTTGCTAAAGTTTATGGATGGTACAAGATGGACATGAAATCTTCTAACTCAATTCCTGTGCATCTTCATTACTTCCGTAGTAAGAGAGGGGTACTCAGTCCCCAGAGCCTGGGTTTCCTTTAGTCTCTCATGCCTGTGTTGATGATGCTGGGTCACTTTTGCCAAAACAACATGTTCTATGGTATTCTTTGTATTTGTTTTGCTTGAAAGAATACTTTTACATTTTGCATTTTTTCATATACTCCAGAAATATTCTATTTTTTTTGCTTTTCATAATTGTTACTTCTCTAAGATGCATATCACATTCCAGCCAACTTTTGCCCATTGAGAATTCACATTGAGACCATGAGCTCAGTATACATTGGCTGTTGAAATCTCAATCGGCTAAATATTGACAAATTTGGTAAGAAGTGTTAGTTTTAAGTGTATATAACAGCATTCTCAAGTTCTCCCTAATGTTAAGTACTGTGGAAAGTTCTCCTCTGAATTACTCCTAGTCAGGACTTTATTGGAAGAAGTAATAGCAATAATGCAAAGGCTTTTAGAATCAAATAATTATGGAAGTTTTATAGGAATCCAGTGGATTAGGCTAGGTCTCAAGACCTGGCTGTAAGTTACCAGGGAAAGGACTACAAGGGGACATAGAACAGACTCCGCCCATGGACGAATTCTCATGTATACTAGAGATACTGTAGCATGCTGTGGCAAAGTGTAGTGTTTTAGAAGGGTGTTGCTGTGTAGCCCAGACTGGCCCTGAACTTGCACTTTATGCCTACTGTAGAGCCATGCTTTTAATCAGTGCCAAAATAAGAAAGAAAAAACAAAGCTTTTTTGCTGGCAGTGGGGTGTGCTTACAATCTTAGCACTTGGGAGGTAAAGGCAGGACAACTAGGAGTTCAGGATTACTCTCTCTCTCTCTCTCTATCTATCTATCTCTATCTCTATCTCTCTCTCTCTCTCTTTCATTCCAGGCTAGCCTGCGCTGTAGTCTCATAAAACAAACAAATCACAAGTTTAAACTATGGGGTAACTCTTTTAGTCACTGTCTTAGTTAAGGTTTTATTGCTGTGAAGAGACCCCACAACCATGGCAACTTTTATAAAGGAAGACATTTAATTGGGGCTGGCTTTCAGTGCAGAGGTTTAGTCCATTGTTGTCATGGTGGCACACAGGGAGACACGATGCTGGGGAAGGAGCTTAGAGCTCTACATCTTGATCCAGGGCAGCAGAAGGAGACTATGAGCTGCACTGTGCATAGTTTAAGCATATAAGACCTCAAAGCCCGCCTCCACAGTGACACACTTCCTCTAACAAGGCCACACCTCCTAATAGTGCCACTCCCTATGGACCAAGCATTCAAACATACTAGTCTGTGGGGGCCATTCCTGCTCAAAACGCCACAGTCACTGTCTCTTTTTGTGTAGGAAACATGAAATAGTGTGAAATTGTTACATAGTTTTAACTCTGTCTTCTTGTATGGAAATCAGTGTCATGGATGGTAGTATTGAGGTTAAAAGCTTCTGTTGATTCTTTGGAAACAAAAAAAGAGCAATTGGCAGATCTGCTGGAAGTCTGTAAGGACATAGTCCTCATTCTGAACCTTGTTCCATGTCGTCCCAAAGGCTGTTCTTAGGGGGAACAAAAGTAAGTTACCTTGATCACCCTACCTGACATGGGTGTGCCTGCACATGTGTATGTGTAAGAGAGTATGAGTGTGTGTGTGTGTGTGTGTGCGCTCGCGCGCGTGCCAGGACTTTGAGAATTTCTAATTTGATGATGCTATCATGCAATATAAGTTCTCCTCCCCCTCCCCGCTAGAAACAGGGTTTCTTTGTATAGCCCTGGCTGTCTTGGAACTCACTCAGTAGACTAGTCTTGAACTCAGAGATCGCCTGCCTCTGCCTCCCAAGTGCTGGGATTAAAGGTGTGCCCTACCCCCACCCAACCTGTTTTTCTTTTTTGGACAGTGTCTTACTATTTAGCCGTGGCAGGCCTAGAACTTCCAGAGATCTCCTTGCCTCTGTCTCCCTAGTGCTGGGATTAAAGACCTTTTTTTTTTCTTCAATATTGCAAAATGTAATTGAAAACCAAAGATCTTACTGGGAGTCAATTCATGTCAACTGTACCAAAGCCACATTGTTTATGGAGAAATTGGGACTCTGATTGCATAAATTACTGGTGTGATTTTCACCTTATCATTTTGGGGTAATATTTTATTTGTGATCTAACAAATAAGGCTTGCCTGAAGATAAGAATGCAGAGCTACCCACACTAGTTAGCCATAGACAAAAGACAATGGTGGCACCCACCTTTAATACCAGCACTTGGGAGACAGAAGTAGGTGGATCTTTGTGTGTTCAAGACCACCCTGGCCTATAAGAGATTGATCAAGTCTAAATGGGAAACAAAGCCAGGCAGTGGTGGCTCACACCTTTAATTCCAGTACTTGGGAGTCACACACCTTTAATCCCAGCACTAGAGAGGTGGAAATAGGAGTGATATGGCTGGGCAGAGAGAGGAATATAAAGTGGGAGGAGACAGGAGCTCAGGGCAATCTAAGGATTCAGTCTGAGATGCAGTCTGAGGATTTGTAGGGGCAGGATCACCCCTTTTTTCTGAGCATTGGTAGAGGTAAGAACTCTAGTGGCTGAACTGCTTCTCTGATCCTTCAGTTTTCACCCCCAATAGTTGACTCTGAGTTTTTATTTTTAAAATGAAAGACAATTTGTGCTACCTCTGGCACTTAACTTTTGGGGTATGAATTCTACTCACAGCTGGAGTCACCACCCTACTGCCTAGGTTTTCCTTTCTTTTCTCCTGGTGGACTTTCTCTGGACCTCTTTGGGCTGCTGCCAAACTAGGTAACAGCGTTGACATCCAATCAGGCTTTTACTGTTCTACGCAGCAGTCAGCCTCACATCTTCATCCACATCATCGGCAGATTTGGTGAGATAATTGGAAATCATTAAAGGGATGAATTTGTTAAAAGAGAGAGTTTTTGAAACACAATTACAATAAAATTAGGTCTCTATATGATTACAGGATGCATGATTTAAAATTAGAAAAATTAAATGAGATAATCAGCTTAAATGAAAAGATAATAAACTTAATCAGGATTGAAATAATGTTAATTATCATTTTGATAATCCTTGTTATCATTTTGGTAACTCTTGGTTTATCTCTGAGTGCCAAGATATAGACCTTAGAAAAGTGTAATAAAACAGATCATATATTCAAACCCAGACAGAGGAATTTAAAGGAGAACCAATTTCAGCATTGCATTATAAGGTTAGAAAGGAACAGACAGCCTAAGGTTTTCAAATAACCAAGCTTAATATATCCAGTAACCCTACAAGAATTGCCAAATGATAGGAGCTGATTGGACTCCTGTGGAAATGCTAGATTTAAGGAGATCCAAGGAAGCGATAGTCTCATATGGCATGCATTCACTATTTGTGAAGCAGATGTTAAACTCATGGTCAACTTGTAATACAATTATCCTTAAACACTGAAGAGACTTAGTTACAGCAGTCTTGGAGCCTGGTCCACAATTACAATGGGGACCTGGTGGAAAGAAGAGGCTAAGACCATTGGACAATGGAGTAGAGCTAGAGGTATGGAAATTTCCCAAGATTAACTTCTTGGAGAAGCAGATTATACTACTGTAGAAAGGCAATCCCTGTATGATGGCCATACCCTTTATGCCATGCAGCAGCTTTGAATGCTTGGAACAGAACTGAAGAAGAAGCAAAGAAGATTGGGTCATTTACTAAAGTCATACAGTGTCCTAAGGAAACCTTAGGACTTTTTACCAAGATTGATATCAGCAGTAAATAGAATGATACCAAATTCAGAAGCTAGACAAATAATAATCTCTGGCTTTTGAAAATGCTAATTCTTAATGCAAAAGGATAATTAGGCCTTTAAAGGCAAGATGAGCACCTTTGGAGGAGTGGATCCTAAATACAATCAATATTGAATCTCATGACCATTTTGCTGTTTGGATAGAAGAGATGGCTTCCAGAGGTTTGAAGAAAAATCAAAATGTCAGGCAAATAAGGTCAGCATAAGAGGGATTGTAAACAGGGTATTCCTAGAAACAATGTTTTTTCTAAGAATAATTCAAATAGAACTCCCCTCCCTTCTAGATTATGCAGAAGGTGTGGCAAAGACAAGCATTGGACTAATGAATGTAGATCGACAAGGGACAGGTCAGAGTAATCCTTTGCCATTGGGAAACTCCTTGATGGGCCTCTCGAAGGCCCCCTATGCCAAATTTGGTTCAATATTTTCCTGCTATCCTAGAGTAAACTCCTTCCCAGCACAGTTAAAGAACCTAATGCCTACTGTAAGAAACTATACTGCTCTGGATGATAGAACAGCTATAGAAGAACAAACAAAAATTTCAGGGAAAACCATAAAGTGAGTATTTTGGCAAACTTTATAAATGAACAAAGACCAAAATTAAAAATGCAAGTAAATGATGTCATTGAAGGTCTGGTAGACATAGGTAAAGATGTAACAATTATTGCACCAGAATCTAGGCATCCAAGTTGTCCTCTTCAGGAGGTACATGTTCAGTGTTTGAGGGATTGGAACTTTATCTCAGGTAAAACAGAGTGCAAGATAGGTTGGATGTATAGGCCCAGAAGGACAGAGAGGAAAATTAAAGTTGTGTGTGACTAACAGCAATGAATTTGTGGGGATGTGATTTGCTTAAGCAATGGAATACTCAGATTAACATTCTGTCAATCTTAGAAACAAACCATAAATTAATGTATGTTCCTGGGGGAAATATGACAAGGTATTCTAAAGAACAGTTACCAACCATTTAGTTTGTATAAGAACAGGGCAGAACAGCTGCTAATCTTTCAAAGGCACCATCAGCCCTATCTTTAAAATGGTTGATAGACAAACCTGTATGGGTTGTGCAATGGCCTTTAACAACAGAGAAACTTCAGACTTTAGAACAATTGATACAGGAGCAACTAAATGCTCAGCAACCCTTGGAATTTTCTGGTATTTTTTGTTCAAAAGAAACTGGAAAATGGAGAATGGTAACAGATCTAAGAGCTGTTAATAAAGTGATTCAGCCAATGGGCATTCTGTAGTCTAGAATTCCTTTGCCTTCTCTATTGCCCAAAGGGTGGCCTCTCATATTTACTGATTTAAAAGATTGTTTCTTCACTATACCTTTACATGAAAAAGACAGAGAAAACTTTACCTTCACAGTGCCTACCTATACTAATTCTCAGCCTGCTGAGAGATATCAATGGGAGGTTCTCCCACAGGGAATGTTAAATAACCCCACCCTGTGCCAATATTTTTGTACAGCAGCTGTTAGAAATGATATGTAAGCAATTTCTTCAATCTATAGTTTATCATTACATGGAGAACAGTGTATTAGCTGATTCAAATATAGATACTTTAGAATGTCTGAAGAGATAAAGGGAATTTTGCCTTGTTGGGGATTACAAATTGCTCCTGAAAAAATACAAAGAGGAGATTCTATTAATTATTCAGACTATAAAATATACTTACAAAAAATAGACCCCAAAAGGTATAATTTAGTAGATTCATAGAGACAGGACAGTCTGAAGAGCTGTCAATCTGAGGGTGAAGTCTGAGGACAGGATCACCCCTTTGGTCTGAGCATTGGTAGAGGTAAGAACTCTAGTGGCTGGCTGCTCTGCTTCTCTGATCCTTCAGCTTTCACTCCCTGATAGCTGCTCTGAGTTCTTGTTATTAAGATCAAAGAGAATTCATGCTACATACATTTCAGAGAATATGTCATTGAATGAGTTTCTCCATAAATGAAGCCCCATTTGTACCAGCCACTCAGTAAATTCTTAGACATTGAAACTTGGTGAGCATGGTGGTAAATGCTTGAATCCCCAACATAGGTAGAGGTAAGAGGATCAAAAGTTCAAGGCCATCCTCAACTACGTTCTGAGTTCAAGGTTAGTGTGGGCTATGTAAAGCCCTGTTTTTAAAACCCAAAAAGAAAGAAGTTGAGAGGAGTGGGAGGGCAAGTCATTAGGACCTTCGGGAAAAGGAAGGTAAGTTAAAGGAGAGGGGAAGGAAAGGTTGAAACCCAAATAGAAATCTTTGAATGACAATTCTGTACCTCTTTTGTTTTATAGTTTAGAGACAGGGTTTCATATAGTCAGGACTTGCTTAGAACTCATTAGCTAGCTGAGGATGTTCTTGAACTCCAGATTTTCCTGCCTCTACCTGTCAAGCACTGGTATTATACTCAGCTTGTATTACATTTTCAATTATGGCTGTGTCTGTACCAGCTACTACGTCTATTAATAAGCTGCCTTGGCTTGCATTTGTCTATTTACTGATGATTGTATGGGACTTACCTCTACAATATAACCTGTTAGTGACTCTTATAATTTCTTTGGAAATTTTAAATTGTAGTGTCAGTATTAAATTTCCATTGCTATATGTTCCTGGAACTCTGAGCTGTATGCTTACACAAAGAAATATGGACATGGCCTAGTTCTCAAAGTTTCTCCTTTGATAATGGTTTCTTGTGTGTTTTTAATTTTTCAACCTAAATTTCCTGATTGGCCATACTACTCAGTGTCAACTACAGGAGAAAATAAATGAATCTTTAGCTTCTCTCATTTGGTTGGTTTTTAAAAATATTTGTCAAAGGATAAAATTTTAGGACCTTAGTAATTAATCAAGTTAAATTCCCTATTTAAGGCTTGGCATGGTGATACATGCTTGTAATTCCAGCACTTGGGGGGCAGAAGATCAGGAGTTCAGACTTTCCTTGGATGTGTAGTAAGTTTGAGGACAGCCAACCCTATAGCTGACCTTATCTAAAATAATACACAACAACAAAAAATAAATCCAAACAGACAAACAAAAACAAACCAAACAAACCACACAACCTCCCCCCATTTAAATATTTGTTGTGTTGTCCAGTACGTCATAACTTGGAATAGGAGGGATGTCTTCTAAACCTTGACCTTTCAAGGCTTACTTAATACTTCCTTGCGTTGTCTCTCTGGGACTCCTATGACAGCAGCAAGGATGCCTGCCAGAAAGCCAAGTGTGGATGTGGCATGCCATTAAAATCCGCATTCAAAAGACTGTTTAAAAAAATGTGTGTTACCAAAGTTAGATAAACCATGACTGGGATGTGGAGGCTTTTAGGGGAGTAGAAATGTGTGTGTATTACAGGTGGTCACTTTGGGAAAATTTGTTTCGATTTTAAGATAATCATGTTTATCCCTCCACCCCCAGTGCAAGAATTTATGCTACAGTCTCAAGTCCTTGTGAATGCTGAGCATTAACTAGAAAAGAAGTAAGAAAGTTCTTTAGAAGCCTAAGAAGAGAGAATGAGAGTTTGTAGTTGATTGTGGGAATTGGGATAAGTGATGTAACCAATTCTTTTTTTTTTTTTTTTCAGTTTAAATTTAGATAAGAAACAAGGTTGCTTCACAAGTCAGTTCCAGGTCCCTCTCCCTTTCCCTCCCCTCCTCCCGTGCCCTCCCCCCATCCCCCCCCCCCGTTATCCCCTCATTTCTCCAGGGAGGGTGAGGCCCTCCATGGGGGTGTGCATAGTCTGTCATTTCATATAGGGCAGGGCCTAGACCCTTCCCCAAGAGTTCAGGGTGAGAGTGCACCTCACATTGTTGGATGGGAGTCCAAAGTCCATGTGTATTCTCGGGATGGGTACTGATCTGCTGCCCAAGGCTCAATAGATTACCTAGGCCTCCTCACTGACACATTCAGGGGGTCTTGATCATTCCCATGCTGGATTCCCAGGCTAATGCCTGGGATTCAAGAGTTAACCTTTGTCAGGTCAGCTGTTTCTGGGGGTTAAACCAGCCCAGTCTTAATCCCTTTGGTCATCAGTCCTCCCTCTCTGTTACTGGCTTTCTTGAGTTCAGCTCAGTACTTAACCGAGGGAGGTAACCAATTTTTTCAGGGATAAAATTAGACAAAGACAAAAAGTGAGCATGAGAGAAATGCAGAACTGTGCAAGTGTTGAGGTACTGGGGTGCTAGATGTATGTGTTTTGATAAATTGTAGGTGTTTTGGCACAATCTCTAAAGTCTGTCTTCAAGGTAGCATTAAAGTCATTATTAAAGCTCACTAAAGGAAGTCATCTCCATATTTAAACCTTTATAACTCATCCATTCTGTATTATTGGGAATTTGAGATATCTTAGTGTGTTCAGGGCCTTTTCATCTAATAAAATTTATACAGTTAAGCAAGATAAACTTTCATGCAGCAAAACTTCAGACCAGTATTTTTGGGATTTTGGGGGGGATGGGTGGAGGTTGACAGGGTTTCTCTGTGTAGCCCTGGCTGTCTTGAAACTCACTCTGTAGACCAGGCTGGCCTTGAACGCAGAGCTCTCCCTACCTCTGCCTCTAGAGTGCTGGATTGAAGGTGTGTGCCAGCCCAACATACCTGGCCAGCTCAGTGGTTCTTAATATACAAATAGAAGGATCAGTAGGTCTTGAAATAAAATGTTTCCTTTTGAATGATCTCTTTATATTTTAATTAACTTTTTATTTCTGATTTTATTATTTATCCTACATTTGATAAAAGACCTGATTTTGAAATACCATGTATTGTGGCTCTTTAGGAAACTGCCCAATTTATCAGAAACACTTTTCCTTTCTTTTTGTTTCTGCAAAGCTTACTTTACAGTCTCGTAACTCAAGTTTCTATATCAGGCTAAGCATTTGTATATAGTAAAAATCTGCTGTTTGAACTTAAGTGTCTTTAAAGAGCAAGGCCAGCATGAGTAGGTTCACTTAGCAGTGTTATGTGTGGTTCAGATCCACTGCTCCTTTGTTTTCTTTTTTTCTCCCAGCCTTTGAAAACAAAACCTGAGACTAATTTAAAGAATAACACAGTGTACAGTATATTTGTCTCTTTGTATTTTATGTAATTAAAAAATAGTTCATCCTTTAAGATTGGTGTGTGTGTTGTGTGTGTGTAGTTATAAAAAAAGGAAAACAGATCCTTCTGGAGTTGTTAAGGAGGAGGAGATCGTTGTAGAAAGAATGGATGTGATTTCAAGAGGGTATTTTTGCATCAGATGTACATGTGAGAATGAAAGCAGCCTTGAAAAAATGCTTTCAAATAATTACTGTTGAAATTAAAACTTTATTAGATCTGTGAAATAAGAGAATGGTAAGACAAATACAAACTTCAAATGAAAATTTAAAGTGCCAAATTAATTTTTAAGTTTTCAGTATTTCACCCACTATGATCTTAGACCTATGAAAACATTATTTGAAACCAAAACAGTTTGAGCCATAATCTAATAAAATGTGTTGTATTTGTATTGCCATGTTATTTTATATTTCAAAAGAAACAGTATCTGTAGCCTAATCTACAATAATATAGTAAATTGTTTTGGAAATTTGGCTTGACACACAAACTGATGTGTTTTCTCGATTTCTTTCGACTGAAGTTGGTGGTTAGTGGCTCATTGTTCTGTGATTGGCACGGAAAGCCTCATTTCACAGCTTGCAGTAGGAAACTATTGGGTAAAGAGTGGTTGTGTTCCACAAACGAAATTCAGAAAGTGTCAATCAAACTCTTACACGGGTTACTCGGAGAATGAGTTTTCTTACTGATTTCACTAAATGTCGCCTCATGCTGTCTTTGATTGGCGTAGCCTGGCAGGGAGGATGGATGAATCTGTCACCAGCTAGTTAATTGTGTTGCTGGTCTCGGTCTGACATCAGGTCTTTGACTCTTAAATGGCTCAATACAAAACAAATTAGCAGATTGTAGTCATATTTCTCATTCTATATGCTCTGCCTTTGGTGAATGCAGTCCATAAATCATATTGACTGACACACAAGCAAACGATGAAAGCTGCTTTTGAGACGCCCGTCCAGAAAGCAGCCCTGTGAAGGTGCCATGGAAGGGTGCATGTGCTTGACCCTGTGGGAATTGCCAAGGAGCCAAATGTCTCTTTGCCACAATTGTTCTTAGAAGAAAAGCTTTGGAGTAATGCAAAAAGGATCTAATATGTCAGCAGATTCTCTTTTACAAGTCCCTTTGAAATATAAGAAGTTTGTCTAAGGGGTTTTTCTCTTGGCAAGTTGTTTTTCAGAAAAAAATGTTAAAGCAGGGTGAAAAAATGTAGTTACCTTTTTAAAAGTTTGGCAGGTGTTTTTACTTATTGAACTTTGTGTTGTTAAAGAGAAAGAAAATGGTAGTAATGTAGCAGATGAGGGCAGGAAATGTTTGATTGCTTAAAATGTATTAAATGCGTACTGTTTTATTGGTTATTTTGGCTTTGTTATAATGTTCATGTCTATTGAAAGCTAGTTTTTAAAGGCAACCACGAAAGTGTTTAAATTTTTTGTTTTAGGATAATACATTATTGTGATAATATCAGTGTTACTAGTTACAATAATGTTCAGAGAGTCAATGTTATTAGTTATAATAGTGTTCAGGGAGTCAATGTTACTAATTACAATAGTGTTCAGGGAGTCAATGTTACTAGTTATAATAGCATTCAGGGAGTGGTTGGATTATTAAAATGGACCAAGAGTTTTAGGCTGGAGATAATCAGTTGCAAATATGTTTTTGAGTGTATAAATATTGAAGACATTAAAATTTTTCTATATAAAATAGATAAAATTTAAAGAATGATTCTGTACATTCTGAAATTACAAAGTGGACATCTAGAGACTAGTATATAATGTTATAAAATACAAGCTTTTAAATTTTTCAAAAACCTGAACCTTTGATAGTATTAAATTTTAATGTATAAAAAGGAATAATTTATTTTAAAAAATCATAAATTTTGTACTTTGTAAGTCTTTAAAACTTTTATCTTTGAGCACAGTAAGCCTGTTTTCAATATGCCTAATCAAAAGAAATTTAATATTAAGGTTTTACTGTTACATAAGTATTATTTAACTACAAAGCAAATTGGTATTTGTATTTTCATTGCCTGTTTCCACCAGATGTATGGAATAGCTTATACTCTTGTCATCATTTTTGGCTCCAGTACTATTGTATAGTTATTTTTTTCTCTGAACCTATGTTAAAATAATGCTACTTAAAATGTATGGAATGTTTATGTGCACAATGAGTTCATTAATTTTTTGACAGTTTATTGATCTGGTTTTTCAGCTAGTACATTGTTGTGTAACAGTACAGTGAGCCGTAGAGCTGAACTCGTGGAAAAGTACATTAAGCTAAAAATGCACATTAAGTGAAAATAACATTTCCGTGAAGTATTTGCAAGCCTATGACACCAAAACTAAATGACATGCCATTGATTTCTCTTTTTTCTGCTCTTATTCCCCTCCCATTCATATTGATACTATTCTGCTTGGAGAATGGAGCTGTGTCTCTCAGATGATTCCTCTTGGGTTTGGGGCCTTTTGAGCATGCTGGGGTTTTCATTGTTTGTTGCATTCCTTTTTTTGGCAATTCATCAGTATCTGTCAAATATATTGTTTGCATTGGCTTTTATCTCTGAAGTTTTCGATTGAAAAATTGACACTGCTTGTCAGATATTTAGTTTTCTGCTATGCATAGTATCTAAATGCTAAGCACCCATCCATAAGCAGTTTGGTTCTGTCTGGTTTTTAATGTGTAATTTAAAGAACAAATACTCTAATACATATGAAATGTATTTATTTTCCTTGTGACCTATCATATCAACTCTACACAAATATTAACATGTTGTAGCATGTATGTTTGGAAGATGGTTTTTATGGTTTTGTTGCTCTATTTGCTTTTGTGATTAGAAGGAAGAGAACATATTTACCAAACATCATTGGGTAAATATTTGTTAGTTAAAAGGAGGCAAAACATGGCTTGTCCCATGAAAATCATTATTTTCCTAACTGTAATCCTAATCTTTATTCCCACCCAATCATAAAATCATTTGAAGGTAGCCACCCTACAAGGGCCACACTGGAAAACTTTGACATAAGGAGTTTATACTGTTAGATATCTGCTTCAAATGCACGTGCTGCTTAAAGCAGTGAGTTACAGATGGGGTATGGTGGCACATACCTTTAATCCCAATACTCAGGAATCAGAGATGGGCAAATCTCTGGGTGTTTAAGGCCAGCCAGGTTTATATAGTGAGTTTCAGGTCAGCCAGAGCTACATAGTGACACCCTGTCACACACACACACACACACACACACACACACACACACACACACACACACACACACACACAAAACAGTCTATACTATCTGTGATTCAACTGTGTAATCTGTATGCCAAACATTGGGAAAAAAAAACAACTGGTATTTTAAGAAAATTCAAGTAAGACTGTCAATGAGAGTTCATATAGAGCTTAAAGAGAATCATGTGTCACACTGAAATAAAGCCATGAGTATTAGTTTCTGTAATTACATGCAGAATGAATTTGATTGGATAGAAATGAAGCTGAATTCAAAGGGATGAGCAAGCCACTTTTCCCCACTGGTAACTGAG
The DNA here is from genome assembly GCF_017639785.1 of Mesocricetus auratus. Taxonomy (NCBI): domain Eukaryota; kingdom Metazoa; phylum Chordata; class Mammalia; order Rodentia; family Cricetidae; genus Mesocricetus; species Mesocricetus auratus. The sequence goes on along the minus strand of NW_024429182.1, from coordinate 23,343,459 downwards.
AAGCTGTCTGCTGAGGACAAGGGAAGACTCTGACTTGAAGAGCGTTTTGATTTGTAGGTACAGTTTAAACAGCAGTAACATCAGCAGCTTACATTGCACAGTTGACTTCCTTTGTTCCAGCTTAGTTAAACACACAAAGGAGAACTTAGGGGACATTATATGAATTAACTGTTTTGTCAGTGTGGTAATTTAATGTAATAAATGCCATATTTTCATGTGCATTTAAAAGTATTCCATTATTTCAAGAGATCTGAAATAAGTTTTCAAAATTTAAAATTTTCCTTTGTGTAGTTAGCACTTTAATAATATTGTATCCTGAGAAAGATGAATTTTAGTTCTTAGGATACAAGTGCACAGCCCTGTAGAATAGAAGCAGAAAGGCCTCCAGTCAGTATTGTACCAACAAAAAGAGTGCCTGGTGTACACTCGTGTTATTTTATGATGTATTTCCATGCTTTCTTGTTTACTTTTGGTTTGGTTGTCTGTTTTACACAGGGGAAAGTTGCCCAAACAGCTTGCATGTCAGCCTGCCAACATCTGTCAACATCCTTAATGCAAATGCTACTGGACAGCGAGTTAAAACAGATCAGCATGGGGGCCGTTCAGCAATTTAACTTAGATGTCATACAGTGCGAATGTAAGTACATATTGGCCAACTCTTGTGCTTTCTCTAGAAACCTACACTTAAATATTATGGAAAGTTGTATATAGTAGGACAGCTTGTCAAGGGAGAAGACCCAATTTAACTACAATTTTGGCAGATGTAGAAGTAAAGCTAATTCTTTCTCAGGAAGAAAAATATCTCAGCTTTACATTAACAGCCTCAAAGAGCTTCACTGGAGTGGTGATCTAGGTCAAGGTAACTGAAGAAAAGAGCTATTCTCTCTGGTCATTCTTGCCACCTCTCTGGGACTCTCCTAATGCCTGCCGTGAATGAATGAAAAAAACCACAAGCTTGTCATTTTTACTTTTCCTGAACATGTAGGCTATTGCTTGGATAATCTTAAGACCTTGTGCATCAATTGGTGCTTCTATAATTTTGTTCCTCGTTCCTAAAATGTTTTCTAGCCTTGTTAGCTGCAGCTGCATTTAGTTTATATCACCAAGTTTACATCTGTGGTCTAGTGTTATCATTAGCTAGTGAGCTTTTGGACGTGTGTTAGCCTTATTACACATGCCTCAGATATGGGTTTTATCAAATCTCTGGCCCTACTAGCTACCTAGAGAACTTTGAGTCATTTTCAAGCAGTATCTCAGATGAATGGCTCCCTAATTAAATGATGAAAGTCCCCAGTTGACAAAGGAGTCAGACACCTCCAGTGCCAACTAAAAGTCAGTGGGGCACCAGAAAGATTGCAAAACATTTTCCGGGGGCCGGGGTGGGGGTGGAGGTGGGATTTACAATAATACATTATTTGCAAGACTAAAAAAACTAAATGTCAGCAGCCTTCAGCTAAAACAGAAATAACACATTGGCTTTTTCCCCAGCAACAAATAATAAAATATTGTGTGCCTTCTGTGTATAATATATTCTGCTAGGGGGAAAATGTCTACTTTTTCTTAGAAAGTGATCCTAACTTTATTTCACCAGAAAACTTTTATTTTTCTCAAAAGTAAAATTCTTACTTGTGGAATATTTATTTTGTATTTATAAAAGTATTTGACCCCAAAAATATACCTTTTAAATTTTTCTAATCTCAGATGAATTATTATTTTCCCTTCACAGGTTATTTGTTCCTCTCTTTTCATCCTCCCTGTTCCCCCTTTATCTCTGTATGCCTTCTCCTTATTTTTAATTGATTTTGATTAGTGTACAAAGCAGCAGATTTTCCTGCAGTGTTTTCCACACACGCTGAGCTATGGTAGATCACCCCTAACCACCCCCACCCCGGCCCCTCGTCCTGCCTTCTCCTTCTGCTTGTCCCTCACACCAGTACCCCTCCCCCTCCCCTCTCTGGAACCCTTCCACCCCAGCCTTATGTTTTCCACCTCCTTTTCTGCTGCTGAGAATTGAACCTAGACTGGCACTGTTCTAAATGCACATCCTACCACTGAACAGCATCCCAACTTAAACTGGTTTCTTTAAGAAGTTGTGTTTTGAGGTCATTGCAGACTGATACTGCTTATGTCAATATTTTACACAAATTCTGCTTGATTCAGTGTGGCTTCAAAATAGCTAGGTGTTTGGCCAACTGGCTGGTTCATTAGGTAAAGGCCCTTTCTACCGAGCTTACTGACCTGAGTTCATCCCCAGAACCCACATGGTCGAAGAAGAAAACTGACTCCCACAAGTTGCTCCCTGACCTCTCTACATGTGTGCTGTGGTTTAAGCCCATGCTCACCTTTGTATGCACACACAAAATAAATAAATATAACAGAACTTTAATAGGAATTGGTAGTTGGACCTCTCGTTGGGTTTGATTATGTCTTTTTGGTTACAGATATTGCTGGATGGCATTGCTGTCTGGGTAGGCAGCTTTCTGATGTCTGGCTCTTGTCCTCTTCCCTGTGGAGCGCTATAGAAAAGCATGCATTATGCCCCCACCCAGGCATTGTCTCACCCCCTCCCTAGGACACTTAGTCCCTTTTTCTAGTCATTCCTTTGGGCAGGTACTAAGGGCACCTGTTTATTCTCCCAGAGAATACCAAGAAGGAAATGCAGTGTGGTGTCAGGTGCGGGAGGGGTGAATCTTACTCTGTCGGGCTGAGTCTCGGCACTGGAGATGTGGAAGGAAGAGATGGCAGCTCGACCCCATCCCTACTCCCTTTGTGATTTTGCCTTTGGTTGGCCCTGCTCTTTAAAACCTATCATGCAGAACTGCTGTAATCTTTACGTCAAATGTTTTTCTTGGTTTTCTTTCTTTTTGTCATTTTTTTGGGTAAATTTAGTGTGTGTGTGTGTGTGTGTGTGTGTGTGTGTGTGTGTGTGTGTAGGTCAGAGGAAAACTCATGGGTGTTAGTTCTGTCCTCCCTCCATGTGGGTCTCAGGGATCAACCGAGGGTTGCCAGGTGTGGTGGCAAGTGCCTTCACCACTGAGCCATCGCTCCATCCTTATGACGCTTTAAAATCAAGAACTTGATGCTAAGTTTGCACATAGAAGATGTACATGAGCAATCAGGGAAAGACAGTCAGTCAATAGGTCTCATGGTAGAGAAACAGATGGAAAGACGTTGGGTTTAGGAATAATGGTAATCTAGGCTCCAATTAAGGATCTTCTTTCCATGAGTGATTGGGACAGGGCAGGCAGCCTTGCTAACACTTCCTGTGAGGTCTATCATAACAATGAGACAGAATGTAAATGCATCTGTGGTAAACCATAAATGTTTAAAATAGGAACAATTTTATTTCATAAAAAAGCAGTTATATGTTTACTTAAGATTAAAGAGGAAGATAGAAGGGAAGCCCTTGGTTATTGTTCTCAGGTAGTCTCTCCTCACCAGGGGCAGCTCCTGAGGAGCAGAGTAAAAGTACATTAAAAGAGATTATGGCACACATAATAGAGAAAATGAATACAGTCCACTCACAGTGCGGACTGGTGAGGAGTAAGTAGACAGCTGAAGCTTTAAGTGAGTAGATCGGCACTTTCAGCACCAGCTCTGTGATTCCTTTGTACCCGAAGGAGGAGCTTCAAGTGAGTAGATCGGCACTTTCAGCACCAGCTCTGTGATTCATCCCTTTGTACCTGAAGGAGACCCTGCGTGGTCCAGATAGATTTTGAAAGAATGCATTTATCTGCTTTACTTACTGTGGTATCAACTCAGAAAGGTACTGTGGTGTGTGTGTGTGTGTGTGTGTGTGTGTGTGTGTGTGTGTGTGTGTGTGTGTAGAGACAGATTGAAAATGTATGTGACGTATGCGTATGTACAGATACCTATTCATGTGTGTATAATTGCACATGGAGACCATAGGTCTATGTTTATTTTCTTCAGTCATTCTCTACCTTATTTTCTGAGTCAGGGTCTCTCATTGACCCTGGAAATCACTCATTTAGCTAAGCTGGTTGAGTGAGCTCTAGGGAATGTGCCTATCTCCGTGTTCCAGAGCTGGGATTATAGATGCGTGCTACCACACCCGGCTTTCTGCATGGCTGGTGGGTATCCAGACTCAGGTCCTCATGCATGCAAGACAGCGCTTTCCTGACTGAGCAGCCCCCCAGTCCTGACATTTATCTTTATATTTCTGGGGTTTATTTACTTAACATATATTCCATCTTGCAAAATAAATTTATTTTTAACTTGGAAAAAAATCAAGATTTGATGAAATCTGTATCATAAGAAGTTAACCTTAGTGTCATATGGAAATTAAACTGGATCAAGGGAGAGACCAAAACAGGAAGATGAGCTAAAAGACTTAAGCACTTCCTTTTCAAAGATAAGCAGAACCTGATACTAGGAAGCGGAAATAAAGGAGAAAATTGACTGCAGACACTTTGGAAGAGGGAATATATGAAATTAGTGAATTAATTATGATAGAGTTTAAGATGAAATCCAAAGGTATTAGAAAAACACTGTATCAAACCAGATGGTGGTGGTATATGCCTTTAATCCCAGTCTTTGGGAGATAGAAGCGGCAGATCTCTGAGTTTGAAGCCAGTCTGGTCTACAGAGTTCCAGAACAGTCAGGACTACACAGAGAAACCCTGTCTTGAAAAACAATAACAACAACAACAAAAAAGGAAGAAAGAAAAGACAGAAAGGAAGAAAAGAGAAAGAAACAGGAAAGGAAATACAAAGTACTGTGTCAGTGATGCTGGTGCCTGTTTGCCATTGGTCAGCAAGAACTCTTTCTGCTTGGAGACAGAATCTCACCAAATTGTCAGACTGGCCTCCAACACTCAGTCCTTCTGCCAGCACGGTGCCCAGCTTGATATCTGTTTGGAGGGTTAGTCATTGGTATATCTCCAGGCTGTTCATCGTTTTGGATAAAGGTTTAACACACCTGAAAGCTAAACCGAAGCAAGCAAGCAAAGCTCACTAGCAGCAAAACTCTTTGTAGATTTTTGTTGTTTCTGGTGAAGACTGTGATCTCATGGCTTTGTTTTAGCCTTGGTGCAGACCTGTGTCTTCAAATAAGAATATTGGAAGACAGCCATGAGGATGGCATATGAAGACTGTTCAGTGTCACTTCATAGTGTCCCAACTGTTTGATGGAGGGTACTTTGCTGAGGTTGAATTCCAGGAAGTGGTGAGGACTAGATATTACTTTGTGTCAAGATGAAATAGTAAATACCCTTAAGGCTTGCATCTCTGCTGCAGACCACTTGTAATCTAATACAAGTCAGCCGTAGGAACGCTGACTCCTGACAGCTCACAGCAGGGTCTCTGTGTCACCAGGGAAACCACTAGATGGTGCCCCTAGTCGTTCCTTCTTACAAAGCATCCACACAGGGACTTGGCCCACCCAAAATCTGAGTTCCAACTAGTTATTTTAATTTCAGATTTACTGAGAAATTTGTGCATATACACATGTGCATACACACAGATAAATAAAATGTTAAAAAAAAGTTTTGACAAAATTTTAAAAAGAGGGAAAAGGAGAAGAAACGGGTTGTCAAGCTGACCTGCAAATTGTCCTCTTGTCCTCTGGTTTACATGAGTGCATATGTCTCTCTCTCTCTCTCTCTCTCTCTCTCTCTCTCTCTCTCTCTCTCTCTCTCTCTCTCTCTCTCTCTCTCTCTCTCTCTCTCTCTCTCACACACACACACACACACACACTTCACGCATGCAGGAATGAACAAATGAGTGTAAGATAGCTGGCAGTGGTGCACGCCTTTAATCCCAGCACTCTGGAGGCAGAGGCAGGCGGATCTATAGAGCAAGTACCAAGACAGACAGGGCTACACAGAGAAACCCTGCATCTAATAATAATGATGATGATGATGATGATGATGATGATGATGCAATAGTGTCAAAAAATAAAGTTCAAAGATTATGTTTGGTGTTTTTTTTTGTTGTTGTTGTTGGTTTTATATTTTTTCTTCTTTTTTTTGTTTTTTTTTTTTTTCGAGACAGGGTTTCTCTGTGGCTTTGGAGGCTGTCCAGGAACTCACTCTGTAGACCAGGCTGGCCCCAAACTCACAGAGATTCGCCTGCCTCTGCCACCTGGCTTTTTTTGTTTGTTTGTTTGTTTTTTGTTTTTCAAGAAAGGTTTTCTTTGTATAGCCATGGCTGTCCTGTCCTGGAACTGGCTTTGTAGATTAGGTTGGCCTTGAACTCAGAGATCTGCCTTCTGCTGCCTCTGCCTTCCAAGTGCTGAGATTAAAGGCATGTGCTACCACTTCCTGTTTTAAGATTATAAAACAGGGCTCTTTTTCGTGGCGCCTCCTGGGCGGTCGGCTGTGTCAAGATGAAGCTGAATATATCCTTCCCCACAACCGGCTGCCAGAAACTCATCGAAGTGGACGATGAGCGCAAGCTTCGGACGTTCTACGAGAAGCGCATGGCCAAGAAGTAGCCGCCGATGCTCTGGGTGAAGAGTGGAAGGGTTATGTGGTCCGAATCAGTGGCGGGAATGACAAACAAGGTTTTCCCATGAAGCAAGGCGTTTTGACCCACGGCAAAGTGCGCCTGCTGTTGAGTAGGGGGCATTCTTACTATAGACCAAGGAGAACTGGAGAGAGGAAACGCAAGTCTGTTCGAGGATGCATCGTGGACGCCAATCTGAGTATGCTCAACTTGGTTATTGTAAAAAAAGAGAAGGATATTCCTGGACTGACAGATACTACTGTTCCTCGTCGGTTGGGACCTAAAAGAGCTAGCAGAATCCGAAAGCTTTTTAATCTCTCTAAAGAAGATGATGTCCGCCAATATGTTGTGAGGAAGCCTTTAAACAAAGAAGGTAAGAAGCCCAGGACCAAAGCGCCCAAAATTCAGCGTCTTGTTACAACACATGTCCTGCAACACAAACGCCGTCGTATTGCTCTGAAGAAACAACGAACAAAGAAAAACAAGGAGGAGGCTGCAGAATATGTTAAACTTTTGGCCAAGAGAATGAAGGAAGCCAAAGAAAAGCGCCAGGAACAGATCGCCAAGAGACATAGGCTGTCCTCCCTGAGAGCTTCTACTTCTAAGTCTGAGTCCAGTCAAAAATAAGTCTTTAAGGGTAACAAATAAATAATACATTGAGTCTCAAAAAAAAAAGATTATAAAACAGGATATTAAGAATAGCCTTCTTAAAATTTTTTATTATATTTTGTGTATCAGTATCAGTTCCCTCTCCCTCCCATCTTCCCATGACCCCCCCCCATGTCACAGGAAGAGTGAGGTCTTTCATGAGGGAATCATCTAAGTCTGTCACATTATTTAGGACAGGGCCTAGGACCTCCACTTCCCCCCATGTATTTAGGCTGAGAGAGTATTTCTCCATGGAGAGTGGGCCCCCAAAGTCCATTTGTGTATTAAGAATAAATACTGGTTCCACCCAAGAGGCCCCATAGACTTCCCAGGTCACCTAGCCTTCATAAATTTTTTAAATTTTATTTATTTCTTTATTTCCATTCCTTCCTTTCCTCCCAGTGCAGCTCCCCCCCCCCATGCACTGCTGTTCCGTTTCTATTCAGAAAAGGACAGGCCTCCCACGGAGATCAACAAAACATGGCATATCCAGTTGTAGTAAGACTAAGCACCTTGCCTTGTATTAAGGCTGGTCAAGGCAATCCGGTACTTTTTTTTTAAGCTTAGAAGCTATAGTAAAATATTCTGGAGATCAAAACCATTATGTGTCTTGGAAATATCTTTAAAGGCATAACTGAGTAGCAAAGGCGGAGATCCTTCATGGGGTGGTGAATCAGCGTTGATGACAGAGAACTGTCTGTTACTTTGTATCCCTCCATTCAGCATGCATTTGCTTACCATTTCCTGTACACCCGCTCAGGCTATATAAAGGTGAAGAAATCTCTGCTTCCCAGGAGCTTTCTGTTCAATAGGAGAGCTCAGCATTTCAGTTTTGTTGAAGAATGCATTAGAATATTCTCACCCACTCACTCTGATATAAATACCCTAAATATGTACACAGTATTTTGTGTTTACATTACCCAATAGCCACATGTGGCTATTAAATTAATATGAAATAAAACTATCGATTCTGCAGCATAGTCTTAGACCCTTTCCATCATCACAGGACATTCTGTTGAACCATGGCGTTCTAGAACTACTCAACAAGCTAGATAACATGTTAACTACAGGCTGCGTCCTGTAGAATTTATTACTTGTTTTTTTTTCTCTTTGTTCACTTTTTAAACTTTCAGTGCATGTTTATTAATTAGGTGGTAGGAATTAGGGGCAAAAGTATAGTTCTTACCGTTGAGGAGTGCATGATTTCATGGGAAAGCCCAGACAGATATACAATTAGAAGGCAACAGAATGGGCACTGTGGTAGGATCCATACAGGAAGTTACAATGAGAACACAGAGGAAACAACTTACAATCTCCGGGGATAATGGACGTCTTCCACAGAAGGTGATGATTGAATTGAGGATAAGTAAGAGCTACACAGAAGGAAGGTAAGAAGAATGCCCCGGGCAGGAGGATCAAAGGCATTATGAAAAGAGGCTGGCATGTGCAAGGAAGTCTAGGCAACCTTGTTTGGAAAGAGTTTAAGGAAGTCTTAAGAGATCAGGCCAGAGAGGTAGGCAAAGGGTACTTTTAAAAGTCCTGTTTCACGGTGAGGGCGATGGTGAACCATTAAAGGATGCTCAACTTTGAAATGTCCAAGTAACAGTTACATCTGACAGTCATCAGTGGAAGAGGAGGAAAGAGAAGCAGCCAGTATAGCATACTGGAGCGCTTAGTAACCCAAGCAAGAAACGATGGAGATAGCGGAGACTCAGGGGAAACTGTAGGGTTGACTGCATTTGAGTTTTCAAGAAATAAAGGAAAAAGTATGAAGCTGCCAGTTAGACTGAGTAGCCTAATATTACAAATGTTCTCTGTGTAGTGTGATTTGAGGCTGCTAAATCACCTTCTATACCTGGAAATATTTGAGAAAAAGCCCTGAGAGTTATAAACTGCTGCTTTGTCTGTATTGGGTAAATTCCTGTGAGAAAAGGAGACAGTAGTGAGAGACTGAATACTTAAACAGATTCTGGATCAATGGATCAAGTGCTGGGATGCCAGATTTAGCTGTGTGGTCCTGAGCCAGTCACTTCACTCTTAATTCTTCTCTGCTATAAAACAAAGAGCTGGCAGCTTTTCAGCTGAGCTGACTGTTGGGGATATTCAAAGTGGGTATCTCTTTACTTGGAAGATTTTATAAGCTATCATCTATGTGCCCTGTTTGCCAAAATAAGTTGTTATAATGATCAAAGCAGATGGTATATGAGAAAGTGTTTTATGATCTATAAAATGCTATACAAATTTATATTATAATTTTGACACTGCATGCTTGGGTTTAATGCCAAGCCTATGAACTTTTAACTGTCATGTCTTAAACAGGAATCGAGGGGAAGAAAAATGACAGATTCATTCTTTTTTTTTTTTAAACTTGTGGTGCCAGCAGTCTTACCATGGCCTTGTACACTCCAGGAACCTGTTCCACCGCTGGTCTCTTTCCCCTGTCCAGACTGTTTTCGATATAGAAAAATTCTGAAGCCAGAGATGATGGCACAAACCCAGGACACCACCCTGGGAAGCTGAGACAGAAGGACTATAAGTTTGAGAATTAAGTATATTAGTTACAAGCATGACTGAAATTGAACTGCTTTCTGTGTGTGTCTTATAGGAAGGCCTTATGTGATCCTACTGTATTTTCTTTTAATTAGAAGATACTCATTTCTAAAGAAATTTTTATTTCTGGTGTATGTAGAAGTATTTTGTCTGCATGTATGTATATACACCATGAACATGCCTGTGCCATAGAGAACAGCAGAGGGAGGGCAGATCCCTGGAACTGGAGTTAGAGATGCTTGTGAGATACCATGTGGGTTATTGGAAATAAGCCTTGGGCCTCTGCAAGAGTAAGTGCTCCTAACCTGTGGGCTATCTCTTCACCCTCTAGAAGACCTTACTTTTAACCGACTGTTATAAGTTTTCTTATCATTCTTCAGTTAGGTCTAATAGGAATAGAGAAACTCAGATCTGGGGCATAGTAAGGAGAGGTACAGTTGCCACTGTATAGTGCATGCCATTTTTCCTTGTGAAAAGTACCATTGACAGGAGGAGCTATCAAGTGAGAAGTGGCTAGATCTTTTTATTAAAAACTTGTCTTCTGGGGGTAGAGAGATAGCTCAATGGTTAAGAGCACTGATTATTCTTCCAGAAGACCTGGGTTCAACTCCCAGGACCCACATGGCAGCTCACACCTGTCTGTAACTCCAGTTCCAGAGCTTCTGACACCTCACACAGATACACATGCAGACAAACACCAGTGGAAACAAAATGAGGATAAATAAAATCATTTTAAAAAAAAAACAACAAACTTGTCTTCTGGTACTAGAGGGCCCAAGAAAGGTGATTCTAATCATGTGATTCATGTCTTTACCTGAACCCTAGCAAAGAACCAGGAAGTGTGTGTTTGGGGGAGCGATGGCACCTCTTGGTTAATTATATTAGAAAGATATATATCAGAGTCATTTACTGTCCACGAATTAGCCAGGTTCATTTGCACTGCAATGCACCCAGTTGCTTGGGTGGCTGAGGCAGGAGGATCACTTGACCACACAAATTTGAACCCAGTCTGGACAATATATGGAAACACTATCTAGAAAAAGAAAAAAGGAAGGTTTGGGTAAGAGATATAGGGAGGGAGGAGGGAAGGAGGGAGGGAGGGAGGGAGGGAGGGAGGGGAGGAGAGAGGAAGAAGAGAGTCAGGGAGGGAGAGAAAGAGAGACTGACTCTTGAGTGAGCCATGATTAGTGGAGAGGCCCTAGTCTACATCATGCTTCCTCATAACTGTGACACTACCCTAGTGTCACTTACCAGTGCAAGAAGAACAAAGGAGTAACATTCAGAAGAGCGATGAGGGAAAAAGCAAGAGGTGGGATTGATATTTAAAACTATAGTAAAGAATGCAGAATATTTAGAAAAACTAGACAGAATACACTGGGTAATTCTGAGCCTTCTAATACAAAGAGAAATAAAAGTTTTTAGTGGTGTGCCAGAGAATTATGAGAAGATTTTGGTTGTAGTCTATTAAAAACAAAAAAAGACTAATTCACTCCACAAAGTGCTGAAGCAGAAAGTTGATACTTGAGGTGACATTATCTCAATAAAGCAGGAACTTACTCTGAACTTTGTAGTCCCCAAAGAGGGGAGAAGACCAGGTAAATTAGGCTGAGTTAAGTTTTCATTTGTTTTTAATTATTTATGTTGTTAAACTATTGTTTCATACAAAATTCACTAAACTTGAGACTTACTTTTGTTATTCTAAGAAGTACATAGGCAGAATTATAAATAACTCCTAAAATACTGGCTTGGTTAAGTTCGCATGTAGACATTCTACAGTGTTTCTAAGAAAACTGAGATATTAGTGGGAGGGGGAATCAGAGACGTTTGTATAAAAATGGTGGAGTTGGACAGGCGAGATGACTCAGTAGGTAAAGACAGTTGTTGCCCCACCTGACAACCTGAGTTCCGTCTTTGGGATCCAGATGGTGCAAGGAAGGAGAGAATCGACCCTGGAAGTTTCTGTCTGGCTTCTACAATGTGGCCATGGCATATGTGTATGAATGTGGCCAGGGCGTGTGTATGAATGTGGCCATGGCATATGTGTATGAATGTGGCCATGGCATGTGTATGAATGTGGCCATGGCATGTATATGAATGTGGCCAGGGCATATGTGTATGAATGTGGCCAGGGCATGTGTATGAATGTGGCCAGGGCATGTGTATGAATGTGGCCAGGGCATGTGTATGAATGTGGCCAGGGCATGTGTATGAATGTGGCCAGGGCATGTGTATGAATGTGGCCATGGCGTGTGTATGAATGTGGCCATGGCTTATGTGTATGAATGTGGCCAGGGCATGTGTATGAATGTGGCCAGGGCATGTGTATGAATGTGGCCATGGCGTGTGTATGAATGTGGCCATGGCATATGTGTATGAATGTGGCCAGGGCATATGTGTATGAATGTGGCCAGGGCATGTGTATGAATGCTTGCACATGCACACTTACATTTTTTAACAGAGGAGCTGGAGACATGGGTCCAGTAGGTAAGAGCACTGGCTGCTCTTTAGGAAGGCCTAGGTTCAGGTCCCAGCACCCCCTTGGTGGCTTGATGGCTCACAGCTGTCTGTAACTCCAGCTCCAGGGGAATCTAACACTCCCTCCTGGTCTCAGTGGACACCAGGCACACACATGGTGCATAGACATATATTCATGCAAAACTCCCATATACATATGTAAATTTCTAAAAAATTTAAATGGTAGAGTCTTAGATCTGGGAGACAGCTCAGTAAAGAAAGTCTTAGCCAAGAGCAAGAACCTAAATTTAACTCTCCAGCCCCACAAAAACAAAACAAAAAAAAGGCCAGGCTTGGCAGCAAGTTCCTATAATTCTAGAGCTAGAGAGGAAGAGACAGGATCCTGGGGCTTATCGGACACACACACACACACACACACACACACACACACACACACACACACACACACGTCTTCTTATGAGCTAATCATCTCTCATTTAAAACAAAGTAGAGTTGAAATGCTCTTTTTGGCACTGGAATTGAACTGAGGGCATTGTGCTTGCTATGCACGCTCTCTGACACCGAGCTATGTTGGTCATCATCTCCCTTTTTATTTAATCTGAGACAGGGTCTCCCTAGGTTGCCCAGGTTGACTTTGAACTCAGGTCTTGAATTGTCTTGGGGTTGTGGGTCTGACCCACCAAGCCTGGCTGTTAGGATTACAATTCTTAAAGCACAAAATTATTGAAAAATATCTTGAATTAAAAAAAAACCCTTATCTTAAGCTATTCTTTCATGCCAGGTGATGGTGGTACACACCTTTAATCCCAGCACTTAGGAGGTAGAGGCAGGTGGATCTCTGTGAGTTCGAGGTCAGTCTGGTCTATAGTATGAGTTCCAGGTCAGCCAGGACTGTTTCACAGAGAAACCCTGTATCAAAAAACCAAAAACCATCCAACAAACAAGCAAAAAAAAAATTCTTTCATTTTGAAGACAAAAATTCCTTGTTTAAAAATGATGTAAGTGACATGAGCAGACGTTCTTGAATTCATCCTGACTTTGCTACTTGAATGCTTCCCCTGAGGGCTGCATGAAAAGCTCAGGCCCTGCCTTGGCATATACTCTCATTGCTGTTGGGTAGAGGCGATTTTTTTAACCAAAAATTTTTTCTGTGTTTTATATTTCTGACATGCTACTCTTTGAAACAAATCAGTATTTCCAGGTAGTCTCAGGGCATTGAAAATACAATATTTTAAATATATGTGTTACAGACTTTACCTCTATAATCTGAATACCTAGAATTCCTGTGTAAAGAATCAAGTACACTGTATTTAATAGTATTTACAACTACATCCTATGAGAATGTCAGTGAAAACACAGTTTACAACGTGGGTCTCACAGTAATATAAATAGCCTCTTGTGGAATCACATAGCCATCTATGGACTTACTTTACATTGGAAATGTGTTATACTTTGAGAGCACAGTCACAGGACTTGCACAAAGTGTATGTGTGAACTCCTGAGTGGACATTTTATATTGCAAATTATAGAGGTGATTTTTATAGCGCAAGCTGGGAACCAAACAGCCGTCTTGAGATTAGTTGACAGCCATGGAGTCAGTGGTTTCAAAGAGCTGCCGTGACTGTTCACCTAAAGCCATAAGAGTCGGACAGCTTCACTTTGACTGGAGTGTATTACTACTCCTGAACTTGTGGAGGACAGCCCTTCTGAATTTATTGTGATTGAAGGTTACAGATTAAATGGCAGTTTGGAAGTTTTATATTATTGAAATATTTATGGTAATGGGTATGAAGAGCATCAATAGAAATCAAAGGTTGTAAGTGGTCTTTGTTTGAAATGGTTGTGTATAAATATTACATTTGTTATGAGTAGAAATGTAACAATTAAAGTCTTCATATTCTTCAGTCTTTTCCTGATTCCCTTTTGTTTTCTACATTTTTAAAATAGTGTTTGCCAGCTCTGAGCCTGTGCCGGGATTTCAAGGGGACACCCTGCAGCTAGCGTTCATCGACCTCAGACAAGTAAGAAGTAATGACTCCCTCCACTCACTGTTCTCTTGTCTCGTTAGTTTAATCTCAATGGTACCACAATGCTTGTTTGCCCTGAAAACCCATCTTTGGAAGATGCTTTTTTTGATTGCTGCGTCCTTGTTACATCTCTGAACTTGTGTTCATACAGTGTCTTAACTTGATGGAGCACTCTCATAATAAGAATTTAATTTATTCATTTATTGAGAACATTTTTAATAATTCCACGGTCATATATAGAAATCATTAGAGTAACACTGTTAGAATTCAAGTTAAATGTTAATTATTACTAGAAAGTCATCCCTTGTTTAGACTTTTATTAATGGTAATATTTACACATTTTTGCATGCCTCCAGAAAAAGGGATAAAACTAGGTTTTAAAAAACAATTATTTATTCTTATATATTTTCTTTGGTAAGAATGTTCCAAGTTTAGTTTTCTGCCTTTTATTCACTTTTCAGTTTTGATGTTTCTGCTCTATTGTATTCTTTCTTTTTTTATCTCCTCCTATTTTTTCTTCTTAGTCCTTTCTTCCTCTTTCTTCTCCTTTTTCTTTTTCTTTCTTAATCCTAGGATTAAGGAGCTTAGTAAAGCTGGGGAGTCAGAGGGTGTGGAGGCAGGGGCAATCCCTTAGAGAGTTCAGGAGTGCTAGATTGACAGCAGGAGTGACTGCTGTCCTTGGCAGGAAACCATATGGAGACTGGATTAAAACAAAGGCCCTGGGACCAGTCTGTTAATGACACTCATTCCCCTTGGGGATGGAGGTGACCCGTGGTGAAACTCCACCCTAGTTACGAGCAGAACCTTACCACACTGGTGTCTACAGCAAGACCAGCTTGAGCATTTAAGGAACTCCTCTGAATTCAATAAATGTTTGAAATCAGAGCTCTCTTTGCTATTCATGTACAGCGGAAGTGGAGTAAATAGTTATGACACCTGTGTATTCATTATTTGGTGAGGAAGTGCCATTGAAGTTGCTACAATATAGTAGAAGGTAGTTTCGTTCTGTGGTGTTTAGATGTCCTTTGGGAAGACTGGAACCTGTGTAAGACTGTGAGTCCTGTGGAAATGAGTGCTGTCTCAAGTCAGGTTTACAAGGGTGCTAAGAAAGCACTCCTGTGAGGCTCTAACGTTTTCTGCATACAATCAATATTTAGTATTGTGCCAGCAAGGCCCAACTTCTGGGTGATGTGGATCTATAGACAGCTAGCCGTGCTAAGTTGAGAAGTCATCTCAGCTTTGCTCCCATGTGCCGGAAGAGATTCTCTTGCAGTAGGTCCTTTCAGAGGTTGGAGGAAGATGACTTAACATAGAAAGCAGAGTCTGTAGCAAGTTGGAAACAGGTTTCATCGAGTGTTCATTTCTCGGGCGGTTAATGGCCACTTATTAATCTTCTCCACCCCAGAGGAGATGAACTGATGTGAGTCATCTGTTCAGAGATTTTTCTGTTTTGCTGAATTTAGATGGTGGTAACTAGTTTATACATTAGCTAGTTCAAGGTCTGTAGGATTATGACTAAGACCACATAGTTTATGGAACTGAAGTTGTGCTGTCCCAAGGGTATGAATATGTGTAGCTCAGCTGACAGAGCAACAACAACAACAACAAACATGCATGGGAGTGAGGTGATACACTCCTCTTAGCTAGAGCCTGGCTCAACACCCCCCTCTACAAACAAAAACCACCACTAACAGGACCCGGCCTCTCCAGTTACTGCCCTTTGCATTGCATTAAGCGAAACAAAATTGTTCTCTCCTTAACCACACACCAAAAAAACTGTTTTTTATTTGTGTAGATGTATTTGACCCCAGTTACCTTCTTCTTTCAGAGTCATTTTAGATAATATAGATGGTCACTTTGCAAACCAGACGGTGGTGGCGGGCACCTTTTATCAAAGCATTTGGGAGTCAGAGGCAGGCAAGATCTCTGTGAGTTCGAGGCCAGCTGAGCAAGTTTTAGGACAACCAAAACTACACAGAAAAACCTTGTCTCAAGGAAAAAAAGATGGTTACTGTGTAAGGTGTATATTTCCCTAGGGGATTGTATTATCAAAGTACACTTATAAATATTAACATCCTAAGTCATGATTAAATGTACTTTTAAAATATGTGCACATAGAAGACATGAAGTTCTGGTTGACTTCCTCTTTTAATTGTAAACTGAGAGATTTTCAAGTGGATTTAGATACTGTCTCTGAATATGCATAATTACAAAACCTGTATTTGTGGGGAGTTGCTAAGGTGCCCACCATACAGGGTTAGCTGTGAAAGCATTAAATACCACTACCATATGGTAGTCAATGTGAAATGGAAGAGAGTAGTGAAAGGAAAACGCTGATGAACTAATTTTTAATTAGTTAATTTTTCTAGTCTTAAAAGGTACTTAAATTTTGTTCTTTATTAATGTTGAAATTTAGTGATTCAGTATCTCTAGACTTTTATACTCTAAAATGAAAGGAAACAGCTAATTCTTGTGTTTGGCTGTTCTGTCACTTTGACAATAAGTTAAATGTTTGAGTTTAGTGATTTAGATTTAATCAATTAAAAAAGGTAGCTGTATTTCACCACATTTGTTTTTAAAATTAATTTGTAATCACATTATGAAATATACAATATGAGAATAAGCAAAAAAAATCAAAATTGATCCTGAAAAACAAAAGTCTTGCATGAGATCATCCAAGTTCATTCTGTCCAGTGTTATTGATTTTTTAGCTACAGATGCCTTATGGTGGTGTTTGACATCTGACTTCATAAATAGGTATTATAGTGTCTTTACATTCTTGTGAAGGGGTTTACTGCCCAATACAAAAGGGCACTGGCACCTTTATTTACATTTCAGTAGCATTTCTTCACTTTCCTTTCTCTTTCCCCCTCTGGCCTGTGATCCATTTCTGTCTTAATAGGGTAGCTGACAGTTCTTTTCAAGTGTACTTAGAGAAGCAAGCAGCTCTTTTCATAGCATGTATAAGGGGTCGTGCTTCTGGTTTCTAGTTTGAATTTGATACTGCTTCATGAATTGCTGGGTATGAAAGATTAGGAAGTAGGTCCAGTGGTCGAATTTTACCTGCCCACCCGGACTTTGCCCTGAGGTCAAACTCCCGATATTTGCTGCACTGAATAGAGGAGTTGATGACAAGTATGAGTTGATACAAAAGGAAAGTTAGAACCATATCAAAGCTGAAGGCAAGAGAGTTGGGACTCAATAAGAGACTGTGCTTAAAAGATAGATCATCAGGAATGCCCTCCTCTAAAGGAAAGGAAATAGCTGACCTGTGAGTGAAAAGACTTCATCATCCTGCCAATCACAGACTTGCTAATGGAAGCCAGTTATCTCAACAACATCTTAAGACCTACCAGCCTAACAGACAGTGTGGAGGATTAGCAGTCCTGGTGCTGCTGTGGGGGTGTGCTGCCCAGCCATTTAAACACAATCTGTACATGTAAGGGTTTCTGACAAATAAAAGTTGTCATCTTCCTGTATGAAATTAAGTCGTAGAATGATAGCATTTTATATACTATCCTTTTTTTTTAATTCAGAGAGCATTTTTTTAAATATCAAGTGAACTTAAATACGTTGGCATTCTTTTGACGATATACAAAAACCTTAAGGTTTGAAAGCTATTTTACTGTAAGATAATATGCCTAGTATATAGTACTCAGAGGCAACCCATTCCTAATACAGTAGCAATATTTCAGTAACTATCACTAGAAAAAGAAATACTGTATATGAGTGCATTTTCTGAGTAGCTATGATTGATAAGGTTGTATTTTAATCATAAAACCTTTAAAATTTTGCCGTTTGATGAAAAAAATGTGAAGTGTTCAGTCTGTATAGCTTGTGAGCACGATTCTTGCAGTTGAACACCCCTGGCTTCCCTGATAATGGCATTAACTCCTAAGGGGTGCTGTAGTTTTGTGGTGAGTTACTGCAGCTGGTGAGATAGTGCTTCATTTGAGTTTTGATTCTCCTTTGGATAGCATGTAGAGGTTTAAATGATTGAATGGTAGAGCAGTAAGGTGAAGTTGTAGCTAACAAAACAATCTCTTGACTCAGAAAATGTTGGCTGAAGTCTTCTCATCACTCTTGAGCAGTATTTCCTGAAGTGTCTTTCTGGGAACATTGATTTCTTAGGATGAAAAACATTTCTTCAGAAAAGAATTCCAAGGTGGGAGTAGAACTGGCAAGTAGAACACTTGCCTAGGATGGGTGAGGCCCTGGGCTGGGTACCAGCGCTAGGAAAGAGAAAGACTTCCAACCCATATTAGCTTGAGAGGCACAAGAAACACTTTCTCTTTTATTTAGTTTTTCAGAGACTAACTTGGTACATTAGAATTTTCAAGGTCATTCTGCAGCAGCCCGGTATTTTCTAAGTGCTACACAGAATATTTGCTTTGCTCCTTTTGGGATGTATTATTTAAAACATCTGTCTGAAACGTTGTCTTCAGTATGACTCTAGAGATGTTTGTCTCTGATTGGTGCCAACATATTTTTAAACGAATAACTTTGACCAAAATATGAATTAGGTTTATTGTTGCATAAAACTAGACAAGTTGCTAAGATGACAGGGAAGACAATCAAAAAGCTCTAAGAACTTTAGAGCCTCCAAAGTGATACAGGCCATCGTCATTGTCTTTGGTTGCCCAGCAGAGCAGGATGGTAAGACCCAATTGCTGAATGTGCAACCCCACACACTTTGGTTGCAGGACATACAGCAATCGAGCTGGAGCTGAGCTGGCAGCTTCCTCCCTGCTGGCTGTCTTCATAGTACATGAAGGTGCTGTGCCTGTGGCTACTGGGAAAGAAAACTCCTCAACTGTTTTCCCTAGCTATGAACCCTGTGAACAATACCGACCTTCTAGGGAAGGTGTGTCCGCTGGTGCAATAGTTAAGGCCACTGGGGAAGTAACTAACCACTTTCTTTTTTTTAATGATTTATTTTTATTTTTATTCTGTGTGTCTGTGTAAGAGTGTCAGATCCCCTGAAACTAGAGTTGCAGATAATTGTGAGCTGTTCTGTGGGTGCTGGGACTTGAATCTGGGTCCTCTAGAAGAACATTCAGTGCTTTTAACTGATGAGCCATCTCTCCAGCCCTTACTAACCACTTTCTGATTGGGATTGTGGCTGCTCTTCTAGAGGACCTGGGTTCAGGTCCCAGTGCCTACATGCCAGTTCACAGCGATCTATAACTCCAGCTTCCAGAGTCCAGTGGCATCTTCTGGCCTCTAGGGATAGCTAGAGATGGTGTTTTAATCCCAAAACTTTAATAATTTGACATTTTGATGAAAATGTTAAAATTTTCCAGACTGTATTGCTTCTGGGTGTAATTCTCATAGTAAATTGAACATTCTTTGCTTACCCCTACAGCTAGAAGAGGGCATCAATCAGATCCCTGAAACTTTTTAATATTATTTGAAAACATTTTATTATCATCAAATATGTGACTTTTTTACTATTAGTTGGATATGTCATTTTCTTCTCCAAATATATGCTAGGCCACAACAATTATGATTTTTTTTCTTAAATTTCTTCTAGAATTAGATCCTGTTTTCAAGTACTTGATTTGGAGCAGCAGGAGAGAAGGACTGGCCATTCCTTTAAACTACACGTAGAGATTTCAGAGAGAATACAAATTGTATAAAATGTGTTTAGATCTCTTAGCATCTTTCTTTTTAGCATTACTAGTTTCAGTATTGGTGTTTTGCCTTCATACATGAATGTGCACCACATGTATGCCTGCTGCCCACAGAGGCCAGAAGAGGGCATTGGACTTCTGAAACTGAACTTAAGATAATTGTGAGATGTCTTGTAGTTGTTGGGAATGGAACCCAGGTCCTCTGGAAGAGCAGCCAATGCTTTGACCTCCGAGCCTCACCAGACCTTCACAGCATCTTTTCTAATGTACACTGTTAAGTTTTCTTAGTTAAGGTTTCTGTTTCTATGATGAAGTGCCATGACCAAAGGCAGCTTAAGAATGGAAGGCTTTATTTCTCTTACACTTCCGTATTATAGTTTGTCATTGAAGAAAGTTAGGGCAAGAGCTCAAAGGAGCGCATAGACCTGGAAGCAGAAGTAATGGAGGGATGCTGCTTATCGGCTTGCTCCTCCTGGCTTCTTCAGCCTGCTTTCTTATGGCACCCAGGACCTGCAGCCCAGGGATGGCAGCCCCCACAGTAAGCTGAACCCACCTGTATCAGTCATCAGTCAAGAAAATGCACCCAGACTTGCCCATCTGGTGGGAGCATTTTCTCAGTCAAGGATCTCACTTCTAAAATGACTCCAGCTTGTATCAAGTTTCATAAATCTAGGTAGCACATAATGACAGTATATGTTCAGGGAAATCATAGTTATAATGCTGATTTTTCACAAAGTGACATTCTCTGCAGCATGCAGGTCATGAGTGAAGACTTGACCCCTATGCCACACCCGCTGTGCTTCTGGCCAGTCCTGACCCTGCCCTCTCAAACCACTGTCATTTCTGATGCTACGTAACTTGGGCCTGATTTGGAGCCATGTACACATTAAACTATGCAATATAACTTTTTGATTTTTCCTTCTTTCCTTCAGTGTTGTGTTTGTGCAGTGTGTGTATGTTGTTATATGCAACTGTGGTTCATTCATTCTCTTTGCTGCTTGTTTATAGCTACCAATTCATACAACGTATTATTGGCACACATGCATTGATTGCATACTTGGCTTTCATAAGTAGTACAAACACATACATTTTTGTATGCCATGTAGTGAACATATGAATACATTTTTGCGGAGGCATTTATCTAGGAATTACTGAGCCAGGGAATGTATATATGTAAGCAGTTTTAGTAGAGACTGTGGAGTGGTTTTCCTAAGCATTTGTGCTAGTTTATATTTCAGCCAGCAGCATAGAAAAGTTGCTCACTCATTTGTCATCACTTGGTATTTTCTGCTTCTTCCTTTTTAACCACTCCCAGGACTGGACAGTTACACCACCAAATTGTTCTCAAAGTACTCCATAAAACAGAAAGAGGAAGAATAGTAACCAAATGCATCCTATGTCGCCAACATTGTTCTGATACTGTACTGGCTAGTTTTATGTCAACTTGACACAAGCTGGAGTCATCTGAGAGGAGGGAGCCCCAAATGAGAAAATGCCTCCCTAAGATGGGGCTGCAGGCAAGCCTATAGAGCATTTTCTTAATTAGTGATTATTATCAGAGGGCCCAGCAAATTGGAGGTGGTGCTACCCCTGGGCTGGTCCTGAGTTCTGCAAGAAAGCAGGCTGCATAAGCCATGAAGAACAAGCCGCTAAGTAGAAACCCCAGGACCTCTGCATTAGCTCCTGCCCCCAGGTTCCTGTCTTTTTGAGTTCCTGCCTTGACTGCCTTCAATGATGAACGATACGGAAATATAAGCAAAATAAATGCTTTCCTCTCTAAGTTGCTTTTGGTTACCGCATTTCATCGTGACAGCAGAAACTGTAAGACAGTACCAAAATTAGATGAGGACATAACAAATAAGGGAAATGGTAGACCAGTTTCCCTGATAAACATAGATACAAAAATTCCCAATAAAATGTTTGAAAATTTAATTTAAAAACATATTAGGCTCATACCCATGGCAAGATAGTTTCCTTCCAGGGATGCCAGATAGGTCTGCCATCTACAGATGTGTAATATAGTACATAAATAGACTCAAGGGCAGAGAGCACGCAGACATCTCAATCATTAAAGAAAAAAACCTCAACAAAGTTCAAGATCCTTTCATGATAAAAACCCTGAATAAACTTGGAATAGAAGGAACATACCTGAACCTAATAAAGGCTGTATATGACAGACTGACAGCCAACCTTATAGTAAGTCAGGGGAACTGGGCGTTTGTATTTCTCCTAAAATCTGCAAGGGAACAGGATGCCCATTCTTTCTACTCATTCCGTCTCTTTCTTCAGGTTTTAGCTAGAGTGATAAGAGGACGAAATAAAGGGAAGAAACCAAATTGCCTTGTTTGCAGATGACATTACCCTATAGTGAAAAGACACTAAAAGCTCCATCAGAGAACTAGTAGACCTGATAAATACTCAGCTAAACTGGCACACAGAGATCTGCAGCATTTTAGTAGCATCTATATATCCCAATAATGAGCCTGCCAGACAAACCCACATACCCTAGGAATAAACTTAACAATAAAAGAGGCAACAGACTCCTGCAGTGAGAACTTAGATACTGAAGAGGGTAAAGAAAGACCTTGCATACTCATGCGTAGGTAGAATTAACTTTGTGAAAATATTATCAGAAATGATCTATAGATTGAGTGCAGTGCCCCGTTAGAATTCTGATACTCTTCACAGGGGTAGAGAACAATCCTAAAATCGTATAGAATCACCAAAAGAAATCCCAGATGATCCTTAGCAGACAGAGCAGTGCCAGAGATATGCCAGTACCTAATCTTGAATTATATCACAGAAATGCAGTACAAAGCAACATAGCACTGGCTTAAACCTTAGAAATGTAGACCAGTGGGACAGAAAGGGGATCCAACATGTTAAAGGCTTGGGGAAGCTCACTGAGCTCTCTGCCAAACTAACGTGGATGCAAATTTCTTAATATGCTGCAAAGCAGTGTTTCGTGTGGCACAGTTTGAAAACAGACTTAGCTAGGCCACTATCATTTTATATATAGGTTCCAAGAACTGTCTCTTACAACTGAGGGTCATAGTGCTAGGTGTGGTGACACACACCTTTAATCCCAACACTCAGGCAGAGGCAGGCAAATCGCTCTTAGTTTGAGGCCAGCCAGAACTATGTAGAGAAGAAAAGAAAAGAAAAACAACAAACTCCACACAGTTATAATTGTAGCTAGATGTGTTTTAAAATCGATTATGAACTCCTTAAGTATTCAAATGCAAATGATGCAAAAATGATGAAAATGGTTTTCAGAAACAATTTGTTGAACTTCCTTTTCTTAAGCATTGAGATGACTGTACGAAAGATGGTAATTGCTGGAGGATTAATGGTGCTTAGGAGCAGCAAACCAGACAGTCAGTTACACAGAACAACTTGTTTTTAAGAAGCATGAAATGGCAACACGGGATTGCTTGTGAAGAATGAAGGGATTTAAGCGGGAAATTAAAATCCTAGTTCATGTACCCTTCAAATCCCAGCAAATGTCAGATTCCTCACTGAATCATCAGTCTGTGGTTATTAAACTGCTTAGAGAGAGATAATGAATATGTTCATTAGTATATGTTTTCCTTACTGATATTCCCAATGTTATAAATGAAATGGGAAAATGGGAGATGTAGACATTTTTAAATGATGAAAGTTATTTTTATTTTTTTCTCATTGTTAAAACTGTTAAAAAGGAAATAGAGTTTGATGTGACTTTTGTGCCTATAATTACATATTTCCTTTAGACAGACTGTCTAGTAATTGCCAAATTTAGGTCCTTAAAACAAAACCAGAACTCCCAGAAAGAAATAGCATTGCTATTTGAGGGCTTTATAAATATGCTGAAGAAGCAGTTAAACTTTTGAGTGCTTACAGAATTTTTTTGCTCATTTGACTTATTTTGCATGTTAACTTAGTCACAGGCACCTATGTGTAGAGAAAGAAGAAACACTTGGCTTTGTTCAGTGGATGTCTTTACCTGATCCCAACTCCTCCTGCCATGTCAGCAAGCAGCCCTCTAAATACCCACCAAGAAGCAAAGTAACTTTAGTGTGATGTAGTCGATGCTAGTCTTTACAGAGGCAGTACAAGGCTTTTCCTCACCGCACAGATTTGTGGTAGTCACGTGTTAATGATGTAAACATAGTTTTGGGTTTGTTGTTTTTTTGAAACAGGGTTTCTCTATGTAGCCCTGGCTGTCCTAGAACTTGCTCTGTAGACCAGGCTGACCTCAAACTCACAGAGGTCTGCATGCCTCTGCCTCCTAAACGCTGGAACTAAAGGTGTGTGCCACTACATCTGGCAAATGTATTGGTGTATTCATTTATCTATTTAACTTTCTGCTTTTGTTTTGAGAGTATCTGCTTATGTGTGCAGGCTGTCCAGGAACTTGCTCTGTAGCCTCAGCCTTGAAAGTGCTGGTGTTACAGTCATACACCACCATGCCAGAAGCTTCACTCATCCAACCGCTTTGTCTTGCTACTTTACAAAAGCTATCTGGGTGATTTGTGGGTTTTTATTGCTTTATTTTCTTTAGTTTTTAACTCATGGAGAGAAAGCTATATATTGGATCCCATTACAGAATTCTTTGCATGCCTTTTGATCATGGGTGAGTTTTTTTTAGCAGGTTCATACAGAATTTTGTGTGTGTGTATCTTCTTTCTGAGAAGAAGCCTAATGTTTCCATTTCAGAGGAAACATGTCTGACCTAAAAATGGTAACTAACCACCACGACTCTAGAAACTGAAAGCTGGTCAGATTACTCCAGATCACCAAGAGCTGTTTCAACTTCAGATGTTTCTTTGTGTGTTTATATATGTTTGAACACATGTCCTGCCTATAAGTGCTGGGAAGCCATGGCTACTGAGCAGGCAGAAATGCTGTTCGCATGGTTTCATTTCTGTTTGCAGAATCCCATGTTAGAAGGAGATCCACAACAGACAGTGATGATTTCAAATAACTTTAGATGGAACTTCGAAGAGCTGCCAGATGGTACGAGAAAAGTAAAACATGTCCATGTCATCGTGACTGGAGGTGAAGTGGGCAGTTCAAGCCTTACTGATCAGGAACTCCTCTTTAAGGAAGTGACGGTTGAGCAGATCCCTGAGTGAGCTGGGAAGATGTGAGGGTGTGGAAAGTGCAGAGTCTTGAGACATGCCAATGGACAGGAAAGTGTGTGTGTGGCTGTTATGGGATGAGCCGGGATGAGGTGCAGATGATGGGGATATCAGCACAGAATATCCATGCAGGACCTTGGATAGTAAGTGTGATGAGGAATTAGCCAAAGTGTTTAGAGTATCTTTTTTTGTTGTCGTTTGTTTTGTTCTGTTTTCTCAAGACAGGATTTCTCTGTGTTACAGCTCTGTCCTGGAACTCACTCTGAAGACCAGGCTGGCCTCGAACTCACAGAGATCCGCCTTCCTCTGCCTCCCGAATGTTGGGGTTAAGGGCATACGCCACCATTGACCTGAACGGTATCTTGCTCTAGTTTAAATTCTGAAAGATTCTGATTGCTTTAAGGAGAATAGATGTCTAAAAAGACAAAATTAGGGTCAGATTACTTGGTATTCTCAGATACAGATGATTGGGTCAACGTTGTGTATTGATGATGTGGTTGACTACTTTACAGACAATTTTTACATTTTAAAGTATTGCATATGGTTGAGTTTTTCCTGAATAGCTGGTTTGTTTCTATCTTAGGAATAGTGTGTTTTCTAATTAACTCTATTTTTGAGCAGAAAACACAGGTGTGTAGTATAGAATCACTTGCATTCTGTACACGCCCATCATCTTCTCTCCCGTGCTGGCTTTCCCGTGGCCCTGGTTGTGTAGGGTTTTCATCTCTTTGTAAGTTGCTGTAAAGCCCTTTTGGAACAATATGGTTTATAAATAAATATTTGTTAGGGGAATCCTGAAATGTTTTGCAGTCAGAAACTCCAGACATAAATGGGTTTTCTTTGTCTGTTTACTAAATAAATCTCTCTTGAGTTCCTCAAATAGCCAAATAGTAAAGAAGTACAAGCAGGTAGTAGACAGAGCTGGACCAGTGGTGAGTGGTGTATGCCTGTAACCTGACCACTTGATAGACAGACTGGAAGGCTGTGAGTTTGAGGCCAGCCTGGGCTGTACTCTCAGACCCTGCTTCAACAAGCAAACAAAAGTTAGACTATTTGAGAGATGAATTAGTTCATGTCAGTGAAGACAGTGTTACCTTGGCAAAAGGACAGACACTGGTAAAGTGTGAACAGGAAGCCACTGGAAAGGTGTGCTAGTTAGACCACGGTTGGGTAGGACACCAGAGGCTGCATGGGCTCCTACCTCTCTTAGTAAGTATGTCATGACCTTGGAAAGCAGTTTTCTGAACTATGCCTACTGTTTGTTTAACTGGAAAGATTGTATAGTTTACTTCTGGGAGAGATTTCTTTCCTGACATGCTTACTGGTCATTACTAAAAGCTAGTGACTTGTGTGACACATACAAGGGTCATCAATTGATTGAGTCATCAACTGCCATCATCCTGTACCTAGCATGTTTCACCAGAGCAAAGGATGGTGGCCCTGCTGAAGATGATGGGGAACTATTTCATCAGAGCAAAGGATGGTGGCCCTGCTGAAGATGATGGGAACTATTTGGAGCTAGCATTTCTCCCCACCAGTGCTGCTTGAGAGAGGAAGTACCTTGGACATCCACATTCTTGTTCTCTTTACCCCCCTCACCTACTCTCTTCAACCTTTCTATGCACAGACCATACTCCCAAATAATTACAGGCTACAAATTTTAGGACAGAGGTTCTGTCAATCACCAGGGAAAAATAGGAGATCCCTGTAAATTCTCAAGACTCAAATTACATTCGATACAAACAACCTTGGATTCTCTGTCTGGGGACATGAACTAGTCTTGGGGGTTATGAAGGAAGTGCTTGGCCAGAACTCTTGCCATGGAGACTGGGCGTCTGCCAAGACTTTACTTTGAAATCTCTGTCTTCTATTTCTAGTCTTAAGGCATCATAACATACCATTCTTTTGCTGCTAGTCTATTTTATTCTTTTATGAAGAAGTCACTTTTAAATAACAATTATATCCACTATAATTAAACAAATCTTTTGTTTGCATTATATTTGTTACTATATTGTATATACACCCTGCTTGCTTAAACTTGCCCATGTAACTCCTTCACAGGAACTTGCTTTAGAAGTCTGAAGTCTTTGAGTTCTAATGAGATTTGCCGAAGTTGTAGTATCCAAACATTTGACTAACTATAGCAATGGGACAAAAAGTGTCCATTCAGATCCTCCAGCAAGCTTTTAATTCTTAGACAATTCTAAATTCATCTGAAGTGCCAGAGAATTAAAGGAAGGGGTATTGGGGTTTACTCTTGAATGTAACAAGACCAGACATCTCACAGAGTTTACCTCGAGGTCCAGATATTAGAAAAGTACACTGCTTTGGGAAAGCTTAGATGATGAAGGATTAGTCTGAACCTAAATGGCTTTTTACCTGTTTTCTTCTTTGTGTTCCAGTGTCATTACTGTAGAAGATAATGGTTTATGTTTAAATATGTAGGTGACTTGTGCTCATACCTTCAGTTATTAATATACATTTTGGACTCAGGTTTAACTGTTATTTTAAGAACTAAGTTCGAGCTGCTGTATTGTATGGGAAATTATTTTTTAAGATAAAGCATGTTTTCTCTGCTGAGGGCTGAACCAAGGGATTTATAATACAAAGGCATATGTTTCACCACGGAACTATGTCTCTGGCCTAGTTTCTCGTTTTTAAACAATTATACACCCATAAGAAGTTGTCAGCAGGTCCCCAGTACACTTCTTCACTTGACTTTCCCCAGTGATGCTATAGTCCGATTATCAAGACCAGGGAACTGTTTAAAACCTCAGACAGAAAGCTCTCATTTTCCTCCTTCTCTTCAGTCTCTCAGAGTAGCCATGTGTTTCTTTCTCACACTTTATAATTCACACATATTTGTGAACACACTTAAGCACATGTTCATAGTTGAGATAGGGTCTCACTGTATGTAGCCCAAGCTGGCCTTGGATATAACCTTCCTACCTCTGGCTGCTGAGTGTTGGGATTATAGCCATCATGCCTAGTTTAGTCACTTTCTTTTCTTACAGAGCGACTGGAGTCATTTATGTTATATAATAATTAACATCTTAAATGCAACATTATTATTTGATGTTGGTAAATGTGGATTGGCTTCATTCTCTTCGATCTATTCCTGCTGCTTATTGAAATAGGTGTTTTTGTTGTTAGGTATTATAGAATCTCAAGATTTTCACTGTAAGTAATGTCATAGACATCATCCACATGTAGTGAGTAATTGTGACTATTTCAGTAAGCCTTCAGAAGTGATATTTCCATATACTGTCAAAAGTATGCCACTCATTTCAGAGAGAGTTGCTAAGCAATATGACAATAAACTTAACAGTTATGTGGAAAAATATCCACTGTGTAAGTTCAGTGTGGCAGGCATAGACTGCTCCTTATTTATGATATAAGCATTAGCATTCTGCATGTTTGCAGGAGTTTGCTAGCACTTGAAAGGAATGCACTCCTCCCCTCTGCGCTGGTGTGTGTAGGGCACGTTGTCAGAGAGTTTCTGATTAATGATTTGGGGGTGGGGAAAGTAAGATGAAGGCCAGGCTGACCACAAACTCGGCAATCCTCCTGCCTCAGTGCATTCAGGCACACACACTTTAGAAAATCTTCTCTGTGGGATGTGGTTAGACATGGCCTTTTCAGACACTCACTGACTGTACATCCCTCATGCTCCTGACTGAATTGCTCAATGGAAGTGATTTCTCTTCTCACCCTGGTGTTCACTCTTCTTCTTAACCTCCTGATATTTTTCTTGTTTCATTTTCATTGTGTGCACTGTATATTATTTTCCTTCATTCCTTCTGTGCCCTTGTGGTCTGAAGCCCACCCCGCATTCCAATATAAAATGGCCCTAGTCTTCAGATGTTTGGCAGAAAGATCTCTTTTCTTCCTTTCCCTGTTGTCCTGGGGCGCCCACCCTGCAGCTCTCTCTAGTCTAGCGAGAGGCCATAGGCTGCCTGGTGCCCTAGTTGTCCTGGGGGCAGGACACAGTCTGATCTCCACTAGATAGTTTCTGGGGTCCTCTTTCTATCCTCTCCAAGAAGTGGGCTCTGATAACACCATGCATCATACTGTTAATTTAATGAACACACCAGCTCTAGTGATGCCGTGCATGCTTTAGCACAGTGGCTGGTAGTCACGTTTGTATGACTATCTTTCCTATTACACTTACGATAGTATCAAATGTAGTGCTTATCATTAACCCCTCATTACAGAAGAGGAAGTTGAGGGGTGTCTATGACTGTGAAGAGACATCATGACCACGGCAACTCTGATTATGAAAGCACTTGATTGGGGTGGTGGCTTACAGTTCCAGAGGTTTAGTCTGTTATCTTTGTGGAGGGGAGCATGGTGGCATGCAGGCAGATGTGGTGCTGGGGAAATAGCTGAGAGTCCTGCATCTTGCAGGCAACAGGAAGTCAGCTGACTGTTACATTGAGGGAAATTTGAGTAAGAGACCTCAAAGCCCGCCCCCACAGTGACATACGTCCTCCAACAAGGCCACGCCTCCTAATAGTGCCACTCCCTTTGGGGGCCATTTTCTTTCAAGCCACCACAAGACCCAAGTTATAACTTCTTTAAATGGCTAATTCAAAATGCAGGTAGCTTCATTTTTTTGCAACTTGGTTGGATAGGAATTTAATAAGACATAAACAATTGGTAGACAATATTTGTGTCTATTATGGAATGTTTCCAGAACTGTGAGAGGTAAATGTCTGTTATTTATTTGTTTTGATTTTGAGAGAGAGAGAGAGAGAGAGAGAGAGAGAGAGAGAGAGAGAGAGAGATTCTCTGTGTAGCCCTGGCTGTCCAGGAATTTGTTCTGTAGACCAGGCTAGCCTAGAACTCAAAGATCCACCCGCCTCTGTCACCCAGTACTGGGATTAAAGGTGTGTACCATTATGCCTGGCAAAACCATTCTTAAGTATTATCTTATTAAAGTGAAATAATCAGATTGTTATGGTAAGGGGACAGAGACACGGCTACATGTTATCATCCTCAGCATCCTGAGGGGTTCCTCAGATCAAATTGGGATTCATGGCGTTGACGTAGAGAAGACTATCCAGTATGATGAAGCAAAGTTAGAGATTACATCAAAGTCTTTTTTTTTTATTATTTAATATAGACAAGAGCATGAAGGTTAGGAGAGAAAGAGGCGCCAGAAAGACATGTCCAAGCATGGGTTTAGCTTCCCAGGGGAGAGTGGAAGAGAGTAAGATACACGAAGCTGTAGGTGTGGCATCTCAGAGAAGAGCAGCAATCACCTGATTTAATATTAGTCATGTGTATCATTTTGATGGTTCAGGTTACATCTCAAAAAGTTGCTAAGAACCTGCATGGGACTGACTTAGGCCCTCTATATATGTTACAGTTGTGTAAGAGCCTGCATGGGACTGACTTAGGCCCTCTGTATATACGTTACAGTTGTGTAAGAGCCTGCATGGGACTTAGGCCCTCTGTATATACGTCACAGTTGCGTAGCCTGGTCTTGTGGGGCTCCTGTGGGAGCAGGGGCTGTTTCTGACTTTGTTGCCTGCTTTTGGGACCCTTTCCTCCTACCAGTTTGCCTCATACAGCCTTAATGGGGGGGGGCTAGTCTGACTGCAAGTTATGTACCATGGCTGGTCAATATCCATGGGAGGCCTGCCCTTTACTGAAAAGAAACAGAGGAGGAGTGAATGGATGGGGAGGTGGAAGGAGGACTGGGAGGGAAGGAGGGAGGGAAACTGTGGTTGGGTTGTACAAACAAACACATGAATAAATAAATACAACCTTTCTGATCCTTTTCTCACTTTCAGTGAGATTCCTTTGTTTGTTTGTTTGTTTTGCTTTGTTGTTTTTCGAGACAGGGTTTCTCTGTGACTTTGGAGGCTGTCCTGGAATTAGCTCTTGTAGATCAGGCTGGTCTCAAATTCACAGAAATTTGCCTACCTCTGCCTCCCAGGTGCTGGGATTAAAGATGTGCACCACCACTTCCTGGCTTTCAGTGAGATTTTAAGGTATCTCTGGCTATTATTGCATAAAATTATAATCTGATATAGTGATACCAAGGAGCCACCAGGCTTGCACAAGGACCTCCCAAATTGCACAGCTTACCTGTACTGGGGTTTCTAGTGGGAGTCCTAGAAAATTGTAGGTTTATAACGGGAGAAAGAAAGGCTTTGCTGTGCTGAGATTCTTGCTTCTCTACTGACTGAAGGGCTCCTTTCAGCTTCTTGTGTCCCCTGTCCCCTAATTTCCCTCTTTCTGTCTTGCCTCAAAATAAGTGAATAGTTTTATTAGGTAAGAAAATGGAGGACTTGAGTTTCTAAAACCTTTCTAATTTCAACCATTGTGAAGCACCGTAATTAAATATAAGATACTTAAAAATTATTCCTTAAAAAATGCTGACTTATCTTAAGTTGGAATGTTCATCAAGTCTTTAAATCATAGTCTCTTAATTACCCCAGATTCTTGCCAAGAGGTTTTACTTTTAATATTTTATGAAGTTTTTCAGATAATCTGTAAAATGCTTAGAAGATAACTTCCAACTTCCCTCATGTCTCTCTCCCTTTCTGTTCTTTGTTCTCTTTCTTCTTAATTATCACAAACCAGGCTTTACCTCCTCACTTAAGTTGAGGGCACTGGGCCAGGCACTGCTTCTGTTCTTACAAAGAAGAGACTGGGCCTTGAGTTTTTTCTGATGGCCTAGTGTGAGCTGTTTGTGCAAGGCATCAATGGAAACAATTACCCTAACAGGATGACACAGCCTATTAGGCTTAGAGTGTCTTGACTTCCTGTTTAGGTTATTCAGAGGTCGTCTTCCCGCTCTAGTTCACATGGTAGAGAGTGGTAGGACAATCCACCCATCTGCATTCATCTTCCCAAGAAAGTAAGCCTTCCCTTTCTGCTGTTGGCATTTTATAGTTATCAGCGCTTAGTGAGGCTATGGTGCCACAAGCTGCAGGCCAATAGCTGCTCCCTAACTCAGCAGCATCTTCAAGTACATTCGTCACAATGTTGCAGAGTTGTCACTTACCTCTCTGGAATCTGTTACTAAGCACTGGGCCAAACATAAGCCTTGCCTCCATGCTGTGAAGCCTGCCTAAGTGAATCAGACTTAGCAGTTTATCATCTGCCTTTTTACCCTTGTATTTAATTATGCTCAAGGGTATGGAAAGACATTTCTCTTTAAAACAGATTAAGCAGCAAGTGTTCTGACATGTTTTTTAAGCAAATCATTATACCTGACAAAAGATAATTACATATACAATCAGATCTGGAAGTAAATGGTTAACTAGGGTTAATAAATAAGTGCCTCTTAGATTTGAAAAAAGTATATACATGTTTTAAATTGCCTGAGTAAAGATAATGCAACCTATTATAGAAAGAAATGACTGAGGATCCATGTCCCTTAAATATAAAACAGTAGAATATCCTCTTTGTGCGTGTGCGTGTGTGTGCGCGTGTGCGTGCGTGCGTGTGTGTGCATGTGTGTGCGTGTGTGTGCGCGTGCGTGTGTGTGCGTGTGTGTGCGCGTGCGTGTGTGCATGTGTGCGCGCGTGTGTGCGTGTGTGCGCGCGCGTGCGTGTGCGTGCGTGCGCGCGTGCGTGTGTGTGTGCGTGCGCGCGTGTGTGCGCGTGCGTGTGTGTGCGTGTGTGCGCGTGCGTGTGTGTGCGTGTGCGTGCGTGCGTGTGTGCGCGCGCGCGCGTGTGTGTGCGCACGCGCGCCCTACCCCTGTGCTTCAGCACCAGCCATAACGCTCTGGTGTCAAACGGGGACGGTGACGTGCCTGCTTTGTTAACACCCCTCCCTGCCTTTGGCAGTTCAGCTCACTCTGCATTCCGTCTGAACTCCAGGGCAAATGGTAAAGTCTGGCACCCGCGGCTGAGCCCTTCTCTCTGAAGCGTAGCAATGGCTGTCTGAGCTTTGCCTTTCGCTGAGGCGCTCTCACAAGGATAAGAACTGAGGCTGTAGACATGCAGTTTGGTAGTTTTTACTCTGGGTGTGGGGGGTACATATCTAAAAGAAATGAAAACTTATATCGACAAAAAGTGTACATAAATGGATATTGATAGCTAAAATGTGAAAAGGGCCAAATATTCTTTAACTGATTATTAGATGAAGTGTTATATATGGAATATAATTCATCAACAACAAGCAGAAAGTACTAACAGATGCTACAGTATGGTGAACCTTGCGAATATACTAAGTGAAAAAAAAAGCTAATTACAAAAGACCACATCACATGATTGCCATTTGGCAGTGACTGCTGATAGCTCTAAGGGCTGGGCAGCAAACTCTAAAATGGATTGAGATGGTGTCAAACATTGTGAATATACTGAAAACCAGTGGTTTCGAGTGGATGAAGTGTACAGTACAGCTCAAAACCACCTTTAAAAAATTAATGATGTTGGTGTATGAATGATCTTTGGGAGCCCACTCCAAATAGAGGGATGCTCTCTCAGCCTGGACACATGGGGAAGGGCCTAGGTCCTGCCCTGGATGAAATGACAGACTTTGGAGATCCCCCAAGGAGGGCCTCACCCTCCCTGGGGAATGATGTGGGGATTGGGTTGGGGGCTGGGGGCCTGGTTGAAAGACAAGGGAGGAGGGGTGGGAGAGGGAGCTGGGATTGACATGTGAAGCATTCTTGTTTCTAATTTAAATAAAAACATATATTGAGGAAAAATGATGCAACTTTAATTGTATTAAAATTATAAAAGTGAAAACAAAAAAAATTGAAATAGCTTTTATAAATAGGAAGGTTGCATAAGGAAGGTAAGCTCTTTATGTGACAGCAGTATTTGTCCAAAATTAGAAAAGGCAAGCCTGAGTTAGTGGTGTTTTGAGAGTGAACAGGAGGGTGGTGAACTCCTAGTTCTGTGATATGCCCCGCATCCAATCTATGATATAATTATTTTCTGTGTATTATTTTGAAAAAATTAATTTTAATACATTAACATACATGCTTATTCATGTTTCTGTATGTTACTTTACCTACGAGAGCCACAAAACTTTGGCAAGTGTAAAAGCTTATAAATCTGATGTGTTTCCTGCTTTACTTGCCTCTTTCTTTGAAATTCTAAACCCAGCCAGTGACTGCCTAGCACTGTCATATAACATGGCTTAGCATTGTGTGATACTCTAAGGAAGACCTGCTGTGGGGGGACATGCTTTTAATCCCAGCACTCAAGAGGCGGAGGCAGTTGGATCACTGGGTTACATAGAGAGTTCCAGGACAGCCAGGGCTACATAGTGAGACCCTGTCTCAAAAGAAAGAGAAAGGGGTGGGAGAGGGAGGGAGGGAGGGAGGGAGGAAGGAAGGAAGGAAGGAAGGAAGGTAGGAAGGAAGGAAGGTAGGAAGGAAGGAAGGAAGGTAGTTGAAATATTAAAAATAAAAAAGGAAAGAAAAATAGAAAATACACTTCAAGAACATTTTACTTCCACAGTGAAGAGAATGAAAGGTGATACTTGGGAGAGTTAAAGGGTGATGGCAGCACTGGCACCCTCCACTCACCCTGAGCTCACCTGTAGTCCTCACAGACCGAGGGCAGAAGGCACTGGCTTACAGCAGGCTTGAAAAATGAACCTTTGAAGAAAGAAGGTCTTGAGGACAGCTTGAAGGCCTTTAACACTGGGAGGCAAGACAAAGAGGCTGGAGGAAAAAAAAAGTGTTTGAAACAGTGTCTGTAAGGGCTAAAGTTAGCCGGTAAGCCCCACTTGCCCAAGGACAGGTAACTTCCTGGAGTGCTGGGGGCTGGTGTTCTTGAAAGATAACAAGCCATGTGATTTCACTTCAGTAAAAAAGGTTAGTGGCCCCAGCTGCACAGGATGTTCTTGATCACATGTAGGTAGGAGATATGTAGACAGGAAGGACATCAGAATGTATGCTTGCCCCTGATTGGATGAAGGTGGAAAGTGCCATAGCCTTGTGGGTTTGGCCTTTATAGGCACCTGAGCAACATTTGTGGTCATTCTCTGGGAGTCCTGGGTATGGAACTGGCCAGTGTCCATTGCCTGGCCCGTATTTAATAAAGCTTGCTTCAGTTGAACAGCCATGGATTTGGTCTTTCTCCTTGAAGTGTTCAGGTTTAACAGGTCTTTTGTGGTCTGGGCTGACCTTGAACTCCTGCCTCTACTGTTCATATTTTGGGATTACAGGTTGCACCACCATGCCGGTTTTTCTGAGGTGATGAATCTAAGGCTTCAAGCTTGTTAAACAAGTACTCTATCGATTGAGCTACACACATAGTCCCTTGTGTGGAGTTTAACTAAGTTGATACTGGCTCTATCTAAAATTCTCTCCTCAGCTTCATCTAGAGTATTTTCACAGAGATGGGAAAGTCTAGCGCTTGAGAAGGCAGATGGCGCTCATTTGATGCCATTATCTAGAAAAGACAAGTATTCTGAGGAAGGGTCAATAAGACCTTTGAATTCCCAGGAGCCCATTACGGAGGATTTGTTTGAAGGGCAAGTGTTTCGGCCTCTGCGTTGTATGGGGCTTAAGAGTTTTGTTGTTGTTAAGTCTCTGAAGCGCACTAGGAACCTTACGTCAGCCCTGTTTCTTGAAGGCGAAGGAAAAATGATCTTCTGGTTTACTTTTGGAATTTGCTGAGTGACCCTCAAGTCCCAGGTGGATTTAGTGTTTGGAAAAGGGAACTTGGGGGACTAAGGTTGCCCCTGAGCCCCCCGGTCACTGTTCACAAAGCAAACCTGGTGTCCCCAGTTGCTTCTCTCTTGAGGTTGGCTTGGCTCTATTTATCTTCTGCCTTGGGTCACTGCCCCTGAGGTGCTTCAAAAGCAAAATCCCAAAGACCCAAAACAAAACTAAACCAGATTCAAGGAAAAATGACCCGGCACTGTGGATTCAGTTTTACAAAAGCAAAAAGGCACCCTTAAGAACTCAAAAGGATGGCTTTAAGTCTGCCTACATTTGCACAAAGTGATCTCCACAGGTTTGAGATCCCAAAAATCTAGATTGGGAACCAGTATATAGGATGGAAACTGTCAGCCAGCTGGTTGGATCGCATGACGGAATTCCTCAGTGGTTCTGAAGTGGTTCAACTGTCTAGAGCATATAAATGAGACCACCCATGAAACTATTTCATTTCTTGAGCTGACCTTTTCATTATCTGGACATACAACACGAACTAAGGAAGTAAAACTTAGAATTTATTCACAGATACTGGCATAAACCCACCTGATGTGTCAGCAGTTGTTCTGGAGGTTGACTGAGTCCTCACTGAAAGAGGGACACTAATTTCAGGTGATCCTTTTAGGCTGCGATGAGATGGAGCTGAGACACTGTTTGCTGCTTGCTTTTGTGTGGTCCATATTTTGATTATTTCCTCAAAAGACTTGGAGATTCATTTTACTTGACTATTGGAACAAACCCACTAAGAACCTAGTACCGATTCTCATTGTCACATGCCCTGCCTTATCCTTTAATCAGCATTCGTGAAGTGGCTTTGGGATAATGTGGTGATGTTTTTGTTCATGTTTCATCTATATCTTTGAACTCTGTGTATCCGTGTTAACTAGTAAATTCACCTGTTGAGACCATGTCTTTTTCTTTTTTTAACAAGACTAAAGCATGTTATGTGATTACTAGAAATGTTTATGTACTGCTATCCAAAGGAAGCAAAACTTGAAAAAGTGATGTTTTCTGTGGTGGGGGGTGTCTTACTATTAAAAATGCAGCATCTTGTGATACCTGGACAACTCAGAGAGGTGGGCCCCCAAGGCAGTGGCGGGTGTGGAGTGAAGTGAGTACTGGTGTTAAGTACTCCTCCTCCCTTGCCTCTCCATCCCATCCTGACAGTAGGGCAGTTACACCTTTCTAGGCATCCTCGGTGCACCAGGGGTTATGCTGTTCCAGTCAGAGCAGCCGGCGTGGAGACCTATGGGGCTCTGGAATAAAGCCCTGGTCTTGTTATCCTTTCATTTCAGTAGAGCTATACTTTAAAAGGACCAGGCCTGCTGGGGCAAGGCCCTTAATCCCAGAACTCAGGGGGCAGAGGTGGGTTGACTACTCCAGGCCAGACTGATCTACATAGCAGGTTTCAGGCCAGCCAAAGTACATGTTGAGATGATGTCTTAAAAAACAAAACAGAAAGGTAAAAAAGGACTTGGTTGTTGGGGATGACATCATTGGTAAACCCTTCAGAATATTACAACTGTTTTCTTGTGGAAGATCCTTTTCTCAATTATTATGCCTACTGGTCTGCTGAGACCATGAGAGAACACACCTTCTCTATCAGTGGCCCAGTGAAAGCCTGGGAGATGATGGAGGAAAGCTAGCTGCCAGCATTGTCGAGGTTTCTCGTTTTTGTTTTTTGTATGTAGTTAGTCCAGCAGCATTATGGGTTTGAAAAGTCCGTGTCCACCGCCATCATTCTTTAAGCGAGATACTGAAGTGGCGCTCCCATGGACAGCCATGTATTCAGGGACCAAGAGTGACAGGCAAGAGAGTAGCAGGCAATTGTGGTTGTCCACCCTTCTACATACTAAGCTGACAATAGCTTCCTCCTGTGTTATTAGAGTTCAAATACTAGGAGTTGTGTGGACAGTGCTTTTAAAAATAATTTCTTCATGTCAGCATCAAGATATAACTTGTTTCTTTGTTAATTTATCACCACTTAATAATGTACATTCCTTGAGAAAAGGGACAGTGTCTAGTTTCTATACTGTCTTCTGGTGCATAATATGGTATATAGCACATTGTAGGTGGGCCATAAACATTAGTTGAATGATTAAGTAAATTTTATCTAGATATGTAGCACTGGTGTTGAATTCCTTAAACTTTAACACACAGGTTTCCATAAATATCCATGAGTTACACATGAAACATATTTTAAAAGTATTTAACGTTGATGTGAAGTATATAGATTAGAATCTGGTAGGTACATTAAATTTTGTACTTCCTATAACCTCTAGTGATTTGCAGTGAGTATCTGCGTATGATGTCTGGTCATGTGTCAGATTGTAAGCATAGTATTTCTACTTAGGAAGGACTTCTCTGCTGGAGAAGGGCCACGCGCCTTCTCAGTTCTAGTTGGTTTAGTAGATAGGTTCTTTCTTCCCCACCTGGAGGTGGTGGTTTAGCCTAAAAGAAAAGAAGCTTCATTTACAGCCTTCCATCTCCTAAGGTCTCTTGCTAATGCCATTGAAGAAAGGGATGTTACAGCCAGTGTATAGTGGTTACTTTCTGCAGACTGTGAATGACCGCATTCACATGTAGAGTCGCAAATAGACCAGAGAGAGCAGCCTTCCCAGTGAGGTTGTTGCTGACAACTATGGAGAAGACTGTTAATGGAGTATAATATGTTAACAGATACATAAATGCTATTTTTTAAAGATTTATTTATGTATTATATATACAGCATTCTTTCTGCATGTATGCCTGCAAACCAGAAGAGGGCACCAGATCTCACTACAGATGTTTGTGAGCCACCATGAGGTTTCTGGGAATTGAACTCAGGACCTGTGGAAGAGCAGCCAGTGCTCTTAACCACTGAGCCATCTCTCTCTCTCTCTAGCCCATAAATGCTATTTTTAATTCTAGCATTAAAGCATGTTCACTGCAGAATATTATGACAATAAAGAAAAAAAGTTACTTGTAATCCCACCGTAAAAGTAACATCATTCTTCCATTTGTGGGGTTTTCTGTAATTAAGTAGCAGTGTACATCATAACCATCTTCCTAAGCCATTTAAATCCTATGTAAATGATTCTATTAAACATGTGATGGTCATTGTTAAGTTCTACCTTCCTGTTTTATCAGTTTATCTTTTTTTTTCCCCTGTGGTAATGCTAGGCATTGAATCTAGACCTCCTGTACACTAGGCACAAGTTTCTTGATATTGAGATTTAGACTGTTTTAATTTTTTCTGTAACCTAATAAAATGTTGGAAATTACTATCTTTGTGCATAACTTTTGTCCACCTTTATTATTTTTTCTAAAATTTCTTCACTTATAAGTATTATTACCAATTCCAAGAAGATCACAGTTTTATGGTTCTTAATTAAACGCATTACAGAATGATTGCATATCAATCACAGTATAATCATCTGAGTATATGAAATTAATATTCTTTGGGAAAAATATGTTACCAAGCAACACGAAAAAATTATGCACATGTTGTCTTTCCATTGTCAGGCAGTATCTTTTTTCTATTGTTTCATTAGAGTTTCTATAACAACAGTGTTTTAATTTCAGTGATGGTCTAGAACATTCTCTTGTCTGAAAATAAACAGAGTCACCATTAGTCATTAATATTTTCATTATTGTGAACTTTCTGTCTTTTACAAGAGTCTGTTGACACTTGTAAATTAATGGAGGAAAAAGAAGTGTCAAATAGTCCCTCACCTTCCCAAGAAAAAGTTGGTTTCTCCTAATCATTCTTTTGGTGGCTTTAATCACCTTAAAAGTTTTTATTCCTTTTAGAGTTGCTGGTCCCATAAAATGCGTCCTTCATGTGAAAGTAAAACCAAGAGAGCCCCTATTTATGAAGTATGTTTTTAAAAAGAATATAAAAACGGAGGAAATAGTGAGTGAAGCATCTAGCTTTCTGAAACAATTCAAACGGGGAAGGAACAGGAAGTTGACTTTAAATGGCTTAAGGGGATTAGGGCTTTAAAGGTGAGTAAGGAGCTAGATGCTTTGGGTTAGGCCTGGCATTGCTTTTAAAAGATTATAACAATATTTGACAGTGATTCTAAATGGAGATTATAAAGCAAATAGCCAGTTTTGAGACAGTGTGGAAAACAAAGGATGTCTTTTGTTGTTGTTTGTTTACACAAAATGGTTGGCTAAAGTTAACAGGCGAATCCTGAAGCCCGGGCTCATCATTATACTGAGCTCTGTCACTGAGGAGAATGCAGCAGAGGGTGTTTAATGCACTTCGTTGAGATTATCTGAGCTTTTGTTTTCAATTACTTTAGGAAAATCTGGCTGCAAATGGCTTCTGTGAAAGGTAAACATACTTCTGCTGTCTGATTCTGTGCACAGTTAGTGGCACGAGCCTTTCCACCTGCGTTGTGGGTAGTGTACAAAGTTAACAACTTTAAATAATAGTACAGGTGCTAATGTGATTGTGAGAGTGTTCCATACAATCATATGGAGATGTCGTTAGTCGATAGGACAACAGCCACTGATGATTTTTAGCAATTCCAAAATAAAAAATAATGAATATGATTTTGGTTTGAAGTATACTGGTTATGTTCTTAAAATGAATTTCCTTATTTTATCGTAGAAAGCAAACCATGTGGAGAGGAACGAGTAACATATTCCTGATTTATGTGTGAGTAGATATCCAAAGGCTGACATGTTTTCTTCCTCAGCTCCTTGACTTGTTTATGGTTTGGGACTGGTCCACTTACCTCGCTGACTATGGACAGCCAGCCTCCAAGTACCTCCGTGTGAACCCACACACAGCCCTTACTCTCTTGGAGAAGTGAGTATGGTCTCAAAATTGTTTTGGCTTTTATTTTAGGTAGCATTTACACAAGGTTCGATTCAGTGATAAAGAATAGAGATTTCTCTGAAAAGAGAAATGTCTAGTGGAGTTTTAAAAGTACAGCTAGATGTGATGGCATTGTGCCGGCCCTGAAGCAGGGGGATCGTGGGTTTGAGAGAGCTGAGATTTTAGTGAGTATAGGGTGTGAAATCTGGAGCAGAGATGGGAGGGAAGGAGAGAAATTCAGTCCGTTATGATGAACCAAAGATAAGTCTCTTTCTTGCCTTTCAGGGTTATTTTGGCTACATATGTGAGGAAGAACTTGTTTTTTCCTAATGTATCTTGAAAATCTCAGGCTCAGTTTGCTTTATGAATGTGTTACTTTATGAATGTGTTAATGGAAGCCTAGAATGTTTAGCACAGCCCTTGACTGCACTGTGCTTGTGCCTGAGTCCCTCCCCGCAAATGGAGAGAACAGGGTTTACGTGAAGACACAAGAATCGGAGCTACTTAAAAATAAAGTAGAACAGGGCCAAGAAATGGAATGTTCGCCTCAGCAGTATCTCAGGCTTGGATTCTGTGCAGGTGGAGAAACACGAGGTTTGAGAAAACGATGCTGTAAGGAGGGAGACAGTGGGGTTCGCTGCCCCAGCTGAACACAGTGCTCTTTTCCCTCATCGTGTGGCCGACTTTTCCTTCACTCGGTCATATCTGTTTAAAGTATAACTATTGAAGTGTGGTTTTATGTTA
Organism: Mesocricetus auratus; assembly: GCF_017639785.1. Taxonomy (NCBI): domain Eukaryota; kingdom Metazoa; phylum Chordata; class Mammalia; order Rodentia; family Cricetidae; genus Mesocricetus; species Mesocricetus auratus. The sequence goes on along the minus strand of NW_024429182.1, from coordinate 23,302,348 downwards.
CATTGTCCATTGCTTTCCCAAATTTCAAATATAGCTGTGGTTATTTGATTTGAAAGGATATAAGAAACTATTCACAAAATTTATAAATTGATTTTATAATGTCCTGAAATGCTGCTGAAGCAAAAAAAATTACATTTAAATTTTTCTCATGCCGTTTTCACTCTCACGTGGTCTTGCTGTGAATGTGTAGTAGAGCCCACACAGGGTCTTCTAATAAGTCTTTTGGTGTGATGTCAGAAAACAATGTGCATATCTTAGCTTTGTATGCTAGTGCAAGGTCATGACTTTCTCCCTGTCTCCAAGTGTTTTCTGTATTTGTACATTTGATGGCACCAATTTTCATTTCAAGCACACAGTTGGTATTGGATAAGTGAGAGCACTTGGAGGGAGGGAGGGAGGGAGGGAGGGAGGGAGGGAGGGAGGGAGGGAGGCAGGCAGGAAGGAAGGAAGGAAGGAAGGAAGGAAGGAAGGAAGGAAGGAAAGGAAGGAAGGAGCTTTTCCTTTTCAGCATTTATGTTTGTATATTGTAGGATGAAGGACACCAGCAAGAAGAATAATATATTCGCCCAGTTCCGGAAGAACGACCGAGACAGGCAGAAGCTGATAGAGACAGTCGTGAAGCAGCTTAGAGGCTTGGTGACTGGGATGTCCCAGCACATGTAGACACATCAGGTCCATGAGAGCTTCTCTGTGGCCAGCACTGGTCATGAGACAATTTGTTTACAGAAGTCAAAAACTACAGTAGAGCAAATACACTGCTGAGGGCTTAAACAAGTAGTGGTAACAAACATCATTTGTATGGATTTTTAAATAATTGAATACTATTTTATATATAAAATGTAAGATTAATTTTTTCAATGAAGAGGAAAAGTCAAAAGTGTAATATATAAATCCAATAAATTGTATATGAAAGTGATTGTAAATATTAGGAAAGCTCGTGTCTCTGCTTGTTAAGTATTCCTTCTTCCCTTGAAGCTGGAAAGAGCTCCTGTATGCCATTATAGTTTGGGACACAGCCACTGCTGAGAAGGAAATATTTGGCTGTCATTGTTGTACTTTTAGCTTTTATTTTCACTTCAACTTGACTCATGTGCCTCAAATTTTTCATTCTGCTGATTCTGAGGAGGAAATATAAAAATCTTGAAAGTTCCTGAAATCAAACACAGCTCACCAGGAATGTAAATTGTTTGTTATATTTGGATAGCTTAATCATTCTGAAAATGAAGAAAAGGGGTTGGATTTCCTAAAGATGTAATATTTCTTGTAGCTGACCCCTTGTTAAAGTTTTAGTTTGGTTTAAGTTAAAGAGAAGGCAGTCAAGGGGCTGTTTACATCAGGTGTGGCGGTCCTAGTGTGGATGTGTTCCTCCTACATAATGGAGTCACCACAGGTTCAGGTGAACGCGCTTCAGATAGTCATCTCAGTGCTGTGGACTGTGGAAACAATGCAGACCAACTGAACTCTGAAGCCTACAGCAAATGTACATCTTTCTCTGGATAAATCAGTGACACAAATGGCGATGTAAACCTGACCTTTGTTTTCTCTGCACTGTAATTATGCTGAAAATACCCTTTGCGTTTTCCGGATTTATGCCTGTAGACTCCTGACTCTGTAAAATAAGTATGATGAGCTCTGCTTACATCTGGATTTCGTGTTGAACATTAAAAAGGTTGGGAGTTGTTGAAGATGCTATTTCAGATATTCCAGAGCTTCTCGTTTTAAACGGCCACCTCCAGAAAAGGCCTATTTATTCCCTAATTATCAGAATGCGCATGACACAAAACAAAACATCTTTGTTCTCTTGACAAAACACTCAAAGTATTTAATATTTTAAAACTTTTAGAGGAAAATACGATAATTCTTCAGACACAATGCATTCTATACATTAGGTGTGGTAGCAGGGAACTCTGAAGATGCCCCTCACTCTCAGGGTACTTGGGAAGACTCCTGGGAAGATTCGGAGAGAGGAACCTCCACATCCCCACCCCCAGCACTCACCCCCCCTCCTCTGTACTCTTTCCAAAACACAAGGCACTCCCCTTTCCACCCCCATCCCTCCCACACCCAGATTGTATTGTTAGCCAGCGGGTAGGCCTAAAGGCATTGCTGCCCTGAATGGGGCAGAAAGCCCAAGATGCAAGCTGGTTGGGGGGCAGCGGCGGGGGGGGGGGGGAGGGCATCTCTCCGACTCCAGAGATGGGCAATGTAATGAAAAAAAAAAGCTAGAGAATTTGGTTTGGTCCTGAGACCAGAGCTGTGCCCAGGATAAGGGCTTCAGGAGGATTTTGGGTGCCCCTGTAAATTTTAGGAGCAGTGAAATGACCATCTCCTGAAGGTTCCCTGAAGTGGCTGATTGGAGAACTTGGAGCCGGTAGAGGGTCAGACAACTGGGCCCTAGCTGTGCTTTTGGAACGCTGGGATCACAACCCGTTTTCCCTGAAGGAGGCCAAGCAAAGGGAAGCAACTCTAGCCTTTTGGCCCTTGACGTGGTGAACAGAAGGGGTTTCGAGGCTCGAGGGTGGGGGACCAGAGAGGAAGCTAATGGCTCGGAGACGGGTGGGTCAAGAGCGTGGTCTTGCGCGCAGTGTCTACTTCATGTGGACTTCTCACGCGGCTGGGTTCTTGCCCTCACCAAGAGCAGGGAAGTTACAGGGCAAAACCTCAGGCCCCGCCCAAGGATGCACATTGGGACCCAGCCCCCGCCCGGATGCCACTCCCTATTTGGATATCGAGGTGAGCTTGCCACTGCCCACTGCTTCCAATCTTTAGTCTGAGTGGGAAACTTTAAATATGCATAGGCATGTCACGTTGCTTGACCCAGGGCCAGTCCAGAGGTAGGGAGGCAGTATCTATATAAATATGTCAAAGGTAGACGGAGAGGTGTTAAGGGAGTGAAGGAGAGAAGGTGGTCGTCGGGGGGTCTGCAGCCCCGGGAATCCCAACAGTGATGGTGAGTTGTTTCTCTCCGCCTCTCTCACAGCTTTATACCAGAAGCGCTGATCGACTAATCCGAGAGTGTAGGGGCATTCCGGAGGCAAACGGCCCACCACGAAGGGGCTGGCACTTCTTGACTGCAGTGGGGGAGATGTCCTGGGCCTCCAGCGTTGAGGGAGGAGCATTCTCTAAGCGCTCAGGGTCACTGACAGTCTTGTTTAAAGAGCAGAAGCCTTGCCTGAATTTATTAATCTCTGGGACTTTTCTAGACTGCATAGGTGAGTTCTGCATAGTTCTTGAGCCCTCGGCCCTCCCAGCCGTCCCCAACCCCCGCAGGCTTGCCATGTTTTCTTGGGGGTTGAGCTGTTTATCCATGCTGGGGGCTACGGGCACCGCTGTCCTGTGTGCCGGTCTGCTGCTTGGCCTGGCCCAGCACCTGTGGACCCTCCGCTGGACGCTAAGCCGGGATCGGGCCTCAGCCTTGCCCCTACCCAAGGGCTCCATGGGCTGGCCATTCTTCGGTGAAACGCTGCACTGGTTGGTTCAGGTGAGTAGTTCTATCGTTCAGCAATGCCCCTTCTGCATCTCCTGTCGGAAGCTCTTGGTTCTCGGTGCACTTCCTAAGAAGACCCTTGCCCAGGATTTCTGAAACCCTCACCATTGCTTAGCTACTCTGTTCCTTCTAAGAGACGCCATGTCACCGAAGTTCTAAGCGCACTTCTGATAAAACATGGGTGTAAACTAGGGGCCTAGGGAGGGACTTGAAGAACGAACGTAGTACCTACCCTGCAAGTACAGACTGAAAAGCGGAGCCGTATCTCAGCCATGCATGCACCCTTAGGCACCCATATTCCCAATCTAAGCCCCTATCTCATTTTACCAGTGGGCGTCTACATTCCCATAGAGGGCCTGAGAGGTCCGTTTGGAATCTCGTTTTGTAAGTAATGTGTGACAGCCTGGGACAGGAGAGTTGTTAGGAAGAGGCAGTTGGGATATCTGGGACAAATCTTCAGCCCTGCTGACCCAGCAGCCCTTCAAGCTCCGCCTTGCTTGCAGGGCTCTCGTTTCCACAGTTCCCGCCGCGAACGCTACGGGACAGTGTTTAAGACGCACCTTCTGGGCAGGCCAGTGATCCGTGTGAGCGGCGCGGAAAACGTGCGCACCATCTTGCTGGGCGAGCACCGCCTGGTGCGTAGCCAGTGGCCGCAGAGTGCGCACATTCTGCTAGGTTCACACACACTCCTCGGCGCGGTTGGCGAGCCCCATCGGCAACGGCGTAAGGTGAGGGGAAAACCAAAGAAACTTAAGATCGATCCACCCATGGTGCCTGGGTTTCCGCGGTAGCCTGGTGTCGGGTATACTCAGAACTTGACTAGGGTCCCTGCTAAAGGAACAGGTGCCCCGAGGCAAGTCTCCTTACATTTCCGGGTTTTGAGTAATAAAGCCAGGGCAGGGCTACAAATCCTTTATTCCAGATCTTCTGTGACAGGTGCTAGCAACTTTGGAGCTTCAGATTTAAGTGGGTTCAGGGAAGACTTTGTGGAGCGGCTAACATTTGGAGCCTAGATGGATAGGAGGGACTCCTTACATCAAAGTGGAGGGAACTAAGCCAGCAAGTTTAGGTCTGTGCGGCTCAGAAGAGGAAGAAGGGACTGGACTTTGCCTTCAGGCTGCGGAGTCGTGGAGCACAAGAGGCCAGCTTGCCCTGCGCTCGCTCATCTGCGCTCCCTGCAGGTCCTAGCGCGCGTGTTCAGCCGTCCGGCTCTGGAGCAATTCGTGCCACGGCTGCAGGGGGCGCTGCGGCGAGAGGTGCGCTCCTGGTGCGCAGCCCGAGGACCGGTAGCTGTCTACGGGGCGGCCAAAGCGCTCATCTTCCGCATGGCCGCGCGCATCCTCCTGGGTCTGCAGCTGGACGAAGCGCGATGCACCGAGCTGGCCCAGACCTTTGAGCAGCTAGTGGAGAACCTCTTCTCACTGCCCCTGGACGTGCCTTTCAGTGGCCTGCGCAAGGTAATGCTGCCCCAGACCTTAGCCCATGGCTCCAGAGGCTCTCCCAAACCAGACTGGGTACCCCGGACCGAGCGCATGTCTCGGAGTAGGGTGGTGTGGTGGCTGTATGTTTTCGGATTCCGTGTGACACGGGTAGGCATCGATGGGATGCTCCTGATTCACACTCTGGCGGCCGTGCAGTCTTCTTGAGTTTCGGTCTTAGTGGTAGGCAACCAGGCAGGGGTTTCGCGCTTTCTCTAAGTGGCGCCGAATCTTCAGCACCCTTTGGAAGGTTGGCACTGCAGAACGTTGCGGGAGCCGGACAGTGGCAGATGAAGGCCAGCGCTGGGTCTGGTCTAGGGAATGGGTGTACCTGGGCCTGATGGTTTCAGAGGATTTTTCTGAGTGATGGGCGGGGCCCGGGAACTGAAGGAAGCCTTCTCCCTCCCTCTGCCCTGGAGCAGTCAGTCGCTGGAATAAAAACAATAATCTGTGAAAGAATCTTGTTGTGTGCTGGTTACCTTGCATGCCTTTTCTAGCTTAGTCCCTGCGACCTACGAAGTGTTATTCTCATTCTATTGACAAGCAGGTCTCCTTGAAGTCATGTGACAAGCAAGAACACAGTCAAGATTTGAACAAGACACTTCTGGCTACAAAACTCAAGTGCTGGCTTTCAGGATGTTTTGACTGGGCTTGCTTCCTGGACTCTGGAGAGCCATCCCCGCCCCCTTTGCTCAAACCCCTGACGGAAGCTAGTGTTTAGAATATACAATAGTGTCCTCAATGGAGTTTCTTCTTAGCACTGATTCTCACTGCCTTACCTGAATACAGGGAAAGGGTAATAGCTAAGTGCACCTTGATGGCTCTGTGCCAGGCATGGGCGCTGGCCGCTGTGTGAGGGAACCTCTCAGTGCTTTGTGTGACATTAACTGCCTTGCCAGAGGAGGCTGGTGATGGTTATCAAGACAGAGTAATATTTATAGACAGTGAACAAATCTATGACCATTTCTTGAGCCATGCCTACCTAGTGCTATGTGTGTGTAGCTAAGCTGAGACTAACATCAGGATCTAGATGAATCTAGGTAGCCAAGTCTACCCCTTGATCCTTCCTACCCCATCTTCCCTCTCTCCCTATACATCAGGGCATCCGGGCCAGGGACCAGTTATATCAGCACTTGGATGAGGCGATTGCTCAGAAGCTTCATAAGGAGCAAGCAGCAGAGCCAGGTGATGCCCTGCACCTGATCATTAACAGCGCTAGGGAGCTGGGCCATGAGCTCTCTGTGCAAGAGTTGAAGGTAGGTGATAGACCACTCCTCCCTCCCCCACTTTCCTTCCCCAGAGATCCCTCCACACCTAATCCATTCCCAGTCAAGTCCTGTTTAACCCTGTTTGGAGGCGCAGACACACCTCAGGGTGAAAAAGAAGGGTCCTGGGTTCCAGTCGTGACTGCCAGCATCTGCCATGCTTCCGAGCAGCATCAAAACCCAAACCTGGCCTTATGGGTTCTGGGTACAGTTGTCTCTCCTCTTGGGCCCTTCGCACAAGGGTTCAAGGAACTTTGAGTCCTGGGGAGTAGAGTGCCTGAGACAATGCTGGCCTGTGAAGGGAAGTAGCATGGGCAGAAGTGGGCAGTTCCACTTTGGCAGAGCTAGGGAGTAGTAGCGAGACCCCATAGAAGGGAGTCAAGGTGGGCAGGGAGGATGTCTGGATCAGAGTCTCCATCCCAGCTTCATTTTGTCCAAGCAGTTGGTCTCCAGCCAGGTCAGATTTCACTCCACAAAGATTCCTGTGTACCTGTTCAATGCCAGATTCTGTGCTGGGATGCCGAGGGCGTGCTGCGTGGGTGGTATACACTCACCTTCCGGTCACTGAAAACAGCATGCAAACACATGAAGAAAGCACTGGAAGGGCATTTGGGCAGGTGGTAGGGGTCTGCAGAATGGCCTCAGCAGAGCAGGGCCGAAAAGTAAGCTTCCTGACTTTGGAGCAAGACTGGTGCTGGGCTGCAGGTGCCTTGTCTGAAGCATGCTGTGAATGCGTGTGTGTGTGTGTGTGTGTGTGTGTGTGTGTGTGTAGAAGGACAGGGAGAGTGGGGGGAGGGAGAGAGAGACTCTCACTACTGGAACTACTAACTCTAGGGTCTTAGAGCACTTCCCAGAGTCTCAATTTCCAACTTCATAAAGTAAGAGCAGTAATTGCTCCCCACGGGGTGAAGGTGAGAATCTAACGAGTAATTGCATTTAAAGCACTAAAATAATGTACAGAATAATATCTCTGTATGGTCTCTGAAAGCTCGTTCAAAGCGGGTGTGTGCAGATGCTGGGCTGCCTATTGTTCAACACGACTTTCCTAAGTGAGTTTTGACCAATTTCAGAGCAAGTGAGCATAGCCGCCAGGGCAGGACATTGCACAGAGATAAGTTTGGACGCTTTTCACGGCACGTTCAGAACCGCCGGGCTGTCTTGCAGGAGTCAGCTGTGGAGCTCCTCTTCACGGCCTTCTTCACTACAGCCAGCGCCAGCACGTCGCTCATTCTGCTGCTTCTGCAGCACCCGGCGGCCGTCGCCAAGATCCAGCAGGAGCTGTCAGCGCAGGGGCTGGGGCACGCGTGCGGCTGCGCACCCCTGGCCACAGGGCCCCGACCCGACTGCAGCTGTGAGCCGGACCTTAGCCTGGCGGCCCTGGGCCGACTGCGCTACGTCGATTGCGTAGTCAAGGAGGTGCTTCGCCTCCTACCACCTGTGTCCGGGGGCTACCGCACTGTGCTGCGAACCTTTGAGCTGGACGTAAGTGCGCCGCTCTGTGGGGCCTCTGGATGCTTGCAGCGGCGCTGGGGTGGGAAGAGGGCAGGCAGATCAGCACAGAGATCTCTTTCCCTTGCCAGGGTCTCAGCTTTCCCTCCTGTAAAATGGGCTGGATCCGGACTCTGCTTCCTCCAACCCCATCAGAGGGATGCAGAGCTTGGTGCCTGAAGAGCTGTCGTAGTTAGAAATTTTATATGTAGTATATATAAGTAGAAATGCTTTTATAAAGTATATAAGTATATACTTCAGCTTTTGTCAGGGATCCTGCTAGGTTTTAGAACGCAGACATTTTTCTCTGAACCGTACTCCTCGCAAAGTGTGTGTCTAAAACGGGAAGGCGGCACACGGCTTCTTCAGTTCTTCATTAGACTAAAGAACGGTCATTGTCACCTGTCCAGGGCTGGCGCTTAGGCCATGTGCCTGGGAAATGCAACAGCCTTAATACAAAGAACAAAATCTTAATGGTTTCATCAGGCTGCCCTTGACTGGACAGCTAGGCCTGACTGTATCGAAATAATGTGGACAGTTTCCCTTTACTGGGGGGTCTCCGTTTATCCTCTGGGAGGATGCTGGTTTGGTTCTTTTTTTTTTTTTTAGGAGGCTGGGGGTGTTTGATGAATTGGGGAATTCACACTGCAGAACTTGAGGGTCTCTGCCTGAATGGCTTTGCTGCATTGGGGGGGGGGGGGTTGAAGAAGGGACTCCGTGCAGAGAGGGAGGGACCAAGACTATGGAATGAAGCCAGGAGATTTCTAGTGTTGGGTGAGACCAGTCAAAGGGTTGGAATGTGGAGAGTGTGCCACAGAGGGGGAGCTGCCAGTCAAAGGCTTGGTACTCAGGTGACTTGGGTGCCTGAATTTAATGCTGCAGTGCTGGCATGCCCAGTAAACTGCCAGAGCAGCAGAGGACTGGCAGTTTCCAGGGCTGTAGGTAGAGCACGGGGAAGGTCGTCGTTGTAGTCCTCCTCCCCCTTCTCCTCCTCCTCCCCCTCCTCCCCCTCCTCCCCCTCCTCCTCCTCCTTCTTCCTCCCTCCCCCCACCCCCACTGTATAGACGGGACACTGAGGACTAGGGAGGAAAGCACATTCCTTGGATGATTTTGATGTGTTCTTTCCCCCAGTGAGAACCCGAATAGTAATGACCCTTCACAGGCTTCAGAAAACCGCGGTCATTGGAGGGGCGGGTGGCATTGTAGTCAGGGATTGGAAGACCCATGAAAAAGCTGAGAGGCTGGGAATGTAGGACAGCGCAGGCACACTTTTCCTAGTATGAATGAGGTCCTGAGCTTGCGGGGAGCAGAAAGAGGGCGGGACGATTGGGAGGTGGGAGTGTGCGTGTTCTCAAGTGTAACACAAGGTCGTGTTATTGTGTGGAGGTGAGCGGGCGGGCGGGCGGGGAAGTCTTCAGTTAAATGCAAACAAGTTTTATAATTGAACCGTCCCAGAGGAGCGCCGGCTTCCCTGCTTCAGCTACAGTCTTACAATATAAGTCTCCTGTGTCAAAAGAAAACAGGAGAAAGACAACAAACCCGTAACATTCAATTTCATGGGCACTAATGTATGCCAAGCTCCGTTTGAAATTCTCTCAACAACGTGGATATTTTTTATTTTTACTTTCTCAACTAAAAGGGTGGGGTGGGAGGAGCGCCAGCATTTCAAGATCTTACAGCTCATTAGTGAAGATCTTTTAGCTTCTGGCTTAGTTAATCACAAGCCCCTGGAGGTTTATTTGGCGCTTCTGGGTGCGGGGGATGGGTGGGGAATTGGCTCTGGCCATTTCCCGGTGCTTAGCGATCAAGATGGCCCCCTCACTTCTCAGGGCTACCAGATCCCCAAAGGCTGGAGCGTGATGTATAGCATCCGAGACACACACGAGACAGCTGCTGTGTACCGTAGCCCGCCCGAGGGCTTCGATCCCGAGCGCTTTGGCGTGGAGAGTGAGGACGCGCGGGGCTCCTGCTTCCATTACATCCCATTCGGCGGCGGCGCGCGCAGCTGCCTGGGCCAGAAGCTAGCACGGGTGATGCTGAAACTGCTCGCCGTGGAACTGGTGCGCACAGCGCGCTGGGAACTGGCTACACCTGCCTTCCCGGTCATGCAGACGGTGCCCATCCTGCACCCAGTGGACGGGCTGCGACTCTTTTTTCATCCTCTGGAGACTTTGGGTGCGGGGGATGGGTTACACCTCTGACTCGCTGCTCCTTCTAGCCTTGGCTTGCCCAGTGGCTGCTGCGCGCCTCTGTGCGGTCCATCTTTAGCGCCCTAGGCCCTCATCTCACGCACATTCACGGAGTCGTGGGTTTAACAGATGCTCACGGGACGATTCTGTGCTAGACTGGAAGGACTAGTAGACTAAACCACAGGCCCCACATTGGAGATTCGCTGAGTGAGGGAGGCGCGCTCCACACCACACCGCAGGCACTTGGCAAGATCTGAAGGAGTCAGCGGTGGAAAGAATCTATCTCCACTAGATGAAACCTGGCTTCACCTTCAAGTCCCGCAGGGAACTTGGATATGGGGTCCTGGCTGTGTGGCGGTGGTGATTGGGTGTACTATCAAACCAGAGGAGGATTTGTAACTTTTTTTTTTTTTAAGTTAGCGGATACCGGGATGAGTCTGCGACGCTGGCCAAAAGGCACAGCAGAGGGCTCTCAGCAACTCTCAGGCTTATTGAGCCTTGGAAGAAATTAAGTACCCAGGTACAGCGGGTGCTGCTTCCAAGGCTCCAACTGGCTCAACATCAGCAGATTCTGCTAGAGACTTTTTTTCTCAATATATGTTTTTATTTAAATTAGAAGCGTGAATGTTTCACATGTCAGTCCCAGCTCCCTCTCCCACCCTTCCTCCCTTGTCCCTCCACCAGTCCCCCAGCCCCCCACCCAATCCCCACATCATTCCCCAGGGAGGGTGAGACCCTCCTTGGGGGGGGATCTCTAAAGTCTGTCATCTCATCCTGGGCAGAACCTAGGCCCTTCCCCATGTGTCCAGGTTGTCCCTCTATTTGGAATGGGCTCCCAAAGCTCTGCTAGAGACTTTTGAAAAGAGAAATCCCTACTTCAGTAATTCATTAATACCCTCATTTATGCAGAAGAGAGTATGTTCTCTGGAGATGTCTCTTAAGTCTGGTCCATTCGAGGTTGAGACAAAATTTCTACAAGGGATACACAAGAGATTTGCGATATCTGTGCCAAAACAGGAAGGCCAAGAAATAACATTTCCTGCCAGGGTTGAGTAAGGAGGCTGGGGCTCAGTTGACCAGCTGCCCCCTGGTGTTACAGCTAAGGGTGGAGAGGGGTGGAATACAGAGACACACCTGAAGAACCCACTGTAGCCTGTGCCCAGAGGGTCTGAAAGCATGGAGCCCATGCTTCCCTCTGGACCGCGGATCTGGATGCCGGGTTTTGGATTGTCTCTGCAACACCAGCTTGCAGAATTGCTCTCCTGGCTGCCTCACTATTGTCACGGGGAAACTGAGGATTAAAGAACTGAGTGACTCTCCTGAGGAGCCGCTGCGGTCCATCACTCAGTGCTCCCTCCCCATGCCAGTGCCATCTGTGGGACCCAGGCCTTTTGCTTTTACTGTACACATCCCTAGGCTGTCTTAAGGACTGTCTGGCCTTCCCAATCCCGAGATTCCCACCACTGTTTAAATCAAAGTCATGATCATCCTGCCATCATTCCCCAAAGCCCACTTCAACCTGCCACCCACATTCCCACACTCCTGGGTAAGGAGACATAACTGGTGAGTCCAGGAAGCTGTAACCTGGTCTGGGCTGACCCTGTTGTGAATCAGGAGGAAACTGGTGGCCTCCTGACCGTATGCTTAAAGTGAATCCTGGGGCCTGAAGGCAAGGGGGACATCAGTAGGTACTTGGAGGTGAGCAGCTGCTGGGATTCACACCACCATAACCCTGACACAGGACAGTTAATCACCCATAGCTGGTCAGAGGAAAGACCAGGTCCTGAGCTCTGCAGGCACCAGGGGGAGCAAAGGTGTTATGGTGCAGGCCTACCATGGGAATCTGAGAAATCTGGATCTGGATGAGGAGGCCAAAAGACCCTGCTTCGATGCTGCCTCTGGTCTGGGGAGAAAAGAAATAGTGGGGATGCCTTTCGGAAACCAGGACAAACTGGTTCAAAGAGACTTGTGTACTTGCTGTGGGGTCTGGACCAGCTCTAAGCACGTGGAAGTGACTCCAATTTTTCTCTCATTTCCCATTGTTGCATCATATTATTGAGGAACATGTAGGCTCCCGATTTAGCAACTGCAAGTTCTTAGGGAAAGAGCAGATGTAGTTCTTGTCCCTTGGACTTCTAATGTTCACAGAAAGAGGCAGACAATGAATAAACCAGCAAAACAAAAGCAAAACAAACAAAACCCCAACAATGCCCAGTGGTGAAAAGCATAGAGAAACTAACAACAACAACAAAACCCAAACCCCAAACAAAAACAAAGCAGGCCTTTAACACAGAGTCCATTTAAATTCGGGCTGTTGGGCAAGGGAACCCGTCTGAGGCAGCATTGGCAGGGATCAGTCCACTTTGGCTTCGGTCCTCAGCCAGCATTGGGAACAGCAGCAGGTATGGACGCCTGAGACCAGAGAGCTAAGGGGGGGGGGGGCTGAAGGGAAAGCTCAGGAGCTTGAGCTGGTCATCTGATTTCTGCCACCTTTTACTCCAGCAGACACAAAAGAGCAGAAACAACCCAACCGACACAAAACTGACCCCACGGCTCTCAACCCTTAGCAATAAGAAAACTGTTTGGCAAACATTTTGTTTCTCAGCCAGCCAACCTCCCCTTCCCCACCCTCTACCACCCAATAAAGTTTGGTGAAGTTTCTAGATCAACGTTTTTAAAGGATATTGCATTCTACAATTTAATGTTTTCCTTCCAGGCGCCCCGCGGATCTTAATGAACAGTTAGATTTTTTAAATTTATTTTTTAAGTACTCTCTTTTTCCCTGTGGCCATTTACAGCGCGCTAGCCGGACTCATCTTGTGACCCAGCGGGCATGTGTGCGCTGCTGAACTTGGTAGGGTGGCCCGGCAGAGTTCACTGGGATGTCACGGTCCGGCCTGCAGGGGTCACAGGCGGGTCAGGCTAAAGGATTGGGAATGGGCCCCAGGTCACGCCCCCGCTGGCCGATTTCGCACACCGGCCGGAGGCGCTCTCCATTTGAAAGGGGCGGGCCGAGATTTCTGAGAATTACCTCCAGCACAGTCCGTCCGCGTTCCTGCCGGTGCAGGAGCTGCTTTGCAGTCCTTACAGTAACCAAAACCAAATCATTATAAGACATGACAGAGGCAGCGCCCGCCTCCCCAGAGCCTCTGAATCCCGTGGGCATCCCGGTTTAGAGAGTCCGTAGGTTTGTGAGGGTCCTCACGACCTTTGCACGTATTTTGTGACTCCTTCCCTCCGGGGCTGGGGTGGAGGGAAGGCGGGTGTCGTTTGGGGATCATATATTGATGAGCTTTTCAGAAAGCAAGTTTTTCATCTTCAAGAGACTCTTCCCAAGGGGTGCGGGTGTGCTTTTGCTAGAGCCCATGTTCCGTTCTAAACAAACACACGTCATTCTGTTTGTTTTCCGCGCCGCTGGTGAGTTCAGTGCCCAAACCAAGATAGTGTATGGCACTGGCTGAAGCGATGTGACTGGAGGTCATGGGAAGCCCAGTGTGTGTGTGTGTGTGTGTGTGTGTGTGTGTGTGTGTGTATGTGTGTGTGTACCACGCAGTTCCCCTGATCTCCATATTGGCTGCAGGGGCTGCAGACTGAAGTTGGACACAATCTCTAGAATTCGCTTCCCAGTACAGATTCCCACAACGTTCCCAGAGGCTGGCTGGGGGCAGGAGCATAGGGCCAAACAACCCTCTTTCTTACAAGGGTCTGTGGCTTTGCATTGGGTGGGACCTGGGAGACTGGAGGAAAGTTCTAGAACCTTGAAGCCCTACCATTCTATTAATGCAGCCTACCGAGCCGTTTGGAAGTAGAGGCTCCCTTTGAGACCTCGCAACTGCCTTGAGGTGTAGACAAAGTGGAAACACTTCAAGGAAGGGACACAGACAGGAGGAAACCTGGTAGCTCGCCCAGAGTCAGGCAATCCGAGGTGGAACGGGACTCTTGGGTTTCCTCTTTCTAAAGTCTTCCTCCCCATATTTACCTGGGGACCCTCTTCCTGACTGCCTGGCTGGGGTTGCAAGCCCCAGGGTCATAGGAATTAGGCTAGTTTGGCAGCATTACCACAGCTGGGCGTTGACTTTGGAGCCACTGGTGTCTTCAATACACCACTGGGCTTCAGAGCAGGGGAATCGGGCTTGTGCAAGGCTGCACCTAGGGTCCCAGAGACCTGAAGGCTTACTTGCATTGAATCCTAAAGCAGGACTTTCCAAGACTTCATGCGCGAACTCATACTTGACCTCCGAGACTCTCTGGCTTGGACCCTAACCCTTAGATCTTCTTGGGATCCTCACAGATAAAGAAACGATTGGGATTTCATGTATCTAACCTGTGGGTCGAGTCCACTGAATGGCGATTCCTGAAGGCGCTTTCCAAGCCTGTGGGGCGCCTGTGAATGGAAAGCCAGGAAGGTGGCTTTGGGCTGTGGCAGCTCAATAGGACCCGGCGGGAGGGACAACCGAGAGACACCTAGGAAGCCCAGGACTCTGAATTCCCGCTTCCGGGAACCCCAATCCACAATCCCCCGCGCGCCCCCAACCGCTCCCTGCTGACTCGGAGCTCCGCACACCCGGGATAGGGGAGGTAGTGTTGCTAGCCGCGCACCCCAGGAGGCGCGCTCCGAGGGAAGCCGCCAGTGCGCCGCCTCTGCCTGGGCGCGGAACAAACGGTTAAAGATTTTGGGCAGCGCCTCGCGGGGGGAGGAGCTAGGGGCCCGATCCGCAATTAAAGATGAACTTTGGGTGAACTAATTTGTCTGACCAAGGTAACGTGGGCAGTAACCTGGGCGGCCTATAAAGAGGGCGCGCGGCGGGGTTCGGAGCGAGGGCGGCGGCGGCAGGTGGCGCGGAGGCTGCTGCATGCCATGGGGCTCCCGGCGCTGCTGGCCAGTGCTCTCTGCACCTTCGTGCTGCCGCTGCTGCTCTTCCTGGCAGCCACCAAGCTCTGGTACCTGTACTGTGTGAGCAGCCGCGACCGCAGCTGCGCCCTCCCTTTGCCCCCAGGGACCATGGGCTTCCCATTCTTTGGGGAAACATTGCAGATGGTGCTGCAGGTAAGGGAGCTCGGGAAGGGACCTGACTCTTCCCGGGAGTCCGCCTCAGCTCAGGGCCTGGGCTGAAGCTGGGCTAAGTGTCCTCGCGAGGGAGGCGACTACAGCTAGAAGAGGGGCTAGACGGAGGCCAGATGCTCCCCGGCGCCCCCTCACGCGGGTTGCGGGTCTCTCTTCTCCACCTCCCTCTCAGCGGAGGAAGTTTCTGCAGATGAAGCGCAGGAAATACGGCTTCATCTACAAGACGCATCTGTTTGGGCGGCCCACGGTGCGGGTGATGGGCGCGGATAATGTGCGGCGCATCCTGCTGGGTGAGCACCGGCTGGTGGCAGTGCAGTGGCCTGCGTCGGTGCGCACCATCCTGGGCGCCGGCTGCCTCTCCAACTTGCACGATTCCTCTCACAAGCAGCGAAAGAAGGTAAGGGCGAGGTGGCAACGCCTTGGCTAGCAGGGAGACCTCATTCTTTGGCTTGACTCAGACAAATAGATGCTCGGGGTGGGAACCAGGACCCTCCCTGTGACCCACTTTAGCTTTCTCCACCGGCACGTGTGTAGGACTGGAGGCTCTGGGTGTGCCTGGAAGGGTACTCGGGAAGGTAGGGTGAGGTTGGAGGGGGAACAGAGGTTTGTAAACCTTTCTTCTCCCGGGGGGTCAGGTGATTATGCAGGCCTTCAACCGTGATGCACTCCAGTGCTATGTGCCGGTGATCGCCGAGGAAGTGGGCAGTTGTCTGAAGCAATGGCTAAGCTGCGGCGAGCGGGGCCTCCTGGTGTACCCTGAGGTGAAACGCCTCATGTTCCGCATCGCCATGCGCATCCTGCTGGGCTGCGAGCCCGATTCGGCGGGCGGCGGGGAGGACGAGCAGCAGCTAGTGGAGGCCTTCGAGGAGATGACCCGCAATCTCTTCTCTCTCCCCATCGACGTGCCCTTCAGCGGGCTCTACCGGGTAAGGGTGGTTTGCGGAGTTGGAGCCAGGGGCGCACAAGCCTGGCATCCGCTCACCGCCATTGCTGTCTCGGCGCTCAGGGCGTGAAGGCGAGGAACCTCATTCACGCGCGCATCGAGGAGAATATTCGCGCCAAGATCCACCGGCTTCGGGTCGAAGAGCCGCAAGGGGATTGCAAGGACGCACTGCAGCTCCTGATTGAGCATTCATTGGAGAGGGGAGAGCGGCTGGATATGCAGGTGAGTTGCAATTTCAAAAGGTGGCAGGAGTGGGGGGGGTGTCTCTGGCCTTCCAGAACACTTCCGGGGGGGGTCTCGAAAGCGCTGTCAAGGGCCCAGCTTCTCGGATGGACACCCTACCCAGATTCCACTACTGGATCCTGAAGGTTGACGATAGATCTGGGGAGCTGTGGGAGAGAGTGGCCGGCCGTGCAGCTGGGATGGTGGGTAGGTTCAAAGGGACGGTCTCAGTTGCAAAGGTTAAAAGAACGTTGGAAGGTGTTGATAAAACCAAGGCTTTAACTCGGGAGGCCAGGGAAGAGTAGAATTAAGGGAGCTTTGCATTTTCTTTGCGTTTTTTGACTTCCTATGAGCAAAACGTTTATCCCCGTGATCTTCCCTGCAAAATTCTCAGTTCGGTTCTTTGTAACGGCGTTGTAAAGTTGCACGCAGATCCGAATAAAATCCCGGTTTCATTCTTAGGCACTAAAGGAATCTTCAACAGAGCTCCTCTTCGGTGGCCATGAAACCACAGCCAGTGCTGCCACATCGCTCATCGCTTACCTAGGACTCTACCCACACGTTCTCCAGAAAGTCCGAGAGGAGTTAAAGAGTAAGGTAGGAGGATTTTACCTAGGACAGTCCCCTTCCGCCCCCTGCCCCCCACTTCCCAGTGAGTAAGTTTGCTTCCTACTTCACTATGGAAATGAAGGACCCAGGGCTAGGTGGGCCTGTGGGGGAGAGAATCGCCTCGAGAACTTAAAACGAGGCAGCGCTTTGTGCTAAGATCTCCCTTGGGTAGAGTTTGACCTTGTGTTGCTGTTCCTCCCCCACCTTTCCGGGAACTGCAGAGATTACTAGGTTCTCCTTTCACGGATTTTGCCCATTCAAAGAAACGAATAGTGTGGCAGTGCCATAGCTTATCAGGGTGGGCAGTGTTGGTGGAGGGGGGGCAAGGTATGACCTTTATACCCGGTGAGCAACATTCCCTGGCTGAAAACAGATGATGGGTTTGGAAGTGACTGGCCATTAGCTGCTATTTCCCTCTTAACCTCTCCCATCCAGAAGCCTTTGGGGTTAGGTAACAGATAGTTCTGTTGACAACAGCTGGGCTGGTTTTATTGGAATGCCCAAGCATCATTCCCCTGTTTCTGTTTTGATAGGGCTTGCTTTGCAAGAGCAATCAAGGCAGCAAGTTAGACATGGAAACGCTGGAGCAGCTTAAATACACTGGGTGTGTTATCAAGGAGACCCTTCGATTGAATCCCCCAGTTCCAGGAGGGTTTCGGGTTGCTCTGAAGACTTTTGAGTTGAATGTGAGTTCTCCTCCCATCCCATCCCATCCCCCCACCCTGCCTGTGCTGCTGAGGTTCTGAGCCTCAGCTTCCCTGAGCAGTGGCTCATATGCTCCTGCTCATATGTACATTTCAGTAATGCAACTCAACCCTGCCCCTCGCCCTCCTCTCTGAACCCAACCACATCGATGATGCCTTTTGTTGTTGCGAGCTCAAGTCCAGCTTGTTGGTTCTTAGGATTTCATAATTTTTTTTTACAGGGATACCAGATTCCCAAGGGCTGGAATGTTATTTACAGTATATGTGACACTCATGACGTGGCGGATAACTTCACTAACAAGGAGGAGTTCAACCCTGACCGCTTTCTACCATCTCAGCCAGAGGGCTCATCCAGGTTCAGCTTCATTCCATTTGGGGGAGGCCTTCGGAGCTGTGTAGGCAAAGAATTTGCAAAAGTCCTCCTTAAGATATTTACAGTGGAGCTGGCCAGGCACTGTGACTGGCAGCTTCTAAATGGACCACCTACAATGAAAACCAGTCCCACTGTGTACCCCGTGGACAATCTTCCTGCAAGATTCACCCACTTCCGGGGAGATATCTGATGGGTATTTCAACTCTTGGACTTCTTTGAAGTGTATGGTTTTTTTATACTGTCATGTTGCCTTTATTTAATTTCTAAATCTATAGTATAATATTTATGTGTCTCTACTATAGCCCCATGGTTTTTAAATATTAAAATAATGACTTTGTATGATTTCCAAATAAAGTAAAACTAAAAAGTACTTTTCTTGCTTCTGCGAGTCTTTTTGCCAAGCTGGCCATGGCAGTGCATGGCTGTAATTCTAGCACTTGGAAGGTAAGGACAGGAAGAACAGGCATTCAGGGCCAGCTTGGGCTACAGAGATACTGTCTCAAAAGAACAAAACACAGCAACAGAAATTCCTGTAAGAAAAATTGACTTGTTCAATGTTTGTACTTTGTATATTTACAATGATTTAGAAAAGAAACCATAGTTCCCCTCCATGTTAGAAAATATGTATTATGTGTGTGCTGGTCCAAAGATATTTTTGCAAGTTCTTCTAAGGTAGTTGCAATTCCATATTATGAAATATTATCAAGGCTAATTAAGTTACCTTTATTTTTTTACATTTTTATGGTGCTGAGGGTTGGATCAAAGGCCTTACGCATGCATGGGGAAGCCCTTTACCACTGAGGTACAATCCCCCCCAATCAGTCCAAAGTAAAATTTAGATTCTTTTCCTTTAGTGCTTTTTGGAGTTGACCCTGGATGATTTTAGTTATTTGGTGTTGGTTGTTGGCTTTCCTGCAGAGAAAAATGGCTCTGGGAAGGACATGATGCTGGTGTATCAGGAAGCATCATTCTAGTGTAACAGGGTCGGCAGATCTAACATCTAAGTTAGCATAATTAATCCGTGTCATATAGAGGCAGAACTCTTCTTTGAAGTTGATGTTTTAGATAAGACAGAGCCAGTCACCCTGATTATGGACAGTTCTTGACCAAAATGAAATGAAAAAAGAAAAGCACTAGCGTGTCACCTTCACTTAGAAGTTGCTTCTGAAAACAGTCCCGGGACAGGCAAGGCTGGGTTAGATAAGCTGAGCCTGCACTGTCTTTATTCAAGATGAGGCAGTAGGAGCAGATTTAGCTCACTGTCAGATAAAGTTTTTATCTATCTCTGGCAATAGGGTGTAAGCCTGACATGACTGATAAAATGGCCCAGTCATGACCCTGTGAACCTTGGCTAACCTCCTCGAAAGCACAGTTTTGTCACAGTTCTGACCCTGGCACCGCCACGTTTCTAAACTGAAGGGCGGACTCAATCCAGAAAGGTTAGCCACGGTGACTTGCTTATGCAAGCACATTCTCCCTTTTGAAATGGCACAACCTGCTTACTGAACCTCTGACGGCTTGTAGGTTTTGGACTTTAAAATTTTCATTACAATTTGAGAATTTGGCAATGCCACACAAACTGGGTGGTCTGAAATAGGTGTTTGAACAGCGTTCTGTCGACAATTAGACTTGCATATTCTACCTGACTTAGTTTTTGTGTAGAACTACTTATTGTTAGATTCTTCTGATATTTCGGGGGCTTATTGAATAACCCACAATGCCTTACAGTAGCCTTATACTACACCATAAAGAAATGAGATGGGCTGCCAAAGCTTACTCTCGTGTGAAAAGATGGACCATCCACCACTCTATAAGGTTTGCCCCAGATCTTTCCAGATAGATTGAGCTAGCCTGAGGGCATCGCGATTACAGATTATTTATTCAAGGCCATTTTGTTGGCAGGTGATTAGCCTTTGACAGCAATGTCTTTGGTGACTTGAGGACTGTGAATCCCCATGAGCTGGGTTTGGTACGAAACTTGAGCCATTTCAACATAATTCAACTTCTTAAAAGCCACCTTAATTTTTTTTTAAAAAATCTGGAGAACTTTGAGGAAGGTGCTGGTGGTTTCTCAAGACTACTTTTAGCTTGGTTGTACTGTCTAGAACCCGCCTCTCCGAAGTGCATCCCCCATGCAGTCTCTGACGCTGCTGTGGGTCCCGAGTGAAGGCAGCCTAGGTGTGTGGGATGAGGCTGGTGCTTGTGGGCTGTTGTAAAGGACATAGAGTGAGCCTGGGTCACACCATTCTGGGACAAGCATGTTTATGGTACAAGTACATGTGGGTCAGTGCCCATGTGATGGAGAAATGATGAGGACTTGGCCAACACTGGAAAGAGGGCAATGGCTACAGGAAACAGCCATCGGGACGCCCGGGGCTCCGTACAGTGATGAGGGGCGCAATGGTAGTAGCTGTAGGTGGGCTCACCACGCTGGAATGGAGCCCTCTGCCTCTTCGCAGCAGGGTTGCCCTTGTCATTTCCTGTGCCTTGGCCTTCAGTCAGAGGTGTGGAACCACCAACCACAGGTCAGTATCAGGACAGGGGTGTGAATGGGAGGGCTTCCATGTTCTTAAGGGCTATAGCCTCCTCTCAGCACACTCTGGAGACCCAGACAAGGAGATACACCAGCAGTTTTGGAATCAGGAAAACTTCCTGATGCCTTCCTGTCCCCTTCCCTAACAGCTAGTAACATTTGCCTTTCCAATTTTCTGTAGCCAACTGAGGGGTCTATCTCCTAACTTCCTTTCCTGTAGCCACAGGTGAACCGGGACCCCATGTCGTCCCGCCCCTATGCCCTGTTTGGTTTCAGTGCTTTTGCACTTTGCAAACCCCCAGAGGTCCACAAGGGGGCGGTCTTCTCCCTTCTATGCCAAACTCAGGGCTCTGTGACTTTTCCACCAGTGTCCATGAAATCCGAAGTTGATACATTCCGGTTCAAGGCTGCTTTGAACCCTCGATACTGAGAAGCTGGAAAGCACCCAATAACTTAGCAAGGACTCCACAACAGGCCTGGCCTCTCTGGAAGGGATCACATACTTCAGGATCACCTAGACCATCATGTGGTTCTAGAGGTAGTCATGCGACCTGTAGACTCTGGATTCCGTACTTCCCACACTGCCCATGTTTTGGTGTGTGCTCTGTTACCCAGTTTCCCAAAAGCACAGGCAACCTAGTCGGCGTTTAGATGATCTGAACTCAATTCTGGAACCATCCCTTGAGAGAAAGAACGCTGTGGGGCCTGTAGAGATGGCTTGGTAGCTAAGAACACTTTCTGCTCTTGCAGAGGACCTGAGTGTGGTTCCCAGCACCCACACTGGGTGTCTCACAACTGTCTGTAACTCCAGCTGCAGGAGATCTGATGACTTCCGACCTCTTCTGGCCTCCATGAGCACACACACATACACACGCCCTGCCTAACACACATAATAAAAACACAGTAAGTCTGTTTGTTTGTTTTGAAACAGGGTCTCACCATGTAGCCCTGACTGACCTGCCTGGTGTCCAATTCAGAGATCTGCCTGCCTCTACCTCTGGAGTGCTAGGATTAAAGGTGGGCACCAGGCCTGATGAAATAAAACAAAATCATAAAAAGAAAGAGCACCATGGATGTCAGAGAGGTCTTGGTGGCTCCTACAAACAACAGGTCAAAACTATTGTAAATGCAGGGTAGGAGGAGGGTGTCAGTGCCGTCCTGTGAAGAAGCAGCTGGAGTCCTTTGGTGATGATCTGGTGAGGCAGCAGCTCTCTGTCAACAGGGGCACAAACAGAAGCTGGGTGCTGAGGCTGGCTTAAATGGCTGTCCCATTCTCTTCCAAAGCTGAACAGTTGCAAAGCTCTGAACTTCCATCGTGCTAGTTCAGTTCCTCAGACACCTTCTTTACTTGGAAATACACATTAAGAACAACCTTGGGAGATGGGATCCCCACCCCTTCACGCTCACTCCACAGTCCTTGCCTTCATGTGCCTTAGGACCAGATGAGGTGGAGGCACAGAGCCACCAAGTACCCTGTGATATGTCACTTCTATCTGCGGTTTCTGTGTCTGCTTCAACACCCAACGGCTCCCCCTCACCCCCCCCCTGCCCGTGCCATGCCGACCATTCGGTCCACTATACTTTAGGTGTGTGTATAGTTTCCTTCTCATTCTCCAGTCTTCCTACAGTGCCGTGCACTGATACAGGACTCTGTCCACCCCACCATTCCCTTCTCTCTAACTCCTGAAATGCTACTCAAGATTAGGGCATGCTTTTCATCATTCTAATCATGTACCTTTAGCCATTTCCATAGTTTCTTGCTCTCCCCCTCCCAATATGCTCACACATAGTAGGTGTTCTTTGAGGGACAATGCTTCTGAACACCGTTTACCTTATGTTTCTTCAACTAACATGGTGCCATGGGGTTCTTTTGAAAAGTGAAACTTTCACCCTTGGAAAATCTCAGTGGCCGCAAGCTTACATGGTGTGGTTTAACAGCATGTCACATTCCTGAAACCAGTGCTCCATGGGTACTTGGCCAAACAAGCTTTCCTTTCTTTGAAGTAGAGTCAACTCCAGTTAGAACCCTGGGACGGGGCGAAGGCTTAGCTCTGGACTGTGTGGTGGGTTTTCTGGGTGAGAGTTATCATGTTGCAGTTATTCGTAACCACATTGCTTCAGTACAAAAAAACGGCCTCACACTGTAAGATTTCTCACTGCTGCCAAAGTCTTAGTCCATTGAGGGGTTAGAAATCTCTGTGTGCTTAGTAATAGTATATGCTTCCAGAATGTTAGACTGAAGTTACTAGCAGATTCATTTGAATTGGGAAAGGAGGATAAAGTGCATTGCTTATAATGTGACCAAATAAATTCACTAAGAACAGTCCAATCCGTTTGTTAAGAAAAATCATGCCATCTAGTGCTACAGTGACCTGTTTCATCCTGGATGAAGGAACTTGGTATTCTGAGATGGAAAATTCATTTAACATCAACTAGTCACTAACGTTTAGGGCTGGAAAGGGACTGTAGGTGCATCATCTGAGCACCTCGGGCTACAGCTGGGAAATTCAGGGTCCCCAAAACCCTTAGGTTCCAACAGAGAACCAGTGTGTTGTAGGGCTTGCTTCCAATTTTAACAAGAACAACAAAGAGCAAATGCTCGTGTATTGGTTATTTGTGTATACATCAGTCAGAAGGAGACTCTTCAAGATGGAACCGAACAGATTCTATTTTTTTTTTTAAATCCGAGACAGGGTTTCTCTGCTTACTTTTGTAGACCAGGCTGGCCTCGAACTCACAGAGATCCACCTGCCTCTGCCTCCTAGGTGCTAGGATTAAAGGCATGCACCACCACTGCCCAGCTAAACTGTGTGGTTTCTTGATCCTTATATACCTCTGAGGAGAGAGACTCGAGATGTTGCTGTTAGAACTTGGGGTTTTGTAGCCAGAGTGGATTTTACACCATGCCTAGCAGAGGATACAGTTTGCTGCATTTCTGGTGAGGCTAGTGGCTGGATCTGTTCATTTTTAGAGCTGTACTCTAACATGTTTTGAAGCTGAGTGTGGTGGTGTGAATGGGAATGCCCCCCATAGGCTCATGTACTTGAATGGCTGCTCCTTGATAGGTGGGACTGTTTGGGAAGGGTTAGGAGGGTGGCCTTGTTGGAGGAGGTGTGTTGCTGGGGGTGGGCTTTGAGGTCTCAAAAGCCCGTGCTATTCCAGTTGGCTTTTGCTCTGCCTCGTTTCAACATGTAAACTCTCAGCTACTACTCCAGCTCCATGCCTGCTGCCATGTTCCCTGCCGTGGTCACCACGGACTCACCCTCTGAAATAATAAGCAAGCCCCCAATACACTCCTGGTCATGCTGACAATAGAAAAGTAACTAAGACACTGAGGCAACAAGCCTTGCTTCTGAGATGTAAGTGGGCAGCCGGATGCATGCCCACAGAGCGCTTGTTGAAATGCAGATTGTCTCCAATGTAGGTTTTCTGCATTAACTTGAGAATTTGCATTTGCGGCTAGCTCTGGGTGATGCTTATGCTGGTGGTTCAGAGACCCTGCTGAGCATCACCAGTGGAAGCGATTCTGATCTGTGAGTGCAAACTTGGCAGAGTCTGCATGTGATGTGCTGTACCCAGAGCCAGGGGTTGGTGTACAGACAGAGGGAGCGCAGGTATCTTCCAGAGTAGGCCTGATCTACTCTTTATCTGTAGGGATGAAGACCTTGGTGTCTAAAGTTCTTTCAGTTATTTCAAGTGTTGAGTGTCTTGGTTTGCTTGAGTCTCTTTAGATATTGGAGACAATTCTCTTTTTTTCTTAAACATGTAAAAAAAATGAAATTTGTTTGTGAGCATATTGACTGAAACTTCTTGGGATTTTGGTCTTGGAGGAGTTTTTAGAGGGCTCTGTCGAGAGTTCATTTGAGAGGCTAGAGGGATGGCTCAAAGGTAAAGAGCACAGTCTGCTCCTCCTGAGGCCCCAGGTTCAATTCCCAGCACCCAAATGGCAGCTCACAACTGTCTGTGACTGTAGTCCCAGGTGGCCTAATACCCTCTTTTCACCTCTGAGGGCACCAGGCACTCATGTGCTGGGTTATATATGCAAACAGAACTCCTATCCATATAAAGAAAGTTAAAATTATATTTAAGGAAAAAAAAACCCAAAGAACTCATCTGAGTGGTTCTGTAGACCCCTGTCAGGTAGGAATGAAGTTACCCAAACCTTGAGTACCCCTGTCAGGTAGGAATGAAGTTACCCAAACCTTGAGTAGCACAACAATGGTTTTCTTCCTGGATGACACACACACGTGGCTGCCGTCTGGAAGACTGTTCCTCATTCTGTGATTCTCTCCACAGAGTGACTTGAGGATCACTGACACATGGCAGCTAGCCTTGCTCAGAACAAGTGATCCAAAATAAGGAGCCAGTTAGAAGCCTTAATTTCTTTTATTACCTAGCATTGGAAACCATACTTTATTCTACTGATGACACAGGTGAGCTGTTCCTGCAGGTGATTCCTGTCTGAGAACTACTAGGGCCATTTAGAGGCTGACTACCACAGTGTGTTCAGATGAAGGATAGATGCTTTTCCTGCTGTCCCTGAAGCATCTTTGTCTTACTTCTGAGGAATCTTGGATTTCTAGCTTTTTCCTCATCACCCATTGCCCCCTGCTTCTGCTGACAATAAGGAACCCCTCATCTGGACAGTCTCAAGGGTCACCTAGTCCAGGCTTGCAGACTGGGTGAAGCCTGAGTGTGTAGATGCTTAAACTTTGCCTGTGTTCCAACAAGCAAACTTCACTGTTAGGTTTTCAGGCCTTTATGTTACTGGACCCTGATTTACTTCATCTAATCACTGGGGCAATGAGCTGTCCTGGTTTGTCTAGTCCTTGTGGATTTCCTGGGGCTCAGAACTTTCAGGACAAATACTTGGGGGATTCCTAGGTATTTTTTTGAACAGCAGAGGTGAAATGATCAATCCCTTCTTTCAGAAAAGTATTTTGTTTTATTTACTATTGTTGTTATGTGTGATATGTGCTTGCTACAGTGTGTGTGTGTGTGTTTGCAGGACAGAGGACAACTCTCACTTTCCACTTTTATGTGGTCCTAGAGATTGAACTCAGGTTTTCTGCCTTATGTATCGGGCGATATTAAGCTACACAGGTTAGGTTGTCCTATGATATTTATTTAGGGAGAGAGAATCTCCCCTGCACAGTCCTTTATTTCTCACATCTGTATGCACCTGTAGCCATGCTCAAAGCGGCGTGGTCAGCAGCACAGGTTTCTAAGATCTCTCTCTACGTTTATTCAGCAAGTGCTATTTCCCACTGAACCCTCTCATAGACTCTGACCCTATCCCTTTTGTGAGTCCATTCTCTGGACCAGCAACTTCTGCTTCACTGGGTCACTTGGTGATGCAGCACCTCAGGTCTCAGACATCACCGCAGACTCCCTGAATTGATGCGTGTTTAATAAGAGTCCAACACAGTTTGATGCCCATTAAGGCTTTGGGATTTCTAGGTATGAGTCAAACTTGACAAGGTCTCTGAGGACTCAGGTTTGCTGGTCGCATAGGTAAAACAATGATCCACTTATGCTTTCTTGGCTTGACCTTGTTAGACCTTTAATTTTAGTTCCTGCTTCTCTTCCATCACCGAAGCAAAGACAGCTAAAATTTCACTGTTGGAAGGAACCTGAAAGTCCCAACTCTCACCTGAACTTGAGTAGTGGTTTTCATAAAGCACCTTTTGACCATTGAAATCCCCAGCCACTCCTCCCCACACAAAATGCCATAAGCAGCCGAGATAAGGGGAGATTGCTGAACATTTAGGTTGTTTCCAGTTTCAGACACTCTGAGTACTGTGCACTGAAGTATCTTTGTACATACAGCCTTATGGAAAAACCAATGCTTCATTTCTGAAGGCTTGGTTCAGAAAAAGGAGTTTGCCAAGCCAAAGATGATGTTTGTTTGAGACTACAGTGGAGTTCTAAAAACATGCCTGTTCAAACAGTGTTTGAAAAGAAATAGCATCACATTCATTTTATGGAAAATTATAGAGCTTTAGTAGGGTGGTTGCGGGGACATCTGCTCACCTTGAAAGATAGCTCTGATGAGCTGTTTTATAAGAAGAATGTGCATTAGGACCTTGGTAAGTCATGTGAGGGTGCCCAGCAAAGAGATTATTAACACTTCCAGAATACATTCTGGATGTGTCTTCTGGTTGTAGAGTATATGTACTGACTTTGTGACTAAGAATTTGAGTGTCAGTTGAAGAATGCTTGCCTAGCATGCATATAGCCCTGGGTTTGATACCTAGAACCCAGAGTGGGGCTTAGTGCTCTATTGTTGGGAAAAGACAGACACCATGACTGTAACAACTCTTATAAAAGAAAACATTTAATTGGGGCTTGCTTGCAGTCTCAGAAGTTTAGTTCATTGTCATGGAATGGAGCACGGCAGCATGCAGGCAGACACGGTGCTGGAGAGGTAGCTGAGAGTTCTACATCTGGATCCACAGGTAGCAGGAAGAGACAGTCAGTGAGCCACTGGGCTTGACTTAGGCATCTGAAACCTCAAAACCCACCTCTAGTGACACACTTCCTCCAACAGGCCCACACCTCCTAAACCTTTCAAATAGTGCCACTCCCTGGCGACCAAACATTCACATTTATAGACCTTCGGGGCCATCTCACTCAAACCATCACAGGGTGGGTCAGGCCGATTAAAAATCCAGGTCCTGCAGTGGTTGAGACTCTAGAGGAGCCCACCCCTCCTGTGTCTGCCTTCTACTCCCAGCCTTGCCCTATCCTTGATGTCATGTGTGAGCACTTGGTTGGCAGATCCCACGACATGTGCTCACACTCCTGCAGCCAACTCTGGGAAAGTGAATGCTTGACCTCCTATCCAAGGAGCCTGTTTCTCATGGTGGTGCAGACGGTTGCCATCTAACTAGTTGGTTTGTGATGTTATTTGGCCCCTAGTCAACAACTAGAATAGAAAACTCCTAAAGCTTGTGGGCAGTGGTGGCTCACACCTTTAATCCCTGCACTTGGGAGGCAGAGGCAGAAGCAGGTGGATCTCTCTGTGAGTTCGAGGCCAGCCTGGTTTACAGAGCAAGCTCCAGGACAGGCCCCAAAACTACACAGAGAAACCTTGTCTCGAAAAACAAAAATGAACAAACAAAAAATCTACAGCTCTATCCTTTGAAAACCTCTATTTGTTTTGTGGACACAGTTCTGAGTTAATCAGCTTTAGTTTTGTGGCATTCTAGGAAAAGCAGCTAAAATGTACTGAATGGCTACTCTGAGTGATATTTTACGTTGCCTCACTTCTAATGCAGATACAACTAACAGGGTCTTCCTTTGCCATCCAGGCTGATCCTGAAAATAGTGGGTTCAAGTGATCCTCCTGCCTAATCCTGATCCACAGTGCTTGGCTCTGGAATTTTTTTAAAGATTTATTTTTAAAATACGTATTTTTTTCTGTCTGTAGGGGGGTATGTATACATGTGAGTATAGGTGTCCCAAGAGAGGCCAGAGGTGTTCAGTCCCCTACAGATGGAGTTACAGATGCTTGTAAGCTGCCGTATGTGTGCATTAGGAATTATACTCAGGTCCTCTGCATGATCAATACTTATTCTTAATCCTGAGCCATCTCTCCAGATCCATCAGGAATTGTTTTCATTTTATTATTTAAAAAATGTCATCAATCTTTTTTAAAGTTAAAAAATATTTTATGTGTGTGGGTATTTTGTCTGCATGTATGTTTGTGCATCGCATGTGTACCTGGTGTCCTCAGAGGTCAGAAGAGCAGGTCAGATCCCCTGGAACTGGAGTTATAGACAGCTTTGAGCTTCTGTGTGTGTGCTGGGAATTGAACCAGGGCGCTCTGGAATAACCCCTCCGACACACATAGTTTTTAGTGTTGGTTTTACAAATGGAACTGCTGAAACACACAACTGATGGGGAAGTCCTGTGTATATGTCAATAAAGCACTGTTGGCCAATAGGGAAACAAGATAGGTGGGACTAGGAGTCGAGCAGGACTCTGGGAAGGAAAAACACAGGGAGTCAAGATGTAGCTGCCATAGGGGTAAGAAGTCCTGCCCCTTTCTCCAGTAAGAGAAATACTTAGATTAACAATTATAGAGTAAATACTTAAGTCAGAGCTAGCCAGTAAGAAACCAAGCAAACAGCCAACAGCTTCATAATTAATACAGTGTCTTGTGTGTTATTTGGGGACTACAATGTGGCAGAGCCCAGGTGACTGGTGGGGAAAAACCAAAGCAGCTGGCAAGGAATAGGCTTCACTGAACACATAACAGTTAAGCCACCTTATTAGAGTCGCATAGTAAGTAAATGCTGGAGCCAAGATTTGAGCCAAGGCTATCCAAATAAAAGACATGAATCATTTTTTATTTGGCATTGTAGATGGAAGTTTCTGTTCCACCTAGTCCCTGCAGCCATTTAGTCCCAAATAAATGCTATATTGATTATAAACTTTTTGGCCAATGTCTCAGGCTTCTTATTGGCTAGGTCTCTCAGAAGCAGCTTTATTCATTAACCAATAAGAGAAACATATATTCACAGCATACAGAAGGACATCCCCCCATTGTGGTATTTCCTAGGGAGACTGGACTAATGGACTAATGTCAGATAGAACATCAGCAACAGACCAAAGAAACAAATCCAATCAACTCAGTGTGCTAGTTTAATGTTACCTTGACACAAGTTAGAGTCACCAGAAGAGACAGACTCTCGACTGAGAAAATGCCTCCATAAGATCCAGTTGTAGGGCATTTTTAAAATTAGTGATTGATGAGGAAGGGCCCAACTCATTGTGGGTGGTGATAGGATCTATAAGAAAGCAGGCTGAGCAAGCCATGGGGAGCAAGCCAGTGAGTAAGCAGCATCCCTTCACAGCCTCCGCACTAGCTCCCGCCTCCAGGTCTTGTCTGAGTTCCTTCTCTGACTTCCTTCGCTCATGGACTATGACAGCAGTTCTCAACCGGTGGGTGGAGACCCCTTTGGCAAACCTCTATCTCCACAAATATTTGCATTGTGATTCATAACAGTAGCAAAATGACAGGTATGAGGCAGCAATGAAAATAATTTCATGGTTGGGGGTCACCACAATATGAGGAACTGTATTAAAGAGTTGAAACATTAGGGAGGTTGAGAACCACTGGACTATGAATGATGTGGAAGTATAAGCCCAATACAGTCTTTCCTTCTCCATCCTGCTTTTTGTCATGGTGTTTTATCACAACAATAGAAACCCAAACTAAGACACCTAGCTAGATGAACCATAGACTTTAATTACCTACAGAGTGGGAGGTTACCCATAGGAACTTACAGACTTCTATACCATGGAATAAACGTTACCCTAGCAATTGTTAGTGCTTATGTGTCTTCAGGGAGGAGTGTGGACTTCTACAATGACTTTTGTGTATTTTGTAGGCCAGAACCTTGGACACCTTCACACTGACAAATAGCACTTCCTGCCTCAGCAGCTATTAACTTATTATGTATCTTCAAGAGTGCTGTCTCCTATAAGAAACATTAAACATTTTCTATCAAATGCTACCCAACTTGTGTTTATGATAAGGAATTCAAGTTCTTTTTTTTTTTTATAGCCCTCATCTTCTAAGACTTTCATGCAAATGTTTTAATGCCCTCTGACCAGTGACACTTTTGTTTATATAAAGGCTCTGCTACATTCTTGGATTAAAGTGGTTTTCCTTTCCAATGAGTCTTTTAAACCTAGCCAACCTAGCTGGATGGTGGTGGCACACACCTTTAGTCCAAGAACTAGGAAGCAGAGGCAGGCAGATTTCTGTAAGTTTGAGGTTAGCCTGTTCTACAAAGTGAGTTATAGGACAGCCAAGGCTACACAGAGAAACCCTGTCTTAAAAAACAAAAGATAAATAAATAAGTAATAATAAAAGACCAGCCACTCTAGTAAGACTATGAGGTGGTCCCTGGCCAATGAGGAAAAGATACAGTCACCACTTGAGTTAGGATAAAAAGCAAGAGCACTTCCTGCCTCAGTGTGTTTGCTGTTCTGAGTGTCCCCTCTTGATCAGGAGTAAAGGTTTGCTCTGTCCAACACTGTAAGTGGTGACTGCTCTCTTTCTATAGCCCTGGCTGTCCCTATGTAGACCAGGCTGGCCTTGAACTCACAGAGATCCACCTGCCTCTGCCTCCCAAGTGCTGGGATTAAGGATGTCCTGCTATAGTGGTGATCTCTTTCTTTGTGAACTGGAACTTTTTTCTAACACTCCTGATCTGCCTTATGAACTCTGTGAGCTGTCTGCCCTGTTCATAAGAGAATGCTAGTGTCTTACATCTTGTGTAGGTAATCATAGCTGCTCAATATTCAAAATGGCAGTGGACATTTTATACCCAGAAGAGAAAGTTCCACATCGTAACACTAAGCTGACTTGGGTTTATTGTGTTTGGATCAGGTGCTGATTCTACCCAGGATAATGATGACTCCTATTTTTGTTGAGCACTTAGTGGGTACCAGTTACTGTCCTCGCTGCTTTCCATGAATAGACTAACTCACTGAATCCACACAACAGCATCAAATCAGAAAACAACAGCTCTTCACCCAGGTGTGTCCTTTTGTAAGGTGCAGAACAATCATGGTTCACATCCAGAGAGAGCCTGCACACTGAACACGAGCTTTCCAGAAACATCTGCCCACTTACCAACACACGTGAGTTCTCTCTTGACTCCAACCTGTTCCTTTGGGAGATCTAGAAATCCAGACAGTTATCCTGATACTGCAGCTGTGGTTAAAGATCCGATTTCAGCTTTCTGGTTTACTCTGAGGTTGCTGTCCTGAACCAGAGCTGTATCCGGTAAAAGAATTTAAATTTAGTCTGATCTCTGTCATTGGTTGAGTTTGGGTAGGAAGAGTTCTAAGATACGGAGGTATGTGTGAGTCAGCTTGTGTATGTGTGTATGAGTGTGAGTGAGTGTGAGAATGTGTGTGTATGAGCGTGAGTGGTGTGAGTGTGACTAACTGTGAGTGTGTGAGAGTGTGTACATGTGTGTATGAGTGTGAATGCGTGTGAGAGTGTGTGTACATGCACTTGTGTGGTGGGCTTTACAGCTCTTAATTTGTCCTTTTAGAAATTCCGTGGAGGAAGAAGAGGGGAAAGAGATCAATAGCATTTTCTTGTTCACATCCAAAGTATTGAAAACTGTGCCTCTTTAGCAGGGGAAGTTAAAAAAAAAAGTGTTTTTCTAAGTGAAAAGTAGAGTTTAGCCTCAATTTGAATTGCAAATCCTTTCACTGAGTAGAAAGATAGAGCAGGCAGGAATCAGTGTTTTCTACTTTGTTTTATAAAAACTTCCTGAGGCAAGCTTTAAATACAACAGCAACGAAACCCTAATTATTTTTGAAAATTCCAGTGTCTTACTGATATGAATATTTTAGGTAAACTAAAACAGCCAGATAATTTTATACAATATCAACTTGGTTTAAGATGAAACAAAACTAAACGCTCATTACCATTGCTGCTGGATTATTGGAAGCAGAAAATTGCAGGGTATGTTTGGCAAGCTGCGACTCTAAGAGCCAGAGTCGACCCTGGTGGGGAACAGAGATGAGAAGTGGGGAGAGACAGTCAGGTCTGTGTGCAGTGAACTGAGCTCTGTGCTGAGAGATGTAGGATTTGAACTCATCACACCCTGTGCAGTGTACACCTACTGTTCAGTTGAGAGTCACTGAAGCTCCATGAAGTAAACTGACACAGCCCACGTTCTCAGCTTGTACCTAGTTGTGAGAACAAACCCGGGGAAGCAAGGGCACGATCTGCTGTGTTAAGGAGGAGCAATCAGAGGCAGCCTGGAGGTGGATATCTGGGACTCCATTACATTAGATCCTCTAGATGGGAGAGCGGCGAATGGAGGAAATGCCCAGTTTTGGAGCTGGGGTGCTCAGGCACTGGGCAAAGTCCTGGAGGGATGGAGGTGGGGTGGCGACCTGAGCAGAGACCAGGGGAAGGATGCTGAGGTCTATGCAGACCTGTGGAGTGGGGACTCCGGAGGCAGGAAGTGGAAGGGTGCAGGTAGGTCGACCTAGCTTCTGGTTGAATAGAATGAGTGATGTGCAGATGTCATGGGGCAAGTGTGTGGAAAGGAGGAGTGTGGCAGCCCCAGGAGAAGGGGGCAAGGTCAGAATGGAAGAGGCTGGGTCATGAGCTTGGGATCACAGAGCACCACAGAGGAGAGAGACCTTTGTCATCCTGTCTTTTTGGGGTTCTTCAGGAAGTACCCCCGAAGGTTATAAAGTTGATTATGTTAGAGGGAGGGACAAGGGGAGGAGAGGGGGAAGAAATGGGCATGGGAAGAGGGAGGAACTAATGAACTACTTTAGAGCTCAATGTGTACCTGAGAGCTAGAATAGTAATGGGAAGCTGGGAAACACACCACACACACACACACACACACACACACACACCATGCACACCACACATACATACCATGCACACCACACATACACACCATGCACACCACGTATACATACACCATGCACACCACATATACAGCACACCACACATACACACCATGCACACCACGTATACATACACCATGCACACCACATATACACACACCATGCACACCACATATACAACACACCATGCACACCACACACACACCATGCACACCACACACACACCATGCACACCACACACACACCATGCACACCACACACACACCATGCACACCACATATACAACACACCATGGGCACCACATATACAACACACCATGCACACCACACACACACCATGCACACCACACACACACCATGCACACCACACACACACCATGCACACCACATATACAACACACCATGGGCACCACATATACAACACAGCACATAGGCACCATGCACACCACATATACAACACACCACACACACCATGCATACCACACACACACACCGTGCACACCACATATACAACACAGCACATACACTCACCACACAGACACACACATACACACATACACACATACTACATGCCATTCTCTCTCTTACATACACACCACTTATATACTCACATACACATACACCATTGATACACATACACACATACCACACACACACACATTCTGTACTGTACACTCTCTACATGCACACACACACACACCACAGCACACTTATACACATGCATACACTACACACCATTCTCTCTCATACACATACCACATCATACAGACCCATACACATCACATATATACTCAACACATATACCACTCAAACACACACACCACACACACTTACACACACCTCACACACTCACATACATACACAAACCACACACACTCACATTATAAACATTCACATGTGCACACATACCACATACAACACAAATACATAATACATGCTTACCCATCCATCGTACAAACACAATATAATAATGCACACACACCACACAACATCACACACACACACACACATGTATACATATAGGACATAATGAGCACACTCATCCCTGACACAACATAAGGATTTTGAAAAAGGTTGCTGTCGTAACTAAAGCACTGAGTTAAGATGTGCTTTCTAATCTGTTTCCTCGACAAACACGAGTGCGAACACCACGTGATGAATGGGCGCTTCCTGAGCAGGAAGGAGGCTTTGGGTCAGGTAGATAAAGAGAGAAGGGAGTGGGGAGCTCTGTGTAAATTGGTGTGACAGAGCTGGTTGCAGGGAGGCTTGGCCAGTCAGCAGCACTCTCCAGGGTCCTGTCTGGCACTTAACCTCACATCACCGCAGGGGTGCCTTGGAGGAAGGGTTAGGAGCCAGTTACCCTTGGCCAGGCAGGGCCTCTGGCATCAAAGGGTCCCATTTGCCTGGCCGGGTGGCAGTGAGGGGCTTCCTCTGCTGCTAGGTAGATGCAGGGACTGACACGGAGGCTGAGTTCTGCCCAAAGTGTCTGGTGTGAGTTTTGTCAGCTCCCTGACCTTGGTAGTTGGGAGCTTGAGGGTTCTCAAGGAGCAGCCATATACCCCTTGCAGTGGTGATGGCCACTGTAGCTGTTGAGTACTGTGTAAGCTTCAGTCCTGTTCAGGGACTTCTATAGAGTCACCCATCAACTCCTGGTTGACCCACTTGCCCATCTGAAGTCTGAATCTCAGGTCGTTCTTCAGAAATTCCTTCCCAACCTCCTTACTTAAAGTTGCATCTTTCTTCCCAGACTTCCTCAGCTCTGTCCTCCAGGCCATGTTAGCACCACACCATACACTGCATAATTTACTTCCTTGTCTTGTTTCCCCACTGTCTTTAAGAACAAGAATGTACTTTTGTTTTTATTAATTCTTACGTTTGCGTGTGTGCAGTTTTCATGTGTGTGCACATGTGCTGTGTCTGTGTGTGTATTTGTGGATGTGCACACCTGTGTGGGTATTTGTGTGTGTGTGCATGTACATGTGGATGGCAGACGCAGACTTCAGTATCTTCAGTTGCTCTCTATCTTATATTTGAGTCATGGTCTCTCGTTGACCCTAGAGCTCATTACTTGGCTTAAGTGGGTGGCCACTGGGATCCAAGGATCCACCTGTCTTTCCCCAGCCCCCTCCAGTGGTGGGGCTAGAGGTCTGCCCCACTGACGTGCCTAGCTTTTAAGTGGGTGATTAAGGATCTGAACGCAGGCCTTCATGCTTTCTGGCAAGCACTTTATTGACGAAGACATCTTCCCGGCCTTTGTATTTTTGACACAACTGCACCCCAGCACTTAGGAAGAAGCATCCTGGGCCATCATAGGACTTTGAAAAACTGTTTATTTATTTATTTATTGGTTTCCCTGTGTAGCTTTGGAGCCTGTCCTGGAACTAGCTCTTGTAGACTAGGCTGATCTCGAACTCACAGAGATCTGCCTGCCTCTCCCTCCTAAGTGGAAAAACTGTCGCATTAGTGAGTCCACACTCTAGCTGAAAGAGCTCATCGTGGTGATGGGAGCCGGCTCTGGTGAGAGAGGCGATGTGTTCCCCAGCTAGCATGAACCTTTTCTCCGCAGATCAGTGAGACTAATATACAGAGCTGTCCAGCAGGAAGGACCACTTCAGGCTGGAAGACATCGGGCCGTGGAGATAGCTTAGCTTTTCTCCCTGGGGATGGCCTTCATGCGACTCAGTCCCTGTTCCAAGGCTCTGGTCCACAGAATATCCAAGAGTCACAGTGAGTCACAGGCAGGGTAGTTTTACAGGTCGGAAAGAGAGAGGAAAAGAGGTGCTGAGAGGCACACCTTCCTTTAGGACCTGTCTCAGAATGGAGTGAGTGGTCTGGGAGAGAGCCCTGGATGGTGGCTTCCTCAGCTGGATTCTCTACGGGCAGATGCTCTGCAAACAGGGTGGTGTTAAAACATCTTGAGGTAGAAGAAGGGACAAGGAGGAAGAAATGGGGTGCAGAATAAGGTTGCTGTCCCGCAAAGAACATGAGATTATGCCTTTGCATCTTCTCTTCAACCTGAGCTACAGTTACTGATTCCTGCCCCACAATTCAGGAGCAGCCCATGCCTTCCACTTCTAGATGAGTGGACACCTTGGGTCAGACCTAGGGAGAAAGGCCAGCCACTGTGCTCTGGCCCCTTGTGCTCTCCCTTACAGAGGGAGGTGACCCTGAGGTCTGACAAATGCAGCTTCTGGGCGTATCCCAGTGTTACCCTAATTTCATCCCTCCATCCCTACTGTCTGCACAGACGAGCATTTGTTTCTGTATTCACCCCTTACCCTCTCATCTGTGCACATACAGTTCCTGTTGTGGGCAGAGTTCTAAGGCAACCCCTATGATTCCCATTCCCAACTCATTCGTCTCTTAAAAGTCCAGCATTTGAATGGTAGAGGGATTCCCGCCTATTGTGAGCGCTCAATCTTATAACTGGTTACAATACATGACCAGAGGGATTTCATAGCTAAATCAGAGTTACTCAAAGGGGAAACTGTCCCTAGTGGAACCAGCTCAGTGAAGGAGATTTAAGGAGGGGGCCACACAGTCAGGACTTGAGGGCAGCCTGTAGGGGTTGAGAAGAGCTCTGGATACCTTAGTCCTAAGAAGGGGACTGAGTTATGACAGCCACCCGAGTGACCAGGAAAGAGGATTTAAGCTCCGCTTGAGAACCACTTTGGACCAAGAGCCAAAGAGATTCTAGAAGTTAACATCAGATCTGAGTGATGTGCTTGGCCTGGTAGGAGTGGGACATGTATTAGTGGGGAGCAGTTAATGTTTTAGTCTTGTGCAGGAGATCGGAGGGATTTGTCACTCCAGGTCACCCTTCTACACTGAGCATCAGCAGGAGAGTCTGCCAGGCATGGCGGGTCTTGCTTCTGCACAAGGCATTTCTGAGACCGGTGTTTGTTGTTTGATGAGGCAGTATTGCTGAACCCTGGCTGACCCTGGAGTTGCAAGAAGTGGTCTAGTGCCGGGACTACTGGCGTGTGCCAACCCTGGAGCCGTTTCTGAGAACATTGGAAAATGCCACATGGCTCGAGCACTCTGCTCCAGACGCCATTCTGCTTGGTGTCTGGCTCCCAGGTACCTGCTGTTGGGTGTGCCATTTCCACTGGAAAAGGTTGGGCCGCTCAAAACCTCTAATTAGTGTCAATTTTATTATTCATGTGGCAGAATTCAAGTTGCCTGTAATCACTTGGATAAAAAAATTCTTTGGCTTGCCTGTAATCCCAGCACTTAGAGGCAGAGACAACAGGTTCAGGAATTCAAGGTCATTTTCAGTTACATAGTGAATTTGAGGCCAGCCTGGGCCACGTGAGGCCCTGTCTCAAAAATCTAAAAATACAAACACACAAAACTCTTTGTATTCCAGTGTAGATGAGGGTGTAGGAAGTATAATTTGGCCTACTGTTGGCATTGTGTAAAAAGCTTTAAAATTATGGATATGCTATAAACCAAGAGTTCCACCTCACTATTGTAGCCCAGGCTAGCCCAGGACTCACTATGCCTCACAATGGTGGCCCTCTCGCCTTTTAACAGCGAGCTACCGAGCTACCTTGCTTGACAGGATCTCAATCTTGGAACATATGCCTTCACCCAAGAGTTTCAAGCCCAGAGGTGTGTTTTTTTCTCCTTGAACATAAACTTTAAAAATTATTATTATTATTAATCAAATGTATCCTTTGACAATCTTACACATAAACCAACTTGCCCACATTCCCTCCCCCATCTTCCAAACACCCCATCTACCTGCCCTGCTTCCTACAGATCTTTCTTATTGCCATTACTCGTTTTATTTTGTGATTCACTAAGTTTGATCATGAGTTTGGAGTTACTTGCTAGAGTCTGGCAGACTGAGCAGGGGTTGTACAACTGAAAACAACTGTCCCTCCTTGCCCAGAGTCTATCAATAGCCAATAGTTCAGCGGGAAGAAGTAGGGTCCCTTGACTGATTGTGGACAGAGCCTGTCTTGAGCCAGTCCAACGCATGTAACTGCACTTGTGAATTTGTGGTTGCCATGGCTGTGTTGAATCCAAAGCAGTGGTTCTCAGCCTGTGGGTCGCAACCCCGTAGAGGGTTGAATATCCGATATCCTGCATATCAGATGTCTACATACAATTCGTAGGTGTAGCACAATTACACTTAGGAATTAGCAACAAAATAATTTTATGGTTGGGGCGTCACCACAACATGAGGAACTGTATTGAAGGCTTGCAGCATTGCACGGTTGAGAACCACTGAACTAAAGGCTCCAAGCTGTCATGCTGCTTCCTGAGTCTCACATCCCTTTCACTCCCTCTTCCACCATGATCCTTAAGCCACACGGGAGGTGGTATAGGTTAAGCTGAGCCCCAAAACAAGACATTTACATCATATTTAAGATATCTTAAGCAAGCATCTACTTAGAAAGCTGCTTAGTGGACCATGCATTTTGAAAACAGTGTAAACAGACTACTGTTTGTTGTCTTGATGGTGACTGAGGAAACCTTGCTGCACCTAAACAGCAAAGAGGTCTGTGGTTACTAAAAGCAGTGAAAGCTAAGAATTGAGAAAGGGAGCTGTGGGTAAAGGCTCTTCCCATGGGAACCTATGACCTGAGTGTCACGATAAAGCCTGAGGTGAGCCTTGGCGGATTCCATGGCAAGCGAGGGTGACCCAGGCGAAGGGCAGACAGAGCCTAAGTGAGAAGGTTTATTAGAAAGGGGAGAGAAGCGGGAAGGAAAGGGAAAAGAGGTAAAGAGACAGAGACAGAGAGAGGACAGAAGAGAAGAGGGAGACAGGAAAAGTCCTGTCTGCCCCAGGGGAACAGCGGGAAAGAGAAAAGGAAGAGAGAGAAGCAGAAAAGGAAAGAGGACTTAAGTGGGCGGGGCCTGACTTTTAAAGGGGTCCTTTGCACCTGCATGCAGACTAGGAACCCATGGAACCCTGGGCTGACCAGGGTACTGCCTGAGTGCATTCTGCCAGGTGACAGGGGCAGGCCAGCGTAATGCCTGGATCCTTATATTGAGTTCCATCCCTGGGACTCATGTAAAGGTAGAAGATGAGAATTAACTCCACAAAGTTATTCTCTCATCTCCACATATGCCCTGAGGCATGTAAGTCACCTCCCCCCCTCTTTCTCTCTCTCTCTCTCTCTCTCTCTCTCTCTCTCTCTCGCGCGCGCACACACACACACACACACACACACACACACCCCACTCAGAGTGAAAGTCATTTTAGGATGTCAGCCCCACCGTGTAATTTGTCAGTGACTTGGACAATTTAATGAGCTTCTTTAAGCCTAAATTTCCACATCCATCAAATGAGGTCACTAATCACATGACCTCCCAGGATTAGAACAGATAACTCAGGCGAGGTACTTAGGATAATAACTCATGCAGTGTGAACACTTGCTGGGCAATTTTGCACTCTGCTGGCCTCACACTCAAGTTTGAGAATGTCCGCAGGAAGTGATGGAGGAGACAGGAAGCGCAATGGAAAAGCTGTCTCGGTTGACGGAACTGAATGCAGGCTTTTGGCTTTTCCTTTTCAGCAGAATGTTGTGAAACACATGACTACTTTTTAAGAAGGAAAAGGTGTTACCAAGAAAACAGTGGCCTTGATTGGTTGAGGCCTCTTGGGAACTTCAAGACCCACTTGCTCTGCTAGACCTTTGTCTTACAAAAGCCGTCTGAAACTGGGCCTGTGAAGAGAACCAATAGTTTTGGCACATGCATTCCCTTCAAGGCCTGCTCCTACCCAGGGGAAACTCACCCGTGTGTGCTGGTGGTGGTGGATGGGGGTGGGGATTGAACACTGAAGTCTGGGAGAAGCCTGGAGAGTGAAAACAACACCCACCACTTCATGGGATGCCTGTGGTGTGAAACCCAGCTCTACCCCAGGAGATGCCTGGGGAGAGAAGCTCAGTGGAACCCAGGGGACGGAACTCCTCTCATTGGTTAGTCAGCCTTTATCAGCCGGCACCGGGCAGAGTTCTTTTGTGTCTCCCTTTCCCCTTCCGCCTTTGTGTCTGCGCTGTCACAGACTGTTCATTAGCACTTGTGACAAATGTCTCAAGGCAAACAGAAGGATCAAGTGAAGACCAAACTGTTTCAATCTCCTGGGAGGGGCAGCAGAGACGGGTGGGTATGACTCTTCTAGAACTGAATAGCAGAGACGGTGGGGTTGGGCTCCAGCTCCTGCCAGGAAGGTGCACACAGCCTGGAGCAGAGAGAGGTTTAGGTTTCCGGTCTCCAGTGTGGCTTGGGGATGGCTCACAAGCCTTGGGGAAGGCGGACAGAGCCCTGCAGCAGGGGACTGTGAGCAGCAGGCAGTGCAAAGGGAGGGCCAGGAGAACGTTCAGAGGCCGTGGGGCATGGAAGTGCCTGAAGTTCGCTCATCAGATCCAGCAGTGCTCTTAACCACGGAGGCGTCTCTCCAGCGCCGATATTTTCTTCTTAATGGATCGTGGTTTTGAGTCATATCAATGATGCTGGTTTGTGTGTGTGTTGATAGCAGAATTTCACCTGTCCTTATAATATGCTCCTACTCTACGCGATACACCCCTAAATCTTAAAACTTTTGCCTAGTGCAAAGTCACCAAAGTTTTTCCCCAGAGGCTTTACTTTGTTTTAATTAACTAATTAATTTATGAGACAAAGACTCACATAGCCTAGTTTGGCCTTGAACTGACTTTGTAATGAAGAGTGACCTTGAATTCCTGAGTGTCCAGCCTCTGTCTCCAGAGCGCTAGGGTTATAGGCATGTACGACTACATATCCGGTTTTATGCACTGCTGGGGACTGAACTTGGGGCTTCATGCATGGTAGGCAAGCACTCTACCAACTGAGCTACATCCCCAACTCTCCGAGAAGCTTCAGTTTCTGCATTTAATACAAATTTAAAGGATGAGTCAAATTTACCCACCCTCAACACTAGGGGTAGAACCCAGAGTCTCATGCATGCTAGGAAAGCACTCTCCCACTGACCTGCACCTATGAACAGAATTTACCCACCCTCAACACTAGGGGTAGAACTCAGAGTCTCATGCATGCTAGGAAAGCACTCTCCCACTGACCTGCACCTATGAACAGAATTTGCCCACCCTCAACACTAGGGGTAGAACCCAGAGTCTCATGCATGCTAGGAAAGCACTCTCCCACTGACCTGCACCTATGAACAGAATTTACCCACCCTCAACACTAGGGGTAGAACCCAGAGTCTCATGCATGCTAGGAAAGCACTCTCCCACTGACCTGCACCTATGAACAGAATTTGCCCACCCTCAACACTAGGGGTAGAACCCAGAGTCTCATGCATGCTAGGAAAGCACTCTCCCACTGACCTGCACCTATGAACAGAATTTGCATGTGGTTTGAAACATGGATCAACCTTCCCCTTCCTGCTTTACATTCATGGGGGGGCTTCAGAAATGAAGATCCAAACTCAGGAAAAACTCTGTTTTCACGCTTGAATCCAATGAAGAAGGGGCAGTTCCGAGAAATGTGGTGGGACAAGGGTCTTACCTCCCAGGCCTGGTGGTACATACCTGAAATCCCAGTGCTTGGGAGGCTGAGGCAGGAGGATCATGAATTCCAGTCCAGTCCAAGTCAAGGTCATCTCTCAAAAATATCAACCAGTAAACTAAACAATAAAAATCAAAAGATACAAACTAATCAGAATAAAAACTGCATTTTTCTCCCCTGGGTTACTTATTCATTCAGCATGCCATCTGAAAGGATAGTCTTTACTGGCAAGTTCTGTTGACATCTTTGTCAAAAACCAGTTGTCACCACTGAGTCTTCAGGGTACACTTGTAGTACCAGCGCTCAGAAGGCTGCAAGATGGCGCATGGGGAATTTCAGGGGAGCCGGGCTACATGGCAAGATCCTGTGGCAAAAGCAAACAATAAAAAAAGATCCTTAAACAAAATCAAGTTAACAACAAAAATACCACCCCACCAAAGCAAAACAAACAAGAATTTACCACCACAATAAAACCAAGCAAATGAAAGAAAGGAATGATTGTGTGTGTGTGTGTGTGTGTGTCCTTTAAGACTCTATTTTTCCCCTTTGTTTGATTTGTATTTTTATCATTATCACACTATCTAAATAAATATTGTTTCATAAAATCTTGAAATTAGTATAGTATGGATTCTCTAATATCATTAAATAAAAATTTAAAGTTTCCTGGATTGTTTCAGTGTCAATGTCTGTGACAGCCCAGTGGGCCTTGGCCTCCTTACTGATTCCAAGTTGATCTGAGGAGAATAGACATAAAGACATTTTGCCTCACTATTGTGGACTGTTTCTTCCTGTCAGTTTCCCCTAGGAGTGTTGGTAATGGTCAACACACAAGCCTTGCAGAGTTTTCTTTATCAGTTCTACTCTAAGTAGTTCTGCATGCTGTTATCATACTGCTGCTTAAATCTTAACTTCCAATGGCTCATTGCTGGCATACAAAAACAGAATCAAGGCAGAGACAGGCAGATCTCCATGAGTTGGAGTTCAGCCTGGTCTGTGTAGTGAGTTCTGGTTCAGCCTTATCTCAACAAAAGCAAACCAAACCAAATCAAACAAAAACAAAACAAGACAGTATTTGCTTTTATTTATTTATTTTTTGTTTATTTTTTGTACCCTGATCTTGGATCCTACAGCACAGAGGATCATGGCATCTGCAAATAAGGATAGCTTTCCTTCTTGACAATTACTATGCTTTTTAAAAATCCATTGTTCTTTGTTTTTCAAACCTCCAAAACAATACTGAATAGAGGCAGGAAGAAAGAACATCTTTGCTTTGTTCTTTGTCTCAGGTGAAAGTATCAAAGTTTTATTTGAGAACAATGCTGCCTGAGCTTCATACAAATGCTCATTAGCAAACTGAAGTACTATCTTTAAAATCAAGAATAAATGTTGGATTTTATGAAATGTCCTTTCTAATTATATTAAAATGTTTAGCTGGGTATTGGTAGCACATGCCTTTAATTTAAGCATGCAGGAGGGATTTCTGAGTCCAAGACCAGCCTGGTCTACAGAGTGGGTTCCAGGACAGCCAGGGCTACACAGAGAAATCCTTTCTCAAAAAATAAAAAAGTAAAAAAAATGGAGTGTGAAGGTGTGGTTGGAGATTTGACTCAACAGTCAAAGGCACTGGCTGTCTGGAGAGCTTCCTTTCACAGGTCGTGTGGTATGTGTCATTTTCATTTTCTCATTTTGGAATGTACTTTAGGTATTCTTAACATCTCTGGTCATTTAACATTCTGAGCTACCTCTTTTTCGGTGTGAGATGACCT
Source organism: Mesocricetus auratus (assembly GCF_017639785.1). NCBI lineage: Eukaryota > Metazoa > Chordata > Mammalia > Rodentia > Cricetidae > Mesocricetus > Mesocricetus auratus. The sequence continues at coordinate 23,259,320 of NW_024429182.1, read as the reverse complement.
TTGTGTTTTTGTGGCTGTCACTGTGGACCTCTACTGCTTGGCCTTTATAGTCTCATAGCTGTGTTTCTTCAAATCTAGGCGCCTGCTGGGTTCTGCCTGGATTCCCCCTTTCTGTGCTGTGCCTGAAAGTGTGGGACCACTATTTCTCTTTAGTTTAAAGAGTCTTCCCACCTATGAAGAAATCTGTGAGCAGTAGCTCCTCTCCTCTTGCCACTCTCCGCCAAGTCCCTGGAAACCAGCCCTTACAATGCTGTCATTCTGTGTCCGAGTTCATCTCATCCTGTTAGCTATAAATGGAGAGTTTGTGCTTGGTTTCTTCCACTTAGCATACTACCTTTGGGGCTCATCTACTTTATAGTGCCTTTCTCATTGCTTTTCTGCAATATGCATTCATTGAACATTGGGTGGCTTTTGTCTTTTGACTATCATGAATAGTTTGGCTATGACCAGCAGTCTTACATGTGTGTTTCAGCATTCATTCTCAATTCTTTTGACTATATGTCTGCCAGTGAGATTTCTGGGCTATGTGGTAATTTAGTAACCACTGAACCACTTTACATGGCAGGGAACTAGCTTCTATTCCCATTCTCTTTTTATTTTTATTTTTTGTTATTTTGAGACAGGGTCTGTCTACATATCCCTGGCTGTCCTGGAACTTACTACATAGATCAGACTGGCCTTGAAGTCATGGAGATGGGTCTGCCTCTGCTTCCCAAGTGCTGGCATTAAAGGTGGTGCCACCATGCCTGGCTCTTAGGTTTCAAGATACCCAGTCTGATCTCTACATCTGAACTCAGATAATCCTCCTGCCTTGACTTCTCTAGTAACTGACACTATAGATATGCGTCATTGAACCCAACTGCTTTGTTTGGTTTTCTGGTTCTGGGGATCAAACCCAAGGCCTTTTACGTGATAGGCAAGCATTCCACCACTGAGCTACACTCTGAGTTCCTATACCGGAGTTCTTTTTTTTAAAGCTCTATATCCTAATTTATTATTATCACTATATAATGTGTGTGTATTATGTGTTCATGTACAGGTTTGCAAGCCACAAAGTGCTTCTGAAGGTCAGTGGTCATCTTGGTGAATTAATATCCATTTTCCATCTTTTTATAGATTTCAGTGATCAAACTCAGGTCATTAGGTTTTCAAATACCTTTACTCATTGAGTTATATTCCTGACCCTCTACTTTTGAAAGTTTTATTGTTTTTATTTCATGTTTATGTGCATTTTGACTGCATATATATATGTATGTACAGTGTGTGTGTGTACCACATGTGTGCAATGTCCAAAGAGGTCAAAAAATGGGGGGTTGTATTTCCTGGACCTGCAGTTGTTAGCTGCTGGATGCAGCTGGAAACTGAACCCAGGTCCTCTGTAAGAAGAAGTGAACAAGTGGCCTTAACCACTTGAGCTATCTTTCTAATCCCCCACTTTTCTTTTAAATAATTTTTGAGGTATAATGTACATCTTTAATACATACATTTTAAGAATGTAGTTTAATTTTGTTAAATGTACATTTTTGCAAAATTGGCATCACATCTTGAAATACAATTTTCCAGATTTTAAAGTTTCCTCATATATTTGGAATCTGTTCCTCCTTTCCTATCAGTCATTAATAAGTTTCCTGTTACTGCAGATCAACTCTGCTTCTACTAGAGCTTCATATAAATGCTATTTTGGACCGACGAATTTGCTCAGCATAAAATGCTGGGGAAATTTCTGTTTTATAAAAACCTACAATTTGTTTATACACTCATCGACTCATTGCCTACCTTTGCTTGCTTTTTGCTACTAGTAACCCTGGGTAAGTTATAGAGAAAAACGGGTGATTTGAGTTCATGGCTCTCACCCAGGGTTGAGGGACCATATCTAGCAATGGCCTCGCTGGCAGCATAGACAGGCGTGGCGACTAGAGCAGTAAGCTGAGAACCGAGGGCTCAGACCCCGAGGGTTCACTCTAAATGGCACAAGTTTGTGGCATTTCAAAGCCCACTTCTAGTGACATCTACCATCAACATCTTTAACTCGTCAGAGCCTGTGCCGAGTCACTTTACCTCCTTGCATTTCATGACTTCCTAACACGTCACTCTGTGACTTTTTCACAAATGGAACAACACCAAAACAGTCCAGTTCTATTTATCCTGGCCCGTTTATGGGAGCCCCTTTGTTTCAGAAAACATGCAAGATCAAGATATGCTGCTGTCCCTTTGTGAACCCAATACAGAAGGGAAGGCAGATTTATAAGGAATTAATTGCTCTGTGGGAGGGTAAGAAGAGGGAACCCCTAAAAGGTACCAAAGTGGCTCCAGGGAGGACTTACCAAGTCTGATACAGAGGACCTGGGGTCTGGGATCCAGAAGAATTTCCGAGGTGCTAGAAATGGAGATGCAAAAATAAGTATGGGTTACCAGGTACACAAACCACAACCAGTACACACAACCAGTGTGTACTACCCTGTAGGCCACAGCAGGCAGAACACATGCAGTGACCTTTACGAAGAGGCAATTAGGTGGACTCATGGGATTGGGACTGAACGCTGTGTCCCCTACAAACTGGAGAGCCAAGGGAATGATGGCTATTTGGTTCAAAGGTTAGAAGCCTCAGGACATGGGGGACTAGTGATACAGGCGGAAGACCTGAACACCCCCTGAAGAGCTGCTGGTGCAGGTGACTGTGGGGAAGCTTGAAGAATCTAATGTCCGTGGGTTAGAGAAACAGCAAAACAAATGACCTCCTTAAGACGGGGTGAGTTTGCATGCATGAGCTTTGCTTCTCCCACTTTCTCATTCTATTTGGCCCCCCGCTTCTTGGGTGGTGCTACCCACATCAACGATGAGGTCCTCTCCATCCCTTTGTGGACCCAACTACCAACCTTCCATAGTCTTCGCAGACACACTCAGAAACATGCTTTGCCAATTTTCCAGGCATCCTTCATCTAGTAGAGCTGACAACCAAAGCTGACCCTGGTACAGAGGCTTAAGCTGAAGGAAGCAGACAGCAGAAGCAGGCTGGGATGGATGGAACAGGCAACAGATGGTGTGCACAGTGAGGACACTTGGGAGGTTAGAGCTCAGGGCAGCATCTCTGCTTATTGAAAGCCAAGCGTGTCCCGCCAAATTTTAACTTTGACGGTTGGCTAGGAGGGAACCATGAAACAGAAAGCTTTAATGCATCCATTAGGCAAGGAAGACTGGACTTGGGGATGAGGCGAGAGGGCAGAGAAAGAAGTTGGAAGGAGAATATGGGGTTGTCTCTAGAGGAAAGAACTGTTTCTGTGATGTGCCCAGAGAGGGCTGTAGAGGCAGCCACTGTCAAGGAGTAGAACCAGGAGTTTTTGAGTTAACTGGACCTGAGAAATGAGAGCAAAGGAGGCGTCTTGGTGTCCAGAAGTGAAAGTGCCATTAGAGAATGCACACTATGGCTGACGTCCCAGAAAGGGTAGACAAGAGTTTGACATGAGAAATGGAGAGTGTATGCAGGGGTTGGGGTCTGGGAAGTTCAGTCGGGGATGGTCAAAAAAAGCTGCAAATGTGGTCTGGTGTTCAGGGCAGATGAGCATGGAACTGGAATCCATTGATGGATGGTGGGGAGGCGCATGACAGTTGTGGTTACAAATGAAACTGGCCAGGCTGAATGTGTAGAGCCAGAATAGAGGCTTGGAAGTGGACAGAGGGGAAGGCATCCAAGGAGACAGCAGCTTGCCAAGATTCTATGCAATAAGGCAACATTGTTGCTTTTATTCGTGTGTTAAACATTCCAATGGTCTGTCTGTTTCACCTAAAAGGACATTTCATGTAACTGAGTTACATGGAGCTTTTGTTTCTCATTAATATGCCGGTATCTGCTTCTCAAAGTCCAGGGGTCATGTGATCTAACCCAGTGGCTCACAGCTCCTGCCACTATGAATTGAAGGGAAGGGCGCCTTGACTGTGTCATCTGGTAGAGCCTTAGAGAAGGAGAACTGAAGTCAACATTTACTGAGGACCTACTATGTATCAGTTAGGCGCTGGCTAGGCTGTTTTTAGACCTTATTTGTCCAGATCTCAGTGAAGAAGTATGAAACTTGTTAGCTTATTTTTAGGTGTGTGTGTGTGTGTGTGTGTGTGTGTGTTTGTGTGTGTCTGTGTCTGTGTCTGTGTAGAGATACCTTAATAGCTCAGAATTCTGAAATGTGGTCATCTTAGTCTTTTTCCTCTTTCCTAATATTTTGCTTCTCTATTTTCCTCTCATCCAATCAAGAAGTCACCATGTGCTCCTCAGATCAAGGTTTTTGTTTCTAGAAGCCTTAAAACATTAATGTGAGGACTTGAGCAGGTAAAGATCACACACACACACACACACACACACACACACACACACACACACACACACCCCTCCTGAGTATGGAGGTTAGAGAGCAGAGAGCAGAGAGTTTTCTTTCCCAAAAGAGCTTCATGGGAAGGGTGTGTAGTGTCAAGGGAACAAGGACATGTTCTAAAGGTGGCTCAGAAGGGAAGAGAGATATTTGTCCATGTCTTGCAGACAAGATTCAGTGCTATTACAGGGTAATTTGTGTTGGTTCATGAAGACCTATAGACCATATTTATGGCCAGACACACTCTTCTTTCTTCTTCCCCTTTCAGCTTGAGTTGGGTTCCAGGAAGCAGAAAAGGCTGATATCCTGGGTCTCCAAAAACAGGAAGACAAAATCCCCCCATTGATAGCGCTTGCTGACTATCTCCTCCAAAGCAGACTTCAAACTGCCAGAGAGGCTCCTGAATTCAGAATTGGGAAGAGGGTACAGGTATAGACTGCCTTTGCCAGCTGGGCAAGCCTGCTCTGGCACACCACTGAAGTCTCCCGAAACCTCCTCCTGGCAAAAGATGACTTGCGGTTTATCAGCAAATAGAAGGAAGATGGGTTACACAGAATGTGCTATTTTCTTTTTCTTGCTCCCTAACCTGTGGACTGAGACACCAAGAACACAACTGACTCCCAAGGCTTGCGGGCTTTTTGCTTGTTCTCTAAGCGGAGGCCCCGTGGGGATGCTGGCCTGTGCGGCTGTCTGAGGTCCTATCTCCAGCTGCCACTCCCATCTTTTCGTGGTCCTATGAAGAATGTTACTACCAATGGTGCACACAGTAGCCAGGGAGTGCATCTGCACACCCCACCTCTGTCTGCACCCCAATCCACATTTCTTTGGTAACCAATGTGTTAAGGGTCTAAATTTGACACTGAGATCCTGTATATAACCACTTAATGGTGCCACGGAGGTGAGAGCGGGCGAGGGGGCAAAGGGGAGGGATTCCGTGGTAATTGTCCCGGGCCTGGCTCAACTGCTTGTGCTTTTGGTCCTAAACAATGGCTCACTCCTTACACTCACTGGTGAGTAACTTAGTCACCAGAAAAAAGGACAGATATGTGACACTCATGTCACCATGCCTCTTGGCTGGGCCTGTGGTGGGCATCACCAATTTGCCCAAAGACTTTTTCTGCTGGACCCTTGCCAGTCTTCTTCAGTGACACTTCCAGGGAGTTACGATTGCACGCACTGGAGGTGGCTGGGCCAGGTGGAAGCCCAAATGTGTCTCTAGCCTTAAAGCTGGCCCTTCTTTGCTGGCCTGTGGCTGTTGGGCTGGGACTCTGGCTAGAGGGAAGCAGCCACGCTGGAGCAGAAGGGGCGAAGGGACTGCCTCTGACCTTTCTGCTTGTAGCCTTTGCGAGCGAGAGCCTCCATCATCAGGCAACTCCCGTGTGCTCCAATAGCAGAAGCGTCTCTGGCAGCAAACGTTGAATTCAAGTATAGTTTTTTTTCCCTACCATTTATAAAAAAATTATAAAATGTCTGGCCACTGCGCAGTCATTTCCTCTGTGCGTTCAGCTTTGTCTTTGGGACCCATCCTCCAGCCTTCCACACCTTTTTTTTTTTTTTTTTACATACCACCCTTAGTTTCCCCTCCCTCCTCTCTTCCCATCCCCTCTCCCCACCTCCCATCTACTCCCCCCCCCCATCCTCTCCTCCTCCTTCCGTGTCTTAATTTCTTTTGGGTCCTAGCTAGCAGTGTGGCTGATTTCTGGTACCTGTGGTTGCTACTTTCCTGCTGTCCCTGGGTTCTCTTTTCGCCTGCTTCTTTACTAGTTAGCAACTCTTTACCTTTACATTCTTTTTGCTAAAATGATTGGTGTGATCGTCCTGCACCCTGATTGATACAATGCAAAGAAGATGAAACCTGCTCTCCTCCTGTGACCAGGCTGTGAGGCTCGGTGGCAGAGGCTTTGGGTACACAGAGCCTGAGGCTCTGGTATTGTCCCAGAGAGGGTGACTCTAAAAGTCACAGTGAGGCAGATGAAATAGGAGGACCCTGAATGACCTAGTCGCCTAGGTAATCTGCTCCGTGATGCTGGTCTGGATGTCCGGATGCAGGCTGCCCTGAAATACCCCAGTTAAAACGCAAAATTTAGGGCAGTGATGGAGGGATCCTGAGAAATTAGCCACCCCTGGCCTCTTGAACCACTGGGCCTCCCTGGCTTACACAGTAAGAAATTCACTTAACTTTCCCTATTTGGGAAATGTCTGGGTTTGAGATGGTAGTTGGGCCATCAGGTTTCACTATTGTATCCAGTAAAATAAAAGAAAGACATTTTTCTTCCAAAAAAAGCACAAGCTTTGATTAAAAATACTCTTATCACTAAAGGTAAACAACACCTCCATTTCTAAATTTAAAATATAAATTAAATGTAACAATACAATATAAAAGAGCACATGTACACAGGGGACTGTTTCTCAGCCCATTTCCTATAAAATGGCAGCTATAATATTATTTCTTTTGTTTTGTTTTGTTTTGTTTTGTTTTTTTGTTTGTTTGTTTGAAACAGTGCTTCTCTGTGTAACAACTCTGGTTATTCTGGAACTTACTCTTTGGGCCAGGCTGGTCTGGAACTCACAGAGATCTGTCTGCCTCTGCCTCCTGAGTGCTGGGATAAAAGGTGTGTGCCACCACTGCCCAATATTATTTCCTTCTTAAGATGTTTAGGGCAAGGCTTCATCTGACAGATAGTAGCTAATATGAATGGACATGACATTATTTCAAGTATAGCACAGTGACTTCTTTCCCATTGTTTTTTTAGGTTCTAAAACAAAATCAACATTCCTTCCTTCCTTCCTTCCTTCTTTTCTTTCTTTCTGTAGCATTTTCTCCCATTACTACTCAAATGAACAGTTGAGGCCATTTCTTCCAGGGAGTTAAGGGCTTTTCTGTCACCTCTTTCTAACCTTAGGAGAGCTCCCTTCTGGTGACTGAGCAGGCAGGCTGGTCTTATACCCTGATGACCTATCTATGAGGTCACGGAGTTGGGGGTCTTCTGGGCTTGGCCTCCAGGAGAAAGGGCCCCCTAAGGCTATCACCCAGCCCAGCTGGTTTATACCCAGTGATTTATGGAGCATTGCAGCCACCGGCACCTTTTATGCCCCTCCCTCTAGGCCAAAGGGACAAAGCTTGTGAGGAGGTGCCAGGAACCCATCCCTGGGTCAGCTCCATGGAACTTTCTCATCATTGACGGTATGTGTCCCTTTGCCCTGGGAAACAAAACCCAGGCCCCTTGACTTTGGGTTACCCACACTTTGGCATTACCTCTGATGCAATGGCCTGAATTTACGACACCGTTAGTGAAAGCCATTTGAGGCTCCGCCTTCTTTCCCGGCCACTGAACTTCATGTGGTCCAGAGTAAATCACTGTAACGGTCACTGGGCCAGCATTGTTGTGGCGATGTTTTACACCCGCGCTGTCAGTTATTTGGGGTGGTTAAGTTGAATTGGCAAGTGTTGAGTTACAGTTGTAACTTTTCTTTGCCTTGTGCATAATTAGGAAGAGCCACACAAGCCAAAGGAGGGCGAAAGCAATACACGGCAAGGTGCGGGACTCACAAGGGGACTTGCTGCCCCAAGGAGACGGCTGTGCGTTCTGGATCCCTCGGGTAGCTGCAAATGAAGCCCCACCTGGCTCTGGGTTCCTGGTGTGCAAATGTGGGTCAAAAAAAGCTACAACCAGGAAACTGCCAGAACTCCACTCCCATCGGTATGCATTTTCAAGGTGAAGGGGCTGTGTTGCAGAGGACAGCCTCTTCACATCTGAGTCATGGGAGGCCCCAGGAAGGGTCCAGGGGCTAGGGTGGCAAGTCCCCAGAGGGCATCTTTCATTCTGTCAGACACTATCTGGAACTTTATCTTGGGTCAGGGAGATAGAATTGGCAGCTCCAATGCTCCCTAAATTTCCTGTTCATCCAGTAAGGGAGGTCAGAGAGCACGGGGAAGCAGGTGGAGTCGACAGGAGCTTCAGCACCCTCTTCCCAGTAAGGGTGATCCTATCCCCTTCACCGGCTCCCTGAGATCCTGCAATGGCCTTTCTTAGGGTTTCTGTCCTCCATGTATATTTTTATTAACTATTTTATTATTGAAAAACAAGTGCAAAACAGATATGCTTTCATAGACAAATTCTAGAAGTCTCATTTCCTTTTCAGACCCCATGTTCCCTGTCCCGGTCTCACAGGTGGAAGCCATTAGTTTTTTGGGCTGCACACACATTTCTGCTATTCCTTTTGTTTGATTGAAAGTGTTGGAGGAGGGTGGGCTTCTGACTTGCCTGGACCCGTGACTGTGGACAATCAGAAATAAGGCTGGACAGCTCCATATCTAAAAGGGCTGAAACAGGCCTTTCAAAAAGTAGAGGGTCACCCACAGTGAATTATATCAGAACCACAGAGAGGTTCTCGAGTTCAAGGATGTAGTCTGCTTGCTAGTCAAGGGAGTGGGCAGATAATGCAAGTTCACAGTAAAGAGGGCGCGCAGTAGTGAAAGCTCAGAGGGAGCCGAGGGAAGTCGGAGAAGAACTTTGTGGTGACGGATTGGTGAGGCGATTTCTGAAAGTGGCAATGTCTGAGCTGGCCCCTGGCACTGATCAACGATCATCTTACCTGGGCCCATACGAGAGCTGGAGGGGAAACCCTTCTTGCAAGGTTTGGTACATGAGGAATTGTAGTCAAGTTGGCATTGATGAGTCTGAAATATCTGTACCTATATTGTGGTATTTGCTGTGGTGTGTGTGTGTGTGTGTGTGTGTGTGTGTGTGTGCAGGTGTGCGCGCGCGTGTGCGCAGGTTATGTATGTGCATAGCAGTGAATCAGGAGATGAAATGAAGCTTGTGTTGTTTTTAATTTTGTATGTATGGGTGCTCTGCCTGCATGTGTGTCTATGTACCATGTGTGTGTGCCTGGTATCCACACAGGCCAGAAGAGGGTGCTGGATTCACTGGAACTGGATTACACATAGTTGAGAGCCATCAGGTGGGTCCTGGGAATTGAACCCAGGTCCTTTGCAACAGCAGCCAATGGCCTTCCTACTTAGCCATCTCTCCAGACACGTAGGGATGAAGGAGAGGCAGGCCAGAGTTAAAGAGGAACTTCTCTGATGGGTGGGATGAAGTTTCTTTCTTTCACTTGTTCCTCGTTCCAGGAATATTTTTTGAGCACCTGCTCTTTGCTGGTAGAGGGCCAGGTGCTGGAGTTGAAGTGATGAATCAGATGACATGAGCTTCAAGGGACATTCAAGGGATGTAAGAGAATGGAAAGGTACAACTTGCATGTGGCTAAGGCTGCACTTGGAGGGCGAGCTGGCTGATGAATGGCTGCTAATGCACATTTTTGAGAGTGCTAACCGGCCTGTTCTAGTGGGGATGCTTTGGCATCTCACTAAAAGCACAATGGGGAAATTCAGAATAGTGTTTGGCCACAGTGACAAAGGAAGCAGCAGGAAGTTGTGTTGCAGGCTCTGATAAGCAGCCCAGCCCTTCAGTCTTCATTCAGAAGCTGGGGGCAGGGGTAGGGTAGGGGGCCGGGGGGTTGGAGGGTGGGGGCTGTGCTCCCAGGGCTCCGCACTGAAAGTGGAGGTCTCTCTGACTTGCCCGAGGGGTGGGACTGCAGGTGCCGCAATGGGATTGAGGAGTTGTAAGAAGGGTGATCTGTCTGGACCCAGAGACTCTTTTCCAGGAACTCATCTCAAAGACATATTCAAACAGAGGACAAAAGATTTCTGATAAGAATGGTTATTTTAGGGACTGGAGGGATGGCTTAGTGGTAAAGAGCACTGACTGTTCTTCCAGAGGACCCAGGTTCAAGTCCTAGCACCCACATGGCACTCACAGCTGTCTGTAATTCTAGTTCCAGGGGATCTGACACCCTCATACAGACATGCATGTAGGTAAAAACATCAATGCACATGAAATAAAAATAAATAAACAAAAATGATCATTTTAGGATTGTCTAAGTTGGAAATGGCTGAATATGTAAATAACTATGGTACAGTTACAAGACAGATTATGTAATTACAGTCATTAAAAGAGTTTGTGTGTGTGATTGAGAGAGAGATAGAGAGGTAGATAGAGATAGATAGATAGATAGATAGATAGATAGAATGTTTGCATGCTTCTATATGGGTGTTGGGAACTGAAACCAGGTCTCTCTAGAAGAGCGGCAGTGTCACTGCTCATAATCACTGAGTGTCTTAGTTTCTGTTCTATGATCAAGGAAACATTAAATAAAGCATTTAGGGGGAAGGAGAGTTGGCTCAGCTTTTTAGAGCACTAGTTGCTTTTGCATGGGACCCAGGTTTGATTCTTAGCACTCACATGATGGTTCATAACCACTGGTAAATCCAGATCTAGGGAACCTGACACCCTCCTCTGACCTCCAAGGGCATCAAGCACACAGGTGGTGCACATACATACATACATACACACATGCATACATGATACATATATACATGCATGCAGGCAAAACACCCACACAAATAAAATGAATAAATGTAGTTAAAAAGAAAGCATGTGCTTGGGTGCTTGATTACAGTTGTAGAGAGTTGGTCTATGGTCATGATGGTGGGGAGGATGGTGACTGGCAGGCAGGAGCAATGGCTGAGCTCACATCTGGTCTGCAAGTTGGAGGGAGAGAGAGAGAGTGAATCTGGGCCTGGTGTGGGCTTTTGAAGGCTCAAAGATCTGTTTCTGTAGAGAACTTTGACTGAGACAGCATACAAACACAAGGATGTGAGTTCTTAGTGTCGGTGTGAATAGCCAGGCACAGTGGTACAAACTTGTAATCCCAGAGTTGGGAAGGCAGAGGCAGACAGATCCCCAGGGCCACCTGGCCAGTCAGGCCAGCCTAGTGTGACTGGCAAGCCCCAGGCACATGAAAGACCTGGTCTTAAAAACCAAGGTGTGCTGGGCATGTACACCTTTAATCCCAGCACTTGGGAGGCAGAGTCAGGAGAATCTCTGTGAGTTCAAAGCTAGCCTGATGAACACAGTGAGTTCCAGGCCAGCCAAAGCTACACAGTGAGACCCTGTCTAAACAATAGGTAGACAGCTCTTGAGGAATGACACCAGAAGTTATCCTCTAGTGACACGACACATGTACATGCAGGTACACCTGCCCACATACAAACAGACACACCTACAGGAATAACACACACACACACACACACACATATACATACATGCACGCACTCACGCACACACGCACTCACCTACGTATGCACGCACATCCCCAGTGTAGGTACGAGCAAGACACCAGTTACCACAGGGCTTTCTCAGCTCAGCACAGCATAGCAGAGCGGTAGACCAAGAAACAATGTGTAGAACAGGTAAGATGGCTGTCTTCATGCTGTAGGTATCAGTGCTCTTTGCAGGTCACTCTCAAGCCCCTGGACAATATTTCTTCCTTTCCAGAGCAGCAACAGCAATATTAGAAAATAAATCGCATGCAAGTGTTCATGAGTGCAGGCATGTGATAAAGATTTACTTAAAGGTTAAAACAAGGGGCAGAGGGTCTGGATCCTCTCTGAGCAGGCTTATAATAATGTTTCTTCCTCCAACTTTACTTTTGAACACTTGCTGTTCTGTTTGGAACTGCAAACGGGAAGAGCTCTTGTAGAAGCCCTGTGAGGTTGCTGGTGGCACCCCAGAGGGAGACCGAAATCAAGGGCAGGTCAGAGGAAGAATTTCCAGAAGGTTCTGAGTGTGCTGGCTGGTCTTTGTCAGCTTGCTGTTAACCTGGACATACCTAGAAAGGACTCTTTTTTTGTGTGTGTGTGCATTAGTGTTTTAGCCTGCAAGTATGCCTGTGTGAGGTGTCAGATCCTCTGGAACTGGAGTTACGGATGCTTATAAGCTGCCATATGGGTGCTAGGAATTGAACCTGGGTCCTCTGGAAGAGTAGTCAGTTCTCTTAACTGCTGAGCCATCTCTCCAGCCCCAGGAAGACTCTTAATTGAGGAATTTCTTCCATCTGATTGGCCTGTGGGCAAATCTGTGAGACATTTTCTTGATTAATGATTGATGTGGAGGGGTGCACGGTGGGTAGATAGTTTTGGGCAGTTTAAGAAATGAAGCTGAGGGCTGGAGAGCATGGAATGAGCACAACCCCCGCCCCCAAGAAGAGAAGAGAATATCAGTTCACAAGCCCGTCACTAAGCAGCAACATAGGTACAGGACAGCTGTGTGTGTGGAGTTCTGACCCAACAACTGGCAGTTTTCATCGGCAGGCAGAATTTCCTAATTACTAACAGCAATTTATGAAATTACCATACTGAGCTTTTTTAATAATTTAAGATATTTAAAGTGGGAAGTAAAAGCTATTGCTATCGTAGTTGTTCATAAACAAATATCATATGATATTGATAGAAAAATTATACCAAAGATGTCGACCCTTAGTCCATTTAGTTTGTTATAAGAATTGGAGCACATTTTACAAATGCGTTTAATTGCAAAATTAAATAAAGCACATTTTCATCCGCTCTTGTTTCCTCCTTCCCCTCCTCATCTCCTTGTCCCTCCTCCCACTCCCCCTTCCTCTTCTCTCTTCTCCTCTTGCTCCTCCTTTAACTCATCCTATTTTTTCTTTTTCTTTTTGGACAGGGTTTTGCTACAAAGTCTAGGTTGGCTTTAAACTCAAGGTTCTCCTGCCTCAGCCTCCTTAGTTCTGGGATTATAGATGTAGACCACGATCCCTGGCTGAACAGCTTCATTAAAAAACAAAACAAACCTTTCTGTGCTCCGCTGGCCTAGAGAGCAGGTCTCTGTAGGGAAAAGGGTGCAGCCAAAGAAGCACACCCTGAACAGAGCCAAAGAAACACACTTTGGCCCTGCAACCAGAACCAAAGAAATGCACCCTGACCCTGAAACCAGTGCCAAAGAAACACACTTTTTCCCTGGAATCAGAGACAGTGAAAGAAATGCACCCTGGCCCTAAAACCAGAGCTAAAAGGCTAAAAAGGACCAGTGCAAAAAATACACTTTGGCTCTGAAACCAGAGCCAAATCTGACCCTAAACCTGTACAGAAAACTAGTCATCCTAAGCTTAGAGACTGAAATCTGACCAATGCCCACCCTGGAAAAACTTCCCCTGCTCCCAAGAAGCCTTGTATAACCCTGTGTCTGTTTAGCTTGTGGCTGTTGGAGCTACCTGGCTGTCCTCTGCCACTTTTTTTTTTTTTTTGTGGCTGTTTGAGCTGCCCGGCTGTCCTCTGCCACTATGGCAGAGGGCCGCCACTCTCCTGGATTCTTCCCTCCCAATAAATCTCTTGAATGAGGTTTCGGTGAGACCTTCTTTCACTGGAGCAGAGATGACCCTGGGTGGAGGAGAGCAGAGCAGGACTGTAACACTTCACTGGGGTAAACCTTCCCCTGGCGAACTGAAGTTGTTACACTCTCCCTGGGAATGGAGCTGAAGTGTAACAACTTCACCAGGGAGCCCTCTTCTGCATGAGCAGAGCTGATACACTAGGGAAGCCTTTCCCTGAAGCAAGGCTGTAAGCTGCTGTGCTTACTGTGACCTGTGGTATTCCTTGGCTCCTGAGTGCCAGAATACCTTTCTGTCGAAGCTGTAACACCCAGTATTCTGTGACTCCCGAATGCCAGAATATATTTCCATCCAAGCTGTAACACTCAGTATTCTTTGACTCCCGAGTGCCATAATCCATCTCTGTCCATCCCATTGGATCCGCCCAAACACTTATAGTCCCAACATGCAAAAAGAGGCCGGCGACTTTGTGGACCTGTATGTGCTGAGGAAATGCTCCACAAGCAACCGCATCATTGGTGCTAAGGACCATGCATCCATTCAGATGGGCAAGTCAGATGATTCTATTCTCCAACTGGCTAAGGCTGATGGAATTGTCTCAAAGAGCTTTTGACCAGAAGAGATGGGGGAATATTTGTCGTAAGTCAAAGTGAAAAAGAAAACAAAACAAAAACTATTATGTCTATTAGATTTTACCGTTACTTATTATATCATTGTTTCCCACATACCTTCAGGTCTGGTTTTGTTTAGAGTATAGCAATCAAAGGAGTTATCACATGTAAAGCACCTGTAGCAGTGAGGTTATACTAATTATGTCACCATGTTAGCTAGTGTTGTTTTAATCATTTATCTATCACTGGAATCATTGGCCATGTGCTTAACACACGGTCTTGATACTAACCATTATGGTTATACTAACCATTATGGTTATACTAATTATGTCACCATGTTAGCTAGTGTTGTTTTAATCATTTATCTATCACTGGAATCATTGGCCATGTGCTTAACACACGGTCTTGATACTAACCATTATGGTTATACTAACCATTATGGTTATACTAATTATGTCACCATGTTAGCTAGTGTTGTTTTAATCATTTATCTATCACTGGAATCATTGGCCATGTGCTTAACACACGGTCTTGATACTAACCATTATGGCTCACTGCACACCATCACCAGGCACACTCCACATATGATTTCATTTGATTCTTCCATATGGTGAAGAAAATTGACAACTCTGACAACAAGGAGAGGAGCCAAGACCTGCATCCGGGCTGGAGCCAAAGCCAAGCTCTCCTTTCCTTTTTCTTTGCTTCCCTCTGCCATTTTCGCCATAAGGCTCAAACATACACAAGACAGCAAGGCAGTAAGATGGGCTGACCTTGTACAGTTCAACAACGGTCTTCTTGAGGCATCTTTGTCCATCGTCACCTCAAGGTCCCCTCCAGGCTTATTTCAGAAAAACCCAGTGTGTCACTTCAGTAAAATGCCACTGTTTACTGAGGAATTGAGGTCTCTTGCATCTGAAGTGCATCCACATTATTATACCTAAAAGAAATCTATAATATCAACCAACATTTGTAGGCTTTTTAAAATTTCCCATACTGTCTCATGAGTTTAAACATTGTTTTGACTCTGACTCCTGGGATTAAAGGCGTGTGCCACCAGCGACCAGCTTAATCAGTTTTTAAATGTGGTTCTGAAGTGAAAACTAGGAACTAGAACCTTCTACTTTCAGGTCTACACTGCCCACAGGGCTCTCTCCCCAGACCCACACATATGAGCTTCTATTTATGTCACGCGTGCATAAGATGTAGATTGCTTATGATCATGATATAACTGTAATTCTGTTTGGTCTTTATAAATCTGTGAAGTGGCAGCTGCATATTTTTTTAAAGTATATTAACTTGTGTATATGGGGGTGGCTGTATACCTGTGTGCAGGTGCCTATGGACAGAAGTGGGCATTGGATCCTGTGAAGCTGGGGTTACAGGCAGTTGTAAGCTGCCCCAGAATGGGTCCTGGGAGTAAATGTGAGTCCTCTGGATGGGCAGAGAGGTCTCTAAGACATCTCTACAGCCCTCACGTATTTTTTCTATTTCTATTATATTAAAGATGCCACTGTGGTGTCAGAGAACCACATGAATTCTGGCCTTCGCTCTCTCTTCCCCAATTTATTTCATTTTATTTTATTTGACACTGAGGCCTGAACCCAGAGCTTTAAGCATGCCAGGCAAGTGCTGTACCACCAAGCAGCCTCCTTAGCCCAGTCTGCCCTTACAGTCACCATGTATCACCTCTGGTGGCATTTTTATCTAAGTTGTTCTGCTCCCAATAAAGACTCGGGAGTCGGATATTGGAGTAAAAACCTGATAGATGAAAGAAGCGGCGGAGGAGTGACCAGTTTCATCCTCTTTCCACACGCCCCAGATTGAAAAGACCTGCAAATCTTTTTCAGCCCCTCTCTGCTCCTTCCTATGCCTCTTTATTGCGTCCTGGGTCCTCCAAAGTCTCTGTGGTCAATTCTTGTTAACTAGTTGTTGGTTCCACCTCTGATCCAAGTTTAACTTTATCAACACAGTCTAGGGGTATCACGATGCAATCAAATATCACGCAACACTTTGGTGCCCTTAGCTTAAAATGATAGACTCTGAACAAATGAGTGGTTTTCCAGGTTTCCTCAAGCCATGAAGTGTAGCAAGCTTTCTTACTAGACTATCTTTGGACCCCCAGCCCACAAAAAGACGACCAGAGACTTATTAATTATGAAAGGTTGGCCTTAGCTTAGGCTTTTCCCCAACTAGTTCTTATAAATTAATTAGCCCATATTTTTAAATCTACATTCTGCCACATGGCTCAATTACTTCTTACTATGGCACATCTGACTTGTTCTGGATCTGCTGGTGAAATTGCACATTTAGATTCCTCCTTGCAGTTTCTTTCTCTCTGTCCAGAAGTCCTGCCTATTCTCTCCTGCCTACCTATTGACCATTTAGCTTTTTATTAAACTGATCAGAAGGTGCCTTAGACAGAGATACATCTTTACAAGTAATTCCGCATAGTCCTCTCCCACATAACTTTAATATATGAGGCAGATAGCAAGGGAACTATCCTGAGTGACGTAGGGGACACTTTTGAGCTCAGGCCACTCTCACGTTTTAATCCCTGACCTTCACACCTTCCCCTCAATCTCTGGATAGTCACTGAGATGTGTCCTTACAACCCTGGCTTTCAAGATAGTCAGGAAATCACTGGTAATATTTGGTGTCCTTGTCAGCTTCATCAAACTAAGAGACCTGATTGAGAAATGTCTTATTTCCACAGTGGAGTTGGAGTTCTCTTATCATTTGTGTGTGTGTGTGTGTGTGTGTGTGTGTGTGTGTGTTCCTGTGTGTGTTTATTTGTTGATGGAAGAATTAAATATCAGAATGGAAATGCTCAAGCATTCTTTGGTTGATATCTTTCTCTTTCCAAACGATAGACTTTAGCTCCCATTAGCCTGACTGTAGCAGGGAAATTATCACATCAAGATAGTAAGTCTCTTCTCTACCTGACTTCAGCACTGTTATGCTGGCCCTGGCTACTATAAACGCATGCTCCCTTCTCTGGCAGATGTTCCTCAGATTATGGCTCACTTGGCCATCAGCAGCTCTTGTGTAACATCCTGTATACCCAGGTGGCCATGAGTAGCTCTTGTGTAATATCCTGTAAGTCCAGGACAAGACTAGATAACCTTTTCTTTGAGAGTTCTACAAAATGCCCTTATACTCTACTTTACTGTCTGAGTGTGGACCACACCCCTTTAAGCCAGCCTCCATGCCTAAGGGAAGCCAGAAAACTGATCATCTTAGTCTGTCTAAACCATAGAGAGCATGGAATTGCTCAGGGAACACTGAGACTATAATACTAAAAGAATGGAAACTGTCCTCAAAGGAGGCACACTGTCCTTAGAGTGCCTACACAACTCATAAAATGCTTTAGGAAGTCAAAGGGGGAAACCATTAAAAGTTAGTGGGAAAACAGATAGAAAAAGATGCTATTCTGGGCAAACTGGGATATATGATGCCCTTAACAGAACTTCCCAGGGACATTAAATGACTTTGTCAAGCTTCATAGACTGCAGAGTCAGAGACCTAGGTGAGAGAACCCACTGTAGATTTTTGATCAAAAGGTTAATTTCAACCATCAGAAACTTGCCTCGCAGTAGCCTGTAGAGTGATTGAATAGGGTAGGCACAAAGTAGGCAGTACTTAGAAAAAGAACGTCTGATAAAATCGGAGCCAAGCAAGGGGTCATTTGTAGGGTCATGTCAGTGACCATCTGAAGCATCTTCCTGTCTTTGATGTGCTTGGGTCACCTGCAGCAGTCACCTGTCACCTCAGAGTTGGTGTGCATAGTCAATGTTTGAAAAGCATGGGTCTGCAGCACTGGGCAGCTGGGTCAGTGGGAAAAGTGCTTGCTTAGCAAGCATGAGGACCGAATCCAGATCCCCAGGACCTATGACACAAGCTGGATGTAGCAATGTGTAGTCCCAGTGCTCCAAGTTGGGGACAGGAGAAGCCAGTGGGGTTGCTGGCTGTAGTCTAGGCACTTGCTGAGCTCCAGGTTCAGGAAAGATGGGGGGTGGGAGGCTGGAGAGATGGCTCAACAGTTAAGAACACTGACTGATCTTCCAGAGGACCTGAGTTCAATTTCCAGCACCCACATGGCACCTCACAACTGTCTGTACCTCCAAGATTTGACACCCTCACACAAACATAAATGCAGGCAAAAGCAACAATGCAAATAAAATAAAAATAAATATTTTACAAATAAAAGCTAAAGATGGAAAACAATAAAGGGAGCCAGTTGGTATCAACCTCTGGCCTCTACATATGCATACAAGGGTACATGCATGACCCTCACAGGCGTATACAAACACAAAAAATACTACACCCATACACATATACCACCACCTGCCCATGCACCAGATACCACATACATTAAAATAAGTTAAAAGCAAAAAAAAAAAAAGTGTGGGTCTGAAATCATAGGGGTTTTAACTTAATCCTATAACTTATGAACCCTTTGATGTTAGACAACTTATTTAATCTTTTTGAATCAATTCTATTGCCTATAATATTGAGACTAATCATGATGCACCCTTCAGAAGTGTAGTGCAAGGATAAAAGGAGATTTTTGTCAGTTGAACGTTGTGCTGACACATGGTAATATTCACTAAATGAGCTATTTTATTGACTCTATTGTCAGCATGCATATAGAAAGGTGTACATGTCTGGCTTGCATTCCAGCGTTGTGTGTGGGAGACTCACAGCACTGCATGACCGGCTTGGTCAGATGTTCTCAGGCCAGATGTTTCTCCTCTGTAGCCAGAGCTTCTGTGGCCTGATCAGGTGACTGTAGCCTCAGCCTTACATCTGGTCACCTGGAGTGTGTCTCGGTGTGTGGCACCAGCTCTGTACTGAGGGTGTCTGTAAATGCACAGGGGGAATTTTTATAACCTCTCTGGGAGGCGTTAAACTACTGGGAAGAAAACCTTTGGGAAGCACAGGGGAAATGCAAGGGTCTAAGCCACCGTTACCAAGTCCTGGGAGCTCACGCTGCTACACTCCAAATGAAAAAGGAGAGAGTGAATTCAGTATTTTCACTAGCGTCCTTTAGCCTCAGACACCTGGTTTGGAGACACACTTGTGTCCTGTGCTGCATTAACCCTTCAGAAAACCCAGGAAGGAAATACAGTGTGAGGCCAGAAAAGGGTGAGCGCCTGGCTTCCTCAGGTCAAACAGCAGGCTGTAAATGACTCCTTTCAAAACACATTACTTCCCAAGATTGTGGCCTGACACAAAAGAAGGTATACACAGCAGTTGTTCCCAGCAAGGATTATACTATATGGCTATTAGCGGGGACAGAAGCAGCCTGATTCTCACCAATGACAGGAAATGAGGTCAAGTAAAGATAACAGGTCTTTGAATTAAAGAGTCTTTAAGCACACATCCTGGCTTTAGAGCTTTAGTAAGTGAATGAGAATTCTGGAATGAAGCCTTTAAGCTACACTTCTGAGCACACACTCTGCCTGGGCGGGGCAGGCTCGAGCTTCCTCATACCTTTGCCTCTTTCCTCATGCTGAAAGACTAGTAAGATCTGAGCTGGGATTGGCTCACCAGCTTGGACTCTTACAAGTAACCTATTTGATAGTCTTGGACATACATACCTTTAGTTTTGGGGACCAAGACTACATAGCCTTTGGGGACCGAGGAAGGGAGTTTGCAAGCCTTAATAGACTCGGGCCAGCATGTTTCTATTTTGTCCTGTTTTTCAAGGACAAGATATCTGAACAGGCTTAATTTGATTCAACAAGGCAGAGAATGAGTTCAGAGAGAAGCTGGGGGTGGGGGTGCCGGGAGTGGGGACAACCCAAACCCAGACATCAAAAGGTTGCTTGTCACGTAGACAAGCACCTGGTTGTGGGCCTGGATTCATTCCCACTCTGTCCTAGTATCTGCATTTATTATGTACCCAACCTTGTCATGACCCTTCCTTGGAATGGGATGGAGCAGAGAGGAGAAGTGTAAATTAAGCAACCATCATTACATTTTAAAAACTTGGTTAATTCAAGTATCCAGCTGACTCTGCTACCCATAATGAACTGGTTGACCGGACATAAGAGGGCTATTTTTTGTTTGTTTTGTTTTATTTTATTTTTAAGACGGGGTCTCACTAGATAACCTTGACTGGCCCAGAACTCATTATGTAGACCAGACTGGCCTCAAACTCACAGAGATCCCTCTGCCTCTGACTCCTAGGGCTGGAATTAAAGCTCAACACCATTTCATTGCTCGTATTAGTTCTGGGGCATGTGGCTTTAAACTTGGGTTAACTATTTTCTGCCATCATAACTGAAGATAGGGTATGATCCTTTTTGCTTTACCATTGTTTCTTTTCTGACCATTAGAGTGGGAAGAAGAAAAAAAAACCCAAATATGCCCAGAAATAGGGGCTGTTAAAAGATTAAACAAGATAATTTATGTGAAGTACTAACCTGATGTCTGGCACAGAGAAAGGAAGCATTCTAGAATAGTAACTGTGCTTTACTCATTTGTCTATTTGAGACAGGGTTTTCGTGGTTGTGATGAAACATCATGACCAGGCCAGGCATGGTGATGCACGCCTTTGACCCCGCACTCAGAAGGCAGAGGCAGGTGGCTATGTGTGAGGTCAAGGTCAACCTGAGGATGAAAGGGTTTATTTCATCTTACATTTCCATATCATAGTCTGTCATTAAAGGACGTCAAAGCAGGAACTCAAGACAGGAACCTGGAGGCAGGAACTGAGCAGAGGCCATGGAACAACGCGCCTGTTGGCTTGCTCAGCCTGCTTTCTTATGTCACACAGAACCACCTACCCAGGGGTGGCCCTGTGGGATGGGCCTATCCATATCAATCACTAATCAAGAAAATGCCCACAGGCTCCTTTATAGGCCAGTGTGGTGGGGCATTTTCTCAATTGTGGGTCATTATTTCCAAATCACTCCCGTCTGTGTCAGGTTGACAATAAAAGCTAACCAGCACAGGGCTTCATTATGCAGCCTTGGCTGGTCTTGAACTTGCTTTATATATCCGGCTGGCCTCAGATTCACCTGCCTCTGCTGGGATTAAAGGTGTATGCCACCATGCCCTGTTGTGAGCTGAACTCTGTCACTCCCAGATGCCCTGGCTGACTCCAACATCATCTATGGAGTTTTGTATGTTCCCAGTTGATAATGACATTTCTGTTATGTAGGTGATGGCTTGATTCCTGCTATGTTTCCTCAACAGATAGACATTTAGTTCTTTGAGTCTTACCTGAATTATAAACACAATCATAGGCTCCCACAGCAAAGAAATGTCTAAAGATTTAAAAATACACATAGAATAACTGATCTTTTTATACTACAATTCATCTGCATGGTTCTTTTAAAAATAGATTAATATTTGCAAAAAGAAGAAAATACTCAGTAGTTGTTCTACCATTCAGAGATTACCATGTCCACATTTTATGAATTTTCACCTAATTATATACAAACCACATAATTAACTAGTCTTCAATTTCACATTTAATGACTGCAGAGAGTTCTATCCATGGCGCCTCATTTATTAAAATGTGGATGTCTTCTAACATGGACATTCAGATGTTTCCATTTTTTTCACTCTCTACTAACATCATTATCAAGAAAACTCAAAGTCAGGATTCTTTTTTTTTATTATTCATTTTTAAATTTAAATTAGAAACAAGCTTGTTTTACATGCCAATCCCAGTTCCCTTTCCCTCCCCTCCTCCCCTGCCCTCTACCAACCGACCACTATCCCATCCCCTGTCTGCCCTCCAGGGAGGGTGAGGCCTTCCATGGGGGATCTTTAAAATCTGTCACATCATTTGGAACAGGGTCTAGACCCTCCCCCGTGTGTCTAGGCTGAGAGCGTCCCTCTATGTGGAGTGGGCTCCCAAGGTCCATTCGTGTACTAGGGATAAATACGGACCCACTGCCAGAGTCAGGATTCTAAGACACGCTTTCTTTCCAGTCTCTGTGACATGGTGTCACCTCTGAGGAAGACTGCAGGCTCTTCAGAGAGTTAGAAGTCCCTTAACATCCCGATCAGGCACCAAAGATGCCCCTTCAAAGGTTAGGATGTTCAATTCCTGCCTCATTCCCAGCCAGGAGAGGCAAAATTGGGGTCATTTTCAAGACAGCTATTACTGTGTGTGAGGTGCTCCAAACAGACACTCCCACCCTTACCCCTAATCATAGGCAATTTCCTCAGGCAGCCTCAGCCTCACCTTTCATGGGGATGTCAAATGGGCCATCCAAATAGATGGTTCCCAAGACAAGGGGAGAGTTCAGGACTCTGCAGCACTTCCTGGCAATGTGTCACCTTCTGCTTCGGGGAGAGGTGGATGGGGAAAGTGTTTTCCAGTTAACCGGGCTTGAGCTCATCTGAGGGTTGTTTATGTGCCTTCGGGTGCAGCTGAAGGTAGGTCATATTGCTAAGAGGATTTCATCTCATTGGAAGAATGAGATGAACTGTTACGCAGAAATGCTTCAGCAAAGCATAGGAGAGGTCCATAGGAAGGTGGCCTGGCTTTCCTAATCTAGTTATACAGCCTAGGCTAGCTCTTGGAATGGCTGTCAGTAAATAAGGCTTGTCTTCTGGGCCTTCCATGCTGTTGTGCTGTGCCCAAGCCCTTAGGGACATCACTGACCTCACTGGGGACCTCGTATTCCCAATGAACCAGTTGCTATGATCAAGTTTTAGGGTCATCCCTCTCATAGACCTTTGTCCCCTGGGAAGGGAAGGCTCTTCTTCCTGTTGACTGAATGAGGTCTGTAGGAAGACAAAATTATTGCTGTCACAAAGCAGTGTCCTGGGTTTAAAGTTGGTATTCCAGGGAGATTGGGTCAGGGGGACCTAGAGGAATCATGAGAGATTATGGAACATCCAGTTCCATTTGAGTTTCAGGGCTGAAGGTGTAGAGCAGTGGTGGATTGTTTTCATAGCTCAGGGCTCAATCTCAAGTACAAAAAAAAATCCAACCTAACAACAACAACAACAAAAACAAAACGGAACAAAACAAAAAACCAAAGTAGAATTTCAGACAAGCAATGAAGTTTTATGTTAATTGTGTCCTTTACTATTGGGAATCCCAGAGCTCAAAGCATCTTATATTTACAATTGTGCCCCATCTCCCACACTGGGGAAAAAGCTCACCATTCGTACCTTTGAAGAGCACAAAGCTCACTTATAATGACAGGGTGTGTGAGTCCCCTTGAGAGAGGCCAACCAGGCTAGGGGGTCCAGCTACTGGTGGCCGCCAAGCTGAACATTTGACAACAGAATGTGTAACTGAGCATCAGCTGTTGGGGAAGTCCTGTGCATTTGTCAATAAAGCACTGTCTGGCCAATAGGGAATCTAGATAGGTGGGACTAGGAGTCCAGGAGGACTCTGGGAAAGAGAAACACAAGAGAGTCAACATGTAACGCCATGGGGTAGGAAGCCTGGAAACTTCTCCGGTAAGAGACATACTTAGATTAACAATTATGGGGTAATTACTTAAGTCAGAGCTAGCCAGTAAGAAATAAGCAAAGGCCAACAGCTTCATAATTAATACAGCGTCTTGTGTGTTATTTGGGGACTACAACGCAGCAGAGCCCAGGCGACTGGCGGGTGATAAACCAAAGCAGCTAGCAAGGAAAAGCCGCCCTTTACAATCAGCCAGTGAGATTGTTGAGTGAAGACTAGCAGGAGTGACTGCTGTGGCAAACTCACAGTGCCAGGCCCTGGATGGGCACTGCATACGCGAGTGTTCGCTCATACTTACGTTCAGAAAGCAGTCAACAAAGAACACGGTTATTGTTAACAGTGTGTTATTTGATGGAACCTTAAAAATGGGTTTCATAAGCAATACAGGGCTACATGCCCTCGTAGTTTAGTCTTTGTAGGAATCCTTAGTTATTTCCTTAGGAAAATGTCCCAAATTTCACAGATGAAAGAGATGAAGTTTCAGGTGACTATGTTGTACAGCAGCTCATTTGTGGGAGTTGGTTGTTAAATTTTCGGTAATGTTCGCCACCTGGCTGCTGAACATTCCTATTATTAAAAATATCTAATAATTACATAAATTAATGAATAAATGACAAGCTGTCTGTTGCCTTTCATCTGAGGTCATAAATGCTTAAAACTCAGCACGTCCTGCCCGGTGTGCTGGTGCACGCTTATAATCCCAGCACCAGGAAGGCAGAGGCAGGAGGGTCGCCACCAGTTCTAGGCTAGCCTGGGCTTCTAAGTAAATTCTCAGACAGAGTTACACAGGGAGACCTTATTTCAAACACACATGAGCCTCTCATTCTGCTGATTTTTTTCTGTGCTCTCCCGGTATCCAAACTCTAAAGGTCACTGTGTCTGTTGTATGTGGATAGTGCAAAGACTGGGAGGTGACAGACTTCTGCATGCCTTATTACTAGTGCAAGTGCTCGCAGCAATGACAATGTGAGTGTCACAGAATTAACCCAGATTTTTTCCCTTGAAACTAGCTAAAGAGGGGTATTTATGCCATTGAAATGAGCAGATTCCAAAACATAGTGCATGATGTTAGCTTTTTCCCATCACTTCTGAGAGGTGAGCCAGCTTTGTAGATGGTGACTGAACTGAGCACAATCAATCCTGACACAATCAGTCTGTTTTGGACTCTGCTTGGAAAATTTGTTTTTAAGTCCTTCCCTTGTGTTCATATTTTAACATCTATTAAATATATCTCACTAGTCTTCATCCAAAAGGACCAAAGTGTTTCTAGGCTACCAAGAGTCACAGACCTTCGTTCAGCAACCGTTTTTTTTTTTTTGAGACCTGCCATGTGCTAAATACCAGAAGATGCAGATAAAGAAGACATAGGGTGGCCTCCAATAGGGTGCCCTATATCATGGGTGACAGTGCTGCTCCACAAATAATTGCTTGTTTTAGATTAAATAATAAATATAAATGTGATGTGAGTATGTGTGTGCGTGTGAGTATGTGTGAGTGCCCACGTGGATGTGCACGCCTGTGGAAGTCAGAGACCAGCCTCTGCTGTCACTCCTCAGGAGTTCTCCATGTTATTGTTAAAAATATATTTTATTTACTATTTGTATCATATGAATATACCTGTGTGTGTGGTTTTTTTTTTTTTATGAGACAGGGTTTCTCTGTATTGTTTTGGAGGCTGTCGATCCAGCCCGGCCTCGAACTCACAGAGATCCGCCTGCCTCTGCCCCCAGTGCTGGGATTAAAGGCGTGTGCCACCACGGCCCGCCTTGCCTGTGTGAGTTTATGTGTACCATGTGCATACAGGAGCCCAAGGATGACAGTAGAAGGTGTCAGATCCCTTGGAACTGGAGTTACAGGTGGTTGTAAGCCTTCATCTAAGTGCTGGGAATCAAACTTAGGTCCTCTTTAAGAATCATCTCTCCATCCTCTCCACTTTGTTTTTTGAGACATGGTTTCTCACTGGCCTGGAATGCATTAAATAGGCGAGGCTGGCTGTCCAGTGAGCCCCAGGTATTTACCTGCCTCTGCTTCCCAGCCCTGGGATTACAAGTGCATGCCACCGTGGGTTCTGGGGACTGAACCTGTGCCTTCATGTGCTATGTCAAATATTTTACTCACTGAGCTATCTCTCCAGCCCCTAAATCTGTATTTATCAAGTTATTCAAAATATAAATTAGTAATATAAATTGTGATCTATGTATATGTGCATATAAGTATACAACACACACACACACACACACACACACACACACACAGAGTCACCAATCACTTTGCTGTTGTGGTATGGCTTATATCTAAAATTGTAGCCTGTGTGGTGGTGGCTTCTATCTTCAATCCCAGCATTCAGGAGGCAGAGGCAAAGAGGATCCCTTGAGTTCAAGGCCAGCTTGGGCTAAAGAGGTAGAAACTGTTTTAAGGAATAAACAAACATGGCTAGCAAGATGAGCGCTTGCTTCAAGCCTGCTGACCCAGCTGAAGAACTTCTGGAGTCCACATGGCTCAGAGAGAACCAGGAAGTTTGAAGTTGGGTCCTACGGTAAAGAAGTTTGCGAGAGGCAGTGCTATGACTGAGAGCTCTGGCTTTGAAGTAAAACCTACTGAGTTTAAGTCCCGACTTGATCTCCTGCCAGTTCTGCGGCCCTGGGCAAATGACTATACTTAACGTCTTTAATGTCGGTTTTTCTTGAGACAATAATAATAATAATTCCCTCATAGGCTTTATGTGAGGATTAAATGTAACAGTCTATTCAGAGAGTCAACGCTCAGCATATAAACTCTTTAAAAAATCATTGTAAAAATCTGCCCTGGAAAGGAAGGCCAGTTCTTTCGAGTTGCCGTGGTCATTCCCCTTGCCGGGTCCTGATTTTGTGTGGGATGTGCTACCTCTGAAGCTGGAGTGGGACTTATAGGGCTCTCTCTTGGCAAACGCAGGCACTTTCTTCCTTAGCGTGTTTTCAGTTTTTAGCTTGTAGGATGCACTTGAAGCCTTTCCGTCGGCACCACACAGAGTTCTTTCCTGCTGTTGTGCCCGTGTCCACCTGCGTGACGCCTGCCTTGCCTCAGGCTCACATCTTTCTGCAATCTCTCTTCCAGCTCCAGCCGTCCCGGGGAGGCCCTTACTCAGGTCATCAGAGATCTTCGGACTGATCCTTACGGCTATTGACACGGGGAATTCCTTCCGTCTTTAAACAAGGGTTAGCTGGCTTCGCTAGTTAGCTGTGGTGGCTTTTAGGTTATAGAGAAAGCCCAGGCTGGAGGGTTCAAGGAGAGACATTTGGTGGGGAAAAGGGGGATTGGTCAAAGTTGTGTTTTGTCTTTTATTTTTATTTGTTTGAGGGTGAATACAAGGAACTTTGGAGTGGAGTTTTGCCCTGTTTTTGTTTTGTTTTTAAAGCAAAGTGTCTCTTTATGGCACCCCTTAGTGACCAACACAGTCACAGGTCACATAAAGTTGTTCACCCTTCATTGATCTTCTGTCGCTTTTCTTTTTATCCCAAATGTTCCTCTGGGACAGTTAAGGTCTATTCTCTTAAGGGGTTGGAGAGAGTGCTTGCCTGGCATGCAGAAAGCACTGGGTTTCTATTCCCAGCACCACATAAACTAGGTTTGGTGGCCCATGCTCGAAATCTCAGCACTCTAAGACGCTGAGGCGGGAGAATCAGAAGTTCAAGGTTATCCCTAGTTACCTAGAACATTTGGGGCCAGCCTGGACTCCACTTGATCCTATCTCAAAACAAACACCAGCAACAACAAAAATAAATAAATAAAAAGAAAGCAAGAAAAGAGAAAAGCTTTTACCCTTATTCTTGGGAGTTAGGCCCTGAGTGTAGATCCTAAGGATGGAAATTCTCCCCTCTCCACACTTTGAAGGCTGTACTCGACCGTTGGCTGGCACCTCCTCCTCTGTTGGGAAGTCTTTGGTTATTCCCATGCCTTTGAAGAGCTCTGTCGTGCCCTGTGCTGGATTACTTCTAGCCCTTCTTTGTCTAAGTGTATTACCTTGCTTTGAGTTTACTGGAATTCCTGAGTGAGGGTTGGAATTGTATGCCCAATTTTGGGAATTCTTGGCGTTCTCTCGTCTGGAAAACGCCTCTGGAACAACACCCAGACACCCTGACTTTTCTCACTGTCTCTTTCTTGTTCCTGTCCCCTCACTTTCATATTGCCCTTTTAACCCTTTCTGTGTTGTCTTCTGTGCAATTTTTTAAAAATATATTTAGTTTCTTTAGCTGTGGTTTGTACTCCTCTACCTGTGGTCAGTCCACTGACTTTTTTAATACTAATTTTATTTTCATATCTACTTTCTAAATTTGTAGTTTGGGTTTTTTAACCTTAAACTAAATGTTTGGAACACTTAAAAATACATTTTAAAAAATTCCACATTTAGAGCTGGAGAGACAGCTAATGAGCACTTACTACTTCTGCTGAGGATCTACATCTAGTTTCCAGCACCCCAGGGAGGTACACAACATCCATAACTCCTGTCCCAGGAGCTCTGATGCCCTCTTCTGGCCTCCCTGAGCACTACATGTATGTGGTGCACATACATACATACATACATACATACATACATACATACATACGTGCATGGATGCATGCATACAAGCAAAACTCTCAAACACATAAAAATAAAATTTAAAATCTTAATATAAAACCCTCACATTGTGTTTTGGACTCAATAGCACTAACACCTGAAATCTGTCTACCACATTCTTTATTTTTGCCAACTCTTAGTGGTTTACTTTTACTTCATGTAATTTTATTGTAAACTTATCCTAATAAAATGGCCCCCACAGGCTCATAGGGAGTGGCACTCTTAGGAGGTGTGGCTTTGATGGAGGAAGTGTGTCACTGGGAGTGGGCTTTGAGGTCTCAGATGCTCAAGCCAGGCCCAGTGTCTCACTCTCCTCCTGTGGCCAGCCAATCCAGACACAGAACTCTCAGCTATCTCTTCAGCACCATGTCTGTCTATTCACCTTGATGACGGTGGACTAAACCTCTGAACTGTAAGCCAGCCCCAGTTAAATCCTTACAGTTGTCATCATGGTGTCTCTTCACAGCAGTAGAAGCCCTAACACCTACTGAAAGACTTTATTTAAAAGGAAATTCTCTTTGCAATGTTGGGGGAGATGACAATATTGGTATTCTAATTTGTAACCTAAATCTCAAGGGAAGTTGTATTGCTTCTGTTGGTTTTAATGCTCTGATTTTCTTTGTTGTCTGCAACTGTGGAGTGGGCTTTCTTGTAGTTCATTCACCTTTTTCTTAGGGTCTACTTGAGAACTGGCTTTATGTAGGGTGGTGTGTCTCTTCATTCTATAGAGTCTATGGTGTGTAGTATAGAGAGTCTGTGGTGTTTCCCTGATAGCTATTAAAGTATACAGCAATGACAGCACTCTCTAGCTTAGTCTCCTACCACAATCTCAGCCTCAGAAATAGCAGAGGCCTCCATTTTGTTTTTACATTTTCAGTTACTCTAGAGACTAGGTCAATAATGGTCTTAAAAATATTAAGCGGCAAATTCCAGAAATGAGCAGTTTCTGTTTGTAATGGTGCACTGTTCTGAGCTGCGCGGTGAAAGCTCACACTTCCCTGTCCCACCCTGTCTGGGACATGAGTCACTGGGACATCCATCTGCTCTGAGTCTGCTTGTCAGCCCCGCAGTAGCCATTGTCCGGCTTCAGACTGACCACTCTGACCACTGTGCTGGTGTTCAAGTAACACTTATTTTATTCCCTATTGGCCCTGAAGTATAAGAGCGTTGATGCATGCAGCGTAGGCTGGCCACAGAGAAGCTATGAAGAGTTTCCTCAGCAGGAAAAGAAATGGATTCATGTAGCGTCACTACAAGGTCTATGGTGAGCATGAATCTTTGAGGCTCCAACACAACCTTGCCTGCAAGGTCCTCCAGGTCTATTCCCAGCACCACATGCACACACATGCACACAAACACAGAGGCATGCCCTCATTTGCATGAGGGCATGCATACATACGTGCACACACATGCATACACACATACAAGCATGTAAACAAGATTCTGACATTATGAAAAGGAAAGCATTCATGTTTGTTATTTTTTTTGTCATGCCTTAAACTTCAAAACCTGTGTCTATGATGTGTGATAGACACTTAGCTGGAATGAACAACAGAGTGTTAACACAGAGTGGGTTGATATTTGTAGTTTCCAGCACTACCTAGGGGCTTGAAGCATATTCGGAGTACCCTTATTTTCTTGGAAGCATGTCTTTAAAGATGGCTTCCTGGATTTTGTTTTTAATAATTTTAGTCCCTGAGCTGTAGTGGTTCCAGATATGAAACCCACTTAATGAAAATTCGCTTTCTAGGGAATGTGACTCTGTTAGCTGACTGCACTCTAGCCAGCTTAGGCTGAAGCCATTTGATGCATACTTACTGAGTGATTCACATTGTGCTTAGAAAGAACAGAGCTGGTTAGGAGACATGAGTAGCCCCTCTTGTTAATTAGAAATTTACAGGGCCAGTGGGCAAGTAGGTAAAAGCCACTTGCTGCCAGATCCCACACAGTGGAAGGAGAAAACCTGCTCCCACAAGCTTTCCTCTGACTTCCGCACGTTCCTGCTGTGCTGTGGTACACACATACCCATTTTCTCCACAGAAATGTATGAACTACCATTGCAGACTCTGATTCTTTGTTTTGTTGTTTATTATCAAACACAAAACAACACAACAACAACAACAACAAAAGCCACCCCTAGACCAGAGTATTGTATAGCCCAGGATGGTCTGGTTGTTACTACGTACTAAATGATGACTCTGGACTCCTGATTCCTATGCCTCTGCACCTCAAGCACTGGTAAGGGTCAGGTCCTTAGATTGGTTTCTTCGTTTTAGATGAACTGACTGATGGCCACAAAGGACAGGTCGTTCAGGGTCACAAAGTTTGTGAATAGTATCTGGGGTGTCTCTCAATAATATAAATATATAAATTCATTTAAAATTGTTTACGAATTCATTATGTTTTTTGTTTACTAAGCATTTGTGAAACATGTTTTCTGTGTGAGTGATTGGGACATCCTTCCACTATTAGGGAAGCAGTACTGGGGCAATGACCCCTACCCCACGCTACAGCACTGCATGATACTGGTTAGGTCTGCGGGCCATGGGTAGGAAGGTGATGAGACAGAAGTCCATGGAGATCCCACAGGGCATGGGCTGGGAGTGGCTGAGATCAAAGCCTTTAAC
The DNA here is from genome assembly GCF_017639785.1 of Mesocricetus auratus. NCBI lineage: Eukaryota > Metazoa > Chordata > Mammalia > Rodentia > Cricetidae > Mesocricetus > Mesocricetus auratus. The sequence goes on along the minus strand of NW_024429182.1, from coordinate 23,228,430 downwards.
TATGGGACCATTTCCCAGGGAAGAAACAAACCTGTGGGAACTGACTACCCAAATGACTTTGAATCCCATCACCAGCTGTCAGCTGTCGGACTCAATCTGAGACTCAGTTTCCTCTTCTGGAGATGAGAGTTACTACTACCGAGTATTAAGTACTTGAGAGACACTGTCTTTGCCTTTGAGAACACACGTGAAAATGAGTCAGAAAAAAATTCTGACATGTCTTAAGTACTAAAGAAAAATCATTCTTAATTCAGAACACTGACACGTCCATCTGGGTCCATGTTTCCCTGGAGTGAATATTTTTATAGTCTATCTTACACTGGGAAAGACAGATTAGTTATTCTTGCAAGCCCAGTGAGCTTTAACAAGGAAGTTTGTTGGGGAGTATGGTGGCACATGCCTGCACTCTCAGTGCTGGGGAGGCAGAGGCAGGAGGAACACAATTTCAAGGGCTACGTAGTGAAACCCTGTCTCAAGAAGAAAAGGAGGAGGGGCAGCGGCGATCCTTGTTGTATAATGAGTACTGGAGACTCAGAGTAGTGAAAGCAGTACAGTTTATCGTACCACCTTTCAAAGTCAGGCACCATCAACCTGGACAATTGACAGGACTGGCTGGCACACTGGCTGAGTGCAGAGGACAGTTTGCAAGCCCTAAAGCATGCCTCTTCCCCACTTTTTGCATAATGGGGTGTGTGCAATTGTCTACCTCACCCAGATCATCTAGGACTTACATCCGCTTCTGTCATGCAGGTTTGTCTTTTTTCAGCAAAAAACTGTGGTGGGCTTGCCTCTGTGTTTTACATCCTGTTTCTTTCCAAGCTGATCAGACACATGACCTTGCGGGTAACCTTGGTGGTTAGTAATTTTCTATTCTAAACTTCTGGTTTTGGCATTGTAGCTTAGCAGAGTTTGGGGTGTGGGAATAGCCAGCGTGTATTCCCAGGGATTGAGTGTTCTCTGTTCATTTATAAACTGGACCTAAACTGGCCCAGATTAGAGAGTGTGGCCTTAATGGAGGAGGTGTGTCACTTTGAGATTTCAGAGTCTCCACGGGCCCAGTCTTCTCCTCTCTGCCTCCAACTTGATGATAAGATGTAAGCTCTTGGCTGTGGCTCCAGGACCATGCCTGCCTGCCTGCTGCCTTGCTTCCCTCAATGATGGCCAAAGACTCACCCTTGGAAACTCTAAGCAAGCCTTCAGTTAGATGCTCTATTTTATAAGTTGCCTTGATCATGATGTCTCTTCAAAGCAATAGAACAGTGATTAAGACAACTCCCCTGGGAAATAGAAGGAGAGACAGAGACTCTCCGGAAGCTTTCAGGTCAGCTAATCTGATGCAAGCACTGGCGAACAGGAAGGCAGAGGGTAAGGACTAAGGCCCAAGGTTGTTTCCTGACCTCAACATACACCGTGGCACATATATGGCTGTACTCCCACACACACTTTCACACTCCACACACACACAAAAGGGCATACCATACACACACACATACACACACACACAAAGACAAATGACAAATAAAACCACCATCTCCATACCCAAGGGAACATATTTATTGAATATGTACATTTATTTCTGTTCTCAAAGAAACTCTGAAGCAGGCAGGCCTGGTGGTACAGTCCTGCAGTTCCAGCACTGGGGAGGTGGAGATAGCAGTATTGGCATTGCTGGGGTCATATCCAGAGTCCTGGCAGTCTTAACAAGCTGGGCTCTGTCACTGCCCTCAGTAAGCCAATTAAAGAATCAAATTGTAGCGTAGTGGGAAGAGGTTCAGCCACAGCCTCTTCTGCAAAGCCCATCTTTTGAACCTGAATGGAGGGCAGAGATACACTCAACTAAGCAGCCCCATCAGGGTGTGGGCCAGCCACCACTGACCCATCCTTGTCTCGGCTCCCACTGCCCCCAAGGCAAACCGTCAGAACTGAAAGTAGGCTTCTGCTTGCTCCCAGCATGAGACTTCTAGGGAAATTTCTTGGGGATCTTAGTTTCAGTAGTCTGACAGTCACAGGGAAAAACACAGTGTCTTTTTAGAATTTCAGTATCTTCACTCCTGTCAGAAGGATTGCAACGAGAGGACTGGGAGTTCAAGGTCATTCTTAGGTACATAGTGAGTTCAGAGCTAGCCCAGGCTACATGAGGTCACATCTCAAACAAAACAAAACAAAACAAGACACCAAACAACAACAGAAAATTAACTAAAACTGCAACCCCCAAACTTTGGAGCACAAGCTTTATGACTTCAAAGCTTGGAGTTCCAGCCATGGAGGCAGAAACCTGGACATGTGAATTTGAAGTAGCCTGGATCCTGGAAGTGAGAAAGCGGCTGATGTGGGTGGGGGTTTGCCTGGTTTGGAAGAGGATGTATGAGGTGAGGTCTGAGAGCTATGGGTCTGTTAGGCTGAGTGCTTCTCTAATAGATAGACCCTACCGAGCCTGGACATGGAGTGTGCTTCTCTAATAGACAGGTTCTACCGGGCCTGGACACGGGGTGCAGCATCCCAGAAGGATCCTACTGGCCCAAGCTGCCGCCACCGCTCTGCCCTTCCTCTGAGTACAAGCGAGTTCGCTCAGTGAGGCGGGTGAACGGAACAGATGTGGCAGGCCATGGGCTTGCCCTAGCCTGCCTGTCTTCCTGGCAGGACAAGCAGTTATTAGAGGCTGGTGACTACTCCTTGTGTCTGGGGACAAGCTGTCTGCATTTCTAGGCGACGGCTCCTTCCCAAGTGGGGAAGGAAGAGGTGCCAGGCTGTAGAAGGGCCCAATTATTGGCAGCTCTTACTTTTCAGAATGACTGTTTTTGAGTGAAGTGTGTACTTTGAATCCAATGTGGCATTTAAAAATCGAACACAAAATAATTTCAGTTCTTACCTCTAAGTCCACGTATATAAGAAGGGGATTTTTTTTTAAAACTCTCTTGCCAGAGGGTGGCTTCAGAGTTGCCTTGCTACCTTCACAATTGTTTTGGACAATGTCCCAAGGGTGATGACAAACACATGGTTTCATAAAAGAGTTTTTCTAATTCAGTGGTATTTTGAATGAAACTATTATTCAGCTTTCTTAGGATAAAAAAGTCCTAACTATTACTATCCGAGGTGACTCTGCTGGCATCGGAGATAGAGCAGGTCTGGGGCATACAATCAGTGCCAAACATCTTGGACAGAAGAGTTTCCCGGGAACTTTTGGGATTCAGAGAGCTCAGTGTTACAAGACCTCGGCAGTGTCTCAGAGTCTCAGAGAGCTGATGAATGGGGACTGATCTGACTCTGATCTTTGTGTGAATGACACTGAACCTGATTTGACTTCTGATCCTAGTTCTGTTACATACAAATTGTGTGACCTAGTGAAGTCAACTAAGTTCTCTGAGCCTTATGAAGTGGGAAAACATGTCCTTCAGCCAAGGCTATTTGAAAGAGACTAAAATGAGGTTATTTAATAAGGAACCCTGAAAGAGCTATGCCAGAAACATGGGTGGACACAATTGTGTCTTTCTACAATGTCAGAATTTATTGAGTAACTGTAAATTGTAATTTATCAAGCATTCCTATTTCCCTCTATAGGCAATCACAGGTTCTCCTATTCCATTCTTACTTACTCATATGAATTCTCTCATCACACATTATAATTCATGCAGTAACACACACCCAGAGAGACATACATGTACGTTACAGAATGTCCACGAAAAGGCTGAAGAACCCCCAAAGTTTCAAGTAGCCCTGCTGAAGGCAGAGGTCCCAGATAGATGTCAGGAAAGTCACGGGAATGCTTAGGTAAGAGTTTGGGGATGCATTTGGAGGGTTTCGGAGCCCTAGAGAGCCTGGTTATAGAGTCTGTACAGAGGTGAGCGTGGAGGCAAAGTGTCATCCAGACAAGGAACAGTACTGGATCTTTGAGTGGGTGTCACGGAACAATTGGGACCAGGCAGAGCTGAAGCCTTGGGGAGAGTAAAGTGTTCTTTTTCTGCTGGTCTCTCAGCTCACACACCGTAGTAGGTGGTTGGATGACCAATCAAATCGGTGGAGCCTTAGTCACCGTAGTGTTAGGTGTCCTTCCTTTTATGGTGTCCAGGTGAAGCTGTTGCTCCTTTCACTGTTCTGGTGCCCATGTGTTCATTCCCAATCTACTTTGATAGATTTATAGCTGGTGCCTTTTTACTTGCATGATTAAATTATCTGTCAGTTTGTGCCTCATGGGTGGTACTGGGGACAGATGGTGGTGTCTGTGCAGGGTTATCCTGCTTCTGTGTTTGTACTCAAAATGGGACCAACAGGTGCCTTGTAAATCAGTCAGTCAGAGTGAGGCACAGCCTGGGAACCATAGTCTTCTGGTGTGGAGTAACTTAGAGCAGCGCACAGTGTCATTAGCACAAGTGGTGGTTCTACCACACTAAACGTAAATGGTCCAAACATTGATCTTTGCTTCTGCTGCCTCCACCAAACAAACACAAACACAGAAACGGCAAGAGCCAGAAACTCTGTTTCCCTCTCTTATGTCAACTACCAACTGCCTCACAGATTCCATTATATTTTCCTTCTAGGTTTTATATGTGCCAACAGAAATTCCTAGATCTGTCCACCCTAATTTCTCTCTGACCCAATTTCTCGTGTTCTCTGTTTCAGCCTTGCATCTCCATTTACTTCTACTTTCATTCCCTTCTCCAGCCTGTTGTTTTCCTGTTCCAATCATACTACCTCTTCCTGTAGTTCCCAGACCAGATAGGGCTTCTTCACTCCTTGGTAAATGGTTAGAATCACAGTCCTTTCTAGCATTCTATTATTTCCACCAGTGTCTACTCCTTCATTATATTCTGAGGGCTATGTACTATGTAAGATATGAGATATCCCCAGGACCCTGTAATAACATAGATCATTTGCTAGGTACATGACTGGGTCAGTTCCTTAGATTCTCTTACTATTTTACCACTTTGTAAAGATTAGCGGCAATGCCCTAGGCACATAGCTGTTGTCCCTTAGGGTGCAGAGGTCCCCAGTAAGAGGCAATAAGTAGGTGTTAATATTTTTTTTTCTGAGACAGGATTTCTCCTTGTAGCTCTGGCTGTCCTGGAGCTCACTGTGTAGACCATGCTGGCCTCAAACTGACAGAGATCCTCCTGCCTCTGCCTCCCAAGTGCTGGGATTAAAGGCATGTCCCACTACCCCCTGTCTGGTGTTAGTATCTTTAACTCCCACTTGTTTATGCTTCCTTCCTTCCCTATTTTTTCTTTTTGTGGCACTAGAGATTAAACTCGGTGCATTGCATCTGTTGGGCAAGTACTTGATTTACTGTGTTACATTCCCCAGGCCATTTAGATTTTTTTTTAGTTTGAAAGAGCCTTTTGTAGAAATTTCCCAGGCTGGACTCAGATTGTGTAGCCCAGGGAAGGCTTGAACTCATGATTCTCTTTTCTCAGTTTCTCAAGTGTTTGGAATCACGTGTCACCATATCCCAATTGTTTAACTTTTCAGAGAAGATTTATCAGTAATCAAAATTGACTATGACACCAAATCTCTTATTTTGGACCTTGGTAGATGTTAAGCTGTACCTTTGATTAAAAGATTGATTGGGATTTAGGGAGATGGCATAGTGGATAAAGAACTTGACATGCAAACACGAGGACTTGAGTTAAAATTCTCAGAACCTATGTAAAGCCAGACACCACATTGTGCATCTGTAATCCCAATGCCCTTATAGTAAGATGAAAGATAGAGACAAAAGTATGTCCATCATCCAATGGTCCAACTCACCAAGAATACGCAGTGGTAAACAATATAGAATTCCTGTCTCTAACATGGTTGTCTTCTGACCTCCACATTGTAGTCATGACCCATAGCCATATGCCCAATGAATGCATACACATTACACACACACACACACACACACACACACACACACACACACACACAAAGAATACATGAAGCAAGGAAGGGAAGAAGGAAGGAAATGAGAAAATGAAGGAAGGAAGAGATAAAGGAAGGAAGGAAGGAAAGAAGGAAGAGAAAGAGAGAGAGGAAGGAAGGAAGGAATAGAATTGGACACAGTGATTGACTGGGTTGTGAGATTTTTAAATCTAGGATTAATATGACTTTCTTCTCTGTGTGAGGATATTCTGGTCTAGAAATTTGGGAAGCACCAGAAATATGAGTTTAAACCAATTCTGTGTTGAGTTACAGAAACTCCAGGGTAGGAATTTCTAGTCAATTTTCATTTCTATTTGTGGGAGTCTTCAAATAATCAAAGTGAACTTCCAGAAGGCTGGATACAACTAATTCCTGGCCATTAGAAATCCCAGCACAGTTTATATGTACACATGTGTATATGTGCTCTTGTATGTTGTGAACATACATACCCATTAAAATTAGCGCGTTTGGGTCTCACTTCAGTATAATTTGTGTCTTCTCCATTTTCCTACCTTAGACATTTTGGGTTTGAGTGCGTGCACAGGTCTGACTGACTACAGGTTTGTCTCGAGACATGGGAAAAGGCCTTCTTGAAGGATAGCTATCTGCATCTGACCTACAGGTAGTTTGACTTAAGGGCCAGGTCCTCAGGAACCCAGTGTTGCTGGAAGAGGCCATAAAGGAGAAGGTCATGGAATTTTCAGCTCACAAATGAACTTTGCCATTTTCTTGAAAATCTGCTTTTATTTCAGGGATACTCTGTTGAATTTGACACTATAAATTATTCCATGTGTATATGTGTAGGTGAGCATTTGGAATGCTTGCTTTCTTGGCACTCTGGGCTTCCAGAGCATTTGAAATAGAAATTGAATGTGTAATTTTATTTATTTAAACACACTGTCAGGTGCAGTGTGTCAGGTAGCATCTTGGGTCTCTTGGAGGATTGAGGTGCCTACCATCTAGGTAGTTAACAGGATGAACAAATGGTAAGTTGGGTTGCTGAGTTTTCTCTTGCCTTATCTCCAGCCCATTGAAGACAATGCCTCAGAGTTATGGCTACTGTCTGTAAGACATGGATTTGCCTGTTTGTAGATGCTGGGTGTGGGTAATGTGAAAGGTGCAATGCTTCCTGAAGGATCAGCTCTGCACCTCCAAATGGACCAAGTCTGAGGGGAGAGGACCAGAATGATAGAAAAGACTTAGGGGTAAAGAGCTTGGAAAGAAAGCCAAGGAACACAGGGAAGGATTTTTGAGTCATTGTTGTTAGATGGCTGGCCTTCTCAAGGGTTTGGGAAGGGTGGGCTGTGGTTGAAGCATTTGTAGGCCTCATGGTTGGGGTATAATCTTAGTGTTTGACTTGGGACAACACTTCGCTGACATCTGAGCATGCCATTCTTGTCATTCCTCCTTAGCCTTTGATTCTCTAAAATAATCCTTTCACCCCAACTAGGGGTTCATATAATTTTCTTTAGCTTGATATGTATAGGGTCCATTGGATTTCCATGTCTGGATTCTAGATTAGTGAATAGGCTAATGGCCTGAGTTGAGAGTTCCTGAACTAGAACTCCACTCTGCTCTGGCACTGCTGACTGCTTCATTCTCCACAACTCCACTGGCCCCAAGACAACAGACCTGGGTATTTCTCTTCTTTGCTAGTGAGCTTTGCAATTAGCCTATCCTGGGCCCCTATTCATTTTCTGCCAGTTATTTGCTTCATGGCTTAAACTTTAGTGTGGGTAAGAGCATGGAATGAACATGGGTGTAGAGCATGCAATAGACAGACATGCAGCTAGGGGTGGAGGAGAAAAAGGAAGTGGCGAATGGGACTGAAATGAAACCCAGAATTTGAGCTTACTGAATAATAAAGGTAGAAAAGACAATTAGCAGCTCTTTACTGAGCCAAGGATAAGGAACCTGGAGGAATTTGAATCTTCTAAGCTTTCCTATGGTGCCAAGTGTTCTAGAAGGAAAGAGACTTGGAGGGACGGGACTTCTCTCGGGGGCCACTGAAGATGTTGGATGTTAAAGGATGAGGAACATGCCATCCTTTCATTTGAGGCAGATGAGAAGGCCTTTCTTTAATTTATAAACAAAGTGTGACATTTCTTACCAGGTCTGTGCTGTTGTTCTTTATGCCTGGTAGGAGACAGCTTGGAGCATGCAGGGCAGGATGCAGGTATCCGTGTGCTCAGTCTTTGTGCTCTGGCTCCACCACTTCGTGTGTGAGATGCTTGTGCGTTCCACAGCAGGCAGCGCTACTCTTTTTTTTTTGTTTTGTTTTGTTTTGTTTTGTTTTGTTTTTGTTTTTACGAGACAGGGTTTCTCTGTATTGTTTCGGAGGCTATCGGTCCAGCCTGGCCTCGAACGCACAAAGATCCGCCTGCCTCTGCCTCAGTGCTACTCTTTTAACCCCTGTTTTTCTCTCTAGAAAATGGATAGAATGGTAATCACAGACTACTGCTGTTGCCAAAGAATCAGTAGCTAGACTATTAAATGCCCAGTTTGGGAAGTGCCTTGTAAATGGGAGATACTGCTATATTGAGAATACTTAACATTTAATTTGATCTTGCACTTATCAGCAAATGTGAGTCCCTCATTAATTTCTGGTGTGACTGTGCCATTTTGGCCTGGTTCTGGAGAACAAGCTGGAGGCTGGCTTTTCATGGGGGTAGCCAGGTGGGGAAGGTATGCACTGAGCTCTGGTTGAAGCGTGGCTTTCTGAGAAGGGTCCTCAGAGGGGAACCGGTTACTTAGGCCCCAGTACCTCTGGTGTGAGAACACCAGAGAACAGAAGGTCCCCAGAGACAGGTGGCCTGGCGTTTGTGGCTCAGAGCAATGGGGCAGTGCAGTCCTGAGGAAGAGGCTGCTGAGCTGCATTTTAAAGGGCTGCGTACAAGTCATCAGGCTCCACCGAAAGGGCTGTGTCCCAGGCTGCCAAGAGCACAGGACAAAGGCTACTGCGCAGCAGGTACTCACAATGCTAGCTACCACTGCTTAAGAGCAGTCTAGAATATAGAACTACCGATGGAAACAGAAGGGAAGTCTTAGGGGAAGACAGGGCAGTCTGGGATATGGTTGGCAGTGGGAATATCTGTTCAACATGCATGCAGGATCTGTTCCCCAGGACAAAGGCTACTGCGCAGCAGGTACTCACAATGCTAGCTACCACTGCTTAAGAGCAGTCTAGAATATAGAACTACCGATGGAAACAGAAGGGAAGTCTTAGGGGAAGACAGGGCAGTCTGGGATCTGGTTGGCAGTGGGAATATCTGTTCAACATGCATGCAGGATCTGTTCCCCAGCCATCTCTCTCACCGACTTCTTGGTCTCCCTGGCTTCTGATCCTGTGACTGCGCTCCTTAGAAGACATTGAGTTTTATAAATCTCAGAGGATTCCTCCCCGTGAAGTTGATGGCTTTGTTCCTGGCTGGTTAAAGCATCCAGCCCTGGGACAGAGTGTGCAAGAGCGTTGCTAAAAAGCCCCAGCTGTGCCCTGTGTCCTGCACTTGGTGTGACTCTCCATTATGGCAGTCTCCTGCTTCCTGCTGAGATCCTGTGTGGGTTTTCAAAGCTTGGGGCCTGATGAGTCATGTCTTATTTATCCCACGATTCTTGACTTACATGTTACGTGTGGTCAGTATCCCATTCATAGCTGGCAACAGTTCTTGAGTTCCTGATTTGCTTACTGTGCTGTCTGTTTTATATATATCTCACCATTTTGTCCCCGGAATGTGAAGCTTACTAAGACAAAACTGAAGTCCCTGAAGTAAACACTCAGTGCCATTATCCCCATCTTGCAGCTAAGGAAACTGAACTTAGAAAGGCACACACCTTTAATTCCAGCACTCAGGAGGCGGAGGCAGGAGGATCTCTGTGAGTTCGAGGCCAGCCTTATCTACAGAGAGAGTTCTAGAATAGTTAGGACTACACAGAGAAACCTTGTCTCCAAAAACAAACACCCCCCAAAATAAAAATAAAAAGAAAGAAAGCTAAGTTCCTTGCTCATGATACACAGCTGGTGGGTGGAGGCACTCAGGTCCAAGTAACCCAGAGTCCTAACCTCTGCTGGACTACTGACTTTCATGGTTGAGACTTAAATATTTGATAAATTTAATATGGTCCACTTTCTAGATTTGTCTAGAACATTGTCTATAATGCTTATTCCTGCCACTTAGGGGTAATTGAATGTTTCCCATTTTTAAGCCCACGCCCAAATATCTGCAAAAATAGCATCTCCTTGAATTGCTTGTCATTCAGGAGAGGGTGGGATGGGGCAGAAGATTGAAAGTATTGCATAGTGTTGTTCTTAGCATAGACAGGGCTCTTTGGGATGACAACATATATAAGCCATATCTCAAGTTCTGAAAGAGTCTGAAGCGCTGGGAAATATTTTCCTCTACTTTCCTCAGGCCAACACAGCAGTTCCTCTAGCTAAGTGACTTACCCCAGGGTGTGACGCACAGAGGATGTTCACGTCTCACAAAAAGGCCCTGGTGATTTATTTTCCCTTTTCTGTTAAAGTCATTGAATTGAATCATACTTCCAATGAAACACTTTTAAAATTCATTTATGAATATGTCACTGCTTTTACGCAGCACCATGATATCCATCTAGATTTAAACATTTATTAGGCAGGCAGGAGACACGCTTCTGTCTCCTCATGAAAACCAGTCAAAATCACCCTGAAGCCCTGTCTTGTCAATAACGTCACATACCAGCCACACTCGTCCCCTTACCTGCTTTCAGAGGACTAAAATCAGTCAGCCGAGACCAAGCTACCGTGTAAGGAATAGATTAAACTAGCATACATCAAGGTGAAAGATAATTATTACTTGTGTCAGACAACACCTGTTTTTGCAGCATTCCTCAACTTAGTGAGACTGGAGACAGGCTAAACTTTCCAGTGAATTTTCCATCTGACAGTCGCTCCGGGCAGTTCGTCTGCAGAACACCCTGACAATGTTTACATTTTTGAGGTAGATTAAAAATGTCATCTATGAAATATAGTCTGAAAATCTCACACTGTGCCACATTAACATATACAACTACAGGGCTGGAACGGGAATCAAACCGGGGGACCAGGAGAGCACGCAGCTATCTCTCCCACAGAAATCTTTTATGATGTCAAACTAACAGGTCCTTAGTGGGGCCTCCTCAGCCTTCAGTTCCAGGCCTTCAGATCATCCCGCACTTCACTGCTTGGAGCTATCATCATTTCTCAACAGCCCATGATGTTTTCTTCCTGGTAGAGAGTCAGGAGTCAGGTACCACTTGGGATTTGTTGGCCTCTGGGCCTTCTTGTCTGTAGCACTGACCATGACTTGTGATGACAATCCTACCTGGGAGAGCGATCTCTGAACCAGAGGCAAAACTCTGAAGTGATTTTTAAATTGAAATGTGACACCAGTGTGGCTTCCACAGACGGGTTAATGTCATTGCCATGTCTGAGCTCTGGTGCAGAAAAACACAAGTGCAGGAGAGATTCTGGAGCACTTTTAGAGAAGACAGAAACAGCACTTGTTTCCTTCTCTGGAGAAGTGTGTAGACCTGCAGTTTTCAGGGCGGAAATCTTATGGCTGGCATCTGTGCTGCCTCCAATCGTGGTTTCAGCTGGCATGCTCTAAATGCAAGTTCCAGTACAGGTGAAGGTAGAGAAAAAGAGGGCAGGAGGCATCCCTTTAACAAGGGTTAGGCATCCAGAGGCGTTTAAGGCACTGCACTCTGGGGACTATAATCATGAGTTTGTATTTTACAAGTCATCCTCTCAGGGCCCAAGCTCTCCCACAGCAGTGGAATCTGGCTCTATTTTCCTCAGTCTCCAGCCACCTCCCTCTTTGTTCAGCTCTTGGTAACCTTTGCACAGACCGTTTTGACAGCCTCTTTCCACTTTCTTCATCCAGTCTGTCCCCAGTCTTCTGGGTACCAGCAGCCATTTGTCTAAAGGCAAGTTAGGTTTTCCATCTCTCGTCATGACTTTCATGAGCACAGGAAAGCCTTCATCCTCCTGCCATTCCCTTAAAAAGACCTTTGTGACTATATTGGGCTCACCTCATAATCAAGGACAGTCCTTGCTTCAAGGTTGCTGATGTAATCACATTTCTATGCAAGTTACTCCCCTACCACAAATGGTGGCTCAGTGTTCATGGGTTCCAGAGATAGAACATGGCTTCTGTTTGGAACTGGCATGGGTCTCATGCCTGTGAGCCCAGAATTTGAGAGGTGGAGGCAAAAAAGTGTGAGGCTTTCATGGTCAAACATGGCTCTATAGTGAGTCTGAGGCCAGCATGGGATACAGGAACCTCTTGTCTCAAAAATAAAACAAACAAAACAACATGCAGACATCTTTTGGGGAGCCGTGCTGACCTTTCATGGTGACTCAGCACAATGCTACCTTTACTATGATATCTCTTCCTTGACTACATCTCAGAAAACTCCCTCAGACCAAAATAGCAACAAAAGATTGTGGGGAGAGGATGTTTGACGACCTCAAGGTGATGGTCTCAGAACCTCTGCTCTGGGCTGTGCAGGGAGGGCTGGACCACGTCCGTGTGTAGCTCCTCCCTGTGATCTGCTCTCCAGGCACGCCCTCTCACCTCCCTTTCTCTGTGCTTTGACCTGACATTGAACTTCCTCCATGTCTGAGTCAAAGAGACTTTATACCCAACCCACTGTGGTTTATGGAGGCATTCACTAAAGGAAATAAAGAGGAAACTCTACCCACAGGACAGTGTTGGCTTTATCTGCCTCCAGGGTACAATGATTTGTCCTGAGTGAGTCCTGGCTGAGCCTGGGTACTTATCTGTGGACAAAGGTGGCTAAGTCACGTCAGAATGGCCCTCTGACTCTGTCTTACTCTCTCCAAATACTTACTTCGTGTTTTGGAGAGACATGATGGTGGACTCCTTTGAGGGGAGGTGCAGTTTCCCAGACAGAAGCTCTGAGACACAAAAGACCCTAGTAAAGTGATTGATTTGCAAGTACTCATAGGGAAAACCTGAAAGGACAAGGAGTAGGGTGGGAAAGTAGGATTGTGATCAAGGAAGAACTACCAAGTGCAGTCCCGATGGGTATTGAACTACCAAGTGCAGTCCCGATGGGTATTGAACTACCAAGTGTAGTCCCGATGGGTATTGAACTACCAAGTGCAGTCCCGATGGGTATTGAACTACCAATGCAGTCCTGGTGGGTATTGAACTACCAAGTGCAGTCCTGGTGGATAGCATTGACTCTGTCCCCCAGGGCACTCTAAGAGTGTAGGTCACCCTTACATTGCCCTTATCAGGAACAGCAGTCATTACTTAAGGACTGCCCTAAGAAAACATAAATTCCTATGACATCTGGCACCCCTGGAGCCCAGAAAAAGAGACGCTAATAATCTGAGGACCACCCCTCTCCCTGGCAAAGCTATAGGTGCTTCTGGGAATGGGGAGCCAGTATGCCAAGAGATGATGTAGAGATCCAAGCAGGTCTGACCAGGGCTCTGATGTCCTCTACTACACCCAAAATGGTCCTGTGTTCAGGCACTTCCTTTCCTCATGTGATCCAACCATGCCCACCCAAGCCTGTCACTGTTAGTTTTATTTTCAGTCGGGGGCCTTGTACCATACATTCCTGGCCTGAAAGGAAGCCGAGCTTCATCTTGTGGAAGCTGCTGGCCATGCTGCGCTTCTCAGGTTGTTGATGTTGGAATTCCGAAGGGAGAAACCCATTTCCTCTTAGAGTCACTTGGTTGCCCAAGGATACTGGGTTTATCTGTCTCCCGGGGATGCTAGGGCTCTCAGCCTCTGTCCATTGCTGAGCTGTCAGCTGAGCCCATTTCCTGAGCACCTTGGTCTGTACCTAACCATGGTGTCTTCTCCCCTGTCTCTCCACTCTTGGGAGTCCGACTTCACTCTTGATATTCCTCACTTGGCCTACACTTCCCTGATACTCAGTAGAGGCTGGTATGCAATTGAAGTTCACGCAAAACTTCTAGCTCTATTCCCTGGACACTCTATGTGTGGGTGGCATGTCCAACTACTTAACGTTGTTACATGATATCATCCACAAAGTGTGTGGTGGAGAACTGTGCATTTGAATTACAAAATAAATAGAAAAAGAAAGCTTCATAATGTTTTGGGTGTTTGGCGGCTTTCATAGCTAGCATGAAGCCTACAGGCTGTGGATTAGACACACTTGTTTAGCCGCCACAGTTGCTTCCTTGGGCATTAACAAAAGATGCTGCCCACTCAAGTAATAACAAGGAAGACTTCGCAAACTATCTAACTCTTAAAAATATGAAATAGTGATTCCATTTTACTTACACTGATATGTAAACAGTAGTAATAATAGCAGCTAATTGTGCACCATTCATTTTACATATGCTATTTCACTTCATTCTTCCTCCCTCAATGACCTGCCAAGGCAGGGGCTATCATAATCTCCATTTCTCTGCTGGGGAAGTTGAGGTTTAGAGTTACGTAATGAACAAAGTTTACAGAGCTGAGACTAGAACCCAAGTCTGTTCTAGTTAGATAAAATCCATCACAGTGAGAGAAGGAGGATCTCCTACTCAAAGTTGAGGGCATAGGACACAGACGGATCGGGCAAGTGAGAATGTTTTTTCAGAACTTTGGATTCTGATGGTGTTTAGTCACCCCCATTTATTAGGTTCCTTACCCAAGAGTTAAACAGTAAATGGACTCTTTCTCCCAAATCCCTTTCAGATGTGCTGGCCAGTAAGGCAGCCTTCATCGCCCCAAAGTGAGTCACTGGACAAGCCAGTTGTACTTCAGTGTGCTTTTCTGGGAGAGGGGCTTAGACTTTCCACGTAGTGGTTTCTCTCTCTCTCTCTCTCTCTCTCTCTCTCTCTCTCTCTCTCTCTCTCTCTCTCTCTCTCTCTCTCTCTCTCTCTCTCTCTCTCTCTCTCTCTCTCTCTCTCTCTCTCTCTCTCTCTCTCTCTCAAATAAAAGAGCTTTCCTGGAAGCCCCACCCAGTATCTGCTGCTTTGTTTCCTTAGCCAGAACCCTATCAAATGACGACCCACCCTTAGCTGCAAAGAAGGTTGGGAAATAAAGTTTGTTTTGTTTGTTTTTTTAAGCATAGCTTTCCCAACAAAATCACCATCTTATTAGGAAGCAGGAGATGGTGGGTACTAAGTAGATAGCCGATACTGTCTGCGGCACCCCGCTCCTGTTCTCACTGTCTCATATAATTTGGTTCATAGACTATGATTTCAACTAACCTTGGACCAATATGCCAAACTCTTCTCTCTTTATCCTTTCAACACATTTATGCGTCCCCCACACATCCAAACTCAGTATGTCTTTCATAGAACCTATCTTTTCCCCTACCCACTTCTCTGTGTTTTATATTTAAGTGAACACCATCACCGTCTATCTAGCAGTTCCAATGAGAGGTATGTACGCCATCCATGCTTATTCCTTAGCCTTCACCTGTGATTGCTCACCAAGCCTGTGTTTTTGCTTCTCATTCCTTGATCTCGTCTATCCCCCCTCACCTTTACCCAACAGTGTCTGGAAAACAGAATGAATGCATCATGACCAATTAAGGTTTATACCAGAATTAAAAGACAATTCAGTGGTGGGAAATTTGTTGTTGTAATTCAGCATCCTTACAAATTAAAGGGAAAACACATAGGCTTATAGAATGAGAAAGAAATAAACTAACAAAATTAACATGCTTTGCTTGTCTGCAGTTAGAAATGAATAAGAAAACATACTTACGAGTGAATTTATTCGAGAGTTGCCAGACATGTACACTGTGAGCTATGAAATATTGTTGAAAGAAATTAAAGATCTAGATAATTGGAAAAGCATACCGTATTCATGGTGTAGAAGACCGAGGATTGTCAAGACGGTAGTACCATTCCAAGAGAGCTTTGGCTTCAGCACCATCTTTATCACAATCCCAATTTCAGCTTTTTATTACTTCCCAGAAATGGGAAAGTAGATCCTAAAATATATGTTAAATTTCAAGCAACTCTGAATAGTCAAGAAAATTTGGAAGATAAACAACTTAAGTTGAAGTTCAGCTTCAAAACTTAGTGGAAGTCTATGGTGAGCAAAACAGTGAGCCCCTGTGTTAAGAGAAGCTTTTTCTTTGCTAGCCGCTTTGGTTTATCCCCCACCAGCCACCTGGGCTCTGCTGCTTTGTAGTCCCCAAATAAACACACAAGACGCTGTATTCATTATGAAGCTGTTGGCCTTGCTTATTTCTTACTAGCTAGCTCTGACTTAAGTAATTACCCCATAATTGTTAATCTAAGTATGTCTCTTACCGGAGAGGTTTCCGGGCTTCCTACCCCAATGGCGTTACATCTCGAACTCTCTTGTGTTTCTCCTTCCCAGAATCCTCCTGGACTCCTAGCCCCACCTATCTAGATTCCTATAGGCTCAACACTACTTTATTGACAAATAACAGGCAAATAACAGGACTTCCCCAACACCCCTGGGATAGGGACAGAGGTTCAGGCTGATACAAAAGAACTGAGAGCGATTTTTGTCAGCTATGGCTACCATGACAACATACCATCAAGTGGGGAGCTGGAACAGCAGAAATGTGTTTCTTGTGCTGCTAAAAGATCTGGGGGCTGGATGTCCAAGGTCACAGCCGTTGCCTGGTGCTAGTCCTGGTGGAGGCTCTTTACCTGACTTGGGGCTTGAGGAGGCTCTTCTCACAAAGTAACAAATTCTATTATGAAGGCTTTATGACTGAATCTAACCCTAATTACATACCATCACATCCATTAAACACCATCACATTGATGATTAGGGCTTTACTATATGATGAGGGGGCCCATAAACTTTTAGTCTATAATAAGAGACATGAAATAAACCCATCGTCTATGGTCAATTTATTTTTGACAAAGTGGCCAAGGCTGTTCTGTGGGAAAAGTCGTTTTTTGAACAAATGGTATTGGGACAACTGATAGCTACATTTAAAAAGATCCAGGCTATACACAAAATGAATCAAATACTGAAATATAAGAACTAAAGGCATAACCCAGAAAAACAAATGTTGCATATTTTCTTTCATTTGTGGAATAGCTTTGAATATTCAGATACATGTGTTCATTCAGAATATCCATAGAGGTCAGGGAAATTATAAGGCACTATAGAAAGGGGCCTTAAAGGGAGGGGAGATAGAATGTACTGGTAGAAAGAGTTAAAAGGAAGTAATGGGACAGGAAGAGTTAAACTGAGGAGGGGGATGGGGAGCAGGGTTGAGAAGAAAACACAGAGAAGGATAAATAACACCAAAGGCCTTAAAAAATGTCATATGGAAACCTACTGTTGGAGAAGCTTCCTAATACACACACAAATATTTCAGAAGAGTTAAAAGGGAGTTAGTTACCTTATAACAGGGTGACAATGCCCTGCTAGACACCACAGGCTAATAAATAAAAGACTCAATATCAGGAATCAGTTACTTCTTTTGGAGTTGTTGGCCAGTGAGTTTCCAGAGACCCCCAAGCATTGCAGGGCTATTGCTGATGCTATTGGCCATCCTCTAAATCTTGATGTTAGACCCTATTGCTGAAGAAACTGTATACTTGAGTCATAGGTCATGGGAAAACCAAGCTCATTCTGACATGGAGGCTTCTTCCATAAGGTGCTATGCATGCTACCAGAGGAGAAAATCATGCTGTGAGCCCTATGAGTTATAAAAGTGACTGGCCAGGAAAGACACGCCCACTGATGCAATAGCGGCATGAATGTCATCAGAGTAACCAACTGCTTTATGGTTGGATTTAAGTACTACTCTTCAAGATGAAATTCATGTCTTGCACCATTACCTAGCCAAGAACTCATGGAAAGGTAAGTCATAGGTCCTAGGGGAGAACCTACTATTGTTATTCTGCTAAATAGACATAGTATTTGTCTGTTTTTGAGACAGAGTCTCACTATGTAGCCTTTGCTTGCCTGTAACTTGATACAGAGATCAAATTGGCCCCAAACTCACAGGATCCTCCTGCCTATGTCTTGTGAGTGCTGGGATTAAAGGCATAGAGCACCATGCTCATCTTAAAAGGACAGAGTATTAAGCTGACTTCTAGTGACTTATCACCATTATACCTGTAGATTGATGCAACCCTTTCATCGAAGAAGCTTCTATTTTGAGTAGATGCTGACTAACACAGAAACCCACAGCTGTTAGAGGAGCAGAGAGCAAGAGACTGTAGAATGCCTAGCTCTGAACAGGACATCTATACCACAACACCTTCTCCCAAGGTTCAGGGATCACTTTGGAAGAGGGAGTAGATGATTACAAGGCAAACAGTGTCTTCTGTACACTGCAGGGCAGCTGTACATGTGAACTCAAAGCAGCTACGACAACACGCACAAGATTATACAAGATCAAGCCATACTGAACCTCAGCACGGAAGAGTCTCACCACTTGCCAGGAAGTTACCAGCAATTGTCAGCTGCTGGGAGAAGAGTCAATTTTCTCCAAGAGTTTTGTCCCTGATAATTTGACCATTCTCCAGTGGAAGGCCACACATCCAAGACTATATGAGTGGCACAAACTGATCTTGATAGTTTCAAAAATATAATATAAAACAAATACATAATGTTGGGTTGTTAGAGAAGGAGGGTGGGATTGGGAGGAGTGGGAGGAGAGAATGAATATGATTAAGACACATTATCCAAAATTCTCCAGCAATAACAACAACAACAAGAATGAAAGTCATAAAATCTCCTGCCAGGCAGTGGTGGCTCAAGCCTTTAATCCCATTGCTTGGGAGGCAGAGGCAGGCGGGTATCTATGAGTTTGAGGCTAGCTTTGTCTGCAGAGTGAGTTCCAGGACAGTGAGAGTTATACAGATAAACCCTGTCTCAAACAACCAAACTAAACTAAAATGAAATGAAATCTCCTGGGTAAAGAGGAGGCTTTAGATTTTAGATTTGGCAGTAGTCATTTGGCTATAACACCAGAACTATAAGCAACAAAGGAAAAAATAGACAAATGAGAATTAAAGTGAAAACTTTTGTGCATCAAAAGAGCAGAAAGACAATCATAGGGTGGGAGATAATACTTGCAATTCATCTATCTGACACAAGCCTAATACCCAGTATACATAAATAACTCTTAAAATTGAACAACAAAAAGTAAGGACAAGTGGCCAGAAAGATAGCCAAGTGGGTAAAGGTGCTTGCTATACAAGCCTGATAATCTGAACTCAATCCCTGGAAAGAAACTGAGCCCACATGGAAGGAGAGAACTTACTACTACTGCAGGCTGTCCTACCTCCATGTGTGCTCACCAACACATCACATTCTCTCCGTCTCTGTCTCTTTCCAATAATAATTTTTAAAAAGGAAACACAAAAGTAAGAATTGAATAGACTCTTCTTCAAAGAAGAGTTGGCTCACATCTATTAAGATGATCCTCAGAACTGTTAGTCGTTAAGAAAATGCTAACAGTAACCAGGAGTGGTTGCATACCTTTCAGTCAAAGCACTTGGGAAACTGAGGCATGAGACTTGTTACAAATTCGAATTTAAGACCAGCTTGGACTACAGATGAAACTGACCCTATCTGAAGAAAGGAAGGAAGAAAAAGAAAGAGAGGGCAAAAACCCAACCAAAGAGGATACCATTCCATACTCCTTAAGACAGAGACAATAAAAACCCAACCAAAGAGGATACCATTCCACACTCCTTAAGACAGAGACAATAAAAACCCAACCAAAGAGGATACCATTTCATACTACTTAAGACAGAGACAATAAAAACCCAGAGTTGGCAAGTACATGAAGAAGCTGGAACTCTTGTACATTGTCAGCGTGAATGTGAAATGATGCGAATAGTGTGTAAAATAGTTTGGTAGCTCCCAATAAATCAAATGTAGAATTACCATTCAATCCAATGAATGCATTCCTGATATATAGGTGACATAACTGAAAAGGATGTCAAAAACATGTACAATGATTTTCACTGCAGCCCCATTCACAGTGGCCAAAAGACAGAATAACCCAGTGTCTACTGACGGACAAACGCCCTGTGGTGTGTTCAGATCACAGAGTACTATGCATCAAGGAGTGGATTATCAAAACACACTACAACCTGACTGAATCCTCACCACATCATGCTAAGGGACAGGTGGCAGGTGCCAAAGGCCACACATCACATGCTTCTACTTTGACAGTGTGAAAACCTACAGAGATTTGAGCGGGCTAATGGCTGCTAGGGATTCGGGTTGGGGAGAAGCTGAGAGGAATATCTCAATGGGCACAGGCTTGCTTTTAGTGTGACGGATAGGTTCTGGAACAAGTCAGTGGCAATGGTGGCTCAGCGCTAAGCAAGCAAGCACAAGGTATGGTTTACCATGGGTGACGTTCAGTGGGACCAGTATCACTGAAAATCATTTTAACCAGCTGGTTTAAGCACATGCCCTTATCATCACAGTGGGCTTCTGCTGTGTGGCCTTTGTATGAGACCCAGGAGGCTGGATGGGCTAAATTTTTCTCTGGACCTTGTAACTGTCGGTTGTCACAGGATCACAAAGCACAATGAATCCAGGCATATTCTTGTGATTAGAAATCAGAAGGAAAAGGAAGATGTTTGCCGAGTGTCCAATGTTTGAGCCTGGAAAACAGATGTCAAGGTTTTTAGCAGGAAGTATTAGCCTAGACCAGATGAGAGGCAGAAGGACAAGGTTAGGGCCAGAAGCCAACTGGTCCAGAGGCAACAGAGTTGGGTAAGGCGGGAGCTGTAAGAGTGTCTGCAAAGCCACCAAAGAGGATTTCTTTAGTGTTATGGAATGGGGCTGTTTAATGAAGTCCTTTTTTGTTCTTGAGGGAACGCTTGAAAATATAGAATGCTGTGGCTTTTAGAACAAATGATCCTTGGTCTCCACCATTTCTTCCCTGCGACCCAACTGTGCTATCCCAATGAATTTCCCCAGCTTCCAACTTCTTCCTCCGTGAAATGAGACTAACTACATCTCCTAGGTAGGATTATTGTGATAACGGGGGTGGTATATGCACATACATGTAGTAAAGCGCCAGAGAATAATACCAAAATTATCCAATGGTAGGAATTGATTATTCTTGGCCTGTATTTTAGCCATCTGACTTTCCTAAGACAAAGTACATTGAACTGTCGGTGAATAGCTCACTGAAGAACCAGCTATCCCTCCGCCAACCCGAGCCTCCTACAGTGGTCATGGTTCTCATGCTGTGTCTTGCCTGCTGAGGACATTCCCGTGGCTGTGCTCCCCACATTGGCGGTGCTTGGAGGCCTCCACACATGGTGGCTGTGGGAGGCCTGGCCTTTGTTTTCCTGTGTGCCCAGTGTCTGTTGAGGCTGCTGTTGTTTGTGGCTTGGCTGCTCTGCTTCCCACTCTGCCTGTGAGGAGCCGCACTGTCTGTTCTCCAAGCCAAGCCTGTCTGCTACTGCTGATTCCTGGGAATCAGCCACTTCCCTCTTTTGGGGCAGCATATCGTCACAGCATGGATGACAACTGCTGGGAAGCCCAACCTTGGCTGGAATGAAGCCATAGCTTTCAAGGCAGCCATGTGAGAGAGCAAACACGAGCTGGAGTAATCTGGTAATTCTGCTGAATGACATAGCCCAGCTTAGCCATAGTGGATACCCACATGTGGGCAGAGAGTAAAAAGACTGTCATCTTGTGCAGAAGTCCCCCAGAAAGGTACTTTGGGCAAGGACTCTTGCCATGGGGAACAATCTGCACCTAATAGTCATTTCATTGGGTGAAAAATAAAATATCAGCCGAGAAGAAACTGCTTCAGATGACACCCCAGCCCCCCAGCCCCCCAGCCCCCCAGCCCTCCTCCTGACATCCTCTCTGGGCAGACGACGAGATGTGGAGAACATGAATGGGTGAACTCAGAACAATTGTGACAACTGAATTCGATCATCATTGTCAAGGGACAGAAAGAGAGAAATGGGGGTTAAGAAGGGACAGCATGATAATCACAGAGCAAATGTGAAAACTAGCAGGACAGGGTGTCAAGGAGACTTAGAACAGCAATGTCCACTATCCAGTTTCATATTCGAGTCATACCATCTGGTCTGTCTTAGAGAACCCTTAATGTGTACTTGAAAAGAATGTGAGCTCTGCAGTCATTCAGGACTCCATGAATATTACTTAGGCCGAGTTGTTTAACAATGTCACTTAAATTATTCCCTCATTGACATTATCTTACTTCTGTCAATTACCAAGAACAGTATTGCAGTCTCTCAAATAACTGTACATTTTGTCTATGTCTTAGTTAACTTTTTTGTTGTTGCCATAAAACACTCTTCAAAAGCAGCTTAAGGAAGGGAGGATTTATTTCGGCTCGTGGTTTGAGGAGATACGTCATCACTGCAGGAGAGTCACAGTGGCAGGACTTTGGGGCAGCTGGTCACAGTCACTAAGCAGAGAGTGACGGATGCACACTGTGGCTCTGCTCCATTTCTTCATTGCACACAGTCCAGGATTCCAGCCAGAGAACAGTGCCACCCACAATGAGCACACTCTCCCACCTCCGCTAACGCAATCAAGTTCACCCTTCACAGACATGCTTAGAGGACAAGCTCCCGGGTGATTCCAGAGCCTGTCAAAGTTAACAGCAATAACAGTCACGATCCATTTCTCTCTGCTGAGTCTGCCAGTTTCACTTTGCATATTTTGAATTCTTGTTTCCACGTGTATGTCTCCTTAGGATTGTTACTTTCTTCATTGATCAAGTAAAATCTCTCTTTCCAGCTCTGTTAATTTTCCCTACTTTGAAATATTTGTGATGTGACAACATGTTTAGTGTTTCATGATTCATCTATTTTTTATTTCCTTTTCAACTTACCTGTGCCTTTAAATTTAATGCATTTCCTGCAAATAGTGCATAGTCCAGTCTGGCCAAGCCTAACTCCCAGTTGAGTGTTTATTTGTAGTTGATAGAATGATGACTGTCTCCTGGTTCCGTCTTCAAACTTGCTGTTCCATTTTTATTTGTTGCCTCTATTCTTTATTTCTCTGTTCCTAATTTTCTGCTTTTTTGTTGTTGTTGTTAAAAAGGTTAATTTAACATTCCATTTTATTTCTTGACATTTTAATTATATCTTCTCTATTGGTTGTTCTAGGTACAACAGCACACCCCTGCACATTAAAAAGTCTACCTTTAAGCCAGGTGTGAGCTCACACCTTTAGTCTTAGCATTAAGGAGGCAGAGGCAGGTGGATTTTTGTGAGTTCGAGGCCAGCCTGGTCTACAAAGCAAGTTCCAGGACAGCTAGGGCTGTTACACAGAGAAACCCTGTCTCAACAAACAAACAGACAAACAAACAAAAAAGTTTACCTTAAGTTAATATTCTATCATTACATCAAGGAAACGTGCTATGGAATTTGATTTAAGTGGCCCCGCCCCTGTCCTTTGACTAGTCATTTCCAGCTATTTCTTTTTACGAATCTTGTAAATCATATGACCACATGACTGTTTTAAATTTTTTAAAGGGATTTACTGAATGAAACAGAAATATTCTCTTATTTTTACCACATATTCACCATTCTCAGTGCTTTTCATGTCATGTTCACCTGGATTTCTATCTTGTATAATTTTCCATCACCGTTAAAATTTCCTTTAGTATTTTTAGTACAATTCTGCTTGTGGTCAATTTTTCAGATTACTTTGTCTGAAAATGCCTTGACTTTTACTCTAATTTTAAAGGACACTTTTCTGTAGATAATGAATTCTAGGCTGTCAGATTATACTTTATTTTCCCTAGCACTTTAAAAATGGTATTCTATCATTTCCTCCTAAAAGCCATTGTTTCCAGGAGCAACCAGCTGTCACTTAGTGTCCCTCTCTGTGTCATTCAGCCTTCTTCTCTGGCCACCTTTCAGGTTTTACCGGTAACGCTGGTTCTCAGCAGCTTTACTGTGGGATGGCTGGCTGGAGTTTTTCTTTTCTGTTTGCTGGTTTGTGCATGGTGTGTGTGTGTGTGTGTGTGTGTGTGCAGATGTGCTTATGTCTCATTGTCCATATAGAATGGAGAGGTCAGTACAATCTCCGGTGTCCATCTTTGCCTTGCACTCTGTTTAAGTCAGGGTCTGTTTGTGCTGAGTCTCATGGAGCACAGGCTTGCCTGGAGATTCCTCAGGTAAAATCTATATGAAAACATGTTTCATCCATTCTAGTTTCTGTGTGTATGTGTGTGTGTGTGTGTGTGTGCATGTGGTGTGATATGTGTGTATATGAGTGTGTGATATATGTGTGTACATGTGTGTGATATGTGTGAGTGTGTGATATGTGTGTGTAGTGTGATATATGTGTAGTGTGATATGTGTGTGTGGTGTGTGTATGTATGTGTGGTGTGATGTGTGATGTGTGTGTGTGTGTGTGTAGTGTGATATATGTGTAGTGTGATATGTGTGTGTGGTGTGTGTATGTATGTGTGGTGTGATGTGTGATGTGTGTGTGTGTGTGTGTGTGTGTGTGTGTGTGTGTGTGTGTGTGTGGTGACATGTGTGAGTGTGGGCCTGTGCATGCCACAGAATGTCTTTGGATGTCATAGGACAAGCCGGTCCTCATCATCACTTGTTTGACACAGGTATCTTTGTTGTTCACTACTGTGTAGATCAGGATTGCTGGCCTGTGAATCCAGGAATTCTCCTGCCTCCTCTCCCCACCTCACTAGGGAAGCACTGGGATTAAGGGCATGCTCTAATGCATCCAACTTCATATAAGTCCTTGGGATCTGAACTCAGGTCCTCATGCTTGCCCATGACCTTTACCTACTGAGTTACACCCTGTTCCTCGTTTATTTTTTTAAGTCTATCTCCTCTAGCTTCTGTTGGGTTCTGGTTGCTTACCTGAATGATTTGAACTGTCATTTTTTTGTTGTTGTTCAGTGCTTATAGTTATTTATGAATGCCAATTCAGTATAAAGGAGCCCATTATTTTAGAAGCCAGAAGTTCTTGAGTGAGTCCTCAGAAGCACAACTATTTCCTTGACTGTTCCCATCTTTCCATATTGGTATTATCTTGGAAGCAGGTTTAGAGACAGGCTTTTTAGTGCTGTTTAGTTAATTTGGAAGGTGATCCCAGAAAACCCCTTCAAGGAAGTTGAGAAGCGAGCAGGAGGCAAGAGCAGGTTTGTTAAATTATCATCTACAATGGAGGTCAGCCCTGCTGAAGATGCTCAAGAGGCAGTGAATTGTGTCTCAGAGTTACCCCAGCCAGGTGCAGCGTAGATGTCTGCCAACTCCCTGTATTGCCTTCTAGAGAGCATAATTTAGGGGAATTGTTCCCAAATGTTCACTTGTTTGCATGTAATCTTCAGCCAGACAATACAGGGATCTTTTTCATAAATCCCAGTGGCACTTAGATATGAATGTTAAGAGGCTGTGAGACCTCTTCATGTCTGCTACTCTATCCTATCAAGAAGCACATGCATACAAAACAAACAAACAAACAAACAAGGCTGGAGAGATGGTTCAGCAATTAAGAGCACTGACTGCTCTTCCAGAAGACCTGGGTTCAATTCCCAGCACCCATATGGCAGCTCATGCCTGTCTATAACTCCAGTTCTAGGGGATCTGACACTCTCACAAAGACATACATGCAGGCATAACACCAATGTACAGAAAATATATGTATTTTTGTTTAAGAAAAAGCCAAAACTTATCCTGTCTTAAAGCGTATTGGGATGCGGGTGGAGGCCTGCTTGGCCCCTCCCTCCCTTCTTTCCTACTTCCCTCCTTCCCTCCCTCCCTCCCTTGAGCAACCTAACTTGTCCCTAACTGGTTCCCTCTTCTGAGCCTGTGTACTTACTTAACTTACTGTCTCTGCCTCGAATGCTGTTCACACATCCTTGGTTTCTGTTCTACATTTAAAACTTTGCCTGTGTGTCCTCTTTTAAAAGACCTTTTTGCTTGGCACCATGTCTAAAGTAGCTTTCCACCTCCCTAGTTTAATTCTATGTGTATCATACTGAATATTTTGTTTTCTTGGACAGACTCTGTAAACTTTTCTCTGTCTTGTCTGGTCCCGCTGGACTGGTTTCTCTTCCACCAGTCAGTCCCTGATGTCCCTTTAAAAATAATCACTCTGAAGCTTAATATTAATAACAATTGCTTGGCCAATGACTCAGGCATATTACTGACTAGCTCTCACAATTAAATTAACCCATTTAGCTAATATTTTATTACGATGCTCATGGCTTGTTACCTCACAACTTGCTTCTCCGGTAAGACGTGGTGTCTCCCTGAGTCCACCTTCTTTCACTCTGTAACTCTGTTTGGATTTCAGCCTGGCTCTATCCTGCCTGGCCATTGACCAAATCAGCTTTATTCATCAACCAATAAAAGCAGCACACATTCTCAGCCTACAGAAGGACATCCCACATCAAGGCTCTCATATTGTAGACTCAAATTGGTCTGAAACTCACTGTGAAGCCCATATTAGCTTTAAACTCATTGAGTTCCTCCTACCTCAGTCTTCCTAGTGAGCGATTACAGACATGAACCACCATATTTGACTCTACTGCCTGACAGGACTTTCTTATGTAATTTACACATTTGCTTGTCTACCATTTGTTCTCTTACCAATATAATATCTGTACGAGAGCAAATGGCTTGTTCGAATTGTCATAGCTATAAATTTTTATTCTTAGTTATGAATTCTCAGCCTTAGCTTATGCCCTATTCTAGCTAGCTCTTATAACTTAGTTTAGCCTGTTTCTCTTCATCTATGTTTTGCCTTGGGTTTTTTTAATCTTTCTTTCATTCTGTATGTCCCACTCCATGTCTGACTAGCTGGTGACTGCCTGCCTGGGCTGTCCCTGGGCGTCTCCCTCACTTTCTGCCTCATTCTCTGTTCTCTCTTGAGCCTAGATTTCTCCTTCTACTTATTCTCTCTGTCCACCAGCCCCACCTATCCCTCTATTGCATAGCTATTGGCTATTCAGCTTTTTATCAAACCAATCAGGTGACTAGGCAGGCAAGGTGAAACAAATGTAACATATCTTTATATAGTTAAACAAATGCATCATAAACAAATGCAACACACCCTTACATAGTTAAACCCTTGAGTTTGTGATAGGAATTCATGAATATTTGTTGAGTAAAAAATAGATATTGAATAAATACATTAAACTTTGTAAGTAAAATTAACTGCAAGTAAAAGATGGAAGCAACCTGAGGTTATTATACCAGGTGAATAAGCTAGTCTCAAAAGGAGAAATGTGACTCCACCTACACTAAATATTTATGAGATAAGAAGCTGAATGGTTTTTGCATTGATTGCAGGGTGGTGAAAATGGGAAATTAGTGTTTGGTGTACACAGATTGTTAGTTGGGGAAGAAGTCCTGCAGAGGAATATCATGATAACTGTACAACAGTACAAACATACTTAATACCACTGAAGTCTAAGTTTAAGGACAGTTGAAAGGGTAGACTTTATATAGTTCATATTTAACCACAGTAAAAATAATTAAGTTCAGTTTCCACAGGAAGTAAAGCTGGGCTTGGAATCTGCCTCCACACTTACTTGTGCATGATCTTGAGGAAGCTGCACTACAGACGTCTATGAACTGGTCTCTTCATCTGAAAATGAGAGTAATGAACAGCCAGGCGGTGGTGGTGCACACCTTTAATCCCCGCACTCGGGAGGCAGAGGCAGGTGGATCTTTGTGAGTTCGAGGCCAGCCTGGTCTACAGAGTGAGTTCTGGGACAGTCAGGCCTACACAGAGAAACCCTTTCTTGAAAAACCATAAAAAAAACTATGAAAAGGAGAGTAATGGTAGTTCTCTATAAAACTATATTACAATGTTATAATTGTAATTAGGTAATTATGTAGGCATTTATAGAGCTATACATTTCATAAATCATTCAAAGTTTAGAAGAACTTTGGGGACTGATGTTAGGTTGATATTAATTCAATTAAGTAAGATTAAAAACAGAACATACTAAAACAAAAGTTTCATCCATTCTTTGTAGAGTGTAGTTTTCCCCACCAGTTGCCTGGGCCCTGCTGTGCTGTCTGAACCCCCAAATAACACACAGGACACTATATTAATTATGAAGCTGTTGGCCATTTGCTTGGTTTCTTACTGACAAGCTCTGACTTAAGTATTTAACGAATAATTGTTAATCTAAGTATTTTTCTTACCAGAGAAAAGGGTCCGGACCTCTTACTCCTCTGGCAACCTATATCGTGTCTCTGTGTCTCTCTTTCCCAGAATCCTCCTCAACTCCTAGTTCTACTATCTTGCTTCCCTATTGGCCAACAGTGCTTTATTCAACAACCAATAAGATAAGCACATACACAGAAGGACTTCCCCATCAATTCTTACCATCACTGTGTAACTGAAAATAACATTTTGATATAAAAAGAGTTATGAATTATTTTCAAATGAAGAACATTAAAAATTATTTTTGAAGACTGGACAGATGGCTCAGTGGTCAAGGGCATTGGTTGTTCTTTTAAAGGATCCTGGTCCCAGCATTCACATGGTAGCTCACAACTGTCTGTAACTCCAGTTCCAGGGAATCTGATAACTTCTTCTGGATTCTATAGGCACTGCATATACATACATTCTTCACAGATATACATGAAGGCAAAACACCCATTTACAAAAAATAAATAAATAAAAATATTTAAATTATTTTTGAAAACTTATAGTGTCAACAATCATAGAAAAAATACTTTGGATTAACTCTCCTGCTGTTTAAAAGATAAACAACCCTATGTTGGTTCACAGTCTGTAACTCTAGTCCTAGGGGATCCAATGCATTTTTTCTGGCCTCTGTGGACACCAGGCATGCATGTGGTACCCAAACATAAACGCAGGCAAGACACTCAGACACATAAAGTTTAAAAAACAAAAGTCAAATAATAACTATGCTTTAGATGCTTTTTAAAGACATCAATAAGAAAGAGATATTGACACTCTATTGATACAAGTTCCAAAATAAAGAGGAAATCCCCAAAAGTGGATCCTGGACTTCAGAATATTTGCAGTATCTGGATGAGGTAGCCAAGAGACTGACCAGTGCTTTCTACAGGGTCATGGGGCTAATGGAGTAAATGGTGGAATTTAAGATTATAAAACTAGCTGTCTGGTGTTTGCTCTGGCAGCACATATACTAGAAAATAGTTGTCGGGCCCCTCCCACTACTGCATCTTTGGGTTGAGAGACTTAATGGCCACCCCTACAAGCAAAAGTGAACTCTGGGTTTTCTGATCAAACTTTAAATGCTATCAGGATGAGAAACTGAATTAAGCTAAGCCTGGATTTCTAATGCACCTAACAACTGGAATAAGTAGATACGAACTTTTTCTAATACCCCAAGCCTCAAAATAATTCTACAAATAATTTTACAAACACAATGTGCAGTGCATACCCAGGCATAGGGGAAGACTCTGAAAATAAACTAAATCAGAAAAAAACATGAAGAAATAGAACAGGAATTCTGGTTTATTTTGCCAGTGGTGAGACCAAGCCCAGGAGTTTGTGCTTGCTAGGCAAGTACTATGCAAACAGACCATATCTCTAGACCCTAGATATTGGAATTCTTGAACATAGTTTTTAAATACCTAGGTTTGGTGTTCAAAGGAAAACACTGAGACTTTTTGTAGTAATCTAGTGCATTAGTCACTTTTCATTGCTAGGACAAAGTATCCAATAGATTCCTGAAAGGAAGAAAGGTTTGCTTTGGCTCACAGGTTCCGGGTTGCAGTCCATGGTCACTTGACTCCACTGCTCCAGGGCTCAGGCGTGGTGAGATGAAAGCATGTATCAGTAAAGTAGAGAGAGTAAAGGCTCTCCTCGTGGTGAGCCTGAGGGGGACCATGAAAGGAGCAAAGAGAAGGACTAAGGTAATGTATTTTCTTCAAGAGCAAACTCCGAGCAACCTACTTCCTCCAACTAGGTCCCTTGTCTCAGTTCCCATCACCTCCCAATAATGTTTCAAACTATGAATCTGTCATTGATTAGTGCTGCAGCCTCATGATCTAGTCACTTTTCAATAGAGCCACCATCGGAGGACCAGATTTTCAATATATAAGCCTTTTGGAGGATACTCTAAATCTAAACCATAGCATGCAGGAACTACAAGAAAGGACATGGTATATTTGGAAAAGAATCAAGTAGTAAATCTAGAACTTAAAAATAATATGCTTGATAGGCTTCGTAAAAGATTAGACATGGTTGAAGAAAAAGTGAGTGAAATGAAAGATATGTAAATGGAAAAAATCTAGAATGATACATAGGGAAACAGAAAATATAGAAATGCAGAAAGGAAAAAAACAGACAAAAAATAGTGAGAAAATCGAATAACATACATGTGTTTGAAATTCCAGAAATTAATTGGAGAACATGTGGAACAGATGTAAGTATGAAGAGATGAAGGTTAAGAATTTTTCTAACTTTTCACCAAACCACAGATTCAACCCAAACAGATAATGTACCCGGAACTGCTAGAAATCAAAGATGAGAAAAAAAACTCCTTAAAATGGCTGCGGAAACATTGATCATCATTAAAAGGACAACAGAGACTGCTGCTTCTCAGAAACAGCAACAAGGATTCTAAACAGGAGCAACGGAAGGAAGGAAGCAGAGGGATGCGCCTGTGATACGCTGAGAGCAAACAGCCGGCAGCGTGCTATGATAAACCCTAAAACTTATCATTCAAGAATGAGGTCAGTCGCGTACATCTTTAGTCCCAGCGCTCCAGAGGCAGAGGCAGGCGGACCTCTGAGTTCAAGATCAGTCTGGTCTACAGAGTGAGTTCCAGGACAGCCAGGGCTACAGAGAGAATCCCTATCTCAAAATAAACAAACAAATAAATGAAAGAATGAGACCAAAAAATTAAGAAAATGTACCATACCATTCCAAAAAGGAGTTATAAAATAGTTCTTTAGACAAAATGGACTCATAAAAAAAGCTTCCCTCCATTATTTATTTGTTTGGGGGTGGGGAGGGAGGCTCATGTGCACCAGGGCCCACGTGTCAGGGTCAGAGAAGAGCTTTCAGAAGTTTCTTCTCTCCCCATAATTTGGGTTCTGGGGATTGAACCCAGGTCATTCACAAGGTTGGTGCCAAATGCCTTTGAGTCATCTCAGCAGCCTCCAAATGTTGACTTCACATAAATTCCAAGATGTAGAAAGCAATGCGAACAACAACAAAAAATATGTGCCAAATATAAGTAGTATTTATATAAAATGATTATATTGAGGGAAACAGAATATAGAAAGTTACAAACACGTTATGGTGGCATAGCATTATGGAGGAAGGGTTACTAAGACACTGGTGAAAACATTATCACTTGATCAGCCAAGGATGCCAGTTAAATCTAACTGTTATCATCTTCATGCAGTGCCCTCCCTTCTCCAGATTCATACTCTGATTCATGGAGGACCAAGGCCTCTGGGAGCAGTTGTGAAGACAGAGCCATCCCAATGGGGCAGTTGTTCTTATAAGGGCGGCCCAAGGGAGGACTTGAACCCTTTCTGTCGCAAGAAGACATAAGGAGAGGTGCTATGGATTAGGGAGCAAAGCAAAGAAGCAATGAATGTGCTGCCACTTGGCCTTGGTCATAGCCTCTGGGATGCAAGAAACAAATCTGTTTATAAAACCAGTGTGTGGTGTTTTGTTATAGCATCCTGATCATACTCAAACATGATGGTAGTCCCCTAAATCAATAAAAATGTGTATTTTTTCTTAACTGATAATGGGACAGGTGGAATAATAAAACAATGTTTGTTTAACCAGAAGAAGCTGAGAAAGGAGACAAAAAGAATACAAATCAAGCAGAACAATGCAGAAAACAAATCATAGGGTGGCAGCTTTAAGCTTAGTAACTGCATGAATGTAACTGGAAGAAGTCTCCAATTAAGAGACAAAAATGTGGTTGGGGAGACGGCCATAGCAAGACTGAAGACCTCAGTTCAATCTCTAGAACCCACGTAAAAAGCCAGGCACCCGGTGCACTGTAATTTCAGAGACACTGTGGTTGGAAGTAGGGACAGGTAGATCCCTGGAAGCTTACCAGCCAGCTAGATGGCTTTGTAAGCATTTGCTAAGGGACTAGACAAGTAAGTCCCAGATTTACTAGTGTCACATAGGCTCTGTCTCTTACCCAGATACCAAGAGGAAGGAGGATGAACACGGGACAATGAAGACCAGCACCACACCCCAGGAGGGTTTTCCAGGTTATAGTCACACCTCCCCACCCTGAGTCCAAGGGGCAATGATTTCATCTTTAGGATAAAAACACTGATGAAATCTAACAAAACAAATTCTCTTCCCCACCCCTTGCCTCCCAGCCTTCACTCTAAGGCTCATTGTGAACGTGAGGTTTTAGTGGCTGAGGAGACCCAGAGAATAACACACAGGCTTTGGAGCTGCAAGATGAAAGGACCAGGCGTTCCAGAGCCGGAGATTCTATACTAACTGCTTTTGCCACTTGTGAGACCTGGGCAAGTCAATTGGCCCTACTGACCTCAGGCCATCAATAGAGTCGGGGTGATGATACCTGCCTCATGGGCTGTATTAGGGTTGCAGAGAATGGCTGTGTTTCTGTTGTTTTCATGGGCCATTCCCTCTCTAATTGTGGCACGGGCATAGAGAAACACTTAACATGCCAAGTCTGAGACTGCTCAGTTGAGTATTTTTGTTTTACAGATGAGAAAAACTGAGGCAGAGAGCCCAAATTCTTGCTTGTGATTTAATGAAAACTGTTCGTTCTCTATGGTGTTGATTTTACCTCCGTCCTGCAGCATTTGGTTGCTGTTTAGAGACACTGGAGTCACTATCGCACTTGAAGTGAATATTGTTATATTTTACATAGGGGTTGAAAAGTCACCCTGTTCAGCAGCATCAAGAGCTGGCAGGCTACAGTCATTGGCTCACAAATCCCTGGGTTGGTGGCTTGTCCTGGAGAGACCTTCCTTGTGGGGTCAGGTAGAGTTCAGAGAACTAGCAAAGAAGCGAGATTTTTAGACTCTCCAAGGTGCATCTACTCACCTCCTCTCCTGCCTGTTGTTAACCGGGTAGCTTTTACAACATCAATAAAGAACTTTCCTACCCAATTACCCCAGACAATAGGCTGAAAAGCCATTTCGACTATGAAAACTTTGAGTTGGGTTCATTTAGATTGTTTTGCTGTGTCAAATCCTCGCTTGAGTTCAAAAGTTCAGCTGAACCATGAACTTTGTGATTTCACAGCAGACAGTTCTACAAATATACTAGCGGTGAGAAAACACGCAATATTTCAGGTGGGCTTGTCACACTGTATATAACACAGTCAGAAAAGGTGTGTATAGAATAACCCTTCATTTCCAGAGCCCGGTGACTTATCGAAAAAGAAAGGGAAACAAACTATTCCTTGAGTTACCTGACCGCTGAGGCTTCCCAGGGAATGCATACTGAGTGACTAATTGTTCAGGGACACACGAAAGCCAGCTAATCTTCTTAATAAATTGTGAAGTCTTGTATACCTCTTGGTTTTAGCGGTGGCTTTTCTGCCTGTCTGGAACAGGCAGCCCATCAAAACAAAGGGGTCATGACTTCGTGTATTTGTTAAAGCTAAAATCCACGTTCTCATACAACTCGGGCTTGATTTGACCTGGTTACACAAGTGTAGGTGGAGGGAAGTTTACACAGGAATGAGAATAATGCAGCGTCTGCGCTCGGCCATTAATAAATATGCACACAGAGTTCAAGAACCCTTCATCTTGAAAGCATTATATGTCTGCGGATTATGCTCTGGCATAATACAAGCCCCATGTCAGGTCAGGGTGTCTCTCGGCTTCATCCCAGCCGTGCGACTGAAGATTTCTCGACGTAGGGACACACTCTTTGTTATGTCTCACCTGAGCTCCTGTGTCGCTTCTGTGAAAATGAAGGCGTTTCACAGCACAGTCTCGGGTGAGAGGGCCCATGTGAGTGAGGCCTTCTTGTACAGCACCTGTGTATTTCCTTGTGTTTAGCAAAGGGTTGGTCTACAGGTCACGAGAGGGAAGACACGCTCAGGCATTCTGGAAGTGAGAGGAGGGGAGGGGGTGAGAAGGTCAAGTCCTGTGACGGATGGGTGGCTTCTTGGGAGTCAGAAAGGACGAGTTTCATTAAAGCGCTTTTCCTTTCTTGGTGACTTTTACCTCCAAGTTGCCAGGGCTTTGCTCTAGCCAGCCCAGGATTCCTTTTAGAAAAATCCCCCAGTGGAGATGGGCCAGTGTTAGCCTATTGTCCTCCATGGTGTACTTTCCATACGGGAAGGTCTTGTACAATTCAGTCAAGAATAGACAAATCCACTCTTCCAGACATAAATCATCACAGTAAATGTTGTGCCTCCAACTGAGAACCCCTATAATGAACGGGTGAGTGCTGAGTGAAGACTGTGAAATTGGGTTGACCTAGTTAAAGGTGGTCCGTCTTTCTGGTGAGGTTATGAGGCTGGAAGGAAAAACAAGGTTCGCTGCTTTTGTGGCTCCGTGACCTGGGCTGCTCGGGTTTTACAGCTCTGTTTTTGGTTGACCTGCACTGCACAGAGGGGCTGCACGTCTCCCGGTGAGGCCAGGCCAGGAGCTGAGTTGGTGGTATTCTTTTAAAGGGTTTGCAAGAGAGTGAATAGTGACCGTTTTCGTTCATTCCAAAGGTATTTATGAAGGACCCACCTCGGGGGAGCCATGGCTAGGAACTGATCGGTCAGGAGGTCGGAGAAGGAGGAAAAGATTTGTATAGCAATAGGAGAGGAACACTCGGAGTGCCTGCTGGTGCTGCTGCACCCCTGGGTTTGTATCATAGTGAGTGGTAGAATAGAATAAAAGATAGCTTTTTAAATGCAAACAAAGTCCAGCTTTTTCCTGCTTACTGTGGAGTTATGCTGTGTCCCTATGACTTTCTGCATCTCTGGAGTTCTGGTCACCACCCTCAGCAGTTATTTGTCATGCTCTCTGTGTCTTATCCCATATATCCATCCATCCATCCATCCATCCAGCCAGCCAGCCAGCCAGCCAGCCAGCCTTATCATCTATCTATCTATCTATCTATCTATCTATCTATCATCTATCTATATCTATCTATCATCTATCTGTCTATCTATCATCTATCTATCTATCTATCTATCTATCTAGTTTAAGAAGAGTCGTATATTTGGAGTTTATGGTGAGGAAACAAAGACACAGAGGTTAAACGACATAATTCTACTTGTCTAGAATGTAGTGGAGATGATCTAGGGGTCAGATCCTTTGAGGAGAAAGAAATCACATCTGAGTCCTGGAGTGTTACACACAGAAATGACTGCCCTTGAGGATGGGCTCAGGCTACCAGGGGCATTGCTCAGGTCTGTACTTCCACACCATGGATGGGTTTGAGAAGTCTTGGACTGTGTTGGTAACATCCTTAGCCAGGAGGTCTCAGCATCACTTCTATAGCCATCACTGGACAAGGCTTTGAACTTGGGTTCTTGCCCA
The DNA here is from genome assembly GCF_017639785.1 of Mesocricetus auratus. NCBI lineage: Eukaryota > Metazoa > Chordata > Mammalia > Rodentia > Cricetidae > Mesocricetus > Mesocricetus auratus. The sequence continues at coordinate 23,193,113 of NW_024429182.1, read as the reverse complement.
CTAGGACACTATAAAAACAGACTATCCAGGGGTAGGGACGCACGCCTTTAATCCCAGGACTTGGGAGGCAGAGGCAAGTGGATCTCTGTGAGTTTGAGGCTAGCCTGGTCTACCTAGTGAATTCCAGGACAGCCAGAGCTACATAGTGAGATCTTGTCTTGAAAAAAACTAAGAAAGAAAATAAAAACAAAAACCAAAAAACCAGACTAAAACTCTTTTTAACTTGCCTCAAATTCAGTTCAGGAGAGTTTGGGAGAACCTGTCAGTGAAGAGAAAAGCTAAAAGCAGGCTCGATTCACATGGACTTTGCAACTTCCAGTCCATCCTCAGGGACATCAACAGGTCTGTGGGGTTGAAGGCCACAGCCCCGGGAAGCTGTTTGGTCCTGATCCATTCATTTTCTAGATCAGGGCTCATGGGATGTGCAGCTGACATGATATTTCAGAATGTGGCTGAGACACTGGGAGGGTTGGCTTGGGAAACTGAGTCTTCGTTAGGAGAAATCAAATGTTTTGAAAAGGCAGCATTGGAGGAGTCTAGAGCAAAGAAAACAAATAGCCAGTCACATTCACAAAGGTGACAGGGTTTCTTCATGTTTAGACAGCCAATCACTTTTCTCAGAATGGCATATTGGTACAGGGTGGGCTCAAGCAGTAGGAGTTTAGGGAAACCCTCAGATGTCAAGCCCAGGAGTTTGATATACATATATATATATGTATGTATATATATGTATATATATATAATATTTATTTACTCATTTATTGAGAGACAGGGTCTCAAGTAACCCAGGCTAGCCTCAAAATCACCACTGAGGATGACCTTGAACTTATAATCCTCCTATGTCTACCTTCCAAGTTCTAGGTCTAGAGCTGCATACCACCGTACAGTTTATTGGGTCCTAGGAATTGTATCTAGGACCTCCTGCATGCCAGGCAAGTACTGTACCAACTGCACTGCACCCCCATACTGGAGTTTGGTGTGTAGATTATGGGATGCTAGTGAAAGCTAACTATGTGTGGGGCAGGCATGAAGTCTGTTTTCAGAATATTAGCCCCATAGCAGTGTGCAGAATGGGCTAAGGAACACAAATGTGGTAAGTAATAAATGCCAGACAATTGACTACAGCAATTGTTGGAACTAGCATCTAAGTCAACATAAAGATGACTATTATCTGAACCACTTGTGTTTCTGCTGCCTTCTCTATCTTCAAACTGATGACTGGGTTCTGTTCGTTTGCCACATGTTATTTAGCACCTCTACTGTTCCAGCAGGACACCTTTCCCTCTGCTTAGCACTATCAACCTTCCACTTCACATAGGGCTGTTTCTGTCTGTCTCCATTGCGATAGCACTGTCCTAGGGAATCTAAATGTTCGGTTTGGGTCTGCTGCCTAGAGCATGCCTGGACTAAGATTACTGGAGCCAAGGAGATCTCTATCAAAGAAATAGCAACCCCACTTTCCTAGCTCTTGAACTTAGCTTCGAGAGTGGAATCCATTATTAAATAAATAAGGTATTAACCAAATCAAACAACTTTTAATGACCCAGAAAAAAAAATCATTGAGTTCACAGAGGGGGGAAAATGGGAAAGCGATGAAGAGTAGACATTTTAGTAACAACTCCCAGTGAAGGGGTGTGGGCATGCCAGCAGCAATGTGACCTCATGGAGCTTCTTAGAATAAATGCCGTTGTACAGTTCATCTAGAAGACGGGCTCTGCTTCCTGATGGCCACCTCACTCATAGGCAAGAAGAGAGGCTAAAGGGAGACCTTCATCAGTATATAATGAGTCACCATAGTGACAACCCCATGAGGGACACGAAGAATGTCCAAGTGAAGCCCACCTCTCAGCGGCTGGAGCAGGTACAGATGTGTCAACAGATGTGTGACTAGGATTTCCCACGGGGGCTAGCCAGTTTAAGTGAGGATTTAAAGAAAGAGCTATGCACTCTGTTATAGAGGCTGGATTCCAAGCTAGGTCTTTGAGCAAGAGAAAGCAGAGTAGAAAAGTATGAGCCACAAGCATTCTAGACAGGAAGTGTGGCAGGACCACAGATTGGAGCCATTGACTCTAGACTGAAAAGGCTTAAGTAACAGGTGGCTTTTTGGCATTTTGGGCTGGATTGTCATAGGACAATCCCCACCATACCGCACACATGCAAGTTGCATCCTTTATCTGGTTGACACTGTGTAGAGACAAACAGTGGTTTCTAAGCCTTCCTCAAACCTCCCTCTCCAGGGTTGGGCAGGGATGGGGTGGGGGTAGGACTACTTTTTGCCTGCATGGGCTATTTTGGCACTGCTTGAGGATCAAGTGGAGGCTGGTGTCATATTATATAAAGCCTTTTCCTTTGTGTTTGAAGAAATAATCTGAATTCTAGACAAGAGAAAGGCCTGGTCAGAATGCCACAAAAAGATGTGCCTTCAGTCTACCGAGAGAAAGCCTGGCCTTGTATTAAAAGCCGGCCTATACTTTGGTAATGAACAATTACCCCTCCCCCCCAAGAAATGCCTGCTTTTTACCAACTGTCCTTCATAGTCTCTATAGGACACGTAGACTTAGTGCAGGGAGAAGGGACTGGGATAGTTTAAAGATACAGAGGCTAAGGATACAAAGGAAAGCTTTGACTTTTAAATCACTTGGTATTGTTGCTATTGTGTGCATGTATGCATATGATGGGGAGGGGCGAGTGTGGCACAGCATGTGTGTGTGTGGACGTCAGGGACAACTTTGTGGGTTCCAGGGACTGAACTCCGCACACTAGGCTTGTGCAGCAAGCACTGCTTCCTTGGGAGTCCTCCTGCCAGACCAGGATATATGTATTTCTAATGTGGATCTACTTCTACCAACACACAACTAACAAATGGTTCCCTGCTTTCTCCGGGCCGTTCAGTTAGGACTTGGAGAGAAAGAAGTGTCTCTGCCGTGAGGTGCCATCCTTTCTAGAGAAGCCTTTGTCAGAAACAGAAGCAATGACTCTTCGGCTATGACCCAGATTGTGTCTGGGTCTCACTTTATGGTAAGGTCACTCAGTAAGGATGGAGAGACTGAAGTTCTGCAGGCTGAATCAAGTAGCCAGCTTTTAACTGCGACCATGTATCAACTGAGACTTTTTTGTTTTTGCTGACATTTCATCACGAAGTCAAACCACTCCACCCACCCATCCATACAGCAGCGTGACGCCCAAGGAGGCATTTATGAAAGATAATGGCTGGCTTTCCTTTCACCCCTTTCCTTGTTTCTGTCAGCTTTTCAGACAATGAAAATGATCCCTTGTGCTCTCTAGATCCACCATCCTGGAGGGTACTGCCTTGATGTCCTGAAGCGAGAAGCCACAGGCCTTTGGTTTCCTTTTGGAGAAAGACTTTTTTTTTAATTGAAAATCTCTCACTGCTCTGATATCTTTAGCCAAGATACTCTCATTTTCTCAGAGCCAGAATAAGATGGGAGGGTGCAGGCGTCGACGCCGGCTGGGCCCCACGTGTGCTTCCCGCTGGCCCAGCGTGAGCCGCCGAGCAGCAGCATCCTTCAACCCAGACTTCCCCCGGCCTGATTTATCACTCCCGTCTCTCGCACTGGCTTTTCACTAAGCTTTCCTTCCAAAATCTTCACCGCTGATCCAGGACTGTCCATGTGCGTTTTCGCTTTGCCACTGTTGACGCGAGCTTTGGGTGAATGCTCAGACAGCACTGCTCCTGCCCTATCTGCTGGAGCCATCTTTAATCTGTCAGAACTCAGGTCTGTGCACGAGCTGCACAGGGTGGCACGTGTCCAAAGCCACTTCCGCCCTGTCCCCTGCTCCAGCCACATGGCCTCAGGAGTGGGCCCATCCTCTTTGCATCCTGAACCAGGCAGGCCACCTCTTCCTTCTTTCTCTGGTCAATTGCATCAGAGATTTTTTTTTAATATATAAAAAGAAAAAATTGTCATAATGTTTTCTCAAGAGAACGAGAGTAGCCATTTATTTTGGCTTTGCCATACGGGTTCAAGGAACTCTCCTCCCTCCTTTTCCAACGGTTCCTGCACTTGGCTCAACCATTGCCCAACCCCTCGGAATCCCACTTGCCAAAGAGGAAAACACTCAAGCAAAACACCTTCCCTTAAATTAGTGAAAGGCTCCTTTTGAAGATCCCTAATGAAAATCAGGCGTTTGCTTTGGTGTAATGTCTTATTTCAGAAGCCGAGGCTTTAAGACGTGCAAACAGACAGAGGCCTTCCTGGGTGCTTAAGATGAACCTTCTAGATGTCTGGAGCTGTGAGTTCCAGCTTCAGGAGGCAGAGCTTGTGTGTGTGTGTGTGTGTGTGTCTGTGTGTGTGAGTGTGTGTCTGTGTGTGTGTATGTGTATGTGTGTATATATGTGTATGTGTGTACGTGTGTGTGTCTGTGTGTATGTGTGTGTGTCTGTGTGTGTGTCTGTGTGTATATGTGTCTGTGTGTGTGCGTGTGTCTGTGTGTGTATGTGTGTGTATGTGTATGTGTGTGTACGTGTGTGTATGTGTGTGTGTCTGTATGTGTGTGTCTGTGTGTGTATGTGTGTGTCTGTGTGTGTGTGTGTGTGTGTGTGTGTGTGTGTGTGTGTGTGTGTCCCTCTTGCCCTCCCTCACATAGCTCACATTTTCCTGTCATTTCAACATCACTCTAGCTGCACGGGGTGAAACTAGAATTTTTATTTTTGACCTTTGGATTTTTTTCTCCTAGTGCCTAGAGACAGTACAGCTGAACTATTAGACTACATTTTTTAAAAAATAGGTCTTGTGTTTCCCTGAATTGCAGAACATCTGAGTCTGGTCTTGAGATCTGCCTGTATCAGCAGCTGCCACTCAGCCCCTTTTCTCTGGGGTGATGGTGGGGACAGGTATGTGTTTAATAAGGGATTTTTCAAAGATGGCAATGATAAATGCCACCATGTGTCTGTCACACTCCCCAGTCTAAAACAGCACATGATTTGACCCCTCCCACTAAACTCACAGGGTTCCAGGTCCAGGTTTTGGTTCTGTAATCTTAAACCATTTATTTCTTTGTTTTGGTTTCATCAAAATGACTGAGATGGTTCTATGTAGGTGTCTCGCTGCCACTGTTGTCAGTGTCAGAATCCTCTAAGGGTCTACACGGTCTTTTCAGTTTGTCTCCATTAGGCTTAAATTCCTTGTGAAAATGTAGCTCAAAGGTTATAACCATTTGGAATATCTGGTTCTTACTCTGAGAAATAGGAGGGGTACATGCCTTGCAGAGGTGTGTTTGTGAGGACTGAAGGCACAGAATGTGTGTGTCCAACAGATCACTTCATCGATGGCCATTATAACCACGATAAGGTTATCAACAGCTTGTAGCAAAATGACTTGATTCCTTTACTCTGGAAAACAGGGCAGGGATGGCTCTGAAGAAATTATCCAAATACAAATGCACTCTCAGAGTTGCTAGACACCACTGCTACTACTGTTTTGAGACTGAATGTAGCCACTGTGACCACTCTTCAGAAGGAATTCTCTTTTTATTTCGCTTTGGAAGTTACCAGATCCTAGTTCTTGGTCTGGATAGGAGGGACTTTTACTTGCCTCAATTTGGGTCATTGCCCCATTCTGCTATAAGAGATGATAGGAAATTGAGTATTTGACTCTTGGGAGAAAGGGAATACCCTTTGTTTCAAGGCTCACATGGGGTGAAGAAGTTCCCAAAGTGTAGAGAAAAAATATCACAGAGCATCCCAAAGCCACCAAATGTCTAGCACAGTAAGAAATCTGGACTGGCCATCCGCCTTGAACATGCCCGATCCTTCCTTCTGAGACCATGTTTCTATTTGTTTTTATTTTATGTGCATGGGTGTTTTGCCTGCATGTTTGTCTCTGTAAGGTGCTAGATCAACTGAAACTGGAGTTACAGTTTAGTTGTGAGCTTCCATGTGGGTGCTGGGAATTGAACTCAGGTCCTCTGGAACAGCAGCCGGTGCTCTTAACTGCTGAGTCATCCCTCCGGCTCCCTTCTAAGACCTTTAGTAAGGCATATAAAGTCCTGCCTCTTTCTCCTAGTTGGCTGTTTATTATCAACAGACCAAACAAAAAGCTCGTCCCTCAGCAGGTATTTACATGGTTTTATTTCCTGAAATTATAATAAACAAGGTACTTGTTAGTCCTATCCAACCTCAACCTCCTTGGTACTCAAATCAAGAAGGCTAGAGTCTGGGGACCCTTGAGAAGGCAGTCTCTGACTGTGATAGAATCATGGAATATTTGGGTGAAAAGAATTCTTGAAATGGTCCCACCTAGCTCTTTACTTCTGGAGAGGAAGGATAAACACAGGACTCCACCAATCACCCCAGGGCAGATCTTACCATTCAGCTGCCAAGCTAGAGTCCCAGCTTGTAAGACACTCTGAAGGAAGGAAGGAAACTGAAATCAAGCCAGTAGAGCAAGCAGAATTCAATGTAACCTTCCTGAAGAATAATTCAACAGTGTATTGGTTGATTCATGAATATCTTTTCTTTTCTCCAATTAAAAAATATTTTTTTGAAACACAGTTTCACTATGTGGTCTCCAACTCTGTGTAGCTCAGGTTAGCGTTGCCTCCGCCCTGGGATTCCAAGCATGTGTAACCAATCCTGGCTAACTAATCTCTATTAAAAGTCAAGCATAATTATAGGTAACTGGGGAAGACCAAGAGTGGGAAAAGTGGCCTTCTCAGGGAAAAGCACATCAATTGGTTGTCCAGTCCCAAATGCTCAGCCCTAAAAACATACATACAAGCAGTATTACGTGAACCAAACAGGTTATACTTAGGAAATATATGTGTGTATATGTATATATGTGTATGTATATGTGCACATGTACATATATACATATATATGCACACACATACAATAACAATTAGTAAAAAAATAAGAGGCTATGAATTTGAAGAAGAGTGTGGAGGGGTATATGGGAAAGTTGGAGGGAGGAAAGGGAAGGGATAAATGTTGCAATCAAATTATAACATCAAAAAAGAAGGAAAGAGTAAAAGGAAAAAACAGGTATTAATTTAAATAAAAAATCAAGCACAGAGAAAAGTAGTGATGGATGCAGAAAGAGTTGATGTTCCAGGATATTCATTATAACAAGGTAATATATACTAGAAAAATATTATTACTTAATTTTAAAAAATACATCCACACCCACATATACTCTCATAAAATATAATAATACATCAAAATATCAATGATGATGTTATTTTTGGGTGGAAGGATTACAGTTATTTTTAAATGTTTTATACTTTCTTGTGATTTCTAGCACTTTCTACAATAAACGTGATACTTCTTTTACAGTTAAAAAAAAGTGTATGTGTTGCTTTAAAAGTTTCCTTCACACAGTACTGTCTTCAAAGAAGCCAATGTGTTAAAGAGTTAAATCAGTTTTAGGAGGAAGGGCTGCTTCCAGGTTTCTCTAGGGACCTTCTGGGTAGAAGGCAAATTAAAGCCTGGAAGTTTAAAGTCCATCAGTTTGTCTTAATGGGCTTTAGATGGGGGAAACTTCAGTCACTGCCCTTGCCTGGCACTCTTGTGGTTGGAGGATGAAATCCAATCATGGGGTCAGTTGGGTTTCTGCATTCCATGGCAAACCAATTTGGCCATTTCTCTGCATTTCCCAAAAGTTCTCTGACTTCTAGACAGGAACCGTGAGCACAGGGGACCTTTATTCTGGTTGCTGGTGCACATCTGGTTTCTAGCCTGTACCAGATGGGTTCCCTTTCATCTGGCGAGGAAGGCAGGAGGGGATACCCGAGCCTCTGTAAGTCCAAGGAACTTCCTCAATGGCGGCTCTAATTTTGGATGAAGTGTTTCAAGTTAAGTTTGGAGTCATAATGTCCCTCAACTTTAGGGGAATGTGCTTTCTGTTAGTTTTTTCACCTGGCCTAAAGGCTCACAACCCATCTTGAAGAGCTTTTTTTTTAAAATAAGCTGTTGATTAATATCTGATACCAAAATGTGCTACATGAATATGTATTGAACATCTATTATGTTCCCTGCATTGGGGAACAATAATGAATAAGAAAGATCTGACCCTGCACCTAGGGAGATTTTAAGGAACAGCCTGACTTTCTGCCTTCACTGCCTGGCTACGGTTCGGTTGATACCAGGTCACTGATTGTGCCAGCCACTCTAGCAACTTAGATTTGAGGGCTTACAGCAACTTAGATTTGATGGCTTAAAAAATGAAACATTGAAAAATATCCAAATTTACAAGCCCAGTGACTCTGAAAGAAAAGGTGTACTGGGGAAGGGTGACTGAGTCCTTCCAGAGGCTGAGATTGACGACACTGATGCTAACACCAACAAGGGGAAGAAGTCAAAGAGGAAGGGACCAATGCAGGATCAGACTTTGGTGAAGGCTAAACACAGACCATGCGCTGAGCTGTGTCTCTGCTCTGGGGATTCTCCTCTCATTCTCCATTCCGTATTGAAATCTTGGAGAAAGGAAGGCAGATCCACCTGCCCTCTTCTTTAGTGACCATAAACTCTCCGTGTTAAGTCTGACTGACTTGCATATTCCTTCTGTGGCATTTTTCTAGACACCCAAATGGACCTTATCAACCATCCCACCCCATCCATCCCATCCCTCTGTATCTGTGCTGGCTAGATTTATGTCAACGTGGCATAAACCATAGACATGTGAGTGTAGAAAACCTTGATTGAGAAAACGCCTCTATAATTGGGGCTGTGGGCAAGCCTGTAGAAATTTTTCTTAATTAGTGATTGATGGGGTAGGGCCTGGTCCATTGTTGGTAGTGTCACCCCTGATCTAGTGGTTCCTGCCCTGTTTGACTTCCTGTCTTAGCTTCCTTCAGTGATGGACTACAGTGTGGAAGTGTAAACCCAAAAACCCTTTCGCTCCCAACTTGTTTTTTGGTCATGGTGTTTCATTGCAGCAATAGTATCCCTAAGACATCCTCATATTCCATCCTAACCCACCCCATCCCATCCCACCCCACCTACCCCACCTTATCCCATTCCACCCCACCCCACTCTGTCCCATCTTGCCTCACTCTATCCTATGCTATCCTACGCTATCCTAGCCTATGCTATCCTACCCTACCCTACCCTTTGTCATCCCCGTCCCATTCTCTTCCTATCCATGGAACTTAAAACACCTTTTAAATCTATGGAACACAGAAATGGTGCTTTGAAAGTTCTTGACTTACATGTTTAGTGTCAGTTTTTAATTTAAAAGAAAAACTAACGTATGCAGGCCCGCATACATTATATATGTGTGCCAAGTAACCACTTAAGATCAGGGTTGAGGAAACCTGCATGGAAATGGAGACACTTAATGGACCTGGTCTGAAAAGGCAAGGGGAGGAGCCCATTTTGCTTCAGTAAAGGCTGGGATGTGCAGGAGCTGGTAGGAGCCATTATGTCAAAAAGCTGCAGCCTTGACCAGAATCAAGGTGCTGAGGCAGAAGGAGAGACAAATAGTGCTGCCTCTTTCTCCTCCAAACTGCTCATCTCTACCAGGAAAATGCAACCAGAAGCCGGGGAGGGAAAGAGACAGGTGGTAGCATCATTTGTGGCAGACCTCCAGTACACAGACCAGGGCAGAAGATGGTAGAGGATGGATTGTGTGGACAGAATGGATGCAATTAAGAGTATAACTCATACAGGTGCCAACTCTGTCACCCCAGTGTGGAACAGCTCGGATCACTGTTTCTACCACTCTCATTAAATGCCGCTTTACCAGTCAGAACAGCCCCCAAACTGAGGGTGTTCCTAGCTTAAAAGGCGAATCCTTTCTGCAAATCATGACTGGTTATCTTTGCAACAACATCATCTTCATTTCTCTAGAAATAGTCTCTTGGTACTTAACTACATATTAGAAGATCCTCCTTAGTCTCCAACCACTGTAGGAGTTACCTTACCTCTTAATTTTCAACGAAATTCTAAGGAATCCTCTCCACTTGGGCCAGTATTTATATAACCAGATATTCTTGTTTTCTTGCTTTAATTATTGGTTTGCTCCATTTACCTATTTGTAAAATTTTAGTTTTGTTTGATTTGACAACCCACACTGCAGTTTTGTTTTGTTTCTAGCTTAGAAGCTGCCTTGCTGGAGGCTCTTTTTTTTTACTTTCTTTTTATTTATTCTTTGTGTCTTTCACATCATGTAGCCCTATCCCACCCATCTCACATCCCCTCACATTCACCCTCTGCCCCTGTAGCCTCCCCTCCACACACAAATAAAACAAAATAAAATTAAAGAGAAAAAAGGAAGAAAGGGAAAATCTCATCATGGAAGGAGGCTCATTTTTATTTCAGGGTTTGCATTTTTGTTTCTATGAAGAACTTTCAAAAATAAAAATTGTTCTTGCTCAATGGAGGTAATACTTTAGGAAGAACGAAGGCCCTTCTAAGTTTGTCTCCGTGGATTTCAACATCTTCTCATTGCAGCATACAGTCTTTAAAAACCATTTTCTAGCAAAATCCTGTTTCGTAGATCAAAACTCGGCATTTCCTTGTGTTGGTGTGTTCTGTACTATTTTCTGTAATCCTGCCCTCGGTGTTTTGTTCTGTTCATATGTTTTAAAGACACCAGTGTGTCCTGCTGGGTAGATTTCAAGCTATAATAGAGGCTGACTCTCTGCAGTTTGGAAAACACTGTCTTACACTTTCATTTTGTCTTGTTTTGAGACAGGATTTTGCTGTGTGTCTCAGGCTGGTGTTAAATATGCCTCAGCCTCCTAAGTGTTCAGGTTATAGCCTGGGCTACCATGTCCATCCCTACATAGTATTTTCAAGCTAGTTTAAAAATAGTCCCAACACTGGAATCTATATTTAAGGGGAGGTTCATATGCCCTTAAAATTATTTTCAACCATCATCCAAGTGCCAGTTTCATAATTTTGCTTTCATTTTAAGAGAGCCAAATTTGTTTTACCAGAGACACTTCCTGGTAAGAGACTAGCTCCCATCCTGACTGGGGGTCTAGTGCTGACTCCTTAGCCTGTGGTTACAAGTCAGGGGCAGAGAGATTAAATGGGGCAGACCAAACCCTCTTCCAAAAACAGGTGTTGTTTTTGTTTGCTTTCACCCAGGGAAACCTGCCTGCGCTTGGCTGATAGCTATCCAGTAAAATGTTCCACTGCAGACAGTACAGGTGTCCTGTGAGGGCATCTAACCCTGAAAGGCTCACGGGAGATGGGATGTGAGAGGCTGAGATTAGACTTAGAAGTCCTCTCTCCAACAAGGACCACAAGAACTTAGCACGTAGCCAGGCTGGCTTTGAGCTCTCAAGATCCTTCCTGCTTCAGGTTTCTGAGTGCTTTGACCACAGAACTGAGTTACCGTGGGAGGCTTTTATTTCATATTTATGACAGTTCGCTGAGTCATTGATGTAACTAAGGCACAAAGTTGCTGTAGTTAAGACAGAGGGAAATATTTTATTGTCATCTCTGTGTGTTATATGCATGTGTATGTGTTTGTATGCACATGTGTACACGTGTGTGTAGAGGCCAGAGGCTGATGCTAAGTGTCTTGTTCTCCATCCATTGTGGGATCCGGAGATGGATCTCAGATCATTAGATTTGTAAGGATGTTTGTTACCTGGCGGACCACCTCTAAGGTCCATCTCTATCTTAGTTTTTGATACAGGGTTTCTCGGTCTGGAGCATGGATTCAATTGAGTTGGTTAGTCAGTGAGTTTCAGGCATCTGCCTGTCTTCATCTCCTAGTCCTGGAGTTATAGATGCATTCAGCTTTTATATAGATGCCGGGGATCCAAACTCAGAGCCTTATGCTTTTGTGGCAAGGACTTTGTTCACAGACCCATGTCCCATGCTCCATCATTGCCAGTTTAACAGGAACAAACTGGAATTCCAGATGGTTTCATAGTTTCCAATCATGGAGTGCAGACAAGCTAGGAATTACTGTCATTTCTTTCCCATGACTGTCCTGCATCTGAGTTAGTGGAAGAAGAGTCAGGGGAGAGGGTTCTTTCAGCTACTGGGTGTTGGAGGCAATGGCTGGGTGGAAGGTCTCTCCTAGTTCCTGGGGCTACATGAGGAAAAGAGTCAGCATGAACACTTGCAGCAAGGTGGACTCCAGCCAACTCATACCAGTTGATTAAGTTCCAACATGTTTCAAAAACACTTCTTGAAATATTGCATAAAGAGACAAAACAAGATGAATGCAGTGGTTCACACTCCTAATTTTAATCCCAGCCCTTGGGATAAATGGTGCAAATTTAAGGCTACATAGGACAGCACGAGCTACAATGTGAGGCCTTGTCTCACATAGGTGAGTAAGTAAGTAAATAAATAAATAAGTAGATAAATAAGAGGTTGGCAAGATGAGTCAAGCCTGCCAACCTAAGTTCCATCCCCAGAACCCACATGCTAGAAGGAGAAAATTGCATCCCCCAGGCCATCATCTGACCTTCACAATGTTGCCATGGCATGAAACTGCCCCAGTTCCAAATAACTGAATAAATGTATAAAAACAAACTAAATAGAGACATAAAATATATTCATAGACAAGACCAGAAGCCAAGTATACCTTCTTGGTACTTAGACCTTCTCATTTCCTTTATGCGATGCGGTTCAAAATTATGTTGGTTAAGTGGATTAAGTAGAGATTTTTAGGGTCTGTTGGATGATTATCTGTCTTATGTAAATATTGGTAAAATATCTCTCTGTGTTTCAGCTTTCCAGGACTTAAATTGCCCATAAAATAACTATTCTGGTCATTATGTTAGCCAAAAGGAAAACAAGGCAGGCCCCTTGATGGTTACAACTTCAGTGTAGGTTTCCTTTTGAGATATGTCCCCAAACCTTAAACATGGATACACAAATTTTCAAAAAATAGAATTAAAACAAGTTGGGGAAACCCACATAGAATTCTAAAATACCTACATCTCCCAAATAATACAAATTCCAAGGTTGTGGACCCACAGAATAAAATGCTGTGGTGGTGCCTGGAGAGTACAATGTATTCTCAAAAAATCTAGCATGTCTGGAAACTTCATGTTCTCCTTAGTAAAAAAAAAAAAAAAAAAGATTTGTGATTAAAACAGTAGTGGTTCTGCATAGACACCATCTCAAGAAAAAAAATTGCAGGTGACTTTCAAATAAACTCAGCTTTGTTTTTGCCTTTGAAAACAAATATTTCCATTAAATTTGATACACCCATCCCCAGAAGAAATAGATGGTTAGTTGCCTGCTAACTCCCACCCTTTGGTCAAGGTATTCTGCCTTGCATCATTGGCCGTTATGGTGGGTTCCCTGTTTCAAACCAGGGACCCGTCAACAGACATGTTCCCATGAAGATTAAGATTAAAGATTAGGCTGGGTGGTGTGGCTCACACCTTCAATCCTAGCACTAGGGAGGAAGAAGCAGGCAGATTTCTCTGACCTACAGAGATAGATCCAAAACAGCTAGGACTATACAAAAAAAAATCCTGTCTCAAAAAAACAAAGCAAACAAAAAGATTAAAGATGAGTCACTAACTCTGCGGACACTACCTGAGAGGTAGGCTCTGGATTGTCCAAACAGATTCCAATCTTTGTCAGTCTTGGTGCAAATAAAACAGAAAGAACAGAGAACCAAGTCTGGGGTCAGCGTGGATGGGGAAAATGGAATGCAGATTCATCTGGAGCTGTGATTAGAAGGGCCGACTCATTAGGCGGAATTTTCTCTCTTCCAACTGGACATGCACAGGAGCTGACTCTTTTCTTTTCAGCATTAACTTTTTTTCCCCTTCAAGCTTAGCCAGAGACCTCATGGAGGTCTAAACCCAAGCCAAGCCTGATCTGTTTTAATTCAACCACTGTTGATTTATGGCTTAGCAAAAAATGTCTGAGACATTTTTTTAAGCTACATTTTTTTTTACCTCAACTTAACTCTCACATCTCAAACAGGTGAAAGGGCTCAGCCTGCCAGAAGACAAAGCCAGCTTAGGAGCAGAGACAAGCTTTGAAAGCTCCAAATCTCATTGAGAAATCCCATGAAGAGTCATAGACAAGCGAGAGCAGACATATGGAAGACTGTAGGTATCACACAGTAAACGCCTTTGTTTGGTTTCCTTAGAATAGAATCAATGCAAGGCGAGAGGGAAGTTCTAGGGGAGGGCAGTTGGGGTTTCTGGTGTCTGAGGACACTAAAGTTCTCTCTTTTTAAACCTTCTCTCTTTTTCCTTCTTATCATTTCCCTTCTTCAAAAGCAAACTTAAAGTATACACTCACACACACACACACACACACACACACACACACACACAAAACCTCTTATGATCACCCCCCCCTCAAAAAAAGTGGCGAATTTTCTCTCTATTTAGCTCTGCAATGTACATTGTTACACAACACACAAAGGAATTGAGACTCATGAGCAATTACCAACCACAAATAGAAAACCCAGTCCAGGCCACTGGTGCCTCCTAGCTCTGGCTTCTAACTAGGCCAACGGAGCTCACAAGAGGAGATCCTGGGCTGTGAGATTTTAATCTGCCCTCAGATGTGGGCTCAGAGTTTTCAATTTGATTTTTTTTCTGTATGAGCACCCATCTTTACCTTAGAAATGTGAGTTAACCCTGTCAGTGGTGGTAGTGGCACACACCTTTAATCCCAGCACTCGGGAGGCAGAGACAGGTGGATCTCTGTGAGCTTGAGGCCAGCTTGTCTTCAGAATGAGTTTCAGGACAGGCTTCGAAGCTACAGAGAAACCCTGCCTTGAAAAAGGAAAAAAAAGTGAGTTAAATGAGGACCAATCACATATTTTGCCTCATTTTCCACTGTAGTGATTTCCAGTCAACCTGTTTTACAAAGAGCATGCACAGGAATAAAGAGAAGAGAAATTGGTCTTCTGATGCTTTGGAAAACATACACACGATCCATGGTAGTTGCGATGTATCTTCCTTACCAGGATACGTTTGAGAACCTAGGAGGGGCCCTTCTCTACCCCCACGTCCTTATGTACTATGATGCTCCACCAGAAACCTCTCTTCATGGCAAATGGCCTGGTTAGGCAGTGATGCTACTCTTGATTGCTTACACACACTCAAAACTTGAATTGCCTGTTTTTCTTCTAATGCTTGAAGTGCTTCCACCATTTTTAGTTTTTCAATGTCAAGAACATTATTCCACTCTTCTCTCCTGTGACTGCAGTTAACTCTTCAGAGACCAAGGCATTGTGTGCGTCATATGTTAGTTTCCATGTCCCAGACATCATCCTAGCTACACACTACATAAAGAATTAATGGGTAAGAAATAGACCTGGCCATGGAAACCAATAAAACAGAATTGTGTTTATGTACAAGAGAAAAGTGTGAGTCTTGTCATACCTGCTGGGGTGGTTTGGATGTTTGAATACTTGGAACTTTCTGGAAAGATTAAGAGGTGTAGCCTTGTTAGAGTAGGTGTGTCACTGGGAGTATGCTTTGAAGTTTCAAAGCCCACACTAGGCCCAGTGTGGTCTCTCTGCCTTTGCTTTTAGATCAAGATGTGAACTCCCAACTGTTCCTGCCACGATGCCTTCCTTTGCATTGCCATCATGGACTCCAGTCCTCTGAAACTGTAAGATCAATTTGAAGCCTCTTTTATTAGTTGCCTTGGTCGTGGTGTTTTATCAGAACAAAAAAGTAACTAGTATACATGTTTTTGCCAAAATAAGAGAACACACTTCTAAATGAATAATGAAAAAAATCTTGACTTCCTTTGAACAGCTAGCTACGCTAGCCATGTGCTCCCATAAAAAGCATTTTGTAACTACATCTCATTTCCCCCTCATGTTAAGTCTAGGGGACTTACTATGTACAACTAGATTCTATTGCTGTTGGATGTGACCACATGCTCAGTCTGGTTCACTTGATCCGGGGTTGTGACAGAGTCAGTGTTGTTTCTTATTACATGAAGATTTCATGGTGTGTTTCTGTATGTCATATCTGTGTTTCCTGTATTTATTGCTAAGAGAAAGAGACCCAGAACCAGCTGCTTCAAGAACAGAAACATGTCTTCCTTTCCCCTGTAAACGTCCTGGAGCAGGTAACAGTTTGGCTACCGGCATCCCCTACACAGTCACACTCCATATTTCATCTTCACTATCTCCTGGTAAGATTACTGTTATCAGACCAGAAGCAGCATAAACCCCTCCTTACCTTGGAGAAATTTTCACACTGGGGCATATCTAACTTCAAAGGAGTCTGGAAAGAGTGTGAGGTGGGCAGTTAGTGTGTCCAGGAACAAGAAGAAAGCACGGACTGGACTTGAGTGGAAGTTCATTGCGTGGACTGGACTTGAGTGGAAGCTCATTGCGTGCATCGCCGGCTCCAACAAGTACACTGTGAACAGTAAGAGAGCAATGCCTGAGTCCTGTTGTTTCTATCACTGGACTAAACACCTGCTGCAGGAATACCAAACCCGTGCCTTCTCTGCCAGCGCCACCTCCTTTGGTATTTGTGGCAGGTATCACTAATCAACCATAGCACTTTGCTCTGCTGAACTTGGACGTGACTCAGAATCCTTTGCAATACTGTGCCCCTGGAAGCTGGGAGCAATAAATGGGAGCTGACACAGGATCTGAATCCAATTAGCCCTTCCTGATTGTAGATATGCAAACATTGACTGGAGAAGAAAGAACCATAGCCATTTTCCTTCTGTTCCCAAGGAAACAGATACATTATTCGCTGTGGTGATTTTAAAATGTGTTTTCAAATACTTTGACATGCTTTCCTTGAAAAGGTGGAGTTCATTTCCCCTCGTTGAATGCTGGCCACAGATGACTCACTCCTAACAAGTACAATGTGGCAGAAGTCATGCTATGTGGCTTCTTAGACCAGAGGTGCTCAAACTTCCTAATACTGCAACCCTCTAATACAGTTCCTCATGTTGTGGTGACTCCCAACCATAAGATTAGTTTGTTGCTACTTCATAACCGTAATTTTGCTGTTGCTATGAATCATAATATAAATATCTGATATGCAGGATAGCTGATATGTCACCCCACACACAGATTGAGAACCACTGTCTTAAACCATCATGAAAAGGACACTTAGCTCTCTCATCTCAGAAATTCTTATCCTGGGAAAGGCCAGTTGCCACGTCCTGAGGAAACTAAAGCAGCCTTGTGACATCTACAAGGAGAGGAACCAAGATTCACCAACCAACAATCAACCATGGTACTGATGTCTAGTATGGAATCAGATCAGCCAGCCTGTCAAGCCTTCAGATGACGCAGCACCAGAGACTTTGTAAAGATCCCCAAGTCAGAATGGCTCAACCAAGCTGCCCCCTCCCCCAAACTTTGATCTATAAGAACATAAGAGAATAATAAATGGTTTAAGATACAAAGTTTTGTTGTGTGATAGTTTGGTTGAATTCTGATAATAAAAATTATCTGAATAAAGAATTCAAAGATTCTGCTTTGAATCAGAGAAGCAGCAGCTAAGTTACCAGCGACCTCCTATCTCTTCCATTCCTCCACCCAAAAGGACTGCTTTACTACTTCCTGTCTCTCTATCTGCCCTCAGTCATCCAGAACCTCTCTGGTTAATTTTGGCCAGCTAGTGGCTAGCTCCACCCCCCTTTGATTCAAAGCAAATTCTGTTGCCAGAATGCAATCAGAATATCATCAACAAAGTCTTGGGGGCTGATTTTATGTAACAAATAATGGAGATAAGTAAATATGGTGCTTGCTTTCTTGGAACAGAAGCTCAGAAAGTGTCTGGAGAATTTGGGAGCAAGAAGTGGAACAAAGATGGGACACTTCTGCTTTGGTTGATGGGCTGCTGCAGTGACAGCTGTGCCTGACTTGGACCATGCTGGGAATGAGTACATCTTTATTAGGTGACAAAACATAGACTTGACCCATGGCACTTGATGAATACGTGGCTTTCCCCACTGGCTAGAACATAGGAGCTGCACAGACTCAACACTTTTTTTTAACTCTAACACGTCTACCACAGCACACTCTTAACCTGTATTCCCACAAGGTAGGACTTGTGGTAGACATGCCTGAAATGGCTGCTCCTACCAAGTGTCATTCTAGTCACCCCATCTCTTACTGTACACATTTCTGTTCTCTGCTCTAGTCACTCAGTAGACTTCACCTGGGTGAAAGGAGATAAACCCACTTTCCCACCAGCCCCTCTATGGTAGGGATTTTTGACCTAGAGCTGTGTTGTACATGAACATGTATTAATCTGTGCTCCTTAGGAGACAAATAACTGATACATTTGAACTCTGAGTGTGTGTGCATAGGTTTGTGTGTGCTATGGTGTCTTCCTTTATCATGTTCCACTTTAATTAATTGATTGATTTTTCAGGCAAGGTCTCTCTGGCTGGCCTTGAAATCACAGAAATCCTCTTGTGTCTCTCTCCCCGGTATTAGGATTGGTGATTAAAGGCATGGACCATGTTGCTTAGCATCCATCTTTTTTTTTTTTGGTAGTGATTTATTCTTTTTAATTATGAGCATCTGTGTCTGTGTTTGAGTATGTGCACATGAGTGCAGGTGTCCACCAACAGACAAATCTTTCTGGGCCAAGAACTATTGTAGTTTGCAGGGTTCACAGCTATATAAAACTGTCAATAACTTCTCTCTCAACAGTATACATAACACCTCTAGCACCCTGAAAGCTAGCCAGGAGAACAATGCTTGGAGCTTGATTCCAGGTAGATTGTCCCATGTCCTATGACTAAAGTCACAGCAATAGGGTCTTGCCATCAAGCTTTGGTGGGCAACCAAGAGCAATGGGGCAAGATTGTTTAGGGGATCTCTGGGACACATGCAACTGACTGGGATTTTTATTTACTAGCCTGTCTTTTAGAGAGGAGCACTACATGTCTCTCCCACACCCATGGAAAGAACTTCCATTCAAACTAAGCAAAGATTGGTAATTTGTTTTTGAATTGTCAAGGAATTCTTATTATATTAAGGATTAAGAATGAGTCAAGCATTGCTGAAGGCTAGAAATATGCTAGCCTTTATTGCTGGGGGATGGGCCCTGCGCTTCTTCAGTGACTCAGTTAATGATAAGTTGCCTTTGCTCCTGTAAATAACCTCCCACCCACACTCATGCAAAGAGCTCTAATTAATCTCAGCAGGGTTACACACACACACACACACACACACACACACACACACACACACACACACACAGTGTCATGGAAGTAGGAGGGTGACTTCTGAAAGAACTAGCCTGTCTGGCAAGAAGGGCGTTAAGGACTGAATGGTTCTTAAAGGTCTTAAGGGATAGGGCCAAACCTCACAGCAGAAGCGTTGCTAAGTGTGTGCAAGACCCTGGTCTCACTCCCACACTACACAGAGGGAAGAAGAGACAGAGGAAGGAGTGAAGGGAGATGGCAGGGATGAGAGCAGAAGGAAGAAAAGAATTATAACAGTTCGTATTCAAGATTCCCAGTCTGACTGAGAGCAAAATTCAACTCTACCCAAGAGGCAACTCTAAAGTCAGAGCTTCTGCAACAGTTTGTATTCAAGCCATAGCAGTGTGTCTTTACAGGCCTGATGCTGTACTCTAATGCATCCCAACTAGTGGTGATGCTGGCCTGGGGCCACAGTTTGAGGATCACTGGCTTACCTCATCCAGGCCTTAAAAATTCTGTGTGATATTCTATTCCTAAAAGGTTAGGTGGGGAAGCCCAGGCTTAGAGAGGCCACAGGGTGCCAGAGCTAACCATTTGAAAGCAAAGTGGTGTGAACCCATGTTGCTTTCCTCCCCGATTCAACATCCTGTATTTCTAGTTTACCAACGACAAAATCCATGCATCTAAGAGCAAATCAAAGCTCTTCAGAAACCCCCAGGAAAAGTGCAATTTCTGCCTCTGGCCTGTGAGTCAAGGCCTGAATTCCAGAGCAGATGTGACAGGCAGGGTGACAATGGGCTGAGACTCAATTCCTTTGTGCACCCAACTACTTTGCAGGGGTCTAGAGGGATTGCAGCTGGCACACGCCACCCCCTTCCAGTCCCCACCCCAGACACTGACTTGAACTTTCCTTTCCCTTCTATAGTTTGTTTGGCATCCTCCCTTAATCCTCAGTGTCTTTTAGGTGGGAAGAAGGAGCAAGTCTTCCGTGTTGACTTTTCCTTTCAAATTCCTAATGATGTGGTGTCCCCAGGAATGGCTTTTCCTCCCCTTTCCCCTTGTGTGAATTCTCCAGTAAGTAGCAAACGATTTCAAATGCATGCCAATTGCGGTGGACAGCTGCCAGGGGAGAAGTGAAAATAAACCGGTGACAGGAAGTGTCACAGTTCATGGAAAGGGCAGCAAGGATACAGCACAGCGAGCCCATGACACCTCTGAGTCCGCAGGCTGAAAGATGGACCCGACAGACCGGGCAGCCACAAATCTAGTAATTCATTAAGTAAGGGGAAAGGCTCCCTGCAGCAGCTCGCTCTCCTAACCCTTTGTCTCTTAATTTTCAAACTCTGGGTTCATTCCTATGTCAGGAAGGACCGGCTTGGTCTCCATACAGCCAGTTCATTCCCCATCAACATCCTGCGGCCAATGGGCTTTGATTCTTAAGTGACTTAACAGCCCGAGGCTTCCAAGCTTTATGATACATGATCAGTGAGAACTCGAAAACAGCACCAAAAGCAGCATGAAGGATGGTGGAAACCGGAGAGACCCGCGTGGAACTCTGCCCGGTGAAGGGGATTACCAGACTGCAAGGGAAGCTTCAGGGATAAAAATGATATTAAAAGTTAATCATAAGATAAAATAAGATGTCAGAGCTGGGGTCAAGCACATCAATCAGGTCCTCAAATGTAAATAGTCTTAATTTACATGCAATTCTTAAAAAAAGAAAAGAAAAAAGAGTTCCAGAAAAAGATTCTCAGGCTGGCTGGGAGCAAAATCCAACTCTACCCGAGAGGCAACTCTAAATAAAGTCAGAGCTTCTGAAAGGATAAAAATAGAGAACAGACAAAGATCGCAAGTGCAAACTAGAGTTCAAAAGCTCAGATTGTAATCTTAATTTCTGACGAGGCAGGGTTGTGACCATGCAAGTGTGGGTGCACACTCCTGTGCAACACACAGAGGCCAGAGGGTATCTTCTGCTTCACTGCCCTGAGATGGAGTCTGCCTCTGAATCCAGAGCTCACTGTTCTCCTGCTACACTGGCCTGCCAGTGAGCTCTCAGGATCCACTACGTCAGTGCTCCAACTCTAAGTTACAGACATACACAGCCATGCCTGGCTTTGTGGATGCTGGGGATTTGAACTCAGGTCCTCACGTTTATAGAATATCCTGTGTTATCCACTGAGTCGTCTTCCCAGTCCTGAAGATAATTTATTTTAATGTTAAGAAGCTGCCAAATACACAAGCTGGAAATACAGAATGGGGGGGCGTTAATGATAATAGAAGCACAAATAATTAGATCTATGTATTCAGCTAAAGTAGTTAATAGAGGGCAAGGTCTAACATTAAACACTGATATCACTAAATAAAAAATTAAACTAATCAAACATCCCATCCACAATACAAGAACAGCAGAGTAATGCCAAATAACCTACAAGGAAGGGATTAATGAAAATGAAAATAGGAATGAATGAACTGGAAATAGGGTGACTGAATAAACCCAAGGCTGAAATAATGAATAAAATATACAAATCACTGCTAAAATGGTCACAAGAAGGGGAAGGAAGTACAAACTCCCAAAGTTAGAAATAATGGCCTAGTCATATGCATCAAAGCGGGGGGGGTTTGAAGAACAAACACAAGAAACTGTTTTTCTCAGCTCTATGCAAAATATTTGAAAATTTAGATGAAATGGATAGTTTTCTAGAATAATATAGCCTGCCTAAAATGATCTCAGAAGACAGACAAACTGTCAACAGACCAATTATTGGAAGAAAATAAAGAGTTAACCCACAAGGAAGCACCCAGGGCCAAACCATTCCAGGGGGAAAGTCTAGCAGGCCTTTGCAGATTAAGTAATACAGTGCTGATCTAAGAGTTTACTCCTGCCCATGGCTTAACATACAGATACCAAGTGGTAGTATTACAGAACAAACCAAGCAACAAAATTCACTAGTCGCTTTTGAATTATGTCAGGGATTTGTTTGTTTATTTGTTTATTATTCATGGACCCACATGTGAGGCAATTGGTCTACCACTGAGCTACAGCCCCCATCCTTGGTCTTTATTTTAAGAATTGCCCATGCAAAACCCCCATCCATTCATCTTGTTTTTCCTGTGAGAATTATATCTCATGATGAAGGTAAATTTTTCTTTATAGGAAATCCCAGCTAATACATGGAAAATACTGATAAATTTAGACTATAAGTCTGCGTAGCTCCCAGCAAACCACAAGGATCTAAGCTGTGTTCATCAAAGCTTGCTCCCTTCTCCAAGGAGAAACCATGAGGAGCAGACGCATGTCTTCCAGAGTGGAGATCCATCACACTACCCATAATGCAGCTTTGGCCCCGAATCAATTCAGAATTGAACTAAGCCTGTAAGACAGCTAATTTACAAGAAGCATGCAGGTCAGCCGAATGCATTGAGTAATATTGTAGGGATAAGATTAACAGGATCTAGAGATGGAAAACCTACAGGACAAATGACTGTGTCTTAAACAAATGCACTTCGAGGAGGAGATGGAGGACAGACTTACAGATTAAAAGAAGTTTAAGAAATATTAGCCAGTCCAACATGTGGGTGCAATTTGGATCCTGACTCAAAAAATTAGCATTGATGTGACAAGGGAAATACAGATACTGTAATATGATATTACAATTTTATTAAGTTTTAAAGGTGTGGCATTGGTATTATAACTTTTAAAGTGAGGACATACAGATTTTGGAGATATGCACTAAACATAGAGAAATGAAATCATATGAGGGCAGGAATTTGCTCCAAAAGGTAGGACTAAAAGAACTACAAATGATGGTGTAAATGGAAAAGATGGCCCGAAGGTTAGTAGTTAAGGAATCTGGGGAATCTCCCATTATGATCTTTTTCATTATTCTATTTGGTGGGAAGCTTTCAAAGTAAAAAGTGTTTTGCTTTGCTTAATACAGCTACCATTGGGCTGGCAGAAGCAACTCTGATGAGCTGAGCTTGGTCTCTGTAGCTCATGTAAAGGGAAAAGGAGAGAATGGGATCCACAGATTTGTCCTTTGACTTCCAGGTACATACTGCAGCATAAACACCCACCTCCTCTCTCACACACTTATAGATATCTCTTATAGTCTCTGGCTCTGGCATTTGAATGCTTTGTCCCCTGCCAGTAGCCCTGTTTGGAGAGGCTTAGGAGGTGTGGCCTTGTTGGAAGAAGTGTGTCACTGGGGTTGGGTTTTAAGAGCTTAAAGACTTGTTCTGAGTTTGTCTGGTCTGCCTTC
Organism: Mesocricetus auratus; assembly: GCF_017639785.1. NCBI lineage: Eukaryota > Metazoa > Chordata > Mammalia > Rodentia > Cricetidae > Mesocricetus > Mesocricetus auratus. The sequence goes on along the minus strand of NW_024429182.1, from coordinate 23,169,803 downwards.
CTGTTTGTGGTTGAGATGTGAGCTTCCTGCTCTTAGTTTCCAGTCCTAGCTGCCGTGACTGCTGCCTGCTATTTCCACCATTATGGGCCCAATCCTCTGGCACCATAAGTCCCAAATAAATTCTTTCATCTATAAGTTGCCTTAGTCCTGGTGTTTTAGCACAGCAATAGAAAAGTAGCGGATACACAGATACACACCTATGCACACAATAGTAAATAAATTTAAATTAGTTACCACCATAGGTGATTTTCCATATTTCCCTTATACTTATTTGTCCTTCCCAGATTTTTCACACTGATAGTAGTTTACTTTAAATCAGGAGAAACACACCTTCTACAAGTCATTGTCTATTTTCTTAGTAGCTCATTGTGTAACATTTAGTTCACCTAATATTTCCCAAATTCTCAGTTTATAGGAATAGTCTAAGTGTCTTGATAAATTAACTTATTTTTTTCATAAGCATATTCTCATTTTTTCTTAGGGATGAAGAAACAGAAGCCCAGAGAATATAAATGACAGCTGGGATAGGAGATAAAGGCAGATTTTTTTAAAATGTGCATTTATTTGTAGGCCATAGCAATAAGAAGGGATGTATCTATACCATAGTTTATACATAGAAGACAAATAAAACTTTCCAGGAATCGATTCTCTCCTTCCACATTGTGGAAGGGACTCAAACTCAAAGCTTAGTGGCAAGCACCATGGGCCATATTCTGGAGGGACAGAATATGACCTCAGCCTGTCAGCTCTAGATGAGACCCTCCAGAATCCATGTCAAGGTGGAAGGAGAGAACCAACTCCACAAAATTGTCCTCTGACCTCCACATATGCATGCCACATACCACACAAATGATAATCAATACATAAATAAATAAAGCACAATGATATCCTGATTTCAGCAATCCTTTGCTGAACTCATCCCCTTTCTTCTTTCTTAGATGGAAGCTGTTTGTGTGTGTGCTGAGAGCATTGCAGAGACACCGAGCCTGACTCTTACTCACAGCTCTGTTTGTTGGTGACTTTGGGTATCAGTGGCTTCATCCTCTGAGCTCTGGTTTTATCACCAGTAAAACTGGACAGTGATAAGAATGGGTTGTTTAGTGATGCAGTTGGGCTCTTTCATGTTGTCTCTTAAAAGGCAATGTAGCCTTGGAGAAGTCATGTGACCTCTTGGAGTTTGGGTCTTTATTTTTAAAAAAGAAATTACTGTTCTGACTCCATAGGTGGCCGAGAAGACAAAAGTCCACTTGTGACAGATATGGGGCACAGTAATAATGATGAATGATGACTGTTATTGTCTTCTTCCTAGAAGGGCCCTAGTCTGGAGAAGTTAGTACAAAGAGTACATCTACCCTAGCAGGTCGTCCAAGAGCATGGTGAGTAGACAGTCATCGACAGACACTCAATAGTGTAAGGATGAATAAAGAGAATCTTGAGGTAGCACAGAGTTCAGTAACATGCACACCCCAATTATGAATCCCTCACTATTCTGTCTGATTAATAATTATTCCCACTTTCAGGCTTCTGTCCCCCTGGCAGAGTGGATATTAACAATGCCTGGGATTCAAATCATGTTTCTCTTTATTACTTTCCTACTTTAGTTCTTACCTAGGATTTGTACCCTGTGTGCAATAGTGCCATACTATTAGCATAAAAATGCCAATGTCAATGGTCAAATAGATTTTCCCAATTACAAAGTAATACATACTCAATATGGCAGGTAAAAAAAATACAGGCAGAGTGGTGGTGGCGCACACCTTTAATCCCAGCACTCAGGAGGCAAAGGCAGGCAGATTTCTGTGAGTTTGAGGCCAACCTGATCTACAGAGTAAGTTCCAGGATGGCCAGGGTTGCACACAGAGAAACCCTGTCTTGAAAAAAAAAAAACAAAAGAAAACACAAAAAAAAAAAAAAACCAGGAAAGGAAAGGAAGAAAATTTCAGAAAAGGAAACACAATTCTCTTAAAAATCTGCCACCCCAAACTCAAGACAATCAAAATTATCACACTCTTCTAGTCTTTTTTCCCTCCTTTGTACGTTTTTCTTATATAACTGATACCAGCAAATGGGTGATACTTTCTTTGATCTCAGTATAGTCAGTCTAAGATTGCTTTAGCTCAGTGGATTTCGACTGTGTTCAACCTTGCTTCCCAAAGGACATTTGGCAACATCTAGAGACATTTTTGGTTGTCATAACTTGGAAGAGGGATGTTGTTGCTGGCATTTAGTGTAGAGAGGCCAGGCATGCTGTTGGGCATCTTTGTCATACATAAGAAAGTGCCCACAACAAAGAATTATCTGACTCACATGTCAATAGCACTAAGATTTGGGGGTCGGGGGTTTTATCTGATACCCTAAGTGTAATGTATTGTCAATAGGATACAGGCAAACTACAGCCTATGTATCTCCATGCCCTGCCCCTCAAAATGTGGAGGGTGCAGCCTGATAATGTTGTGAGAGAGCCTGAAGTTTTGGCCTCACCTCTGAGGAAGCCAGGATCCCATTCCTGCATCTGGTAGGAGTTTGGTGTGGCACAGCGGGAATGTGACACAGCTTTCCTGGTGAGGCAGTGTCCCACTTTGTCAGAGATCGGGAGGAAGTCCAGAGGCTTGGAAGGAAAACCACAATGTCGCTCCCACTGGCCATGAGAAGAGTCCGGGGTGATAAACCAGAGGGCAGAGACACAGTGGGAATTAAGGCCAGGGCAGAAACACACAAGTCTACTCATGCTGCTGCTACCAATGCATCATGGGAGCTGGCAGGGTCCCAACAAAGAGGGTTTGGCACTGGGGCTTCTCAGAGGCTCAATTCCTCCTGTCTTTCACCTCCTTCCATCCCGAGGGAGCTGGGTCAGGAACAGATCCACCAGTGAGTCTGGACTAGAGACTTCGCCCGATGCGTTCATCTGCCAGGGCTGCTGTAACAAAACGCTACAAGCCCAGAGGCTTACCCAACAGACATCTTTTCTCACATTCTGGAGGCTGGAAGTCTGAGATCAAGGTCTCCGCAGGGCCACATTCCCTTGGAAAGCACTGGGGAAAAAGCCTCACTCCTGGCTCCTGGTAGATCCTTGGCTTGTGTCAGGGTTTCTCCAATCTTCACATGGTGTTCTCCCTCTGTGAGCGTCTGTCTCCAAATTTCCCCTTTCTTATAAGGACACCAGCCATGTTGGGTTAGACGCCCTCCCTACTCCAGTATGACCTCATCTTTACTTAATTACTTACATCTGCAGCAGTGCTTTTTCCAAATAAAGTTGCATTCTGAAGCCCGGGGCTTAGGACTTGAGCATACAAATTCTCAGAGGACAGAATTTAATCTCCATCAGACGCCATGCTCAGAATGGGGTTTCAATGTCGCTAGCCAGGCAGAGTGTCTGAAGCAGGCGGGATGCTAAAGGACACTCACCAGCAACAGGCACATCCCTGAGCAGAGTTCTGATTCCCAGAGAGGATCCCAACCCTTCCTAAACCTGGGGGGAGGCAAGGATGAGGGAGCCAGAATGGCCACAGGAGATTTAAATAAGAGGACTCTTGGCAATCTGAAAGGGTGGAGGATTTAACTTACTGCCAAAAGTCCAAGTGTGAGAGGGAGACAAAGGAGGAAGGAAGACTGAAGACTGGGATAGAGGTAGAAATAGACATGACTGTTGTGTTTCACCGCACTGCCACGGAGGTCTTGCAGGCTGGGAAGGAACTCTTGAAATTATTTGATTTAAAAACTTTCATGTGTGTGCCTCTATGTCTCTGTCCCCCCCCATATGTGTGTGTGTGTGTGTGTGTGTGTGTGTGTGTGTGTGTGTGTGCATGCTCCATGTGTGCTCAGGTGCCTGTGGAGCCCAGAAGTTTCCCATGGAGCAGGAGTTGCAGGTTATTGTGAGCTCCCTGACATGGATGCTGGGAGCTAAACTCCGTCCTCTAGAAGAGCAGCAAATGCTCTTCACCTTTTCCAGCCCCCAGGGGAAAACACCTTCACAAATATGCTGGCTAAACACAGTGGGGATTCCCAAAGTGGGCCCCAGGCAGTAGCAGTTTGTAGGCTTTACAAGAAGAAGGAGTCCTATGCCAGAGTATACTGAAAGCAACATTAAACTTAATTCTATTTTCAGGAGCACCATTTTAAAGCTTCCAATATGTATTCTCAAAAGGAGCACAGAGCAATAACATTCATGCACTTGACTGCATAGAAACCTTATCTTTCCTTAGGAACATCTTGTGGGGTGTGCTTTTGGAAATGTCTGGGGTTGAAGAGATGAGTTAGTAGTTAAGAGCACTTGTTGATCTTTGATAGAACCCAGGTTAGAGTCCCAGCACCCACCTGGTAGGTTGCAATAACCTGTAACTCTAGTCCAAAGGGCTCTGAGACTCCTGCAAGGCATTCATTACATATTTTCAGGCAAAAAACATTTATACAAGTGAAATAAATATAAAAAGAACCAAAAGAAAGACAGACAGACAGACAGACAGATAGACAGACAGATAGATAGATTAAAATAGGTGACAGAAGAACCTGTTATGAGCAAAGCCAAGGGTGTGGCAGGAAAAACGAATGACAGTCCTGGGAAATTTCCCTTACAGGGCCACCTCTTCTAGTCCCATCTTCCATGTTGTCCTACCCACCTTGACCCTCCTTTTCTTCATGTCTCTATGCATCTCAAACTGTCCCCAAGCTGCCCTGGGCTGGGTCTCACACAGGCCTTGCTCATAGACCTCTTACCACAGTCTCGTAGTCTCTGTGGTCTCCTGAGTGCTGGGATTAGGGACCTGTAACACCATGCCAGGCTGTGAAACATTTTTCAGGAATGACTAATCAAAATCCTCAACACTGATCACACAGCCAACAGCAACACCTATGTAACTCCATGGGCCTATTGGCTTTAAGGCACAGCTCTCCCAAGCATGGCCTTCCATAAACAGAGGCCAAATGCAAGGGGTCTGTGGGTCCACAACAATCCACGGATATCAACACAGCAGAGAAAGTGACCATCAGATTACCCAGGAGAGGTCAAAGTCTAATGCATGCCTTGAATGAGGAGGCCTGAGAACAGACTCAAGGTCTGAGATTAATTTTCTTTCCATCTCTAATCTAAAGTGAGCCATACATTTGGTTTCTGACCACCAAGGAGAAAACAACCCAGAGAAAGTAGTTTCTATGCAAGCTGGTCCCACAGGACAAAGCAAGTAGGGAAAGAGATACAGAGGAATAAGGAAAGCCGATAGTGGGAGCATTTGATCAGGCTCTTGTGAGGTAGGTTAGTTGGGGACCCTTTGTGAAATTATGTAGATGGTGACTAGGAAGTGGAAGAGGGTCTCCACTGAGCTGAACAGGGTCCAGGTTTTATATCTGGGAAGTTAGAATGTGAGGTCATACTACGGTGGGGTAGGCCCTTAGTTCAACAAGACAGAATTTCTTTCCAAAGGAGATGAGAGGCAGAGACATGATGGCTAGAGATTATAACAATCCACAAACCAAGAAGTGGCAAAACTTAAATGCAACAAGGAAAGCTAAGCAGAGACTAAATTTCTGTTATTTGAAGCTGCTCCAGTTTGGGGATTTTGTTATAGCAACTCTAGACAAATCCATGGACAGTGTCAAGCACCACCCCCCATTCACACACACTTCTTCCTGTACCCATGCAAGCCTACAGGCAGAGAGCAGAGAATCAAGACACAGAACCTGAGGTCATATGTTGTCTGTGGGCTGGAAGCTCTCCTGGCTGCAGTGAGCTCAGATGAGCCAAAAAAAAAAAAATCTCATGACAGGACATGACATCAGCAGCGTCAGCTACCACTAGCATCCTTATTAACAAAGAGGCATTATGAGATGTTGAGTGCGTGAGCTCAAAGTCGGATTTAAATCTCTGCATTATCACGTAGAAGTTTCAAGACTGATGTAGTAAGGCAGCTTCTCTGAGATTCGGTTTTCCTTATACAAAATGAGCTCAGAACCATGCTTCACAGCAGCAGTTTGAGCACAAATGAGTTCACTATTTATTTTATATATGTCAGTGTTTGCCTGAATGTGTGTATGTGCCTGGTACTCTATAAGGGCAGCAAGTGACTTTTTGTTTGTTTTTTGTTTTTTGTTTGTTTGTTTTTTTGAGACACCGTCTCTCTACATAGCACTGGCTGTCTGGGAATTCACTGTGTAGAGCAGGCTGGTCTCAAATTCACAGCTGTATGCCTGCCTCGGCCCACTGAGTGCTGGAATTAAAGGCATGCAGCAATACATTCTGCTACAGCAAGTGCTCTTAACCACTGATTTATGTCTCCAGCTCTGCGAGCTCACTTTCATAAGGAACATGGCATGATGCAAGACACGCAGCTTCCTTCAGTAACCGTCACCCGTTGTTATTATACGTTATGGGTGGAAAGAGTGCCACCTTTGGAGTCCACTCTACTTAGTTTTTAGTAAAATATTTACAGTAATTTAAAAAAAAAAACAGGGTCTCATGTACTCCAAGTATGCCTAGTCAGTTATGTAGCCAAGGCTGAACTTATTCTCTTCTGGTGCTTTGTCTCCTGAATACTGGGACTACAGGCTAGTACCGCCATACTGGGTAAGACTTACATTTCAATTCGTTTTTGTAGCTGAATTGAAGCTGCAGGCAAGTTGTTTATTTGAATTCCATTTTCCAGGAAGAGAATAATACCCTACCATGCTTGCCGTGCCCTCCCCCAGCATAAAAGGGTCACAGGGATATCTTTGAGAGCTTCCCGTCAGCGCGGGCTCTGAGGTTCCAGGTAGAATTCCTGGAGTCTAGAAACTCCCTGTAGCTGTGAAACTGTAAGACGCCTGAGGCAGATGTGCCCTCCACTTGACCTGCAGCTGGCGCGAGTGCTTGTTCAGGGCCCCTGGTTCTGTGCCCCTCACACCTTTACACCTGGCTGCCATGACTGCATCTGGCTCACAATGAGGTCCAAATCCCGAAAGTGCCACGTAGAGTCTGAGATGCAGCGGGCTGGCTGCCGGGTTGGCATTCCTTTGCGAGGAAGCGCAGCCGCCTGCCCTGCATCTGCCCCGTGGCCTTGTGTCTGATCTGGAAACATGGCCTCCACCTGCGGAAACGTTGGCAGTCTGCGATGGAAAGGAGCTGGGGAGGGTTTCCGTGGGCGCGGTGAGCAGGTCTCTGGTCTGGATTCTCCTCGACGTGCCAACAGTGAGGTGGTGCGGCAGGTGTTTCCGGGGATGACTTTGCCCACGGAATCTTTCCAGCTTCATCACTCTCGCTAGTGTTGGTCCAGCACGATGGAAAGCATGCACGGGGCCGGGGGGCGGGGGAGGAGAGTAATGCTCTTGGCACCTCTTCTCCCTCTCCCCACCCCCGTTCTCTTTCATTCTCCAGTTAATGTTGTCCAAAATGGTAGACACATACTACGATAGTGCTCCTCAAGTATGGCTCATACTGCACTTAAAGTCACACATCCACTGCACAGACATGTTTCTGGCTGGCAGGGCCAGGTGGAGAACACCTACAATCCCAGCTCGAGGGAGATGGAAGCAGAAGTAGGAGTTCAAGGTCAGTCTTAGCTGCATAGTGAGTTCCAGGCAAGCTTAGACTACAGAGACAGGCTCAATCTCCAAAAACATTTCCATCAATGACAGGCTACATATACACAGGTGTTCCCATTCGATTCCCATGCAGCTGAAAATTTCCTAGGGCCTCGTGTTGTGGTGACATTATAGCATAAGACAACAAGCCTGATTACTGTACTGCCAGTTGTATAAAAGTCTAGTACATACTTATATAGTATGTAAGGCTTGACAACAAACTGCTCTGTTCTGGGTTTACATATCTACTATGCTTTATTTATAACAATTAGAGTATACTTTAGCTATACCCAGTGGGTAATGCTTGCCACCAAGGCTGGCAGCCTGAGTTTGTTCCCCAGAAGCCACATGGCAGAAAAAGAGAAGCAATTCACTGAGTTGTCCTCTGACTTCCACACACATGACATTGCACATTTGCCACTCCCTCCCAAATAAATAAATAAAAAGATGTTTGCTATAAAAGAGTGTGCTTTTATATTAGCAGCAATTCTGTGCATCTATGTTTCCAAACACGCCACACGGCCTAAGTGTGTGTAGTAGGGCACTTAGCCTGAACATACCTATTCATTCAGTGATGGGTCACACAACTATGAAATCTAACGATACAGTTCTCAAAATGTCCCTCCATCAGAAAGTCACATGTGGATGGATTTCCTTTGAATTTCAAAGAGCTGATTCTTGATTGGCTCGTGTCCTTCACTTTTACGACTGCAAATGTGGAGACTCTAGAGGCAGGCCAAGTATTTCCAGGGAAATTTCATCACAGGAGTTGATGTGTACTGTCAGCATAGACTACTCCCTAGGAAAAGAACGTAGAGTGTCGTTTCTCAAACACTGGTTACTAGTTGAGGTGCTAATAGTGTGCATGTCAAGGGTTAAATAAAATATATTCAAGTTACCGCCACTGTCTTCTTCATGTTTCTTAATGTGGTGACCAGAAACTTTGAAATCATATGAATGCCTCATGTTGTATTTCTCCTTGGAGGCACTGTCCTGAGTGGGCACAAAGACAAGACAGTAGAGCTGTGGGGCATTAGGTGAGGTCTAGAGAGTTCTCCCCTTTTTGTTTAAGTGAAGACTGTACTCTTAGGAGGTCTCATAGCCGTGTGAGCATCAGTGTTCATACAAAGCAAATGGGACCTGTCACATGAGGACCTTCAATGGCATCTTAAGGGGGCCCCAGACCTCTTTTCTCCTGGCCAAGTTACAGATGAAATAATGCATTGGAATGCATGAGTGTAAAAAACAAGATGGAGCTCTCACTTATGCCTTTCAAATGGACAGTAGTCCTTGTCTTGACTGTGCTCTTCTCTGAGGCGTGCAATAGAACCAGGAAGGGTCCCTGGAGATGCTTCAGAGGGACAGGTTTGGGCTTTTCCTCCCCCCCCCACCTGCTGCATCCTAGAACCTGGACACCCTGGGCCCATCTAGGATGGTGTTGCCTTCTCCCGTAAGGAGTGTTCTTTCCATTTTCTGTACATAATGTAGAGGTTGGCTACCTGTTGGTATGCACAGGGAAATCCTCTGCTTTCTTTCTTGTCTCCCTGGTTCTCTTCTCTTCCTTTCCAACTTCTCCCACTATTTGGCTACTGGGAGATGGGGAATAGTTGAAGGATGTAGTGAATCTCCATGATGAGACCCTAGCTAGCCACAGTTTCCACCACTTGACATTCAGACACTGGAATTTATAGTCTGAAGGTCTTTTTTATACCTTGTTTGTACATTGAGCTGTGTGTCTAGCGCACTCAGGGGCATACGTGAATGAATGGAAGTGTAATTTGAGAATGGTATGCTAGAATCTGAGACCTATCAAGGTGGAGGTAGTCATGTGACAGTGATGTGAAGTAAAGTCCCAGGAAGTAGCCAGGCTTACACTAAAGAATCTACAAGGCTAATTGGCTAATTAGAACGACTTGGAAGTGCAAAGTTGGAATGTCACAGATTCAGAGAAATTATCTTGGGCCTATCTTCAGTCTTTTCAATAGCTATTCATTGCCCACTGACAGGTGGAAATATTAACTTAATAGACAACTAGTTTTTTACCAACCCCAAAGCCAAGAATGTCATCAGATAGGCCAAGACTGAGAGCATAGATTTCCTTGTTTTGTTGTATGTCACTCATGTACGTAATGTCCCCAACAGCACTTTTGAAAAATGCCTTGATTTATGACTTCATTTTGTTCTGTGACTGTAGAGAGAACATATAACCACTCCCCCAATAAAGCACATTGTTTGGGGACCCCGAGCTCAGGTGATCATGCATACTTGGCTCAGAACAAGTGTTTCCCTCTTTCTCCTTGAGGGGAAAGCAGTGTTTGTCATAAACAATGGGAGGTGGGGGGGTTGTGAGGGGGGAGGTGACCCGAAACACTCCTATAGATCTCTGGGATCTTGAGACTGTCGTGTGAGGTTGAAGGTTACTCTGGTACAGGAGTCTCTGGATCATTCTGACCATGTGTCTGAAGCTCATGTGTTCTCATGGTGTGGAAGACTCTTAATTTTAAAACTCAGGACATTTACCCCTGACACCAAAGCATTCAAGACCTACAGTGAGGTCGTTAGTGCCCGCCAGTCCTCCCCTTCTCTTTCCTCCTCTCTCCTTTTCATTCCTTTCTTCTTTGCTCCTTTTTTCCACATTTCATTTCATGAGTTCAGAATTCCTGCCAAGACAGGTACTATATTGGGATTGCCACTGCCTTCTTCCTCACACACAAAACCTTCAAAGCACCCTGGTGTCTGATCTCCACTGTATGGCTTTATGATGAAAGACACTTCCCACAAGTACTTGGGGAGCTCTGACTCAGTAAGTGCTAGGAGTTTGTCTCTTCCTTAAGTCCTGCTCGTTGTGACTCCACTCCTGTCCAAGAAGAAGAATGTGGGAAAGGCTTGGGAGAATCATGCCTCTGTGGGTCATTTTTTATGGGCACAGGAACAGCCGAGCAGTCAGGTGACTTGACTCAGTGGTCTCTATTCCTGCTGTCTATTTCCTGGCAGGTGTATCAGACTCCAGTGACACCAAAGTCTGTGGCATCTCAAGTCATGATCAACTGCCATGTTTGGCCTGGGCTGGCTCACAGGCTAGGGTTTGGATGTCTTCTACTGATTTCCTCTCAGCAGCCTAGGCCTGAACACTCTGGTTGCATGTATACCTACCTATAAGCAGACCTTTCTGTGTGTAACAACAGTCAGCTCTGTCCTGCCAGCCGACTCCCAAATAGTCACACAGAGACTTATTATTAATTATAAATGCTCGGCAGATGGCTTAGGCTTGTTACTAACTCTTTCAATTTAACCCATATTTTTTTTATCTATGCACTATCATGTGGCAGTACCTTTTTCAGCACAGCATGTTCATCTCCTGCTTCCTGTTAGTTTGGCTCTCCTGCCTAATTTCTTCCTGCCTAGCTACTGGCAAGTCAATTCTTTATTAACAATGAGAGAAACACATCTTCACAGTGTACAGAAGGATTATTCCACAGCATGTACCGACGTGAATACCAGATCCTACCTACAGGGCCTACACCTAGGGGCTATCACAGGACATGATAGGGCTCCTTGGTCTTCCTTCGAGCCAGTGACCATGGGATCATTTCTTTTCAATTTTATTTTTATTGCATGTATGCATGGTTGTGTGTGGGGGCACATGCTTGCCACAGTATGTGACAGTCAGAGCAAAATTTAATTTCCTTCCACCTTTGTGTGGGACCTGGGGATCAAACTGAGATCATCAGGCATCTCCAGGATTGTGCCATCTTGATGGTCCTACCATGGGGTCGTTTCTGTTCCCTTGGGCTTCTGGCTCTGCTGTGACCCATAATCAGGCCAGTAGTGGTTCCCTGGGAAGGAATTACAAAGGCATAGGTTTTAGAACCTGGTGGCAGCTGCCACAGTATCTGTTGAACCCCGACTGTGCCACCCTCCCAGGCTGTTTACTATGCTCATCATCATCCCAACCCTCAACTTCACCAGCTCAGCTACAAGGAGCTCACAAATAGGTCTAAACAGAAAGGGGTGTGGCTATCCTTCCCTTTGGGAACCTGGAGCCTTGTCCTTCACTTTGTATGCCCAACCCCTTGGGCACATAAATTTCTCTTCTTATAAAGACATCAGGGACTGGAGAGATGTCTCAGCAGTTAAGAGCATCTGTGCTTTTGCAGAGGACCTGGGTTTAATTCCCAACCATTCCTAACTCCAGTTCTAGGGGATAATGCCCTCTTCTGGCTTCCAAGCACACCAGGCATACATATGGTACACATATATGCATGCGGGCAAAACATTCACCTATAAAATAAAATGAATAGAACTAACTTTTATTATTAAAGGCACAAGTTTTGTTGAGTTTAAGATTCACATCTAAGCCTGGCAGTGGCGGCTCATACCTTTAATCTCAGCATTCATGAGGCAAAGGCAGGCAGTTCCCCAAATTCAAGGCCAGCCTAGTCTACAAATAGAGTTCCAGAAGAGTCAGGGCTGTTACAGGGAGAAATCCTGTCTCAACAAAACAAAACAAAAATTCACATATAGGATCTCATTTTTACCTTAATGGCAACTTTAAAAGTCCTTACATATAGGAACATTCTGAGGTATTGAGTGTAAGAACTTGACTATATTAAACTTTAGTTTCCTGGGAAGGGAATCCGTTCTTCAAAGTGCTTTTAATTCTTCTCCTGAAAAAGACAGAGATTCCCCTTTAGAAACCTGTAAACCTCCCCTCTCAGGATGTCCTGTGTCCTGGTCACTGTGACTCTGCTACATGGAGATGAGTCAGGCATTGGCTCCCTGGAAGGCCCAGCCCAGCACTGCTTCAGAGCCTGGGATGCTCTGCTCTGGCTTTCAAAGCAGCATCCTTCCCACCAGAGACAGCTTCACAAAAGCACATTTCAGCAGCAAGTTCAGCCTCCTCACCAGCCACGCCAGGAGCCCTGGGGGAATCTGCATTCAACCAGAGGAAAGTGAGCCTCTATATAAGCTCACACATAGTCTGTCCAGGCTGATTGTTCCCGTAGGAAACACCCTTCAGTCTCTGCTTAAGGCTTGAGGGTCCTGGTCTTCCCAATTCAGGATGGCAGAAGTCATCGTGAGATGAGCAGAAAAGACCTGCAGACTCTCCACGTGACGTTGGCAGAGCCCAGTCCACCAGTTCTCAGTTCCAGGGTGCCCCAAGAACCAAAGCAGCCTGACAGTGTTCCTGATGCTCTGGAGTCCTGAGAGGTGGCGACTTTGGGTGTCCCCATTGCCCCGAGGGGATGCGATGCAAAGCCCTGTGGAAAAACCCTGATTTCTCTTTGAAAATGAAGCATTTGGAGAGAGCAGCCTAGAGGACAAACACAGGACATCACGATGTAAGGCAGCCAAATGCCACTCTGGACTCAGACGCCACCTGCTTTAAAAGATCTGAGACGCTCTAAGTCACTAAAAGCTTTCAAAGTAACTTTCTATCAAAATAATATTTGAACACAGTTAAATAATGCTAACAAGTTTTTAATATCAAAAAATCAAAGCACACAGTTAATTTCGTTTAATGTTGATCCAAATGGTGCACCATCATGATATTTGTTTTATTGTATTAATTTTCAGTTTCCTGGAACTAATTATTGTTGGTTTTCTTTCCTTCCCCTTCTCCCCCTTTGCTTGGATTTCTTTGAACTTTTGGGTAACTCGCCTTACATCCTCCAACACAGTTTTTCTCAGGGCCAGTTTCCCCATTAGTAAACCTATCTGCTCACCTCCCAGCTTGACATATTCCAGAAGACGGCGCTTCTAAGCCACCCTTCCTTTCGCGCTTCTCGAGTACTGCTGGCTCTCTGGGTCTCTCGGTCACGACTTAACAGTGGTTCTCAGCCTTCCCAAGGCTGCCGCCCTTTAATATAGTTCTTCATGTTGTGGTGACCCCCAACCATAAGATCATTTTCATTGCTACTTTGCAACTGCAAATTTGCTATTGTTACGAATCACAATGTAAGTATCTGTGGTTTCAATGGTCTTAGGTGACCTAGAGGTCTCGACCCACAGCTTGAGAACCACTGACCTTTGAAGCTAGCAATGGCTCCTTTCTAGCCCACGTCCTTGGCCCCATGGCCGTGTTCAGCCCCCTTCTCTCACATGTTTCTTTTAGAGGGTTTTGCTGACAGTCATGGCAGAGCAGAAGTAAGGGGAAGAGGAGGTAAGGTACTATTACACTTTGCCTGGACCCTGGCAATATTTTGTGTTAGCACTGTTGTTGCATGTGGTTTGGGCAGGATTTTGAGAGCCTTTTGGCTGGACTATCACTGAAATAAATATTATGGTGTGTCTGAATTTACTCAGGCTCAAAAGTTCTGTGATAGCTAGTTAATTAGGGAAAGAGAAACTTCCAGTGTCTCTCAGTTCTCACTTCTGAGCAGCCATATGTGTCTTCAGTATTGAAGGGAATTCTGAAGACCCCTGGACCTGAATCAGTCATTGAACTAATGACTAGGCCTGGAGATTTGTTGTGGAAACTTAACACTTTCCTTGGAGGTGGGGGTCATACTTAATATTTTTAAATTATTTATAAATACATATTTTTATTAGCTAATTGAAAATTCCCTACAAACATATTTTAATTTCTACCCCCTAACCCCCTTAACTCTTCTTATATCTACCCTTACCTACACAGATCCCTACCCACCCCAATTTCTTGTCCTTCTTTGGTTTGTTTTAATTTAATTCCCCATCAGCTCCAGTTTGGAGGTGTCATACTTTAAACCGCATTCAAGATTCTGCTTTAGAGGAATGTGTATTAACTGCTTTCTATAGAGCAGGGTGTGGGCGTAGGAGGCAGAGGACAGAGCTGTCTCACAAGCCAGCAGTCCCTCAGCTCCTACAGAGGGGTGATGGACTTTCCACAGGCAGGTTTGCCAGTGGGAGGGCGGTACCAAGACTGGACTGATGCATCTGGATCAAAAATTATCTCTCCATGCCTCCTTATCCTAACCTGGGCTTTTCATGAACAGCTCACCTTCGGGATTTTCCAAATTCTTTTTATGCCATGGCAGCAAAACAAAACAAGACAAAACAAAAAAGCAAATCCCAGAATGAAGAGAGTGGCTCTTAGCTCCTGCCCAAGGCATGATCGTGACAGTGAAGACACCCTGAAGAATCTTACCTTTATTTCTTATCCTGCTGACACAAGGACTCCAGCACCACCCTGTGGCACCTTGGTAACAGGGACTCTGCCCCAGTGCCCACAAGGGAGAGGCTGCTGAGATCTCCCTGGCTGGAGCTGGCTGGCAGAGAGGCTTGGTCAGTGTGTGCAATGGCAGAGCACCTGAATTCTCTAAGGGGCTCCCAGATGTCTAAGTAGCCTAGACAGAAGGACTTCTCTCCTGCTGCAATTTGTCTGCTTTGCAAAGAGAATTTGGAGAGGGGTTAGCCAGGGCCGAGGCAGTCTGGGCTAGTCAGCTGGCATCTCGCCAAGGGCCATCTCTCCCCTTCACCTTTTTCCTCCCCTTCCTTGGTCCCCTTTCTTTCTCTATTGGAAGCTCTGAAACAGTGACACAAACCTGGACCTCTGAAGGTCTGGGCTGGACATTTTGCTTGGCAAGGGCTGTGCAGGAGTGTAATAGGTTCATTTTCTGACATTTTTACACCACATGGGTGGGGGGAGGGCTGGTTCATCTCCCCAGCAGGATGTGGGCTGTTCCATCAAGGACGGAAACCATGGGTTCACATTGGATTAACCACACATGTCCTTACCCTCCAGGTTCTGACAGAGACTGTCTATGACCTTAAGCTTGTCCTTGATATTAAAGATAATCAAATTCAAAAGTAGATCAAATTGATATCGTTATGAATGCAGAGAAGAAAGAACTAATCCTAGAAGGTACTGAAGACAGTCCACTAACTGCCCACCCTGTGGGAGCAGGGCTGTCAAATTCCAGGAACCTTTATCCTTCTTTAGATGGCTTGTGGTAGATGGTGATTGTGATGAAATAATTCCCAAACTGTCTTGTGTGTATCACACCAAATGAGTACACAGATTGTCATTGCGAGAAGCTAGGGTTTTACTGTGGGAGAAGACGGGAGAACGGAATGGGAGGAGAGGGGAACTTGGGGGTTTGACAGGAATTAGCATTAGCAGGAGAAATACAACCTTTAAAAATAGACTTGTATTTCCCAGTTCTGCTCACATCAAAGAAAGGCCTAGAAGCAATGACAGTGATGACATTGGGGCTCAGCCCCACCCTGAGCCAGAGGTCTCTGGAGAAAGGGAAAACACAAGGCAAGGCAAGGCTGTGATGTTGCTGTATTCAAAGCA
Source organism: Mesocricetus auratus (assembly GCF_017639785.1). Taxonomy (NCBI): domain Eukaryota; kingdom Metazoa; phylum Chordata; class Mammalia; order Rodentia; family Cricetidae; genus Mesocricetus; species Mesocricetus auratus. Next base: position 23,153,977 of record NW_024429182.1, on the reverse strand, counting down.
CTCCAACTGATGAGATGTCAAGAGACTGGGACACCACCTTGAAGGGCCACACCAGTTAATCCCGAGAGCATTAAAAAGAATCCTGAAGGCTGGGGGTGGCTGCCTAGGGGGCCTGAAGCCCCAAGTTTTACCCCCAGCACTGTACAAACTGGATGCAGAAATTTGTAACTATTATCTCAGCACTTGGGCAAGCAGAATAAGAGTTTCAGGCCAGCCAGAACACATGAGACTTTTTCTAAAAGAAAAGAAAGGAGGAATACTGAGAGAGATAAGTAATGATGTAGGGGGGAAAATCGGATGTTCAATGAGATCCCAAATAACACTAATCAGAAAGGAAGTCAGGTGTGAAATCTTTTCTTAGCAGAATAGTGCCGTCAAATAGTTGTAAAAAAAATGACTGACATTAGGAAATGGTTATTTTCTGACCATTTCAACAACGCAAGTAAACGCACCAGGTTTTAAAGGCACTGGCTAAAACCACTAGGAACAGGATAGTTACACAGCCTCAAAATAGCATCCTGTTGAAGTCCATACTTAAAGGGAAAAAATAACATTGTTTCAAATGATCAAACTCACATGTCACCTGCAATGAGACAAACTGACCGCATATGCCTCCTGATGGAAGGTAATGGGAAAGACACAAGGCCACCTCTCTCGTGTCCTTGAACACGTGTTCTCCTTGAACCTCATCATGAAGAAGCAATCAGACAAGCCCAAATTGAGGCATATTTTACAAAATAACTTGTCTGCAGGGCTTAAAATAATCACAAGGATGAAAAAGAGGGGCAGAAGCTTTTATAATAATTAAATGTGAAGCATGTTTCCAAGTTACATTATTTATTTGTTTTTGAGACAGTGGCCTCATTATGTAGACCAGGTTAGCCTTGAATACAGAGATACAATGGCCTCTGCCCCCTGAGTGCTGGGAATAAGGACGTGACACCACACCTGGCCTGATTGGGTTTTTTAATGTTTTCATACACGCACGCGCACACACACACACACATACACAGAGAGAGGGGTGGGGAGCATACTTTAGAGAATACAGATTTGAATAGGAACCCAAATTATGGAAGAGTACTATATACTATTAAATTTCCTTTCCTTTTCAGCCGGGGTCATAGAAGGCCATGTAAGCAGTGTTTGACTGTTGAGCATCTTGAATCTCTAGTCTGATGTGAAATTTCTTCTCCCTGTGTGATAGCACATGCCTTTTGTCCAGGCACTGGGGAGGCAGAAGCAGGCAGATGTCTGAGTTTGAGGCCAGCTTGATCTACGTAATGTGTTCCAGGCCAGCCTGGATTATAAAATAAGAGCCTGTCTCAAAAGAAATATCCCCTCCTTTTTATCTTTTCCTTGAGCATACTGGTTACACTTCGAAGCAAAATGTTCTTGTCCTTTGGAAAGAAATGCCTAAGTCCTGAGGAGAGTGTTTCGACGTCTGGTACTTACTCTATGGTGATTATGAGGCGAGAAGAAGCATTTACAGGAAGAGAATAGAAAGAGCACATTTCAGAAAAAAGAGGCTAAACTGATGACCAAAATTTCTAGGCAAAGAGTATACAGCATGGCTGTCCTGTGCTTTCCCAACACACAACTTTTCTGTGGGCTCCATGACTATTTCCACTATTCTGTTCATGAAATATATGCTGATCAGAGTTTTCACTTCCTCCAACTTCTCCCAGACCTCCCCACCCTCGTACCTCCCACATCTGATACTATACCCTTTTGTAACGTGTACTCTTCCTGCCAGCCGTCTGGGTCCCACCCCTGTCTCTGCCCCCAAATAACACAGCAGACACTATATTAATTATGAAGCTGTTGGCCATTTGCTATGGTTTCTTAATGGCTAGTTCTGACTTAATTATTAACTTATAATTACTAATATATATTTTTATAAGGACTTGCCTTTTCAAGGACACCTTCCTGACATGTCCTCTCCTCCCAGGATCACATGGCAACTCTCCACTCTTGACTACATTTCCCAGAATCCTCCTAGACTCATAGTCCCACCTATCTTGCTTCCCTATTGGCCAACAGTGCTTTATTCATCAACCAATAGGACAACATATACACAAAAGGACTCCCCCATCATCCTTTTTTTTTTCTTTCTCTCCTAAAAAAACAAACAAATGCCTGGTGATGGGTTGCTGCACACACCTTTAGTCTCAGCACTTGGGAGGAAGAGGCACTCTGATCTCTGTGAGCTCAAGGCCATCCTGGTCTACAGAGCTAGTTCCAGGATATCTAGGGCTGTTATAAAGAAATACCCTGTCTTGAAAAACAAACAATCAAGCAAATAAACAAAAAAAAATACAAAAATCCAAGAAACACATGTACAAAACTCCCAGAAACCAAAATATATAAACAAAAGAACAATAAGGCAAAAAAAAAAAAAAAAGCCAGACAAAGCAACATGAGACAAAAAGACTACAAAATTACTATTGCATTCACTTAGTGTTGGCCATTTACACCTGGGCATGGGGCCTACTTTGAAGTGAGTGGTTAATATACCCAGTGAGACCCCATTGGTTAAAACTAATTTTTCTTTTGCAAGCAGGTATCAGTTGCAGATAACTTCTTGGTCAGGGGTGGGAATCTGTTTCCATTTGCCCCTCTCAGTGCTGGGACCTAGTCTAGCTTGAACCCGTATAAACCCTGTGCATGCTGCCACAGTCTCTGTGATTTTATGTGTGTACCAGTCTTGTTTGGAAAACAGTGCTTTCTTGAAGTTGTCCATCATCTCTGGCTCTTACAATCTTCTTGCCTCCTCTCCTGCATAGATCCCAATCCCCAAGGGGAGAGGTTTGATGAAAATAGCTCATTTAGACTGATCACTCCAAAGACTCTCTGCAAGATGTCCAGTTGTTGAACTCTGTGTCAGCTCCTGTCTACTATAAGAAGAAGACCCTTTGATGATGGCTGAGTGAGTCACTGACCTACGGATGTAGCAGGATGCCATTAGGTGTCACTTTATTGCTACCTTCCTTTAGTAGAGCAACAGTATTTGATTTTCCCCTAGGTCCATGGCCTATCTAGTCTCAGATTCTTGACCACCAGAGCATCGTTGGAAATGGGTTTGATCTCATGATCTTAAATTCGAGCAGAGAGTGGTTGGTTACACCAACAATGTTCATGCCACTACAGCACCACCAGCATTGTCAGAGACAGTCGTTATTGTAGGTCACAGAGTTTGTAGCTGAATTAATGATTACCCTTCTTCTTTAGTAGCATGCTGAGACCCTTCTAGTACTGTAAATGATCGTCAGTAGGGGTGAAGCCTCTACTTAGACACCAGTTCAACTTCTCTTTGTTTAATGAGATATAGAAGTGTTGTCTTCAGCAATAGGTCCTTATCTTCAGTTTACAGAGAGCAGCCAATAGACCTGATGACTTTTAAAAATCAAAAGTAGACCCTGCATGTAACTTATGGTAGAGCACTGACTGACCTGAAATACATGAGGATCTATATTCAACTGCCAGCATGGTGGCAGGGAAGAGGGTGGGCATAAAATGAAAAGGTTCTTGGAAAGTGAGTTTATGGCTATAAACAACTCTATGACAGCTTGATCTGCACATGGCAGTTTATCTTGGTATAAGGCTAGCCAGAGTAGGCATGCCACAGGTATAGTGTCTGGGAACAGAGGAAAGAGCCAAGTCTTCCCATAGGCGAGTCTCCAAGCTGAAGCCCCTCAGGCTGAAGGAGTCCTTCAGGCCACACCTGGAAGATACAGAAACTCATTCTCAGTGACTGTGCCTCCTCCTGCCCCAGAACAGGAACCCCTGGTACTTTCCCAGGTGCCACTTCACAAGTGGAATTCTAGAAGTCTCATCTCTACTGCAGAGTGTTAAAACTATCCTCTAGGGATATTCCCATAATTCCAAGATGACAGAGATGGCAATGTGTCTTAATCCCAACTGTTCTCAAAATCACTTGCAGTGCTACTAAGCCACACATTAATGGGCTCTACACCTCAAGTTTCTCTTTCAGTCATTCTAAAATGGGCCCCAGGAGTCACATTTTGAAAGAAATGTCCAGGTCCACTGAATTTGGAAATGGAATTTGGAAACCACAGTACATATGGCCTTGCAGGAGCTGCCTCTTGTTGAATACAACTTAAAAAAACAGAGGGAGGAAATGGGGAATAGGTGCAACCATATTTCATCATATGCATGTAAGAAAATTTCAAAAATAAAGAAAATTTTATACTTAAAAAAGTGGCATTCAATAAAAGTAACAAATGAACAATGAACCACAATTTAAATGAAAAAATAAGAAGCAAGAAGTCACTCAACATCAACCTTGTGCCTCCGTGTGCATGCGCACATAAGTGCAACCTCATGCTTGTGAACATGCACACCACACACACACAACTAAGAAGAACCAGGCCTTGCTCACTCTAGCCACACAAACACCTTGTGCCTACAATTAGGGCGGCTGTGTAAAGTAATACTTAGCGCTTCTGAGCAGGTTAAACAGTCAAGCCTCAGCTTGGGTCTTGAGGTTGGAAAGGTACTTTCATGTCACAGACACTGGGTATTTGATCAGGAATGTGGTCTGGGAGCCTTCCAGAAGAGTCTGTGCCGGGCTGGCAGGTTCTCAGTGCAGCCCAGCCCGTCTCCCTGGGCTTCTTGGAGAGCTGTCTGTGCTGTGAGGGAAGGAAACTGGCTACGTCTAAAAACACCCCGATCCATCTGTGGACACGAGGACCCGGGAACCTGAGGCTAACTAGAGCTCAAACCAAACTAGTGGTGGTCTAGGTTTCCTCGGTGCTTTGGAGAGAGGAGCTGTGAGAGTCAGAAAGCTTTATCACGTATGTGGGAAGCCTTACAGTTGGGTCTAAGTCACGACCCAGTGCACCGCTCGCTTTGCTGTATCTCTGGTCCAAACACACCTTGTGTGAGATGAATATGAAGATGACGAAAGTGAACCACCGGGCTGAAGTGGGAACTGCCGAGAGTTTAACCCAAGAAGATGAGGCTACAGCTCTAGGGCAAAAACACGCTTAGGAAGTTTGGGGGTTCCCTCTCTTTACCTCTTAGTCTTTCCCCCAAGGTTACTGTTTTGAACGCCTGCTTGTCCTCAAAAGACAACCATATTTATGTCTTTGCGATAATGGTAAATTTCACTTTTGCTATCAGGTTTTTTCTTATCTGGGTAAATGAGAAATTAAAACAAAAGTGGATGTAGTGGCACACCCTTTTAACCCTGGCACTCGGCAAGCAAAAGGGGAGGCAGGCAGATCTCTGTGAATTTGAGGCTAGCAGTGGTTCTCAACCTTACTAATGCCATGACCCTTTAATACAGTTCCTCATATTAGGGCGACCCCCAACCATAAAATTATTTTTGCTGCTACTCCATAACTGTAATTTTGGTAATCATAATGTAAATATCTGGTATGCAATTCCCAAAGGGTTCATAACCCATGGATTGAGAATCACTGACATAAAGAGTTCTAGGCCAGGTGGTGGTGCACACCTTTAATCCCAGCACTCTGGAGACAGAGGCAGACAGATCTCTGGGAGTTCAAGGCCAGCCTGGTCTACAGAGTGAGTTCCAGGACAACCTGGAACTACACAGAGAAACAAAGAAACACAGCTACATAGAGAAACTCTGTCTTGAAAAAAAAAGAAAGAAAGGAAAAAGAAAAAAGAAAGGGGAAAAAAGTGATCTAGGCCAGCCAGGGACACCCTGTCTAAAAGAAAGAAAAAAGATAAACCTCAAAGACACCATTGTTCATGAAATCTTCTTAAATTGATGGAACTGCAGTGAAAATTTAATTAATCAAATAATGATGCTTTTAGTATTACTTTAAGTTTTAAAAACTCACACAAAACCTAAATATCTAGACGACTTTCTCTCCTAGATACTGCAGTCTACTAGAAAAAAAACCAAAAAAACTAGACACAAATGCATTAGGCCATTTGTAGCTGTTGTCTAAATAAATACAACTTTAAGTTTTAACCATCAAACACGACTTACCACAGATTTTCAAGTCTTTTCATTTTAAAAGTATCTGTTTTTGTGTGGGTACGGTGTCCTCGACAAGAGCAGTAAGTACCCACTCTCATCTCTCCAGCCTCCATTTTCTTTTTCTTAACCAGGGCTTCGGAATTGCAAGATCCTCGATAAAACTATTGCATATATTTGCACATCTGTGCACCCTTTAAATAACAAAATCAAACAAATAAGAACACCTGTGGAGTTTTTACGGTTTCTGAAACATATTTCTCTTAATGATACTTCTGGATTTAAAAGGATTGCCAGTGGGTGCTTGGGCTTGAGCTTCCCTGAGGCACAAGACATTTGTCTCCAGAGTGCAGAAGATTCTAGTCATCGCCCATCTGTTTACAGAGAACAGAGACCCACTTGAGTATGCTTAAGATGGGAGACCCTGCCTTCACAGCCCAAAAGGAAAACACTGAGACATCCGTCCGTCCGTGGCTGGGAGTACAGCACAGAGTCCTCCCTGGACCTCTCTGGGCCTCTCAGCTTCACCTCAGCATGGCACTTCCTCTCCTCTCCCTCCCCGTTTTCTCTGCGTGTTTTAATTGCTGCTCTCGCGCAAGTCTCAGAACAGCGACCCCCCCTCAGCTCTGCCCCGGTTTTCAGTGGCAGGGTTGACCAAACCTGCGCTTGATCACTTCCTTTCCCAGGGCCTTATTTTAAGTTCTCAATAGAGAAATGTAACTGATTGCCTCATTCAGTCCTACTCAGACTTCTAAGACACAGGTTTCTGTCTGACTTACCGGTGAATGGCCTCCCTTTGGTTAAACATCACTGTGCCCAGAGACAGGTGGATAGAAATGCTCACTGAGGACAGTAGCCTCCACAAAAGAAACTGATTCCCCAATAAGACAGTGTTTGGAGACAGGTATTATGTTAGTCACTTTTGTGTCACTTTGACCAAACACCCTACAGAAAGAATTTCAGAGGGGGATGATTTAGATAGAATGATTTAGTTTGGCCGGTGGTTTTGTTTGGCCGGTGGTTTTGTTTGGCCGGTGGTTTTGCACAGCCATCAGTGCACCATGGCAGGAAAGGCCCTGAACAGCTCCATCCATGGCAGTAGGATGTGATGGCTGCAGTTAGCATGACTGCAGACCAGGAGACAGAGAATGGTGGAACCTGGGAGGTCAGGCTTTATCTTTCAGAGGCCCACCCTAGTGACCTTCTTCTGCCAGTCAAGGCTACATCCTAAAGACTCCATGAAACCCCCAAATGGCACAACCAGTTGGGAAACAAGAACTCCAAACATGAGCCTTTGGGAGATGGGAAAAATGTTGTGGTTTGAAATGTACCCCATAAGATCAGGTTTTGAGTATTTGTCCCCTGGCTGACAAGGTGATGGAGCCTTTAGGAAGTGGTCCTGGCTCGCAGAAGGTCACTGGGGAAAGGTAAGCCTTTTAGGTTATAGCTCTGCCCCTGGTTTCCACTGCTCTCTGCTTTATGGTCCATTACAGCGTAACCAGCCCCATCTCCTGCTCCTGCAACTATAAACAGAGTCACTTTTCCATGTCCTCCCTGATGTACTGAAATCCCCAGAATCCATGAGCCAAGATAACTCTTTCTTCCCTTAGATGTTTCTGGTATTTTGGTGGCAGGGATATGAAAGCAACAATAAAAAGTTGTTTTGGGCTGTGTTGGCATTTATTATTGAATCAGAACCATCAGGGATGGCCATGCTTGTTCCTGAGCTTCTGGAGCTGAGCATCAAGTAAGACTTGGTCTCCTTTTCCAGAAAGGTTGAGACAGGACCTACTTATTCCAGCATTTTGAAGGTTATACATGATGTCATCTGTCAAGTTGAAATCTTAGCTATTGTTCAACCAACTATAGCCATAAGAACATTTGCTGTCTGCTTTCGACAAAACATTATCTGGTAATATTTCACTTGGCTTTGGCCATTCAGATCTGTAGTTCTTGACACAACAATGAACAAAAATCAAAAGAGAAGGAAAACATTCTTACTACTTCCTTTGAGGTTCTCTCTTCTTTGTAGAAGCCTCTTTAATCTGTGCTCCAAGCTTTATTCTGGAGTTGAGGGTTGAAACCTCTGGGAAAGGCAAGACTTGAATTAACATGCACACTGCAATTCTAAACAACTAGTAAGAAACATTATGAGACATGTTTCTCATAGTAAGAACAGAGATAATGATGAGGAAAACAGCTTAGAGGAAACAAAAGTGAATGAAAATAGGAAACAGAGCCCAAGCCCTCGTCTTCCCTTCAGACAGCTTGGCATTTGTGTTTCTCAAAAGTTCTCTTTGAAGTTGTGACCTCTCTCCGAAGTAATAGTGTGGGCTGCTGTAGTGACGCTTCTGCGAAGTTCTCCAGCCAAGAAAGACCTCTCGATGCCTTCTGCTTAGAAGGCCTGGCTCTGTCCACAGAAACCCTTTTCCACATCAGCTCTCCCAGTCCCTGAAGGAAGTTCTGCTCCACATCTGATTAAGGGAGGGAATCCTCTCACCGTGTCCTCTTTGTGTCAAGTTTTCTTATAGACTGTCTTTGGAAAGACAGCCCACAGATAACAACACGGAAACTTCTTATTGTTTATGAAAGCTTGACCTTTAGCTTAGGCTTGTCCCCAACTAGCTCTTATAACTCATATTAACCCCCCCCTTTTTTTTTTTTTTTTTGGTTTTTACGAGACAGGGTTTCTCTGTATTGTTTTGGAGGCTATCGGTCCAGCCCGGCCTCGAACTCACAGAGATCCGCCTGCATCTGCCTCCCGAGTGCTGGGATTAAAGGTGTGCGCCACCACCGCCCGGCTTAACCCCTATTTTTAATCAACACCTTGCCGTGTGACTCAGTTACCTCTCCACAGTACAGCATGTCCAACTTGCTCTGAGTCTGCTGACAAAATCCCAGCTGAGATTCCTCCTCCTCCTGGAAATCACACCTACCCTCTCCTGCCTAGCTATTGGCCATCCCGCTCTACTAAGCCAATTAGAAGTCACCTTAGCAAAGACCCATCTTCACAGTGAACAAAAAAATTATCCCACAACACTTCTTAAGGTTCATTGGGCAAATTAGCTAACTGCCTTCAAACCCATGTCAGAGTACAGCTTTCCTACCACTCCATGCAGCATCAGAATCCAGTGTGTGTGTGTGTGTGTGTGTGTGTGTGTGTGTGTGTGTGTGTGCACGCGCGAGAGAGAACCGGTGAAAGCCAATAGTCAGATAGAAAACACATAATGCAAAATTTAACAGGTGTCATTATTATGTAAGATGTGGTTCATAATGCCCCTATAAATGCCTGGTAGGACAACTACATGGAAAAGCAACATATTCCACAACCCAGCCATCTCTAGGCTTACAATTCAGTGATAGTTTTCTGTATCTGTGTCAGATGTGCATAAGAATGCACTGGGCAGACAGTAAACACCAAATTAGGGAGAATGGGTAAGTAAATTATAGTACTTTATGGAATAAAATAGTATATAGTGATGAAAATGAAAACACTAGACACAGGCAACATAGAAAAGGTGATGCTAAGAGGCAAGTTATAGAAGCCTAGAGAGCACCCGACAGCTTTCTGTTTCTTTCTGTCAAACTCAGGTCCTAAACATGTGGGGCAAGTACTCTGCCACTAAACTCTATTATCATCCGGTGACACTGATTAGGTTTATTCTGTTTTTGTTTGTTTGGTTGGTTGGCTTTTTGGTTTTTCAAGACAGGTCTCTCTGTGTAGCCCTGGCCTGGCTGTCCTGGAACTCACTCTGTAGACCAGGTTGTCCTCCAACTTACAGAGATTCACCTTCCTCTGCCTCATGAATTGCTGGGATTAAAGGTGTGTGCCACCACCACCCAGTTTATTCCATTTTGTTTTGTTTTTGAGACAAAGTTTCATGTAGTCCAACCTGGTATCAAAATTATTAGATAGTAAAGGGTGACTTTGAACTTCTGATCCTCCTGGTTCTACCTGAATGGCTTTCACATACACATACATACACACAAAATGATTACATTGCTAAGGGTGCAGATGTATGCTGCCAGGCCTGGATGAGAGCTTTTATTTACCCAAAAGATGAAGCAATATATTACATAAGGATGTTTATATAATAATTTTTTGATGGCAGATGTCATTCTGAAATCTGTTTCTTATTGGTTGTTGAATAAAGCACTGTTGGCCAATAGGGAAGCAAGATAGGTGGGACTAGGAGACCAGGAGGATTCTGGGGAGGAGAAACACATGGAGTCAAGATGTAACTGCCATAAGGGTAAGAAGTCCAGAAACTTTTCTCTGGTAAGAGAAATACTTAGATTAACAATTATGGGATAAATACTTAAGTCAGAGCTAGCCAGTAAGAAACAAGCAAGGCCAACAGCTTCATAATTAATACAGCGTCTTGTGTGCTATTTGGGGATTACAATGTGGCAGGGACAAGGCAACTGGTGAGGAAAAACCAAAGTGGCAGACAAGAAAAAGGCTTCTCTCTACAATTTTTAATATAATAAGAAGCAATATTATTTGTAATGTAACAGGGCAGGACAGTGCAGAGTTTCCTCCATCTTGCATTCTTGCTAAGGCCATTTCATGTTTAAGCAGAATTTGATCTCCCTTATGGAAAATCCCACAGAAAATTACTCAGCTCTATTCTAAGCACCCAAGGCCAAGAAGCCCCAGCCATCTGAGTTTAGCTTCTACTTTACTGTCTGTTGTTCAGAACCTCTCTCTCCAACTATGGCTTATCCCAGCTTCTGTGAAACTTCTGGCTTGTGCAAACCTTCCTGTGCAGCTGCTGGGTGTGATAACCAATGTGGCTTCTGTCTTTAAAAGCCCCTTAGTCAGTGGTTGTGGTGGGGCATGCCATTAGTCCCCTGGCACTGGGAGTGGAGGTAGAGGCAGAGGCAGGCAGATCTCTGAGTTTGAGGCCAGCCTGATCTACAGAGTGAGTTCCAGGATAGCCAGGACTATGCAGAGAAACCTTGTCTGGAAAAACAAACGAAAAATTGTCCTTAAGCTACAAAAAAAAATCTCTTTAATCTAGATGTTCAGGGCTACACACTGGTACCTAAATTCCTCAGTGTAGTCTCAGACAGCTAGAATAAAAACTTTCAATTGGCCATAAGCTGTGGATGAGTGGTCATCTCTGTAATAGTAATAGCCCCAAATAAAAAACCATTTTTCAGTTGCTAAATGGATAAATAAGATGTGATCTAATTACAAAAGGAACATACCGCAATATGGATGAATGTTCAAAATATTACATTTAACATTAAACAAGCAAACAAACTAGTGATAGAAGACCACATACTATTATTATATATATTGCCAACTTTTGGCTGAAGATAGCTATAAATGGGGTCCACTACAAAGTCATAAAGTTACTCAAAATATTGTGAGGTGTTTTGGCAATTGGAGATGTGTATCACATTGATATATGTAATATATATATATATATACACACATACACATATCTTTTTCAAGTGTAAACTTTGTAAAATGACAATATTGTATCACAATGTCAAGAGATTGGACACACCTAGCACATGAAATTTCTGACTAAGAAAGAGAAAATAGACTCCTGGATGCCTTGGTTGGTGGAAGGCAGACTAGAAGGATAGAGGGGTGACTGCTATCAGGCATAGCATTCCTTGGAGGGGGAAGAAAGAGTCTAAATTTGATATGGTAACAATTGTACAAATGTTCTAAAAACCACTGATATATATATATATATATATATATATATATTTCAAATGGGAAGATTATGTGATGTATGCCTTGTGTCTCAGTAAAGCTCTGACTCTTAGGCAGGAAATTCAGAGAGGGGATGTTTGCAGGGTTGTCTCAGGGACAGGCCACATGCAGAGAGGAGACTGCATGAGGAAAGGTTCCAGATACGGCATTCGCCCCGTGCATGTGTTTGTTAGGAGAAGCCACTAGCATTCTTGATTTTTTTAAATAATTGTACCATACAACTTACGTGTATGTTGCCCATATCTTTTTGTAGGTGTTAAATAGTTCATAATAAAATGTTATCACTACATTAGGAAGAAATATAACCGTGGGTCTCACTCAGGTTGCCCAGTCATTGCTCTCAGTTTTCTTCAAGTTCTTCCAGGATGTCAGTGTGTTCCACAAACACAACAAAAATGTACATTTCCTCTGCACACCATCCCCACATTCTGCACACTGTCCCCACGGTTTACTTCACACGCCCCACAGGCTTTGCAGAGCATTCCAAAGCTGGGCACAGTCGCCTCTCTTATGTCGATGGCCAGGGCTCTTTAGTCCTATTCAGCAAGAACACCGGGTCTAGGGTCAATCTATCCTGGTCAGCCTCACAGCTTGCCCCTTTACTCCATTCCTATTTAAAAGATAAAAAGTCTACCTGAACCAGAGTGGCTCCTTCCATCATTCTCTACCTCCTAGTCAACATTGTTTCTCCTTGGCATAACCTGCCCCTCAGGTCTATGGTTAGCAAACTAGACAAGTCTCTTTGCCATGTATACATAGAATAGTATAATGGACACAAATACCAAGCACATGAAAACGTTTAGAACCGGGCCTGGCACATAGTCACATCCACTGTATGTGGGCTCTTGCTAGCAGAGGACGGGGTGTCTAGGGCTCTTTAACTGGTCTTTGACTGTGATGCAGATCTTTCCACCTAAGGTCACTTTGCGAAAGAGCCGTTCTAGCTGTTGGATTAATTTCCAGAAGTGGAGTAACTGGACCCAGAAGAGCACAAACATCCAGGTTTAAGAGATAAAGCCTGCTGAGTGTGGAGGCATGTGCCTGTGCTCCCAGAACTTAAAACGTGGGGACAGGAAGATCAGAAGTTCAAGATCATATTCCCTTATATAGCCAGTTTGAGTCCAGTCCCGTATCTGTGAAAACTTGTCTCAAAACAATACCACAAAGGAGGAGCAGGGTAGACAGATGAAAGATAAAGTAAATGATGAAAAGAACCAAACCTGGAAAGTTCTACCTGAAGGACATATTTGGCCACTGGGCTGTGGGACTAGGTCTCAGCACAGTGGGATTAATTCCTTCTGCTAGTCTGGACTGGGCCCTGTATGCCGCAAACTTTCTCCAGATGCAAAGGAATGAACCCTGATACCATTGGTTAAGCACCAGATACATTTGCTGCTCAATAAAATGCAAACCTAAAATACTTCCTTTTCTGTTTAGTTGGCAGTTAGGAGGAGAGAGAATCTTTTATCTTAAAACCCATCCTTTTCATTTAAACTGCAGTATTTTCATTTTTTTAAAGATTTATTTATTTATTCTGTATATGGTATTTTGCCAGATCTCATCATAGATGGTTGTGAGCCACAATGTGGTTGCTGGAAATTGAACTCAGAACCTCTGGAAGAGCTGCCATTGCTCTTAACCTCTGAACCACCCCTTTGCAGCCCTCATTTTTTAAACCTTATTTAGGACCTTTCTGAAGGTATTTGGTGCCAAAAATGTGAAAACATCCAACATGTCTTTAAAAAGAAAGTGGGGTCCACTATTTGAGCTTTTCCCATACAAATTAAACTTTAATATAACTCTTGGGGTGGAAGGTGGGTCAAGGAATACTGTATTTCTTTCTCTCTCTTATTTTTTACTTTATTGGATTTTTTTCCTTGTTGAGTCTAGTCAATAATCCACATTCTGTAGCCACTCAAATGTCAAAATGTTTCAAGAAATATATATAAAAAAATAAAGAAACGAATAGAGGCGGTCTTGTTCTTAAGTTAGTTCTGTGTCCCCCTGAACTGTAGGTGAACTCCCCGGACTTATAAAGGAGCAGCTGTTCCTGCAATTGAAACCATGGTTCATTACAAGCTGACCTTGGATTCAGGACTGAAACTTCCTCTATTTTACTACGACTATTCAGACAGGGACTGGAGATAAACAATAATCAAAATCAGGATGGAACTTGACTGGGAAACCCTCTATGTTCTTTGGCTGAATTATAGCAGCTCACAAATTGCCAGAAGTGAGGCAATGGAAATGACCCCCGAACATTCCCTTTTGAAATGCCGTGGTCCAGGCTGCCAACTTGAGCACACAAAGGCTGATTGTAGTGGCTGCTTAAGCATGTACTTATAGAAACATTAATTATCACCAATCCTATGTTAAACATTTATAGAGTTGAGATGAAAGAACTCTTTTATATCCATTTCATATATATGCATATATATGTATATATTCCTCCTTGTTAAAAAAAAAGTATGATTACAGAGTGTTTGGAGTTTGTTTCTTCTCCCTGGAAAGTCTTATTTCTAGGTCTTATTCCTAAAACACTGAGCTCAGTTTGAGGCTTACATGCTAATCAAGTGAGCAGTGAGATGGCAACTGGGAGAGTGAATGTGTAAGTGGGCGTGGCGGAGGGAACCGGGTGGGGGCTCATGCAGTGTGGGAGGTATGGGCACCTTTGGTGTGGAAAGTTTGGAACCTCAGTGTCCCGGTTTGGAATTGGTAGAATTCCCTTTGCTAAGATGAGAAAATCTAGAGGGAAGACAATGGTTCTCATGCATTAGAGGTTGCTTTAGAAATGCACGTGATAGTCAGGTATGATGACACGCTCCTTTAAACCCAGGACTCAGGAGGCAGAGGTGGTCAGATATCTGTGAGTTCAAGGCTAGCCTGGTCTACTTAGTGAGTTCCAGGCTATCCAAGGAAACAGGAATTTTTCTTTCCTCCCCTGTATATAGACTTGTGTGTACATGGATGGCACGCGCGCACGCACACACACACACACACACACACACGTTCTATAGCTGACAGGATGGCTCAGCAGGTAAAGGTGTTTGCCCTGCAAGCCTGGCTACATCACTGAATCCCACATAAAAGGAAGAATGGCAGAACTGACTCAACAAAGCTGTCCTCTGACCTCTTCACACACCAATGCAGGTGCTATTCTCCAATAATAAATAAATAAATAAATAAATAAAACAAATGAATTTAGAAGGTGCACATGATGGAGTCTGTCCTAGAGAACATGTGTTTGTTTGCTTGCTTGTTTAAGGTAATGATCTAACTATACCAGCTCAGGCTGGTTCCAAACTGACAATCCCCTGCCTCAGCCTCCTAAGTGCAGAGATTGCAGGCTCATGCTAAGGCTGCCTTTAAAAATGGCCTGTTGTGAGCTGTGTGCAAGGCATTCTTTACTCTGGAAGACTATCTCGGCCTCTTGAAGTTGACTGTTATTCGTTATGGGGTGTGGGGAGAGTGGCCTGAGCTATCCACTGACAGGGACTAGCTGCCCTTGGCACGTAGGATGGTGAGCTGGGCATGGTAGAGTACCGGAGAAGCTTGGCCCTGCACTGATAATGCTTGTGGTTTCATGAGCATTGTGTGGGTATGGAGACCTAGACAAAAGCTGAGCTGTTTGAAGAAGTCATGAAACTGCACAGATTCCACTGAATTACAAATTGAGACCTGGATCTGTTCATTTCCAGTTTTCCCTCCCCCTCCCTTCCAGCCTCTTTTCCCGGGCCTGCCAGAGAGGGTGTGTCTGCCAACAGATTACTGTCCCAGCCTCCGATCTGTGCTGGTGAGCATGAGGAAATGGGAAAACAAGGTGTTAGCAGATCAGGGATGCACTGTCTTAGTTAATTTTCCGTTGTGCTAGGACACCATGACTGAGGCAGTTTATAAAAGAAAGCATTTAATTAGGGTTACAGTTTCAGAGGGTTAGAGCCTGTCCTAGCGAGGGTTTCTATTGCTTTGATGAAATACGATAACCAAAAAGTAGGTGGGGGAGAAAAGGGCTTATTTGACTTACATTTCTATATTGGTTTTCATCATCAAAGGAAATCAGGACAGGAACTCAAGCAGGACAGGAACTTGGAGGCAGGAGCTGATGCAGAGGCCATGGAGGGGTGCTGCTTACTGGCTTGCTGTCTCATAGAACCCAGAACCTCCAGCCCAGGCATGGCACCACCTGCAATGGGACTGGGTTCTCCCCGTCAAGGTTTCTCTGTGGCTTTGGAGGCTGTCCTGGAATTAGGTCTTGTAGATCAGGCTGGCCTCGAACTCATGGAGATCTGCCTGCCTCTGCCTCCTGAGTGCTGGAATTAAAGGCATGTGCCGCCACTGCCCAGCATACAGCTGGGTCTTATGGAAGCATTTTTCTCAGCTAAGGTTCCTCCTTTCTCTTTTCAGATAACTCTAGTTTGTATGTCAAGTTGACATCATAAGACAAGCCAGCACGGATTCCATGATGGTCGAACAAAGATGTAACAGAAAAGTAGAAGGACTGATATTGGGGTTCAAACTTCAAGTTGAAGAACAGAAAGGCAAAGTATCAAACCACTAGCTCTTACCACTGCCTCGGGCTGAATAGGCTGATCCTGCTACCTCTCCTCAGCTTGGCTGGAGAATGAATGCCTCCTACTGAATACTGAAGACTCTGCTTCTATCTTTTATACCTCTCTAATGCTGGAATTAAAGGCTTGTTGATCTGTTACTCATTTAGACTGATTCAATCTCATGTATCCCTGGGTGGCCTTGAACTCAGAGAGATCCATCTATCTCTTAATCCTGAATCCTAGGATAAAAGGTGTGTACCACCACCTCCTAGCTTCTGGCTGCTGGGATTAAAGGTGTGTGCCTGGCTTCTATGGTTTTTGACTGATTTTGCTTTCTGAATCCTCAGACAAGCTTTAATAAATCGTAAATAATATATCACCACACAAGGCATGGTGGCAGAAACAGCTGAGAGCTTGCATATTAATTCAAAAGTAGGAGGCAATTGCTAGCTACTGGAAACAGCAAGCACTTTTGAAACCTCAAACTCCACTGGCAGTGACACACCTCCTCCTACAAGGTTCAGAATGTCCTTTCTTTTTAAGTTTGGAGAGGTGGGTATAGTGTTTCACACTTGTAATGCCAGCACTGGGGAGGCTGACAGAGAATTATAATTAGTTCAAGACTGGACTAAACAACATAGTAAGTGTGAGGCCAGCCTGGGCTCCATGAGGCCTTGCCTCAACACACTCATGCATGGTCAAGCACACACAAGGTTGAGTAATAGTAAGTTATATGAGGACCACAATTTGTTCAGGCATCTGCCCATCAATGATCACGTGAGCTGCTCCCACCTTTCATTATTATAAATAATGCAACAAGTGTTTACAATTATGCATACATATAGACCATACATAGCATAAATAGAAATGAATCCATTATATTGGCATATAATTGCTATATTGTTGAGTGATGCCTTTTTCTTGAC
Organism: Mesocricetus auratus; assembly: GCF_017639785.1. NCBI lineage: Eukaryota > Metazoa > Chordata > Mammalia > Rodentia > Cricetidae > Mesocricetus > Mesocricetus auratus. Next base: position 23,136,796 of record NW_024429182.1, on the reverse strand, counting down.
AGCAGCTTGGTTTTTCCCCCCACCAGTCGCCTGGGCTCTGCCGAGTTGTAGTCCCCAAATAACACACAAGACGCTATATTAATTATGAAGCTGTTGGCCTTGCTTGTTTCTTACTGGCTAGCTCTGACTTAAGTACTTATCCCATAATTGTTAATCTAAGTATTTCTCTTACCAGAGCAAAGTTCCGGATATCTTATTTCTCTGGTGGGCTACATCATGACTCCCTGTGCTTCTCCTACCCAGAGTCCTCCTTGACTCCTAGTCCCACCTATCTTGCTTCCCTATTGGCCAACAGTGCTTTATTGACATATACACAGGACTTCCCCATCATCTCCTCTTTTCTGTCTAAACAAAAAGAAAGGTCTTAACTTTAACATAGTCAAATTATATATAACAGAACAGCTATCAAGCAAGAACACAGTTACAATATTTTGTCCATCATTTAGAAAGATTTAAAGAAAATATCATCCATCCCATCTTTGTGAATCCAAAGTACTATATGTAGCTTATCTTTTATCATAACTAAGGAAAACTATAACTATCTGTCTTCAACTCCATCAAAGACTACAGAAGGATAGTATATAAACACTAGAATTGACAGAGACATCTTGCTATCTGGACAGTCACCCGGAGTTCCTCTGTAATGTTGGGGCATCCATCTTCAGCCCATAGGCCACAGTGTGTCTGGAAGACTTCTCAGCAAAGCAGGAAATTTCAAACTGTCCATCTGCACTGGCAGTCTGTCAGTCATTTTTCTGTATCCTCAGAAAGTCTGGTAGACTCTTCCATGAAGCAGGAACCCTGTAAGACTGAGTTCAGCAGTCACTTTCCTGTGGGTCCTGCATGTCCAGTTTATATGGCAACAGTCAAGCAGTCCAGGCAAGAGCAGTTTCTTGCCCAAATGGCTAATCTTGCCATGTTGAAAGCAAACTCCATAACAAGTTTCTTTGATGTCCATATTGTTTATAAATCTTTGTTTGCTTATAATTGGTTAATGATCACAACCAATCTCTTTTTAAAGGAAAAAGGGGATTATGGTATGGAAATGAGTACTTTGTATTGGTTTTTCATTTATTGATACAAATTCAAGGTCAATTTTGTGATGTGTATATTTCTCCTCTTGATTAAGTATTGTGCTTATACTAATCTTTTAAAGCATAATGCATAATTGAATACAGACTATAGATAGTTACTCATAATAGTCAGAACTTATAGTTAGGTTAGTTAGGTTTGCTAGATATACAGAGATATATTTGAGATAGACAGACAGTCTTCAAACCTTTCAAAGACCTTCAGAAAATGGCATTTAAAATGGTTTAGGGTTTTTCTTGACAATGAGAAATGTCTGCTCCTGGCACACCAATTACATCTGAGAGGAAGATGGGCATCAAAGAAACCTTCAGCACTGGTGGGTGGGACAAAGAAATCAATGGGTTAAAATGAAAATGTCAAACTAGGACCTCCTTGGAACCTTTCCAGTGATGGCAAGCCTGGGGTGTGAGTAGCCCCAGAGCTTGGAAGGTGGCAGCTCTGTGGTCCAGGTTTAACTAGGTCTCCAATCCCATCTAAGGGTAGTGATAGAACAGAAGCCTTTTTACACCCATGTCTTCAAGAACCATGTTTTTTTTTCCTGCCATTAGAGGTAAACAAAGCAAAGAAGCCAGACCCAGACTGTTTCTGCCAGCTCAATCTTTTGGGAGCCAAGATTGGTATCTTGTTGTCATAGAACCTGAGTTTTGCATGGGGGAGGGTCTGTGATCCTATCAAGGGCCATAAAAGATCATGGCCGGAGAAGATAGGAGAGTTTTAAACAATTAACTCGAGAAAGGAGCCACAAGGAAGTTTATACTCAGGTGTCTAGGCATGTTAGCTATGTGCCGCAAGATAACCAAATCCCTGTCAGAGTCAGAGGACCCCGACATTAGCAGCTTCTGGAGAGTTCTGGCCTGTTCCTTTTAATATGGAACGTTTCACACTGTGATACTTCTTCACTATCTATGAAAAGACAGTACTCACTGGCAGGCTGGGATGCTGTTATGAAAGCCATTGCCTAAGCTGAACTGGGACTAAGCCAGCTGGGCCTCTCTGGCCTCCTCATCCGAGGCTGTTCACATGAGTTGGTGCATACTTCATTTGAACTCCCAGAATGCTTAGAGGAGGAGAGAAGGGAGGGCCCATAGATGACAGATTCGGCTTTCTTGTGTAGATACAGGGCTAGCATCAAGGATGAACCTTCTTGTGTAAGATACAGAGCTTGCATCAGGGAAGGACCTGTGCTTGTAAGGGGACTTTAGAGACCCTGTCAAGTACAGGACCAGGGACAAAATGCCACACTGAGCAGAGTGAAGGCTGGCTTTCTTCATGCCCCTTCCATTTTGCCAGTAGAGATCAGAAGCAGCATAGACGGTGTTGTGGATACATAAGGTCTCTCCCAACAAGCAGACTCTCCAGGGATTGGACATGGCATCTCACAGAGAAAAGACCATGAGTAGACGCAGTGCTGCATATGTGAAGACTAGACTCCCCTGGGAATTCAGGAAAATGATGTCGAGAGAGTCAAGCCAAACAAGTCCTGCTTTGATTAGTAGATGGGAGATGGGAGATGGCAAGAATCATCAGCTGGGGATGGTGCTCAGCTGGGAGAGCGCTGACCGCAAATACTCAAAGCCCTGAGCTCAGCTTACAGACCAGACATGGCGACCCAAGAGTAGAAGAGAAAGGATCAACCTTGGCTACTTAGCAGCAAGTTTCAGGCTATCTTGAGCTATAAGAGAATGTCTTTGTTTGTCCATTTGTTTGTTGATCTCTTTTGCAACACTCCTATTTTGAGAGTGGGATACAAAAATAAATCACCATTCCCATAGAAAGTGTGGGAAATGACCTGAGGATGTAGCCCAGTGATATAACACATGCCTACCTAGCATGTGTGAGGCTCTGGGTTTGATCGAAGGTTATCACCATACACACATGCATATACACAAACACGCTGGCAAACACACACAAGCATGCACACACACACATATGCATGCATACATGTGTCTAGATTTGATCCTCAGTTTATTAGTCTAATCTGTCTGTCTGTCTGTCTTCAGAAACCCAGAGGAACTCCTTTTCATTGTGAATATAGGACATAGTAAAATATCACATACCTAGTTGCTTCCTTAAGATTGTGGTTACCAAGGTATTACACTTGTTGAAATTTGTTTGTTTGTTTGTTTATTTGTGTGTGGGGGTGAGTGTAGGTTAGGAGTTGGTTCTTGCCTTTCTCCTTGCTGAGGCAGGGTCGGTTCATCTCCAGGCTAGCTGGTCCACAAGCATCCCATTTTCTTGTCTCTGCTTCCCATCTCGGGTTAGAGTGCTGTGGTTCCAGATGAGTGCTACTACATCCAACTTTTTCATGGGTTCCAGGAATCAAACTCCAGTCGTCAGGCTTGGGCACATAGTGTTTTTACCTGCTGAGCCATCTTGATGGCCCTTAGACTTTTATCACTGGGTAGTAGATAAGCTAACAGAGTCAGCTGACTACTGGCATGAAAGCTGGGATTCAGTCAGGAATCTCTGGTCCCAAAGGCCATTTCCTTTCATTCTAAGATAACTTTTCCTTTAAACTTCTCTTGGGCAAAAAGAAACACCTTCCATCAATCAAAGAGAAATGTAGTCAGTTGTGCAAGGTAGCTGATGTTTCTGGGCTGATCCAAAGCGTGCTGGTAACCTTCATGCCCAACTGACCATAAAGGCAAGGTCAAAGCCAACCAGGAGACCATCCATTGGCTCCTGGGAAAAATGACCAGCTGGTAGGCTGTTTCTTGGAATGTCAGAACCAAGGCAGAGAGAACAGATGCATACAATTACCAGTGTGTGTTCCATAGAAATCTCATTTCTTCCGTTACCATTGTAGATGCCAACCTGACCAGTGTTTCAAAGGCAGTGGAGTAATCTTCCAGGTAGCAGTTACGAAGAATAACTGAGTGGAGCCTGTTTCCTATGGAGTAGAGGCAAACTTGCTACCCACTCAGCTAGTAGAACATGAGTGAGAATTCTGTGAAGAAAGCTACTAACTTCTCTGGATTCTCTGTTGTTTTAATTATATTATTTTAGCAATTAAACAGGCCTCTCAATAAAATGGTAAGGGCCATCAGGCATGTGACACCACCATTATCAATGTCAACAAAATTAATAGTGATTCTTAATTCTTATCTGATATTGTGAGACAGAAAATTGTATATACTTTTCTTCAATATAAGAAAAATATAGAAATATAGTACGTATCACCAATTCTATTCCCAGGAATGTAGCCAAAAGAATAGGTGGTCAAACAGGAACTGGTACCTGTGTAATCCAGTGGTGGGATGCTTGCCTGCCTGGTATGTGCAAAGTCCTAAGTTTGACCTCTAGCACAGCAAACAGCAGCACCAACTTGCATACTTTGAGTAGCAGTGCCATTTGCAATAGCCAGCGTGTGGAAACAGGGCTGGTGAGATGGCTCAGTGGGTATAGACAATTATCACCAAGTCTGACAAACTGAGTTCCATCCCCAGAATTCATGTGGTGGGAACAGAGAACCTACACCCACAGGTTTGTTCTTTGACCTCCACTCGTATGCCATGGCATGGGTATATACACACATGACCCAACACATGCACACACAGATTAAATAAAGTGTAATAAAAATTGGGGAAACACAAATATAGAGAGAGGAGTTGAAAGCAAAAATGTAATATATCCATGGAGTGGAATAGTATTCATTCATAAAATGGAATGAAATACTGATATTTTCTACACCATGAGTTAACTTTGAAAACTTGCTAAATGACAATCCAGTCATGAAGGAATATATGTTACATAATTCTAACTGTGTCTTGCCCAGCATAGACAAATCCATAGAGACCAAAAGCAGATTAGTGTTGCCAGGTTCTGAAAAATGAATAGTGAGTGACTGCCCAGAATTTCCTGTGGCGGTGATAAGGATGTTCTAGAACTAGACAGTAATGGCATGGCCATTGCACAGTCTCTGAATATACTAAGTGCCATCAAACTGTATACTTTAAAATAGTTAAGATGAGTATAACTGTGATGTAAAAACATAGCTCTCAAAGGGGAATAAAACATAGGGGGTTTTTGTTTTGTTTTGTTTTGTTTTGTTTAAACTGGGGCCATATTGAGTGGCTACGGCCCAGAAACACAAATTTCTGTTACCCCAAATTCCATATGCCAGCATGGAGGCAGTTTCAAGAAGTTTTATAGTTTTATAGAACGAAGAAATTCATGAGTTACGGCCTGCTTAAAATACACTGGTCCGTATATCAGAGAGGGGACTGCAGCAAGGCAGGGAAAGTTTTTCTCTAGGTCTCAGATGTTACCTGTCGACATGCCATCGCATGTGACTGAAACCAGAGAACAGCTTGTGAAAGTTGGTTCTCTCTTTCTCTCACCTGGGAATCAAACTTAGATCGCTAGGCTTGGAAGCAGTTCAGTCATCTTGCTGGCCTTCCTTGGGGAGTCTTCAGGAGATTTTTGAAGACTCTCTCCAAGTTGTTCAATGTCCTAGGATCAATTCTCAAAGTAGCTGAGCTCCTGAATTACCCGGGAAGTGCGGATGGCCCCCCCTTAGTCTGGGTGTGCTGTGATTGGTCTCACTGTGACAGAGGCCCAGCCCATTGCCATTGGGCCACTCCCACCAACACTGCCACAGGCAGTCCTGGACTTGGCGCCTTGCTCTCTTGCTGCAAGTACATTCTTAGAAGGGAGAACCGTGTTGAAGGCATTCTTGTAAACGTTCTGTTTAGAAAACTGAAGCATTCAATCACGTTCGTGTGAAACCTGGCTTAAGAGAGTCAGGCACCGCTACCCTGGGGACTTTTTCCATGGTGATACGTTATACACTGGGAATCAACATACGGTTCGTGACTTCTATGAACTGTCTTTGACTTTTTATTGTTTCCTTTTTTTTTTTTTCAGAGATCGATGGGCAATAAGCCGTGGGGATGCCCAGGAGAGCAGCCAAGAGAAAGACAGGGGGAAGCTCAGGTCAGCAAGATAGTAACCTGAGGAAAGAAATAGGAAGGTGCTTGAGGCTGGCAGAGGTAAGGTTGAGCGAAAGGAAGCGGGGTAATACCCCCAGGGTTTTGTTGATTTTGCTTTGTCAGGGTTTCCCTTTGGAAGCCCACAACTTGAGTAAGCAGCAAGGTTCTGGGAAGAAGAGTCAGGAAGTAGGAAGAGACCTCAGGCTCCATCTCTTAGTTTACAGATGAAGAGCAAGCTGCATCATGGAGATGCATTCTCTCTGGCATTTGGGTGGCACTGCGGCCTGCCCCTGGCCTCTGGCAGTTGGGTGGCATTGCAGCCTGCCCTTGGCCTCTGGGTTTTGTGCCTCTCCACTTATCCCTCTATAATTACTACTTAAGCAATATAGATCTTTCGTTCAGAATGGCAGCTTCGTTTTCTCGTCTCACTGAGTTTAAATAGAGATGATAGGGTCTATTCTTAACATTTAACAATCAAATCCAATTATGACTCTTCCTTTCCCTCCTGCAAAAAACACACTATCCCTTTCAGAATGAGGCATTCACTCTGTGACATCAATAGGCCGTGGGAACAATAAAACAGCAATAAAACCTCCAGAGAAGAGAGACACTAAATATAGTCAGGTAAGCCCAGTTATTCAGGATTGTACAACAGTACCATGGAGACGAAGTAAAAGTAGTCCAGAGGGTAATGGGCGTGGGTCAGGCACACTTGTGTGCGTCTTCATCCCTAACCACTTGCAACAAGCTCTGCTCTGCCTCTTGGAGTCCAGTGGCAAGTCATTGGATGCTTTCAAATAGAAAAAGATTCTCACTACATAGCAAAGAAAAACTGAGTTGAGACATCCTGAGGGCTGGGTGTGTAACTTAATTGCTAGATTGCTAGCCTAGCATAGGTTCCTTATAAAGCACTGGGTTCCATTCCCAGCCCTATAGAAACTAGGCATGGTGGTATATGCCTACAATGCCAGCATTCCCAGCCCTATAGAAACTAGGCATGGTGGTATATGCCTACAATGCCAGCATTCCCAGCCCTATAGAAACTAGGCATGGTGGTATATGCCTACAATGCCAGCATTTAGGAGGAGGAGGCAGGAGGATCAGATGATCAAGGCCACCCTTAGTCTCAAAAGGAAAAGGAAGAAAGAAGAGAGAAAGAAGGGATGATGGAAGGAAGGGAAGAAAGAAGGAAGAAGGGACAGTGTAAAGAGAAGCCTTCCCGCCAGCCTGGTTCCAGAGCCGCATCAGTCCCAATTAAACACACAGGAGGCCTTGCTTGTTTCTTACTGGCTATCTCTGACTTAAGTATTTATCCCATTATTGCTAATCTAAGTATTTCTCTTACCGGAGAGGTTTCCGGACTTCCTACCCCATGGCGTTACATCTTGACTCTCTGTGTTTCTCCTTCCCAGAGTCCTCCCAGACTCCTAGTCCCACCTATCTTGGTTCCCTATTGGCCAACAGTGTTTTATTGACAAATACACAGGACTTCCCCCATCAGGACAGCCATCCTGAATACTGGTTCAGCTAACTGCCCAGCCATCCATTGGGTCACACCTACTTCTTTCTCCCATCGTCTGCTGTTAAATTCCCATCCTGAAAGCTTTGTCCTGCTCTGGAGTCTGTTGTATGCAGTTGTTTCTCTTCTCTGTGCCAAGAAGAACTGTGCTAATGAACCATGAATTTTAAATCATCATAATTAAGCTACAATACATCTTCAGTAATGAAAATAGGAACTACCACAATCAGCATACTTTGACCATAAGGGTTGGTTTTTATAGCATAAAGGCTCAAATTTGAGGATTAGACTGGTTGTGAAGACGTTTTCCCTGAAAAAAGACTTTCACGATGCTTGAAGAAGTGGCGGTAGGGCCGGGTGTTGGTGGTGCATGCCTTTAATCCCAGCGCTCGGGAGGCAGAGGCAGGTGGATCTCTGTGAATTCAAAGCCAGCCTGGTCCACAGAGTGAGTTCCAGAACAGACTCCAAAACAATACAGAGAAACCTGTCTCGAAAAACAAAAACAACAACAAAAAAGAAGTGGTGGTAGGTTGGCAGAGGTCATGTGAAATGACAAAGTAGATAACCTGACCCTCAGTCTCCAACCACTATGAGGACAGGGACTCAGCCCATCACACTCCCTGTGTTTGTTATTTGTGATATCAAACAATATGGTGCTAACACCTTTGTTCAGTTAATAACAGCTGCTGCAGTCTGCCTATGTAACATCTGTAGCACCAAACTGTCCAGAGAGCAAGTCTGTCTTGGAGTAAGAAATCAAAAGTCTGACTTCTGGTCTCCCTGTTCACTAGCTGTGAGCTGTGAACATCACTTTTTATGTCCTTAAAGTGGAACCAATGTAGATTCCCATTTATCATTCTGCACAAACTCAACTCCATAGATCAAGGGCCTCAGCATAAGGCCAGATACTCTGAATCTAAGAGAAGAGAAATAGGGAGCAGTCTTGGCCTCACTGGAGAGGACTTTCTGTCGGGGTCCATTAAAGTGACTTTGCTTCATCTTGGCGTAAGGTCAGAGAGTTCAGAACTACCCTTACTCTTCTAAGGTTAAAGTCATAAAACCTAATGGTCTAAGATGTGGCCACTGTAGGATGTTTGGTCTTAGGTGTGGATGTCTTATCTAAATAACCAGAGACTTGGTTCAGGGTGTGGCTACTCTTAACTAACCCTCAAGTCCAGATACGGAGAAATTTAATCTAAGGCATGGTTACTAAATGTTTGGAGAATTAAGGAAGAAATTCTGTTTGTTTCTTATATCATGATTGCCCTCCTGACTCTAGTCTGTGTCTCTGTCTTTACTGCTGTTTCTCAATCCACACTCGTCCTTTCAGGTGCAAACCAGGCAAGTGGGCCAGATCCGACTGAAGCCCCCACGAAGACAGGTTACTACAACTTTCTAAACAGGACCCCAATAGCACAGGCTCTAAGACCAACCTGTAAATAGCCAGGACCTCATGAAGCTAAAAAGCTTTTGTATGACCAAGGACACCATTGTCCATGAGAAGTGGCAGCCCACAGAATGGGAAAAGACATTTACCCATGCATCTGATAAAGGATCTACTGTAAGGATGCAGGCATTACGCTGGCCTGCCCCTGTCACCTGGCAGAATGCACTCAGACAGTACTCTGGTCAGCCCAGGGGTCCATGAGCACTAGTCTGCACGCAGATATAAAGAACCTCTTTAAAAGAAAGGACTCCGCCCACTTCCGTTCTCTTTCTCCCCCGCCCACTTCCGTTCTCTTTCTCCTCCGCCCACTTCCGTTCTCTTTCTCCTCCGCCCACTTCCGTTCTCTTTCTCCTCTCTCTGTTTGCTCTCTTCTCTCTGTGCCCTTTTCCAGCTCTCTTCTGGCTCTCTCTTCCCACTGTTCCCCTGGGGCAGACAGGACTTTTCCTGTCTCCCTCTTCTCTTCTGTCCTCTCTCTGTCTCTGTGTCTCTTTACCTCTTTTCTCTTTCCTTCCCCCTCCCTCCCCTTTCTAATAAAACTTCTTACTTAATCTCTGTCTGCCTGGTGTGTTTGTCCCCCACTCCTCGATCACCCTCGCCTGTCATGGAATCCACCATGGTCCCCCAAGAAAGGTCCCCCCTTGAGCTTTATCCTAACATCTACCATTGCATTCCATGATCAGTGTTCATCAGAGAAGCTTCCTCCTGCAGTAAATGGGAAATAACAGAGAGACTCACACCTGTGCAGAGAGTGAGAGACTTTGGAGCAGTCAGTCCTAAATAGAACGTTTTTATCAAACCCTGTCCTCTATGCCTCTATGTGGAAGAGGAGGCTGAAAGATTGTAAGAGTCAGAGGGGTGGATAACTCCAAGGAAACTGTCTTCCAGACACAACAGGACTGATACACAGATGAGCTCATAGAGACTGAGGCAGCATGCGCAAGATCTGCACAGGTTCCAGCCAGATGGGGTCGCAGCACTGAGAGGGCAAATAGACACAGGGTCCCACTCCTAACAAGAAGCTCTCTGCGCTGGGAGGTGGTGGCGCACGCCTTTAATCCCAGCACTCGGGAGGCAGAGGCAGGCAGATCTCTGAGTTCAAGACCAGCCTGGTCTACAAGAGCTAGTTCCAGGACAGCCTCCAAAGCCACAGAGAAACCCTCTGGAAAACTCGCCCTACTCCCCCCCGCCCCCCGAAAAAAAGAAGCTCTCTGCAATTGATACCTACTGACAAAGAAAAAGAGTCAGCTTTTTGCAGTGGATTGTCATTGGGTATCTCTAGTTAGCCAATACCCAATGAACTCTATAGGTTTTTTGTTTGTTTTAATGGGCTTTTTGTTTCATTTTGGCATTTTTTGTCATATTTGTTTTTTTTTTTTGTTTTGATTTTCATTTTTGTGATTTTTCAAAAAGAAGTAACAAGAGAGAGAGAACATGAAGGTGTGAAGTTGTAAGGTAGGGAGGATGGGGAGGAGTTGGGGAGGGGAAATATGATCAAAACATATTATTTGGAAAATATTTCAAATAAAAAAGAACACATTGAAAAATGGGATCAAAGCCAGGTGGAATCCAAGCACTCAGGCAGGAGGATCTCTTGAGTTCCAGGCCAGCCTGGTCTCATAGCAAGTTCCAGGATGGCCAGGACTACACAGAGAAATCCAGTCAAGGAAAATGAAAGAGAAGAATATTGTTAAAATGGGAAATCGATGGATACGCTTGTCTGTGTCTTTGGTAATTTTCTGTGCTAACTGATTTCATATGACTGAGACAGCTTTCCTGAGTTATGAAATGATGACTTATTAGTTTCCTTTAGGGCCGGAGTGCAGCTGGGCTGTAGAACCCATGCCTCTCATGCATGAGACCTGGAATTTGATCCCCAGAGTTCTCATTAAGAGAAATTGTCCCAAACCTGGGAATAACCAGAGCAGTTATTACATGCCCTTTTTAAATGACTCATTGGAGAACCCAACAAGCTCTCCTAGAGACCTCCAGATGCTATGGGAGTTATCATTTTGTTTAGCTTACTATTTATTCTCTGCTCAGATCTGACTACTTGTATTGTCCTCCAAATTCCTATGCTCCCAGTGTAATTGCATTTGGAGGTGCCCTAGTATACTTTCCATTGCTCTGATAAACACCATGATGGAAAACAACTTGAAAAGAAATCAGGATCCTTGAGGCGGAACTGAAGCAGAGACCATGGAGGAGCACCGCTTACTGGTTTACTCTTCATGGCTCACTCAGTTTGATTTTTATGCAAGCCATGAGCACCTGACTAGGGATGGCACTGACTACAGTTAGCTGGGACTTCCCACATCAATCATCAAGGGAAAAAAAAATCCCAAAGACTTGCCTACAGGATATCTTCTCAACCGAGGTTCCTTTTCCTCAAATGACTCTACTTTGTGTCAAGCACACACACAAAAAAGAGGTATATGACTCTATGGAATCAAACTGGATTGAGTAAGGCTGAAAGAGTGGAACCCTGTTCTAATAGGAGTCAGTCCCTATGAAAGACACCAGTCTGTACACACTGAAGAAACGTGTGTGAGGACACAGCTGGAAAGCAGCAAGGGAGCCCTCACCCAAAACAGTCACCAAACCTCGGTCCTGGACTCTAGGGGCTGTGAGAGGGTATGTTTTACTGCTGAAGTCAGACAGCCATGGGACTTGGTCCTGAGAGCCTGTGTTGACAATGTACGATTGCTTAAGGTTTGGTTAGGGAACTTTGGATATTAACTTGTTGAAGATTGATAAGCTGTTTGTGAGTTGTTCCAGTGAAGACATAAATTATTTCTGTTTGTAAAATGAGAGCCTCCAAGGTCACTTTTGATGTGTGGTTGTGAGCCTAGCCTTTAGCCGCTGAGTCACCTCTCCAGCCCTAAGGTCACTGCTATTGACTTGTAGAACATTAACCAGTGTATCTAACTTGGTAATCTGAGTGTGTTTTTCTGCTTTGTAAAATGTCATTGATAGTCTCACCTGACTGGGCACAGTGGTGTGTCGTCCCCACACAGTGGTGTGGAGAGGCTCAAGTTTTCCTGAGTCCAGGAGGTCTGGACCAGCCTGGTCTACATGGTGAGCCCTTCCTCCATCTCTTAAAAAAGTAAACAAATCAATGGAGTCTCTTTTCCAAGGTTGCTGTAAGATTGCGTGTAGCACGTACAGCACCTGCCAGCACTGTTGCACACAAAGCAAGCTCTCAGTCAAATGATAGACACTGGGGCATTTAGATAGGAGGCCCGCAGGTGCATTTTGTTAGAGTTCTACAATGTCGAAAGATATGGACAGTCAGTAGGTAAAAAGTCAGGGCATTTCAGAGCTTGAATTTCAAGCTCTCTTGAAAAGGTAAAGGGTTGGTGAGTACCAGGCTTAATTATCATGACAACTAACAAGTCTAAGTGGGTGGCATTTGGAATGGACAGGCACTGCTCTATTTACTGTCAGCCACACCCAGGCCCCTTTGTTCCTCTGCATTACCTGCCTGGCCCTCAGGGTTTCAGTGTTCAATGAAGAGCTATCATCTCCTTGTTTCCAGGTTGAAATAAATAACCTTTGGCAGAGATTCCAGAATCAGGACCACCTAATAGGAGCTCAGGGATGCTTTAGGGGAGTCTCAGAGCTTCCTGGTTCAACCTGTTGATGTGGGGCATCCTCGCAGAACTCTGCCCTCTTCTGTTCTCCCTAAAGAGGTCTAAGGAGTGCACTGTATACTTAGATTAGGTAACGAGGTTAGGAAAGGCTTCTTCCCGGGACATGCTAAGATCAACCCGCCTGTGGGAGGCTCTCCGTGACTTGATAGCTCATGATGCTGTGGCCTGGCAGTGGACCTGAGTTAACTTGAACATAAGAGTTAACTGGAATGTAGAGATCCACCCACTGACTGGCAGCCTGTCAATGCTTCAGTGACAGAATCAAGACTGTTTGTGTGCATTTGTGTGTGGCACAGCTTAGAGATCCAACCCAGAGCTTTGCACACAGTAGGCAAGCACTCTACCACTGAACTATACCTTTATCTCCTTGGGCTTTATTTTGAGACAGAGTCTTGCCAAGTTGCCTGAGCTATCCTCTAACTTATGGTCCTCAACATTCCTAGTGACTGGGATCAAGAATGTGTACCCCCACTCCCAGATTTTCCATACCATTTGGGAGATGGTTTTATAGATCCACAACCTAAAATTCTGAAACGACAAATGAACAAATAAATAACTTGCTTTGGAGACAGGGGCTCTTGTAGCCCAGATTGTAGCCCAGTCTCATGTAGCCCCAATTTCAACTGACTATGGAGCTGAGGATGGCCTAACCCTTCTGCCTCCACCCCCAAAGTGCTGGGATTACAGGGGTACACCACTGTACCTAGTTTTAAGATTGTCCCTAGCCCTGTAGTGCCATCCAAGCTGAGCTACACTTCTCCGTACCCTACCACACGCCCTTTATTTTTCCGACTTCATGTAATTACCCTGCTTTCCTGAAGAAATGCTGAGATGACCAATTCTTGGGTTTTGCCCTGGCCCCTCTGCAGGTTTGTTATTCCCACAGAAGCCTCGAAACCCAGCTCTGAGGTCGTCAGAGAAAATATTGACAGTCTGTGTTATAACATCCTTCTAAAGGTAAAGACGTGGGATTCTCAGGAAAATAACAAAAGTCTACATAGTGAGTGCATTATCACTGCACTGGGTCTCAGCTGTTGTTTGGCAAATGCAGACCAGCATTGTTAGCTGTGTGTCACACATACAAAGGGCTCCAGGGTCATTTCATCTTTTAACACCATCCTACAACAGGGGATTTGCTCTATCTTTACTTTGAGAATCAAGACACTGAAGCTCAAAGAAATTAAACACATTTCCAAAGGCTACCTTGCCAGTCTTTGTCCTGCATGGGAGAACTGCTATGTGAACCAGACCTATCACCTTTGGGGCTACTCTTTCATGGGGTCCACAGGTTCTCATAGCTGTGATGGTAATCTTTCTTAAGCGTATCTGTACCAGAGTTCTTCACTGCAAAAGCAAATGCCTGGTCCACTCTTAGTTGACACATTCTGGCAGGCAGGAATCTGACAAAGGGGACACAGGGCATCTGTGAAAAGGTGTTTACTATCTCCTACCTGGGACCTCCTGGAGGGGGGTTCCCAAAATGTCAATCTTCTGGCTATTGCTAGCATTTTCTAGGACCTCACCTCAGTAGTCTGTCTCTCTAACTTCCTGCTGTAAAGAGTTCTACAAGTAGGTGTGACATTTCTCTAGGGGCTTTTAGCCCCAATAGGTCTGAACCCAATAGGCCCAAGCTCCTGTTAATGAGGTCTGTCCCTCCCCCTTCCTTCCATCTTTCCTGGGTGATTGTCTTCTTCTCAGCTGGGGGACACAAGAGAAATCACAGGAGTTTCTGGCTTACTGGCTTGGGAAACCCTGGTTTCATTTCCAAAGAGTTGTGCACTGATTCTCCAACCATTCGAGCTGTCCAAGGCAGGCTGGCTCTTTCTACCACAGCCTATTTTCCAGCCCAGTGCCCAGCAGGGCTGTGATATGGGAATTCAGTCTGCTGTGGGGAGAAGGGCAGCAGCAATAGATTTGACATTATAGACAGTACATGTAAGCCCGAGGGCAGCAGATGAATTATGGCTAAAGATGGAAGAGTGAGAACTGGAAATCAGTTGCACAGAGACGAGGTTACAAGCAGTCGATGGAACTCCAACAGACTTTGATAGATGATCCTGGCCTGCCGTGTTTATTTCCAAAGCCTTTTCCTGCTTCAAGAGAGTGAATGGCTGAGATTTTAGAATGACCCGAGAATTTTGTTTCCATGAGTCATTTGAAAGCGTTTTGTATGATTTAAGATTGGGACCAGAACAAAAAATGCACTGGAGCTTTAAATGAAGGGAAGTAACATAATAAGCTGGGCTAAAGTTCAATGGCATAGTTGCCTAGCAGAGGCCCATGTTTAACTATAGTGTGCGTGTCGAGGGGAACAAGTAGCGGAAACAGCCTGCATCTGCTTCTGGTGGTGAAATTAACAGAGATGGATTATAAAACGCTTCTTTACAATGGAAATTACTAACTTGGACATATTAGAAAGGGCTAGTGAATGAAAAAAAATGTAGCAGATGTGAAGAAAACAAAAACAAACAGAACTTCCACAAATAGAACACAGAGGTGGGGGTGCATTCGAAGGTCTAGTCTCACCACAGAAGGTGAGAGGTCAGGTTCCAGCAGAAGTGCACATTAGGCCTGGTGTGACTGGAGGAAGGGAAGCACCAAGCTGAGGATAGCCCAGGCTGGCTCAAACTCACGATCTTCTTGCCTCCTGGGGCCGGATAATAAAAGCAGACTACCACAGCCGTTTGCTACCTTTGGACTCTTCAAATGGAAGCCAGGAATTCAGGCTCACAAAGTTTTCTAAAGAGGAAAGATGGTGTCAGAAACCGAACAGTTAGGTCAGGCCCTGGCCTTTGGGAAAGGTTTAGTAGTGATGCGAACAGTTATAAAGAATGAATGGACACACACATTTACATGGTTGGCTGCAAATAGCAATTTATTTGGTAAATGGTTGGCTGGCAAGAGCTAGTTACAGGACAAGAAGGTGAGCCTGCTGGGGAAGCCTGAGAGAAGATGAACTTGGAAGTGTACCATCTCCGAACTCACTGGGCCCGACCCTACTTAGCTTCTGAGACTAGATGAGCTTGGCCACACTCATTGACATTTATTTGGGCTTATGGTTTGGGAGGATGTGAATTTCAAAATCATGGCACTGATGGTTTCAGGTGAGGTTTCATGCTGCTTCAATTCAAGGCAGAGTGATGGCCAAACAGGTGTGTGTGAAGACAAAACACCAGGTAACCGTGGTTGTTTCTTTCTTAACCTTTTCTTGAAGTAATAGCCCTTTCTTGTGACAATCCACTTACCCCTGTCAGAGGGCATTGATTTGGCTATAGTTCTTTCTTGGCCCAAACATCCCTCAAGGTTCCACCAACTCTCAACAGCACTATGCTGGGTGTTGAGCGTCAACATGAATTTTGGAGGGGACAAGTATATTCCAACCACAGCACATGGTCACCACGGATTACATGAAGAAATGGGAGGGTGCTTCAGGCTGGGGAAATGCTATGGGCCTTGGGAGGGGGCACACAGACTGGTAGAATGGAGTCATTCCCTCAGTCGGCACTTTCACAGACAACCTGGATGGCCCTGCTCTTAGGGAGCTCATTGCCCTGTGGTGGCTGGTAAGGACAAGGAGGGAGACATCCCTGGGAATTCCATGTCAACTGGGGAAGAAGATCTTCAAAGAGTTTGGCAGACTAGCAAGGACAGCGACTTGAGGCTGCCAACCTTGGGAGAAAGCAGAACACATCCTGCCTGTGGTCTCAGGGACAAGGGACAAGTGCCTTCCCATCCATTTGTGGCAGCAAGGTTCAGATTGGGATGACATCTGCCTTAGCACCAGGTTGCTGGTGAGTGCTCCCTCCCTCCTGTCACCTGTGATCCATAGACCAGACTGTGGACGCGCTGGGGTTCCCTTGTATTTCTCTAGCTTTTCCTGCAGGAGTATTTCTTATAGTCTAAGATATTCACTGATTTGGAATCAGTAAAAAAAAAAAAAAAAACAACGATTTTTCATAGAGCATTTAAGCTACTGCCAAATACATTGAAAGGTTCAGGCATTACGCTGGCCTGCCCTGTTACCTGGCAGGATGCGCTCAGGCAACACTCTGGCCAGCCCAGAGTTCCGTGAGAACCAGGCAGGTGCAAAGGACCCCTTTAAAGGACTGACCCCTGCCCGTTTACTCTCTTTTACTCTCTTCCTCTCTTCCTCTCTTGCTCTTACTCTGTCTCTCTCTCTGTCTCATATCTTATCTCTCTCTCTGCTCTGCACGGGTTGGTTACCTCTCACCCCCCTTTTCCCTCCCCGTCCACCAATAAACTCCACGTGGGATCGTTGAGTCGCGGTCTGTGTCTCCTTACTGGATAAACCTAAACATTTTAACAACATACATCCCTATAGAAAGATGTCCACAGTGTATCACTGGGTGAAGAATGGCCAGGGAGCCACACAGGGCAGACAGCATCATCTCATTAGGGCCTGTTCTTGCTCTGGGCGTGAAGTTCTGCTGTCTCATCCATCTGAAACCCCAAGCCAGTGACTCTTGTGTAGTTTAACACACCCCCACCCATCTTGTCTTCAGGCATCATTCACTGCACTTATTAATGTCAAGGGCTGAATTAAGTCCCTGTGTCTCGCTCCTGGAGGCTTCCTCGGAGGCCGCTGGGGACAAGATCCTGTGACTGAATCCTTCCATCTCCTGCCCTTTGGATCTTTTCTACAGAGGCTTGTACATCCTCCAGGTGTGGTCATATTTTGAGTGGCAGAAGACGGTGGGGGGGGGCTTGCTGGGGGAGCTAAGGGGTACTTTTAGGCCTCCTTTGGCTCTCTGATCCACCCAACTTCTTTGCCAGGAGACTTCTTCGTGGCGGAGATGGTGGCGGGAGGGAGCCACAAGCGCAGCCCCTGACAAAGCCAGCTGAGCAGGGGATACCGGAGGCGGGAGGATTAGGAAACGCCCGCGCGGCTACCAGGACTCTCACCTCTGGCCAAGGGTCCCACCGTGTTTTGTTCCTCTCCCGAGTCCTTTCCAGGAAGGAGGTGGCCGTAATTAACACCTAAGTGGAAACACTTCTAGTGAGGTTAAACTCCTCCAGGAATTTGCATTTGAAAGCCTGGCTGCTAATTGCGGAATGCGAGGCTTTGTCTCCCCCGAAAGGAAACTCAGGCAATGGAAGTCTGATAAAGAAAGAAAGGGGTCCTCCCCCCCACCTCCCGACACCCCTGCTCCGGAAGTTCTACTTCCAAGCCTGGTGCAGGAGAAACTGGGGAGCAGGGCATCCCCCAAATATTGATTTGCTTTCCAAACTCCCAGAGTTTCTGAAAATGAAGTCCATTTCAGAGATAGTCTACTTGCCTATAACCTGGGACACGCGTGGCGTCCAGGTCCTGGATAGCCTGTGTGAAGATGCTCATCTAGGGGACCCAGGGAGGAAGGGTGCCCCATGAGCCAAGAGGACCCAGTTACTGTATTTATAATAGCTTTTAAAAGCCCCCTTTGTCCATATGTGATGTTCATGTCTGTAACAACTATGCTTGGAAGGATGAGGCAGGAGGATTGCTGTGATTTTGAGGCCAGTCTATACTTCAAAGGGAAACCCTCTTTTAAAAACCAAAGGGCAAAATTCTTTCTTTCTTTCTTTCTTTCTTTCTTTCTTTCTTTCTTTCTTTCTTTCTTTCTTTCTTTCTCTATCTAGTCCAACACTAGCCCCAAACTCATGTCAATCCTCCTGCCTCAACTTCTCTAATGCTAGGATTTTAGATGCATACTTTCTATCTTATGTCCAACTTTCTATTAATTAACTTCTTGAGTGGGTAATACATGAAAAAAAAAAACAAAAAAACCCAAAAACACTTTCACTTTCTAAAGTGAAAGACAGGGTGGGGTCTGCCATGGGGAACTGGCTGATTGTAGATCTGTCCAAAGCCCAAACCACCAAAATAAAGGCATACTTTCACTGAAAGAATCAGCTATAGTGACAATTGTATTGCGTGTGTGTGTGTGTGTGTGTGAGTGTGTGGTGTGTAGTGTGTGTGTGAGTGTGTGTGTGTCTGCACCCCTGAGAAGTGAGAATAACGTGATTGTGATGGAGCATGGCTTTGAGCCTCACAGAGCAAGGCCTGAGTGTGTGTGTGTGTGTGAGTGAGTGTGTGTGTGAGTGTGTGAGTATGTGTGTGAATGTGTGAGTGTGTGACTCTGTGTGTGTGAGTATGTGTGTGACTGTGAGTGTGTGAGAGTGAGTGTGTAAGTGTGAGTATGTGTGTGAATGTGTGTGTGTGTGGTGTGTGTGTGCTGTAAAGGTTCCACAATGAAGGTCAAATGTCCTTTACAGCCAGCACCCTTTCCTCTGTGTGCACAAACAGATACACATACTCCTGGCTGTGAATGTATATGTATTGAACATATCTTGCTGGGGTTTTTTGTTTGTTTGTTTGTTTTGTTTTAGTTTAGTTTTTAAAAAGATTTATTTATTTATTGTTTATACAGTGTTTTGCCTGTACACCAGAAGAGGGCAACAGATCTCATTGCAGATGGTTTTGGTTTTTTTTCCCTTGAGAACTTCAGTTTACAACTTTTATTATTATTGTTGTTGCTATTATTGTCGGAACTCCACCCTTATGCTGGCCCCACCCCCTGACGACAGCTGGGGCACACACAGTGACCCGGCTACATCATCACTGTATCGCTCATTACAGGACTCAGTGCGTGTGCGCGGCTTCTCCTTTTTAATCTCCGCTGCCATCTGTCCCCCTCCTCACCCCCTTCTTTTCCTCTCTACCAATAAACTCCATGTGGGACTGTTGACTCGCAGTCCGTGTCTCATTACCAGTAAACTTAAACAAAATAACAACAATTATTACTATTAATCACTGGGTTAGAAATGAGTTTTTGCCTATATGCTCAATAAAACTTGAAGATCTTAAATTTTTGTTTTTGACGTGTGTTGTGTATGCGTTTGTGTGTGTGTGTGTGTGTGTGAGAGAGAGAGAGAGACAGAGAGAGAGAGAGAGAGACAGAGAGACAGAGAGACAGAGAGACAGAGAGACAGAGAGACAGAGACAGAGACAGAGAATATGATGATTTAATAAGGGGAATTGAGAGAACTGAGATTCTTGTCTGGAAACTGAAACTCAGCCACAACAGCTTCTGCCTTCTGCCATCTGCCCTCCAGTCTAACAGGCACTGGGGAGGCTCCATCCCTGGACTTTGGTTAAGATTTTCAACAGAGCTTTGAATGCTGGTGTTGTCACAGTGAGCCTGGGGTTGATCTGCAGAGGGAAAAGTCACAATACACATGTACTCACACACACACACACACACACACACACACACACACAATGTTATTGTCACTATAGCTGATTCTTTCAGGGTAAAATATGCTTTTGGTTTGGTGTTTTGGGCTTTGGACAGGTCTGCAATCAGCCAGTTCCCTGTCTGCAATCTTTTATGTGCTGTATCAGAGGAACCTGCAGACACAGTGTTGATAGATCTGTCTATAAATTCAGGACCCAGGAGCATCAGAATCAATTCTACGAGGTTACAAGGGATCTTTTGAGAGGAAGTTTCTTGTCACCACCATCCTGGGCTGTCTGGGCTCTAGGTAGCCCAACTCATGCAAAGCATGAAAATCACCAGTGTCTAAGGTGCCAAGTGCCCTAGGGCATTGACACGATGGGGCACAGATACAGTCATATGGTGTGGACTCCCCTGCTTTCTCGGATGTGGGTGGACAGCTGGGGTCTTCCTTCTCCAGCCTGCATGGGGCCCAGAGAAACTCGGTACATCTGGTCACTTCTTAGGGGCCTAGCTTTGGGTTTCTAGGCAGGCTTAGCTTTCTCAGGATGTGCCTGGAACTCTTTGTACTGAAGAGCTGGTTCAGGGAGAGTAAAACCAACAGTGGCCATTCTAAGCAAATGCCAATGAACAATCCACAAAAAAAAATCAATCACGGGACAGATTGCCTAATGGGCTGGAGTGGTACCATTGTAAATTCTGCCCTGCGCCCCTGGCTCTTTTGTTTTGTGAACAGCCTGTCCACACACCTATTTTGCTATTCTTCTGTTGAGCTGTGCACAGAGATCTTGCTGATTGGGGTGAGTTCTTTGTAAACCAGGAAACCCTTTTCTCTGCAGCCTTCAGCTGAGTCTAGTCTTCTAAGTACTGGGATTCCAGGTTGTCTCACTGCTCATGGCAGAAATTAATCTTTTCATTAGCCAAAGATTATAAACAGGTTCCACAGCTTTATTTATATTATTTGTTAATTGCATACATTATTACCTTATAGACATTACACCTTTTTTGTTTTGTTTACTCGTATCCACTAGCTTGCTGAGAAATGGTGGCTGAGGCAAGACAATTTTGAGTGAGCCAGCCTGGGCTACATAGTCAGAGTATTAATAAAATAATTGTTTCTTTTGGATTTGTTTCCTTGTGATCAATGTAGAAAGATCTTCTCTACACTTAATTGATGTGTTTTAATGCTCTCTTCTCTCCTCTTCCCATACCCTCTCTCCAGACAGGGCCTTGCTATGTGGCTTCTACAGGCTTGGAACTCTCAGCCTTCTGTCTATCCAGGGCATCACGATGCCTGACTGCCTAAAGCGTTTAGACTTCTTGCTGTAGACCGTATTTTGGTATTTAGGAGGGTGACTCTTGCCTCCTTACCTTTGGACTTTCTCCAGATGAGTTTCACGTCATCTCATCAAGGCCTTGGCTCTCTCTACAGTTGTTGGGAAGTGTGTGGAACTGCAGGCTCACTTAGGGAGTATGAGCTGACAGAGAGGCCACTTTCCCACTCACTGCCATTGTCTTTGGACAGCCCATTGGAGCTTTAAAGTGTCCCCAGTCCCACTGCCACTGCCAGGCCCTGCACACTCAGAAGTCCCAGAGGTCATCCCTAGGACCTTTTCTCTTTTCAGCTCCCTCAACAAATGAAATGCAGACTTCTCGGGTTTGACTTCTGTGTCTGCTGTATGGTGCTGGAGATGGTTGCTGGAGCCTCCTGCACAGCTGGTGAGGGCTTTGTCTGGGCGGGGACCTTCATCCAGCCACCTCCGGTCCTGCCTCTCATCTTCTGACTGGGCTGACTTGCCACAGTTCGCCTTCTCCAGGCCTCAGTGCACTCATCTGTAAGGAAGGGAGCTGGGCTGGAGAGAGAAGTTAGCAGGTGATGCTCTTTCAGGGGACCCGGGTTCAGCTCTCAGCATCCCAGTCAGGTGGCTCACAGCTGCTTGTCTGGCCTCCATGGACACCTGCACTCATGCGTGCAGCACGCTCACACATACAGACAACTTGAAACACACACACACACACACACACACACACACACACACACACACACACACGAGCTTATTCCTGAGGGGCAAATTTCATCCCCCCACCAAGGCAGCTAGGTGCTCTGAGGTGATCCTCCTGCATGTAGAGATTTTTTAGGATAGCTTTGCCCTCATTGCATTTTCATGAGAAAGACCCTGGGTCAGCACAGTGTCTCTGGTCCCAGCTGTGCAAACAAATGCCTAGGCCAACCTTAATTGGAGCCCTCTGTGAGTCACTCTCAGAGACTGTGCCCCAGCAGGATGGGCAGCAGCTTTACCATCTACCCAGGGCCAGGTACCAAGCCTGCCTAAGGATGTGCCTATGGATGTTTATCAGGGTAAACATCTTAGCATCACTTGGATCTTCAAGTACAGTTTGTGTTGGAGGGGTGGTTTGAGATCTCTCTCTCTCTCTATGTAAAGACCCCAAATAAAAGAAACTTAGAGGCATTTTGTTCAGGGAGAAGACACAGGCTGGGTTCAGTGAGGTGCCATACTTTAGTAGGCATTAGGAGAAGATGATGCCTAGAGAGAGAGAATTTTTCAGAGAAATTAAGAATGTCAGCCTGGCCAGCTGGCCAGGTCACCAGTTCAACCTCCCACCCGGAGCGGAATCTCTTCCAGGCTTTCCTGCTGCCCACCATTGCACCCCACCGTGCTGATGGCTGGGTGACAGGCTTGCACTCCCGGCTAATTCCAGCAAAGACACAGTTACCATTTAGCCTAATTGTTTCTCTAATTGAAAGCCAGCGGTAAGCACTGAGTTCTTTCCCATGCAAAAGAAGCCTGAACCAGAAGAAACAGACCAAAGGCAAAAGAAAGCAAGGGCTGGCCTAAGCTGGCTTTGGGGACTTGCATCATAATGCATTTGAGTTAATTTGACTGGTGGGGGTGCTTGGTTACCCAAACACTTTAATAGGATTGAGGTTGGCTACTCTCAGGCCTTGCACGGATAAGAATGGACTAGCTAAGCCTTCTTTTCTTTAAGCAAACAGCTCCCACACTTGTACAGGCCAAAATAATTAAGTAATTAGCAAAGGCATTTGTCAAAATGCCCGGTGGGGCTGACCAAAATGACAGCTTTGAGAAGGCTGAAGAGCTTGCAAATAGCATTTTCTCTGAGCTCCGAGTGGGGGTCAGGCTTGGAGTCCATGAAGTGAGTGCCTGCCTGGGACTCTGGGGTCCCAGCACAACCTTTGGGGTTCAAGTTCACTTCCCCGTGGCAAAAGCCAAGCTCCTATTTCTAAGGAGGCCTTCTTGAAAGGCTTTTGGAACATCAAAGGCCTCTCACTCTGCAGCGACTAAGTAAAAAATAAGGGAGTCATTTTCCTTTTCAAAGGATTGAAACCGTTAGGCAGCCAAGTCCAGGGTGGAAAATAACATTTGTGGTTTATTGAAATTAAACTACAGGAAATGGCTGAAGGCTACAAAGCAGTCCAGCGTACGTATTTCATACCTACTGTGTGCACAGAAAGCTCTTAGACTTTCTGGGGGACATAAGGTCTCCACTCTGTAGAGGTGAGTATCTCAAGAGAGATTCAGGACAGGGGAGAAGTAAGGCCAACATAGTGGAGCTGTGCACATGATTTTTTCATTGTTCTCAACAACCCCACTATGGCTGCTGTATCCCCATCATTAGGGTCAACATTCATTCATAAGACAGGTCAACAGGAGACCAAAAACAGTCTTCAGGTAAAACTGACAAGACACAAGAGGCTTTGGGTATGGAGACCCAGTGACTGGGGAAAAACTTTTTGTTTGAATTTGATGAAGAATGGACAGCCATATTGAAATATGATTGGACAAAGAGTATATGATCTGCTGGGCGTAGCAGTGGGTGTGTGTAACCTGGCAGTCAGGGGAAGGCAAGAGGTAAGGTCTAAGCCAGCGTGGGTTCTAACAGGAAGACCTTGTCTGAGATGGGCATGGGGGAAGGAATGGAACAGGAAGGAGGAAAAGAGGGGCGAGGATTCCATCTTAAGTAACAGACCAGATGGAAGGCGAAACCCAGCAAGGCTCAGTTTTCACATTCTCCTTGGTCTCTCTGGATGTCATTTCTTCCTCCTTGGTTAGGTCACAAGGAAGAACTGAGAGGTCATTGGAGTCAGACACTAAACGTTGGTGACTCTGTGAAGACAGGAAGATGACCTTCCAACTGGGTATGCATGCCTGTAACTCCAGTTCTCAGCAGGCTAAAGCCTAGGATTGCTGGAACTTTGAGGCTATACAGTGAATTTAAGTCTAGCCTGGGCTACATAGTGAGCCCTCATTTCAAAAGAAAGTTGGATGTGGTGACATATGCTTTTAATCCCAACAGGTGAATCTCTGAGTTCAAGGCTAGTCTGGGCTACAGGACTAGTTCCAGAATGGTCAGGGCTACACAAGAAACCCTGTCTCAAAACAAACAAACAAAAAACAAAAAAGAAAACCAAACCAAATTTAAACAAACAAATAAAAAGCAAGAAAGGAAACCAAACTGTATCTAAACAGCTGAGTCCACTTTGATAGAACCTGGAGCTTGAACATGTCTTCAGGCTCTGGAAAGTGACCTTGGGAGTTAGAAGTGCCAGAGGACAGGCAGGGACTGAGAAAGGCAGGCAGCTTAGAGAAGAGATCAGGCCAAACTGTTCCCGAGAAAGAGGAAAACGCTGTGAGAGGTGGGATACCTGAAGTTAGAGAGGGACAATAAGTGGTCTGCTGCGGTGGTGGCGCACGCCTTTAACCTCAGCACTCGGGAGGCAGAGGCAGGCGGATCTCTCTGAGTTGGAGGTCAGCGCGTTGACATAGAAAGTTCCAAGCCGGCCAGAGTTACATAGTGAAACTTTGTCTCAAAAGAGAAAGTGGGGGGTGGGAGGATAGGTGGAGGCAAGATGGCTGACTTGAGGTCTGCGGATGAAGGCAAGGCCCGGGCTGGAGGACAGGATGGTTAGGGTGAAAAGAATTGATGCATGTGGTAAGCAAGTATTTCCTGGCTCGGGTGGTGTGGAGTTAAGGGACTGGAATTGTTGGTCTTGGAGGTGAAGTTTCTTCACAGAGCATGAGTGGTGTCTGAGCTGGAGGTATGATTAAAACTACAGGACCTCAGAAGGCCCAAGATCCAGAGGTCAGGGGACAGTCAGCGGTTAGGTCCTGGGCAAAGTCAAGGAAGGGGGAGAGGATGGCCAGAGGAAGAGAAGAGAAACCAGGAAGTGATGAGGGCTTCCGATGGAAGAGTGGCGGGCGCCTTGACGCTGGAGGACAGAGAGGAAGCCTTTGCAAACTGTTCCTGTTAGAGAAAGTGAGAAACACTAAACATTTATGCCCCCCAATCTACATATTGAAACCCAACCACTGGTGGGGGGTGGGGCTCTGGAAGTAAGGCTTTAGGGGAGTAGCTCTTCACATCATGAATGGGGTTAGTGCTCTGTGGAAGAGATCTCACACCTTCTCACATGGTAAAAATACGGTGCAAACACAGTCTTTGAACCCGGAAGCTGTTTACTCAGAAGCGGTGTTTGCTGAAGAGCTCTGACTCCTCACCTGGGCCCACAAGGTAACTAAAAGCAGGATGAAGTAAAGTCTGGCTTCTGCCTTCCTTTCACACCTGCCACCTCTAGCCTGGTCACCTTCTTAACCTCTGCACAGGGGCATGTTAATCACTCCCAGAGCGGCTATTTAGAAACGGTGATACCTAACCTATCTTAGTGCCCCTCCCGACGGAAAGCACAGAGATAAGAGTGACCGAGGCATCTTCCAATGTCCTCTTCCAGACCTCCAGAAGGTGCCTGAAGGTCTCCAGTCCAAGTCCTAACCCTGCAATCACCTTAGATTCCAGAAACGGCAGAGGCTTGCAGAACACATTGCCCCAGATGCGGGTGATTATCTGGGATGGTGAGGCTGGCCTTTGGAGCAGGGCTAATCGTTGCCTGGGAACAATAAGGATCTCAAGCAGCAAGAATTGCTTCCCACCACTTTGCAGAAGCAGAAATGCCAGTGACCCACCAGACCACACTTTAACCAGGGGTGCTTAATGACCGAAGTTATTTGGTCCTCTCCAGGACTGTTTCACTTAAATCTAAGGCTCGAGTTGGTATCTCAAAGATAGGCCCTGGGTCTCTGGCCTCTCATATGCTTTTCTTCATTCTTTGAGCACACTGATCGAATCTCTCTCCTACCTCTTTAGTTGGGATTGGGACAGGACAAAGCTGAGTCCTTTGGGACTCTGGGAGCTGTGCTCAAACACTCTATCAACGAACTCTCACCAGACAGAGAAATCTGCCTGACTTTGGACTTCCAAGCTCCCAGAACTGTGAGAAACACGTTTCTGTTGTTCATAAGCTACTCAGTTTGGGGTATTTTGTCCATTAACCCTGGAAGGGTCAAAAGGGTCAGTCTACTTGGTTTCTGCTGATGGCTTTCAGTTTGTGTGACCCTGGAGAAGTCACTGGATTCTTATCTCTAAGTCTTGTTTTCCTAATCTACAAAGGCCTCGTGGTGTGTATGTGAAGATGGGAATGGGCAGATTGTGAAAACCTGAACCCAGCCTCCGCCCACCCCGGTGCATGGTGCATGGCTAGTAAACTGTAGCTCTGAGAGGCGTCTCAGCTGAAAGAGACCTTGGTCACCTGGCCTGACAGAGCAGGAAAAGTTGACTCAGGAAGGTCACAGGTTAGGACAAATGATAGAATTCCAGTGCTGGTCATGGAGTGTAGGACTCTGACTGAAGCCACATGCAGGAAGAGGTGTAGCATTGAGGAGGTTCTAGATTCCAGACTCTGAGAGGTCCCCAGTCTGGCTGGCACTGGCTGCAGAATGGTGTGTGTGTGTGTGTGTGTGTGTGTGTGTATGTGTGTGTGTGTGTATTTGTGTGTGGGGGGTATGTGGGTTTGTGTGTGGGGGTATGTGGGTTTGTGTGTGTGTGTGTATTTGTGTGTGTGGGGGTATGTGGGTTTGTGTGTGTGTGTGTGTATTTGTGTGTGTGGGGTATGTGGGTTTGTGTGTGGGGGTATGTGGGTTTGTGTGTGTGTGTGTGTATTTGTGTGTGTGGGGGTATGTGTGTTTGTGTGTGTGTGTGTGTATTTGTGTGTGTGGGGTATGTGGGTTTGTGTGGGGGGTATGTGGGTTTGTGTGTGTGTGTGTGTCTATGTGTATGCATGCGTGTGTGTTTAGTGACATGACTGACCAGGCAAGCATGTGGTTAGCATATGAAGAGACTGGCCATTAATTTGCAGTTCTCCTGAACACTGGGGACTGACTTCCCCCTTTGGTGCAGCCCGTGTAGATCCCTTCAAGCTCAGAGTTAAGTTTGGGTGAAGCCAATTCTCACTTTCCACCCCTGCAGCTGGCTGGCTGCATGGGGCTGAGGAAGCCAGGAGGTTGACGGATGAGGGTTCAAATCTTACTCTTTTCACTTACAACTGGGGACTTGCTCCAAAGATGGCTCATCTATGATGACAATAGTGCCTCTTTCACTACGACACTCAGTGATGTGTGGACACCAGCACCACCCCTGTCCCCACACTCTAAGCAGAGTGCCAGGTGTGACAGAATACACCACTCAGTGTAGAGCTGAGTGCCATTCTGCCCCATGTTCTAGAAAGTGCTGCGAGGAAGGCCGGGGACTAAGAAGATGGCCTCTGCCTTCCCTCCTCCGAGCCCCACTAATGCCCATCTGGTTTGGCACTTCAGAGCCCTCAGAGGCAAGACAGCTGTCCTTTGATTGCAGCCTCAAGGTGTATCCGACCTCAGGTGTGGCAGCCCCGGGGGTGGGGGTGGGGGCAGGTCAGGGCTTGCTGCAAACGCCTAGAGTTTTGGGTGCTCACCGCCAGCAGGAGAAACCTTCTGCGTGGAAATTACTTTAATTTGCAGTTGACAAAAGGCAAATTGCTGGCATTTTTTTGCTAGGAGCCTGGAATGTAACCTTGCACTACTGCCCCAGACATTCCTGGTGGCAACTTCCATTAGTTGGCCCAGATTTCTAACTTTAAGCAGGCTGTAGAAAAAAGAACTTAAGTCGTTTTTTTACAGGGGCAAAGCAAAGCTGCAGTTGTGATTTAACTCTCTCTCTCTCTCTCTCTCTCTCTCTCTCTCTCTCTCTCTCTCTCTCTCTCCCTCTCTCTCTATTCTCTGCTGTTCTTGACAGTTGACAGACAGTGTTGGGAGCTGAGTCCTTGTGAGCATTTTGTCCCATGGTGCTTTGCAGCAGCCTGTAGGATAGAGACTTAGTTGGAGGCAGACCCTTCTGATTTAGTACCTGTGTGTAAGCTGACTGTGAGGTCATGGGAACAGATGTCTGCTTCACCTCTTTGCGGGAGGCACGGGATTCAGCAGGGTCTCAGTACCTCGATGAGTGAGTGAATGACTAAGTGAATGAATGGGTGGTTTCCAGTTTTTCTCAAGGCTGGAGCATTTTTGTCTGTCTAGTCGAAAACTTCCAGAGCATTCCAGAAGAAAGGGCATCCTTTAGATGCGGTGGTGCTGGTCACCTTCCACTTAAAATATGTCCCAGAGATGCCTGTCTTGGGTGGGGTTCCGGGGAATGCAGACTAAGTGGAATGCCTTGTGTGCCAACTGAGAACCTGAGGTTGCTGCTGCCATCTTGTGGACACTATTTGAAATACACTTCTATTTCTTCCCAAGAATCTTTGGCCCGTTCTACAATGGAATATTTTCCTTCGCAAAGCATTAGGCCATGTTTCCAGAGCCACCCTTAGCTTATTTCTGTTCTTATGTGGAAATAATAATAATTACGATAATATTAATAATATCATAGTTATTACGTTTTAGACTAAGATCTGCCCCCAACCTGTCTACTTTGACCTAACTCTTGGCCACTTATGGCCCACTTTCCTAATTGTTTCTTTTCCTTCTTCCTCTGTCAAGGCCTGGTGTGACAGTGCATTGGTACCCGTAACCATGTTGTGTCTCAGAGATTTGCTTCCCCAGCTGACAGGGATCTGAGAACTGGTCAAAGCTACTTAGTACAGATTTTAAAAATTAAACAATTCATTTATGTTTTGCAGGGCTGTGTGAACCTAGGACTTCACACTTGCCAATTACATATTCTTTTTTTTTTTTTTTTTGGTTTTTCGAGACAGGGTTTCTCGGTATTGTTTTGGAGGCTGTCCTGGAACTCGCTCTGTAGACCAGGCTGGCCTCGAACTCACAGAGATCCGCCTGCCTCTGCCTCCCGAGTGCTGGGAATAAAGGTGTGCTCCACCAAAGCCCTAATCACACACTCTTAAATTGAACTATGCCCTTGACCTCTGAGTACTAACTATGTATAAGGCCCTGTGTTGTCTTAGGAGAATGCAAACATTTGTTACATTGGGTCATTGGGCATGCCCAGTGTGTCCGTGTTGCCGGAGGATGCAAACTCACAGGAGAGGAGGTATGCGGTATGTTCTTAGAGTCTATTCTCTGTTTTGTTTTGAGACCTGGTCTTACTATATAGCTCTGGCTGGCCTAGAAATCGACATGTAGTTTGCTGGTCTCAAATTCACAGAGATTTGGCTGCCCCAGCTCTTTCAAGTGTTGGGTTAAAAGTGTGTGCCACCACAACCAGTCCTAATTGATGATTGGTGTAGATTTTTATCGGGGTGTTTAGCAATTGCCTTAGTTACTTACAGTCTCATTTTACATGAATCACTCTCCCCAGAAACTGCTCAGCTGAGCTGTAACCATTATTTAAATCATTGTTTATATATATATATATACAAATATACATATATGTATGTATTATATGTATATATGTCTCTGTGTGGGTCTGTGCACATGAGTAAAAGTGCCCACAGGGCCCAGGGGTGTTGGATGAGTGGTTATGAGTCAGGTATTGTGGGGTCTGGGACTCGAACTCAGGTCCTCTGCAAAAGCAATACATGTGCTTAACCACTGGACCATCTCTCCAGCGTGAGCTGTAACTACTGCTAAATTCATACCTGCACTCTGTTTGGAGCACTTGGCATGGGAGAAGCCATTTGCTGGCATCTGGGAGTGAGAGGAAGAGCAACAGCCCATCGATGGAGGCACAGGGTTAGTCTCCCATAGACCTGTGAGTACCTCTGCAGTTTGAGCTGAGCTAGTTAGTCTCACATAGACCTGTGAGTACCCCTGCAGTTGTTTGAGCTGAGCTAGTTAGTCTCACATAGACCTGTGAGTACCTCTGCAGTTGTTTGAGCTGAGCTAGTTAGTCTCACATAGACCTGTGAGTACCTCTGCAGTTGTTTGAGCTGAGCTAGTTAGTCTCACATAGACCTGTGAGTACCTCTGCAGTTGTTTGAGCTGAGCTAGTTAGTCTCACATAGACCTGTGAGTACCCCTGCAGCTTGAGCTGACATCTCCAAGTGTAGCCTCTGTGTCGGATGAAGACTTTTGAACAGTTTTCTTTTTGTACTAGATGTCATCAAAAGTTAACTTTTTAAAAACCCGTGAGATGGAATAAAAAATAGAATACATTAATAAAAGGCTGACAGAAAGCTTTAGACCTGCAGGCACATACTTTGTGG
Organism: Mesocricetus auratus; assembly: GCF_017639785.1. Classification (NCBI taxonomy): domain Eukaryota; kingdom Metazoa; phylum Chordata; class Mammalia; order Rodentia; family Cricetidae; genus Mesocricetus; species Mesocricetus auratus. The sequence continues at coordinate 23,106,418 of NW_024429182.1, read as the reverse complement.
GTCTAACTGTGTTATTGTGTGTTAGGGCATCTGGAGAAACTGCTCCCCAAATACCCATACGCCATCCTTGTGTAGAGACAACGCCACACCCAGTAGCTCAGCTCAGGCAGTTGTTCTTCCTACTTCATTCAGGAACAGAAGACAGGCACATGCATCAGGCCAGGTGCTTCTGGGACAGGATCTCTGCCCTGTCCTACAGGGGTAGGCATCACAGCTGTAAGAACCAGAAACAGTGCGGGTAAGGCCACAGACAATGGAGAGACAGAAACATAAAGAGGGGAAGTGGGGGGGGATAGGAGAGGGGAGGAAAGCTAGAGAGGGGCTGGGGAAGGAAATGGAGAGCTAAGGGCAGTGAAGTCAGGGTGGTCCCTCAGGGTTGGGGACCCTTGCATTGTGTCCTGAGAGCTTGGGCTTGGCTTGAACACCACCACCACCAGCAAGCCTGTTTGGGTGCCTCTGACATGCCTGGCAGGAACAAATTTCTGTACCACCCCATAATCTCTGCCCAAGTCACCGAAGAGTCCTACTCTCTCCGAGTGTCCCCAGCAAGGTCAAGTTGTTGGTGACCACAGCAGTGTCTGTGAGTCCCTGTGGAGACTGGGACATGATCCTGGGATAGCCTCTGAGGGGACACAGCCCCCTCTATCCCGAGGTCGGTTTTACCGAAGGTGGCACACTGGTTTTCTCACCGCAGACTGGTCCGGGGCCCACCATCACTGCAGACCTGGAACCCTGTCCGTCAGCTTCTGCCTCTCACAAGACTGGCCAATAACTGACACTACGTTCTCAGCAATATTCTGGCATCTTGCTCTTCCTGAAGAGCAAGGCCTTGTTCTCTTCAGCACCCTCCTCACCCTGAAAAAGCCTGGTGGAAATGAACAATAACTCGGGAAGAGTTTAAAGAGTTTAGCTCAGCCGGGCGTTGGTGGCGCTCGTCTTTAATCCCAGCACTTGGGAGGCAGAGGCAGGAGGATCTCTGAGTTCGAAGCCAGCCTAGTCTACAGAGGAAGTTCCAGGACAGCCTCCAAAACAGTACAGAGAAACCCTGTCTCGAAAAACCAAAAAAAGAAAAAAAATGAGTTGAGCTCTTCATCATAGGTACATATGCTAGCCGGATCAGCAAAGCCCTTTGAAGGGTTATTTGATGGGATTATGTTTTTTGTTAAATGTTTCTAGTAATAATTAACAATAATAACTATTATTGTTAATAAGAAGCCCTTCCGTACTGTTACCAATAATAAAAATACCAGCCAGTCTTGATTGCGGACTCAGCAAATGTAGGGGCCATATTGAAAATTTGAGGAAACATTTTTTTTACCTTTAGTGTGGGGGTGTGGGTGGAGGGGAGGAGGGGAGGGGGAGCAGGTGGTGGGTAGCAGGATGTGCTGGCCTGTGAGCCCACGTATGGAGGCCAGAGTCACACATCGGGTGTCTCCTTTTGTCACTTTCTCTCGCCAAACCTAACGTTTGCTAGTTCAGCTACACTGCCCTGGAATTCATCAGTTCCCATTGCCATCCCTACTGCTTAGGTCACAAGCACGTGACCTAGTCTAGCTTTTATGTACATGCTGGTGATCAAACTCACGTTTGAGTGGCAAGCATTTTACCCACTGGGAGTCCACTCCATGACCCTCTTTTTAAAAAATTATTTATTTTCTTATGTGTATTGTATTTTGCCTGCATGAATGTCTGTGTGAGGGTGTCTGATCCCCTGGAGCTGCAGTTACAGACAGTTCTGAGCTGCCATATGGGTGCTGGGAATTGAATCCGGGTCCACTGGATGAGCAGTCAGTGCTCTTAACCACTGAGCCATCTCTCCAGCCCTCCTGCCCCTTTTAAACAGAAACAAAGCTGATGGTTTGTGGCAGTGTTCTTGCCCGAGGCAGATCACACTCTGGCGGTGCAGGCTGGCCTCAGCCTCTGGGCCCCTAGAGTCACCATTATAGGTGGAGGCCACTCTACCAAGCCTCTGGGCTGGGTATTTTGTTTTGTTCTGTGTCTTTATTCCCCGCCCCCTTCCCAGATCTCAACAGTTTTATAAACTGAGTGAAAACAGCTGCATTTCCTGTCCACTTGTTTTCCTAGATGGTTTGAGTCACTTTGAAAATCTAAATCTGAACAAATACACTCAACTTTATGAACAGTCTCTTTTCTCCTCTTACCCTTCAGCCTTGTGAAATTCTATTTTACAGTTGATTCTGCCCCACCCACGTCTTCTGTGTGAACTAAGTGAAAGCCCACCTCTTTTAAAAGAGATGTTACAATGAAATAGCACATACTCAATTTTAAGCAAAAACTTAGGATTTATTATTTTAGTAATTGGTGAGTCCATAAGGTGGGTCTTAGAATAGTGGTTAGAGATGCTTTCACACATTTCAAGTATATTACATCTTCTGTGTTTGTGTATGTGGGGATGTTTAAGGAATCACATTTTTTAAGTGAGAAAAGCCCAAGTGCATGCTTCTTTTTGAAAGACGTTGAAGGATTTCTTTACTTCTCTGGGGAAATTATGGACTCCACAGGGGCCCTCTGGGCAGACATGCATGTTTCTCTGCTTTTTAAGATGCTCTTCAGCCCTGCAGCCAGGACTTGGGGAGGACTCACAGAGACGGAGGAGGTCAGGGAAAGGGCCCGGGCCTTGTTGGAGGCTCTCAGACTATGCTGGGAGCTGTGTGTACAAATGGGTCCTACGTGTCCAGGAAACAATTGGCAACATGTCCTTAGGGTTTCAATATGCTCCTGCCCTTTGGCTTAGGCATTTTCCTTCTGAGGATTTGATATCTTACAGAATTAATGAGAAAATCATCTATTCAACAATGACTGCTCTGTCTCAGATATAAATTTGGGTGAACCTAAGCAAGCATCATCTCTGCTCTTATTAATAATTTAAGAGATCTAAAGCCCCCAAGTGTAAGCAGTGATTGTTGGCCATGGGTGTTTAAGGAAGGATTTTAAACAGCAAAGAACTGGAAACAAAGTATAGGGAAATTAGTTAGCCCAGTGCAGATCAATATAAAGGATTATTACTGGGTTTTCTTCTGGTTTTGTTTTTGTTTTTTTCTCATGCTGTGGAAAAATGCTTATGAAATAGAATTTTAAGAGGGGGAAGAAAAGCAAAATATAAAACTAAGATATTAAGAAGGCAAATCCAAGGCTGGGAGTTGGTGGCGCGTGCCTTTAGTCCCAGCACATGGGAGGCAGAGGCAGGTGGATCACAGTGAGTTTGAGGCCAACTTGGTCTACAAAACAAGTTTCAGGATAGTCAGGACTGTTACATAGAGAAACAAAAAGGTATAAATATATATATAAAAAAGGCAAATCCAAGGAAATCTTGGGGTTAGGACTCTAATTTTATCTTTTGAAAACAATAGAGCCGGGCGGTGGTGGCACACGCCTTTAATCCCAGCACTCGGGAGGCAGAGGCAGGTGGATCTCTGTGAGTTCGAGGCCCAGGCTGGACCAACAGCCTCCAAAACAATACAGAGAAACCCTGACTCGTAAAACCAAAAAAAAAAAAAAAAAAAAAAACAGAATAGAAGGAAGTATTGAGAATTATTAATATGACAACTTATGATAATAACATTATGAGATCTTAACTATTTCTTAAACTATTTTTAGTATGTCTTTTCAAGTTTTTGTAATGATCTTAATTACATTAATTTTAAAAAGATTTATTTTATTTTAAAATGTGTGTGCGCGCACGCACATGCGCGCGCACGTCTGTGGGTGTGTACCTGAGTGTGAGTGCCCACAGAGGCCACAAGAGGCCATTGGTTTCCTGGAGATGGAGTGTGATGGTTGTGTGCCAACCAAAATGGGTGCTGGGAACAGAACCCTGTCCTCCGTGAGAGCAGAAGTAGTCTTAACTTCTGAGCCACCTCTCTGGCTCCATTGAAAACCTTGAGAGTGATAATTGGAGAGGAAGTGTGTTCAGCCTTGCACGACATGGTGTAGAACGGCCCAGCTGCCCTCCTACAACATACCATGCTGCTTCTTCAGCTCCTGTCACCAGGCTCCTGCCTTGAGCGCCTGTCATGGCTTCCCTTCACGATGGACTGTGGCCTAGAACCCTGACAATCCCTTTCCTCCTCAGCTTGTTTTTGCTCACAGAGTTTATCACAGTCACAGAAACCAACGCAGGACAGTTGTTAAGTAACTTGATTTCAGCTTTAGATTTTTGGTCCCTTTGTTCGATCTGGTTAATAGTTCATCCGACTTGACTATAATCTATCTCAAAGTGGTGTTAGCAGTTCAGAGCGACTTTGGCGCCAGATTGTTCAGGTCTGAATCTTGGTTTCAGAAGCGAATTGTTAGGAGACAAGGGCTCCTGAACAATTCCTCTGAGATTTCCTCATGAGTGACATGGAGAAATGGACGGCTGAAATGATACCGTGTACCCTGAATGGATGGTTGGGCTCTGCAGTCTCCTTGCCTGTGTGTGCACAGGCTATTTCTACTCTCACTCTCCTGTCTGATAAAGAACTAACCTGGGCAAATGTGTTCTTGGGCTTAGTTTGGGTAGAGAACAGAGGGAAGAGAACACAGGACGCTTCTTTCTCTCTAGCTCTGCTATGGGCAATGTATGTGACAGTATCTGCAAGTCATTTGAAGTCCCTGCTCCTACTGGGCAGCACACTCCTGTCTGTCCCTTCCTCTGCATGGGGAGGTGCCTTTTGTATCAGTTACCTCTGTTGAAGTCGCTACAGGACCTCTGTTTTCTGGCTAGACATGACTCTCGGACTTATCTACCAGTGGCTTTGAATTGCCCCAAGAATGAAGCTTTTGTTTTGCATTCCATCTTTAGATGATCTGTGAAATGGGTTTGTTTACTCAAAAATAAGGTACTTATTTATTCTGAGACAGGGCTTTACTATGTAGCCTGAATAGACCGGGTGGCCTAAACTCAGAGCTCTACTTCCCTCTGCCTTTGAGTTCTGTGACTAAAGGTGTACACCCTCATGTCTACTTCAGTTTTAACCTCAATGTTCTGTTCAGAGACTCAGTTGGATTAGGAAGAGAAGTGACTCTAATCTTTTCAAAATTAAAAGTTGGAAGCAAAAAGCTTTTTACAGTAGAAAACCTTGTGATGCAAGAGTTAGGCTTGGTTGTGGACAACTGTAATCCCTGCACGCAGGAGGCACAGGCAGGATTGAGGGTTTAGAGTTAGACTGAACTACATAGTGAGCATCAAAACCATTTCAGGCCTGTGGATGTAGCTCAGTAGTAGAATGTTTGCCTCACACATGGAAGCCTTGGGTTTGTTCCCCCCACACATACAATTTGTTAATTTGTGTGTTATCTCCTTGTAATTTTCCTCCTCATCAGCAAGGTTGAGTATCTGATCGTATAGACCATATGGATTTGCACTTCTGAGCCACCCTGCTGGGTGCAGTTAACTGCATGTCCCTGGGATCTTGAGGTCATGGTCCAATTGGGACGTCTGGATTGTAATGAAGGTCTGACACAAAGGGGGCTACTCCTCTCAAGTCCGGAGTAGACAGGGCATGGCTGCAAGGGCAGAGACGGGCTCTCAACATGGGAGCTCCCAGCTCATTCTGTCTTGCATGGAGACCACAATCTGCTGATGCCATGAACAGAACGTAACTGAGTCCTACACCCGAGCCCTGAGGGTCTGGGCATCAAGGGTCCATGGCACACAGGTCTGTGTTGACTTGGTGGTACATGTCTCCAGCCCATTTCTTTACTGTGAAGTCCTGACAGACCTGTCAATATGTCAGAGAAACATCCAGTAAATTATTTTATATATGCGACTTTTCTCGATTCTTTTTTTTAAATTTTCATTTATTGTTTTTATTTCAACATTAAAATATTCACAGGTGGAGTATAGGTTCATTGACACCTCCATAGAGGATGTACCAGACAAAGCACACAGACATTCCATAATTGTAGGATTACATACTTCCTCACTCTCTGCATATTTTACACTACAGTTTATCTGGAAAACGCCTTTCTTAATATTTTTTTAATGTTTCACTACCTTAATTTCCATAAAAAGTGAACCACAAAGAATTCCAGAAGAGATACCTAAATATAACTCAACAGTTCTTAAGATTGTCAAGTCTTTATGGCAAGTGCTGTATTAACATTTCTGTCAGGAACACTTACATAAACGTTCAGTCCCTTCTTCCCTCTGTAGCCAGGCCAGGATGCATCTTCCTCCATGAATTTCTCTAAGTTGCTGTCTCTAAGATACTATGCAGAATAATAGATTGGTTATCACAGGATCTTGACTAGGTAATGAGGTAGTACTTCCCAAATTTTTAGCATTTGTGGAGCAAAACAAAAGAAAATACAGTTTTTCTAAGTGATGTGTTTAAATGAAATGACACGGGCACTAGAAAATTGGTTGAAGGCTGCTTTTACTCTAAAAACAAAGAGGAAAACCCATGGAAGCCTTGCTGCTGACCATATTAAAGGGCAAAGCCTGCAACAGATACTAATTATCTCAGCAAAGTAAATGAGATACTTATGCCTCAAAATATCAAGCCCCCTTCCTGGAGAAATCTTACTGTGATGGTCAGTGTTAATTGCCAACTTAACAGAATCTAGAATTATATGGAAGGTGAGCCTCTAGGTATGTTAGAGCATTATCTTGATTCCTTTGAGATGGAAAGACCTGTCTACTCTTCATGGCTAAGTCAAAGACTAAATGAAGAGGAGAAGGAACTAACTGAGCATGCATTCATGACTCTCAGCTGCCTAACTAGCATGTAATGTGTCTAGATGTGTGGAGTTTCTGCTGTTGCGACTGGTTGCAAAGATGGACAGTAGCCTGAACTGTGAGTCGGAATCATCCCTTTCTCCCTTGAACTACTTTGTCAGGGACCTTCACCATAGCAACAAAAAAGGAACTAAAACACTTACTGAGGAGATAAGAGTCTGAACACAAAACAGATGGGCTGTACCTTCCTGTTCAGTCTGGGTTAGTCTACTCATTGAACCTAATTCTCCTTTTCTACAGGCAGAAAGAAAAAGTTTAATAACTCTGGTATACTACTTAGCCTGTGATATTAGTGAGTGAATTTAGTTATCACCCTAACAGATTATGCCAGAGAAAGCTTTCCACATGGAGATTTTATTATGCTAAGCAGCTAGTAATGCCTAGGTAACAGATGACAGCACCATCTCTCCAAAGGAGATGGTTGAAATGCACACATACTTCTGAATTCAAATGTGCCTATTATTCCCTCTTCATCAACACTGAAGTTTATGTTCTAACTGCCCTTTCTCTAAATGGCAAGATAATACTTTACAAAACTAATTATGTTAATGAAATGCAACACATGTGATGTTCCAAATAAGGAGAGTATCCCTCAAGAATGAGTAAGGTATATAATAATTTCTTGAACACTTTGGTTCTTATCAAGGTAAAATAAGTGAGATTTCTTTATCAATTTGCAATAACACACTAAAATTACCTAAAGAATATCTGTGGGAGGGCAGGTTCATGAGGCCTGGCAGATGGATTTTTAAATTAAATCCTTGACAATTCTATAAAATGTTTAGACAATAGAACCAAACGTGGTTATAAGATAGTGCAATTCTGACATGGCAGCCCCCTTATTGGCAGCTAGTATTTACATGTCTTTAAACCATCCTTGTTAGTTAGTATTCTACCTACCACTGCCATATTGTTGTCACCAAAATATCATGTACACACCATTTAGTTTCACGAAAATTCCTTTCTCATCACAGGCCAGGTCCCTTCAGTGTGTGAGTTTCTTTGTAGCACTCTTTCCCTAAGGAACACTGCCCTATTCACTAGGGCAACAACCCTGAAATCTGTCTGTGCCTGTCTATCATTGTGGTTAAAATGAAAACCAGCGAACAGTAGTTTTCAAACTTAGCATGAAGTCTAGAAGTCTCTTGTCCAGATTAAAACAGCTAAGTCTTAACAACTGTTCACATAAAGGTCAGTGGCATGTCTACATATAATCCACTCATTATTAGAATGTAATAGTAAGTCAGTAAGTTTCACAATTTTTAACTAAAGTCTAATCTAGTTTAATATCTGACTTTACAGACATCATTCTGGTGTGAATATGTTTACTAAGTGAAAGCTCATCAGACATCAAAGTCACTGTTCTGTAGACTAAGTCACACCTACACAGAGCTTTGAATAATGACATACACTTGCTTGGAGCTCTCATACAAGCCATGTTATCAAATAACTATCTGCTAATATTTAACACAGTAGACTTAGGAGGCAATAACAATGACAGTTTGACTTTTCAAACCAGCATAATATATCCAAGTAAAGAGATGTAGAAATGGAACATGAGCTACGTGAGTTACTGGGGAAACTGAGAAAAATTCAACAAATTTGCTTAGAAAGGAAGAGATTTGAGGAAGCATCTCACAAAGCAATCCTCTAAGAAGTTCAATGCAATACAAATCCCTCTAAACATAGTCAATTATATGCCTATAAAGGTTGTTCTTTTGTCCTTAAACAATAAACTAGTCTTTTGATAAAAAGAAGCTACAACATTTAAGATTGTAATGACTTTATTTTACACTAGGTAGAGGGCACAAAGCAATCCTCTTTAATAAAGTTGACATTTAGCTTCACTCAGAACACTTTAATAATGCACATTAAAAAAAAAGTATTCATCTTACAAATTGTTCTGCCATTCAGATACACAACAGCTTGGAAAACAACATTTAGAAAACAAAAGCCAATGTAAAAAGACAGATTAAAACAACTACAACAGTACAGGTTTGATATGGCTCGGATTTTACAGCTTCCTTACTGCATCATCTAAGTCAGAGACCTGTTCCCTCAGCTGGCTCCATTGCTCCATGTTTAAAGAAATACCTTTTCTCCATGGTCTCATTCTGCCTTCTGAGTCCATCCAATACCCTCTAATATCAATTAGAATTTTTCCTTTAAAGTCCCGAGCACTGACGTATCTCATCCTCCCAATCTGAAACATGTTATCATCTCTGATGCTGCTACTCTGCTTTGAAGATGCCAAAGCTCTAGAAGTCTCACCAGGCTTTTGCTTCTTCACAGGTTTTTCTGGAACAATTTGCTTTTTCCTCTTTAACTTTTTTTCAACTTCACTGTCAGAATCACTGCCTGAAGAGCTTGAAGAAACAAGCTCCGGCCGTCCAACAACCTCCAGCTTGCTCACTCTGGACTACTCTTCCCGATTCTTAAATACCAGCAGCTATCCTAGGATTTAGCCGTTAAAAGATCTATGAAGACCTGTGTGTTGAAACAAGATTCATCCGGGGACTATCAACAGGTACCACCTGTCCTCAGGAGTCAGGCACATGCTTTTCTACAGGAAATAAGAAAAAGTGGAGGCTCCTGGATTCTCAGGGGGTATGAGAAGTACTTTTATCACTTATACTGTTTTTGAGGTAAAATATATATAACATAAGCGTTACCATTCTAAGTGTAGTTCAATGACATTAAGCCTAGCCGTAGAACTCTGAATGTTATAAAACTGAAATTGTATAATCCAACTCCCTCATTCCACTTTTCCCCCAGCCTCCAGGAACCAGCACTTTATTTCCTAACTTCCTCTAAGAATTTGAACAAAGAAGGTATTTTATTATGTATTTGTCCTTTCCCGTATGGCTTATTCACTTAATGTCCTCAAGTTTGGTCATATTGTAGGATGTCAGAATGTCTTTGATTTTTAAGGCTGTACAATATTCCCTTGTGTGTATATTCTACATTTTATTTGTCATTCATTCATCAGTGATCCCTTGAGTAGTATCTTAGTCCATTGGCCCAATATGTCAGAACACTGCTGATTTGGAAGCTTATAACCAACAGAAATTTGTTCCTGATAATGGTGGAGGTTGGGGAGTCTCAGCTCAGAGCACCAGCTGGTTCTTGTGTCTAGTAAGGACCTGATTTCTGTCCATAGCTGGCCATCTTCTCACTGTGTCCTCAGAAGAAGGGATAGGAAGCTCCTTTGGATTTCTTTTTATAAGAACATTAGCCACGCAATCACGAGTGTTCCACCCCAAAACACAGCCACCTCTTGAAGGCCCCACTTCCTAAAATCATTACCCGGGACTAGTGTAAATTTTGGTGAGGTGGGCACAGATATTCAGTGTACAGTAGCTTATTCCTACCTTTGATCATTCATGGTAAGACTGCAAAAATGGTTTTGCGTCCCTATTTTCATTCCTTTGAACACATTCAGAAGAAGTGCTAGATTGGTTGGCACAACTGTTTAGTTTTGGAATACTGGCGCTCTGCTCTCTATTTTCCTTCTCTCCCTCTCTTCCTCTCCCCCTCCCTTTATCCTTTCACTTGGGGTGCTAGGGATTGACCCCAGGACTTTGTATGTGCCACGTGTATGTACATTTGCCAAGTGTGCATTCTGCCACATCTGCCCCTGCTGCTTTCTGTAATTAGGGTTGCACAGTCAGAACTTGGGGTGGCCTCACTTAGAGTATCAATGATCGATGCGACTTGTTTCTTGGCAACCGATTCTCACTCAGTAGCTCAGGCTGGCCTCCTCGATTCTTGAGTCTCTTGCCTCTGCCTCTGGAGTGCTGGAATGATGGGTGCCCATCACCATGCCCACTTTCTGTGTCTGCATTTGTCACGTGTGTCATCTCTGACTTACAGCTGTTGGGCAGCTCCTGTTCTGTCGTAAGGATGGTACTGACCAGGACAACACGTAAAGGCCACTGAGGACTTACTCTGTCCCGAACACATCCGTATGTTAAATCATTCTATCTTCATAGTCTGTGAAGATTATTGTCCCTATCTTACACATAGTGAAACCAAGTCACAAAGAAGCAGGAACCTGAACGATGTGGGGACAGACAAGATCATTGAACTCTGGGTTCACTCTTCCAGGGAGGGAACTTGGGTTCCCTGGGGGAGATGCCGCTACTCTTGGGGTTATGTTGTGACCAAGCTGTGCTGAGCTCACAGGCTTGCAGACGTCTGGAATCCCCTGGCCCCTGCTCTCTCTAAGACAGGATTCCATCATTTATTTTGTTTATCCTGTTGACCCAGGTGAAACCTCAGCTGTGAGGCTGCCGTGCCGCATCTGGATCCAGCTGGATATCCCTGGTCCTCCTCCTGGTAATTACCCAGGCAGGACTTCACTGAAATATGAGGGGAGAGGATTACAGGTTTGGCTCTAGGACTTTGTGAAAATACATGGAAGTGGCACATTAATACTAGTCAAGGGCTGAAAGAGCCCTTGTGAGAAGTTGAGATGAATTTTGGCAAAATCAGGTTGCCCTTAGAAGCATTCAGTATGCTTAGAGGGAGCTGTTCCAAAAATCATGATTTTTTTCATTGTTTCTTGACTTTTGACTGAGATCAAATGCAAAAGTTATATATGTGCATTATCTTGGGGGCATGCACGCACACATATACACCCATACCCCCACACTCCCACATACACGCATACCCGTGCACACACTCACGCACGTGCACACACACACATACACACACAAAGCTAATTCAGTTTATTCGGATCATTAAGACCTGGAGCAAAGCATCTCTTGGAAATTTGCACCCTAGTCAGGAGAGCGCCCAGCACACATAGGCCTGCATTTCCCATTATGTCCCCATACTCTCTAAGCCTCAAAGCTAGTCCCAGCTACATGTCTGTCTTGTGTTTTTCTTGAACTTCGTGAACTCTGGCATTTCACTTCACGGATGTATATCCAGGGGGAAAGTGGCCTCCCTTTCATCTTCCTTGGGACCTCACCATGTTTAACTGAAGGAAGATTAGGGAGTTCTCATTCAACTCTGAACAAACACAAGGCTCAGCTGCAAAGATGGTGGGCACTTAATCTCTTTACAACGTTCACTCATTATGAACTCATTCCACACAGCAGACTTTACAGAGCGTCCCTTGAATGGAATTCCCATCTGCCTGCAGAAGCTGTGTGACTATAGTCCAGAGTGCACCATGAATCGGCCGGCCAAAGAAGCTCTTTAGCTCGGAATGCTTATGATGTAGAGGGTTTAAGACTTTGAAATCAGGTTGCTTCTCCATATGGTGGAGTCCTAGGAGGGACTCTCACTTTTTTTTTTTTTTTTTTTTTTTTTGGTTTTTACGAGACAGGGTTTCTCTGTATTGTTTTGGAGGCTATCGGTCCAGCCCGGCCTCGAACTCACAGAGATCCGCCTGCCTCTGCCTCCCGAGTGCTGGGATTAAAGGCGTGCGCCACCACCGCCCGGCCGGGACTCTCACTTTTTAACATTAGTGCAATCATCAGTTCCACGGTCAAATGAAACAGCTCCAGTCCTGGGGCAAACGACCTTTAGAACCAGGGTAGGACTCATAGGGGGCATGGGGCTGTCATAGGGCCAGCAACTGGGAAGCCAGGCAGACTGGCCCCTTTCTGCCCCATTGTGGGTTCCAGAACTTTGCCCACCTCTTAAATAGCTTGTTAACCAACGGGAAGGTCTGCTGGTGACATAACTTAAAATAAAAAGTGAAGAACAAAAGCAAATCCAGTGTTAGCCCATCAGAATCTCCAGCTCTCTCTCCCTCCCACACTGACAGAGATTCCTTTCCCTAGTGAAGGCTCCAGTGTTGATGGTGGCACTTGCTACAACGAGTTAGGACTGAGTGTTATTTAATTCACAGTGAAGCGACAATCAGACTGGACTGGGATTAGTTCCAGCTTTTAGCTATCATTTATAGCTAACAACCTCAATTGAGGGACCATTATCTTTCGACAAGATGAAGCATTTTCTGAGGGAGGGGAAGAAAGCCTTGCCTGCTACTCCCCGTGAATCATTTCTTCCTAGCAGAGTTCTGCTGACTTTCAGTTAATGACGCCACACAGGTATGGCGAGGAAGAGACTCTCCTGTCAGCCATTCCCTTGTCTACTTGGCAAGTGTTCTCTCAGCGAGGCATTGTGGAGAATATGGTGGCTGGAGTCCCCAGAATGAAGGCTGAAACCAGTCCGCACCTACTGGCATGATGGGCTGCTCTAGAATGTTAAATAGCCTGTATCTGTCATGATGTGTAAAGACACCCTTTCTAATTGGTCCACACCAGTACTATACTAATTGTGAAAATCTTCAAATAAGGTCCCATATCTGGAACAATGAACACTCTTTTGTGATCCCCCTTCCCACGCCCACTCTAAGAATATATCACCTTGGCCGGGTGGTGGTGGCACAGGGAGGCAGAGGCAGGTGAATCTCTCTTTGTGAGTTCGAGGCCAGTTCACTACAGAGTGAGTTCTAGGAAAGGCTCCAAAGCTACACAGAGAAACCCTGTCTCGAAAAATCAAAAACCAACCAACCAAACCAAAAAGACAAGTAAGCAAGCAACAGAAGCAGCCCCCCCAAGCCCTCCAAAACAAGAATATACCACCTTAAAATTCTGTCTTGAAATTAGCTGTGGGCCTTCAACTGGTACCTTAGTGTCAGGAAGTGATTGTGTGGGTGTGGGTTCAGTGTGACTTAGAAGGCTGGAAGACAATGTGTACCTGAGAGCCTCACCTGCGGGGAGTGGACTTCCTTAATTAAAGGTCTGACAATACCAGTAACATAGGGGTCTGCGTGTACAGTCAGAGACAATCAACAGGACATGCACCTCTTCTCCTTGAGCATGGAGGTGTCCCCGCTACCACTGGACTCCCACACCATGAGTTTGAATCCCCCTACCTTGCAGCTGCAGCTCGGGAAGTAGATGCAGCCCTTAGGTCCCTCCTACTCAGTGGGCCCATTCCCGGTTCCACATTTAAGCAACACACCCAACCCAACTTTAATCAGTTGAATGTGATATTAATGCCATGGCACCGAAAGCCTTCTGGACACTTAACACCCTCACCTCAGTTTAGAGGTGACACTATTTCTTGGATGTAAATCCAAGCTTGCTGCACCTTGGTACCCTGGGGTGCAGGTCTTAGAGGTGCATCTCATGCCTCCAGGAGCCTACAGTCAGCTGTAAAGATGAAGTACAGCTCACAGCTATCAAGTGAAACATACAATAGCAGTGTTCAAACCCAGCTTAGACTCTGTGGGAAGAGATTCAAGAAACTCCAATGCCAACTGACTCTCCACATCTAGACCTTATCTTCTGTGGATATGCACCCTGAGAAAAGATAAAATTCAAGTTTATCAAGTCTATACGGGATCTTTATCATCATTTGTCACCTTATAATGGATACTCAGGAAGGTCACAGCTAGTGGCATTAGTAGGAACACTGTTCTCTGGATTCTGTACGTGAACCTTCCTCTACCCATATGATTAATTCCTTGGAGTTAATACTTAGGAGTGGAGTTTGCTGAGTCAAAGTGCACAGATGTTTGTAGGCCTTTCGTTGTCTGCATTTCTCTAGAAATGTTGAGATAACCAGCTCTCCTCTGAGACCGAAGAATCACTTGAGGCCTAGGTGCCAAGGAGAAAGTGGCATTCAGGAGTTCTGCCAGTGAATGGGAGCCACGGCCTTTCACAAGTGCGGCTGCTATGCACATTCTCACTGAGGGAGGGTTCAGGTGACATGGGGCTGACGAGCACGTCCATTCAGCCAGAGCTGTCATTTCTTAACAGTTTGTTGTTATTGAGTACACTTGGACTGTTGGGAATTTTGGCAGGACACTAGAGGGAATTAAAATATCAAAACCATAGAACATCTCAGAAATGAGGTCAATAGTTGCATTTGCAGTATAAACTGTCCAAATTTCCAGCTACGTGGAATTGTTGCCCCGTTTCTTGCTCCTTGGTCTTGAGTGTTGTTTGACTAGGACTGTTGGTGACTTCACGACCTTCTCTTACACATATGAACAACACAGTGCTCTCACTTATCCTTGCAGACATGCTGAGCATCTTTGGTACTGGCATGGAGTCACACTGTGATGTTCCTGACTTTCCTTACTATAGTATTTCTTTAAGAGATCTGGAGAGATGACTCAGTGGTTCAGAGCACTGGCTGTTCTTCTCGGGGACTTGGGTTCAATTCCCAGCACCCACATGGCAGCTCACTGCTGTCTGTAGCTCCAGTTCCAGGGGATCTGACACCCTCACACAGATATACATGCCTGTATACATCTTAAGGGAGGCTGGGGATGTTGGGCATGTGCCTCAGGTGGTAGAGCACTTACCTAGTATCCATGAAGTACCACATAAATTGGGGGTGGGAGTGGGATGGTGGCAGAGCTGTCATCCCTGGGTTTAAATCCAGGCTCTATCATATTTTGGTTGTGTGGGCTTGGAAAAGCTACTCAACTTCTGTGACCCTCAGTTTCTTCTACTGTAAAATGGGGTTACTAGTATTGTTGGCCTAAGTTTATGGGATACACTGCAGATTCACTGTGTGACACACATACAGCATTTCAAATAGGGCAGCAGGCTGTCACAACACTAGTCATAAGTGTTAGCTTTATTATTGAATCCACTGGTCCAAATTGGCAGCACACTCATAGAGGGCTTATTGTCAAGTGGAATGCCATGGCATTCTGCCCACCTGGAACAGAGGAACTGAAATTGAAATAGAGGACACATGTGCATGCGTACTGGTGAGATGTTTTTATTTGCATTCGCCACTGAGGCTGCAAAGAGTCTCTTGACATTTGTCTGTACAGAATTCCACAACAATGGTTGCAGGCACAAATAAGCTATTCGAACCATCCCCTGTATCTCTTACAAATAAGAACGATACGGCAATAAGACACAGAGCATTTCAAGTTCATTTCAGCAATTCCCCAAACATGAATCATAGAAAGGAAAACACATAAAATGATGATTTTTAAATGGAACCAGCCACCTTAAAAAATACCCTGAAAATAAGCTTAAAGTTTAGGAAATAAAGTTTTTAATACTTCAAAGTGGTAACAGGGTAAGAAGTTGCCTGTTGTCGGAGTTTTGAGGTTTAGCCCACTAGGAACTGTCATGTCTTGGTGAAGTACTTCACACACCACCTGAGGAGGTCTTGGATGTGAAATGACACTTCAGCGTGTGAGGCTGCTGACTGACTGAAGACCTTGCTTTCATTATGCGTTTGGCCTCACGATCTTCATTGATAAATAGTTCTGAAAGGGAAACAGAAACAGTGTGAATTCATGGAGATGCGGCTTCTCTGTCTGACAGGCTGCCATTTAGCATTCAAAGCCACCCCTGGCCTCCCTTGATCTACTGTGCACCCGTTGAGTTCCAGGTCTAAACACTGGTAATCTTCCTCTGGGTGACACCAGGGTAGAGTTTACATCATGAAGAAATAACTAAATGGGTTTTTTTAAATAGTCAAGACAGATTGTATAATCTTCAACCAGAAAACACTGTGCATATAATCAAAGTCAACTTTGAAAATACTACACAGGGGAAAACAGGAGCCATACATAGAGATGCCACTGTGCCTGCAAGACTGTGTCCCCAAACTTAGAAGTATCTACAGGAAGATGGAAGGGATCTGGAGAAAGAGCCTTGGGATGCCTGCTGTTCCATCCAGGGCCATGTACTTTGCCTCTGCTCATGGTTTCCTCTGCTTGGACCATCCATTCTTCACTTAACTGCATTTAAGTGCTTCACCAGTGAAAATGTCCTTAGCAATGGGTTCCTAAAGTCAACTGTTCCTAGCTCAGATCTTCTGGTCTGCACTGCCAATATGTATTTATGCCTCCTTCCCTCGGGCTGTTTCTTCTGATCTCTGCATTTTAATTAGATGATCCATGCATTTCCCGCATGGAGGAATAAAAGTACAGCATCTGTACATACAGCCACATCTTCCATTTGGACTCTTGTTTATAACTAAGGTAACTGAGAGAAACTTAAAGAGTAGCTGTATGTGATATGGACCATCGAGAGCAAGATCTTGAAAGATAAAGTGTGGACACAGGGATGCAGAGAGGCAGAGGCAGTAACTGTTTGGAGTGGAGTGTGTGGTTTGTTGAGATGGTGCGGATCACCGGTGTCTAGACCAGGAGTTTGAGTACAGGATTGTTTGGAACAAGAATGGTGAAGCCACGGGCCTGGGGAGATGGCTTTGTGGGTAAGGTGCTTGCTTTGCAAGCACAAGGACCTGAGTTCAGATCCCCACACCCACATAAATCAGGGCATGGTGACTCTGGGGCACAGACAGCAGAGACAATATCAGTTCTCTGACTAGCCGTCCTAGCAGAAACAGTAAGCTCCAAGTTAGTGAAAGACACCATCACAAAAAATAAGTTGGCAAATGACAGAGGGAGACACTTGACCTCTGACCTCCACAACACATATATGCATGGGTGAGTACAGACTCTCTGTCTCTCTCTGTCTCTCTCTCTCTCTGTCTCTCTCTCTCTCTGTCTCTCTCTCTGTCTGTCTCTCTCATGCACGCGCATGTGCACAAAGGCATTAAGCCACCTGGAAACACTGCCCAGAATCTAGTCAAATAGCAATAAAGACTTCTTAGGGACTCTCTCCTAGAATTCTTAAAGCCAGTGATTTTTTTTGTTTGTTTTGCTTTGTTCAGACAAAGCTGGTAACTTGTTAAAAACTAAGGATGCAATTCCTCCCACTGGACACTATACTAAACTTTCCAAAGCAGCAGGGGAGTGACAGGGTTGCTGCCCAGAGGCTATGGAGCCACAGGGCTGTAGACGCCGAGGCCCAGGTTTCGTACCGGCAGTGAGTACAGGAGCACAGCCACGAACAGCAGCAGGATGAGCAGCAGAAGCAGGCCGATGATCACCCACTTGAACCGGCGCCACACGATGAAGCGCATGGTCTTGCATGGGTTTGTGAACCAGAGGAAGGAGGTTTCCGGTCGGCTGCAAAGCAAGAAATAGTTTCCTACTTAATTCATGAGGGACTGTCTACCAGACTGGAGCAGTTCAGAGACAGTGAGTTAATACATTTGGGACCAGATACAACTGAGCTATCCGTTTCAGCCTCCCTTTTTTCCTCTGTGCCCCACCGCCTTCCCAGTATCCACTAGTCCTCTTTTGCTAGCATGGGCAGTTGGCGGGGGATAGCTCATGTCCCCACACCAGGGAAGGAGAATGGTTAAAACGAGGCCCCAGCCCCTGCCACTGCATCCCCCACAGCCCACTGTGAAGAATGAAATTAGAAGGCTAATAGCTAATCCATCCCATTAAGCCAATTGGAAGGGGGGCTTTCGGACTGCAGGTGTTTGGGGACCAGACAGCATGGAGAACAAAGAGGGCCTCTCACTTTGGTGGGTCAAGTTTGGGGTTCATGTTGGGTTCATTCCGCCCCTTCCCGGCTGGCCTCTCGTCTGCCTCCTTCTCGTTGAGGACCTCCAGTGTCATCTCGACTTTCCCCTTCAGTAAAGCAGAACAGGTTAAACACATGACATCACGTTTCACAAATATTTTTACTTCAACCCAAGGAATATTCCCCAAGCTACGATTTTTATTCTTGTAAAACAATCCTTAGATTGCCTCAAATTTTCCTCCTGAGATTTCTCCACATTTCCTCTCCCATGTGTTTCTAAACCGGCTCCATGTGGGAAGCTGAGAGGACAAATTACTCTCCCCCTGCTCTCTCTCCCCAGCATCCCTGTGGCTTCAGCATTCCCACATCAATCTCTTCGCCTTCTCTCTCACTTCCTCCGCAAGTATACTGCTAAGAACAGCATCCAACGTTTCTGTAGGCTCCGGGAGACAGGGTCATGTCTCTTCTTACTATACTGCAGCCCTACCGTGTGCAGCAGAACTTGTGCTTAGTAGGAACTCAAGGTGTCTTAGCTGTGGCAGTGGGTGGATGGAGGCCACTTCTCTAATGACAGGTGCCTGCATGGTGCAGCTATACAGGGAGGAGGAGTTCTGTGTGCATAACCTGTAGAACGCTCATGGCATCCACAGAAATGTGCTGTTGTCTTGATATGTGGATGAGGACACAGAGGTCAAAAAAGGTCTCATATTCTAAACCCTCCCCCTTTTGAGACAGGGTCTTACTATGTAGCTCTGGCTGGTCTGGAATTCACTGTGTAGACCAGGCTGGCCTCAAGCTCACAGAGATCCATCTGTCTCTGCCTCTTTAATCTCTCCAAAAGGCAGGGATTAAAGGTATGTGCCAGCACATCAGACAACACTCCAGCTTTAGTTCCCAGCCTTCACTAAATTGCAATTGCCATTTTAGGACCTAGATAAACCTTCTGGGTTCCCAGCAACTTGGGAAACAGACACAAAGGTTGTTTAAGTGGAGGAGCCTGGGCAGTGACCCTGTTTGTATGTCAGGTGAAACTGAATGCCTGACCATGCTAGGGGCTTCATCTCTTATGTCTGCTTGAATCCATAAAATGAGGCTCGAGTCTATCTCAAAGGCCTATCAGCAGAATCCAAGAAGATAATGTGAAAACTAATCTCTAAAGTGACAGAGTCCATCAACAGTTTCCTGAAGACATGGTAGAGAAGCAAAGACGTGAAAACTTCTGGGGATGAATTAGCCAGACAACAACACATGCTCTCATATCTGAAAGTTCATTACCCTGACTGCAGCCTAAAGACTGGAAAGGGTATGAGGTGAATGGGGCAGAAAAGGGAGGTGGCATGTGGTCAGTGCATGCTATAGCTCACACCCAACTCCACTAAGATGCAATTAGTATGGACTGGTAAGCTATTTTAGAAATGAGATCACACATGTGAGACGGTTGGCATGTTACTTGGCTCACAAACATTAGCTAGTAACAATCAGTACTATAGAAGGTAGTGTTAGTGACATGGTGAACTGCAGTGCTGTTTCTTTCCAAAGCCTGTCTTGGACTCTCCAAGATGCTTGTAAAATATGGATTTCATTTCAGCACACCCTCTTTAGGATGTGAAAAGCTGAGGAATTCCATTTCCTACTCTGAATGCTCTGCATATAGTAACCTCCCTGTAAAAGAACCTTAAGGAAATAAATATAGGGCCACCACTGGGTTCCTGGTTTTTGGCCATCCAGCCCCCCCCCATGCCCCTCCCCTGTCTCCAAGCGCACGCCTGCAGTGTCCTCTAACTTGATCGCCTTATCTGCAGTAAGTCTAGTGATAAGGAATAGAAACGATCCCCAACCAGAGAATACTCATACAGCCATCACATGATCCCCAGCTAGAGAATACTCATACAGCCATCACACGGGAGCCATCTTTGTCTGCGTAGCACGGCCACCATCCTTTCATGGATTTCTGCTCAAAGAGTGAGGCAGTCTTAGCTTTAAAAGGGTCCATGGCTTTGAGGTCTGGGATCATGTCCAATCCGCACTTCTCTGATGACTTGGCTGGGATGACCATGCGATGTAAGTCAAGTTCCAGGAAACCTGGCACCAAAAACACAGCATGAGGTCCAGATGAGCTTCGAGCGGCTAGGCCACTGTTCTTAGGTGAGCAGAATGGTTTTGTTCAGGGAAAACAGTGATTTTGAACAGGTGGTGGGTAACTTAGCAACAGGCATCATGCTAGATGTTTAAATTCTTTCCAGATAGGTGGGAGATGGCAGAAGAAATCTGTCCCCTGCTCAAGTGTCTCACCGAGGACTCCATGTTTTCTCTCTCAAAGGCATGAGCATAAACAGTCCTTCTACAAATGCCAATCAATTAGCCATCTACATATAAGATCTCCACTTTGTATTGGGGAGGTACTAGTTGTGGCTTTGAGCTACCCCTGAAAAGAGGTCATTGCCTTTGGGGAAAGACAATTAGGTACTTGGAGCATGGGACGCCCCTTGGAACACTCTGGTACAGCTCTCTCCTGGAGTGACCCCAGAAACAGGAGCTTGAAAGAACATAATTCACCCAAAAATCCCCACCAGGAAATGAGAAATCCCAGTCAGGATCAGGGTGTCTGGAGAGACACACTTTCTGTTGTGGGTTAGGAGAAGGCATTAACTCTCCAGCCCCCGGAGAGTTTCATTCCGTCCTTTGTGAGGGGCTATGAGAAGCCCTGCTTATTTTTCCTGGCTTAGGAGTCATATATAGTTTGATGATGGGCGAAAGTTGAACTTCACCTTCAGCTGAAGTGCCAGTGTATACGTCACCAGGGTAGGGGACTGTAGAAGAGTCGGGAGACCTTCCAGGAAAGCTTGGATTTAAAATGTGGAAGGGAAAACAAGCCAAGAAGGGAGGGTTTGCTAGGGTACATGCACTGTACCTCCAGGCCAGAGGAAGTGGGATTAAGGAAAAGAGCAGCGTGGAGAAGGAGGGGACAGAGGCACAGGGGACCCGAGTAACTATTGAGAGTGAGGAGCGAGCTGGTGAAGATTGTTCCAAAGTACCAAGAAGAGAGAGAGTGAGCTGGTTGGAAATGGAGGCAGAGCTGTGGCAATCTCTGTGCCAGGTTGGCCTCTAATTCACTATGTGGCCAAGGATAACCTCGATTCATGAGCCTCCTGCCTCCTGCCTCCCCCTCCCAAGTGCTGGAGTTAAAGGCTTGTAAAGCACCATTCCCTGTTTACAAAGTCCCGAGAACTGGACGCATGGCTTTGTTCGTGCTAGGCAAGCAAAAGTACTTGCCTTTCTAGCTTATTAGTGAGGCCTTAAGGGTGTGCAGAGCCCATGAAAAGGCACCCCACAAGCAGACCACAGCCCTTGGAGGACACCCAGTCAGCGAGCACATCCCCTGCCTCCCCATTACAGGAAAATAATGAACTGCTTCCAATTTGTGATTGGTTTCAGCAATTTTGAGTACAATGTTAGAGGAATGATTGCAAGGTTAGCAGTACCCAAGTAGTCATCCAGGGAAAATTTGTCATTGTCCCATATCTGAATGATCAGTCGAGGGGGCACTCGAAATTCTGTTTGATCAATGCTCCAGAAATGCTCCTAAAATGAGAAAAGACATGAAGGATTCACATGCTCATGGTCAGTGAACTCTGAGACCCTTACTTTCGACACAGACATAGCGATAAGACTGAGGCCTCCACCTCCACACATGGTGGGACAGCCTGCTCTTCCTCTGGTATTTGGTAGGTCATCAGACTCCCCAGGAAGTCTCAGAGCCACCAGCTGGGTGACAAAACAGGATGTCCCAGGAAGTTCCTGCGGGGTGTAGAGAGTTTAACCTTTCCCCTGAAGAACACTGTGACTCTCCTAAAGCTACGTGCTCTAGGCCAGCCCCCAGTATCATCGCTGGGTCTTTATCCCTGTTGAGGTCACTCCCACCCCCATCTTCAAGGCTTGATTGACAGTCTCTCATTTTACATGCAGTGGATTTAATCTAGGGCTATGATTCCACTCTTGTTCCAGTACAGATCCTAAAATGTCCTAGGATTTTTTTTTTTTTTTAGTTTTTGAAATATACCATGGGCTTTTATACACTTGTGCCCACTTAAGACTCTCAAATCTTTCACATTGAAGGTAGGTACACGGATGGCCAAGTTCCCCCATCTAGTTTCCATGTTAGTCTGGACATCAGTTAAGAATCTGCCTCCACAGCCAGTTACACCTAAGTTCCTCTGGCTTGGGCAGACCAAGAATTCTACCGGTGATTTGGAAATCTGAAAGAAGATCATGGTACTGGTTCTCATTTTTCATATTCTTGGAAGAGGGTTCTCTTCCTTAGGCTACCAGGGGCTCTGAAAGCCCACACAGCTCGTCCCTGATTGGCTGTCCTGTGTGGGGTATGTTCTAAGCACCACAGAGGAAGGAGAGGTCAAGCCTTAGACGTGGGTCAAGAGGAAAAGCAACCATCTCTCAGGCCCTACTGACCCCAGATAGCCCCACCTCTGTGTTACTCTGCTTCACCATCTGGAAGGACACACGACTTGACACCATTTTGAGCCTCTCAACCTCTGGAAAGTCGCCTCCGTAGACTCCATTCCACCTGGCATATGCCAGATGCTCACTACAGCATCCACAATAGGTAGGGCTATTACAGCATCCACACTGTGCAGGGCTGTCAGAGGGCAAGGGGACTCAGGGCAGCATGTACAGTCTTGTAGGGCATTGGGAGATGATGTGAGCAGGAAGAGGTGTGGATGGCTGATGGGGCATGGAAGGTAGGAATGGGACCAGAGACCTGTTGAGATCACAGGATTGTTTACCACGGTGTCAGGTCCCAGACTTTCCTTGGAGAACTCTTTCTTCCCCAGTTAGTGCAGTCTGGACAGGGGAGGGGGTTGGGATAGTGGGGTAGCTGAAGACTGACTCCATCTCTTATTCCAGTGCTTGGCCTGAGCACTTCAACCTGGGCAGCAGTGGTTGCTTCAGGGAGGGACTCAAGTCTCTGATGGGCAGAGACCCTAGGGCCAGTTCTTGGATGCTGCTGGTACCATCCTGGCTCCCTTCTATCGGTGCTGAGGTTTGCTGGGAACATGGGTGCTGACTTGGGCCACCGGCTACCATGTTTCCTCCACCAGGGAAGAGCCTGCCTAGAAGTGAGGTCCATGAAGGACAGAGAGCAGAGGGAGGAGAATGTGGGACCAACTTCCAAAGGCATGCTTCTGCATGGGCTCCAGACAGTCTTAAAATGAGCCAACCTTGGACTTGTTAGGAACGGCAACCAATAAATCACTTTTTTGGTCTAAGTTCTGTAACTGAACGTCTTTCTAATTAAGTCCACCGGGGCCTTCAATCCTCCTAGAAGTGTTTCTAAGTGAGGGAATGCAAGGGAGGAAAAAGGGATGCCTCTCCTTTAACACTTGGCTTGTGCTTGGCCTAAGATGGAGTGTAACCATCTATTCATCCCTTACAGAAACATGTGTCCAGTGCTATAAAAGCCTTTGTCCTACCCCATCTCCCCACTTGCCAATAGGTAGCAGAAAGGAAGCTGCATTCCTCCTAGTCCCAGATACGCAAATAAATTCCTGTCATAGCTATGTGACCATGGGCAAGGCTTTAGCCCTCTATGGGTCTCAGATTCCTTGTCTGTACCAAGAGGGAGCTGGACTTAGTGACCTCCCAGGCCTGAGCAGGTCTGACCTCTGAATTTCAGAGTCAAGCAGACCCAAAATGTCCACATCCCGCCCACATCTTTCAAGGCTTACTTTTTTTGAGACTATACAGAGCTGCTCAGCAGGGAGGTAGTCAAACGGGAAAACAAATCTCCAGTTAAAATTGCCTTCACCATCCAAGGACCTGTAGTGGACATCTGTTTTCTGTTTGTTTTCTTCGCTGCCGGAAATCCAGCTGTAAAGCAGAGGCAAACAGACTCAGTCTGCTGTGATTGACAGGGGATCTAGCTGCAAGACTATGCAGTGATTAGGGGAGTGAAGAGCAGTGTAATGCCCGTTCTCTGGGCAGCTTCCAGTGATCCACAGGCTGGGAGCGATTTCTGGAGGGGAGGCGCCCAGTTGCATCCAAACCAGGCTGGAGCCAAATAAAACAGAATTCCTTTAAAACCAAAGCAGGAAACCCTTTAGACTGTAGTTAGCAGGGCTAAGGTGAAATTTTCTGGAAAATATCATCAACAATGTAGCTTCTATTTTGGGTAAGCTGTAGCTTGCTGGCTATGATTTTGGGCTTCACAACTATGACTCATTAGCGTCTATCATCAGGGCTCGTAGGTTCAATGAATGCAAGTTAGCTCAAAATTTTAGCATTTCCTTCCCCATATTTTACTTAAGCAAACAAAAAGAGGCACCAAGCAAGTAATCTCGTAGCTTCCTTTTTTATTATTCTTAAAATTTACTATGATCTTATGAATGAGCCAGGCAAAGAAGAGGCAAGCTGTTATTTCCAGATGCCTAGCTGAGAAGATTCGGCTTGTCAACAGCATCTTAACTTAGACCCCCGGAAACATTTCTTTTTGTTTGTGCCTGGCAGGGAGTGAATATGAGATAACCCCCCTGCTGATGGAATGCATGAATGTGTCCAGAAGGAAGTTGTCGGCACATCTGCCTGTCCCTGTTTTGAAACTGAGAACTAACACTTTTCAGCAAGGCATGGTGGCACACACCTTTAATTCCAGCGTTTGGGAGACAGAGACAGGTGGATCTGAGTTCAAGGCCACACTGGTCTACAAAGCAGAGTTCCACAATGTCAGGGCTACACAGAGAAAACCCTGTAGGGCTACATTAGAATCAATGAATTAGAATGAAAAGTACCAGCTTCCTAGATCCACAGAGGGGAGAGCCTGGCTGTGAAGCTTTGGACCCTGGGGTCCCATCTGCCCTCTCTGCCCTCTGTAAGTCAGTGTGAGGACAGGGTTCAAGGTCGTAGTTCAAGGAGCTCATCCTCAACTCAGTCTTCTGATTGTTGCCTGTGAACTAGGCACTTAGTGTCACATCATTCCCCCCAACAGCTGTGACTAAAGACTCACAGCAGGTCATATGACCAGTCCTCCCAGGAGCAGCCTAATTCAAAGTCCACATCTGATAGTCTCCTTTAGAAGACTATGGAAACCACAATGTCATTTGCTAAACATTAAGTTCTATTGCTAGTGATGACAGCACTATCAGTCACCTACCAGAGCATTCTCTTTTGCTAGTTAACTAACTGACTAGATAAATCAGTCGGAAGATTCCTGAGGCTGGGTGTCTGTAATTCAGTGGTAGAGGACTAGCCCCCCTGGAACACACCCTGACCCAACCTTTCCTCTTATCTCCTCACTCCCCTGCCCTACCATAATCCCCTCCATCCTCCCAGGCACCATGGTTCTTTCTGACTGTTAACTTTTAAGCTGATTTACTCAAGAGTTCACATTTTCTTGACTATGACCCTGGTATCTTTACCTTTTGACCCAGCGCTAAGGCTTCACCATCATCTGACCCAAGACTTGTCAGTCTCTGATTTTTCTCTCCTTTTTTTTTCTGGTAAGCCGATTTTAATTTTAAGACATGTTAGCTAGGCAAATACTTAAGTTACATGTGCTTGTCTGCAGGCACGTATCACCTCATATGTAATATCAACATGTGTCATGTTAGGCATTGTATTTATGCATCGTTCACTTTTCACATATATTTAAATCCCTCTCTTTCTCCTTTCTGCAGTTCTGGGGATCAAACTCTGATTTTTAAGGGTTGCAGAGTCACTCAATTGGTAGAGTACTTGCCTAGCATTTGTTAAGACTTAGGTTTTGCCCGGCATTGGTGGCGCATGTCTTTAATCCCGGCACTCGGGAGGCAGAGGTGGGCGGATCTCTATGAGTTCGAGGTCAGCCTGGTCTACAGAGCAAGTTCCAGGACAGGCTCCAAAGCAATACAGAGAAACCCTGTCATGAAAAAAAAAAAAAAAAAAACCAAACCAAAAAAAGCCTTGAGTTTCAGCCCCAGCGTATCATGGTGGTCTACATTTATAATCCCAATACTTGGGAGGCATAGGCAGGAGTATTAATAGTTCAAAACCATCCTTGGCTACACAGAGAGTTAGAGGCCAGCCCAGGCTATATGAGATCCTATCTAAATGACAACTAATAAGCAAGCAACCAACTAAGGGCAGCAACCCCCATCCCCCACTCCTCACCCCCAGATTTTCAGTCTAGGCAACCCTTCTACCTCTGAGCTGGGCTCCTAGTCCTGGTATTCACATTGTAATTCCAGACTTTACCAGCTACTTTTAGGTTGAGTTTTACTCTTCTGTTACTTTTATCTCAGCCCATCACTGTTTGTTTATTCCCTTGATTTGAAAAAAAATATTCTTATGCCAGTCAAATAAATTTGCAAAGCTCTAATTAGCTGGGATCAGTTTTCCTGGGGGAATGGTAACGGAGTCCTGAAAGGCCGATAATAATGAACTTGATGAAGCTGACAGTGAGTCTGAATGACAGTTATTACAGCTTTAACCCCATTTTGATTGAAGTTCACTGGGGAACATGAAGGAAACTTTGTTCTCGCTGATGACTATATCACATTTCAACACGTCTTATCTTCTACATATCAAGGAAGGAAGAACTTGGTCCATGTGGAATAGCAATAATTTTAACACCCACGGTAATGCACACCAGCTGCTAGGGGGCTCTGCTATATGCCTTGAGTAATGGAATCTTCTGGCTATCTCCAGGAAGTAACACTATCATTATCTCCATTGCACAGGTGAGTAACTGCCCGTGTCTGACTTTCCCTAACAAGCAGGGAAGATGCCAGGATTGCCACACAGGAGGTCTGACTACAAAGCCTATATAGTACCATCCTTAGCATCTTTGGATCCATGAACTTAGCATAGCAGAAACTAGCAACAACACAGATCACCTGAAATTGAATTATACAAATAAGAGAATTATAAACATGGTGTTTTCATATTGGATAAAGACATCCAGCAAATGTCAGTGGGATGCATTATTTCTTAAAAGCCTGTCAACATTGCCTACTTTTCAAAAAACACCGGCTATTAGTAATAAAATGTATGGAAGGAAATTTGGGGAGCTTTACTGGGTTTTTAAAGCCAGCTGTCTGCAGTATCATAAAGAAATAAGCAACTATGTGACTAGAGTCTCAGAAATAACTGCTTAGCAAAAAAGAATTAAAAGAAGAGGAATGAAGAAATGCTTATCAGTTCTTATAATTGAGAGATGATTCTACACCTAAACACAGTCTAGACAGTGTTCTCTTTTCTTCTGCATTTTGCTCTCTTTCACTGCCTAAGCAGAACACACTGGCAAATAACAACTTCTGGTAAAAAGAGCACATTGCTGGACACTTCAGACAGTGGTGCCTTGTGAAAGAGGAGGTCTGTGACATTCCCCAGCTTGGGAGAGTCTGTTTGCTCACCCTTTGACGTAGATGTCACTCATATCCTCCCCTGTGATACTCTTCTCATCCAAGATAACGTCCTTGGTATTCCAGATGATCACACGCAGGTAGTACCTGAAAACCAACACATTTTGAAAGTATACTTCTTCTAGTCCTGAATGGAGTCCCTGCTCCAGGGAATCAGGGTCTTTGGCTTACTCACTTCTTGGCTTTCCTGGGAGTGATGTTGAAAGGGGGCCCTGGTGGTCCTAAGCTCTTGGGGAAGACATCCACCCACATCTGAAGTTTTCCCTAAACCATACACAAAGAAAAGAAGGCTGGAGTCACATATGGGAGAAACCACAGTTTTCCTTCTTCTTGGCAGCATTGGACATGATCCTCAGGCCCTCTACCACTGAGCTATAAAACCCTTTCTTCCATCCCATTTCGTAAGAGAAACCACTTCTTTGGACTTGCTGATTTATTACTCCACATGGAACTCCATAATGGATAAAAGCACAAGCCAAGACTAAGCTTGTCTACAATGTCATTTAGGCCATTCACTTTCCGTTCTCACCCCAAGAGTGATACAGCTGCATTCGCCCATTTATATCATGACCTGAAATTGCCTTTTAATTAAATAAGGAGCTTCCTACTACTAACCCAACTGCTAGTGCAAACACACATGCGCGTGCGCACACACACACACACACACACAACTCACTCTTAAACATTTAAAAATGAGTCCTTCCCTCTCTGCTGCCACTCTGTCCGTTGTCACATTGCTTACCTAATTTAGTCTCAATCCCAATGAATTTCCCACTTACCTCAGAGTGACAAAATGGCTATTAGCTTTGAAAAAGAAAAACAACATAGTTTTGTGAGGTGACTCCCTGTGTTAGCAGTGCCACCACCCCAGCAGAGGCGCATATGAGAGGAAGAGGCAGGGCTTGGGCTGACACTTGTACCGCCATCTTGGTGAGGTCCTGGTCTGATCTTTCACTACTATGGACGGAGCCTTTCTACTTCACTGAAATGTTCTTCCAGACAGGTATGCATGCCAGTAAAAAACTATCCAACCATTCAAATCAATTTATAGCCTCTACATTATTTTTGGATCTTGTATAGACTCTGCCTTCAGACAAACAGACTGCTCTTTGAGAAGTTTGCCAAGGAAACCACTGGATTGGCTTCCTAATGCATTGCGATCAAAATGAATTACCTGGAGCCCTTGAGAGGGAATATATTTTACTACAACCCTGACTCTTTCCCAACTAATC
The DNA here is from genome assembly GCF_017639785.1 of Mesocricetus auratus. Classification (NCBI taxonomy): domain Eukaryota; kingdom Metazoa; phylum Chordata; class Mammalia; order Rodentia; family Cricetidae; genus Mesocricetus; species Mesocricetus auratus. Next base: position 23,077,647 of record NW_024429182.1, on the reverse strand, counting down.
TTCAGGCTCAGTGCTCTACCATAGATCAGGCACACCACAGGACATTAGGCATCCAGGCGTCGCCTAAGATTAAGCCGCAGTCTGAGTCTAATGCTGTAGGCAGAAGCGAAGGAGGCTGGAACCTTCTCAGGAAGAAGTCTTCCTTACTTTGTCAGCTCTTGAGACTCCATCTAGGATTGATGGGTGGGAGGAAGGGGAGGAAGATGAATAGGCTTCAAGTAGAAAGAAGGAAAAAGAACAAGAAGTAATAGAAATGTAGCACAGAATAAAAGCAAGATGTGACTAGAAGCCACGGCCACTTCTGAGTGATAAGCATGTCTATAGTCTTACAGTAGGTATTGATGATATTTGCTTCTGGTAAATTAATTATTTGTTAGAGTGTGAGTTCCTAACTACTTATATCAGAGCCCCTTGAGGTATGTATTAAAATTCATGGTCCTGGACTTATCCCAAACCTCTGGTACCCAAATCTCTGCAAGCATAGTCTGAAAACATTCACTATAACAAGCTTCTACATGGATTACTTTGTCATTGAATGTGTCTCACTTTGCCCATTTCCTGGGGGTTGACTTGTTCCCCATCATTGTACAATAGTCCCTACTGCTTGTTTCCCTGACTCTTTAGACTCAGATGGTGTCTTGTCCCCTAGCCAGGCCAAGCTCATTCTGCTCTCCTGGTTATAACTGGTTGCTCCGTTGGTAGACAGTCAGGTCACAGTGGGACAACCAACCTCTGGGTGCACAGCACAGAGGTAAGCACACAGGGGATCTCTGCAATACTCAGACTCATAGGAAGGTGGCGACAGCAGGAAATAGGACTAACCAGAACCCGAAATACAAGCAGAAAAGACAAGGGGAGAACCTGGCTTGAGTTTGTTCTGAATAGTAGATAATCTTTCATCAGTACTTAACGAAAGTCCTGAAACTCTTTTCATCTTTGGGATGAAGCTAGTTTGAGTTTCATTTCTGTATCTTTTATGTCTAATCCATCAGTGACTGTCAGTTTGTTTGAGGAGTGGGTAGTAGGTCCCCTTTACCTGGGAAATGTTGGGTTGGAAAGTGCTGTGCAAAGTCCTTGTCTCTACATGCTCAGGGACCAGCCCCTGAGTCCTGAGAATATGGAGGGCAAGACGCTCTTCAGGGGCCCCAAGGTGCTGGTGCAGGATTTTGTTGGCTTCTGGAATGCAAAGTGGCATTCAGCTTTACCAGGCATCTTTGAAGGCCAGCCCCACCATGACCCTCTTTGGGAGTCCCTCCTATTCCCTTCCCCAGAGACTATAGGAGCATTCTATAGGTCCTATAGCTCATATGCTATGAAGCATATTTCCATCACTCTCAGTGTGGCTAACTGGGTATGTGTAGGATGGATATGTCATGAACAAGCAGGACTCCACTCTTAAACTTGAGTCAGATGGGAAGAAAGCAGGTTGTCTGTGCTGCCTCCAGCATCTCCAAGGCTTCTCAGGAAAGGGCTCAAATTCAATGGAGTCCATCTCTCTGTCTCTGTCTCTGTCTCTGTCTTGTCTCTCTCTCTCTGTCTCTCTCTCTCTCTCTCTCTCTCTGTCTCTCTCTCTCATGTTTTTCAAGACACGGTTTCTCTGTGTAGTCATGGTTATCCTAGAACTCATTCGGTAGATCAGGCTGGCCTCAAACTCAGAGATCCACCTGCCTCTGCTTCCTGAGTGCTAGGACTAAGAGCAAGTCTTACCACTGCCCAGGTTTGATGGAGTCTCTTTGGGATAGAATCTCTTTCACTGCCATTGGAACATTTTTGAGCTAATTATGTATCACAGGAAATTGAATAGTTATTAGAACTTCATGCTTCAAGTTCTAGATAGTTAAAGTTTCAGATCATAACTATGACCTGAAAAGAACAGGTGAAATGTAAGACTGATAAGAAAATGTGTTCACTGCGATAGCTGATGGACAAAATACTCTACCTTCCCATGGCTTGTGTTTAGCTTAGGTCAGATATATGGTCTCACATGGAAACACTGGGGTGCTGCCTTGACACAGGTCCCTCCTCTAAATGCAGGCACAGAAACGGCTTCTTACATTGTGCTCACAGCCCATAGCTTTGTGCTCACCAAATTCATCCAGATGATAATCTCGTCCTCCGTATCGGATTCTGCTCCCGTCTTCCGAAAGGACTGGTGGCGGGAAGCCTTTGAATCTGGCTACATTTTGAAGCAACTGTGTTGGTCTCAGCTGATCTCGCCAGGTGTTGACTCCAGAACTATGGACAGCACCACAGGTCTGGAGTTACTGGGGGCCCCAAGTGCACAATGTTCCACACAAGTGCACATGTGTCCAATCACATACATCTAGTTGGGGAGGGATATGTTTACACACTTTGCCTCCTGGACACCTATCTCAGAGGTGTAAAAACCACATATCACTTTGACTTCAGTTAACTACTCATGTTTATTTTTTGTGTCCAGTTCCCTCTTCAAGAAAAATGAGGAACCTGGGATCACCATAGCCATAGAGGCAAATTCAAAAACCAGAAGTGGCTTGCTGTCTCATTGGATGCTTAGAGAGTAGCTGGTTAGCAGCAGGGGACACTAGGCAGCATAGAGTCTGGGACTGGAGGTGGATAATTAGTAGTTAATCATCAATCCTTATTTCTAAAAGCTAGAGAACTCCTGCCATGACACCTGGCTATCCTAAGTCCCTGGCATCCAGGAGCTCAAGCATAGGAGAGGCGACTGGTTCTCAGAGAACTGACACTTGTGTCACACAGAGGGGGCACTGCACTACTCCTGCTCCAGCAAACCACCATTTCAACCAACTATGATGTGAATGAGGCAAGGTGGTAGCCCTGGCTCATCCCGAGTTAATCTTGTCAAAAATGACACTGGATGGACCAAATGAGCCGTGACACACTGAAACAAGGTTCTGAGGGAGGCCGAGCCCCACAGCCTCCCCAGGAGTGAGTCTCAGGCACAGTAAACCACCTCCATTCATGGAAATGCAACTTACACGCAATACTGCTCAGGAATGCCACAGTGGGACCCAAACCGGGACAGGAAGCGATTCTCCAAGTCAATGACGGTTTCTCCCACTTTCTCATCCCGGGTGAGGGTGTCATAGTCATAGACAGAGATTTTCAGGTCTTTCTCTTGAGGCAAGTAGCAGCTCAGTTCATACATTCTAAGGAAAGAAATTCACATACAGGATGATTAGGGGCCTTTTGCGTTGCTCCAGTAACCAAGACTCAAACGAAGAATTGCCAAGGACTGGCGACATTTGGGGAGGACAACTGTTGTGTGTGGGGCGATGTGATAAACAGTAGACACTAGTAATAAACAACGAGGGAGTGCACGCTTGCTCAGGAGAAAAGCACAGGGCTGAATATCTATGTTCAAATCCCAGCTACGCCACTTTCTTAGCCTCTCTGTTCTCAGTTTTCTTCTCTGTGAAATGATGACAACAACACACATCACCTCTTCTATTCTAAGAGCCAAGTGACGAAATGTTTAGAAAACATTCAGTAGGAGAGTAGTGATTAAAATAGTATTATAATAATAATAATACATTACATTACATTGCTAATATCACCTATCACCTGGGACGCCTTTCTCTTCTCTCCAGGAAGATCAATACGGCACCTGCTCTACAGTCATTTGTCTGTACCCCACTTGATTCTGTACTCTGCTCATCAGAGACTCCCGCCCCAGGAAACAACTTGACTCATCCCTCAGAAGGAGCAGGGTGCAAGCTTGAATTTGTACGGTGTGCCATGTAGGATGCCTGCCGGGACCTCTGGTCCTGCCACAGTCTTCATTCAATTCTTAAAACTTTTTCATGGAATCTGCATTAGAATGTAAATAGCAGAGAGGTAAAACCCAACAGCAATCATATTGGTGGGTGAACTATGTGGTCCAGGGGATGCTGACTGCCTGAGTCAGCTCCAGACAGGCAGGGCTTAGCCTTCATAGTGCGGTGTTCCCGGAGGTATGCCTCTCATTCCAGGTACTTTTTACGGAAGGACAAACTGAAAGGTCCCTTCCTCTGGGCTTCCTCTTGCTCTAGTTGTCCTCTGGTGTGGACAGGCTTTTGCCCAGTGACCCTGGGATGTGGGTTTAATGGTACCCTGGAAGAAAGCCTGAATGTCCTGAATGTCTCAGAGACCTCCCTAGATGCAGCAGCTACCCTGAAGCTCCAGGCAGGCAGGTGATCTCAGGGAAAGGGATACTTATGTCCCAATTACAAACAGAGCATCAAAACCAATGTGGGCACCAGGTGCACAGTGTCCAGACATGCATGCAGCCCAGTACCCATACACATAAATTTGTTTTAAAAATTAAAAAGAAAAATAGCTGAGTGTTATGGCATATACTTTTAGTCCCACTAGTTGGGAGGCAGAGGCAGGTGGGTCTCTGTGAGCTGCAGGTCATCCTGGTCTACATGTCAAGTTCTAGGATAGCCAGGCTATGTACAAAGACACTGTCTCAGAAAACCAGAACAGCAAAAGGGAAAACAGTAAGCTGGGCATGGTGGTGCAGTCCTAGAATCACAGCACTCTAGAGACAGAAGAGGTTTGCTGTAAATTCGGTGCCAGCCTGGTCTACAGAGTGAGTTCTAGAATGGTCAGGAATACACAGTGAGATCCTGTGTCAAGGGAAACCAGACAAAACAAAACTCCAAGTATCTTGGGTGCTGCGGTTAAAATGAGGAATTTTTTCTCCCGTGAGATATCAATTTTGAAAAGTCTTTTAGTTTATTATTATTGTGTGGATGGCGTGTGGGGGAGTGTGGGCACCACAGCCCACACATGGAGGTCAGAGGACAATACTCAGGAGTTCAATGTGACCTGAAGAAGCCAGGATGGACAATGGCCAAGAACACAGGGCATGTGGCTTCTTTCTCAAGTCCTGTCCCAGAGTCTCTCGCTGAGAAGCAAGCCGCTTCCCAAGACTGAGGCCCCGGCCTGGAGCCACCAGCTGGATGCATGGAAGTCTGCGCCTCCCCCTAGACAGCCTGGCAGAGCCTGACAGCATCACTTCCTCCCAGGGTGGCTCTGAGAAAGGCTTTTCCTGCCACTTAATTAAGCTTGTGCTGGCACCTCTGGAACAAGCCATCCAGACAGGGCCGCCTTCTTGCCTTCAAAGCTGGCTCTGCCTGCTTCCCAGTCTCCTTCACACGGAGCCCTCCTTCCTGCCCTGCGTGCCTTTTCCTGTCTAGACCTTGGGGCTGGATCAGCGGAAGAAAGGGAAAATGATCACATTGCTGTGCCAGAGGATTACTTCCCCTCCCTGGGCCCGGCACTCGGCCGAGGGGTGAGCAGCATGGAGGGTGTCCGTGTGCAGGTGTCTGAGTGGATGCATGTGTGTGCATGTATACACACGTGCTGGGGGCCAAGTGGGTGGTCCTTTGTACATATGTGTTCCTTCCTGTGAGGACAGTTTGTTGGTTTGTTTGAATCTAAAACTGGATGACCAAGGTGTGTGTGTGTGTGTGTATGTGTGTGTGTGTGCGAGTGTATAGAAGCATGCATGAGAGGAAAAGGCATAGAGAGGCAGGAAAAGACAGAGAGGAAGATACGTAAGGCATAAAGTAATGACTATGTAGGGCACAGGGCAAACAGGAACAGCACTCTCCCACTTAGCAAAATTTTGGGAGAATAATACCATTTCACAGTGTGTGTGCGTGTGCGTGTGCGTGTGCGTGTGTGTGTGTGTATACATATGTGCAAACTGTTGCACTCATTTGTGCATGTGGAGGCCTGAATGTCTTCCTTTATCATTCACAACCTTTTGTAAAAAATTTAAGAACAAATATTTTTAGTTCTTAACTTTGTGATGGGGACAGGTGTGTGTAACCATGCATGGGTTAAGGTCATGGGACAACTCTTGGGGGTCAGTTCCTGTCTCTCACCCTTTTGAGACAGCATTTCTCTTGTTTCTGCTCTGTGCTGCATACTCCAGGGTAGCTGGCCAGAAAGTTTCTGGATTATTCTTCTGTCTCCTCCTCCCATCTGGCTACAGGAGTGCTGGGATTACAGATGTGCACAGCTGCAGTTGGCTTTTCCCTTCCTTCCTTCCTTCCTTCCTTCCTTCCTTCCTTCCTTCCTTCCTTCCTTCCTTCCTCCCTTCCTTCCTTCCTCCCTTCCTTCCTTCCTTTTAAAGGATCCCAGGGATGCAATTTGGGTTCTCAGAATCCCATGGCCACATCTCGTGCACACTGAGCCATAGCCTCTGCCCTCTGCCTTATTCTACAGATATGAGAGCTGGGGATCCAGACTCCAGTCCTCATGCTTACACAGCTGGCCACGGAATCTCCCCAGCCCTTCCTCAAATGTCTGGCACAAGAACATTTTCCTACAGAGGGCAGCTTAGCTGTGAATATGAAGTTCTGCCAAGGGCTTTGGGAAACCCTCGCGTCATGGACTGATATCTCCTTCTGTCTCTATCACTGGCCTCGCAGCGTGTGGACAGAGCTGTGGGGCCCTGAGTCCTCACCTGAGGTGCGGGGCTGCTAACACAGTCCTGCCTGGCTAGTGATTCTAACACAGAAGAGAATCAGACTCGACAGAATGGAGTGCAGTGTGAAGTCATGAGGACACTGGTTCAAGTATGGCCTCTGCCTGTGACCAGGAGGGTACGGGCACACTTCTCTCTCTCTGGACCTGCTTCTGTTCTCATCAGAGTTTTGTGAGATTTTTCTGAGATGTCTTCTATAAGTGAGAGAATCTGCTCACTCTGAATGCTCAGAAAATATTATTATTGAATATGGAAAGTGCTCAAAGCTGAACAATGCTTGTTTTACATAACAATCAGTCATGATGTTGATAACAGAGCCTGCTCTAACGAGATTTCTGTAATGGGGCTGGTGAGAGGACTCTTGGGTAAAGCCTCCCGCTGCCAAGCCTGATGACCTGAGATCAATTCCTGGGACCCACACCGTAGAAGGAGGGGACCAAGTTGTCTCTGACTACTACATACACACACGTGTTCATAAAAGTGACGCAAGTAAAATATTTTAAATATATAGATATCATAGTCCAGAAATAAGTCGTTTGTAACCATGAAGACAACAATGCTGTGTCAAGGATCTTGAGGACATTAAAGACCAACAAGGCAGATTATCTGTCCTGTCACTTTGCACCCTCCCCCCAGGGACACATTCACTGGATCAAAAGGAGAGAACTAGAACAGTCCAGTAAACAGAGCCTAAATTAACCCCTGGAAGTGAAAGCTGAGCCCGTCTCCATGCTTAATTAATGTCCCATGGGGTCTTGCTTCCACCCTCCAGGGACTTGGTGCAGATCTCCATCCAGAGAAGCCCATCTTGAGACTTTCTTGGTACTTGCCAGTCCTTCTACTTCTGCTCATGTCCCCAATGAGGGTGTCTGTACATGCTCCCGGTGCTAGTGCCTGGACCAGCGCAGGGTGCATTTTGTGAAGGAGGGATGCTTTGAACTGTGTGTTACCTGCCGAACACTGGGTTGAGAGTGTTGGGAATGTAATGGTCTCGGTCTTCAATGACTTTTTTGCCCAGGGTTATTTTAATGTAAGGATCACACTGTGGAGACAAGACGGGTGAGATGTTACATCACAACAGGGCGCAAACTCAGGTCAAGTTCTGGGATGGCCTTGGCTTGTCCCTGTACTCCCAACTGATGACAAAGGTGGCACCGGGGCACCCGAGGGCCTAAGAAGAGCTTGGTGCAAGGTTCTCTGGGTGGCAGGGGGCCAGCGTGCCTTCAGAACAGCTGTGTGGGTGAGAAGGTGGGGTGGGGTGAAAGCAGGGGTGACCTGGATCCGCTCACGCTGGTCCTGGGACTGGAGCAAATCTTGTCCTGGGTCACCACATCAGTAACTTGAGAAGGATGAACTGAAGAGCCCTAAGCAGCCCCCCAAAGCTCTTAGGTAAATCCCCACGGGGACAATCCTCCTGCACACATTGTTTTGATAGAGTATCTTTCTCCTAGTGAGATAACAGACGCCCAGCAAGAAAGAAGGTGACAATTACCGTGGCTGATGACTGTAATTACCCTGCTACAGGAGAAGGCCCCACACCCAAACTCTTACCAGGCCATTGTTGTCCTGGGGCTGGAGCTCTAAGCCTTGAACAATGTAAATCCTAACCGTGCATTCCTGTGGGACACTGTCAGGCAGTTCCCGAAACTGCCTGGGAGGGGCTGGCACACTGGGGTCATCGGGCAGGGGGTAGATTCGGAAGGAGCCCTGAGAGAAAGAGAGACACACAGTGAGGATGACTTCAAAGGCCCTGGCCGCTGAGTAGAGGGCTCTTCAGGGCACACAGGACACCTCTGTATCACACGGTTGGGTGATACGGGTCTGTGTTTGTGGAAGACACTCCATGCATTGGCTCTTGAGTGATTCCAGTGGGGAACGCGATAGGATTCCATAGCCATCATTTCAGAAGAAGGCAGACTAGGAAGCAGGCAACAACCTGGGCAGTGGGTGGGGGTGACAGACAGGTCAGTGGGAGGGAAGGTGGTGGCAAAAAGAGCCAAAGAGTTGAGATTATTTTGGAGATGGGAGAATCCCCGGGGAATGCTAAGGTGGCTTCCCTTCTGCAGCAGCCCTTCCTGTCTGGGCTCTACTCCCAGGAAATCCAAGCTCAGCTTCAGGTCTCAGCGAGAGAGACTGTATACTTTGTTCTGAAACCAGCTTACATATAGGGACGGGTATCGGAGTTGGGATTAGGATGCTTGGGCCTTTGTTCTGGCCATTCAGGAACATGTCATGAACCAAGCAACCACTGAATACTGGGTGTGGAGGACCCACAACTCAAGAAACAGAGTGGCACAAGATGCTAGATTAGCTTGACTCTATGCCCTATTGTTGGCTTAGTGGGAGGCTGGGCGAGGAGGATTTGAGACCCTGTGTCAGGTGTAATCCTCTGATCCATTAGCCATGTCTGCTGTTGGCAAAGGATTAGGACAAGGCAGAGTTAGGTGCCCTGGCCCTGCCAAGTGTGCTTGGGAGGAGAAGCAGCAATCAGACCTGACAGGAGGTGAACCCAGACCTGTGGGAGGCCAGAGCATGGGTGAGTCATGCTGCCCAAAGCAACTAGGGGACTCTTGACAAACCCTGACACTCGAGCTGGCTTAGAGCAGGAGCAGGGCTTGGTCAGACCACAGAGAGGAAAGGAAGGGCATCCAGGGAAGGAAGAGTGGCCTGGCCCAAGGCTCTGCGCATCCATCCAGAGGCTTGCAAGGTGTGTGTGTGACTCGGGAGTGGTTCTTCCATGCGCGAGGACACATGGCTTGTGAAAGGGCTTTGGAAGGAGTTGAGACTTGAGCTGGGAAACGCAAGAGGTGTGTTTAAGCCACTCAGAGGACAGATTAGGTTTGGTTGCAGTGAGGAGGGACTGGTTGGAAGGAGAGAGGTAGAGAGGATCTTGGCCTGAGAACTCGCCACAGTGATCTGCTAAAAAACCCTGGAGGGCAGAGGAGCAGAGGAGAAAGTAGGTCTTGGAAAGAGTTGGTCCTGGGGGACTCAAGATGACTGACACAAACAGGGACAAGCAACACCCTGGTGCCCCTTTGCCCCCTTCCTGTGGGCATGTTTTCCTTCCAGCAGAGGGCAGAGGACATGCCCAGCTGCAGACACCTGCTGTCTTTCCTCTAAGATCCACAAAAGAAATGAAGATGGATTCTAAACAGGACACGTACACACAGGGTACTCACTTTAAACTCTCCGACCACAGATGGATCCTCGTTCTCTTCGGACTTGCCTCTGTACAACTTGAAGGTATCTGAGAAATCTGTCAGGCCCTCAAAGTCGGCTACATCCTCCAGTTCACAGTCATAGATCTGGAAACAACCAAGGTTCTCTCAGTTTCCCATTAAAACACTGGGGGAGTCGAGTCAACGGCACTGAGTACCAGAAGGCAGGAAGGAGGATTCCATGGAACACCTGGGACACTCACTCTCCTGGTGGTGCAGCATAAAACAACCACTTGAGGGGATGCTGCACTTCCCTTAGGGAGATAAATATTCACCTATCCTATGATCCAGAAATGGTGATTCTAGGAGTTTACAAAAAAGAAACAGAAGCCAGTCCACGTGGTTCAAGAATGCCCACAGTGTTGGGAGAATGAGTTAACAAACTGTGGAGAGGAGAGAGGGAGGGAGGGGAAGGGAGGGGGACAGAGTGTGGGGCTGACCTGCCCCCAGCCCAGTCTGATCCAATACAGCAAGAAGAGACAAACTAGTAATAATACCACAACAACATGAGGATCAAAAGCAGAGTATGGGACCAAAGGAACCAAATGCAGAATGAGTATGGTGCGAGTCCATAGGTGAAGCCAATGGAACATGGTAGAAGCCGGATCAGCAGCCCACCAGAGGGCTGTGGCTTGAGAGGAGCACAGAGGAGCTTTCTGTCTGTGGAGATGGTCTCCCCCTTGCCCTCGGTGCTGCTCTGCACAGTGGGCAGACCATCAAAGGCTGGTGGAAGGATCACTTTCTGACCTATAAATTATATCGTGTCTTTAAAAAGACAAGAGAGGAGGATGGACAGGAGGGAGAGAGAGGGAGGAAGGGAGTCAGGAGGAGGAGAGGAAGATGGAACTTGAGCCTGTCCCCTCAGCTCAGTCTCATCCGTTTTCAATGTGATTGCTTGCTATACAAATATACCAAAAACAAAAAACAAAAACAAAAAAATATACCATGGCATCAGCAAGCAAGGACATAGTTCCTTCTACTTGGATAGAGGGCTGATTTTAATAACTAGATGCTTCCCATGTAATTTTATTTTTCTCCTATACCTTGCTCTGACTGTAGGTTTGTAGCTGACAGAGTTAGCCACTGGACGGAGAACTGGAAAACTCAGAGCATGAGCAGAATTGTTCGGATGGCCATCCCTCTCTAGCTCTGCACATTTATGTCCATGGTTAGGATGTGACAACCATGGGCACATACGTGTAACAGAATCAACTTTTCATTTAGCGAAACTGATCACTGTTCAGAAGACAAAATGAAAAATGCTGGCATTGATTGTGCTGCAAGGGCACTGTGATTTCTGGGTCTCTCTGAGCCAAACGATTCTGGATAATTGTTGGCCTAATTAGTGTGGTACCAACCCATTTCTAGCCTTCTGCCAGATGCCCCCAAGTCCCAAAGTGGTAGTCACGCAACCATAACTCAACAGCTTTCCTCAAGTCCTGGTACTTGGCAAAGGTGAGCCTGTTGCAAGAAGGCTCTCCAGGAGACCTGAGGCACTCCTGGCCCCTCTCCACCAGCACCCACCATGAGGCCTTTTAAACCCAGGGACTTAGGCATGCTGGGACTGGCTTTTCCCCACCCACAAACGTAGGCCCAAGTACCTTGAGTTTGGAATAGCCTTTCTGAATATACTGTCCACATTTTTCATGCTCCCCCGAAGAAGCATAAAATTTACTCCACCAGTCAATGATTTCTTCCTCCTAAAGTCATGTCAAAATGAAAAACATCTTTACCAACAGTCTGGATTTATACAGGAAAATTGCTGTGTAATAGATGAGAGACTATTAACTGCTCTGAGATCATATGCCTCTGTTTATACTTACTGTGGGCAGCACATCCACAATTCTGCTCAGAAGCACACCTCAACAAATGGCGTGTGTGTGTGTGTGTGTGTGTGTGTGTGTGCGCGCGCGCGCACATGCACATGTGTAGGAGTTTGTCTGGAGGTCAGAGGACAACTGCAGGTGACACTGCATGAATGCTGTTTGCCTCCTGTCACGCAGGATCTCTTATTGCCTGGGCCTTACCAACTGGGCTAGTCATCCTTCTGTCTCCATTTCCCCCGTGCTGGGATACAAATATGTACCACCATACTCAGCATTTCACTGGTTCTGGGGCTAGAACTCAAGTCCCTGAGCTTGTGAGCAAGCACTGCACCCACTGAGCTATCTCTCTAGCCCCTGATGAGATATATTTGCTTCAATGTCCTGTCCACATCTATGTCAGGAGTTTTTCTTAGATCTAATACATGCGCTCTATTAATTTGTCCCTTTCATTTCTTTGCTCTGTCCACAAATAAATTAGCATAACATTTCCAACAGATGCTTTCTATGATCTCATTTCCTTAGTTCTTTTAGCAATAATGCAAATTTCTCTAAACTAAGAGTTAGGTGAACTGGTTCTAGCCCTAGCCCTTATGTTACGAGCCACAGTGCTTTGGGCAAGTTGTTCTGCAACTCTGAGCATCAGTTTCTTCATCTAGTAAATGAGATAATAACAACTGCCTCCATCTGCCTCATAAAGTTGATTTGGTAATCATGTAATATCACTAAGAGAGCGAACTCTGAAACATTTAAAGTGTGAAACGAAGGCAGGGAGGGCTATGGTTCGTGGCTCCCACCCCATCCTTAAAGATTCCAATTCAGTCATTCTGGGCTGAGACCTGGATATTCGTTATGGTCATCCACCAGGTGATTTGAATTGTAGCCAGAGCTGTCAACCTTGTGTGCTGATGGGTGGTTCTTGGTTGGGCAGAAGAGATAATATATGAGGCACTCATAGGCCAGTGCCCGCATAGATCCTGATATTCTCTTTTCTATTTCTCTCTTTCCTTTCCCCTTCCCTTCCTGCTGCCCTCCTTCCTACCTTCCCTCCCTCTCTTCCTTCCCACACAGGGTGTTGATATATAGTTCAAACTGGCCTCAAACTAATCATCCTCCTGCCTCAGTCTCACAAGCTATGATTACAGGTGTGAAGTACCATACCCAACCTCCTCTCTGACTTATAACAAAATCACATCTTCATGGGAACTGCTTACTGTTTTTTTCTAATCTGCCTTAGAAACGTGTCACCTGATGTAACCTTCCTCTTCCATAGGGATAGAGAGGAACAAGGAGTAAGAAAGGCTGTTTCAGGCTGGAGAGTTGCTTCAGAGGTTAAGAGTACTGGCTACTCTTCCAGACCGTCAGAGATCAATTCCCAGCACCCACACAACCACCTGAACTCTAACTCCAGTGTATTTAATGGCCACTTCTGGCCACCCTGGACACATGTGTGCATGTCCCACACCACACACATTCATACAAATGAAATCATAAAAGTCCGTTTCTTATTTGTACATGGGAGGAAGTAGTTACAGATTACGTGCATGCACACACACACACACACACACAGTTACAGCAAGTTATTTGCTTTTTGCAGATCATCAATCCATCCCTGGACTTAGGAAAAAGACTACATACCAATTACAGACAGAAAATACATATATTGAAAATTGAGCCACGGGGCTTGAACATGCAAAGCCAAGCTCTTCTGAGCAACACCCCCATGAATCTTAGATGTGTAAAAATATGTATAATAGTTACCTTTTCTGACAGCTGAGCGTATGAGGTCAGTAGTAAGGAAACGTGGATGTTTGGTTTAAGATCCCATGAACATTAGGTTTAAAGAGAAAGAGAGTAAGAAACATTATTTTCCTGCACATTATCAATATTTAACAGATAATCTAATTATTCTAGTCAAGAGCATCTCATCCTTGAACATATCTCAGAATTCTGCTCTGGAAATATATCGAGAAGTTCCACACAGTACTTCAAAGCTTGGAGGTATTCACCCGTGTTGTGTTTTAAGTGGAGTTGGACTGTGCTGTGGTTGGCTAACACAGTGGGTGCTCAGGAGGGGTGGAAGCTACTCATTTTCATTCTCCCACTCTCTTATCCATGTAGTTCCAAAAGCATATCCCCAATGTGACCTCATTCTTAACCCTTCAGGAACTCTCCTGTCACAAGGTATGAATGACTGTAGGCTATCATGTCAATACCTTTTCTGTGTTTTCTCCATGCCTATGTGAGAATACCACATCAATACTGATATGAGAAGAGTCTTCTGATACAAGGATGTCAGGATTCTCTTTAGCCAAATCCCTCCCCTTGAATTTCTGCATGGAGAATTTGCATATCCAGGGCTTGTGCAGGAGTGAAAGGAGGAAGAGCTGGAGTTCATTAGATTTTGAGTTTCCTCCTGGCACTTGCTGGGACACTGGCTAAGCTCACCCTCTGGTCCAGTTTGAGAACATGCTACCCAGCTTCCCTTCCTGACATCCCAACTTCATTTCCAATGTAAGAGCAACTGCTTACTGCTCCATTTTTGTAGCTGCTATTTGGAGGGCCAACAGCTTCTTCAGGTCCTCAGTATTTCTTTCTAGACTGACCCTTGTTATAACAGAATTGCCAAGGGAAGCAGAGAGAAAGAGATGTATCAATTCTTTTTATTAGATCCATTCCAAAGCAAGATTAGGGTTAAATAATCATGGAGTGAGATTTTGGAGAGAGGAATTAAAAAATTTCAGTCTCAATGTCTTGAATCCAGATATTTAGTCTGTTCATTCATGTTTATTTTCAGTTATACAGAACTGATTTAGGGTAAAGAGTAGGCTGTGTTTAAAAAGCATCCAAGACAAGTTGCTGATTTTAAATTTCACAGCTAGCCCAGGAGGATTCCTTCATGTCCACTTGCTTATTATCCCATGTGGAAAAGGAAGGACAGCAACTCATGTGACTTCCTTTTTTTTTAATCTAATTAATGAACTTGAAAATCCAATTCACAGCACTACATGGCACGGGCCACTCTTCCCTGTGGCTTAAAATGATATTATTGTCTAAGAGTCACTTTTCACTCCAAAATCTACTAATAGAGCCCAGAGGAATTCAAGTCCTTAGATCAAGCTCCCCCAGTCCCCCTCATGCATTTAATTATACATACATGCACTGTCCTTGGAGAAGTCATTTTGCTGAGTGCTGTTGACATACTGCTTAAGCACTGGAATTGGAAGGCAATTGTTGAGACGGCCATGAAGGAATGTCTGCGCTGTCTGGCTGGCACTTGACCAATTTGCCCCACATCTTCACTCCCTGCCTTTCTTTGGATAGTGCTAAGCTCATCTGGTAAGAGTTTCCCATAGACATCATAGAGGATGATGCCACCATGGAAAGACGGCCTCCGTCCTCCAGTCCTCAGAAACAGCATAGATAAGCAGACTCCTTCAGTTTATCCAGAAACAAAGTCTAAATTGAGTTAGTGGTAATACGTATTATACATTACATGTACATGTGATACATGTAATAAAGGACATTAGTAAGCTCGTCATTGGCTCTTCCAAATCTCAACATTGCTTATCGGATTTTACAGAGACATGCAACATCTACCTTGACAAACAGAGGGACTTGGGTGTTTAGAAGAGATTTCACCTGTGGCCTTCAACTAGGTGTGAGGGGAGCATGCCGGTTATAGTCGTTTATAGTGTGATGGGAATGACTTGACACAACCATTAGAGATGGCCTGCTACTCCTCAGTAAAAAGCTGATGCAAACGAACCTTTCATAGTGTGTTGCTAGAGTGGTCTAGTCTGAGCACTGTTAAGAAGGAGTGGAAATACTGGCATCATCTTCCTTGTTCCTCAGTCCTGCTGAGGATGACTGGGTACACAGAAGGCATGCAGGAAGGATTGATTGGCAATGGTTGACGGTAGGCTGGAGGCAGAGTTTCGAGTAGGATCTTACATTGCCATTTCCCAGAGTAGTTGTGAAAATTACCATGAAGAATCTTAAGTCTATTACACATAACTTCTCCCTAGGCAACTACTGTCTTATTGAGACTAATTGGGGTTATTTTTAATAAGATAACTTAGTCATGTTGCCCTATGGGGTGGGGAATTTGATGTTGTCATCTGCGACCATGTAGAATTGCTACACAGTAGACTCAAACACACAGCCATCCAGTGCTGGCTGAGGAGTCCATATTTAATACAGTCCAGTTGTTGGTGAGTTTAATGCAGTGGGTTTTTTAAAAGGTACCGTTTATGCACATAACACATTAAAGTGCAATCATGGGCATTTTCCAGCCAGTTTGCATATTAAAACATGCTGTGAAGGTTTATTCTAAATGCCAAGAGAAACAGGGAGCTGTTTGGTGTTTTCTTTTTTCTGGGTTGAAATTCTCTTGTTCCTTCCTGTAGAAGTGGCTAGGATGGTTTTCAGACTGAGTCCTGAATAAGGATTCCTACCAACTTCTTCCATGGTGAATATAAAACCCTGGGTGTTCCATACACCGACAAACAGGGTCATTCCAGACCATGACAATCCCACCTCACATAGGCGGAAATCCTGACATGCCTGTTCTACTGCTGCAATGTTTCAATTTGCTCTAAAAGCTTCTGACACACGGTATCACCCAGGCTGCCCCCACTAGTGGTTCTCAGTTCTGTATAATGTGTTTCAACATTTACATGGGTAATGTTTTAAGTATTCTAGGTGGGGACTGAGGGCACTAGCCCACACCCTAGTTTCTTAAATTGTAGGTTATGGTCTCATTTGGGGTTGGGTACCTGAATGTGACCTGGGTGTCACAGAAAATTTGACAATAGTGAAAGGTTTCTGAATGTGCAACAATTAAAAATTAACTAAAAATGAGATGTGTAATGAATCCAGTGCATTTCTGGTAACACTCACCCATCTGCATCATGCAACTCCATTGCAGCCTTGGTTCTGAACCCACAGCCCATGCATTTTTGCCCTGTACATGCAGTTACACCACACAACACCAGCGAATACCACCTGCAACACCTTGGTTCAGATCCAAGACCAGTGTATGCTACAAGCGGAAGTATTCTTACATACCGAGATTTCTGCTCTCACAGAAACATAATGGCTTAATAATGGAGAAGAAAAACGTGGTATTTCCCCACCCTATTCCTTACCACACAAGTATTAACTTAGTTTATCTTTGGGTTGCATTATGTTGGAATGTTTGAGTTTTAAAGATTTCTCTCCGAGTTGCTGATTTAAGTCCCCCACTCTCCCTGAAAAAAAGCTAAACGAATTTTGTCTTGAATTTAGGACAGAATTTCCAACCATTTCTGAAATGGTCCTAAACGTACTTTTGCCATTTTGTGTTAGTACTGCACATTTATGGAAAGCAAAGTCTCAGCGTTGATGACTTTAACATCAAAATGGTAATCAACCCTGAAAAGTGTTGATGATGTTCTGTGTCCTGCAATACTGAATATCCAGCTGAGGTTTAATTCTTCATGTAAAACGAACAAGCTCATCTATCTCATTAGAATACAAACTTGACTTCGTTTTAGACAAATGGTAAAACTATGTCTAGCAAAGAATTACTTACAAACTTTTATAATCAATTATTAGTATATATTTGATTTATATACCTTATTTGGTATTCCTTTGTATAAATATTAGTATGTGTTTGATTTGTATACCTTATTTTACCTACCTTTATACCTGGGGTGGTGTAAAAATTTCTCAGGTGAAAAGGGGTTATAAATCAAAAATTTTAAGAAGCCCTGGTTAATAAAATGTGACGGTAATTGTGGATGAATACAAGATTCAGATCTTGTTTCTATTCAGCCATGGTGAATTGGTTTGACTACCATTATTTTAATAGCCTTGAATGGCTGAGTTCACTCATTGCTTAGACAACTGGAATACAACCTACCTTAGAAGCCAATAATGGTTTGGTGTCTTCTATTTCAATAATGACATCTCGGCATGGGGGTGCAGACATAAGGGAGGCTGCAAGACAAAGAATTTCATAATATAGGACACCTAGAACAACATACTGGGGAACATTCTATTCTATGTTCAAGCTGATCAGCCACAGGATGTATGATAGAGTAAACCTAGGTGAGACTTTCCAATGGAGGACCATACTGAATGTCTGAATGTAGAAATAACCCAGCACTCACCATGTTTCCAGAACAGCATACGGTTTTAGACATTTTATAGGGGGAGACTATGTGGCCCACTTTTCTTTGTCAAGCCCATGACAAGTGCTTGAAAAAGAATTGTGTTGGAGACCAGAGAGATGACTCTTCAGGTAAAGGTGTTTGATGCTAACCCTGACGACCTGAGTTTGCTTCTCCCAACCTACACAGTAGAAGGAGAGGACAGATTCCTGCAAGCAGCCCTCTATCCCTCACATAGGCAACATACACGCATGCACGTGTGTGTGCATACATGCATGCATGTCTTCATGTTCACATGAGTGCGCGCGCGCACACACACACACACACACACTGCAATACAAATAATGAAAAGGATTGTGTTGATTATGTATGAGTGAGTATGAGGATGGCTAACCTGTGTCTAAAAGAGCCTCGTTTTCTTGGGAAACGGGATAGAGAAACGCACGAGTGGAGGAAGAAGGAGGACAGAGAAGGTGATTAGAGAGAAGACGGGGAAGGGAGGGAAAGGAGGGAAGAGGAAAAAGCAGGCATGAGTTTCTCTCCCCAGTGAGAAGCTGCTGCTGTCTATTCAGCCCCTGTTCTCCCAGTGCACACAGAGGGAGAAGGCCCATGTCATGACCTTACATGCAGCTTCCCAGACACGCGTAACTCTGGATCTTGGAATAAGAGCAGGGGTTTAAGAAGAGGCCCTGGAGTCCCTGCGTTTATCTCACTCAGTCAAAGGCAGGTGCCAAGAGCCTGATGCCCAGGGTGGGGTCACAGGAACACAACTTTTATTGAGGAAGACCCCATGAGGTCCTAGGTCAGAACCCAGACAGAAGAAATGTCACAAAGTGGAAAGACCTTCCTGTAACCCACCCAGGCATTGAATATACAGGACATAAAGAATGGGAAGGAAGGTACTTTGCAGAGGGGGGTTTACCATGCTCCCTGCATTGGGTTAATTAAGCACTTTGTTTACATGATGTCACTCAGCCCTTTGATAATCCTTAAAAATATGCTATAATCTCCATTTTATATATAAAAACATAAACTGAAGCAATAAGAAAGCTTCAGATTAAGCCTTGATGGACGGAAGTAGGTTTATAGACTAGATCTGTTAGTCTTTGGTTTCTTTGTTATCAATCCCCCCAGAGCCCTGGGAATTGGAGGCACTCAGTACATGTTCAAGAAACATTCAGGTAGAGGAAGGAACTGGACATTTACTGAGCATCTATGACATACCAGTTGTTTTAAGGTGGAGTTTTGCATCTACCTGAGACCCACAGGTAGACAAATTGCCTAGAAACTTCTAATGTAAGCTCATCTACAACTGCAGACCACTTCAGTCACACAGGACTCCAGGGTCAGATGGACAAGGATGCATGAAAACCTTTGCATGCAAATTTCTTCCTAAGTGCCAGCTCTGCACTTTACTGGGTAGTAAGCAAAGTCTCAGGGACAAGGCAGAAAATACACTTGTGCTTTCAGGTGAGGCTACCCAAGTTCACTCTGCAGACATGACTCTATTATTATACTTAAGAAAATACCAGATTTTTCTCTTCTGTGGCTCTCCAAAGCATAGCTTGCACATCATTTTAATTGTACAGTCGCACTAGCTAAGAAACCTCAGCCTTGGGGCCCAGCCTATCTCTGGCCACCAGGCCTATGTGAGTGATTCTGGGACCAGGGCAATCTATAATATTTTACCTTCCTAAAAATTTCACATATTGGACCAAGGAACTTCCTGTCATCAAACCAATAGAAAAGATACTGGGAAAATGGCTTATTTCCAGTTATCAGCCCAGATAAATGAGACATAGGGTCACAATAGTCTTCACTATTATAAGGAAAGAGTTGACATTTTATGGATCATCAATTCAAAACAAAATGTTTGGAGATATATGTGTGTGATTATATATATATACACACATATATATATTTGATAAATATATGCAGGATCTTGCTCAAATGTGCTGGGTCTATTTCTTATTCTGGCAGATACATTTTAGAGACTCTATAATACCAATACTAAGCCTTCTGGAGGCTTACCCAGCATTGACTTGTAACATATTTGTTTAAACAGAAGATTTCCATTTCAATCTTAATAGCTTGAATAGAATTTTCACTGGTAAATGAGTAGAATTTTCCAGTCTTCAACTGAGGTCTAAACTCATGAAGACAAAGGGTCTGGGATCTTGGACACTAAAGTAACTGATTCCCCAACCTCAATAAAATATTAAGTACACAGTAAACTAAAAAAGGGGATCTATTGAATGGGTAAGAGCAAAACACATATCATTAGTTATTTATTATTGAAGTCTAAGTTAAAAATTATAGTCTGCTCTGTCACTTGCATATTAGCTATACAACTTCAGGTAACTCATTAAAGTTTTCTTGTGTGGATAACAATGGGATATCTTTTGAATGACCTCACAACATCTTTGTCAAGTGTCAATAAAGCAGGCCCATGGACAAAGAAACCTGGAATGGCACTCTCCTCCCTAGAGCTGGCCAGGAGAAACAAACCTGTAATTCTAGCACTGGAGAGGGAGAGGATGGAGAAAGCAGAGTCCAAGGTCGTCCTGTCATTTAGAAAGAAAAATCTCCTCCTCTAAGGCTCACAGACGGGGTCTCTGTCTCCACACACAGGAGGCCCTGTGTCACCACACCTAAGTGTTTACAGGCCTACCCTACACACACCCATGTCCTTGTTGGGCTCTTGTGCTTTGAAGACAAGACTGTTTTGGTCTCTTGGTTTCCCCAACATTTATGTCAATGCATGCCATTCTATGAGTGTTGGAGGTAGAATGTCTCAATCCCTTTTGCTGATGTGGGAACAGTATTCCCTGAATTTCCAGGATCCTTCTTCAAAGACAAATAGGAATGTTCATGTAGCAGGTAACATTTCCTCAAAAGACATCCCTTGTTTGTGCAGGAGCAAGGTACACCACAAGGTAACCTCCTGAGCACTGGTTTCTGCCCTTCAAAATAGTTCAAGAGTGCAAGTTGGCTGTACCATTGGCTACCTGCATTTCCCTGGAAGATTTCCTAGCCCATTGACAATCACAGCTCTCTTCCTCTGCAGTATCTAGACAAAGAATATGGTTTGCAAACATTCAATCTGACTAAGTGCGAAAGGCACAAAAATGTAATGTATAGACTTTCTCACAGACGTACCTTTGAGTTGTGGTACGATATCCTCTTTTCCTGCATACGGATCACAGCGAAAGCGGTCCAGGCGGTCAATGGTGCACTGGCCAACCACCGGCTTCCGCCCAAACTGCCTGTGGTCAATGACTTTGATCACCAGTGGAGGCATGTACAGTTCTTCCTTGGGCAAGAACTAGAATCACAAAAACAGGTGTCCTTTTTTGCCCCCAAGATCTGACAGAGATAGCTTTGCTAGTCACTTCTCCCAAGGGACCAGCCCAGATTTCTTGTGCCCTACATCCAGGGGACCCTCCATAAGTACTTCAGTGACTGGGGTGCCTGGTAGATGGCTCAGACCTTGGAGCGTCCTCTTTCAGGCAGGCTCTGGAAGATCAAATCCCACCTCTTCAGTCACAGACTGCATGACCTTAGGGAACTTTCTAGCCCTCTATGGCCAGTTAACTTCATATCAATAGTAGAGTCTTAGAATCCACGTGTGAAACACTTGGAGTGCACAAGGCAAGCATAATGTGAAATGAGTCATTGTCACTGACCCCATTCCTCCTCCCACAATCTTCTTCCTGAGAGGGAGTTTCAATGGTAGTGACTGCCCAGAACTTTAGTTATCTGCTAGCAAGGGCTTAAGCAGAATTTAGGAATGGTGGAGACACAGACATATCTTTAAGGGAAATAACAGACTGGGAATCCTCCAGTATTAGAAGTTCAAAGCCACAATGAAGTGCTCATTTTGCCTTCACTGCTGCTGTAATGTAGGGGCCTTGATGACACTGCCCTGACTGGAGAACACAGGCTGACCTGGAGGCTTGACCGTGGTTTGGATGAGTGTCTGTCACTGGCCTTCGCTGGAGTAGAGGACGGGGTTCCCAAAGCTAGGTTCTAGGCTCGAAGTGGTAAGGGGGGAGGATAGAGAGCAGACAAGGGTAGGCAGAGTGTCCTAGGGGTGAATATTTAGGGGTTCTGCTTCTATACATCCATGTGGCATCATGGGGAGAGTTCTGGCTCTGGAATGGAAGGACCCCGGACTAAACTCTGACCACACACTGCACACATTAGTTATACTTCAGTTAACCTTCTCTTTTCTTCCAAGGATAAATGTGCCGCTGAGCCAGAGTCGTGGGTAAAATTAGAGCATGGCTAAAGGCAGTTTGCTCAGAGGCCTGAGGAACCATCCTGCCTCTCTAGGCCTCAGCTGCCTCACCTGCAAGACAAGAGGTTAAACCACAGGGTCCCAAGGTTCAAGACTAGTGTGTTGGGGACAGGAAGGAAAATGATTGAATCAGGAAAAGGGGTGGACAATTCCAGCTTTCCATCTTCTTCAGTTAAGGAAGTGTCATTGTCATACATCTTTTATATAACAAGGTAAAGATGAAAACTTTTTTATTTATACAAGTTAGGATTTAATTTCTTTAAAAGTAGACAAGTTGGGTGGCTTCCTCTATAACAGGTGGAGGTGTGTGAGCCCTAGAAGATGTCCCACACTCCTAATAACCAGAGGTAACTTCAAAAGAACAAAAAAGGTTTCATGCCCTGGACACAGTCATGGCCATGCCCCATTACCCTCTCTGGGTTCCTCCACAACTTCCCTAGTCATTCATGCCCTCAGGAAGGTTCTGGTCCACATGCAGCTGCACCACTCGGAGTCAGCAAGCTGGCCTTGAGGGGTTGACTAAGAGCCCATAATAGAGACCAAACACTCACTGGAAAAACAAGTGCTGTTCATAGATACCGCCCATCACAGGAGCTGTTTGACACTTTCAGAAACTGGCTACAGATCATCTAAGGAGGGGAAGCCTCTGACATGTTTGTTATAAGGCTAGGTTTTCTGTTTGTCAGACTCTGGAAATGAATCGACTGTGGGGAGCGTAGTATACATTTACATTTCAGGTACGCACACACGTGGGAGTATACACTTGCACTTCAGCATGGACACATGTGGGAGTATACACTCACACTCAGCATGGACACGCGTGGGAGTATACACTCACATTCAGCATGGACACACGTGGGAGTATACACTCACACTCAGCATGGACACGCGTGGGAGTATACACTCACACTTCAGCATGGGCACACGTGGGAGTATACACTCACATTCAGCATGGACACACATGGGAGTATACACTCACACTTCAGCATGGACACGCGTGGGAGTATACACTCACACTTCAGTATGACACGAGTGGG
Organism: Mesocricetus auratus; assembly: GCF_017639785.1. NCBI lineage: Eukaryota > Metazoa > Chordata > Mammalia > Rodentia > Cricetidae > Mesocricetus > Mesocricetus auratus. The sequence goes on along the minus strand of NW_024429182.1, from coordinate 23,054,630 downwards.
AGTATACACTCACTTCAGCATGGACACGAGTGGGAGTATACACTCACACTTTGGGTATGGACATGTGTGGTCTCCCGCATAGTCTAGATACTGTACCACTTTCATGAAGAGGACAGAACTTGGGAAGTTGGGTGTCTTCTTCAGGTTTTTGATCACCACCGACTCTACTCTTTCCCCTCCGCACTCCACCACCAGGCTGGGGGATGTGATAGAAGCCATTTGGTAGTTTTTCATATTTCTTAAGCCCCAAGCTAGAATCTGTGGAAACAAGTTAAAGAGAAGGGAAGGAAACTGACATATGAAAAATACCATGCAAATCTGGGTGGTGGTGGCACACACCTAGAGGAAGGTGGATCTCTTGTGTTTGAGACTATTCTGGTCTACAGACTGAGTTCCAGGACAGCCAGGGCTACACAGAGAAACCCCATCTCAAAAAAAAAAAAAAAAAAAAAAAAAAAAAAAGCCCAAACAAGAACAACAACAAAACTTGTAAACAGAAACCCAGTCTCAATCACCAGGACAGTCTTTAAGATGGACTGACACCCATTTGTCTAAAATGCCAGTGGATGTTATCTTCAGGAGCCTGTGGACATGGGGAGGAAGTGGTTTACCCTTTTCCTCTGTTGGAGAGCTTTAAAAAAAAGAGCAGCATAGCTGTCAATGCTGACCGGTCTTCTGCAAACAGGAATCACGTTGTGATCTACGGTGGGGGAGTTTGGAGGATCAAGCATAAACCTCTTCTCTGGTAAGTGACTCTCAAGCATTCCAAACTGGTAGCTGCTGTCTGAAGCTTCCTGTGTGTGTCTTTGAGAACGCCCAGCAAAACAGAGGAGCTAACAATGCTTGTCTTATCAGGACACAAGGTTATCTCCACCGGCCTGTGTCTGCCCTAATTATCTCTCGTGTCGCCACTGTCCACAGGCTTCCCAATTCCCTGCCTCTGCCTCCCCTGAAGGTCTTCTCTCTGTGCACACAGGCACTTTCTCTTGGGCCATCTTCTCTTTCTCTGGTGACCCCCTCCCTGAAATCTCAGAAATCTGCTTATTGCTTTGTTAAGATTTTGACTTTTTATAGCTATTTTTCTTTTTGTGTGTGTGGATTTCATAGACGTGCAGCATGATGCCATTCCCTATGCTAACAGCTCTTGCTTTGTTTGAAAGAACCCTTTAGAATCAGCCCTTTGGGTTGATGAAGTAAAACTTGGAGAGAATACATACCTCAATAGCAGTGAGCTGAACCACGGGCCGGATGCCCTGAGGGACCATGTATAAATTCGGCGCTCTTTGAGAGGGAAGAATAGGAAGGTTGGAGCCATCCTGTGAAACAAGCATTGGCTGTCAAGACTTCCCTTTCATTAAAGCAAAGAGTGCCTGGAATTACCAGGATGCTTCAGGCAGCTCACGGAATACATGGGCAAGAACAAAGCGATGTACCTTGTTCCTCAGAATCAGCTCCGCTGTTACAAGGACGTCTCCACAGGCCCTGTCTCCATTCATGACTGGATGCCAGAGAAGCTTAGGCGTGATGTCTGTTTCCGAGTTCAGTTTCACCAAAGGAGAGCAAATGCTTCGACCTAAAAATTCATCTTTGCCCTAGAGAAGTAAATCACACTCAAACTCCTGATCAAATAACCCTGTGGACCTCTACCATGACCCTGAGTCATCTTAAAATTTCATATTACTTACCACTTGGTCATTGTCAAAAAGTTCTATGATAACTTTGGGTGGGTTCTGCAGAACTGTTTGGGGTTCCCCAAAGATTTCAACCTCATCAAATATAATTGTTTGGTCCCAGGTGGGATTCAAGGTGGAGTGGATGATCTCTGTGGTTTTGCTTCGATGGAGAAAGGAGACGTGGGCATATGGATCTACAGAAAAAGATAGTAGCAATAGAGTCACAGCTATCTAAGTCAGTTCATTTCTTCCCAAAGCTTTTCTAGTGGACTAATGCTTTCACCACCCATGTGAAGACAAGGACTCTAGAAGCATCACAGAGGAAGGTATGGTGAGTGAGAAGCACCTAAAGGAGACCCTGGTGTGTGCAAAGGAGTGTCTCTCTGGAGTGTGCTTGTCCCCATCAAGGTTAATCAGGCACACACTCTTTTGCATGGGTAATCTAGAGTATAAGCTTTGCAACCAGATGCATGTGGGGGCGAGTCCCTGAGCTCATGGCCTTGGAAGAAAAACTATTTAATCTTCCTAAGTATTTAATATTCCTAAACATTTAGTCTTCCATGTTTCCTTCCTCTGAAGTCGTTTCTGTTTCCCAGTAGGTAGAAGATGAGATGGTGTGAAGAAAGTGGACTCTCAGGACAGAACCTTTTAGCCACATCACCAACAAATAACAGCTATGCTTATGTTTTTGTTTCTACTGTTTTGACAAACTGATAAATACTAGTTTATTTCACGCTTTCGCTTCTACTGTTACCTATTCACAAAGTTTTATATTTGAGTGCCGGGTTTTAAGAATACAGCAATAAATAAGAAAGGCTCAGCCGCCCTCAGAATCTACAGCTTCTAACAGCAGAAATGTGCTTCCAACCTCATATGCCAAGAAGTATTCTGTGTTCTCCTACATGATAAATAATTACACTAAACCATTTCACAGTTTCCTGGAGAGGTGACATATCCCAGCCGTAAGATAACATGCAGCTTGAAGCTCTTCTACATGCCAAGGGGGAGCTTTTAACACTGCAGGAAGCCATCACATTACTAGAACTTTTCTTTATTTTGCTCCTTTGATAAATCTTGTGTCTCCGACCACAAGAAATGTGCTTCAAGTTTTATGCAAACATCAGTGAAGATTTTTCTACTTTTCTGATAGGATCTACAGTGAGGGAGTGCCCCCTGGTGGATATTATTTGAAAATGTCCTCAAAAACATTTTTGAAGCTTTGCTCCACAGACTAGGATCTAATTTATAGACCAGATCTAGATAATCTGGTCTAATTTATTAGGGGAGGAAATCTTTCACAAATACTGATTAAGAGGAGTGCTTGGGACATAGTTCAGAACTGACACAAGTACATGATAGTATCAGGCAAATGTTTTAAGAGCTGTTTCCATAGAAGAACCAAGAAAACTTTGCTGGCTTGCAGGTCTCCGAATGTAATGTCCCTAAATATCCCAGGATGGCCCCTGCACTATCTGCACCTTCAGAGGAAGGAGCACAGCCGAAGACCATCAGGAGCACCAATGTGGAAGACGTTGAAGTCAAAGCTAGGAAGTAGCTGGGGTTGGGGTGAGGGTTAGGGTAAGGCAACGGAAGAGGCAAAAATATGCTACATATGGCTCACAGCCAGGTGCTATGGGCTAACGGGTTAACTGGGTGATCTTTTTATCATCTAGAGAACATAACCAAAAATGTAAAGAATCTTAATTTACCAATTGGCCCAGGACCCAGGTTTAAAACGCAGTCATGCAGCACAGAAGTTGCTCTTTGTGGCACTTTATTGTTCAATAAGTGATTATTAGTGTCCAAGGGCCATGAGTATTCTAGTGCCCAGGAACAGTCCTTAAAGCTGCCGGTAATTCCTTAAGTAATGACTGACTGGGCTGTTTTCTTCAAGAATAACAAAGTAGTCTCCGTATGAAGGGTTTTCTTGCAAGAAATGAACACAAACCAGTTGATGGGCCGTGGAGCCAAGCTAGCCTGCCATGTATATTAGGGATTTCCCTTCACCTGAAAAGCTGTCTTTGTCCAAAGCCATGAGGTTCCTAGCTTGATAAATGTAGCAGCGCAGGTGGTAGATGTAGACTCCTGAAAAGAAGAGGGTGACAAGAAATGGGACACCGTTAGCAAGACTTTTCTGGAATGTCTGGAGGTGATATGTGCTTCAGGCAGGTGGGCCACCTATCTACAGAGCACAGAGCACAATGTCCCCAACACAGTGACTTCTTATAAAAGAAAACTTGCAGCAGTCCCCTTATTCACGGTTTTGCTTCCCCGGAGTCAATCTCAGGTCACAAGCATTGGAATATCTGTCCCCAGTGTAAACAGGGGGACGGTCCAGAAATAAATAGTTCACAGGTTTCAAATCGCATGTCCTGTAGTGGGATCAGTCTGAAAACACTCAGCTCCGTCTCACTCGGGATGTGGGTGGTGCCTCTGTCCAGTGTATCCATGCTGTATAGGCTGCCTGCCTGTTAGCCACTCAGGAGTGGTTATTTCAGTTATCAAACTGACTGATGCAGTCCCATCGCAGGGCTTGTGTTAAGTGACCGTTAATTATTTAATGAAGGCCCAAAGCACAAGAGTAATGATACCGGTACTTTATCACAGTGCATTTTAATAAGTGTTTCATATTTATCATGTTACTGCTATTTACCGGTTACTGTGTCTAATTTATAAATTAAACTTCATCACATGTATGCATGTATAATACGAGAGACCATTTATAAGCAGGGCTGCCAGGGGAGTCTTAGAGTGGATCTAATGCAGATAAGAGGCAGTGGAGGATGTAATGGGGGCTGTACTTTAAACTACTATATGCTAGGTGTGGTGCTACACACTTGTAATCCCAGCATGCTAGGCAGAGGCAGCCTGGATTACATACAGAAACTCTCCTCCAAAGACAAAACCAAACAAGTAACTGCTATAACAATCCTGATGCGTGCATGGCAATGGAGAACACTAGTCCTGCTGTGAACTTCCTGGGTTTAGTGCTTAGCTGCTTATCACAGACTCCAATGAGCCTGGGTCTCTAGCAGTCACTGAGCAAGACCTCCATGCTACGTTAGGCCCTGGTCTGGGATAGTTTTCTGCCAAAAATTTCTTTGACTTTTACATTTTTTCAAACTCCTCTTATTAATGCATACACACATGAACACATGGATGCATGCACACACAGACAGTTATACATACACACTTTCATGCATGTACACGCATACACACACACAGTTTGAGGGGTAGCAGAGTATTGTGACTGAATGCATGAATTCCAGAACCATGAATGCTTGACTGTCTGGTAGATACTAAGACCTACATAAAAATGTGCCTTTATTGATAACATTCTGAAATTCTTTAAGGCTGGCATTGAGAGCAGACTTCCCTTAAACTTTTAGCCTTTGTTCTGTAACTAAGATAATAATTTAGGGGTTTTTTTTTGCTAGAATGACTATTTGTTGTTTTGTTTTATTTTTTGAGACAGGGTTTCTCTGTGTAGCTTTGGAGCCTATCTGGGCACTTTCTCTGTAGACTAGGCTAGGCTGGCCTCGAACTCACAGAGATCTGCCTGCCTCTACCTCCTGAGTGCTGGGATTAAAGGCATTCACCACCAACGGATGACCTAGAATGAAGTATTTTAGACAGGTAGTAGAATCAGTGATTTAATCGTTCTTCATCCCAAGTATGATAGCTTTTCAGGACGTATTTTAAAATCTTCATTAAGTGAAGAACTTGAAAACCACTTTCATCTGAGTAAATTTTTATCACATTTGATGATCTGAAGAGTTTTCTAGAGATGGAAGTGACAGATACAGAATTCACAGCTGTCTTTAAAATTTACGGTCGATGCCGGGCATTGGTGGTGGCACACGCCTTTAATCCCAGCACTCAGGAGGCAGAAGCAGGCGGATCTCTGTGAGTTTGAGGCCAGCCTGGTCTACAGAGCAAGTTCCAGGACAGCCTCCAAAACAATACAGTGAAACCCTGTCTGGAAAAAACAAACAAAAGCAAAACAAAACAAAACAAAACAAAACAAAAAAACAACTTACGGTCAAAATTACAGGAGACAATGGGCGTGTTTGCTCCAAACACAGTGGTGGCACTGTGTTTCTGCTTTTCCAAGCTCTTATCATCTCCATCCTCTGTGGTGTCTGCTCCCTAAAGTAGGAAAAAATCATCGTCATCGTCATTGTCACCACCACCACCACCATCATCATCACCACCACAACCTAAAAACAAGCAATCCAAGACTAGCAAGCAACAGCAACAGTGGTGTTTAGGAGAGATTTTATCACCAACCACTCCATTTTCCAAGGTGAGTAACACCCAGGACAGTGAGTGACTTCTTCAGAGTCTCCCCGCTAGAAGGGGCAGAGCAGGAGGTAGGAGCTGATTCACCCTGCTGCTGAAAGAATGGAGAAGCGATGGATGCTCTCCAAGGCTGGGAAGAGGAAGCACAGAACAGCGAGTGTGGCGGTGTCAGAGCGCAGAGAAGACAGACTGTGCTTAGAAATGGCCCTCCCTGCCCCCGCCCCTCCCTGTGTGTCTGTGTGAGTGGGACGTGTGTGCACCTGTGTGTGTGTCTCCACGCCCAGCTGTGTGTGTGGCCGGAATAGGACACCGCGTGTCCTGTTCCGTGATTTGCTTTCTCATTCCCTGGAGACAGGGTCTTGTGGAACAGAGCTCACTAGTCTTTGGCTAGGTCAGCTGCCAGCGGCGAGCCACAGTGACCTCCTGTTTCCCCTTCCTCACTCCTCGGTGCTGGGGTGACAGTCACCCACTGCCACACGCCCCTAGTCTTTTTGACGTGGGTACTGAGTATCTAAACTTGGGTTCTTAGGCTTGCACAGCAGACATTCAACCAGTGAGCCTTCTCCCCAATCCGTGGCAATGGGTCTTGGCTGCCTTGTTGCACAGATCACCCACTGCTGTTTCTATTCATCCCTTCTGCCGACCTGCGCCCACCCCCACACCTACCTCCTTTACACTCATGTGACCATCTTTCCACTTTGTGAGCCATCCTTCTGTTCCACCACCCCCGCCCACAAGTTTGTATATTTAGCTCTTTCGGGCTATTAAATAGCTACAATTTCCAAGTCATTTGTGCCTGTGGAATTACTGGATGTTTCCTGAAACCAGGGCCCTGGCAGACATACTTGGGGGAATCTAGGAGGAATAGATATGACTCCAGTACTGTTCTGAGGACCGCTCATGCGCTACTGGTTTCTTCCTAAGATGGGAGTCACGGGACACTTAGGGCATATGCCTTCCCCCAACTTCTTCTCAGCCGTTCAGCACTGAGGTTACGGGGGCCTCTCAGGACTTGTCTGTCCGTGCTGTCTCCATCACTCCCACACTTCCTCTACACTAGTTTATTCACACTCTGGTTTCCGGTTACTTACAAGGGCACCTTCAAGTTTAAAGATGGCAGCAGCACCGTGTGTTTCTGAAGGAGCCATTTTTCTCCTCCAGCGTCTGCGGCGAAAGGTGTCTGAACTGCGCTGTTTCCAGTGGAATTTCCAGCCGATCAATGAAGCATATTCCCAGCCCTCCCGGTCTTCGAATTCTTCCATGGCCTAAAATAGAAGCATAACTTTTAATGAGAAATAATAATCTTCCTCATACTGATAAAGCAGACCATTTAGGTCAGTGGACAAATATGCAGTCACAAAAATCTACTCTCTGCCAAGTACTATATAAGGAGCAAAGACAGACTAGATAGGAGCTCTGACTTGGCAGAACTGGCCGACGGTAGGACCCAGGGAGGCAACTATAGCAACCATTCAGGCAGAGCACCTGGTCCAATACCCTCCTATCGCTCCTCTTACCCGTGCAGTACTCGAAGCTGTTTGGGTCAAATCTTTCTTGCGTTTTCGGACCAGTCTTCGCCGTCTGTGAGTGTGATACATTTTCTCTGCTGCAACCCAAGACTTGGGCTTATTGTCAGGAGGAATGGTAATTCCATACTCCCAGCCTGCAACAGAATTTGAGAATAGTTACTCAAGAGAAGCATCTTCCCGATCAGCAGATAACTTGTGAGATAACATGTAGCTCCTCTCTGCTCACAGATGTCCTCTGATGTTGTGACTGTCACAGGGTTGTGCATATGATGAAATGTGCCATGTTGAAACTTTGGGTGCCATCATGCCACAAATGTGTGTGTGTGTATGCATGCATGTATGTATGTATGCATTAATGTATGTATGTATGTATGCATATGTATATGTATGCGTGCATGCGTGCGTGTTTGTGTGTGTGTGCACGCGCATGCACGTGTGCATATGCATGGCAAATATTCCAAAAGCTAAACATTTCTCAAACCAAAAACTACTACCTCTGGGCCCAGCATTTTGGGTAAGAGGTATTCAATCTTTCTGCTCTTTTGGACTCAGGGCTCTGTGAATACCAGAGAAGTGCTATGCTATGGAACTACATTCCTAACCCTTCAGTAGAGTTTCCTGAAGTTGGTAAACCTGTCTATGTTCCAACCTGATGAAGGTAAAAGACACACAAAATGTGGTTGGTGCCCTGTTATTGTTCAATAAATGCTGTTATTATAAGATCTGGTGTGTGCATCCCAATCAATGCAGAACTCACTCCATTTGAAGTCTTACGCATAAATCCTGTTCTGCTCACGTATTACCTATCACCTCTTGGAGAAAAGAATCAATTACACTTTTCCTCTTGATAGTTCCAAATGCTAAGTCCATCTGACTTGACTATTTGTAGAGAAGGTTGGTACTGCCATACCTGGAAGCTATGTCAATCACATGACCACTGGTGGGATGACTTATATGACATTTGCCGTTCTCTTGTCTGAGTTATAAGACCTCTATGTTTGATTATCCCAGGGAGCTAATGGAGTGTGATTAGGAAAGAAAAAAACCCAAGCTCCAGATCTCTCTATATTCTTACTCTAGATTTCTAAGTATCCCCAAGTCCAGCTGGTTGACCCCATCACTCCATTTTCCACTTCTAATATCTCCTCGCGCAGCATCTGTCCATCTATCTGTTTGTGAGTCGGATACTCATGGGAATAGTCTCGGACTAACTGTCGTAGACCAGCAGGGATAGGGCTCTTCCTCCCACGGAACATTTGCTCTGGTTAGCCAAGGTCTTTCTGCAGACTCACACTCAGGCAAACAGATGTACATGTTACCTTTCTCATCTACTGCTCGGTTTATGTCGTATATCCACGCGTCATCTTCCCACTCCCAACCTGGAGGGCAAGTCAGCTCACTGGGTGATGCCGCCTTATCTCCATTCTGACAGACATACAGACAGACAGATGACAGGAATGAGATCTAAGGATGAGGAAACTTTCCTGATACTTAACTACAGAATCTGCCTGTATTTATAGATACCACCTTTGAGATTCATTTTATTCAGAAAAATTCTAATCTTCACTTATATACAATTGCTACTTGAAATTCACTCGTCTCCAGTCCAGTACCTTCTGTTTTTACTATTATAGAATAGCATTAAACTGGACCATGAGAAATTCGTGGTTTTGTAAGCCAAAATGATGGAACATTAGCATTTTACATGGTCTCATTAATACTCTTAGATGGTGCCACCTGTCTTTATAAGAGTTTATTCAGGAAAAACAAAACAGAGAAGAGATCAAGCATTAAGACGCAGGTGTTACAGTTAGGAAATGCTGCCGGAGGCTCATGATGCTGATCGTAGGAGGTTGGGCAAAGTTTATAAGAAACATTGACTTAGGTTTACATTAAAGTTTATAAGAAACACCGGGTGGTGGTGGCGCACGCCTTTACTCCCAGCACTTGGGAGGCAGAGGCAGGCAGATCTCTGTGAGTTCGAGGCCGGGCTGGACCAACAGCCTCAAAAACAATACAGAGAAACCCTGTCTCATAAACCACCCCCCCAAAAAAGTTTATAAGAAACATTAACTTAGGTTTACATTAAAACTCACAAAGAGTCACGATAACAAAGGTCATATGTAAAAGACATAAAGGTGGCTGTAAACACCCAACTCCATTTTAAAGTAAGGGGATGCAAGGTGGAACTGTGGCAGGTATGGCCTGTTTATAGATCAACAAAGATGACGTGGTGGTACCAAAACCAAGTCCCCATTACAATGCTGCTGAAAATAAGTGTGTATCGCTTCCCTGCAAAGCAGTTTGGCAACACTATCACTGTGTTTTCATGCATTTAGAATGTGACCACACAATTCCAAAGATATTTTTATAGACATAAGCGTTCATTAATTGCGTGAAAATGGTTGTATAAAGCTATTCCCTGTCACATATTTTATAAAAACCAAAGATGAAACAAAACGAAAAACCCCAAACTACCGAACCCTAAAAATCTATGAGCTGCACAAATAAACAACAATGGGGGGCCTTAGCACAGTTTACAGCTCTGTATGTGCAGTTATCAAGAGACCTGGAGCTGGGGAGATAGGTCAGTTAATAATTAGTTCAGAAGCCCAGCTTGCATATAAAAGCCAGGAGTGGAAGTCCATGTCTGTAACCCTAGCGCTGGGAGGAAGAGATGAAGAAATCTCAGGAGCTTGTTGGCCAGACAGCTGAGCCCAGTCAATGGGTTCCAGGTTCAGTGAAAATCGCTGAAATGAGGCAGGGAGTGATTGAGGGAGACACTGCATGTTGACCTTGCCGCTACATACATGTGCGCACACTTGTATGGGCTCCTCTATGCATATGTGCACACATCCACGTGAACATGCACACACACAGGTGCACAAACATATGTGAGAATACCTGTCGTAGAACTGTGTGCATAACACAATACTAGTTAGAAGAGGAAAAAGTACACTCGTACATGACAGAAACCTACGACAGTGGCTATCTTACAGAGGACCGTGGTAGGCTGGGAGGATAGTTCTCATTCCCTTGAACACTGTTTGGACCTTTTAAAATTTTTGCTGAAAAGTTTATATTTTTACTTATGGGCCTGTGTGTGAATATATGTGTGTGTGTGTGTGTGTGTGTGTGTGTGTCAGTATCCACAGAGGACATGGGATCCCATGCAGCTGTAGTGTAGGTGTCTGTGAATATGTGTGTGTGTGTGTGTGTGTGTGTGTGTGTGTGTGTCATTGTCCACAGAGGACATAGGATCCCATGCAGCTGTAGTGAAGGTGTGTGTGAATGTGTGTGTGTGAATATGTGTGTGTGTGTGTGTGTGTCAGTGTCCACAGAGGACATGGGATCCCATGCAGCTGTAGTGAAGGTGTGTGTGAATGTGTGTGTGTGAATATGTGTGTGTGTGTGTCAGTGTCCACAGAGGACATGGGATCCCATGCAGCTGTAGTGAAGGTGTGTGTGAATATGTGTGTGTGTGTGAATATGTGTGTGTGTGTGAATATGTGTGTGTGTGTGTGTGTCAGTGTCCACAGAGGACATGGGATCCCATGCAGCTGTAGTGAAGGTGGTTGTGAGCTGTCAGCATGGGTGCTGGGAACTAAACTCCAGTCCCCTGCAAGAGCATCAGGCAAGCCCTCTTAGCTGCTAACACATCCCTTCAGCCCCATTTTTTATTTTTGTTTGCCTGTATATTTCTTTAAAGTGAATTTTTCATGATTTTAAAGACTACCCGGATAATGATTTTTTATCTAAAAAATATGTACAACTCAATCTTTATGCTGTAGCAGCATCTAGGCACGGAGGCCCAGTTTTTATTGCATGTCAGAAATGATCACGCACTTGTGTGGTTTCAGTCTTAAATGGAAGACCATTTGGAACGGGGATGCTGCAGAAGAGAGGGTAGAGCATGTCCCATGATGCACAGAGATGGGACATGTGGGTGGCTCACCGCATCCGTGTAGGTGTCCTCTGCTGGCTTCCACTCGCCTCCAGGATAGCGATTCTCATTCTGGTAGACTTCATCCGTGAACTCCGTGTGACCTGCGTCAGCCTCAGTCAGGAGGCTGTGGGCGAGAGAGGGCTCCTATTACTGAGGAGAAATGGAAACAGGACCAGCAACCCCGGCTATTTCACCCTGTCAGGCCTGGAATGACACCCCTTCCCTTCTGACTTGAGACCTTTGGTTTCTCCATTCCAAATTCGGCTTTGAACTAAAAGCTTTTGACATTCATTTGGAGAGGGGGCTGGGCCAGCGAGACCTAAATTATAGAGGACTCTGCACGTTGGCAGGGTCGCTCCTTCCCAGTAATTAGGATGGAGCCAGGAAAACAGCGCTGTGAGCGGATCCCCACAGGGAGCACGGAGAGGGAGCACGGAGAGTGCCTTCCACACTTGTTATAGTATAGGCTTTCCAGCTGTTTCTCAGTAAAACTCTTGGCTGACAGTTCAAAGAACAGGGAAATACTCCTCGTGTCCTTTCTATTTTAAAAAATGGAGTGAAGCTGTGTAGGAATGTATACCCATGCCTTGCTGCTCTACGTGACACAAACCGATGTTTCTATGTAGACAGCCCAGACAGCCCATTTCAGACTCCAGGCCCTCTGGAGGCCCCCGAGTGCTCTGTGCTGACTCTGCCTGGCCAGCTTTTGCTTGGATTTAAAGCTACTTCAAAATCCCACGGAAGAAGGCACAGAGGCTCCAACTTTGCCTTGAGTTTTTTGCCAGGAACCCTCAAATGGCTTTTTTTTTCCTTTACTGTTTCTACCCTCCCTGTAATCAAACACTGGATGGGTATCAAGAAGCAAACAGGCCCAACCGCTTGTATAAATTGAAATCATACATCATGCCTCTGCACCCCAGAGAAGACCCCAAGGCTTGGCATCCCAGCCTTGTGATTTTCCAGTCACGATCCTCCTTACCTTTCCCGTCCTCACCCCCTTCCTTCTGCCCAGTTCAACTCCTCATCCCCTCTCGTGGCCAACCCCCACAGCCCCAGACAAAGTGACCAGTCCTGCACCAGAAGCAAGGACCCAGAGCGCTGGGTCTGGCAAAACAGCATACTCATTCTCCTCCCTTTTTAAGGCCATGTGATGACCAAGCTACCGCCTGAGATTTACTCTACAGGTCCCAGAACGAGCCATCACAAGGTGGCCAGGAGAGGGAGCTCTAGGACAAATGCTGCCAGCAACATTTTTATTTTATTTTATTTACTTACTGATGGTCGGTTAATTGATTGATAGATGGGTCTCATATAGGCCTGGCTGCCCTTGAACTCACTGTGTAGCACGGAATCGGTGCCTTTGGACAAGTACTTAATCTCTGTAGATCTGTTTCCTTGTTTGCAAAGTGGAGTTTGCATTATCATGTCTGGGGGGTAGTTCTCCCTGAATTGCTTGCTTTCTGGCACATCTCACTAGCTGAGCGCCGATGGCCTTTGTGACGGATTAGCTTCTTGAAGATGCTATATGGGGAGTGGTCACGGAAGACGGAGATAATGTCTCTGTCTAGAGAAAAAGGCCACCATGCCACTGTGCCCCTCACAGTGAACCAGAGAAAATGCTGATGTCAGCTACTGCTCTTGCTGTGGTGATTAAAGTCCTTTGTTTCTGAACCAGGAGTCAAGTACTTCTTGCTAGGATCCAGGAAATGGAGGTTGATGACCTCATTACTTTAAATATCTTTCTAGTTTTTTTTTCCTTCTTTGAGACTGGGTTTCTCTATGTAGTCCTGGCTGTCCTTGAACTCACTATGTAGACCAGGGTGGCCTGGAACTCACAGAGATCTACCTGTTTCTGCCTACTGAATGCTATCATTAAAGGAGTGTGCTGCCACCGTCCAATTATCTTTCATAGTTCTTACCACTGTCTATATGGCAGGGCTGTAGTAATGGTGTTGGTATTCAACACACTGCCTAGTCTGGTCTCAAGAAATTCCCCTTCCCAAAGTCTGACATTTAGACAAAAGCCAGCATTCCCTCAGGGACTTGAGAAAATAGTCTCTACCTCCTAAAAGGAGTCATTGTCCTTATCTCTGGCCAAAAAAAAAAGACCCATGACATATGACTCTTCCATTAACATATGTAACAGATGAATAAAAAAAATGAGTATTTGAAGCTTGTAGGTATGGTGGAGGAGAAGGTTTATTGCAGATATGAGGGACAGCATAGACAGAGGCCCTCTGGAATGGTCCAAACTGAACGGGGCCACGGAGTAGCAGAGTGAGAAAGGAAGGGAAGACAGAAAGGTGGGGCAGGCTAAGATAGGAGTCACAGACCAAGTGACCAACGGGCAAAAGACTAGTGTAGTCAAGAGTCTGGGTTACATAGGAATAAGAGAAGCTCTGGGAAGGGAAGCCCAGCCCTGGACTGGAGAGTTTAGGATAGGGGCAGGATATGCAGAGCCAGGATGATTACTTAGCATGCAGTTGCTGAGAACCTGGTGACCAGAGTCTGCTTTGATATGTTAACTAGGCACCTCAGCCATCTGTCTGGGGTTTGAGACCTAACACATAGCACATCTGTAATATAGACACATATATAGAGAGAGAAATTTTGGTAGTTTGAATGTAATTGACTTCAAGTGTGTCACTATGGAGGTGGGCTTTGAGGTCTCATATATGCTCAAGTTACCACCTAGAGTTAAAGTCTACTTCCTGTTGCCTTCTGATGAAGATATAGCCAGCACCATGTATGCCTATGTGCCACCATGCTCCTCGCCATCGTGATAATGGACTGAACCTCTGAACTGTAAGCAAACTACCCCAATTAAATGTTTTCCTTTATAAAAGTTTCTATGGTCATGGTGTCTCTTCATGGCATTAGAAATCCTAAGACAAATGTATCTAAACATACTTAGATCTAGGCATAACAGTTGTACTGGGGATTAGACCTATAGCCTTGTTCATGAGAGGGAAGTATTCTACCACTGAATTGTATCCCTGCTCATTTCCCTGAGTTTTACTTTATAGTTCGAGACTGGGTCCTGTAAGTTTCTGGACTTGGAGTTGGTTTGCACTCTAGGCAGACCTTGAACGTGCAATCCTCCTGCTTTAGCCCTTGAGTACCTGGGTTCACAAACCTGTACCCTACATTCCCCTAGGTGCCTCTTAGGACTGATGGTACATTCCAACTTCCTATAAATTTCTGTGGACCTAGTCCTATTCAGTGGGTAAAATTAATGTTAATAAGAATGGTGATGGAGGGGCTGGGGAGACGGTTCCATGGGTAAAAGCTCCAGTCAGCACTCAGGCCTGATGGCATGAGCTGGATCCTAAGAGCCCACAGGCAAAGTTGCATGGGGAGGTGAACATCAATAACCCCAGCATTCCCAAGGTGAGTTGGAAGACATAGACAGGAGAATCATCCAGAAGTTGTGTGCCAGCCAGCCTGGACACAGCATGAGAATAGAAACAAAAGATCTTGGCTCAACAAAGTGGAAGTTAAGAACTTCCTCTTAAAAAGATGTCTTCTGCTGTCCACATGTGTGCTATGGCAAGTAAACACCTGGACACGCATGCGTGCACACACACACACACACACACACACACACACACACACACACACACACCCTAAACAAAATCAGTGACATAGGAAGTCAAATACTAACCTTCTTTCGGGGTCAACTATCCAGTCTCCTTCCCACTCCCAGCCTTTGGGAGGCAGAAAGAATTCCTTTTTGAGTTTTATTTTTCCTGTGACATCAGAGAATTTATGACGTCCCACCAGTCCAGATGTGCCCCATTTCCCAAACATGAGAGCTTGGTTTTCATACTGTTCAAAACAGACACAATTGGAGAAATACTATCAGAGACACAGAAAGCAAGCCCGCCGTGAAATCTAACTCTGCCCAGATTTGAGGCCAGATAATGACAGAAAGCAAAAATGGAGTACACCCCCAAAATATGACTGTAAACTCAGGCCTGCCAGTGCTCAGGCAGCTTTGGACAAGTTGCTCCTACTGAGATTCAATGTGCTCATCTGCAAATGAGCACAACACATTTCTTACACTTATTCTAGAGTCCATGTGCGCAAATGGTTGTGTGTGTTCTGTGAACCGTGATGCATCATGAGGATTGTGTCCATTATTTGAACGACACTAAACAGGAGGATGTCAGTGAAACATCCACAACAATCCTCAACTTGTGAATGGGTGGATTTCGCAAAGTTTGCTTGCAAGTTTGTTGCTTAGAGTTGGACATATTTCGCCACAGGAATAATTAACAGATGGTGTTCTTTCCCAGGAAGTACACGGAGAACACACCAGAATCATGAGTTCCTTATGGGGCTTTAAGGGTTCTGAGCCTCTCCTGGGACATGGCAGGTAGAAGAACTTTCTGGAAAGCAAGTTTGGTGGCAATGGCTGACATTAGTTTACAGTGTTCACATTTTTAAGTTAAGAACATTTATTACGTGTGTGTGTGTGTGTGTGTGTGTGTGTGTGTGTGTGTAAGCCCTGATATGCATCTAGAGATCAAAGGACAATTTTTGGTAGTTGGTTCTCTCCTTTGACCATGTTGGTCCCAGGGTTTAATCTAAGGTTGTCAGCCTCATCTTCAAACGCCTGTATCCACTAAGCCATCGCTCCATGCTAGCCTTTCCCTTCTAAATTAGCATTTATAAATCCATGATGATCTGACCTTCATGCTCTCAACCATGATAAAGGGTGAGGCTTCTGAGGGTTGTGGGTATCTTTGTTTGGTCTCAAACTCGTATGTCTATCTGATATTGACCTTTTCTTTTTAAATGATTTTTTTTAATTTCATGTGCAATGGTGTTTTGCCAGCATGAACATCTGTATAATGGTGTTGGATACCCTGGAACTGGAGCTACAGACAGTTGTGAACTGCTATGTGGATACCGGGAATTGAACCCAGGTCCTCTGGAAGAACAGCTGGTGATCTTAACTACTGAACCATCTCTCCAGCCCCCTGATGTTGATATTATAGAGAAGATGAGTTGCCCAAGGCACAGGTAAGTTTTTGCCTGCAGAGGGAGGCCATAAATGTGAGTATGTCACTGATGGCGTTGGAGCAAGGGCACAATAGTATAGTCTCAGGCGTTGGTTTGAGCCTGGGGAGGAGGTATACTGAGGTGGGTATGACAAGGACCCGTGAAACCAGGATGCATGTGTGAGGGTGCAGAACAGAGGAACAAGGTTTTCTTGTTGTCTCTGCTTGGAAGCCAACATGATGCTAACACAATCCAAGCACAGACCTCGTCATGGATGACAGAGCTTCACTAGGAGTGGAAGTGGTGGCCTTCAGTGGCTTTGGGGGTGTGGCCTTGGGACAGAAGCAGTAGGTGGGGCAGTAGGAGGTGTTCATGAACAGGCACACGTGAAGTACTTCAAAGATACCCAGAAACATGTGCGCATGTATGTGTATCCTAGTTAGTGTGCCTATGTCAGCATCCATTCAACAAACTGCTACTGGTTCTAGGGCCATAAGTTGGGAAGAACATGCATCTTCAAGGTCACTGGCTGGAGGTCACCTCTTTGAGTTATCACACAAAGGAGGTGGTCACTCTGGAGTGTTCCACTGTCAATAACCCTCAGGAGGGTCTTCTCATCTGTTAGGCTAAGATTCTTTAACAGCTACACATAGGGAAAAAGAGGGAGTTCTGCCCTACCAGAGAGAAGACAGGGCTGTCATTAAAGATACCATTTCAGCGAAGACGGTGAAGGAGCCTTCAGCAAAGCTATTGAACTTCTTCTCCACAGCGCTTAAACCCAGCCAGATATTCACTCGCAACTCCACAGGCACTTTGGGCCCATTGGTTTTTTCTTGTGGATACTGTGGATGAACAATGACATCATAGGTGACATGGGTCAGACACCACATAAACTGTGACATCATGCTAAAGCCCAAAGCATGCTCAGCTTCTACTCATTGATCCCACCAGACTGAGTTTGTATTTGCTTTGGTTAAAACTGACACATGACCCTACAGCAAAGACTAAAACAGGAACCAAAGCAGTAAGTCCCGAAGTTGCATGCAGCTGCCAGAGGGCCTGGTCTTTCCCAGATCTCTGCCTCACTTCCATTCTCAAGAGCATCTTTTTCTTCATTGATAAACTGTCTCTCATTCAGTCAATCAGTCAATCAATCAAAGAGACCACTTCAGGAGGTCTACAAGGGCAGAACACTCTTCCTAATAGCATCAACATGATATTTGTCTTGTTTGGTTGACATTTGCACAAATGGGGCAGTGACATACCACTGTACCCATCAGTATGAACAGCACTCAACTCTCAAGTACAGAAGATGAAATGCCAGTCCCACTGAAGAATTCCTTCGACTTAAAAAAAAAAAAAACGAAGAACTAAAAAAATTTAAACGGATTTTAAAAAACCCAGTATTGATTACCAGTTTTGTTAAATCCCCACCCATGAGTGCCTGGTTTCTTAGTATTTGGTATGATAAATGAGGAAGTTCTCACAGGTCACCACACACATTAGCACATGACCATTAACTTGGCAAAAGGTTCTGTTATGAATTGACCTAGAGATAGGTAGGTGTGTGTATGTGTGTGTGTGTTGAAACAAAGTCTCCTGTGTCCTGTGTTTGTTTTTCTATTTTAATTTCTATTACAACAAATCCTAGGGATACAAGCTATATAAACAAAATCCTTTAGTAGTCTTCAATAATGTTTTTAATGTTACAAAGAAACACCGAGACTTAAAAACTAAATCCCACTTAAGTAAAAGACTTCTCAAGCTAGATAGTGAGGATTAACAAGGTCAACAAATATATAGAGTTTTTTAAAGCATTTGTTTCAGCTGGGCGGTGGTGGCACATGCCTTTAATCCAGCACTGGGCGGCACAGGCAGGCAGATCTCTGTGAGTTCGAGGCCAGCCTGGTCTAGAAGAGCTAGTTCCAGGACAGCCTCCAAAAAAACCAAAAAAAAAAAAAAAAGCATTTGTTTCTGCTTATCCACTGGATTCTAAACCTAACTTAGAACACACCCCCTGGCCTCTCTGGCTTCCCTTGAAACTTTGTTATTAATCAGTTTGCTTCCACTATTGCTGATGGTGATTTTAATTGAGGCCCTATTTTAAGTCCGATTCATTCTGCAGAAGACATCAGAAAGATGATGGCCCCTCCAGCACTACTAAAAGTAACGTGAACACTTATTAAAGTTGGTAGACAGCTCCTTGTTTCAGAGAGTACACTACCTTGACTCAGCCTTTTCTATATTTAAAACTTGTTATTCCTTTCTTAAATCCAAGAAACCGCTTTTGGGGTAGGCGGGATAGGGTGTCAAAGCATGCCAATGGGAGCTATGTTGAGTTCTTAGATGCAGCCTCAGACATACCTGAAGAAGCTCTTCATGGGGGAGAGTGGGGGGGGGTTATGGGTCATGGGAAGCTTGCAGAGCATATGCAGAATATTAGATGCTTGCACAACCTGGCAAAAGCACTTAAGTGTGAGTGGCAGTTGCTGGTGGCAGCCCAGATGAAGGAGACAGAAGAAAGGTTTTGCTTTTTGCCTGCTGGCCTTCACTTTCTCTGGCAAACTCATCAACTTTGTTGCTGCCACTGCTGCGTTCTTTCCCTAATATTAGGACTCGGCTTCCAGCTTCCAATGGAAACTTGTCGCACCTGCTGTGCGGCCTGCATCCGAGAATGTAGCGAGGTGGTCGGGATAGATGACACAGAGACCGGTCGGTTGCTTTAAGAAAACTTTATCTTCCCAAGTCAGCTTAGGAGAGCTCTCAGAAGAAATCTCAGGAGAAGTCTCTGGCGAAATCTCTGGAGAAGTCTCTGGCGAAATCTCTGGAGAAGTCTCCCTAAGAAAAGGGAGCTTCCCTTTTTAAGGACTTTTGCCATCCATTTACATACCATTCTTTCCACTTCTCACCCTCCTGGCTGGTGGTTTAATCTCCAGAATCGGGGAGACACCACAGGGGGCAGGAAGAGGCATCTAGCCATAGGAGGTGTGGAAGGCATGGTATTTCAGTGAGCCAGCCCTTATCTGAGCCCTATCAAGCTTTAAAGCACTGAATTGTTTTCAGTAAACATTACATAGATGCCTGCTCCCAGGCCGAAGGGGAAGTGGGTTTCTGCTCAAGGTCTGGTGTCCCCACAGAAACTGAAGACCAGTGGCTCCTCAGGAATCTCCTGAGAGCTCAGTGCCGGACTGAGACTGCTAAGACATCCAGCCTCATGAACCCATCAGTCACCAAGTTCTTGGCCTTTCTGGTTGAGCTACCCAGACACTATCACATAAGCCAATCTGATTATTCCCCTTTTAATATGTATTCATTCTGTGTGTTCTAGAGAAACTTGATTCCATGACTGGCTTCCCCACCCTGCTCCCCCAAACAGTTACTAGTGTCAGTGGAAGAAATGTATTGCTTGCATGAGACATTAAGAGTGGAAAATTCATGTCAGGAAGCAAACAACAATGTCATGCTACACTTAATGTCAGAGACATCTAGAGAGGTGTCTGTGGTCGAATGCCATCTGCCCTCATGTCACTCTCTGAAAATTATGAGCCCAGAAGAAGAGACCAGAACAGGTTAGAATGGATCTTAAACACCTTAGCTATGTAACAGATAGACTATGACAGAGCAACCCTTCCTTCAGAACAGAATTTGCACATTTTTTCCTTTCTCAATGAAGATGTACCTTCAGAAGGATGGTCTGGGTCTTCCCACAATATTTTCCAGATGCGTTCCCACCACTGGTGGAGTATAAGACTTGATGGGCAGGAATTCGTGCATAAGCCAGTCTTTTCTCTCCACGGATCATCCAGATGATAATGTCGGGCATACTGTTCTGAGGCTGGGCAGTGGGTTGGATAGAAAAGGAAGCAAAACACATGAGTTTATATGTAGAAAGACTGGAGAAATAGCAGGCTAGATATTTGGGGCTATGGTCCAGATTGTGTCTCAAAGTCTGGAGATAGATACACATCTTCTGTGGTCATACAGTAGTTATGCAGGGCAAGAAATGAGCTGTGGATGGTGGTGGGGTGGCACACAGGGGGCAAGTGAAGAGTTGCAGCCCACTCTGGTCTGAAAGGCATTTTAGAAAACACCCCCTCATCTCTAAGCATCATTTGAAGAAAACCATCGGCAGACTGAAAAAGCGGCAAGTTGCCATC
This sequence comes from Mesocricetus auratus, assembly GCF_017639785.1. Lineage (NCBI taxonomy): Eukaryota > Metazoa > Chordata > Mammalia > Rodentia > Cricetidae > Mesocricetus > Mesocricetus auratus. The sequence goes on along the minus strand of NW_024429182.1, from coordinate 23,034,016 downwards.
TGTGGCCAAAGTTTGAATGTGTTCCTTAGGGTTCTATGTCCAAAGCTTTATTCAAGTGTTGGTCGGCCTAGTGAGAGAAGAGTAGGTTGTGAGTGCTTTATCATCAAGCACAGATTAGTGCCACTATTGCAGGAGTGGGTTAGTTATCGTAAGAATAGACCTAGTACGAGGGTAAACTCGGTTCTGAGCTTGCTTGCTCGCTGGCTCTCACTCTAGTCCTCTGCAGTGAAACAGCACAACAAAAAAGTCTTTGTCAGAGTCAGATCTCTCGGTCTTCAATTCCCCTGCCCCTAGAATTGTAGGAAATAAGCCTCTGTTCTCTACAGCATGCTCAGCTCTGTTACAGCAGCAGAGAAGGAGCTAAGACACTACCCCTAGACACTGAGAGGACTGGAGGAGTCTGCTTACACTTGTTCTTCAGTCACAGGGGTGAGAGACACCTGACCTTATCTAGCAACTACTGTGCTCACTGCACTGTGCTGTCTCCATTTATAATCATCATTATTGTTTTTTATCATTGACCAGATCCATCCACAGTCTCAAACATCATGCCAGATGCTCCATCCACCACCCCACGCTTGGTGTTATCCACAGAATCCTTCTAGAAGCAGACGACATTAGTGTAATTCCAAGGTCTACCTCTTCAGTAAGTTGCATTAATTTATCAAGCCAGTCCTCGATTTCCAACAAGGTGGACTTCACATCCGTGGCTTCAGATCTCATCTTCATAGCTGCCTCGTGGATCTGGGAGAGAAACCTGGACCGCAGCTTTCGGATCTGAGTATCCAGAATTGTGACATTGGCTTTTCCTTCTGTGACAGGCAAGGTGTATCTAAAAGAAAGGGAAAGAAAAGAAAGAGAACTTAAGAATGACATTCTAGGCGTCAAAACTAGTTCTCTTATGTTTGCACACATGTTTAATGTATGTCTGCAGGTATTTCATGAAGACTGAAATGTCAGCACTGATTCTACAGGCACTACTTGGTTTAAGCTACAGTTGAGGACATCTTTGTGGCACTGGCAGAACAGAAAAGAGAATAAAAACTTCACAGCAGTAGAGTTCAAATAACATTCCCACCACCACCATCTTTTCCACTGCCCTCATCACAGAAGGTTCTCAAAGAGTTCCAGAAAATAGAAAGGGCTGCTGGTATATGACAATTTCCACCTAAGACCCGGTGGAGGGACCGCACAAGAGAAAGAGGGATGGTTGAGTGAGGGACTCAGATTAGCCCCTGACCTCTGTGCTTCCCTCTCGCTGTGGCAGTAGTGAGACCACGGGGCAAGACTGTCACTAGTACAGGAAATTAGACTCATACCGTCCCCACTAGACTTTGCACTCATTGGCATTTCACCCAACTCCTTAAATGGAGGATGGCTTTCTAGCATGGTTTCCCTTAAACATGGAATTGCCTGTTCTGCAACATTTAAGAGACCCCTCAGCTCTCTTCTTTGAAGACAGCTTGTAGCTTTAGCACAGTAAGATATGGCCGTGCTTTCTTCAGCAAATCCTACAGTTCACAGGCATGTTCCATAGGAAAGTCACGTTTTGGTTTTATTTCATTAACAGCTGTGGTAGCATGTGAGTAAAGGGTTAAGATCATGCAGTGGCCACGTAAAGCAAAAATACACATTTGGGCCTTTAGAGCGTGAGATGCTGACGGTACAAGGAGCAGCAGGGCTAAGACGGTAAGTCATTCTCAGCATCGCTGCGTCACTGGGGCCTCTCTGTTTTCTTATCTGTACCCCTCAGTCTCTCAGTGTGAGCTGTGAGTACTCACAAAGCCAGTGGTGCTCGACTTCAACGACTCCAGTGACCTGACTAAACCACTAGAAGGCACAAGAAGACAGGGTAACTAAGGGCCTTCCTTACCCTAGAGGGGGAATGTCTGGTTCCTCTGAGCAAGCACTTACTCAATGTGCTTCTCTTTTCGACCTTCTCTGTCCACAGATTTATTAGGCAATATTTAAAATGAGTTTGGGATGAATCACTTTCCCCTTTGATTTCTAAATGCCAAAAGATCCGAGTCACAGCAATGAAATGTTCTCTGGCTATGTCTATGTACTGGTTTTTGTCAAACCCAGCTTGGGGTGTGTGTGTGTGTGTGTGTGTTGTTTTAACATATAATGCTACATGAACTTGCATGTCATCCTTGTTAGGGGCCACTCTATCTATCTCTGCTGCTCCTATTTTAGTCTAAGTGCTGCTGCTAAAGGGGGTGAAATGCTTGAGACACTCAGTAAAAAAGAAAGAAAAGCAAGCTATTTCTAAAACCATGAATTAGAACACTACTCTGAGTGGTGGGATCCATGTTCCTATCTCCCTGTGGAAGTCAGGAGCCCTTCAGAAGAATGGCTCAGGCTTGCTACCTTACTCTTCCCTCCATCCCCCATGCTTTGCCTCAGGATTCTGAGACCAGCTTCCTGGAGACCAACTTGGGCCTCCCTGGGCTACTTTAGACTTGGCAACAAACCAGAGAATGAGGCTTTTCCGGGTGATTCAGAAATTCCCCATGGAGAGTGATAGAATTTCAAGAAGCCCAAGACAATGTTCAAGACAATGTTCAAATGCATTTCTCAGAGAAATACTTGAGAAGAGTCTAGAAGCACACACAGTCTTAGAATGCAGGGATGAGGGCATGACTGGGGATGTGGAGATAGAAAGATCACTGTACCTCGTGTCTTCTATAACTTCATCTATCAACTTCAGCCACAGCTCCGCCAACTGGTTTGCAGGAATTTTGCCTTGGAGTCCTGATTTTACAGCCTCTATGTTCGATTGCTGAAGAATTAAGAAAGAGGAAAGACAGCTGGTAACTCTGCTGTCATACCCAAGAAAGCATTCTTTCAAAGGTAGGATAGAGAGTGGGGTAGGGGCATAAAAAGAATATAATTACAGAAAAGTCAGAGGCTTTGTTTCTTACTTAGTAATATTTGTTATAGCTTTGTGCTATTTACTTTTCTTCAGAATGAAATGAACACTAATAAGTTTAAACAATAGAAAAACCTTATCATATATCTTGACCTTTGAAACCATGTGAATATTTTATGTAGTCAAAAATAAACAGAAAGCAAAATCAGGAGTAGGTGAGGGAACCTAGAAAGGATATGATTGAAACAGTATGGACTTAGTTATATTTTAGGTGAATAATTGAAAAATAGCATTTTGACTATTTCTCCTGGGTTACAAAACAAAGGCAATCCAAACTGTCTTAAATTTGAATCAGTAGGCTGTTCACAATGGCTGATGTATGGAGTTCAAGTTTGGACAAATGAGTGATTATATTTAGGATGGCAGAAACTGGAGTCTCACTGTAGGAAAGATAGACTAAGTCCTTGGTAGAATATTAAAATTAGGGGCACTATTCTGGCCTTCGATATTTTAATAGATACAGAAGTAAATATACATGTATCTATGTGTATGTGTGCACCTGTATATGTGTGTGAGCTTGAGTTTCTTGGCTGACAAAGCCTATAAGCAACAATATACCAGTAGCTGTGAGCACAGTAGTGCCCAGGTTTTTAAAATGCCACTTCTCATTAAAGTAACTAAAGCAGTTGAGAAGAACAGCTCTTTCAGGGCTGGGGAGGAGAAAGTACAAGATAAGCTCAGGACACATTAGTGCTGAACAGCTGTCAACAGAGAGGAAGGGAGTGCCCTCTATGCCTAGCCAAAGTCCTGGTCACAGAAAAGCCACTATCTTTGTCAAGATTAGCCTGGAGCGCAGACAGCTTGGTCAGGGGAGAGAGGTGGTAAGAATCAGGGCAAGAAAAAACCTGAAGAACATCCTAAACATCATTAGAAGAAAGATAGGACCAATTCTCTACCAACTCCCTTCCTCAAGGGAGTTGGAAACTAATAAGAATGCCACATTTCTATTTCAACTTTATTGTTTTTATTTTTTATATTGTATTGCTTTATGTGCTTATGTGTTTTGTCTGTGTGCGTGTCTGTGCACCACACATGTACCAGGTACCCTTGGATGTCAGGAGAAGGCATCAGAACCCTTGGAATGGGAGTTACAGGTGGTTGTGAGCTGCCATGTGAGTGCTGGGTCCTTCATTAGAGTAGAAAGCACTCTCAGTCACAGCACTTTCTATCTAGTCCCCTCAATTTTATACTGAAGTTCAATTAGCGCCCCCTCCCCCTACGGAGGCGTTTTTATTTATACGTATGTATGCTTTTCCATGGTCTCTGACACTCTCTGGGGTTGTCAGCAAAATGAAACCAAAGTGATGGGATGGGGACAAATTATTCTGCTTCGGACGAGATCTTTGAGCTGCATGTTAAATCTGAGACTGATGGCCCCACACTTGGGATCTCTTACTGCCTGTGAGACTCAGGACAATCTTCCCAGCTCTACATTTATCAATGAGCTCAAATGTCCCAGTGTAAATGTGTTTTCCCACCACAGACAGAAACCAGACTGCGACCTAGGAACCTATACGAACCCGACCCTCGCCTCTCTTTCTCAGTGTTGTTGCTACTCTTGAGAGCATCAGCCAGGGCATTCACACGCACCATGCTGGTGGCGTAGAAAGATGGCAGAAAGAGGACTCACACTGCTTTTATAACAAAAAGCAGTATTTTACTTTGCTATGGAGTCTTTGATCAGGTATTTTCTCATATATCTTGGTCCAGCCCTTGTAAATATAATGGTAATATAAACTAAAATTATTTTGTTATTAAGATATTTCGATCACATATTAATGAGATTAGTGTGATATTTCCATACATATGGCATATATTGATTATCTCCAAACACTCCTTTTCCGTTTTTATCCTACAATCTAAATTAGCATAATATTGAAACAAAAACACTAATGCTGGATGGATTTTACCCATACCTAGCAGAATTAACTTAGTGTATTTAAATTGAGTAAACATGTCTCACATGTGCCACCTTTTTCTCTCTCCTCACTATTGTAGTAGACCAGTGTCAAGAAGGTAATCGTACAGATACCATTCTTACACAGTTCCACCAGAGAGACCCCCCCTCTCCCAATCTTCAAAGAAGGATCGTTCCTCCAGCTTGAGGCAAGAGCAGAGAATGCCTGGCCTGGTTCTTCCCATGGCAGAAATTATTACTGTGATAATAGTCCTTGGGCTGGAGAGATGGCTCAAAGGTTAAGAGCACTGGCTGCTCTTCCAGAGGTCCTGAGTTCAATTCCCAGTAACCACATGGTGGCTCACAACTCATCTGTAATGAGATCTGGTGCCCTCTTCTGGCTTGCAGACATACATGCAAGGATAACACTGTATATATAATAAATAAATAAATTTTAAAGAAAAAAACCCCAGTCCTACAGGTTACACATAGCTTATTGGAACAAAGCACTCTTTGTATGCAAATCATGGTGACACCATGAACTCCCTTTCCTCTGTCCTCCAGCCTTTTGCATTCTCCTGTCTTTCTCAGGAAGAAAACTTTTATCCTGGCACGTGCTCACACAAGCCTACGACTGAACTTCCTTGTGGTTAGACATATTACTGGATTCTGGCCAATGGAAAGTGAGCAGAAATCAAGCGTATGACTTCTGAGTTTTTCCCCTAGTGAGAGGTCCTTGTCATCTTTTCCTTACTTTTTTTCCCTCCCTGTAGGCTGGAGGGTAGATGTTGGGGTGAGCTGTCACTATAGGATAGACTGAGGCAATTCCTTAGTAACAAGTACAACAACCACAGAGAGAGCCTGTGTCCTGGTACCAATGAACTTCTGCTATCTCCAGACCATTCTCCTCAGCTCTTAGTCAGAAATTGCTCTTACCTTGTCGACCATTGTATTTTAAGATCTTGTGCTACAACTGTCAAGCTTGCATACTAACTGGTGCTTAGCTTCCTGTTGGGTAAAAGAAAATGCAGGACAGATAACTCACCAGCCGTTCTGCCATGACTAGGAGAGTGTTCACTGCATCCAGGCGATGACTAATGTCCTCCCAATAGGAAGTCAGAGTGACCACCGGCTTTGTGTGGGCCCAAGGTAGGTAGTAATAGTAGTTCCCTGGTATGGAAAGTCAGAAGTCAGTGAACACTGGACACTTACAGTGCACAACAAATTTACTAAATAGACGTGCTGACAGAGCTACTTATTAATCTACATGCTTGAGGGAAGGGTCTTGGCCAGGGTTTGTATGTTGTTTTGGGTGTTGGAGATTAAACCCAAGGCTTCACACAAGCTAGGACAGTTCTTTACTATGGAACCACACCCTGGCATTATTTTGATTCATCTGTTTTATTCAGGTGCAACAGAGAAATAGGTGGTTCATTCATCTGCTTCGTAAATCTCCCTAAAATAACCAGCAAATTGAGGACAATAATCCCAGGATCACACAGCTGAACATCCAAGATGGTTATGTCATATATATTGTAACGGGCGTAGAGCACACTGGAGGCTAGAGTCACTGTTTCTCCATGAGAACTGTTCTTTTAAATTATTGTTTTGCTGGAAGAGGAGCAACCACCCCACCCCATACCCTGTTCTTTGTGAACCTCGGCTGCCTGCATAGGGTTGGCATTACTCAGAAGTTTCCTGTAATTAAGGTTAGGTACTTGACATTTTAAGGCTATTTTATGTTTTTAATTGTCTTGTTCAAAAATGTAGGTAAAAATATAGCAATATTGTTGGACTGTTTATGTGCACAGACCCATACACATAAACATACTTAGAAAAGCAGAATCTTTTAAAAGAGACCTAGGTGATGGGACTGAGTAACAGTGAGGACCAGAAGTCTGGCTTTCCCAGCATCGGAGCCAGAGTATAGCCCTTGTCAACTACTGCATCTAGGGGAGATTTGGGCTGGGTGGGGCGCAGCTGCTTTAGGGAATGAGTGTTTAGTGGGGTCACCACCTTGGAATTTTTATGAGATCTGGTGCCTGTCCTGGGCATAGGATCAGGAACCTGGGATTCAGTTCCTGGGAAATGGGATCTGGGTCTGGCCATCCCCACCCCTTCCCTGCCTGTGTGCCAGCATGCCCATGCAATGGGGCGACCATAGGACAACCTGTAGGAAATAGTTTTCTCTTTCCACCTGAGACCTGAACTCAGGTTTTCTGGATTGGTGGCAATCTCCTTCACCCAGTGAACCATCTCACTGGCTCCCAAGTGTAGTAGCCACTCTTGTGGGTTCCTAAACTCCAATTCTTTCTCCCTTACACTAACTAATGAGATGCTGGGCATAATGACCACCAGAGGGAAAGTATAGTTATGCTTCCTGTCCCAGGATGTACCCACTGTAAGCAAGAATACATAAGAGAGAACACTTAACACCAGTCTTACCATCAAATACTGCACGGCTGTATTGAGTTGTTGACGCCAAGGGTTTACAGGTCGCATCAAACTTGTTGCCATAGTTCCCAATGCTGACTTCAAATTGAATGGCCTCACCAACATCTTGCAACATGGTGGCTGAATGGAACACGGCAGATAGGCTGTACTTCCTCCTTCGCTGGTATTTCTATAAAACAGGAGTAAATACGAGGTTCAATATCATTACATTTGTCTGTATTTATATGTGGATTCCCAGCAAATGCAATCCTAAGCCCAGTTAATTAGTCCTGCACTAAATGCCAGAGGGCATGTTCTTAGATCCGTCATTTCTGCTTCTCCCACGGTGGGCAGAGAGTATTCAGATCATCACCATGGAACTGACTGAAAGATGGGTAAACAATAAAAGTGTCTATAAGACACTTCTTAACCAAATTACGTCATAATAGGATGAAAATCCACAACAACTTAAGTAAATCCTAGTGCAAATATAGAAAATGGGAGTATTTTATTTTATTACTTAATTTTGCTGGTGATTAAACCCAGAACCTTATACATGGTAGGCAAGTACTCCACCAGGGAGCTACATTCCCAGCTCCAAAATGATATATTTAAAATGAATTAAGTAAATATATTTCCAATATTGATGCACAAGAAGGGGGTCTGGAAGAATATAATTCAAATTGCTAACATTAATATTGTCATAGAAGACAGAAAGATAATGGTAACTTTATTTTCTAACTTAATACATGTTTGTTATTTTGAGTCACTGAAGTGTATATTTTCTAATCAGAAATAACAATATTTGAATTTTCAATTTAAAAATAAGTGAAATTATATTCTCTCTCTCCCACCCCCAGTCTCTCTTCTCTCTCTCCACTAGTAACTTAAGTGGCGACCCTTTCCTTCTCTATCTATACCATGGCTTTATTTACTTAATTGAATGCATCACTAATTTTGTGTGTGTGGAGAGGGGAGTTCTGACTTGTATGAGTCAAAAGTTTGGCCACCTATTTACAGAGATACCCAGACAACTGCTTCAAAAACATTTAAAAAAACCTTTTATTAAGTATAATCAGACATGATTACTCTTATGTCTTTCTTGATTATATTTTCATTCTGAGCTCTCACAGCAGTCGCTCCAGTCTGAAGTGCTCCTGAAGAGACGTTTGTTTTCCATCACTAAGTGAAGCACTTCAGGAAAACATTATGTTAAAGGGAAAGATTTTTTTCGGGCATTTTGTCTACCACAGTGACCAGAATTGCTCTACACCTATCAGCATCTAGAAACTTTTTTTCTTAATTTAATCAAAATCAAGTAAACATCTCCTTAATAGCTAGTCATTGATCATGCCTTAATTTTTTATCATCGTTCTATTAGTTTGTTGAGATTTTTATACAGTGTATTTTTATAATATTCACCTTCCCTCAACTCCTCCCAGAATCTATTGCCTTATTTAAATTGTTGTTTTAAAAATGTTTATGTATGTGTATGCAAGTACCTGAGCGTAAGTATGTGAGGCATGTCTGTGCAGGAGCCATAAGGGTCATATGAGGGTGTTAGGTACCCTAAATCTGGAGCTACAGGCAGTTGTAAGCCCTCATGTGTATAGTGGGAACCAAACACTCAGAAAGAGCAGTAAATGATCTTAAATGCTGAGCCAGCTCTCTAGCCCTCAAACCCAAATTAATGGTCTTTTTCTTTTTCTTTTTTTTCCCCCTGAGACAGGGTTTCTTCGTAGTTTTGGAGAGTGTCCTGGAACTCGCTCAGTAGACTAGGCTGGCCTCAAACTCACAGAGATCCACCTGTCTCTGCCTTCCGAGTGCTGGGACTAAAGGCATGTGCCACCACTGCTCGGCCAATGGTCTTTCTGACGAAACATAAATGTGTGTATCCATCACTATACAGATGGCGCATTTCTATACACCATACTTTTAAAGAAACATGATAAAGTACATATAATAGAATTTAGCACTTTAAGTGTCAGGCTCAAGAGCATCAGGCAAATGCATATTGTTGTGCTACAGCCACTAACCATCCAGACACAGGACTCTTTTCATGTTGCCAACCTGACATTCTACATTCATCAGATAAAAATCCCCCATGTCTCTCTTCCTCCAGCGCTGGAAGCACCATTGTCTTTCTGTCTCTGAATCCGACTACTCCGTAAGCTTCCTTGAATGTGTGGCATGCAGTTATCATCTATCCCCCGCTGGTCATAATTCACTTAGCATACTGCCTTCTAGATCATCCATGATGTAGCATGTCAGAAAGTACTTCTCCTTTTACCCAGTACTATCCTGTTATATGAAAACACTTCATTTGTTTATCCAGTCACCCAGGGATGCCCACACCTTTGACTTTGGTGAATAACATCTCTCTAAACACACGTGTGCAAGTGTCTATGTGAGTTCCTGCTTTCAAACCCTTTGAGTCTGTCTGCACTTAGAACTACAACTGATAGACTCAATAGGTTATGTTTTTAATTTTTGGAGGGCTGTTTCAGGAATTTGTTTTTTGGAGACAAGCTCTCACTCTGTCTAGGCTGACTCAAACCTCCTGCCTCGGTCTCTAGGTGCTGGCATTATAGGCATGCCTCACCATGCCTGGCTGTTGTGAGAACTTCTATCAGCTGGTAGTCTTGCAGAGATAGAAAAAGAAGGGAACAGTCCCCGAGATAGCTCATGAGTCATCATTTTGGTGAAAGGTGATTTTGACATCATATAACAGAGTTCTCTAAGATGACTTTGTCAGACACTCCTCTGAGCTCTGATTTCTTGCAGAATTCTTTCTAATTCATTGGCTGCAGCTTGAGGTTCACGGTCAATCATCTGGGGAAACTTAGCCTTAAAAGCTTTCCTGTCTTAGCCTGTGTCTTGGTGGCAGAGGAGCTGGGGACCCTGACATTATTTACCAGGAGCCTGTTAAAGCACTTCAGTTATTCATGGTGCAAGAATGCTAGAATTGGATGCTTAAGTCTGAATTATCCAAGGCTTTAAAAGCAGGAAGTTATTTGTCCTAGTCATAATTTTGTGCACATCATAACTTCTTTATAAAGTACTAAGCATGATTTAAGAAAAGGGAACTTTTTGGTGTTTTTCTTTTAAGGAAACCTAATTTGGGGCCTGAGTCAGGGCCTGTGATGGTCACCACTGGCTGTCAACTCAATGAGATTGAGGGTCACCGAGAAGACCTCTCAGCATGTCTGGCGTGGAATTTCTAGACTTGGCTGGCTGAATGGAGTGGGATGACCCACCCTAAGTGTGGGAAGCACCTTCCCATGGGTTGGGGTCCTGAGCTGATTAAACAGAAAAAGGCACACCGAGCATGACAGTCACCTCATTCTGTGTATGACGGCTTGTGCAGTGTGACCAGCCACCGCAAGCTCCTGTTGCTATGCCTTCCTCACCATGATGGACTATATTCTCAAACTGTAAGTCAAAATTAACCCCCTTTTCGTTTTATGTGCACATTTGTCCGTGTGAGGATATCAAGTGTCCTGGAGTTACAGACAGTTGTGAGCTGCCATGTGGGTCCTGGAAATTGAATCTGGGTCTTCTGGAAGAGTAGCCAGTGCTCTTAACCACTGAGCCATTTCTCCAGCCCCCAACTCCTCTTTTTTAAAATTTGATTTTGTCACAGCAATTAAAACAAACAAACAAACAAACAGAAACCCAATATGGGATCCAGAAAAAATGGTTATTACTAAAGTGTAATTATCAAGTAAGCCCTGGTCTGCAGAGGACAAAGAAAGAGCATACATGCATCTGGCTGAGTTAGTCCTGCACAAGCTGATTCAAACCAAGATTCCATTTGAAAGCCCTGAGTGTTCTCACGCAATGCCTGCACAGTTGCCCACAGAAGCCTCCCAAGGCTCTTCGCCCTGGAGTACCTGACCTCTGAAAGAAGCTTGGGCTTCTTGTAATCGCCACAATTAGCCCAGAGAATGACATGCATTGTCAGCAAATGCTAGAGATGGAGGAGTCCCCTTTGGACCACTTTGCAAATCCAAGCTCCCAGGGGATTATCGATACCATCTGCTCATCTACCCCAGAGTACAGCTGCTGTAAATTAGGGTAACGAAGAGTTCTGCCAGTACTCAATCCTTTCATACTTCCCCTGTGACCTGAAAGTACAAAGAGGTGGAGAGAGGAAGAGAAAACAAACACTATTTGGAGAAACTGGATACCTCAGTTTGGGTTCTGGGACCTCTCTTGTAGCAAATCTTGGGGGTGAAATTGCCTACAGTCAGGGAAAGCTAAAGAATGCACATTATAATCTGTTAGAAACAGGTGGATGTGTCTTTAATGATGGAGCCTTGAGTGTATCCTGGTCTTGGTGATGGAGCACAAGGTAGTTGAGGTGGCCTAGGCTGGCGTTTCAAAAGTAGATCTGAGGAAGGAGGTGACTTTGTCAAGTAGGATACTGGTATAGTCCTTGAAAGTGGCTGAAGACCCGCAGGCATGGGGGACTAAAGGTCAGTGACAAAGAAGAGACATGGCATGGAAACTACTCATCTTGCCACCTTTGGCCTGTTTGGGCCAACAACTGGCTGAGAGGATGATGGGAGAATCTCCGTACGTGCTGCTTCGAGCAACATTTACTGAGCCCTTGATACTGTCCAGACCACTGGGAGACCTCAAAGGAGCTCAGTTGTGCCTGGGGGGAATACAAGCCCATAAAATGCTGGAGGAATATGTTAGTCATACACAAGGAGGCTGGGGAGGGAGACCAGACAACGTGGTTCAGGAACAGAGCCTAGATGATCCACCAGCGAAGATGGAAATACCACTGAGACACAGATTTTCTTTATAAAGACCCTTATGGGGAAGGCCTTGAAGTACGAGGCTGAAACCTCTGAGCTTGCAGAAAATGTAAAGGTCAAGATCCAGGATGAGGAAGGAATTCCTCCTATTCAGTTAAGGTAAGCAGCTGGAAAATGGACATACTTTGACTATAACATTAAAAAAGACATTCGTCTTGTTGAGACTTTGTACTAGTGTTGACAAAAGAAGTATTACATCACTCCCAAGAAAGAAGGGGGGACAAGATGGTTGCCCCAACATGCTATAACATAGATGAAAATGGCAAAATTAGTTACCCTTATTAAGATTGCCCTTAAGATACATGTGGTGCTGGGCGTTGGTGGCGCATGCCTTTAATCCCAGCACTCAGGAGGCAGAGGCAGGTGGATCACTGTGAGTTCAAGGCCAGTCTGGTCTACAGAGTGAGTTCCAGGACAGCCTTCAAAACAATACAGAGAAACCCTGTCTCGAAAAACCAAAAAAAAAAAAAAATACATGTGGTTCTGGGGTGTTTACTGCCAGCCACTTTGAAGGCATTACTGTAGCAAGTATTGTCTGACGTGTTGCTTCAACAAAACCAGACGACAAGTAATTGTGCATGCGTTAATAAAAAAACAAGAAATATAAAACAGATCCCAGACCTGGGAACAGAAATGAAAAAAATGGTGGCAGGAGGCAGTAGGTGCTAGAACAATGCTGTGTTTGCAACACTTGATCTTCTATTTTCCTGGAGCCATCCAAGGACACACCAGGCTGAACCCTGCTGCAACTCCTGCCTGGTAAGATCTGCCCACCAGGCCCTCCAGGAACAAGGCCAGTTCTGCTCTAGGGAGTGGGGCATTCTTGACTCTTTGACAACAAGTTCCCTTTCTGTTGCAGCCTTGCCAGCTCTACCCAGATGCACGATGTGGTGGGACAATGACCAGGATCATATTCTAGGTTGAGCTAACCAGACTCACTGGGCAGAGACGCTCACCTCACTCCTGGGTGGCTCCCACTGCTCCATGGTGGGGTGGGATTAGACGCTCAGCTCCTCTCTTGCCTTGGTGTGTTAGCTGTTGTTGTTTTTCACATTCTGGTTTTAATGAAATGTCTGGTACTAGCTATTTCACTATATGCATTTAATTATTTGGAACAAAGAACACAAACTCTGCTTTATGCCCCAGCTAACAAAAGACTTTTTTTATCACTTACATATGCAATGGGCAATATGCATTGCCTGTTTTGTTCTTCATTTTTGCCTTCAGTTTTAAACAAATGAATGAAACAAGCCTCTTTGGTTGCTGGTGTTTAATTACTATTTTCGGTAGGACACAGCTCTGTTCACCCTTCTCTCATTATGATTGTTTAAAGTGAAGAGAAGGAACCTGGATTTAAATTGCACTCTAATTACAGAGAAAAAAAACAAAAACAACAAACAAATCAAAACCCATGAGGTATCATAATGAGGTCATGCCATCGTGGTATTTCTTCATAAGCCTAATTCCAAATGATATATTTACATTCCAGCTATAATCTGTGACTACTCAGGCTTAATGGCCCCATGCAGTCACTTCAGATTTCCTTGGAGGCCCACAGGACATGTGTAGCTATCCATCCTCCTGCACAATTGTGCACTAAACAGCATGAAGCTGTCCCACGTTCACACCTGCCCTCCCTCTTTTTCCTTTTTCTTAATTTGTTCTCAATATGTAGTGGAAAATCTTCGGGCTCTATAGAGTTGATAGTGCTGTGAAGTGAATGAAAAGACTCTAGCTGGGACCCTAGTGAAGGAAGTGGGGTACACAAGTCTTTGAGTTGTGTCTCTGTAACAAGTAAAAAGCAGCAGAAAATGGGCTTGCCTTGTGTCTATCTCACAGCATAGACTTATGGAATCTAAGAGGCTCTTCAAGAGAATAAGAAGGGCTTGCTCTACAGGATTTAGGCTGGAAAGTCAGGATGAGTTCTGCACTCTAGGCATTTGGGAACTTTTAATCCATTTTGCTAATCAACTGGTATGTTTGTATCTTAGTCCATTCAGGTTTCTACAACAAAATACCACACCATCATCTTGATGACTAATAAATGGTGAATGTCTATTTCTCATGGTTCTGAAGAGCCAATAGATTAGGTATCTGGGAAAGGCCACTTTCGTGTTCAGAGACGGCATTTTCTAAATATGTTTTCACATGATAGGAGGAAAACACCTCTCCAGGGCATCATTTATAAGGTGACTAGTGTCATCCTGAAGCTAGAGTGTTCATGATATAATCACCACCAAAATTCCTTAATCTCTAACTCCTTCACCTTGGAGGTTAGGTTTGAGCATATGAATTTTGGGGTGACAAAAACATTCAGACCATACCAACGTACAAGGACTGTGTTCCCAAGATCATAGCCATCCTCAGAATACAAAAGCTCCACCACATTTTGGGGTTGCCATGGGAATTTTAACAAAGTAGCTGAAAGTTAGGAGTAGGGGGATACTTTCAGATCTCGATGCAGAATTGCTGCACCTGTGTTGGGCTTGACAGACCACAGGGCCTCACTCTCCTGGTGAGTATGTCCTATGGTATACAAGGGTGCACGAACATGCTCACTTTTGAGGATCTTTGATTTAAAGTCTCAGCACAGCCATACCATATTATACATCAAGAGACTGGGGTGACTCAGGGGTCATCAAAACCTAATTTCCAAAAATGGTGTTAACTGGAGAACATTATTTTTATATCTGGGGGTAGAGTGATGAAGGACTAGAAATTTCTTAATAGTTATCTCCTAATGACTTATTTTAATAGCCTGTAAATTTACTTTAAGAGATTGGCTTAAAAATCCACCCTAAGGATGCTAAACTTGACGCATTAATGTAGAAAAGATATCTTAGAAGAGCTGGGATCAGTTCCTGATTCTAGAATTAGGTGTGACCTTACATTCAAGGCAGATCATCTATCCTTCTTTTGGAAATTTTAGTGGGTGAGTCCTTAACTACATTTAAAAGCAAACGCCTACTATGGTTCTTTACTGTTTATATTACCTAAATGGAATCATTCTATATGGTAATATAAACTTTCAAGAGAGAGTTTCTTGTCCAGGCTATGTATGATCTTTGCTAACCTGGGGGAGAGAAATACTTCTTTTCCTGTGTAGAGTTGTGTCCTTTGGCTTGCTTCCCAAGAGGGATAAATAAGGGATGAATGAGGGGTGAAGAGAAAGGCAGCCTCAGGCAGAACAGGGTGGGGGGCACAGAGGCAGATGGATCTTTTGCTCTTAAAGGAGTGAAAGGACTGGTGTAGCCCAAGGGGAGCTCCAGATGTTCCAAACACATCTGACAGAAAAGTCCATCAGTACTGCTTCAGATACTAGCCTGACTGCAGTGTTCCAGGGCAAACCAGTGAACAAGGCCATGGTGTGTAGCGGAGAAGGAAGGGTCTCTTGACAACGAGTAGATGTTCTCACTGTCAGTTATGCTAAAGGGGGCAGAGTTTACAGAAGTCAGGCATTAGTTTACTTCAAGGAAGGAAACTATCCTGGCTCAGCTGAGAACTCACGAGAGCTGGACCTGCAAGCTCAGATACAGAAGTGTTCAAGGCACCAACTGGGTTCATCCATAAGAAGGCAGGGTGAAAATGCACAGGAAGGCTGATAATAAGGGAGTTAAGGTGTTATACCCTAAGTTAACATGTAAGCCCTACCTGCCCAAGGAATAGGCAACTTCTCGGGATTCTGGGAGTTGTAGTTCTTTGAAAATAACAACAAAGCCTCATGGGAAAGTACAGTGGTCTATAAGCTTTGTCCATAAAAGCCCCGGACAACGCGTGTCTAAGGCCCACTCAGCTGGGAAGTTCCAGGGAGTGGTCCTGACCAAATTTCATCTTGGTTAGCAACTTAATATTTTAATAAAAGCTTGCTTTAAATTTGGCCCAAAGTGGTGAGACTGGTTTTTCTCTGGCCAGTCTCAGGATTAACAAAAGCTGCCTGAGCTGTGGTCTCTGAGAAAGCTGCTTCGTGTCAGCCATCCACTGCTTACTGGATTCAGAGCTGACACCTTCTGCAAGGTTGCTGCTTAGTTTTTCTGCAACCTGGGAAAATGAGGGAAAGGCCTGTCCAGTTCTCAGAAAGGAGGGTGCAGCAGCCTAAGGAAGTTGGTGGGCCCAGGGCAATGCAAGCCAAGCCAGGAGAGAGGCCCTGGACAGAAGAGTGTCAGCGAGCCAGCTGCTCTCCCACACGGTTGAGATCTGTGTGCCCCAAGAATATTGACCTGAGAGTCTCAGGAACACAAAGGAGAACTTAGAAGACCTCTTGTTGAAGGAGGAAGGGTCTTAGAGCCATTGTAATGGTGGTCAGAAGTAGGCATGTCCTTATCACTGTGAGCCCTGAGGTGTTACTGCTGCCTGTGAGAGTGGGGATGGGTAACTTTGGTACCTACGCCATTTAGGGGAGGGGACTCTTCCTCACATCCTCTCCACCCAAGGGGACTGTTTGTCACTCTGTTCTAGCGAGGTACGGTAGAATATGTGGTAGCCAGTCTTGATTTAGAACTTGATTGGATTAACAAACGTAGGAGATTAGTCATGCCTCTGGGTATTTCTTTGTGTTTCCAGAGACAATAGATCATGAGGCCTTGGATATAACTAATGAATTATCCCTTGCTGAATTTATGTCATGATGACATAATCAGGAATTGGTGGCAGTGGGAGGCGGAGAGAATAGTTCACAGGGACTGTGAGATCCTGGCCTCGTTGTGTTTTCCCCCTTTCTGCTGCCTGTCCACGATGAAGAAGCCCTCAGTCACACACTCCTTCCCTGATGCTGTTCTGTCCAGTTTGCACGGGACTATACAACCACGGACAAAATGAGTCCTTCTGCTCTGAAGCTGTCTATGTCCAGTAATTTTTGTCAGAATGCCAGAGGCTAATGCACCTGTTAACATCTCAATGGCTGAAGCAAGCCTCATTATCTTCATAGGGTTGTCATGGATATATCAGAGGAATTTTGGAGGGACTTACTATGAAGCAGGTCTTTCTACAACTTTCACATAGATAACTCTCAGTGCCCCCAATCTCTTATATCCCACACATTGACATTTACCTCAACAACCAGAAGGTCATCATTTGAAATAGGCTCAAGCTTCTTTTCTGGTGGTTTCTTTTCAAGGAAAGTGGTCAATTCAACCAAGATCCTGCCTCTGTAGGCTACACCTTCTCCCTGAAAGTCAAGAACACAGGATTATCCCCATAGGCAGGAACCACAGCAGAAAACCTCTATCAAATCAGACTCAAACATACATACATAAACACACGAGCACAGTGCTTTCTCCAAGGTCCTAACGTCCTAAGTAAATCAGCTAGCAATTCCTACTAATCTAAGCCTTTAATATCTGAAGGAAGAGCCATTTACTTTCAGATGGATTCCAACTGATGCCATGAGATGCTAGGGCAGAAAAGGGTCTAATTTTGACTAAGGCCAGAGGTTTTGAAGCCATGCTCTGTGTCTGGAAGGAGTTCCTCAAGCAGGCTGGCGAGGAGAATGGGCTTGAAGTCTTTTCCATCTTAGTTCATCAGAACAGCTCTGCATTTATGTTTATTTATAACTTCGTTGTTCTTCTCTTCTCATAATAAAGAAATTGTCATGTGGCAACCAGGCAAGTCTCAGCGTGGCCGGGAAACAAAGGATGCTCTGGGTATGCCAAAATACAAGTCAAGAGTGGATGCTCCTCCCACCATAATCAGCAGTGGCTGCCCATGGAATCACTTGGAGGAGAAATGAAAGGCTCCAATTTCCTCTCTGTCTTCACTGTTCCCTTCCCAGGGCCATCTGTAATCCCCCCTTTTTTTAAACATTGGGGGATAATCAAAAGGCATCTGACTTCTGTAGTAGTCAAAAGAGAATTTCCCATCAGTGAAATGAAGCTTGAGGACAGCTTGGTGTCTCCACAGCCGTGTGTCTGCCAATCCTGGAACATGCATCGGGATGAAGCAGTGCAGGGTCTCACTCGGAAGGAGGCCAGCGCTGGCTGCTGATGTTCCTCACTAGTGTAGAGTTGAAGACAGACATGGGCGTGCCACTTACCCACTACTTGATTACTTGGTCATTAAAATCTGCTTCTTTTCTTTCCTAGACAGAGTCTTGCTGTGTAGATCTGGCTGGCCTAGAGCTCATTATACAGACCAGGTTGGCATCAAGATCACATAGATCCACCTGCCTCTGCCTCCTTAGTGCTGGGATTTAAGGTGTGTACTATCAGGCCCAGCCTTCCAGGATTCTTTTCTATCCTTTAATTCTAAAGCTTAAGAAGTGTAGGACTTCTCTCCTTTGTCATTTGAATGGTAGATCTGTGTTAGGGATGGGGACTGTTAGTGCCCCTACATGAGATGTTTATTACTATTGTAAGAAGGAATACCTTTAACCAGTATCTGTTAATCACAGCCTTCGTTGAGAAACTAACCTTCCCTGTATTCAGCTCGTCATAGGGGTCCGGGAATCCCGTGTACTCTCTGGGGCTTCCGTAAAGGTTCAAATAACAAGGTCCAAATGTTGGGACAAAGCCCACTTCTGTCTCTCCTGTATTTGCTGAGACATAAACATCATCATTAGATTTCAGGTCTTTAACATACAAGCTATGGAAATAAATATTAGTTATTAGTCAGTTAGGTAAGATGAAGTTTTTCCTTTAGTTTGTGAATTAGTTGTATTAGTGAAAACTATGAATAACATGGGACCTGCCATATTTCCATTTTACTATTACTTTAAGATATTAAACAAAAAATGGGAAAAATCAGAAAATTTATCCTTACAAAAGCAATGCTATTTGAATGAAAGAATCATAAGTTGATCTTCACATTTTTGCAAGTTTGTAACTTACATATTAGATATTTTGTCATATTTGGAGTAAAAGATGATATTGTTTAAATGATGTACCAGATTTACTTAATATCACCTGTAAATATGTCACTTAACCTCAAGTAGTGTGGTAGGTGCTATTAAAAACACTGAAAAGTTTAAGTGACTCAATGAGTTTCTTATGGTTACAAGACCTTGTGCTACTTGGAAGTGCTAAGCAGATTGCCATTTTGCTTTCTCTCTCCACTGATCATCTGATAAACTCTGTCTCTGCTACTTGGACTCAGCAGAATTACCCCTCAATAAAGGATACTGAGGGCAATGTAAGGGAACAGCCAAATCCAGAAGAAATCATGGGTGACCATAGGGGAATACAAGAGCTTTCTTCCACAGTCTCAATGGTTCCCAAATGGGAGACAGATGGATTTTTTTTCTAAAAAGCAGAGTTGGGAGCATTCTAGGGCAATACTTGGAGGTCAAATTTAGTTCAGTCGTTTGATTTTGTGTCTTTAACATCCAGTGGTGTAGGGCCAGAGTGTTGGTTGAAGCAGAGTCTCAGAGAAAGACTATTCATATGAGAAGGCTGTAAAGCCAGTGCATCTCCAACCCAGAGCCCTCATCCGTTAGCGGGACAATAACATCTGCCTTAAGAGAATTGTGATGGCCGATACTGGGCAAACTTTCAAAAAATGGCAAGTGCTGCCCAAACCAAAGTTCACGTTATGATGTCGCCTACTGGGGAGTGGAAAGTGGAAAGTACTCGACTCTTCCAACCTAGAGAGTCACATCAAAAGTGAGGCACAGGTACTTCGCACATTACTGGAATTGCTGATTTAGTAGTGCCCCTTGTCTCTACTCGCTGAACATAAACAATAACAAAAGTATTATATCTCACAAACAATTATTTGCAGTAAAGCCTAACAGAATGGTGTGCATCAAGGTGACGCATGGAACCAGGCACAAGAGCTGGCACTCAAATCTATTTTAAAATTTTAGGCATGCAGGACAAGCACACCCACTCGTGAAAGACTCTGACTCTAGCAAAACCGTATTTGAGACAGTGAAACATCAAAGGACATGCCCTGAGGCAACCGATTAATATATCCTTAGTAAGATGACAGTGGATAGGAAGCTCTAGAAGACAGAAAATTACAAAGCGTAAACCTGTGTATGATGCAGCCCCAGTTCCCGAAGAGGAGAAATCTATGTAGCAAAAATATGATGGGTTAAAAACAAGAGGAACATGGACAGTATAAAACACACATTGCAAAGTTAATGGCTGAATAAACAATTTAGCAACAGCAGGGAATCTCAGGTCGCACCCAGGAGCCTTTCCAATCCATTGTACTAGTCTCACCAGCTAAATGCCAAACGGTTCAAAGCTTTGTGACACGTGGTAGAACCAGCACATGTGACTAAACCAAATTCACCAGCCCCAAGGAGTAGGCATTTGAGGAGAGCTGGCTTCCCACAGCCATAAGAAGCGGGTGAAGTTAACAATATGGCATGCTTTTAATAAAACGCTGACATGGCTTTAGCTGGGTCCATGGCCGGAAAATGCAAGTTAATTTGGTTTGAGGTAAATAAGCAAACACCTGTAGTTAACTCTGAATTATGTGATGCAAGAGCATGGTTTGCTTCTTTGTGTATGTGGGGGTGGGGGCGAGGCAGGGGATGGGGGAGGCAGCTCCTTGCTGTTTTGAGACCCTGAACCAAGTTACCTGCAGGACCTGTAATGGCAGAAATTCCCAGAGAAGGGGGTTGAAACTTCTGGAAACAATTTCTGGGCTTGGTTCTGATGTTATCAAGAAGTAAAATACTTTTACCGGTATTTCTTGAACTACTGCATTTAGATATTTTTTAGTGATGCCCTACTTAATGAATGGACTGGTTTGCTTTTACCCATTCTCTCTACAGATGTGGCCCCTTTTGACCTGTATTGGTTTTCTTTAACCTACATTGCCCATACAACAAACAGAGGCTCCAAGCACACCTACCCTTCCTCTGTCCACTTTTAGTATCTATGCTCTGTGCTTGTGTTTTACAATTAAGAAGGGAGATGGCATTTATGTTCTGTTCAGAGTTAGGGCTGTGGGTTTAAAAAAGGAAGAAAATAAATAATTCCAATGCCACAGTAATCATTTTACTACTTGTTTTCTGCAGAGAAAGGGGCCACGATTCCATCTCCTTTGCTGAAGCTCCAGTCTTATGATCCCTCTAGCAGAGACTGTGCAGGTGGAATCTCATTCTGACTTCAGCTGTTTGCTTAAAATAACGCCACATGCAGCTTTATATCTGAACCATGTATTTCTGTTAGTTTCCCCTGCGATTTATAATTGTCTTTCTTTTTAATGTCTCAAGATCTGAAACTGGTGCCTTTTTTTTAAAAGAAAAAAATCTTATCTCTAGGACCTTCCAGGTTCTTGATGTTGGTTGGGATTTATTTCTTATTCTGTGTGTTTTTGCCTGCATGTATATATGTGGATCACGTATCTACAGTGCCTGCAGAGGCCTTAAGAGGGCATCCAAGCCCTTGGAACTGGAGTTACTGATGGCTGTGAGCCACCTTGAAGGTACTGGGAACCAAACCCAGGTTCTGTACAACAGCAGTGAGTGCTCTGAAGTGCTGAGCCTCCTCCACCCACACACTGATGCTCTTCTTAAAACACAAAAAACTAGAATAAAAGGAAACCAGTTTCTCAAGACAAAATATTATTCCAAATTACTTCATTTACTCTATATGTTCAATCTACTGGCCCTTGGGAAACTCAAGCTGCAGGTGTTGGTGTGCTTCCATTAATCTTTTTCTCCTATCATTTTAACTGCTTTTCTTCTCTTCACTTCAGTCCCTGGGTACGCACCAAACCATAGCAACAGGTACGACAATGTGCGGACCCTCTACACTGACAACCAAGACAATTCTACAACAGCTCCTGGCAAAAAGGGTTTGGATATGAGCAAGAAAGCTAAAAATGTTTAAATTTTCATTAGCTTCCTTTGTTAATCTTTTTCTGTTTATCACCAAAACATCACTGGCATGGCTCACTGGACTCACTGTTGGGGGTGGAGGGGGCGGGATCTGGGAGGATACTAAGGATTGAGTCCAGTGCTTTGGTGTGTCTAGGTACACACTGAATGGCTACATTGCCAGCCCTATCTTTCATTCCTATTTTGACACAGGGTCTTGTTAAGTTGCCTAGGCTACAGGGAAACTCCCTACATAGCCCAAGCAGGCGCTGAACATGTGATTCTCCCGTCTTAGCGCCCCTAAAGGCTGGGGTCACAGTCCTGTGTCATCGGGCCCAGATAAACTTGCCTTTTAACATATCAAGCCTCTTTCTAGGTGAGTGCCTCAGTTCCCACTTTCTGTATAAGCACTACTCGCTAAGGCACTGCTGGAACACCTCGGCCCTTCTTTTCTGGAGGGCTTCTTCGGACCCTCAAGGGACTTACCTTCTACTTCTCCCCCAGAGGCAGCAATTTTAGAGAGGTATAGATACGTTGTCCCAACGACATCATTTTTGGTAAGCCGGTCCCTGTGTAAAATAAGAGGTTACACCATCTGCCTGTGAAGTTATAGCTTCATTTCAATAATCTTTTTGTTGCTGTTTTGTTTTTGTTTTTTAGAGATAGGGTTTCTCTGTGTAATAGCTCTGGCTGTCATGGAACTCACTTTGTAGATCAGGCTGGCCTCAAACTCACAGAGATTCACCTGCCTCTGCCTTCTGAGTGCTGGGATTAAAATTGTGCACACCACAGCCCTGCTTCCTTCAATAATCCTAACAGAAGCGTTAGAGGAATTCTTTCCAGTGGCCTCAAGCTTTACTGTACTTAAGGACTGTGTAGAAAGTTTCCACCCTTGTCTGGCCAAGCTCAGTTTGGGAAGCCTGGACTAGTGGCCAGGAGCACACACAGCAACCTGCGAGTCTACCGCTGGTGACTCCAGCCACTCTAGAATCCCTGGTCCAATCTGACCGTTCATTCTGCTGTCATGAAGTTGAGATTCACAGAAAAGTCAAAGGATTTTCAAATGGCCACACTTCCAATTCATATGATGTTATATTATGAGTTCATGAGTGGATTGCAATTATGTTGTGTAAACTAATCTTGTCCACAGTAATGTTTTGGTGATTTAAATGGCTTTACAAATATAATGGGCTGTATCTAGAGATCTATCAAAGAGAGAAAAAGACTCTTCTAATTCATTCAAATGTGCATTAAACACCTGCTATATGACAAATGTTTCTCAGAGCACAGACACTTGACTAAAATTTAATTTTACATAAATTGTGGGGAAATATTCACTACAAGCACAAATATCAATTTGTGCCCTTCTGTAGGCATCCTAGAGAGACCTTTGTTTGGGCATTTCCTACGAACACCGATCTGTTCCAATCCTTTTATTCATTAGCTAACTAGTGACATGTTCATTCTGAAGCCTAAGGTTCAGTGTCTTAGGGGAAGATCATAGCATAATATCTTATAGGAAGTAACCAATCTAAGTAATTTTTAGAAAAATATTATACCCAACTATTACATCGTAATCATAATATTCAAACATGCACTTTGAATCTTTTCTGTCTATTCAGATGGGTTTAGAATCCTTAACTTTTACCTACTTCTTCAAATGCCTTTTAGTATATGCAATCTCAGATCTGGGTCCAAGGGTTCCCCAGTGAACCTGGGGCCCTCTGTGTATCCTCATCTTTGGAGGGGGCAGGATAAGGCAGGGAAGCCCATATTCACAAAGACCCCAGGCAGCTCTGGGATAGCTCAACATACACTCACCTAGCTCTAGGGTTGACAGACCAGAGTGGGTTCCAGAGCCATGTAGGGTCTAACCGCATACTGAGGGTCCCTGGGATCTCCTACAGAATATGATCTAGGGATCACCAATGCCTTGAAACTTTTACATTAAAGAAGTGGACATTTTGTCCTCACATCTCAGCTGCGATGTGTCATGAAATGAATGTTACCCTCCTCCACCTGGCATGTCATCTTGCTGTGGTACCAGTAGGGCCTTTACATAAAAGTCAGATGCATTTGACCAAAGGAGAACTGTGGGGTCACCAGGAAGTATTTGAGATCAACTGTGTCTGTAGTCACCAAGTGTCTATGGACAAGCTACCTGGCCTCTCTGAGCTTCAATATCCTTACTGTAAAGTGAAGTTCAGGGCAGTCCCTCCCCCCAGAGTCACCATGGAGATGATGATAAAGTTTGTCCATGCTTCTTCTTCAGAGGACAGACAACTGTCATTTGAACACTTCATCCAACGAGAACATTCTATGAGTGGTTTTATGATGGCCAGTTGGTTCTTAGAAGTTGGTCTAGTAAAAATACTTTAATAAATCCCCTCCTTCCTCCTTCCCCTCTCCTCTTTCCCCTCTTTTCTTTAGCCCAGGATGATCTAGAATGCACAATCCCCCCCTAAATTCTGGAATCACAGACATGTGATAGCATACCTAACTTAATGAAAAAAAATTGCTTTCAGGTAAGCAACTTTATTTTCAGACAATTTGGTGATTCTTCCTAAATATTGGTTTACTCTTTTTCTGAAATCTATTTTGGACAGCCTAATGGAATTAAATTCTTAATTTCTTATCTTTGAGTATTTTCTGGTAACTATCTCCCTTATTTTGTTTATGAACAATTGAGCCAAGATATCCAAAATTTTTCTGAAAAGCCTTTTCTGTTATTACTACTTTTCTACTATCACTATTACTATTGCTGTTGCTGTTTTATTTTGTTATTTTAAGAGCTCCTGCCACCCGGTTCCAGACTCAGCTTTGTTGTAGAGGAATAGCAAGCACAACAAAAGGTGTGAGTTAGGTCACCCAAGGCAATGCAGTTGATCCCCAAATGTTCAACTCCTGAACTGCTGAGTCCAACACACTTTTAACTCACCAGTCATACACTGTTAGTTTTATTTTTTCACACATGGAGGGAAACTGTTAAAGTAAAACAGAAAAAGTCAATTATTTCTCCATTTATTTACTAACTAGGGGAGTCAATATTCTTAGTTTTTATGAAAGAAAAGAAAATCAAACCTTGATCTGAAGATTGACAATTTGATTCCATTCGGGGTTTGCATTTTTCTCAATTATATTTGTGCAAACCTGCAAAAGTCACACACACAAACACAGTAGGTAGTCACATTTCTAACTGCTAACAACTTTTCACGTGTGTGCCTATGATTGTAACTTCAGTGTCTACTTATTAATTATATATTTGGTAACCTGTAAATCCGTCCTCTGTCACTTCCTTCCTTCCCTTTCTCCCCCTCCTTTCTTTCTCTTTCCCTTTCCTCTCCTTCCTTCCTTCTCTCTTCCCTCTCCTCTGTTTCTGTCTTCCTCTCTCCCAACCCATCCCTTTTGTCTTGGTGACAGGGACTGAACCAGGGCTTTGTACATATCTGTAGGTGCATGTACATCTACACCTCAGGCTTGAACTTTATTTTTCTGACAATAATTGGATAAAAGTATGACTTGGGTTTGAGTTTAACATTGGTCTTTGTTTCTACTGTCCGCCAAAAGTTTGTATCCATGTCTTCAAGTTTGCACTTGCTAGATGTCTACAGGTAACTGTAACAGGGACCGGGGTTACTGAACATTCATTTTACATCATTTGATAAACATCTCGGGGTTATCAATTAACCAGGCCTCTCAATCCCACTCACCAGCTTCCCGTCTACTCCTGTCTGGGCATTTCCAGTCACTCGGCTGCTTAGGTTACAGTCAGTCAGCAGACACTCTTCTCCGCTTCTGACATTCTTCCTTACATATTTGACGTGCTTCCTGAGAAGCTTTCCTGAGAAAGCTCCCAGCACACTTCCTCACAAGCATCTGCACTTGGCTGCCCGCTACCCTCCCTGCCTCCTGACTCTTACCTACTCTACTGTGGTCCCCCAGGGTCCGCTTAGAGTGAAGTTCAGAGCTCTCTCTGCCTCCGGAATCCCTCCCTACCCCATCCTCCCACTGACCTCATGTCTCACACTGCATCTACAATGACCCTCTTTTTTTTGTTTGTTTGTTTTTGTTTTTGTTCTTTGAAGACAGGGTTTCTCTGTGGCTTTGGAGGCTGTCCTGGAACTCGCTTGGTAGTCCAGGCTGGTCTCGAACTCACAGAGATCCGCCTGCCTCTGCCTCCCGAATGCTGGGATTAAAGGTGTGCACCACCAACGCCCGGCTCCTACAATGACCCTCTTAAGAAATCATATCCAGTTTATGATCCCTGCATTAATAACTAACTAGCACAAAGAAGATGCTGGCTCATCATACCTCTAACATGTATGTAACATACCTTCATACATGTCCAGGGTATGTCATTCTATGAAATAAAAGTCTCTGTCTTTGACCATCTCTGTGGTGGATGCGGCCTCCCCTATACCAAGGGTCTCTCTGATTTTCCCAGAGGCCTGAGATGAGGCTCCTCTGCTCTACTCTCCTGTCTCAGCTACTTGTTAGGGCACAGTGTTAGAGGAGTCAGGAGTTTGGGTTGTCCTTGTAAGCTTTGGTTGTCAACTTGACACAGTCTGGAGTCATCTGAGAGGAAAGTCTCTTTCACAAATTACCTAGATCAAACTAGCACATGAGAACATCTGTGGGGGATCGTCTTGGTTGTCAGTGGATGAAGGAGGGCCCACTGTGGGCAGCACCATTCCCTAAGCAGGTGATCCTGGACTGTGTGTGAAAGCCAGCTAAGCAGGAGCCTGGGAACCAGCCAGATACTGAGGCAATAAGCTGTGTTCATTTGTGGTTTCTGCTCCCAGTTCCTGCTCAAATCCCCGTCTGACTGCCCTTTAAGATGGGCACTTGTCTGGAAGCTGAAACAAGCCCTTTCCTGCTCTAATGTGTCTGCAGCAGCAGCAGAATGTGGCTGGGGATTTTGCCCAAGAGTGACGAAATAGTTGAATCTGAGAAATAGCAATGACAGTCCAGTGGTAGCTCTCACTCTTCTATCTTTGAAAGGCAGAATTTTCTAATTTGAGTGTTGTATACTTTTTTCACCCAAAATAAGGCTATGGAGAAAGCTGGCATAGCCAGATTCAAATAACCAGTCTCTCTGCAGGGTGGCCCACTGACCAGGAGCTTCTTACTAAAGATAACTAGGAATTCTCCCCCAAAGAAATCATGGTACTTTAAATGTCTGTTCTAAGACATGCACACATTCAGATCACATACGAACCTTTTTCCCAGCAAAGGAGACTTCTACAAACGGGTCCACGAGATTTTTCTTATCTGCAGTGCCACCAAATATTTCCTTCACCGTCTGGGAGAAGGCGTCATCCACTGGAAAGGAACAGGTCACATGGAAAGAATCAAACCAACTCTCTTAAAACAATGAAATTCAACATTTCCCCAACACATCAAAAGAGATTTAAAAGAATTGTTCTCTGGGTTGGCAAGCAGGAGCAACAGAAACACTCTCTGCTTTGTGAAAGAGGGGGCGGGGTGTGGGGAAGGAAATGTTTTCTCCCTGTGAAGTTTTAAAATAATCAAGAATGCCTTGAAAAATAAACTGATAAATTATTACGTTAAAAAGACTGATCATTCATAGAAGAAGAAATAGGATTCCAGACATCTGTTTGGTTTGGGTTAGAGGCAATTGTTAAATTCAGGCCTTCGTCCAATTTGGAGAATGTGTATGTATCAGGTCAGAATGATACAGGCTCAGTATGACATTTTAGAGAAATGCAAGAAAAGTCAACGTACTCATAAGTGGTGTAGTTCTCACACAAAGACACACTACAAATATGGATGTCTCTGTTTCCTCAAACTCCGATGTGGACAGAAACCAACTGAATGGACCAGTGTAGGAAGAATGACGATTTAATCTATTGAAGACATTTCTAAGGGAAAGATGGTATGGGAAGATTCTAGAATCTTTGAAAGGAGGGAAGCAAATCCTGAAGATGTCAGTGGTGACTTGGGGGAGAACCCCAGAGCCTAGTAGATAGAAGTGACACTGCACTGGCAGTAGTGATAGTCAATGGTTGGCTTGGTACCTACAAGTGGAATCTCTGTGAGTCATTTGCTTAAAGTGTCTTATCTCTCACTGAACATGTCTCATAATAGGGACAGACATAGGGATTGAGACTTGACTATTGTTTGCTCAATACCTCTTCAAAAAAATATATAAATAAGTGCATATATATGTACATACATGCATATATATGTATATATATATATATTTTCGAGGCAGGGTTTCTCTGTGGTTTTGGAGGCTGTCCTGGAACTCGCTCTTGTAGACCAGGCTGGTCTCAAACTCACAGAGATCCGCCTGCCTCTGCCTCCCAAGTGCTGGGATTAAAGGCATGCGCCACCACTGCCCAGCCCTCATAAAATATTTTAATTACTTATTTTGTATATATATTTATTGCTTATTATGTGTGTATACATGTTTTATATGTCTGGGTACATGCATGCCATTCCTTATGTGTAGAAGTCAGAGAACAACCTTAGGTGTCTAGCTTCATCTTCTATCTTGTTTTTGGGGTGGGGTCTCTTATGTTGTTTGCCATTATTCTATGTACACCAGATTAGTTGGCCCACACAGCTTCAGGGCTATAACTCTGTCTTGACATCCCACCTAGCTTTGGGGGTACTAGGCCAGTACAAACCACCACATCAGGGCATCTGAAATCAGATACTCAAGCTTGCAGACTGGTACTTTTACCCACTGAGCTATCATCATGGCCCCTGCTCAGCTATGTTTAATAGTCCAATAGTAGACACATTTTTTGTT
Organism: Mesocricetus auratus; assembly: GCF_017639785.1. Taxonomy (NCBI): domain Eukaryota; kingdom Metazoa; phylum Chordata; class Mammalia; order Rodentia; family Cricetidae; genus Mesocricetus; species Mesocricetus auratus. The sequence continues at coordinate 23,005,384 of NW_024429182.1, read as the reverse complement.
ATAAACTTTTACATTTTATTCAGGACAAAAAGAGATAGATGTCTATGTGGATAAAGGCACTTGCCACCAACCCCTAAAATCTGAATTCAAACCCTGAGATCTGTTAGGTCCAAATCGTGCCCCCAGTGGCAGTCCTGGTGACAGTGTCCTAAACAGAAGGATTATGGCCATGTAAACAGAAGGATTGTTATCAGGTAAACAGAAGTCTAGAGATGGGCTCCTGCTTAACAGGAGCCTCCCTTAGTCCACCTTCAAAGGTCACCTACTTCAGTCAAGGCCATCTAGTTCCAGGCCAATCTGAACAGACTGAATCAGTTCAAATACCCCACCCTGGTGACTGTCATATAAAATCTGCTGGCTTTTCCTCCATTTTGCTATTCTCTGGCCCCCAAGAGGGACCCTTGGAAATTTAGCCACAAACAAATCTTTCTTTCTACCCATAGAGTAGCTCAGTTCAGTGGTTTCACTGCATCTTTGCTTACAAGACTCATATTATGGAAGACAGAACGGACCCACAAGTTGTCTTCTGACTTGGTGTGTGCTCTGTCTCTGTCTCTGTCTCTGTCTCTGTCTCTCTCTCACACACACACACACACACACACACTAACAATACTGTTTAAAAACAAAAGAGGTTGAAAGTGTAAGCGCTGACTGCTTACCTCTCTTTAGCAGTCTCTAGAAGGAAACAGAGCATGGAAGATAAGAAAGGACAGAGAAGAAAAACTCAAGGAGAAACATGGATGAGCAATGGCTGTCCAGCAGCTGCTCTGAAAGCTTGCAGTGGGGCCAGATGAGTGGAAGTAAATCGAGGAAGGCCTTTCAGAGGGGACTGCAGAAGGAGCAACTATCAGCATCACAGTGAGTTCGACATGTGCCATCTCAAAGACTATTGAACCCCCCTCCCCGCCCCATGCATGAATAAGGCAGTACATACTCTGGGGGATGTCCTCAGCTCGGTAGATCTTCAGCAAGAAGGTTACCCACCGGAGGGCTATGCCAGCCGGAAGTAACAAGTTGCTTTCCACGTCATCACTGTCATTATCGCGATCTCGTTTCTCGGACTGTCAGAGACACATGGTTAGAATCACACATATGAAAGGAAACATTTCCAAAAGAACCAAGCTAGTGACGCCCAGAACTGCTTCTGTTATGATCTCTAAGGTCTGGAGTGTAAAGGTTCACCCATTGATTTTTCCTTCAGCCTCAAAACCTCTACAAATCAATGTCTCAATGTTTCTGCATCCTTCTGTCATCTCATAAGCACCCACGTTAACGATGTGTGTGTACTCCTCTCTTCTGACTTCCCTCCAGCCCATTCCTGTTCCCAGTTTGCTGTCCAGTTTCTCAGAGCTATCACTAACCCTCTCAGGTAGAAGGAAGTGATGAGGTGAGGAATCCTGACACAGAAGATGAATTCAAGATTTTCTATTGATGCAAGGATGTTATTACACACACACACACACACATTTCTTGAATTAAATACTTATTCCTGGATGTTGTGATGCACACTTGTAATTCCAGCACATAGCAGGTGGTGTCAGGAAGACTAGAAGGAATCTGAGCTACACTGGTAATCAGTAAGCAGAAAAGGACAGCTTCTCGGAATCGGAAGAATCAGGGCTGAGGGAGAGTCTGGAGTCTGAGCTCTGTTTCATAGCTTAATTCCTTTTTTAATAACAGAAGGTAGAGTATGAGGGACTCACAGGGGGTTCATCTCCAGTTCCCAGGACAAACATGCTGACTTTCATGTAACCTTTAGCACCTGAGCTGGCATCTTCTGGGTCATTGAGAAGAAGCCATTTCCTCATGATAGCATGGCCTACGATAAAGGAACAAAAGGACAGGGACATTCGAAAGATGTGGTGGCAGGTCTGTGGTTTCATCCAATTCCCCAGTCAAGTCCACATATCAACATCTCATATTCATGCCCCATCACACCTTAGTCCCACCCTCCTACCTGGTGTGACCCAAGCAAGACTCTCCAAGCTATGTAACAGTATCACCATTTGATCTTAATAAGATCACAAGATCATCACAAAACAAAGACATTATCTATTTATGAGTGTAACAATAAAAAATTAGACATCTTTATTAACCTGCCTTTCTTTATTCTCACTAATCACCTCCCTACCACAGAAGCACAGTTTTCTTACTCCTGGGATGGGTGATGCGGGTGGGACATGCCTCTACGGAAAAGCTCTTTCCTGGCATGTGTGAGGACCTGAACTCGATCCCTACCACTGATAGGACATTTCTTCAACCTCTGAGATTTTTCTTAAGCTCTAGAATTTTCTTCAGAATCAGAAGGAATTGACACTTCAAGTCGATAGGGAGGATATTACTTACCAGGTTCATCATACACAAATCCAACATCAATCTGGGGGAAAGTTAAAAAACAGTATTTCAATTTAAAGAAAACAGCATTATATTTAGATACAATGTCCTTGTTCTTAAATATCCAAGATCTAAATTTATTTATTTAGACACAGCATCCTTGCTCTTAAATGCCCAAAATCTAAATTCGCACTCTATAACAGTACCGTGCCAGATGTAGAAGACTCTTAATGAATCATTATTGAATGAACAAGCTAGACTTAGGGTTGGAAGAGACCATGAAGGCAGGGTGACCCACATGTCCCAGTTTACCTGAGACTTTCTTAGCTTCAACAATGAAAGTACCAGAGAAACTGGGACCATTAATCACCCTACAAGACATCACGTGGCCCTGTCTCTTGTCCAATCTTCCTTCTTCTCCAGTCAGTCCTAATGTGAACTACCAATGTAACCTCTGATTGGACAGCTCTATGTCTTTCCACATCTTACATCGATGATTCCATCTTAGGATCAGGTTGGTTAAGAGATTTCACCCATGTGACAGACAGGCAAGGGTACGACCAGAGGTCTGTCTGACCAAGATTATCCTAGGGGCATTTCAGTGACTGGAGATAGCTCATTCTCTGAGGACTTCCTGAAAAAATGTAGCATCTCTTGCCAATTTCACTGTCCTCTCTCATTTCAGACTTACAACTGGCTTTGCAGACAGAGCTCTGGAGCCACTGGCGAGTACAGCTAGTTTTGGGTTTTTTTTGTTTTGTTTTGTTTTTGCTAGCACCAAGCACACCCTTTGTAGCAAAGGCTTTGTTTCCACCCACAGATAGAAGTTGGCGAGGACTCTCAGTGACACACCAAGGTGCCATGCTTATGGTGAATTATATAACTATTAGTGTTATACTTTGAAGGTAGACAAGACCCATGAATTCTTCCATAAGAAACATGATGTCTGCCCTTTCCCTAGCACCCTAAGATGTCACCAAGATGTGTGCCCCGAGGCTTGGCTGTGAATCAGATTGCCTGTTATGAGTTTTCATCTTTACGTAATTGAAAGCTGTCACTACTCACCTTAAATTCCCCCATCAGACAGTCTGCCCTCAAGGAATGAGAATTATACACCTGGAAGACAGGAGAGGGGTAAGCCCACAGCCTTTGTCCAGAGGTCAATGAGCAGTGTCTTCCTGCCCCAGCCCCTTACCCGGATGCTGATGATCTCATCCATGAGTTCGGAAGGTGTGATATGCACATTGTAGAAAAATAACTGTCAAACAACACAGAACACATGTGAATATTAGCCAGTGACTCAGGTCCAGGTCGGAAATCAGTGGAAGCTAGTTAGACGGCGTCAAGCCCACGTGGCCCTCCTCTCTGTGCTTAACACTAAAGCCCTGTACTAACATTTTCTAGTTCTTAGTCCCTGTGTTTCCCTCCTCTGTGAATGGGGTGGAATTGGCAGGAGGAGGGAATGTACAAACAGGACGGACTGGATGGGCAGGGCTATGTGTTTTCCTCCCACTCACCTCGTCAAAAAATGGATTGTTCCCTCTCTTGATTCTTGTTCGGTGTGTCTGACCACAGATGTGCACTTTCACCACGGGCCTTATGTTGTTACCACACAGTTGCCGGCCCTCAATCACGCGGACACGGATCTGCAAGCACAACGCAGTGTTGTCACCACGCCTTCCCGGTTGCGTGGTGCAAAGGAATCCTCAGCTGTCGCCTTAGCTCTCTGGCTCAAAAGGATGGCTGAAACTAGGCAGGCAGTTTTTAAGGTACTGAGACCCTCAGTCTGGAAGGCGCCATCTCTGACCGTCTCCATCGTACGTACCGCGGCTGGGTTTCTCAACCCAGATGAGCAGAGCAGGAGAAAGGGTTCAGAGTGAACCTGAGAAAAGCAGGGAGGGCTGAGGCCTGTCACTGTAGCCCTTTGCCTGGTCTTAGGTGTCCCTGCCGTACACTCATGCCACAAGCTAAGAAGAATGCAACAGGTGCTGGGGCTGCTATTCTTTGCTAATCCAAAGGGAAGGAAGGTTCCGGTTACATCCCTCTGAACAGCTTGTCTTTAACAAAACTTTTTGTGCCTGTAGGACACAGGACTCTCCTTTTGGGGTTTGTGCCCTTACATCCTTTTCAGCGGTGAGCCCCTGACCATAGGAATGGATCTATCATGACATCAAGACAGTGGCTGGGTCATGGGTCATGGGGTGACGGTAAATACACAGAGCAGCTTCCCACCTGGAAATCCTGTGGCTTGTTGGACAGCATCCGCCGGCTGTTCTTTCCCTTGGCGATCCTCCGAGCAAGCTGAGCCTCTGACAGTGTGCCAGCCGGCCCCTTGGGCCCAGGGTCCCTGACCACACCATCTACCCTGTCTTCATCTCCCTGGTCCTCTTCCTCTTCTTCTGAAATATGGAAGGGGGCCGAGTTAGCAATGGTCCTCAGCCTGCAGCTGTCTAGCACCCTGGTTCCCTGGGCGTGTCCTGTTCCCCAGGTAGCAGGTGAAGGAGATGCTTTTGGTGGCACTGAGTGGCAAGCTGGGGCTCAGACACAACTGTGTGAAGAGAATGAATGTGCAGTGTATGAGGACCTTTGGTCAGACTGCCTTCAAAGACACGAGAGAACATCAGAGAGCAACCGGGGGAAAGTGCTGTGGCCTTGGATTGGCTGTAATGAGTGAGCTCTCATCTCAGGAGCAAGCTTGCTAGAGATAGGGAAATGCCATAGAGAACCAAACTTGTAGATACCCTCAAGTCCCTGTCCCTAAACCCCTCCCCACACCATCGACACTCCTACTTCTCACAGCAGGGTCCTCTGCTAGCGACTGGCCCAGGGGCCATGTTGGGATCGCTCCTGCTCAGCTTCTTAATTCATGATCACTCTGATCACCAAGATTGCCCTCACGGCAGATAAAAACTTCCCTTTTCTTGCCAAGCAGACACAGAGGTCACACCCTTCCCTTGTCTTTCTGCTTGTTTATTCAACACTCATCTTTACTCTCTTTTACCTCCCAAACACTTCACAGATTCAAGGGAGAAAGTTTTCCCCGCTTAGTAGGTTAATGCTCCCACCCTCTGATGTCTCTTAGGTCCCACTCCACAAATGTTCCCTAACTCCTAGGTACCCCCAGGGCTCCTTCTCCCAGTCACCTTCCTCTTGCCTTCAACTCTATGCAAACTTCTCTTTTCTAAAAAAAAAAACAAAAAACAGAAATCAACTCTGCCTGCCTCCTCTTCCCTCTCTTTCATTCATTAAATCTTTGAAACTTGTTGGCAAATTTTAGCTTTTCATTTCTTAACAGACAAAAAGAGGTGGTAAGATGGCTCACTCGACAAAGGGAGCTGGAGACAGATAAACCCCTGTAGCTCACTGGCTAACCAGCCAAGCTGATTCAGTGAGCTGAGGGTTCAATGAGAAACTGGCATCTCAAAGGATAAGTTGGAGAGCAATTGAAGAAGCCATCTGACATTGACATCTAGACATACACGTGACAAAACTTCAAACTTTTGGCTCTCTATATAACAGAATCTAAGAATGTCTAGAAGATGAACACCAGCAGCATTAGCTCAATCTACCTTTGGATTCTGAACCTCTCCCTTCAGTGCTGAACAACAGTAACTGTTCCATGAAGGATGAGGGAACCCTAAGGTCTTGCTGAACACACCCTCTGCCCATGCTGTTTTCCTTCCAACATGCTAGTGCCCATGCTCACATGGTACACTAATGAGACCCAGGCATGGGTGTGACCCTGAGCCACAAACAATGACTGACTGTCATGACCACAAAGCCCAATGCCAAGCTAAGAACGACTGATTGAATGGGTGTAGCCTCTTCTCAGTGCTGTCCTAACAAACGTCTACAAACTGGATGACTTAGAGCAATGTTCTCTGGCAGCTCCAGACTCTGGAAGAGAAATCTCAGGTGTTGGCAGCGGTGTACTCCACATGAAGCCTCCGAGAAAGAGCCCTCCTGCCTCTTCCCACACAGCGGCTCCTAGTGGTTCTTAGCAGTCATGTCTCACTCCAATCACTGCCTGTGGTCCTGTGACCTACTCCCTGCATATCTGAGTGTCCTTACTTCATTTCCTAAGGACGCCCACCAATCATGGGATGTAGAGTTTGCCATAACCCAGAACAGCCTCATCTTTACCAACCACATACACATACTATTTCCAAATGATGGGTTCTGAAGTTTCACATACACATGACTCTTCAGAGGACATTACTCAACCCAAAGGAGGCATCTCTTGATTCCTCCTAGTTTGCTTAACTACTTCTCTATATGAGCAGCCCCAGTTCAAACCACCCACACCACCTTCTTTCCTGGTACTCTCCATTCCTTTGGTAGTCTCTCCTAGGCGTTGGAGCCTGTGATCTAACACTGTGGTTTCCTGCACACCCTTCCAACCCTTCTCCTTCTCTCATGCATCATATCCACATGCTTCTTCAACTCTGTACTTCTCCCTCTGCACCTAGACAGCTCAACCAAGCTGAGAAGGGCACACGCAGTCTCAACTGGTCTCACAAACCTTAAGTGGACATATGGGGTTGCCTGGCAATCTCCATCACTGCTAAGACAAAGTTTTCTTGGATCCTGATCTCAGAAGGCAACTATAAGCCACCAAGGTCAAATCAGTTCATCTTTCCCAACTCCTAACTTGTGCATTGCTGAGAATACATCCAACATAATGCACAGGCTAGGCAAGCATTCCACTCCATGCTACACTCCCAGCCTCCAACACCCAGCAGTTATTTTTACCTGGAAAGCTTCATTCTCTGTTAATGATTCTACTTATTTTATTGAGAGAACAAAGCCCAGATGCAAATACCTCCATTTTCTCAACTACAAATCAACCATCCTACTAACATGTATGTTCTCTCCTGAAATAACTATGACTCCCAACTTCAGGCCAACTACACATTTAGATAGATAGATCTCTCCTCTTGCTATTTAAAATTGGCTTCAACTACAGAGTTGATTCCAGGACAGCCTAGACTACAGTGGGACCCTGCCTTAAAACAACAAATAAAACTTACTAGTTAGAGACCCTACATGTCATTTAATCCAGTCTCCTGATTGTGCAAGGAATTAGAGGACCAGAGAGAGTGATTCACCTGAGAATACACCAATGTTCAGAGTCAGATCTGCCGACTCATTGCAGCTCAGAGTCCTTGTGTCCCTGTACAAATGCCACCCTGCTTCCTAATAATGGCAGTGTTACTTGGTCAAGTCTCTCAAGCTTTGATCACCTGTGCCCTTCCCAAGTGCTGGGAGCTCTTTGCATGCAGCATGTACAGGTATCAGTAACTTTTTCTGAAGTATATCAAATTTGCCTTTTTGTTTATGAAAGGATATAAACTTGAAACACTGGAGTCAGGCTATGAATGAAGTTATGCTTTTCTTTAGTTGGGCAAAATATGCATTAACAGATGGTTCTTTAAAAATAGATGTGAGGTTTTAAAAATAGTTCTTCTGGCAACAGAAATGTACAGTCTAGTCAAGCTGACTGGCAGAAGGTGAACAAGTTGCCATGGAAACGAGTTTCCAGGCTGCCAAGTCTATATAGACTGGCTCAGCCCATCTTTCTGTTATGGGATCAGCCTCCAAGGTGGTTAGTGAAGGGGACATCTTTGATACAACATCCTGTCAGTCAACCACCAATGCCGCCAACTCTGAATCTGTCATTATGACATAAGGACTCACCAAAGCATTCCTTCAAAGGGAACTGCTGCAGGTTCTGTTCTTTGGTCAATTTGCAGAGGGCTTTCTCTGACTATCTTACCTTTGTGCTATATCGCTAAGGTTTCACATTTCTTTACAGCAGCCACGGTGTGAGTAGATGCCTTTAACAGCACTCACCACTGCCAACAGCTGCTGGCAGATGTATCTCAGAAGAGATTTTTTTCCATTCTGTGTCTTCTGAGGTCTTTTCTGTGATGCTTGCATTTTAATAAGCAGATGTTTCTTTTGTATTCAAAAAAGATAGCAAGCTAAAATTTACAAAAATTTGAAATTATTTATATAAGTTAAGGGGAGCAAGGGGTGATGTTTCTATCCCAGATGCCCTGCACACACCATTAAGGTGTGCGACAGTAAGACTGGTCACTGGCTGTGGTCTTATCATCCATAATTACTTTTCTTCTTCTACTCTTTTCCCTCCTTCTGTCTTCCTTCCTTTTCTGCACATCCTCATTTTTAGCCCAAGCATGAAGCCAGCATTCTGAATGTCACCTCTGACCCAGCCTTGTTGAGGAATCATTTTACACGACAAGGAATACTTTAAGATTAATGGGTCTTGTTCTTTTTTATAAATCAAGAAATTTTCCCTCATCATGTTATACTGACATTGTCCCCTGACACAGCCTCTCTTTAACAGTACAGTGCATAGCGATAGTCTTTAAAACCCAAACTCAAGGAACCCAGGTGCTGATTCATCTCCACCTCAATCCAGCACATCAGGACTGTGGAAATCCCTGGAGGAGACTTGGCACGTGCTTGCCCGGTGCCTGCCATCGAGCTGCAGGGAGGCAGCCTTTTGGCCCTGGGCAGATTCTCCATCTACAGTGCTACTAGGATACCAGGCTTTCACAGATGACATCATGGCAAGCATTGGGAAACAGCCTTGGTAAGGAGAACCTGTGAGGGGGAGGGGAGGCTTTCACCCCTGTGAGGGTCACTAATTCTAAGGAAGCAGAGACTCACTCTAGGGAAATCATATTGCACACCCTCCACCTTAGGTAGTTTAATAGACTTGTTCTGAAAACCTTTCTGTTTCACTGGGACAAAACTCATTTTCAGCATCACTGTCATCCCACAGAAACCATCAAGGAAAGTCAAACTCAACTTTTTGAAAGACAGGTTTGTCTTATAGACCTTCCCTCTACCTGAGGTTTAAAATCCCTCTGCAGAGTCCCTAGGCTGCCCCTGTCTAGAGTGACATCTGATGATAAAATGACCAGGAGGACATTTTGCTTGTGCTGAAGGAAAGATGCGACTAGTGGACAGAGGGGATGTTTGGGGGAGGAGAAAGGATCAGGGCTCAGAGAAAAAAAGTCCAAGGGCATGAGGCTGAGAACACATCCCAGCAATCACACCTTTGGGAGCTGTGACACATGGAGGAGGGCAGAATGGGTCTCACAGCCTGGGACACCGTATTCAGTGGAAATCTCAAAACTGAAGCAACTCCACAGTGATTCCACAGTCTGTGTGTACTGGATGAGCACAGAGAGAGCGCTTGCCATGGGAGCTGTTTCAGCATCCCCCCTACTGGAGGAGCATTTTGTAAAGGATTATACCTGTCGGGTGGGCAGGGTGCTGTGGGCACTATAAAGGCGGTTTCCTTAGAGGCTCTGTGTGCTTTAGCTGATTCTCCTTGGGTCACCAAGCAGGTCAACTTACCACCCATGCCTGACACGCTGGTCCCGCTCGGGTCATTCGGATGTGGAGCTGAAGGTGGATTGTAGCCGATCACCAGGTCAATGGTGGCCTGAATAGAAAGAATCCGTTGCAAAGAGAATCAAGGCAGGGAAAAGAATACTACAGACTCAGTATGCACAGTTCAGAAGGGGTAGGAGTCTTGGAAGAGCCGGGCAGAAAGTGAGGCTGGAAAAGTGGGGAGGGTGATGTCCCACTTGACTAGGTAAGCCAGGGCAGAGGGAGAAAGGCTGCTTTGTCACAGGTTGCCAAGGGCAACCTCACTGACTGCAGTAAAGCTGTAACAAGCCTGTGTGAACTTGTAGCAGCTTCTGCCCTGCAGTGGAGATGGCCTCTGTTCGTAGAGTTACCAACAGAGATGCCCATTTAGAGTGCTTACTTCATCTGCTGCTCATGAATGCTAACTGCTGAGATTTATTTGTATATTTCTCTCCAGAAAAGAATTTTAAGTAACTAGCCAGAAGGTATATAGTAGCATAATCGTAAGTCAGAACCGAAAGGGAAACCAAGTCTGATTAAAGAAAAGACAAATGTACAAATCATAAAGTTACAGATAATTGTCACCCCTACTGTATTAACTGTGACCCCAAGATACCTAACAATCAAACAAAAAGCACAACAAAGCAAAGCTCATGTCTTTGTATTTCATGAACTTGTAAGACTTTTAAAAAAGCTAGGAAACAGCTGGGCGGTGGTGGCGCACGCCTTTAATCCCAGCACTCGGGAGGCAGAGACAGGCGGATCACTGTGAGTTCGAGGCTGGGCTGGACCGACAGCCTCCAAAACAATACAAAGAAACCCTGTCTCGTAAAAACCAAAAAAAAAAAAAAAAAAAAAGCTAGGAAACAAATTTTTCAATCGCCCCTTCCCCTTCAGTACCTCAGATGAGAACCAGCGGCCCAGAAATGATAGGTAAGTGTTCTGTCTGTTAGCTATATACTCAACCTTGAAGCAGGGTTGCTAACTTTTATTTCACTAAGCACCTACCCACCAGTCATTGCCTAAAAGAAAGGCATTTTAATACCCAAAGCAAGGAAAGACAAACTTTAAAATTAAGAACGTCCTTTGCAAATGAGGATTTCCCCACCCCAGCTCCTATCCCCAACACACACATCAGGTTAAAAGATAAAGTACAGGGGCTGGAGAGGTAGCTCAGTGGTTAAGAGCACCAACTACTCTTGCAGAGGACCTAGGTTTGATTCCCAGCGCCCTCACGAAGGCTCTGTAACTCCAGTCTCGGGTGATCTGACAACTTCTTCTGGAATCTGTGCTTCCTGTATGTACGTGGTGCACAGACCTACATACAGGCAAAATACTCACACACATAAAATAAAACTAAGGATTAAAAAATGTTTTTAGTTTAAGGTCATTCTGATCTAAAAAGTGAGTTCCAGGACAGCCAGGGGTGTTACACAGAGAAATCCTGTCTTGAAAATCAGCAACAACAAAACAACAAAACAAAACAGAATTCTAATATTTAGGACATACCAACACTTACAAATGATTCATTATTTTTCTGAAGTCCAAATCTAAGTGGGCCTCTCTTCCTTCATTTATGGGTTTGCTATGACTAGTGACTCTCACATATCTATGTATAGACACATGTGTCTGTATTGCTCCTGTTTTTTTCTTGTCTGTTTATCAGCAAATGTTTCCTCATGGATCAGCACATATGTTGCCTGAGACTGGCCTGGGAACACTAAACAGATTAGTCAATAGGGCAACCCAAAGACCCATAGCAACCCAGCAGTCGCAAGAACAGCATTTTGGCTATTCATTCCATAGATCAAGGCTCAACATGAAGGCTAGGTGCCGGCACCACGGGGCTCAAACTTAACATGAGAAATTGTACTTTTAAAACCCAGCAGAACGCACGGTGACTCATCCCCAATTGCTGTTTCATAAGCCTAGGTCCCAGTTGCTTCAGTATTCCTAGGGATGCTTAGGAATCTCAGTAGGTGGGAGAGCATCCCAGGGGTAGTTTTCATCTCAATCCCAATGGATCTGCTGCTTTGGACAGTCCATGAGTTCTCTTCTGCACGTTATAAAACACCAGCAATCTGTAAAGCCCACAGACATCCCATCTTGCCTTGGCATTGTTTCTCTCAGATGGGTTTTGAATGGTCAGATGGCAGAGGGCATCATCATTTCTCTCAGCCGGGCTTTGGATAGTCAGATGGCAGAGGGCATTTTGGATACATGTGTTGTGATCAGAACCCTGACTCCTGGCAAGTCTCTGGGTTTCACTGTGCAGTATTGACTGTCCTGGAACTTGCTCTGTAGACCATACTGGCCTCAAACTCACAGAGATCTGCCTGCCTCTGCTGGGATTAAAGGCCTCACAGAGCAGTGCAGCGACACTGTCATCCTCTCCCCTGGATTCCCAGAGGCCTCGCCTGTGATGACACTTACAGTGATGCCTCTAGTATAAAACTTTGGCCCAGATTCACAAGCGAAGTTAAGTTGGTTGGATAATGAAGGGGTTAGAAGTCATGGGCTGAGCATAATAGTGTTTGAAGACTTCTTAGTAGTCATATGGCATCTAAATTTCCGTTATGTGAGGAAAACACATTTGAATTTTTTTTTAAACACAGGATCTCATTGTGTACCCCTGACTGGCCTGGAATTCCCTGTGTAGATCAGGCTGAAACTCTCAGAACTCAGCCTGCCTCAGCCTTCTGATTGCTGTTGCTAAAGGTGTGCACCATCATACCCAGCTTTGAATTCTGGTTTTATGTCAACAATATGTGGATTTATATAGAGAGGCTAGCATCAGAAAATATTCTGCAACCAATGTGGTGACAAAGACCGTGATTTGCCATCTTAACACAGGAGGAAACAAAAACCTTCTGTTTGTCTGATATGTTAACAAAGCTACCCAAAGCTAACGACAACCATTCAAATACCAGTACCCATGTGGATAGCATTGAACTTTATCCAGAGGGGTCCAGCTTACCACATGGGTTTTTTTTTTTTTTTTTTTTTGGTTTTTCGAGGCAGGGTTTCTGTGTGTAATAGTCTTGGCTGTCTTGGAACTCTGTAGACCAGGCTGGCCTCGAACTCACAGAGACCCGCCTGCCTCTGCCTCCTGAGCGCTGGGATTGAAGGCGTGCGCCACCACCGCCCGGCTTTCAAATCAAATCAAATCTCAACTTTTCTGGCACTGTGACTGAGAATTGAGGAGGATAAGACCCATATCGTTGGCAAATGGATCTTATGAAACCAAACTTCCAGTATTTTGGGTTGTGAGCTAATTGTCAAACGAGTCTTTCCTAAGTGAGGTTTTACTTAGCCATCTTATTTTGTTTTTCCACAAAAGCAGAGAGCTCACCCCAGTGTCTTGTCCCTTTTCATTTAGCAGGGTGATCTGTTTGTAGGGCAAAGATCTGTTCTGGTCCCCGATCAAGTCCTTCAGGGAGACAGTTGCAGTGCCAATTAATCTGCAAGGGAGACAAGAAAACACACAACAGGCTAAATGGGGGAATGCATTCACAGACCATTCGACCACCCAATTCCCTCACATCCATCCATCCTTGTAACTGCCCTGGCAGGAGTGCACATGCGCTAAAGAGAGGCATGCGCCCCTCCCTTTTGTCTATCTGACTATTGAAACCATGGTCCCCAAGAAATTGGAATTTCCTTGGGATTCTTGTGCAAGGAGAAGGAAAAGGTTAAAATATGGTCCCAGCCAGAAGAGGAACTTATGGGAGACTAGCAATGATAGGTCATTGATGGGTAGGACCATACCACTTGATCAGGACTACTTAGTTCTGCATGTCTGATGTTCCCTATTAACATAAGCCTCATGTCAGGACCCCAAAGATGGACTTTGCGGGGGACAGTTACTCTCCCCAGTGTGACTACTGAATAAACTTCCTTTCTCTGCCTTTTGCTATTAGTTCTCTCTTTAATTGACTTCCTGAGGACAGGTAGCAGAGTTTAGCTAGTTAGGGACACCAGGGCCCAGGATTTGATCCTAACATCTCATTAAAACCACCACATAACGTGAGTGTGGGCCAGAGTATTTCACAGCGAACAGAACATGGGTTACTTCTCCATGACAAGGGGCCATGTGAGAGTCAAACTAATACAATCCATGGAATTCTGAGTATCATGCATGAGGGGGGATGAGGGAACAACTGAATATGGGCCCTAGACTCCAGAGAGAGAGATGTGAGAAACCCTTAGTAGGCAAGGGAAGCAATCCTCTGAAACGGGACTCAAAAGGACCCAGACACTGCCCACTGGACAACATTTCCCCATGCCAACCTTCTTGAAGTGTTGTTTTAAGTCTAGGCTTCCCCAGGCTAGCCAGATGGGGCTAACTCACTAGCCCATGCCCTCTGCTGCAGCCTCCAAATGAGGATGTACTCTCTGCTCTCTCTTCCTGGTCTCAGGAATCACTGCAGATCTCTGTCACTCACTCTACGGCTCCCTGTTGCACAAGACTCATGGGCAGAAAAGTACACGTTGTGCCTGTCTCTGCATATGATCCCTGGGCACACTGGCTGCTTCTGTTTTGCTCAACCCATTGTTGGCAGGCACTTAAAAGGTCTTTGTGAAATGATGGAAATAATGAGTAAGTCCTCAGATACTGCGAATGCATATCTAAACATTTTATACAATTAAGGCCTGTTTTTAAAGGATTTTTTCGTATAACACACATCCACAGGGAGTTAATACTAAAATGCTTGAAGGAAAAAGTAACCCATGTAAAACTGTAACTTGGAGGCTGTAACCTGAAGTGTGTGTGAAGGAAGGGACCAGAGAGGCACAGAGCCTGGATGCTTTCATTTCAATGTGCAGACTGCAAAGGCGGATAGAGAAATAGGAAGAATGAAGCCTGTTACTTACAGCTCGCCTATGTTTGCAATGACTCATGTTAATAGGAAGCAATGTTACACAACAGAATATCACTAGCAATAAAACGGACAGCTTAGCACTGAGCCCCAAGTGATGGAGATGATGATTTTTGTGCCCGTGGTGCCATGCAAGGCATAGTGCTAGACAGGCACCCGGCCACGGAGCTACATCTCCAGGCCAAAAGAGTCATAGTTCTGTTCATTCTGCTTTGTTCTGGAGACAGGGTATGTAGTTTGAATCAGAACGGTCCCTATAGACAAATATGTTGGAATACTTGGACCCTGTTTAGGAAGGGTTAAGTGTGTCCTTGTTGGAGGAGGTGTGTCACTGGGGCTGAGCTTTGAGGGTTCAAAGACTTGCCATTTCTAGTGGACACTGCTCTCTGCCTCTTGCTGTGGATCAAGGTGTGGGCACCAAGCAGTTCCTGCTCTCCTGCCTTCCTCCACCATTATCTAATCCCTGAAACTGTAAGCACAATTAGTGTTTTATTTTGTTAAGTTTCCTTGGTCATGGTGTTTTGTCACAGCAATAGAAAAGTAACTAAGACAAACAGGTTTACTAAGTAACTCAGGATGTACTTGAACTCACTATATAGCTTAGGCTGGTCACAAAGTCATATTCCTTCTACTTTTGCATCCTGAGTGCTGACAATTCTGACATGTACCACTGTGTGTGTTTGCATATGTATGTATGTATGTACATATGTATGTATATGTGTAAACATGTATGCATGTATGTATATATGTGTATGTGATGTGTGTGTGTGTGTGTGTGTCAGGGTAAGCCAAATATGGCAGCACACACTTGTAATTTGAACACCCAGGAGACAGAGACAGGGCAATCAAGGGTCCAAGGCTAGCCTGAACTATATAGTAAGACCCTGTCTCCAAAGCATCCCAACAACAGCACATGGTTGATTATTTTCATGTAATCCTAGGTAAAGTGCATTCTTAGGCATAAGTCAAAAATCATAAAAATGTATTAATTTCTTTAAAAAAAACAGGAAGTAGGTTTGGAATACAGCTCTTGCCAATCATATTCAAGGCCTGGGTTCAATCACGTGCACCACCAGAAACAAAATAGGAAGTAAAGGCTGAGGTCAGTGTGTATATATACTTTCTGAAGCCTTGGTGTTGGTGCAAGCACATAAGTTTTGGAGTGACACATGCATATCCATGTCCTAAGACTTCAGACTGTAGGATCTGTGGCTCTCCACATACCTCAGTGACTTCAGGGACTGAGCTGTTTTACTCTGAGAATAGTTGATTCTATTGCCCAAGACCAGAGCATCATGGCAGTTTTGCACAGTCTGCCTAGTAATCCCAACTATTTGCCTATGGTTTCTTGAAAAAGGATATGTTCTGATACGGAGCTGTATGCACACACAACTCTCAGCATGTGAGGACCATCGCAGGTTCTCATCTCCTCTGACAAAGCACAAAACAGCCCCTGGTCAGCAACAGAAAAGGCATTTGCCTCTAGAATCAGGTGAAAAGTGAGAAATGACTCTCAAAGGTTGTCCTGACTTCCACTATGCATAGTGGCATGGGTACTCCACACACACACCACAGGCACTCACACACACCTCCACACACACACCACAGGCACTCACACACACCTCCACACACACACCACAGGCACTCACACACACCTCCACACACACACCACAGGCACTCACACACACCTCCACACACACACCACAGGCACTCACACACACCTCCACACACACATCACAGGGACTCACACACACCCCCACACACCACAGGCACTCACACACCCCCCCACACACACCACAGGGACTCACACACACACACCTCCACACACATCACAGGCATTCACATTCACACACACATCACAGGGACTCACACACACCTCCACACACACCACAGACACTCACACACACCTCCACACACACACCACAGGGACTCACACACACCTCCACACACATCACAGGCACACACACACCTCCACACACACATCACAGGCACTCACACACACCTCCACACACACCACAGACACACACACACACCTCCACACACCACAGGCACTCACACACACCTCCACACACACCACAGGGACTCTCACACACACACACACACATCACAGGCACTCACACACACCTCCACACACACCACAGGCACTCACACACACACACACACACACATCACAGGCACTCACACACACCTCCACACACACATCACAGGGACTCACACACACACACCTCCACACACATCACAGGCACTCACATACACCTCCACACACACACCACAGGCACTCACACACACCTCCACACACACACCACAGGCACTCACACACACCTCCACACACACCACAGGCACTCACACACACCTCCACACACCACAGGGACTCACACACACCTCCACACACACCACAGGGACTCACACACACACACCTCCACACACATCACAGGCACTCACATTCACACACACATCACAGGGACTCACACACACCTCCACACACACCACAGACACTCACACACACACACACACACCACAGGCACTCACACACACCTCCACACACACCACAGGCACTCACACACACCTCCACACACATCACAGGCACTCACACACACACACCTCCACACACATCACAGGCATTCACATTCACACACACACACCACAGGGACTCACACACACCTCCACACACATCACAGACACACACACACCTCCACACACACCACAGGCACTCACACACACCTCCACACACACCACAGACACACACACACCTCCACACACACCACAGACACACACACACCTCCACACACATCACAGGCACTCACACACACCTCCACACACACCACAGACACACACACACCTCCACACACATCACAGACACACACACACCTCCACACACACCACAGACACACACACACCTCCACACACACCACAGGCACTCACACACACCTCCACACACACCACAGACACACACACACACCTCCACACACACCACAGGCACTCACACACACACACCTCCACACACACCACAGACACACACACACACCTCCACACACACCACAGACACACACACACACCTCCACACACACATCACAGGCACTCACACACACCTCCACACACATCACAGGCACTCACACACACCTCCACACACATCACAGGCACTCATACACACACACACACACCTCCACACACACATCACAGGCACTCACACACACACACCTCCACACACATCACAGGCATTCACATTCACACACACACACACATCACAGGGACTCACACACACACTTCCACACACATCACAGGCACTAACATATAACAGGCACACACACACACACACACACACACACCTCCAGGCACATCAAGACACTCACACACATATTGACACATGACAAGCACTTATACCATCTAGTGAAACACACACCTCACAGGCACACACACTATAAATACAGGTAATAACATCCTACAGATAATAATAACACACACACACTCACACACACATCACAGGCACTCACATAACATACACACACACACACACACTACAGGCACTCACACACAAAAAATAAATAAAATGAGTTCTCCCTTCTTTTAAGGAAAATCTGTCTGACTTTGTCTAAACATGCTGTTTGCCTGGCAAGACGAGGAAACAAGAGTTATCCTTCACAGTCCATGATTCATGATGTAGTTCTATGATTAAGAAAATGACATCACACACTTGAACATGTACTGATTTGTTTTTTGTAAAGCCAGCTAGAGCCAGAGTGACCTGAACCTCTTATCGGCAGTAAATAAATCTGAGAACAGGACAGGGTACCATGAGGAAAAAGACAACAGGTAAAAGGCCTGATGTGGGATCAGGCCAGTGTCCTAGACCTTGACACTAATGACATTTTGAACCTGATAGCATTCATGTTGTGGGGGGCTGCCATGCACTTCATCAGACATGAAACCCGCTTGGTGCCCAGGACAGTCCCTTTAGCTGTGACCACCAGGTGCATTACCTAGAGTCCAGGAGGACAAACTTGTTTTCACCCCGGTAGAGAGCAATTGCTATTGTAGCCCTGAGCATTGTGTTCCAGCTCTCTCTGGGGCCTTGCCTTAGTCCCTCCACTCTTTTAGCCACTGTATTTTTGGCAAATAGACAGACAGAAGTGAATAATTTCACAGGCTAGGCTTACACATTTGATGTGTCCTATACAGGTCTGTCTAGGAAACTTTTCCTAATTTGTGGCTAACTGGAAATAAGAGGGTGGAGAACACACGAAGCCCTCTTTTTATGCTGCTCAGTGGCTCATAACCTGTTCTGACTCAACCTGCTGGGTTTCCTTCTCCAGGAGAGGGCAGCATCAGACGGCTGGGCAGGAATGGAGGCAAGCAAAGTAGCCAATTATAAACGCTAACCTCAATCCCTTCTTTTGAAAAGCTTGAGTTCCATTTCCTAAGATTTACTTTCTTGTCAGAAAATTCTGGTGGTTTATTGTGGGAGGGGCATGTAAAAGAGAACATGTGTGCGTGTGTGTGTGTGTGTGTGTGTGTGTGTGTGTGTGTGTGTGCGCGCGCACACGTGATTGTGCAGGCGTGTGAGACTATGTGTAAAGACCGTGCTTTGTAAAAGCCTGGAACGATAATCTGAGTTGAGGAAAGATGTAAACAGATGCAGCCCTGAGCCCTTTGATCAAGCTGAAGGAAGACTGCCTACAGCCAGTCCTACAGCTCCTCACGGGACAGTCAGCCAGCCAGGCCTGTTTTCCGGACCGTTGCCTGGATACAGAAAACTGTGAGAACATGGGGAATGATAGCTCGGCCTCCTACACAAGGGACAGGAACGGTTCATTCTGACCACAAGCTTATTTCCTTTAAAGGAGGTGACGCTGAGCCAAGACCTCTTTTCCTCTCTATTACTAATGTGATGCTGTAACCAGGCCAAGATGATATGCTGTGTCGGTAGTGGGGACGCCTTGCCCTGTGTCTCACAGAAGAATAACAGTCTCTATGGACTACCCCCAAGGCTATAGCAGATGGGCCACAGTCCCAAAAGGAAACTACAGTGGAAGAGATGCCAGGGTCTTGACTCTGCAGCTCTTTGGGGAACTCACAAGGTCAGGGTGCATCTGACAATGAAGGAAACTCAGCCACTGCTCCTTCAGTCTGTGACTGTGGTAGAACTCAGAGTCATGTCTCTGTGCGTGCTATGGATGTAATTCTAAGTCACAGGGATGGCCTAGCAACTAGTTGTTAAACCTGGGGGCAGGGCAAGTTGAAAGCCAACTCAGTTACTAGACAACTTAGTTCCGTGGTGTCAGTTAAGAACCTCTGTTCCCCTGGAAACATGCAATTGGTTTTAAAAAGAGAAATGGAAATGTTCTCCCCACAGGCTGGGCCCACGTTTATAGCCACATGCCTTTGTGGTGAGCAAGGACTTTGCTGGCTGAGGGCCTCAGCAGGGGGCGTTTGGGGAGCTCACATACACAGCACACATGGTCCCTTCTCTGCGCAGCCCGGATACAGCCCATGGGGACTGCTGGAAATTCCTCCACACATACTCACTGCTGCTGGCTCTAGGAACTGTAAACAGTCAGAGGACTGTCAACTTCTGGGAGGAATCATAGCCTGCAACTGGGCTGGGGACAAAAAAAAGTTTCCAAGCTGTTCCCAAATCTCCTGCGGAAGATCTGTAGAGACCATGCTATCTTCGAAGGCCCAGGCTCTGGCAGCCTGAGTTGGTCATTTTGGCTGGGCCTGTATGGCTTTGTATCACTTCCTCACACTGGGTGGCCACCAAGTTCCTCCTGGGTACAGAAAATAAGGGAGGGAACAGTCACCTCCCTTAAGAGAAACCAGACTGGCCCAGGAAGCAGGGAAGCAGAAAAGGGTTCTTTGCACAGCCAAGCTTTCTCCTAGGGCCTTCTCCTAGGCAGAGTGTGCATTTCCTCCTCAGGTTCAGATCTGCAAGGGACCCCACTGAAGAGTAACAGCTCCACCTCCCCGATATAGCACCGTTAATAACTATCAGGCTTTCTCTCCCACATGACGGTGACAAGGACCACCCTGGCCTGCCTTCAGCGATAATCCTCTTAGGTTTGCCGGAATTCCCCTATCCCTGATGTTTCCTCTTAGAAATTTTCCCTTCACTGACCCCTACCTGCCCCTTGGCTGTAAGTTCACATTTGACTGCTATGTAGGGACTTGAACCCCCTCTCTCTCCTCTACCGCAGTTCATCCATCCTGTATCTGTGGCGATGGACCTAGGTATTCTTCCTCAACAAGTGGCACAGAACAGGTTCCTCTTCGACATGCTATGACAGCAGAGTCCCTTACTAAGGTAAAAGCCGCTCAAAGGACTCCCTCAGTTCTGAGATTCACTTGCGCCAGAGGGACCCATCCTCACTGGTCTCTGATTCTGGTCCCAACTGTCCCTCAGAGTGTACTCTCAAAGCTCCCAGATGCAGCAGCAGCAGCAGCAGGTCCCTGCAGATTCCCAGAGCCTGGAGCTGGATTATTTCTTAAGTCTTTTTCTTTCCTTTTATTTTTATTTTATGTGTATGAGTGTTTTGCTACATGTATGTTACCGCACTGCATGTGTTCTTATTGGCAGTGTGGGGACCAGAAGAGTGAGCTTGATCCTCTAGAGCTGGAGTTACAGATGGCTGTGACCCACTATGTGGATGCTGGGAACTGAACCCCAGTGCTCTACAAAAGCAAACGCTCTTGACCATTAACCTCTCCAGAGTCCTGGAGTGATTCTTACATTCATGGTCTCACGCCAGGAACTCTCATGGGGCCTGGAAAAGGCGACTGGCAAAGTAGAATCAAGAAGTGTTTAAAAACCACTCAGTTGAGAAATGTGTATAGAAATCCAACTATTTCCAGAATAAACTGTAGTCAACAGAACTCTGCCAGTATCTGGATACCCCTCCCAAGGCCTTCCCTTCTTGCTCCAGACCAGGATTCTTAAAGACAGTCCCGAGGCTTTCTTGGCCATTCAAAGGCAGCATAAACTTAAAAAAACAAAACAAAACGCAGACATAGTGATCCTCCACAATGTTCCCAAACCTGATGTGAGCAGGCCTTTTCTGCACTCTCCACAAACTCCACAACCTCAATATTACTTCTTACAAATGACTATAGACAGGCAGGTAAGATGGCTCGCCAAGTAAAGGCTGCTACCTTCAAATATGATGACTGAATTTGATCCTTGGTACCCACCCATATGGTAGAAGAGCACTAATCCTTGCAACTTGTCCTCTGCCTTCATCATATGCACTATGGCATGCATACACACACACATTCACACACACACACACACACACACACACACACACACACATGAATACACACACGAATACACACACTCACATGCACATACTAAGTAAATATAATTGTGATTAATGGCTGTACCCTGATACCTTTCTCTTTCCATCTGACCAATTCTGTTCTCAGTGCTCAAGGGTTTCAATCTATGCTTGCCTTCTACAATAAGTCAATGGAGTTCCCAGATTCTTGCTGTCTAATTCTCTAGACATTAGATCAGTTTTTATCATTCATAAAGACATTCCTTCATCCATTCACATGTGGTCCTTAGAAGGAAAGGGCATAGCACAGTATAGTGATTATGAAGACAGAAACTTAACTAACTTGAACTCAACTTTGTACTATAGTCCATGTACAGACTAACTTCCTGGAGCATCAGATTCTATATCTATAAATGGGGATGATAGATCTTATCTAATGGTTCTGAGATAATAGAATAATATCAAAGTCAGGCAGTGATGTGCATACCTTTAATCCCAGCACTCAGAAGGCAGAGGCAGGCAGATCTCTGAGTTTACAGGTGAGTTCCAGGACAGCAAGGGCTATACAGAGAGACCTGCCTCAAAAAAACAAAAACAAAAGCCAAAAAGAAGAAAAAGAATGAAGAGGAAGAGGAGGAGGAGGAGGAGGAGGAGGAGGAGAAGAAGAAGAAGAAGAAGAAGAAGAAGAAGAAGAAGAAGAAGAAGAAGAAGAAGAAGAAGGAGAAGGAGAAGGAGAAGGAGAAGGAGAAGGAGAAGGAGAAGGAGAAGGAGGAGAAGAAGAAGGAGGAGGAGGAGGATAGGGGAAGTCCTGTGTATATGTCAATAAAGCACTGTTGGCCAATAGGGAAGTAAGATAGGTGGGACTAGGAGTCAAGGAGGACTCTGGGTAGGAGAGACACAGGGAGTCAAGATGTAACCGCCATAGGGATAAGAAGCCCGGAAACTTCTCCGGTAAGAGAAATACTTAGATTAACAATTATGGGATAAATACTTAAGTCAGAGATAGCCAGTAAGAAACAAGCAAGGCCAACAGCTTCATAATTAATATAGCCTCCTGTGTGTTTATTTGGGACTGATGCGGCTCTGGAACCAGGCTGGCGGGAAGGCTTCCCTTTACAGAAGAAGGAGGAGGAGGAGGAGGAGGAGGAGGAGGAGGAGGAGGAGGAGGAGGAGGAGGAGGAGGAGGAGGAGGAGGAGGAAGAAGAAGAAGAAGAAGAAGAAGAAGAAGAAGAAGAAGAAGAAGAAGAAGAAAGAAAGAAAGAAAGAAAGAAAGAAAGAAAGAAAGAAAGAAAGAAAGAAAGAAAGAAAGAAAGAATAACATAACAAGTACTTAAAAATCAGCTTTAACTATTTCAGATACCACTCTGGAAAAGGAAGCTAAGAAAAACATAAGTGGATACTTAGAGGAACCTCTGATCCAGACTCCTGCCCCACCCAAATCTTAAAAGACATGGGGTAGAGCAAGTGGGCATGAATAAACATATTAGATCTCTTAGAAAATGCTGGGTATAGTAGCCCCTGCTTATAATCCTATCACACCAGAATCTGAGACAGAAAGATTGCCATGAGTTTGAAGTCAGTCCAGGCTAAACAGCAAGACGGTCTCAAACAAACAAGGGACTGGAGAAAAGGTTCAGAGGTTAATGTTAATAGCATTTGCTCTGTAATCACGAGGACCAGAGTTCAAGTCCCAGAACCCACATGATAGGAGAATGCTGGGTTTTGCTGGCTTCCAGCTTAGCCAAGAAAACAAAAGTACCAGATTCAGGGAGAGACCCTGCCTCAAAGAAATGGGCAGAGAATAATACAGAAGGACAATGATGCCCTCTTCGGGCCTCTGCATATACATCCATGCAAGCACCACACAAACATATACACACATGAATAAATACAGAAAAAAGAAAACTTAAAAAACAAATAAATATGAAACTACTAGAGCAAAACTTAGGGAGCATACTTACAAATATAAGCATAGGTAAGGACTTTTTGGACAGGGCTTTGATCACTCAGGAAATAAGACCAATAATCAACAAATAGGATCTCATGAAGTTAAAAATCTTTTGTATATCAAAGGAAACTGTTTATCAAATGTGTGTGGGGGAGAAGTTATTGTTTTCTTTTGCTTTGTTTTTCAGGGCTGAGAATCAAACCCAGGCCCGCGTGCCTTTTCCTCTGAACTATACCCTGTCCTCTGATCAGACATGACCTCTATAAAAGGTGTGGGGTGTCCCCCAGTGCCTCAAACTGTTGCTGGCATGAGTTAGGCATCAGTGAGTGTTTGCGGGATGAGTGAGTAAACTGACATTGTCATTGAAGACAGTCCAGTGACGCTGCAAATTCTAAGTTACAAGCTTCCTCTACTAAGAGCTCACCCTCTGAAGAGCAACAGGATGCTCGCGGCTGCTGCTCTTCTCTTTCATCTCCCGGCATGGCACATCTTTCTCCAGGTCTGTGCCCCATGCTGACCAACTCACAAGACCAAAACGGAGGCCCTGGGACTTTTAGGAATGACATTGGCCTCCCTCAGGTCCTGTGTAGTTCAGTCTCTTATTAGGACAGGGCTGCACACTATCATAAGTTACCCCTATATCATGTAAAATAGTAGTTTCTTTAGGCTACATCTTGCCTTGAGAGGTTCCATTTACAGGTAGCTTTTGAGGAAGCCGGATGACTCTGCATCCTGGTGGACACGTGAATGGCGCCATCTGTCTGACACCTTCACAGCACAGATCAAAAAATGACCTATTTCTGGGAGTACAAAGTGCTGCACTATAAATTTCTCACCTCACAGGGTCACATGGGCATATTAAAATCATAGTAGGAAAACCAGGGCCAAGAACTTATCAGACATGACAGACTGAGGAAGGTCTGTACCCCATTAAAAAGATGGGCTTCTAACCCTGTGACGGTGACCCATCATCGGACTACCTGTTACACAGTCAGGGGATGGACAGGCAGAGAACTCGCAACTATCCTAAGGCCTTCAGTTTCATTGGGTCCCCACCACTGATGCTGCTAGCTGGAATTGTCCCCTGCCTGTTTAACTGCTCACCCATCTGGACCTGCTGTCCGCTCATCTGCTCAGCTGGCCATCTGCCCTGACCAGGTCTTGCCGTCCTCACCTCACTGCTGCAGCTCGGCTTAGATCCTGCAGCCTGACTCTAATGCCAGCAGCTTTCCCAGCCTCTTCTGCAGCTGCCTTTGATTCCAGTCTCACGCCCAGCGGGACTCCTTCACATTTTATCAGTTTCCCAGCTTTAGCCTCTAGGATTTCTTTGAAATGTCTTGCCTCTTGAGCCCTTTGTAGCCATTCTGCAATGATGCAACATGCATGCGTGCACACATACACACATACTTACTTACAAAAAAACATTTACTGTGTGATGTATAACATACCATCTGAGAGCTAATATTAATAATTGAGGTTGGAATGAAAGAACCTGTGATTGTCTCAGTTCTAGCTGTCAAGGAAAGCGGGATTATATGGCAAATTGCTGCCAACAAAGCCACCAATAACTTACGACTTTACTGTTAGTCCATAACTCTAGATGCTGTAGAAATACACAGATATTTGTCTGTGTTTCTGAGACCTATCCAACGTCCAAAGATACTCATCAGTAACAGCTCTGTCTTCTCATACAGGTGTTGCTCTGACGAAAATATAGGCTTTTTATTTGTTTGTTTGTTTGTTGTTTTTAATCAAAACGAGGGATTCCTCTCCACAGTCCTCCTGCATCTGCTCGGGTTTTCACTCGGCTGCTGGGACTGCTCCCAGCTTTTCTCTTGTAAGAAGACTTTTCCTAAGAGCTCTTCTCTTTTAAGGAAAACTATAGCCCACAGCTGCTGACCTCTCACCAGGCTCTCCCAGGAGAGGACAGGACAGACGCGTCATTCTCAGGAGGGAGCCAAAGCCATGAGAAAAAACAGGATTAAAGGCTAGAAGGCAAGTTCTTTGACATACCACAGAAGCAAAACTTCTCACAAGTAGGACCACACTTTGCCCCAGAATTTTTTTCATTCCAAACCACAGTTTTTCTGCATTCTCCAATTGAAAAGCACTTTTGCTCAGGAAGTTAGTATATTTCACAACTTAAATTTGCCATTTTCATTTTCTATTTCATATCTCGTAAAACCATGTGTGCATGCTAACATACTCGTGCTCACCAGGCTGTCCTGTCACTCTCTCCTTGCATCCTGACCCTCGACCCTAGAGCATGTGTGCACACACTCATGCACACACGGAGGGAGAACAGTTCTGACCTCTGTGTAAGAGGGTTCTAGCATTCCCCAATTAGCTCCACTCACTTCCACTTAGGGAGCCTGGTGACCCTCTGTGTTTTTCTGAACCCCTTCGCCTTATTTCTCTTATCTGTCAGTCAAGGATATGACAGTCTGAATTGTTACAGAGATTAAATGCAGCTACGTATGTGTAATAAGGGTTTCTGTAAACCCACAAAAACAACAATTATATTGTTCATCAGGAAGTTGAAGTCATGCTTTTCTAATTATATCAAATGTGCCCTAGCTACCCTTTACTAAGAAAGTACTGTAGCTAACTTCTTAAAATTGAAGGAACTTCTCAAGAGTTACCCAACTAGTGAGTGACAAAATGAAATCCCAGCTAAACTCAGGATCAGGCAGCTGGCCTCTTTGCAGTCTCTTATGCAAGAACTTGGTAGTTTTCCTTCTTGGTGTATTACTAAGCTTTCTATCTCCTCCTTCTAATGCACAAAATAGCAAATCATAGCCTTGCCTAGGGACCAACATTCTGACACTGCTGCTAACTTTACACTGTGCATGTGTGTGTGTGTGTGTGTGTGTGTGTGTTAGGGTGAGGGGATGTGGTGGTAGTCTTGCATGAACACGCATACTCATGCAAACAGGGAAAGAACCCTGGAAACACAGGTTCCTGCAGAGATAATTATGATCATTGTATCACAGACATTGTCATTTTCATTCTCCAGCAGCCCAATTTGGATCCTGTTTATAACGTCCTTGTCTCTACTGCCTACACACTCCTCTATCTTCTTTAGTCTATAGACTGGAGCTCCACAGCCCGGTCTACCATCCACATCTATCACAATACTATCCAGGTCAGTCCCTGTTCCCCTCCTCTCTCCCTTTCTTAGGCCTCCCCCTCTCGACCTTCCTGGGCATCTGTAGAATCCTTCCTGCATCTCTCCAACTCCGAGGGACAGCCAGCATATTCCTGGGACCCCCTGACTGCACTGTACTAGGGTACTCAGCTGGCCCATATCATTTCTCTCCCTTTCTCAAGACCGCAGCACTGTGTCAAGAACACCTCATATCTGAAAACTACCAGCCCCTGGGTTGTGCCCAGGTTTTTAATTGTGTCTGGTGGGAGGGTAAATACGATCCCTGTCATATCGCGTTCACTAAAGCAGAATTGCTAAACTATGTGTCCTTCAAGCATGGGGATTCTGATGCTGGGAGACAGCAAGCAGTTTGGCCAAGGCCCACTTCCTAGTGACTGAGAGCTGGATCTCTAACCAGCTTCGTTCTATCAGTGTTTAGCATCAGTGCTCTTGCCTTCCTATGAGCCCAATCTTCAGCTCTACATCTCTTGGAAAGGCCACCAGACTTGTGAGGACACTTGTGTCCCTGTGTTTTAATTGTCCTAAGCCTTTTGTAGCCAAAACCAAGTGTCTGAGAACTGTTCCAGAGAGCTGAGGTGGACAGGTTCTACACAAGTGATCTGTCACTAGTGGGCCGACCTGATAGCCACAAGGTAACTGTAAATGTTAAACGCTGCTCATAAACACACTTGTTCACACATTCCTTCAACAAACATTTATTGAGAGTCCTGTGCATGCTGGGCATTGTTAAACTGTTCACGCTACAGCATTGATCAATACAAATATGGAGCCTGTAGTCTGGCAGAAGGAGGTAAGTGACTAACTTACACAAGAGCGAGCCTTGAAGACGGAGCTGAATGCAAAGCTAAACACAACAGATGTGGAGATAGCACACATGCTGAGCACTTGTCTCAGACCTGGCCTAATGTCTGCTTTCCCACGTCACCTCTGTACTCATTCAGAGCTACATAGGGCAGAGCAGTGATGCTGTGAGAGGCTTGGCTCCTGTGCTATGCTTTGGTGATCAGAGGACCAATGACAAGATGTCACACTTGCAGTGTAAGGGAAAGAGCATCCCATGCAGAGCGGGCAGTAGATGTAGTGTCCTGCTTGGTGCTATTTCCTCCTGGGCTTCCTTTGTGAATGGGCACGTGTGTACATGCATGTGTGTGTGTGTGTGTGTGTGTGTGTGTGTGTGTGTGTGTACATATGCACATCTCAAGAACTAGCAAATCTCTCTCATTCCTGCCCATCCAGGAACCAGACCACTGCTCTGTAGGAACTCCAGTGGATGACAAGGATCAGGGTCCTCAGACTCTCTGAGTCCCAGGTGTCTGCTGCTCTCCTAAAGTCAGTGTGAAGAGTAAATGAGATGTGATCTTCGACCACATTTTGACCAATGTCGTGTATAAGCATAAGCATTAACAGCACAAACAGACTTTCTTAAAGGAGGAGCCCAGGAAAAGCACCAATACTCTGACACTGAGAGTGGGGACTTCTTTTGTAGGAGAGGTGTTGCCTCTTTTTTAGAATTAGGGAGAAAAATGCTTCCATCTTAGCAAAGTCAGAATCTTGTCATTCTACCTACAATTTTGTTCCCACAGGTCCAAGGCTTCCAGGGTAACAAAAAAGTTAAGATTCCAAGTCTGGATGAAAATGACTGACCATCTCAGGCCTGCTGAGTGAACTTGAACAGACCACTCTGAAGAAAGGCCCTGGATCTCTGGGTGCCTATTTGTGGGACATCGCTAGTTCTGGTCTCCACTAAAGTTCTTACCACACGAAGTCATTGCTTGTCTGTAGAGGGAGCTACCTTTTGTCTGGACCAATCGTTCCACTCTGACCTCTCAGACTGGACTCCTAAGAAGATCCTGTCGTGTGCCTCCTTAGAGCACAAGGCTTTCGCCTCTTCTCCCGCCCTCACTGAAGTGGGCCAGACTGGAAGCAGCTTGGAGAAACCAGCTGGCTCCCAGCCCGAAGCAATATCCCTGCTGCTGCCGAGCTCACCGGGGCAGCCTGGCTAATCTCTGTGGGTGTGGCCGCCTCACACAGGCCAGCCCAGGCTGCCTGGCACTGTTTGCTGACAGGCCCTAAGCAATAGAACAGCAGAAGCCAAGTGGGAACTTGAGTTTGTACTGTCAGTCTCCATGGCAACAAGTAAGTCAGCACAGAGAACATTCTTAAACTGGCAGAAAAACCCTCAGCCCCACCCTGAAAAGCCATCCCTCCCTAGGCAGCCAGCAGATCCCCAAGGTCAAAAGTCCGGAAAAAAGTCAAACACACAGATACTTTGTACAAAACATATAGCTTATTTCCAGATGCTTTCCCTCCCAGAATGTACAGGTAATTTGACTGGCATAGATGTATCACTGGATTGGTGGAAATGTCTAGAGAGTCAAAGGATATGCATGGTCCTGGCATGCTCTTAGTAGGGTAAATCACAGATGACGGAAATACACCCTCTGCTCCATACTGAGCTGACTCAGGCCAGAATGTCAAGACAGCAAGCAACTACACAGAGAGACATCTTTAGGGTAGAGAGCTGATCTCATTTAAAAACAAAAACAAACAACAACAAAACACCTGCCCACAAGGTGGGGCAGTGCAGCCTAAAGTCCATTTTGTCCATTTTTTCAGGTGAGTTGTCCTCAGTCTAAAACCTAGTGTTTCTGGGACGATAGCTTGTGTGCTGGTCTTATGTCAACTTGGCACAAGCCAGAGTCATCTGAAAGGATGGAACCTCATTTGAAAAAAAAATGTCTCTGTAAGGCTGGCTGTAGGACATTTTCTTAACTAGTGATTGAAGGGGAGGGCCCAGGCCATTGTGGGTGGTGCCATCCCTGGGCTGCTGGTCCTAAATTCTATAGGAAAGCAGGCTGAGCAAGCCAGAATGAGCAGGTCAGTAAGCAGCTCCCTCCCCTCTACAGCCTCTGCCTCAGCTCCTGCCTCCAGGTTCTTGCCTTGCTTGGATTCCTACCCTCGCTGCTTTTGAAGGTGAACTGTTGAAAGGAACTGAGTGGCTGGATGGTGGTGACTCACACCTTTAATCCTAGCACTTGGAAGGCAGAGGCAGGTGGATCTCTGTGAGTTTAAGGCTAGCCTGGTCTACAGAGCTAGTTCCAGGCTCCAAAGCTACATAGAGAAACCCTGTCTGGCAGGGGGAGTGGGGGGGGCTGTGTGTAAAATAAACCCTTTCCTCCCCAAGTTACTTTTGGCTGCAGTGTCTTATCACAGCAACCATAACTAAGACAACATGCAAGCTCCTATCACCCACTTACCATCACTCAGCTGAGGTTTGCAGACTGCACCTAGTGTGGGACCATCAAGACCATGGAGCCATAGGCAGGTGCGTTTCTCTGAGGAAAAAGCACTGGCAGAGAGTACGGGGTATAGACAGAAGGGCAGGGTGGGTGGGCACCCCCTGGGAGCCCTGGAAGTCAAGGACATTGGGTACCTTAGTCACTGGGAGGAAAAGGTGGAGGGAGGGATAAAAGAGTGATGAGGGCCAGCCTCATGTTTTCCTAGAGCTGACCTGTTTCTGCTCATCTGCTCTGCACAGTGAACATGAGCTTTGCGTGTTCTTTATAGTGAACACATTCTCATTTGTTCTTTACACCCAGAAACAAGAGCAGCACATCTCAGTCACAGTCTGGAGATACAGTTCAGGGGGAAGAGTGTTTGCACGGCGCACATTCAAGCCCTAGCACTGGATAGAACGGGCATGGTGGTTCATGCACGGTGGTGCACGCCTGCAATCCTGGCACTTGGGAGGTGGAGGCAGAAGGCTCAGAACTTGACCGTCAACCTTGGTTACAGAGGAGGTTAGAGGCTAACCTGAACTACATGAGATCATAGCTCAACAAAACAAAAAACAAGGATAAAGAGAAAGCTCAGAAGATAAAGACACTTGCAGCTAAGCCTGATTACCTGGGTTAGATCCCTGGTATCCACGTGGTAGAAAAAGAAAATTGCACGCCTTCCCCAACTCCTGCAATAAGTTGTAAAAACCTGTACCTAAGTGAGATGTGCACAACTCCAAAATCTAGGTGGGCCCTCTTATAACAGAACTCATCATAGCTCTTTTGTTCAGACAAAAAAAAAAAAAAAAGAACATAGAGAGAGACTGCACAACCACTGTCTCAGCCCTTGGAGAAAGAAGTAAGCACAGAGTGTAGAATGGATTTTGCAGGCTGTGCAGGCCCTGTCTTGATGATTTCAGGCAGATTGATCCCATGCTGAGATGACATCATTTTGGATACGCTGGGTTAAAACAGTATGATGAATTTCTTCTTTATTTTCTTTTGGGGGGGCGGTTCCGAGGCAAGGTTTCTCTGTGGCTTTGGAGGCTGTCCTAGAACTAGCTCTTGTAGACCAAGCTGGTCTCGAACTTACAGAGATCCGCCTGCCTCTGCCTCCCGTGAGCTAGGATTAAAGGCGTTCACCACCACCACCTGGCTTAGTATGATGAATTTCTCTGGCTTCATTTTTACTTTGCTAATGTAGCCACTAGGAAAGCACGTGCGCCCTTTAGCTATTCCTATTGGAGGAGGCTTGTCTAGAACACTGACAATTCCTCCATTTGCAAAGAGAGGAAGAGAAGGGCGTACACACTGCTAGTGACAATTGGAAGCTACCATGGGGCTCTACTAACCACTTCCCCAGAGCTTTGAATTATGGGAACTAAAACTCTCTTCTGGAGGTTAAGGGGGAAATTGCTGTTCATTTAACAGTTCAAAACTAAGATATGCAACATAACCTTAAAAGGCTAGATTGGAGCTGGGTATGGCAATGCACCCCTGTAATCCCAGCACTTGGGAAATGCAAGCAAAAGAATCCAAAGTTCAAGGTCATCTCTTGCCACACAGCAAGTCTGAGACCAGTTTGGGACACGTGAGACTCTGTCTTCAAAACAAACAAACAAAATATTACATTGCTGTAGTGTAAATCCAACTACATGTTGCTTCTTAGTCTTAGAGAGTGGGTAGGACCGAAACATTCTAGAATAAATTTATATACTTTAAAAAACTGTTTCAGTCACAAGGGGTGTAGGTAAGTAATAGAGTTTATTTTAAAAGGCCTACATTGTGGGGTTGGGAAAATGGTCAGTGGGTAAGACACTTGGTACACAAGCATGAGTTTGGATCACTAGGACACATATAAAAACCCAGGTTTAATGGTAATGTAACACTGATGCTGGGGGTCAGAGACAAGTGGGTTCTGGGGATCACTGGCCAGCTAGCCTCAAATACTACTACTACTACTACTACTACTACTACTACTACTACTACTACTAAATAGTAATAGTAATAATAAAAGTAGAAAAACAATTCAGGAAGATATCCCAGTGTTAGCCTCTGACCACCACATGTTTTAAAACTGAAAGTTCATCTCTCTCTCTCTCTCTCTCTCTCTCTCTCTCTCTCTCTCTCTCTCTCTCTCTCTCTCTCTCTCTCTCTCTCACACACACACACACACACACACACACACACACACACACACACACACACCCACACTAACAAATCTCTATCTGGGGAGCAGATGTCTGTTGAGACTCCCTGACACCATTGAGTAAAAGATTCCAACAATTATGTTGACCATAGAATTTACTGTCAAAGCCACAACCCCCCTACAGCAAATAGGGTACTAGTAGTCACCGTGCCAGGAGATACAACCAGAGCATGCAGCCTGACTCTCAGCTTCCTAAATCCTCTCATCACAGCCTTCTGATTGTGCCAAAAGTGCCTGACGTAAGTCTTACATCTTTAAATGCACTAACACTGGAAGACAAGGTGTTTCTTGTGATTCAGTTGAACACTGGGCCCTTCCCCCCCAAAATCTGTTTTACTATAGCAGTACACCCAATAAACAATGACACCTTCTAATCATGGTTGAGAGCAACCTGCCTTCCCATGAGTTATGGCCCCATCAAAGGACTTGGTTACTCGGAATTAGGAACCCAAGACAGGGTGCTGAGTCTTGGAGGCCAATGTCCTGCTCTGGGAATGAGACGGACTCCATGCTGCCTTGTGCATGTCCTGCTCTGGGAATGGGGTGGGCTCCATGCTGCCTTGTGGATCTGTTTTATCTCCAGGACATGGAGTGTCTTCGTGAGTACCAACAGGACCCTCCCTGTTGGAAACTCAAAAAGGCAGTGAGTAATATGAGCAGTCTGAAGAGTTTAAAAGATGAACAAGACACTAGAACTGAAATGTAGCAGGGAGTTGAATTTGAATGAGATGTGTATGTGCCAGCCAGTTCCAAATTCAGGGAGAAACCCTGTCTCAAAAAAATTATTTTAAGTAAAATGAGGTCATTAAGACTAAGCAGGAGGGGCCAGGTGGTGGGGCACATGCTTTTAATCCCAGCACTCAGGAGGAAGAGGCAGGAGTATCTCTGTGAGTTTGAGGCAAGCCTGGCCTATGTAGTGAGTTCCAGGACAGCCAGGGCTACATAGAGAAACCCTATCTTGTAAAGCAAGCAAACAAACAAACAAACAAAAAACAAAAAGACTGAGTGGAGGAGACCCACATGCCTGTCCAGGGTGGCCTGCCTTCGAGGGGAGAGCACGGGCCTCCAAGCACCACAAGGGTGCTATTATAGTGAGCAACTATATGGTGGGGTATGGGAGAAAGAGAGAATGCCTCATATCCTGTGGGGAGAGGCAGGTCTGAAGAGGTGAAGGCAACGAGGAGTGGGCTGGGGTGGGTAGCTTGCCATGGTGGTATCTGGACCTGGGTTGCTGCCAAGGCCCGTGTCTGCGTCTGCGTTCCTGCTGCAGCCACTGTCTGTGTTGATGTTCGTGGTTCCTGTTACCACTCTTAGGATGGGGATGCACGGAGTTGGCCCTGCTCCTCACTGGCTGCAACACTAGGGAGAACTGATTTTGCCCCTCACCAGCTACAGCACAGGAGAACAGGCCCTGCACCTCACCTGGGCAACACAGTAGAGTTCACCCTGCTGACAGGGGGTGGGGAGTTAGAGGGTAGGGGAGCGTGAGTCAGCCCTGAAACTGTGAGTGTGAGAGACCTGGCCCCACCCCTCATCTGCCAGAGTGGGCAAGGAAGAGATACCCCCGCCATCGCTACCACCACACACGCCTATGGCAAATGGAAGAGTTGACCCTGAGGACATAAGAGCAGGAGAGCTGTCCCTGCCCCTCACCAGCTGCTGCACTTGGGAGAGTGGCCCCTGCACCTCACCTGGGCAGCACAGTAGAGCTGGCCCCGATGGTGGAGGTGTGGGTGAGGCTGCCCTAGGGGCAAGAAAGCAGGAGAACCAGCCTTGCCCCTTGCTCCTTGCTGCTTAGGGTAAACAAGCCAGGCTGTGTTGGAGAGCTCTCCCTGTATTGAGGATGGGGGAGAACTGGCAGACTGACCAGCAACCACCCAGACCGAGAACCAGGGCTCCGAGTAGGCCCACCCCAGCATCCACCGCATCTGTGGTCTGCTGGAGCATGTGGAGGTGCCAGTCCTGCAGACCCAAAGCAGCAGGATCTCCATGACACAGGGGAATAACAGAATATCCAGGAGGAGTCCCAGTCAGGGTTCAGTGCAGAAACCAGAGGCCTCAAACCAGACCAATGACTCTTTGCAATGAACTCTTGCAAGTAAAGATACATGGACTAAATAAAGGACATACTGTGTGACTCACTGTGTCACACTGCTTCTGTGATGAGATTTTTCTTTTCTTTTTTGTTTTATTTGAGAGGGGCAGGTTACGGGCAGAGGGTGGATATGAAGGGATAGGGAGATGGATGGGACTAAGATGCATGATGTGAAAGCCACAGAGAATAAATTAAAAGTTAAGAAAAAAATAAAATGAAGTAGTGAAGCGACTGAGGAGGACACGCCAGTGTCAGCATCCCTCTCCATGTGTCTGATTGGGGAGGACACGCCAGTGTCAGCCTCTGGCCTCTCCATGTGTCTGATTGGGGAATGCACAGCACACGTGTGTGTGGAGAAAGAGAACTGTCGCCCACAAGTTGTCCTCTGACTCCATGCATACTGTGGCACATGTGCCTACACATGCACAGCTCCAAAGGCTCTGACACTCTCTGACACCCTGTGGGTCAATGGCAACACACACACACACACACACACACACACACATGCACACCTACACACATACACATACACACACTAGCAAAGCATGCACAATCAGAGAAAGGAACTTCGTAAGAGCCAACATAACTGCAACTCAGATAAACGACCAGAGGTAAGAGTTGACTAACCATGGCTCCTATTATCACTGAAAGCCAAGAGGACAGGGTGCAGAGTTGGCCCTGCCCCTCGCTGCCTGCAGCACTGGGCTGACATGGCTCATAAAAGGGTAAGGGCATGGGGGCATGGAACTGAAGCACTAGTATATTAAAACAATACTACGGATTTGTTAGTAAAAATGCTATAATATGTGATTCAACAAAACAAGTACTAGTAAGATAATGTGTGCCTTAGTGTTCTCATTGCTGTGAAGAGACACCATGACCATGGCAACTCTTATAAAGAAAACGTTTAAATGCTGTGGCTCATTTATAGTTTCAGAGTTTAGGACTGTTAACATCATGCTAGGAAACAGGGCAGTGTGCAGGCAGCTGTGGTGCTGGAGCTGAGAATACTACATTTTGCAGGCAACAGGAAGTCAACTGGGACACTGGGCAGTATCCTGAGCATAGGAAACCTCAAAGCCCGCCCCCACAGTGACACACTTCCTGCAATAAGGCCATACCTACTCCAACAAAGCCACACCTCCTAGTAGTGGAGTTCCTATGACATTATGGGGGCCAGTTATAGCCAAACTACCACAATATGTAAAATATATTGTAACTTACTTATTTTGTCCAATTGTCTCAAAGTCTTTGACAACAATCACAAGGGAAGATGAAGAGTCCAGTGGTATCCCCCTCAAGTCAAATTCCAAAATCTGTTCACAGAAAGGTTATGAAAACAAAAAGGCTGTTAATTTAAGATATACTGGGCAGTAATCTTCAGTAACAATCTTTTGAATAAATTCTACAGTTTGGGAACCAAGAAAAGAGACTAGATAGAGAGTCAGGGAATGTGTGGGTCACTCCTGGCTTCCCATTTTCTAGATCTTGGGACTATAGCTGGGTCATCAAACCTCTGACTCATGGTCAGAAAAATGAACTTAACGCCTACGACAACAATTGAGAAAATACTTCCTTCAGTGGTTATTTTTAAACCCTGCTCTTCTTATGCATTATTATTGAACAGTAATGAATAGCCCAGAAACCTGACTGATTGGCTAGATAATCAACTGATTATTCGAAGTAAGCAATTTGAATCTCCTTGTAATGCCTTTGGGATAGAAGTAGAGGTTTGTGCCGGGCGTTGGTGGCACACGCCTTTAGTCCCAGCACTCGAAAGGCAGAGGCAGGTAGATCTTTGTGAGCTCGAGGCCAGCCTAGTCTACAAAGAGAGTTGCAGGACAGCCTCCAAAACAATAGAGAGAAACCCTCTCTCGAAAAAACAAAACAAAACAAAAAAAAAAAAAAAAAAGAAGAAGAAGAAGAAGAAGGAAAGAAGGAGAGGTTTGTCTCACAGTTTCTGAGAACAAATCTACCAATCCAAAGGAGTAAGGGGCTGGTATGTTACTGAGGTTTGGGTTCAGCTACAAAACAGCAGGTAGGATACTTAATTGTTCACTACATTTGCAAAATGAAAGGGGAAAACACATTGGAAACGAAATGGAGTAAGGCAGGTGATAACCTAACATGACAGCAAACCTGTCTTCCTGAATCCTGTGGATTGAGAGGCAAGTCAGACTATCCAACTCAGAGGCAATGAAAGCATGCAAATGTGGTTTTGCTTTGTTTTGTCCTTGGAGCTGCCTTCCAGGTACTAGGAGTGCACAATAAGTTACCAGAGACCTCTTGTTCTCATAGGTGCCCAGATGTAGTCCTTATATTTAAACATATTAAAAGAAGTTGGCAGAGGGAAGAATTTAGGACTGGTGAAAGGGAAGTCTCCCTGTGGTGACTCAGGGAAAACAACAAAGACATTGCTCTGGTCCAGGAAGGTTTAGCCCAGCTTTTGAAAGAAACAATGGAACTGGTCATCAAAAAATTAGTCAGATTGGGAAAATCCTACTCTGTGGGAAGAATGAAACATTTCATCTGTCTGTAAAAACATGAAACTCTGAGTCACTTATAAAATAAATGCAAAGTCAACAGTGTGTGTGTGTTAGGGATGCAAATAAGCTACATGATTTCTTTTCAGTAGAAATGTTACACAGTCATGAAAATACTTTTGAATGATACTAATACATGCTTGGGATATGACAGTGAGAAGAAATAGCATAGGAAATCACTTCAATTTGTAATGCATATTAGTGTTTCAGACATCAAATATGCTCATTGAGAAAGCAATTATTGATACATATAAAAGTTAACTCTTTGTTTCTAGAGCAGTGATTCTCAACCTTCCTACTACTGTGACCCTTTGGTACAGTTCCTCATGTTGTGATGACCTACAACTATAAAATTACTTTTGTTGCTACTTCATAGCTGTAATTTTGTTACTTTTATGAATCATTGTTGAGAATCCAAAAGTTGAGAACCACTCTGCCAGAGAATTAGGTCAAAGTGTCTTTTGTAATTCTGTGTTAGCTAGTTTTATGCCATGTTGACATAAGTCAGAGTCATTTTGTTTTTGTATTTTTGAGATAGTTTTTTGGTTCTTTGTCTTTTTATTGAGACAGGGTCTCTCTTTATAGACCTGGTTGTCCTGGAACTGACTTTTTAGGTAGACCAGGTTACTCTTTAATTCATAGAGATCCACCTGCTTCTGCCTCCCAAGTGCTGTAATTAAAGGCTTGCACCACTGTGCCCAGCTAATGCCAGAATCATTTTGGAAGAGAGGATCTCACTTGAGAAAATGCCCCCACCAGATTGGCCTACAGGTAACCCTCCTGTGGTGTGTTTTCTAGATTGATGATTGATGTGGGAGGGCCCGGATCACTGTGTACCACCCATGAGCTGGTGGTCCTGCTGCTGTAAGAGGCTAAGCAAGCCATGAGGAGCAAGCCAGGAAATATCATTACTCTGAGGTCTCTTCTAGTTCCTGCTTCCAGGTTCCTGCCCTGCTTGAGTTCCTGTCCTGACTTCCCTGGATGATGGAAGCTACAAGCTGAAATTACACCCTTTCTCTCCTAGGTTGCTTTTGACCATGATGTTTTATCACAGCAGTAGAAACCCTAACTAAGGTGATTGTTTACCTGAAGTCCTACAACTTTTAGCAGAGAACTTTACTTTTATCACATAAATCAGTGAATGCCATTATTTAGCTACATAATTGAAGTATTGAGGGATTGATTGTCTTTTGATGAATGGTATGCACACATGGTTATACAGGGATCTTTCCAAGACTGGAGATGTTCTAATGTTCGCTGTTTTACTAAGGAAGTAGATGGGGTCATAGGTCAAGCTTGTGACTAGGCTAGGACTTCTCCCAAGCTCTGTGCACACGTCTCTGATATTCAGGAAATGGGCACAAGTGCTGGCCACCACTGAGCCGCTCTGATCTTTGGGAGGCATGAGGGGGTTGGAAGGGATGGGGGTGTCACGTAGACATTTTCTTCCAAAGAAGAGCAACAACTGACAGCCCAAAGAAGCGAAAATTGGGCAAGCTTATCCTTTAAGACAAAGTTGAAAAAAGCAATGGAGTCACCTCATTCCACACAGGGTTGAGTTCATTATCAATTTTCTTTGTTTTCTTTTTCTCATCTGCAAATAAAAAAAAGTAAGAGATTCAATCAACTAGAAATAATTAAAGATCATGTACCATCCATTTGACGCCCCTAAAAGCCATTCCTCAGAGCCTCTCATGCCACCCATTTACCCCTTTGTCTGCCAGCTGTGGGGAACAGAGTCAGTTTTCCCCCACCTTCCGAGCTACCCAGAGTTAAAGGAAAAGGATTCAACATCATGGAAGTGCGGCTCTGCTCCGCCCTCCCTCACGAGGGCCTTCCAGCTGCAGGAAGAATCTAAGGGGACTGACCTTTGAGAACTGGGATGGCCATTCTACAGATGAACACACTGAGGATGGCACATGATACCATGAGCTCACAGGTAGAGTGGGGCCTGATGGAAACCTGAGATTTCATATCTGGAATCTTCATTGTCCCAAAGTTGTTAAGATACCGCCATGGCTTAGCAACTGAGCTGGGTGCCCTCCCAAAGCCCCACCCACACAGTCATCCAGAAAGGAGTTCTGTCTACAACCAGTGGAGAAATTGGAGGTTCCTTTCACTCCTGGACCACCTTTTGAGACCTAAGATCCTTTTGCTCTGTGTCTGAGCCTGGAAAGTCCATCTATCTTAATGAGAAAATGGATAAATCTAGCCAGTGCCTCGAGTTTTCTTAGGGGCCCTGTGTCTATTCTCCACTTCTTACCAAAATAAAAGCTTGTCTCTGAGTACCATATGCATTGAAAGTATCATCTCGGCTCCTTGGATACAATGTGTTTTTTACTGGTTACTATTGTCATTCCTCCTTTCACAGCTAAGGCAGATGAGGTTAATAACACATCCACGGCCGCCCAGTCACTAAGTGGTAGGGTTCAGGTTTGAACCCAGGCAGGGGCTCACTCACTGGTGGTGTACTTTGAAGTCATGCCTAACCATTGCTTTTGTTCTGCTGCTGAGGAGCGTGGGGGTAGTGGGTTCTGTTCAGCTGCTTTCCACATCACTTTCCCTCCCAGCACACGGCCAGTGGGGGGACTAACCACCAGGGGTGGGGACAACACACTAACCACCTCATTCTTCCAAGACCTCAGAATAGCAATGCTGTGAGTCATGACCCTCACTCTGCTAAGCATTAACTTTTCCACTTGAGTGGGCATCACATGGTCCAGCTGGCTTTCTTAGCTTCCCTCCTAGAGGAAGAGAAATAATGGGAGAAACGACCAGCCAGCTCAGGCCAAGGCACCTCACAGCAATGGTTCTCTAAGTGAGGTCTTCCTCAAGCATTAATCAACTCCTTCATCCCTCCACCCAGCAAATATTTTTTTTTAAATGCTACATGCCAGGTATTGAACTAGCCACAGAGAGAAATACAAAATCACCAGCCTGTATGTGCTCCTGGCCCTCAGGTAGTCTAATGGAGGTGTGTCCAGAGGTAACTGACAAGAGAAGGATGATTTCAGTTGCCATCCAAGGGATACAGAAAATGAAAAATCAGAAGGAAGAAAGGTGATGTTAAGTTTGGGTACTAGAAAAGACCTCACAGAGGAAAAAGGCGGAGTCAGGGTTGAATGAGAGGAGGGATTGACGGACAGCTCACTTGGGGAAGTGGCAATGAAGTGGGCAGGCCACCTGGAGGGTGGGGGCAAGTCAGTCACCTCAGGGACACTGCACAGCACAGTTGGCTGGAAGCAAACGGGCACGAAAGGTTGTATAAAAACTTTATAGTCAGACAAAGTGAGCCTTGGATTCCACGTGGTTTCATTTGGCTAATACAAGCCAATGGAGGAAAGAGAAGATTAGAATCCAGCCTTGAGGATTTTCAGAAGTTCATGATCCAACAAGGAAAACCAAGTTATCCCCAAAACTTCCAGCACATGCTGCTGAGCACACGACCCAGACAGATGTTGAGAACAATGGATATTCAGTAAAGTCAAACAGAACCTGGCTGACCACAGACCAGCTGGAGCTATTCACCTGGAACTTCCAGTAGATTCCAGACTGGTCACATGACAGACATGCTGAAGGTGTTGCCTTGGGGGTGGAGATGGGGGCCCAGTGAGAGCCAGACATTGCTGAGCTTCTACAGGCTCCTTTCACGAACTCTACACAAGATCACAGAGCTAGGAAGAAGGCTTCTAGCCAGGCCTACTTCAAGAGCTTATATTTAACCCATGCTCTCTCCTAGTTACCCAGCAAACAAGGAAGAAAGAATGAGCATCAGCCCTCCCTCCCCCCCAGAAATTAACTGTATCTCTCCCAATGAGGAGGTTCTGATTTGCATCAAAAGGTGAATACATTGTATTTTATTGAAATTCTACTCTCACACATAGATACATCAGTCCAAAAAAAACAAGAAAAAGAAAAACTAATTTCTTACCAGCAGCCGCAGGCAGATATTTATTCTATTCAGTATAGTCTGCCTCTTTTCTTCCCACCAAAGGTCACAGGGGCAGTCTCTGGACATCAGATTAAATGGCCGGAAATGCCCTCTCCCTTCACCCCATCACCTACGTCGGTGGGCTGCCACCTCTGCGGTTTAGATAAAGGTTCCTCCCTTTGGAAAGGAACTGAGCACTTTCATCCCAGAACAAAACAACAGACCCAAAAGCAGAACACTTTGGACCATGGCTGCAGGCATTCTTCAGGGCGTTTCCTGTTTTCTGATTAGCGGAGCCTGCCTCTGGCTCTGCTCCGAAAAGCTAAAGTCTTGAGTTCCTTGAAGCTCTAGGTTTGATCCCCGATGCTGCATAACCCAAGCACGGTGATGCATGTATGTC
The DNA here is from genome assembly GCF_017639785.1 of Mesocricetus auratus. NCBI lineage: Eukaryota > Metazoa > Chordata > Mammalia > Rodentia > Cricetidae > Mesocricetus > Mesocricetus auratus. Next base: position 22,963,922 of record NW_024429182.1, on the reverse strand, counting down.
ATCTCACTACTCAGGAGGTGGAGGCACAAGGATCAAAAGTTCAAAGTCACCTTGTGATGGGGGAAGTCCTGTGATGATCACCCACTATCAGAAGTGAACAGCAAGCCAATGGTGGACCTGGGATTTCAACCTTGTGGTTAAAACTCAGGACAGTTTCCACAGCTGGAGGATCAAGGTAGGGCTGTGACTCCTTGGGCTGGAAAGACAGCTCACCAGTTAAGAGAGAGCACTGCTCTTGCAGAAAGCCTGAGTCTCATTCCCAGCACCCACGTGGGACAGCACACAACCATGTGTAACTCCAGTCCTCAGGGGATCTAACACCTCCCTCCTCTGCAGGCAGGAGTACTCATGTGTATAGACACAGATACACACACACACACACACACACACACACACACACACACACACACACACAGGCACATACACAGATGCACACAAATAACTAAAATCAATCTTAAAGAATATGACTCCTAGAGGGGAGGTTGGAACCTGGGAAGAGAGGAGGGATGGAAGGATGCACTTGGGATGTATTTTATGAGACAAGAATAAGTTTTTTTTTTAAAAAAAAAAAGGAAAAATAGCTCTAAAATTACACACACACAAAGAAGAATAGGACTCTTTGAGGGTCATGGTTATAATGTATTAATACTATTGTTCAGGTGACCCACGGAGTGCTTGCTACTGAGTAGCTTATCCACGATTGGCATAACTGGGCATCCTGGGTGTGTGTGAGTGTGATAAGTAGGGTTTCCTTGGTAATTAAAAGAGAGCTTGAACACCAAGTCTGCAGTGCTGAGTCTAAGCATGGAGCAAACAGCAGCCATTGGAGTGTTTCTCACCAGGGCAGCACCCCGTTTAGCCTTCCCTAGGATGTTCCCAGGCTCCACAGCCCCAAGGAACAGGAAGTGCCCCGTGAAGCAAGGAACAGGCTTGGTGGAATAACCCCTTCATGGCTGCGTTCTAGATCTCGGTGGCCACCAAGGGCAGCTGGTACATGGGCAGTGACTGTCCTGATTGTCAGTCAGCCTGGCAACTGAGAGGATGGGGCAATTCCATGGGGACCAGGGGCCAGAGCTGTCTGGGGTCGGGGGAGGAGACTTCTCGGGCCCCAGCAGTTAAAAGGAGTCCTAGTCCTGGCGAGTTAGCCAAGAGAATTCTCTGGGGCCGTGTCTGACTTTTTTCATTCCACCCTGGCTGCCCCAATGCTTCAGAAAGATGTTGCCAAACGAGTTCAAGGAAAGCTCACTGGGGCCAAACCGCAACCACTACACAAAGAAAGAGCTTTGTACATTTCTGAGGCAGCCGATAACACAGACACAGGAACACCCCAGGCCAGCAGGCTGGGTTCCTGCTCCTCCGTCTGCAGCCCGATTGCCCCACTGGCCTCTGAGATGTCCTTTCGGGTTGTGAGCTCCTGAATAAAACACTATCCCTCCGAGGGACCTGCAGTGAACCCTGGCAGTCTGAGAGACTCACAAAAGCCCCCACTTAGAGCCAACCTGGGGAATGGTACCCAGCCCCACTGGCAGCCAGGCTGATTTTATGTGAGCCTCCACTCTGTGTGGGCACAATAATTACACCCATGCCTAAACTTACTACTGGGGTACTAGTGTACCCATTTTAGAGATGAAGGAAGGGAAGCAGGCTATGTTAATTGATTTGCCTGAGGCTTCCTGCAGGGAAAAGGGTAGGGCAGTCTTTTGCCCCAGGACAGTTTCACTTCTAAGCCTGCACTCTGAGATGCTCCTGTAGGCTGAGTCTTTCTCAGGATGTCCAACCATATGACCTGCTTCTCCCTATTCTATCTAGATGTCTCCTCTGGTAGGTCTTGGTATCTAACATTCAGGAGCACCAGCTTCCACATATAGGATTTATATCTGCTAGACGCTTGTAAGGTCTAGAGGTTACCTGTTCAAGTTAAATTTTAATGTTTGAGACAGGGTCTCACATATCCTAGGCTGGCCACAAATAGTTTGCCTGGCTCAACCTATGTTCTGGGATTACATGTATGCCTTTATGCAGAAATTGAACCCAGGACCTCGTCTATGCTAAGTAAACTCTCTCTCTCTCTCTCTCTCTCTCTCTCTCTCTCTCTCTCTCTCTCTCTCTCTCTCTCTCTCTCTCTCTCTCTCTCGCTCTCCCTCCCTCCCTCCCTCCCTCCCCCCCCCTCTCTCTCCTAACCTATTCTCATTACCTTCATTTTAAGACACAATGAAGTTAAACAGTTCACCCAGGGTCACCTGCCAGCAGGAAACAAAGGTTGAATACAGGAGTTAGAACTCCTGAGCCTCTCAGCCCCTCTGATTTCTGTCTGACTGCTGAGTTCGGGAGACACATTTGCTAGAGAGTGAATCCAGGCTGGACTTTAGCAAACTCTCATCCAACCCAGGTGAGGACAGGGATCTTAGGAGGCCCAGAACCTCTGAAAAGGGGGACTTAAAGGCCCACCAACATGGAGGCAACAAGCATCAGATGAAAAACAAAACGTCTGAGATCATGGGAGCTTCCTGTGAATCAGAATTAGTAAATGCTTCAGTCGGCCAGTCCCTTCCCAAGACACTGTATCAAAAGGAAGTCAAATAACCCCAGAAAATTTTGAAAGCAAAAGCAAAGCAGAGTAGAAATTGTGACAATCAGATCCCGATACTCCCCGGAGGAAAAACAGTGACCAAATTTACCCTGAGACTCAGACCCTGTGCTCCACAATAGGCAACCTCTCGCTCCACAGTTAATCTTGGGTCTTTGAGGAGGCTTTCATCATTGCCAACAATTCAACACATTCTCAGCTCTCCTTCCTAGGCTGTGGTTGGTTCTGGCCCCTAGCTCCTGAATAGGCTGGCTGGTTGTTAGTCACAGACCTAAGGAAGGATGGGGAGTCAGGGGTGAAGGTGGGCTGCTCCTTGTCAGTGGTGTCTAGGAACAGAGGGTAGAATTCAAATGAGAGATTCCATGTGCAAAGAGAGCCTGCTGTGCACTGAGCTGAGGGAATGGTCATGCCCAGACTATGACCCCAGAGGCAAGCCAAGGTTGTTCCTTCTCTGCCTCTTCCTGGCTACACAGCTCTGCCCACCCTCAGTCTCGCTGAGGTGTGCACCCTCCTCACTTACAAAACAGAAATAAATATGCTCCAGCAACTCTTAGGACTGGGAACAATAAATAAGACCAAGCCCATGAAACAACTTTGGATGTTGTGTTTGGGGAACGGCTTCTTCTCCAAGCCATGCCACTCATATAGAAATCATCAAAAGTCTCAGACAAAGCCTTGGAGGTCAGAAGTGTCCAGACTCCGACCCTAGTAGGGCAAGAAACCAAGGGCTGAATCTCCCAAGAAAATGCAATGATACAAAGGAAAGAGCCTGGAACCAGGCATGGTTCATGCTTTTGATCCCAGAAACTCAGAAGATGAAGGCAGGGGAACCTCTGCCATCCTGGTCTACATAGAAAGTTCCAGGACAGCCAGGGCTGCATAGGGAGACACTGTTTAGAAAAAAAGAAAGAAAGAAAGAAAACTGTATTATGGTATTCCTTTGGAATAATTAGAGTGCCAACCGTGCCGTGGGTAGGAGAGTGTCATCCAGGCTGAGATAACACTCAGCTCCTCATAAGAAACAACAGTGTAACAACAGCGTCAGTAGAGGGTAGTGTAGTGTAGTGTTAGAGTCCCAGGTCTACCTGGCACCAGCTATGAGACTTTCACCTAGATACTTAACCCACTCTACCCAAAAATGGTTTCCCCAGCTCTGAAGGATTTCCCTTCTGGACTGAAGAGCAGGCTCAAGGGAGGAGCACGGCGGAGGAGAACTTGCTGAGCAAGCATGAGGACTTGAGTTTGGATCTCAAAAAAAGGAAAAAAGGATGTGTCTGCTTGTACCTGTAACCCAGCAATAGGGATGGAAGATAGGGAGATCGGAAAGATGGTGTCTTCCAGTCTAGCCTAGCCTAAAGACTGCAGGCTCAGTGAGAGACCCTGTCTCAAAGGAGTAAGTGAGAGCCATAGAGGATGCTCGGTGTCCTCCTTTGGCCTCCACATGCTCATCAAGCACACCTGCCTGCATACCTGTGAACAAACAGACATACAACATAGACACACACACACAACCTAAAGAAAGACTGCACAGCCAGGTGGCGGTGGTGGGCAGCACACAGTATAATCCCAACACTCAGAGGGCAGAGAAAAGTGGATTTCTGTGAGTCTGAGGCCAGCCTTGTCTAGAGGACAGGACAGCCAGGGCCACACAGAGAAACTCTGTCTTCAAAAACTAAAAACAAACAAGAAACTATATATTTTCAGTGATAAAATAAATTAATTAAAATGAAGCTAATAGACGTAAAACTGTTACACAGTCCATCATCAACATGAGGACAACTTTGCAGGCTTAAATATTTGATTAACCAAACCCTGCTCTGCGTACAGCACAGCCTATTGGGTGCCTGTGGGCAGGGTATAAGCCCAATTTGCTCCCCATTCTCCAAAGAGCTAGGGTGATGCCTGACATAGCAGCCCTCACCCATAGTTATTGAATAATTCATGTTTGTAAGGCCCAAGCAGATGCCACCAAGAGGGAGCGACAGGGAGGGCCCAGGCAGTGAGGAAGGATGAGCAGAAAAATAACTTTTTACATTATTTATTAGAAGAAAGATAGCAACAGGCATAGTGGTGCATGCCTTTAATCCCAACACTTAGGAGGCAAAGGCAGGTGGGTCTCTATGAGTTCGAGAACAACCTAGTCTACAAAGCACATTCCAGAACAGCCAGGGCTGTTACACAGAGAAACCCTTCTTGGGAAAAAGAAAGAAAGGAAGAAAGAAAGAAAGAAAGAAAGAAAGAAAGAAAGAAAGAAAGAAAGAAAGAGGGAGAGGGAAAGAGGGAGGGAGGGAGGAAGGAAGGAAGGAAGGAAGGAAGGAAGGAAGGAAGGAAGGAAGGAAGGAGAGAGAATTGCTTCCTAATCCATACTCAGTGTTACTGGGATGAAAATGATGGTGTGGGTAAAAAAATAAACAAAAAGAAAAACCTGTGGTGAAATGAAATGAGGCCCCACCCTGCCAGTTAAATGTGAGATTAAAAAAATACTTGGTGTATAATAACTTAGGCCTTAGTTCCTGCTAATAAAATAGTCTAATCTTGATTATCAGTAAAACTGATTCACTGCTAAGCTATGTTACCTCTGAGTCACAGCCTGTCATAAGTGTTTGTATTACCTTGTGGCAAAGCTCGGTCAGGAGGGCTAGGTTTTGTTCCTTCTCCTCTTAAAAAATACATTTTGTTCTTGGTAAACTTTCTCATGCTTTCTGACTAGATCCAAATGACCCCAGCATACGGAACAACCCAGTCCTTGTAAAGGAGGCCGTAGCATTCATTTGACTTGGTATCAGGGCCCTGCTATGTGCAGTCTCCTCGTATACACTGGGCTCCATCAGAGCCCAGGGACAATCTGGAATCCAGTTAAACCCAGCACAGCCTCTGCTCAAGTTCCCTGCTTGCAACATGAAGATGAAAGACTTCCCTAAGGAAACAAGGGGGATTCAATAGTACACACAGCGGAGGCACGCAGGAGCATTGAGTAAGAGGTACTAGAGTGACATGAGGTGACCCCTCAGGCTGGCCATCTAGCTCCAGGACAGCCAGGACTGTCACAAGAGAGACCCTGTCTCAAAACAAAACAATAAAGGCTCCAGTCCAGGTCAGGAGTGGTCCAGTGAGCCCTCCCTCTCTGTACCTCTTTAAGGTACAGCTTCATGGCTCCCAATCAGCCTGCAAAACCCCCAAAGTTCTAAACACCCCAAATCAGGTCTGTAATTAAGGGACAGAGATCTAGTCCCATTTGGTCCTGTGGTCTGTGACTCTCTGGTCAGATGAATGAGAAAAGTCAGGGCCATTAATTCAACTACTACTTGTTTCCTATAACCCGTCTTCCAGGCATCCAGTTAGTTTCTAGAGAAGGAGACCCAGGCCCGTGTTCATGAACTGTACTGTCTAATGGAGGAGGCAGACAGGAAGCCCTCAGCCCAGCAGATGTGGAATGCTGCCATCACCTGATGCCAGGGAGTATCTCAGGTGAAGAGAGAATTCCAAGACCACCTGATTTGAGGCTAATGACAATCTGATCTCCCAACATGCATCTGTGGGAACAGCAGAGTGACCTTTGCCCTCAGCACTGGCTGAGAAGCCCAGACCAAAAATGACCTGTCAGTGCAGAGGACCAAGGCCGATTCCCATGTGCCTTCAGCTTTGCTTTGGCTGCCGGCACTGGCTCTGGGCACAGCTCTGGCCACTTAACCTCAGCAATGTGTAACACTGTAGCCATTGTCATTGTGCTAATGAGGCAAAAGAGCTGAAAGTTCACTCCAAGGGGAGGCGCTATGAACCTCCGCGGTCCATTCATTGAGACAGCTATTGTCAAAAAGCTGAGAAAGTGTTGTCAGGAATGCTGAGACATTGGGATCTCCACGCACTGTTGGTAGAACAGCTGCTGTGGAGCACAGCAGTAAATTAGAGACGAAACGTTGGTAGGACCCAGTAATTCCAACTCTGAGTTCCTCCTGCCCCCCAGAAAATGCACAAAGGCCCATACTTGCATCCTACTGTTCACAGCGGCATTGTTCGCCAAAGCCCAAAGGTAAGAGAAGCATCATGAATGTCTAATAACAGAAGTGTGTTGAGATGATACATGTTATGTCTTTCACCACGGCTAAAAACAAAGACCTTAACCTTGTGCCTAAGAGAGGTCCTGGCACACTCTCACCAGTAAGTCAGAAATAGGCTCTGTCTTAAGATTCTAGTGGAGTCGGGCAGTGGTGGCACACACCTCTAATCCCAGCATTTGGGACACAGAGACAGGTGGATTTCTGTGAGTTTGAGGTCAGTCTGGTCTACAGAGTGAGTTCCAAGACTGCTAGGGCTGTTACACAGAGAAACCCTGTTTCAAAATATCAAAAAGAAAAAAAAAAAAGACGGGGGGAATCCCACTTATTCTGAGCAACTAAACCTGTCCCTGAGAAATGTCCCCCAGGATTCTGTGCATCCCTCCAGAGGTGGGAGGAGAGATCACAGGAGAGGGAGGGTATGAACTCTTGAAAGCATTTTAGATATTTTATCACTACTGCTCCTTATAACACCCTAGGAGGGGAACATTTATAGATGAGGAAATGAAGGCTAGAAATACAATTGTCCAAAGATATTCACCTCCTAGTAATAAAACCAGGGGTGAAACTTAACCTCCCTAGTCTGGAGACCATCCCTTTCCACGCATTCTGTTGATCATAACAAGGGACTCTTTATGTAGGGGGTTGGGTCAAGTGATTGATTGAAAACAGGTCTAGTTCCCTGAGCTGAAAGGAGATGAGCCAAGTGGTTCAACTTGTAGGTCTTCAGGTCTCACACCACAGTAGATACATCTGGTATACCTGCTACACTATTTACTCACAGTGGATTGGGGTGAACCAATCTGACAACTGAGCCAGCTGGAATCACTCTCTCAAGGTCTCACTTGGGGGGAGTAGGGGGCAGAGAGGAAGGGAAGAGTGAGAGAGAACACAAGTCCTTGCCTGACATGAGTCTGGCTCCTGCAAGGCCCATAACCTGTACTCTGTAAGATTCCTCTATAGCTCTAGAAACTTCCACCATTCCCTAGCTTGAATAGGCAGGCTTGTTCTGGCAGAATGACTCCTGACTGTGACAGCTTACCCTTCCAGATTGGACAGGGGTGCAGGGAAAGGGTGAGTGAGACCCACATCTCAGCTTGGCTGAGGAAACGGGGAGGCTAGCTATATTTGCTTTCAAATATCACTTTCGCACTCTCAGCTGTTGTCCCTGATTGCCTCCCTCTTGATGGTCTCTCATGGAGCCACCCCACTCACCGCTGCTCACCCACAGGGTGAACTCTGGGCACAGGGCAGTCCGGTGTTCCATTTCACGGTGAAATGCAAGAGTGGTCCCATTCCCCTTGGAGGTGTGGTTTCCTCACTAATTTGGATGGATCAGGCTGCTTCCTTAGTATCTTTCATTAGCTCTTCCCTTCCAATGGCAGCTGAAGGAGCTCCCGCTGCCCTGGGGAGCATTTGACTCAAAAAACCTAAGCAATCTCCTAGACTATTGGAGATGTCATTCACGGAGAGGTTTCCCAGTAGTTACCAGAGAATCACAATTCCCTAACCAGACAACTTTTGTTCATCTCACCACATAAATCCACAATTCCACTGTCCTTCGTGATTGTTTCAAAGCCTGGGACATTCTCTTCCTCCTCCCTCCATCCCTCCCTCTGTTCTTTTTTTCATTCATAAAATTTCATTAAGCAGCCCAGTCAGACCTTAAACTTGTGATCCTCCTGTCTCAACCTCCTAGGTGCTAAGATGTAAACCTTGTCCAGAGACCTTTTAACTTCCAGTTATCCTTCAATTAAGACCAAATTAAATGTCAACATCTTCTCAAAGTTTCATTTCCTATTTACTCTTTTGTTTGCGTGATTGGTTAATTTGGTTTGATTTTTGAGACAAGGTCTCCCTATATATGCCTGGTCTGGAACCAACTATGTAGACCAGGCTGGCCTTGAACTTGTGATGATCCTCTTGCATCTGTTTCTCAGGTCTAGGATTACAGGAATACGCTTATTCTAGTCTGTATCTCATGCTAATGTCCTAATTAGTTGGTCTCGTAGGTCGGAGAACAGAACATGTTCAGTCTGGTTTTCACTTTGGTTCTTTACACTGTCTGATACACTGTAGGACTCTATAAAGACAACTCTGAAACTGGAGAGAAATTTAGAATTCCTATGTGCCAGGACTACTGCATTTCCACCCTGCAAGCTAGGCAGACACCCTACTTTGCTTTTCTGGTGCTGTGTATTTGGCTGACGTGTTCTGATCGCAAATGATCATCAAGGAAGACAAGGCAGGAACCTGGAGATGGGAACCAAAGCAGAGACCACAGAGGAGTGCTGATTTCTGACTTGCTCACTATCCTAGCTCGGCCTGCTTTCTAATGTAACTCAGGACCAATGGCACCACTCACAGTGGACAAGAAAATGCCTCCACAGCCTTGCCCACAGGCCAATCTAATGCAGATAACTCCTCAGTTAAGGCTCCCAGGTGACTTAGTCTGTGTCAAGTTGATAAAAAAAAAAAACAAACTAACCAACACTGAGTATTATGTAAAACACTGAAGATGTTTCATTTGCTTCTGAGCAAATAGGAAATAACTGGCAATTAGAATTCTCCTTCAGGCCTTCTGGCTCTAGAGCCCAGGGCCCTTGCTCTGCAATGGCCAATTAGAAGTTAGTTGATAAAGGCTTAAGGTGACAGATGTCCTACAGCTATGTCTGTGAGAACTGTGCTCAAAGTACACCCCCTGTTCAAAGAGCAGCTGTTCAGTGAAGCAATGAAGTCAGCAAGGTGGCTGCTGTCACACCAGAGTGTTCTAGACAACATTTGTACTGTGGACCAGCACATGCTTCTCACACAAATTTTCAGCACGAAAGTCAGCAGCTTCTCATAGTTCTTCCTAGGTATAAGAATGCCAACGGCAGTTTGGCTGAATAGCAGGTGCTACAAACTGGCTATGCTCAGTGTTCAGGAATGTGTGGAACAGTAAGTAGCTCTTTTCCCAAATCCATCCACCGAGCACCAGAGAGAATTTTAAGTGGTAATTCTCCCTGAACAAAGGAAGATGGCCCAATCATCATGGCCCCTTCAGGATTATAGGCAAAGGCTTTATTACTCCAAGATGGTTTTAATCTTCTGCCAGCTCTTTTTGTTTTCGGTGGTCAACACTGAAAAAGCATATTCCACATCAATGTGTCAGGTGTTGGTGAAGCATGAACTTCCAGTGCCACTGGGACAGGGTTTAGAAACACTAGGGGCAGGGAGAAACCAATAATCAGAAAAGGAACCAGAAAAATGCAATGCCCCTGGCTGAGGACACAGGGGTGAGATACGTTGTGGCAGAGGGAAGGAAGAACAGGACATGTTAATTAATTTCTAAAAGCCAGCTGTGGTTTTGCAAATGACGGAGAGCCAGAGAATGCGCCTTTGGGAAATGCACAGTCCCCATGCTTCAGCAGGGTGGGGCCACCATCCTTTAGTAGTGAGTGCCCAAGCCCTTTTCTCCCGGAAGTGAGGAGAATGACTCAGTAGATTAAACATTTTGTCTTCCTGAGTATTTGTCGATACAATATCATGGCTCTGTTGAAGTACCCATGTTCCTAGATCATCATTAGCTGGGAAGAATCTTCTAGACTCTATAATGTACCATAGGTGGATCAAGGTTTATACGAACAGCTCACCTTCACAGACTACAGCGAATAAGCCCTGTGAGATCTTCCGCCCATCATATTTCACCATTCTCAGCGCAATCTCACAGCTTTTTAAAGCTTATCTAAAAATTCTTTTTAAAGTTACCTCTGGACAGTAGGAGGATGGCTCAGTGGGTAAAGTGATTGCTGAGCAAGGGCAAGGACCTGAGTTCGAATCTCCACAGCCTACATAAAGTACACAATATGATTCTATCATTCCAATTCTTTTAATGAAAAGACAGGAGAATCCCCAGAAATTCGTGTGCCACCTACAAACAAGAGACCTGCCTCAACAATGTGGAAGATGAGAAGTGGCACTCAAGGCTGACCTCTGACCTGCATATGTGTGCCACTGGCATGTACACTGTATGCACACAAAAAGAAAAAGAAGAAGGAAAATGTCTCAGGGTTTTGAATGTTTCTCATACATGGAAGGGGAAAACCTTAGGGTAGTAATTTTGCCAATTTGCCTTGATCTGATACACACACACACACACACACACACACACACACACACACACACACTACATGCTTACTATATTCCCCAATCTGGCTTTGAATTCAGACCTTCAACCTTCCTAACTGTACCTCCTGAGCTCTGGAAGTTCAGACATGTACCACATGTCCAGCAGTGTGGTATCATATTGCAGTGCTGCACTATATCTCAAAAGTATAAACCATCACTGTGTCACATAAAAATAAATTACACTTAAAAATAGAAAACATGCAGCAGGGAATTTCTCTCTCTCTTTCTCTTTCTCTCACACACATTATATTAATACTCTCAAATGAAAATAAAATCAAATAACAAATTTCAGATGGTAATTTCTTTTTATTTATTTGATTTTGTTCATCATTGTACTTATTATTATTATTGCTGTTGTTGTTTTACACTATTTGATTTTCTATTGTAACTATATAATGAAATTCATTGAAATGCATAGACTTCCAGTCTAGTTAATTTTAGTATGTGATATTTTTCAATTGCAAGTTTTTTATAGTAAAGTTTCAAGTAGTAATTCCCAATATCAAAGTGGCTCTTGCTAAGAAACAGGCAAATGGGACCAGGAGATGGTTCAGGGGGTATAGGTAAATGAGAACAGGCAAGTCCCTATCAGAAGACTCACATGCCATGAGGATCTCTGCAGATTTATTCCTTCCAGAGAGGCCATTACTGATCTCCACTCCCATCCCCAAAGATCCTTAAGGAAAGGAAGTGGAATTTCCTTACGCTTTCAAAGTTGGGACTGGTCACAGTGACTTGTGTCTTTAATCCCAGCACTGGGGAGCCAGAGGCAGGCGGATCTCTGTGAATTGGAGGCCAGCTTGGTCTACATAGTGAGTCCAGGACAGCCAGAGCTACGTACTGAAACCCTGTCTCGAAAACAAAACAAACAAACAAAAAAGAAAGGAAAAGAAAAAGGATTTCAAAGTTGGATGTGCTAATTAGAAGAGGCACTAAAAGTAGCTAGGCTTACACACTAAAAATTGTTCAAGGGAAATAAGAATATAAAAAATTACCTACTAACCGAGCAATTCCCAAGTGGACATCTGGACAGTGGCAGTAGACATGCCACAAGGAAAAGTTCTGCAAGTGGCAAGAAGACAGGAAATTTGGGGGCAAAATAACCCTATCGTCAGGTCAGGGTAGGAAAAATGCTGTTGTGGCAGCCATGTTTCCTAGGAGAGGGATGACCCAATGAATAAAACACGGCCACGTTGTAAAGGCACGCCAGGGTAGGAATATACAAGAAGGATTTCTCTCCACTAACCTTGTCAAGAAAATTCTTTCACACAGAAGCAAGGGATGAGTCAGAGGGAACACGAAAATGTATGGTAACATCCATCTACCAATATGACCTTTTTGTTTTTGTTTTTTGGGGTTTTTTTTTGTTTTTTTAGAAACAATCATTTTACATATCAGTCTCCCCCTTCCCTCTCCCTTCCATCCTCCCGTGCCCCCTCCCAACCCTGCCAACCTACCGCCCCACCAGCTTCCAAGGACAGTGAGGCCTTCCATGGGGAATCATAAAAGTCTGTCACATCATTTGGGGGAGAGCCTAGGCCCTCCTCTGCCAAAAAATGACCTCTAGAAAAGACTACAGGCCAACAAACAAACAAACGAAAACTTCACAGCATCAGCCCTTCAGAAGTGTGCAGAAGTGTTCACAAGAATGGAACAACTTGCATGTCTCCAGTAAGAGACTGGATGAGATTTAAAACCAAGAGGAAGGACTGCAGTGAGAATTTTCACTTTTCAGTGGTGTAGCCCCTTCTATAGCATTGTTTTGTTTTATTTTGCTGATATTTGAATAATTAAGATATGATATTAACTAAATTTTAAATCTTTTCTTTTTGTGTGTGTGTGTGTGTTAGAGTGTGTGCTGTGTGTGAGTGTGTATGCCTGTGTGTGTCTGTGTCTGAAGTGAGTGTGTATATGTGTGTCTGTCTGTGTGTGTGTGTGTCTGTATGTGAGTTTGTGTTCCTGTGTGAGTATGTGTATGAGTGTGTGTGTGTTGGGGGTGGGGGTGGTCAGAGGACAAGTTACACGAGTATGTTCTTTTTCTCCATGTGGGTTCCAGGGACTGAACTTCAGTCTTGGTAGCAAGGGTTTTTAGTCATTGAGCCTTCTCGCCAGCCCATACTTAAAATATCTAAATGGAGCTGGGCAGTGGTGGCCCACACCTTTAGTCCCAGCACTCTGGAGGCAGAAGCAGATGGATCTCTATGAGTTTGAAGCCAGCTTGGTCTACAGAATTCCAGGACAGGCTCCAAAGCTACAAAGAAACTCTGTCTTGAACAAAAACAAAAACATATCTCCAAATGGTGTCTCAGAGTTCAGAGGTCTCAGAGGTCTAATTCCTGTTGGCCCCCTGTAGGCTGGTGTAATGGAGTCCAGGAAAGCCAAAATAAAAGGATATCAAATATGTATTAGGGAACACTCACGAATAGCAATGAAGTTAGAAAGCCCCACGGTCTTCTGTCCTGGAGGCACAGGAAGCTGTGATCAGGGCTCTGCCCACCACACAAGAGAGTGAGCACACCTCTTCTCTGCACTCATCAGTCCATACCTAGCACCTCAGACCACGCTCAGAAAGGGCTGGTCCCCCAAACGTTATTGGCTGAATGAATTCCCACAACAGGCTCCAGCCGCACACTCTGGCTGTGTACAAGGAGCTGGAGGCAGATGGCTACCTGTAACTCTCAGACAAGCTGGTTTAAAATTTAGAACGGTTGGTGGAACCCAAGCAGGAGAAAAATGGCATAAGCTCTGTTGCCTTCATAATCTTCTCATCCAAATTCACAGAAACACAACCAGCTTCCTGGTTCATATAAACCCCGGAGCAACAACACAAGGCCTGAGGTCAGCTCCAATGCTACATAAGGCCCGAGGTCAGCTCCAAGCTAGTTGGTGACTAGTATGTATGCTCCCAGCTGCAGCGTAGTTGTGGGCTAGCAGCCCTCTGCTGGGGTTCAGAGATGTGGTCCTCAAATTCCCAGCAGTGAAAGGCTAATAAGCTTATGATGCAGCAGAACCTAGGCCTATAAGAGCTAGAGACTTACAAAAAGACAAGCATGGTATGTTCTCACTCATATATGGATTTTAGACATGGATCAGGGGAGTGCCAGTCTACAATCCCACTGCCAGAGAGTCTGGGAAACAGAACATTTAACCAATGACTGATGGAAGCAGAAGCAGACACCCACAGCTGAACACTGAGCTGAACTCCTGGAACCCAGTGACCGAGAGGGAGGAGTGATGAGCAAAGGGGTCAAGACTGGGCTGGTTTAACCCCCCAGAAACAGCTGACCTGAACAAGGGGGAGCTCTTGAACCCCAGATGGATGGCTGGGAATCCAGCATGGGACTGATCCAGACCCCCTGAATGTGGGTGTCAGTGAGGAGGCCTAGGCAATCTATGGGGCCTTGTAGTTGATCAGTATTTATTCCTGGCTAGAGGAAAAAAAAAAAAAAGAGCTGGAGACTTGAAGGATTTAGATCACTGGGGTGTGTCTTTGAAGAGGTTTCAAGACCCTCGTCTCTTCCTCCCCCACCTTTTCTGACCACGGTGTGACTAGGATGGCTCTGTTGCAGACTCCTACCTGGAAGTGCCCCCCTCCCTTGGAGGCTGAAAAACAATGCATCTGCTCAGTTATAGCCTGAACCTCCAAAACCCTGAGTCAAAAGCAATGTTCTCTCTTCCTGGGTGGCTGGCTCTGTCCTTGTCACAGTACTGGAAAGCTGATGGACACAGCCTCACAGTATTCCCACGAGCATCATTGTGCCGGTGTCCTCTTCCTGCCACCACAGGAAGGAGGCAGAGATGGTTTTCCCCCTGGTCATTTATGAACATTGACACCACCACGTAAGATCCTCGGTTCTATCAGGACTTAGTCCTACTTGGTTTTACAAAGCTCTCAAAACTGGACACACAACGGGAAAGGCTTTGCCATCGCCAAGGTTTTCAGGTTGCTGGGAAAGAAGGAAGGCAAGAGAATCATATCCACTACTGTCTCTCTCATACCTTCTAAGACACTGGCTTTCAGAACTCACTGAGAGCAGATAGTCAAAGTTACAACATCTTAAAGCCAGAAAGAGAGGCCAGGTGGTGGTGACACATTCTTTAGTCCCAGCACTCAGGAGGCAGAAGCAGGCAGATCTCTGTGTGTTTGAGGCCAGCCTGTCTGCAGAGTGAGTTCCAGGACAGCCAAGGACATTACACAGAGAAACCCTGTCTCAAAAAAAGAAAAATGCTAGAAAGAGAGTATGCAGAACATGCCGGAGCTAAGGAAGCTGAGACCCCAGTGGTTAGAGCAGGGATAGCCAAGGTTATCAGATATTTATGAATGCTGGCGAGTGTCCAGATGTGCAGGACCAATGCAGCTCAAGGGCAATGTGTGCAAGACCCTAGATTTGATCCCCAGGATGGAGAAAAGGGGAGACCCCAACAAAAAGAAATGCTTGCCTACAGCTCAGATGTTCCCATATTGAGTTCAATGATCTTTCTTGTGCCAAATGAATGAAAGAATGAGTGAGTGAATGAATGAATGAATGACTTTATCACACAATCTCTACAACCAAAGGCAATCAGAAACGTGATTGTTTGGTTAGACCACATTTGCCATTTTAAAAGTTTCCCCCATTTCAATTGAGCGTTTTCATTCATCAACATATTTTCAGATAATTAAAATCTTGTTACTTCATATTTTTCCTAGATAAATTAGAATTAAGTGATAATTCCAGATTATCCCGTAATCTACAATTTGCCTCAAAAGTGACCTCTTAAGTCCCAACCCTTTTACATGCCAATGATGAAAAGCTCAAATTCTTTATGTTATGTCAGTGTTGGGTAACAGCTTTAAATAAATAGGTTTTTAAAAGTCAAATGACTTCCCGTAATCCAGAGTAAGAACTGTAAACCACACTGTCCTGTAAGAGTTTCAATTTTGCTTCCTAGTTCTTGTCTTCTTCCTTCCTTCCTTCCTTCCTCTCTCCCTCCCCCTTCCTTCCTTCCTTTCTTTCTTCCTTCCTTCCTTCCTTTTTCTCTTTCTAAGTGAACAGCCATTTAGCAGCTTTGAGTTTTATGTCTTTCCTTTTCTTGCTCCCCCTTGGGAAAAAAGATTTGAGAAGAGAAACAGAAATAGACACAAGGGTGGAGAAAGGGGTAAACTACACAGAACCTGTGAGGGAGAAGTTGTCAGACTCCTGGGGTTGGAGGGACATGTGCCAAGGTGTGGTAAGGAAATGCCTGCCTGTCAAAGCTCTAGTCCAGCAGGGTGCCCCCACTGAGAAGAGAGCTGGCAATCTTACGGGGACCATGGCCACAGGGGAAAGAGACAAAGCCCCCAAGTCCAGGTTTGCCTCAGCCCTCCAACCCTGCCGCGGTCACCTGCCCTGCCTGGGGGGGGAGCATCCTACCAGCCACGGGGCCCCTCCACCGAAATCACAGTGTCATAAATAACTGCTTGGAATTCCAAGAGGCCTTTTCAAGACCAGCCAGTCTAAACTCTCCTCCCTTGTTTTGCAGAGGAACACGGAGACATAGAAGAATGATGAAGTCATTTGCCCAAGGTCACACAGCCAGACAGACTCCCAAGCCGTAGACATGTTTCAGAGAAGCTCCTTCCGGTGGGCAATCCCAGAGTTACAGAACATACCCAAACACCCCAACTCTTGGAGATACAGAACATTCATAACGCACCTAACGCCCAAATGACGGTAAAAGCGGCATTGAGCTGGTTAATAGTGCAATGATGCCTCCAACAGTTAATGAAGTGCTCCTCTTCCTCCGTTACTCATTTCTCACAAGAAGAGAAAGTTTTAAACATGCACCCTCATCCATGGACACTAACTTTGAACTAACAAAGCCCTTCATACCTGAAATCTAGAGAGCAGCATATAGAAACCACCCCAAGAGTTCACAGACATGCCAGGTCTCAAAGCCCTAGAGAAAGTTACACGCCCTCAGCAGCGTACCTGACCTGCCCAGGTAAACCTGGAACCGCCAGGGGAACAGAGAGAGGACTGGCTTCACCATTCACCAAGTACTGACTTGAAAAGATCCAAGAGCCTAGCCTTCTAGAAAAGGGCTTCAGAAAGAGAAGAAAACGTTGCCTTACCTTTAAAGATGACAGAAACGATAGGATCCGGTTTCCCAAATTTCGTTTTAGGGATGTTAGTGGCAGATTCCACAATCACTCGAAGCATGGCTCTTCGAGAAAGCGAATTGCAGCCAAGAGGCTGGGGAGAAGACGCGGGCGCTGGCGCTGGGCCCTCCGCCCCGGGAGAGGATGTCTCCAGGCTAGGGGAGGTTTCTCCAGGGCGGGGAGGGTGGAGGAGGCGGGGTGGGGTGGGGGCGCTCTAGAGGATTATTTGCTGAAGGCCCAGTGTAAACTGATATCCACACTCCCAGAGTCCACGGCTTATGAATTCAGAAAATGTGGACCTGAAAAAGGACACCGAGACGAAAAGTAATTTTGTGCAGAGCAAATTAAAAAAAAAAAAAAACATAGGTTTGAGACAAACGGCAGGCAATTCTGGAAAAACCACAGAAATGTTGTTTGCCTCTTAGGAGCAACTTGTGGAAACCAATTCGTTGTTTTTCCACCACCTCTTGCACTGTTTACTGAACGCCGTGGAGTCTTAAAACTACTTAGTCGGGTTGTAATTTTACTTTTGCCTTTTCTTCTCGAGCTGGTGGACACGCCCCCTCAGCAGCATTAAAGACCTTTAAAAGGCTGCCAACAGGCGCCCCCTACTGTGTGGTGCAGGAATGACTGAGTTGATGTCCGAGAACAGGAAGAAACGGGTTATACAGATTTGATTATCATTGGTTCCTTTCCTTCCCAACACATTCGCCATAGGTACCCTTCGAAAGTAGGATTCTAGCTTCTCTTGACTACAGAAAGCTAACAATCTTCAGTGGAAATGGAGAAGGGGCTGTCCACTGTTGTGAGTATGCACTGCCTGCTTCTAAAGAGAGTGGCGTAAGGCTATGCAGCCTGATGGTTAGAGCACATGAGTAGTCCTTTACCACTTAGATCTACTTCACGGGAGCAATTTTCTTAGCTACTCTCTCCTCCCAAGTCCTTATTTGAAAATAGATATAAAATAGATATGTGTTGTAAGATGCAAGTCCTGTGGGACTTGGCAGAAAGCATGTAGAAAAATCACACCTGTCTTGCTAGACTTTCATGATTCCATAGTCTTACTGTTAATGGAAGTTGGTAAGTCAGATTATTGTGTTTCAGAATGGCCAGATCAGGCTGTGGAAAAATAGAACCTATTTTTGCTTCTGGCATACAACCAAGAAGAACCAACTGGAAGAAGACAGTTCGAACATATTGGGAAAGTACAACTAAACTTACAGAATTCTATCTCTGTAAGTTTCTCAAATCCTTATATAAAGTAAGGAGTTATATACAGAATTGTATTTAGTGGCCACAGACAGTCTAGATGGAATTTAGAAACATTGATTTTGTTTAATTTAATTAGTTTTTCTCCTTGTAGTGTGAAACGTTTCTCTAAAAACAAATACATCTTAAGTGTAACAACTTAACTACCCTCCGAGGACATCACACTGCACAAGCCCCTGGCTGTACCCCACATGTGAAAAACATTTTTGTCCAGTAGAAAATCACACAGATTTTCCTTCATTAAGTTAGTTCTTTGACAATTTCATACATGTGAATAATGCATTCTATTTACATTCTCCACCTTCCCTTTCCTTCCTTCCTTCCTTCCTTTCTTGGTTTTTCAGGACAGGTTTTCTCTGCTTAGTTCTGGTTGTCCTGGAACCTAATATGTAGACCAGGCTTGAAATCAGAGATCTGTGTGCCTTTACCTTCGGAGTGCTTGCATTGAAGGTGTGTACCAGCACCACCCTGATTCCTCAGCCCTTTCTTATGCCATTTTCGCTCTCATCGACCCTTCCTTTCTACTTTCCTAGATTTTTGTGACCCATCTAGTTTAACCAGAGCCATCTGTGGGACCACTGAATTAGGACTAGCCATTAAAGCCAGGTAGAGTCACCAGTAGGGACACAGCTAAAGACAATGCCTCTTCCTGGCTTCAAACCTGTCAGAAGCAAATAGTCCATCGAGTGGGAGTAGGGCTTCCTGAGCCTGTCCTCCATCCGTGGCTGGCTGCTGAAGCCTCATTCTTATGCCTACCTGGTGTATGCACGTGCAGTTACTTAGACTTCCTGATTGCACTGGCTCAGGAGACTGGATTTCAAGACACTGCTTCAAGGAATGGCACAGAACATAAATATGATGAGAGGTTATGGCTGCGGACACTCACCAAGGACACTGCAAGGAGTTTCACATGTTAAGCGGACCTTGGACACTGGGTGAATGCATTACAAGGATGACTTCTACTTTCATTATAACAACAATGGCCCACTTCAAGTTAGGAGGAAAAACATGAGTTCTCTAGCAGGCAGTGGAAGGTAGAGTGAAAATACCACCCCCTGAAATGGGCATGATAGATTAGATGTACATCAAAGGCAAGAAGAACCATATCCTAACTCTAGGGTCCTGGAGGACACGTCGTTTTGAAGATACCAGAGACACTGGCAGAAAGGTCTCATCCCCAAGAACTTCAGTCCTTTGTAGGCCAGTAGATAGAGATTCTGTGACTTTGTTAAAGTTTCTATTGGTGAGATAAAACACCTTGGTCAAAAGCAGCATGGGGAGGAAAGGGTTTATTTCATCTTACACACTGAAGCTCATCACCTAGGAAGTCAGGGCAGGAACTTAATGAGGCAGGAACATTGAGAGGTCATGGAGGGGTGCTGCTTACTGGCTTGCTTGTTCAGGTTGCTTTCTTATATCATCCAGGACCACAAACCTAGGAATGGTATCACCACAATGATCTGGGCCCTTCCCCATCAATTGCCATCAAAGAAAATGTCTACTTCTTTTGTGCGAAGTTGGCAAAAAAACAACTAGCACATTCTGGTATAAAACTAGGCTAATGTCAGTGGGCATGATAAAACCCCAGAAAAACACATCACAGTGGGGGTGACTATATGTCAGGAGCCAGATATGAGGAATTATCATAATAAGCATCCACAGTGGAACAGCAGTCAGTGAATGCACACAGTATCACAGCATCATTCCCGGGAAACAGCATCCCAGAATAGAAAAGATGGGTGTCAAACAAGAGTTCTGTTTAGCATCATCCAGATGCTCCCAAGGCTGTAGGCAGGCACAGGACACGGAACCCAAAGAAAGATCAGGCCTCTAAGAAGAGCCTCCTGTTTCCATAGCAGGTGTTCATGACAAAGACTTCTCTAGCTCATTCCTCAGTGATGGACTATTATCAGAAAGTGTAAGAGAAATAAACCCCTTTCTCCCCAAGTTCCATTTTGATCATGGTGTTTTATCACAGCCACAGAAATACAACTAAGACACTGAATATTTAATTGTAATTGACAAATTTTGGTCATTGATATAAGCACAGCATGGCCTTGGTCACTGGAGTAAAAGCCTTGGCTGTGAAAAATCCTTCTTCTCCCAAAACACTCCCTAATAAAGGTCCTGAATGAATTGGTGAATGAACTGTGACACATCCAACTGTGCAGGGCTAAAAATACACATGCTAGCTAGCTATGGAAAGGCATAAAGGAAACCTAAATACTACTAAGTGAAAGAAACCAATCTGAAAAGGCTCCGTGCTGCATGATTCCAAGGATATAACCCGCAAAAGGCAAAATGATGGAGGCAATGGAAAGACCAGCAATTTCCAGAAGGTAGGGAGGAGAGAAGCAATGAACAGGCAGAGCTCTGAGGACTTTGTGGACAGTGAAGCTATAGTATTCTCTATGGCATTATAATGGTCGGTACGTGTCTATACGTACTTGTCCAAACCCATAGAACACCAAGAGTAAGTCTGCAAGGGAACTATGTACGTTGGGTGCTAATAATGTGCAAACAGGTCCATTAATTATAACTAATATGAACTCTGGTGGGGGGTATGTTGGAGAGCAGGGTGTACATGGAAATTCTACTTCCTATCTGAGTTTGCTTTGGTTCTAAAGCTGATCTAAAAATAAACCCTACTTTTAAAATAAACACATGGATAAATCAAAGGAATGCCTTCAGTGATTAGTAAGTTTTCATATTGATAAAATTTTAATTTCTCAAGAATTCATGGTTAGGCATTCAAATTATAAAAGAAGGAATCACAGCCCGGCATAAGTGATTTATAATACAAATTTCCAGCATCAATGTTTTAAATTTTCTCAAGTCTCTACAAGACAAATATTATTTTAAATGTGGCTTAAAGTACCCTAAGCATATTTGATAAGATGCATCCAATTTGGTCCTGTAAAACTGTTAGGTAAGCCATGAGAAGGATGAATTCCCCAGTTCCTAGCATTTATCTCTGGGTTCTTTCATTTGGCATGGAGAGTCCTGACGGAAGGCAAGGAAGGGATTCACACTCTGCCTGCAGGAACTTGAAAGAGAACTCTGGGAATGATAGGGGTTTGTGTTGGAGGTGGTGCACGTGCAGAGACTGCTGGTCAATTAACTCGAGTCTGACATCACAATGGCTTGTAACGTGTGTGCATGTGTGCTGCAAACGAAACTAAATGTGCGTGCCTGTGTGTGTATCTGTATGAGCCTCTATGTGTGCCTTTATGTGTGTGTGTGCCTTTGTGTGTCTATGTGTCTGTGTGTGTGCCTGTATGTGTTTATATGTGCCTGTGTGTATGCCTCTGTGTGTATGTTTGTCTGTATGTGCCCTTGTGTGTGTGCCTTTGTGTGTGTCTATATGTCTGTGTGTGTGCCTGCATGTGTGCATGCCTGTGTGTGTATATATGTGCCTATGGATGTGCCTTTTTGTGTGTGTGTCTATGTGTCGGTGTGTGTGCCTGTGTGTGGTGGGCCTGTGTGTATATGTGTGCCTATGCATGTGCCTTTTTGTGTGTGTCTAAGTGTCTGTGTGTGTGTCTGTGTGGTGGGCCTGTGTGTATATGTGGCCCTGTGTGTGCCTGTGGAGAAGTATGCTCTGGGTATTAGACAGTATGTTCATTACTTTTCTCACAGGACTGACAAATAGCTAAGCTGGAGAAAGGTTGCGCTGGGCGGACAATCATGGTGGTGGGAATGGGTGGTTGAGGCTGTGTGGTGTTGTTGAATATTGCTATAACTAAACAAAGATTTGTTACAATTGTTGATGCTGCAGAATATTGCTCTAGCTGTGTAAAGTTATGTTACATTTGTTTATGCTGCATTTGTTTAATGATGGAAAGATGTGTGTTTAATTAGGTAAAGATGTGTTACATTTGTTTCACCTTTAATGCCTCAGGCACCTGATTTGTCTAATAAAAAACCGAACAGCCAATAGCTAGGCAGGAGAGGGATAGGCAGAGCTGTCGAGCAGAGAATACATAGGAGGAGGAATCTAGGCTTGAAAAGAGAGAGGAGGAGAGAATGAGGGAGAAAGAGAGGGCCAGAAGCCAGAGGTGCCAGTCAGCCAGACTCAAGAAGCAGTGAGAGTAAGATATACAGAAGGAAAGAAAGGTAAAAAAAGGCCCCAAGACAAAACACAGATGTAGAAAAACAGGTTAAGTTACACGAGTGATCAAGAAACTGGCCTAAGTTAAGGCTGAGCATTCAGAACTAATAGTTAAGTCTGTGCAATGATTTGGGAGCTAGTTGGTGGCCCGAAAGAAAAAGCCAGCCACAGTGTAGTTGAAGAAACAGAGAGAAGGGAGATATAAGAAGGGTCTAGGATGAAATAGGTCCCTGAGAAAATGACCCCCAAGATAAACTTCCTCCAACCAAGCCCTACTTCCTACATTTCACTACCTCCCAATAATATTATAATATTATATTATGGATTCACTTGAAGGATTCAGCCATTGATTAAATCAGAGGCTTCATGACTTAGAAACATCAACACACACACACACACACACACACTCACCTTGTACCTCACTAATCTCCTACTCATTTCTTCTTTTTTCTTTCTTTCTTTTTTTGGGGGAGGAGTGAGTTTTCAAGACAGAGTTTCTCTATTTAGCAGCTCTGGCTGTCCTGGAACTCATTTTGAAGACTAGGCTGTCATGAACTCACAGAGATCCACCTGCCTTTGCCTCCTGAGTGCTGGGATTAAAGGTATGCACTGCCACCACCTAACAATTCATGCACTTTTAATACTCTAACAGATGTGGCATCCTCACCACCAACTCTGCCACCCCACCTTTTGTCACCTCTGGCTGAGTGACAGCATCCTCAGTAAGCTACTCTTGCCCCAACTGCTTCATTTGCAGAAATTCCCTTGATCCTAAAAACAAACCTATAGGTAGGTTCCCTTTTCACTTTACTGGTAGCAAAATTAAGACATAACCATTAAACAACTGGGTACATTTATAGCTCATAAATAGTGGAGTTGAGATTCAAGTTGAACATAATCATAATGGGCTTCATTTTCACCCACACACTAGAACACAGACTCTGCCCTTGGGTCATTAAGATGTGTTTGCTGGGTATTAATGTTCCCCAGTTTCATGTCAACCCGGAACCCACCTATGTCACCTCATTTGTAAAATAGGGTCTTTTCGTTGAAACCCTGTCAAGATGAAGTTCTACTGGATTAAAGTGGGCCCTCAGTCTAATATAACTAGTGTCTTCACAAGGAGGACATGGGAGAATGGTGTGCAAAAAGAGGAAAAGTTGTAATGACACATCTCCAAGTCAAAGAATGAAAATTGTCAGAACTACCCAAGCCAGGAAAAGTGGTAGAGAAAGTAAGGGGGCAGAATAAATAACTTTGACCTTGGTTCTAGACCTCCAGCCTCCAGTACTATGAGCGAATGGGTTTCTGTTGTTTAGAGGCACTCAATTTGCAGTGATTTATCGTGACATCACAGGAATCTAATATGGCACTTCTGTTTCCCTGGTGTGGTGGCCCCAATATGCTCAAGGAGTTGTACTACTAGGATGTGTGGTCTTACTGGAGCAGGTGTGGCCTTGTTGGACGAAGTGTGTCATTGGGGTTTCGATGCCCAAGCCTGGCCCAGAATCACTCTTTTTGCTGCCTGCCCCATTTGGATGTAGAACTCTCAGCAACTTCTCCAGCACCAAGCCTACCCGTGTGCCGCCATGCATTCTGCTATGATGATGATGGACTAAAAACAAAAAAATAAAAAAAAATTGAAAGCTTGATTGGGAGTCAAACTGACTATTTCCTGAGTAAAATTCTCTGTCCGTCTACTCCTCAGCTGGGACCTCACATTTGTTTCCCTACCTCTGCCGTTTAAGAAGAGTCTGCATTAATCCCTGTGAGTAGTCTTGAGCCTGCCCTGGAGCACCAGGGAGAAGAGGTTCAGAGAGCAAAATGTTCATTGGAACAGAGAGAAAATTTGGGGGAAAAATAAAGATATGAGGAACAAAATAATAGGGACAGTAAAGAGAATTTAACAGAAGAATGTGAAGATAGATTTACAACATCTAATTATAATTCCAGTTTCTCAGCTTTTTAGGAATGTATTGTCTAACAGTATGGCATCCATGCACGGTCTATTTTAAGACCTGTTTGATGATGTATTTATACAGAAATGATTTCGGTTAACAACTCATATACATTTTAGGATTAAAGTGCTATTTTTTACTCACTTAATTATAGGGATTTGCACAGTGGTGAATATTATTTTTAAGTAACTTCATGCAGTTGTCTCAGTATACATGAGAGATTAGTTCTATACTGTACCATGGATACATCCACACATGCTTTAGTCCCTTACATGAAATCAAACAGTATTTGCATATAAATTATACGCATCCTCCTATAAGTCACCTCTAGATTTCTTAAAATGCCTACAATATGTTAATTAATACTGCATGAGAAGTTATTGTACTATATTGTTTAGGGAATACTGGCAATGAAGAAAGTCTGTGTATATTCAATAAATGTTTGTTTGTTTGTTTGTTTTCCCTCAAATACCTTTTATTATATAGTTGGTTAAGTCCCCGAGAGTGGAATCAATTTAAAAGGTGAACGAACTGAAAATAGTATTTTAAAATTTTTATTCTTTTAAAGACCTGCTTGGCAGTGACCAAGACTACACAGAAGTCAGGGGGAAATAAAGTATTTCAGAACATCTGGCTCTTTTTTTGTCACTATTCATGGTACTTTGGGAAGCTAAATATCGGAGTGAACATGACCTTCTTGAGAAAGTGTTAGTCAGGAACTTGGGGGACAGCTCAGTCAGTAAAGTGTTTGCTCTGCACGTATGAAGATCTGAGTTTGATCCCTGAAACCCACATAAAAGAGCCAGACAAGGTGACATGTGCTTGCAATCTCGACACTGCTCGGGAAGCTAGAGGACAATCCCTGGGCCTCACTGGTCAGTCAGCCTAGCCTAGGGGTGGGCTTTGAGGTCTCTTATGCTCAAGCTTCACTCCGTGTGACAGGGAGACCATTTCCTGTTGCCTTCTGATTAAGATGTAGCCAGCACCATGTCTTCTGGCCATGATGACAATGGACTGAACCTCTGAACTGTAGGCTGCCACCTCAACTAAATGTTTTCTTTTAAAGGAGCTGCTGTGGTCATGGTGTCTCTTTACAGCAACGGAAACCCTAAGTAAGAGAAGGTCCCAGTGAGAAACTTTATAAGAAAACACAAGATGGATGGTTCCTGAGGACTAGCACCTGAAGTTGACCTCTGGCCTCCACATGCACAGCACAAGCACACACTTACACATACACACAATAGAGTAATAATCCAAAAAGAATCTCTTTCCCTCTCCCCTTCCCCTTCCTCTCTCCCTCTTTTTTTCCTCTGCTAACGATTAAACCCAAGGCCTCATGCTTATTAGGTATGTGCTCTTTCATTGAGCTTTATCACCAACCAACATTTTAAAAATTAGCCTAGAGGACTGGAGAGATGGCTCAGAGGTTAAGAGCACTGGTTGCTCCTCCAGAGGTCTTGAGTTCTATTCCCAGCATCCACATGGTAGCTCACAACCATCTGTAATGAGATCCGGCGCCCTCTTCTGGCATGCAGGCATACATGCAGGCAGAACACTGCATATGCAATAAATAAATAAATTTTTAAAAATTAACCTAGAAAAATACCCTGCATTAAAGAACATTTCTTATGTGAATATCAGTGATGCTCATTAAGAATGTAACACGAGTCACATTCACCATTTTGGACTTCTAACTGGTCACACTAAAAAATAAACACAATAGTTAAGAATGATTTCAGTGTTTTATTTTAGCTAATCAATCCAGAATATTATGGTTTTTAATATGTAAGAAGATGAACAAGAATTAGTATACTCTGTTATATTCTCTTTTATACTAAGTCTTTAAAATCGGCTATGTGGCCGGGCGTTAGTGACACACACCTCTAATCCCAGTACTTGGGAGACAGAGGCAGATGGATCTTTGTGAGTTTGAGGCCAGCCTGGTCTACAGATTGAGTTCCAGGACAAGCTCCAACCCTGTCTCGGAAAAATAAAAAAAGCAAGAAACAAACAAACAACAACAACAAAAAAAAATGCTGTGTAATCAGATCTCAATTTGCACAAAAAGTTTTCATCAGAAGTATATTTGTCCTATACTTAAATTTTATAAGGTTTACAGCTCAAAGGATATGTGTATGCCTTTTTTGTTGTTGTTAATGGCATTTATTTATTTTGTGTGTGGACAAACTTATAGAGTCAATACTCTTCTACTTTCCGGATCCTGAGGATCAAACTCAGGTTTTCAGACTTGGTAGCCTGAGCTTTTCTTACCCACTGAACCATCTCACTAGCTCCTGTACTTAATTTTTTTCCAATAATGGAATTAGGTGTCAGTTCTAAAACAAAATTAAGTAAAATTTAAAACTCAGTTTCTCACTCACAGCGACCATGTTTCAAGCAATCATCAGCCAGATGAGGCCGGGACTGCCATATTGGACAGAGCGCCAGGAGTTTTCTGTCACGGCAGAACACTCTGTTAGACATGCAGGCCTGTTTTCAGGCAGGGTCCAATGGATAATGAAAGACCTTTTGGAAGATGCAACCCTTCAAATCAAAAAGGCCTCCAGGTTACCAGTTAGTGAGTCTAAAGCCTTTGGCACTGTTTGTTTCCTAAGAACACTTTCCTACTGGGAAGAAAATGAGTTCTCCTGAGGAGATAAAGACTCACTCTCCTGCCTGCCCCACTTTTCTCTTTCCATGAATAAAGATGAGTTTTGAGTGCTTATCCTGGAAGAGCCCTGGATGAACTGTCAATGTCACCTTGAGAATTCGACCACCTTGACATGTTATATGCCAACAGCCAGCTGCTGAAGCTTCCTGACTGGCAGCATCTGTCTAAGAGCAAACACTGAAGTCTAGATCCAACGACAGCCTTTACAAAACTAACCAAGCCTCCCAATGAGTCTTCTCTGCTCCTCTCTCTCACACAGGGCAGCTCCCAACAGAGCCAAGGTCCTGCAGGACAGGTGTAGAATTGCAGTCTGGTCCCACAGGCCATAGTACCCATATCAGTCAGGTTTACTTGTTACCCCCTTCCCACAATCCCTTCCCTGTGCCTCCTCTATTCTCTGCTTCCCATCTGGCTTTAAAGACCCTCCACTCCCTCAGCCCGTGTGTGTGTGTGTGTGTGTGTGTGTGTGTGTGCACAAGTGTACATGCATGAGTGTGTGTCATAGCCCCACATTTTATTCTGATTTTCCCTCTTATTTGGAGTCTGGGCAGCAAATATTCACACCTTGATTTCATTCTGATAAATTTTCTCCCACCCGTAATCCCTCCCATCTGACACTTTAACACACAAATAAACACTGTTTCCTGGAAATGGAAGCATGCACAATGCCCCATTCTGCTTGCTCCAACCTGCACTCTTCAGAATTAGCTGCCCACTGAAATTCACCTTTTGCAGATCACTTGTTCACTGAAGTCAGCTAGAAACACAACCCACCCCCTCCTGAGGCCACCCTAGTCCCAAATCATGAGAGGTCAGCTTGTCAGAAAGGGTGCTTGTCAGAAAAGCTGGTCACGCCTATAACCAGACACGGAAGCACTGACCTGCATTCCTCAAGGCCCCCTTGAGCTGTGCACAGCACACCAGGCAGGCTGCGCTTTGGAAACCTTGGTTACTGAAGACTCCATCTATTTGGGGCTGCATACCTTCCCTTGACAAACATGGCTGGGGGTAAGATGGCCATCGAAAGGCAAAAGCCTTCTAGTATGTCACTGTGTGGTTAATAAGGCTATTCTGTAACATGAAAAATAAAAGACCCAGACACTGATATTGGAGTTCAAGCTTCAAGCTGAAGATCAGAAAAGCAAAGCAGCTGGACACTAGCTCTTACTCTGTCTCTGACTGACTCCACCAAACCTCAGACTGCTGCTTTTCCTTAGCATGGCTGGAGAGTCCTGAGACTCAATGTCTTTGTATCCTCAATGTCAGTGAATCCTTCCTATCCTTAATATGGCTGGAGAGTGAATGCCTGATACTGAAGACCCTGCTCCAATCTTTTGTACTCCTCTAGTGCTGGGATTAAAGACATGTGATCCCAGGTGCTGAGGTCATCTTTGTGTGAGCTGTTTCTCTTTAGGACTGGCTGTATCTCTTGTAGCTGTGTGTGGCCTTGAACTAACAGATCCATCTACCTCTTAATCCTGAGTCCTGGCTTCTATGGTTTGTGATTGACTTTGCTTTCTGAATCCTCAGGCAAGCTTTAATAAATCATAAATAATATACCAGCACACTAGTCCTTCTCCACCTCTGCCTCTCCATCCACAGACTTCAGGAAGGAGGAAGCAGAACCCGGTTTCTTGGGTTGCCATCTTCCTCCTTTAAGAAAAAATCTGAAATTCCTAACATCCTTTCTCATTCACTTAGTAACAGGAGGGTTTGCTGCCTTTTACTTAGCATACTACATTTGTTAAGCCCTAAGCATTTCCCATGGATTCTATTGTTTAACCCTCACAGCCACACTACGAGACAGTATCAGGAAACTGAGGCTCAAAGAGGCTAAACGTTGTACTCAAGGTTACACATCTAATAAGAGGAATTCAGGAGTCTAACCCTTCTACTACTCAACCTTCCCAGGATGCTTTGCTACTCAGTTTTTTTCCTTTGTAAATTTCAGGCATGCTTACCTTTGGTCTAAGAAAGACACACCTTAGCAAACAATAAAGTTCTCAAGAACTCCAATCAAGACCCAGATTTGGCCGATAAAGATACATCTACCCATAGGGCAGCAATCTGGAGTCGCTGCTGGTACTCATAATCTCAGTTTTCAAACTGGGAGATCTTATAAGCGCCCGCTCCTCCCCGACTGGCGGAAATGAGTGGTCCATCGGGAAGAGTAGGAAGCTGTACTTCTCTGGGGAATCCAGTTACTCCGGAGATGGAGGGGCTCCATCATACACAGAGACAAACTGGTTCTCAAAGAACACAGAAAACAGCCAGGCGGTGGTGGTGCATGCCTTTAATCCCTGCACTCGGGAGGCAGAGGCAGGTGGATCTCTGCGTTGGTCGAGACCAGCCTGGTCTACAAAAGCTAGTTCCAGGACAGCCCCCAAAGCCACAGAGAAACCCTGCCTTGAAAAACAAAACCAAACCAAAAAGACCCCCCCCCACACACACAAAAACAAATAAACGCAGGCCACTAGTGATTCCCAGGCGGGTATGGGGAGCAGCAGGGTCAGAACCTGCAGAGAAAGCAGGCAGCCCCAGAATTAACAGGGTGCCCGATTCTGTCCTTGGCCGGGTTCCTATCACCCCTCCGATTCTCCCCACCCCTACCACACCCACACACGCAGTCCTCCTCGGGTTGAGCTGGAGCCCCAGTCCAGGTATGCCCCCCGCAAGCTCTTAAGTTTTCCCGCTCTGCCCCTATCCCGCCTGCCCTCTAGCTCCAAGCCCCACCAAAAGTCTGCCTTCGTCCCGCCAGCCTCAGGTTCCAGACTTGCCACGCCCACTGCAGTCTCCAGGCCCCGCCCTCCCCCGCCGGCCTCAGACTGCAGGCCCCGCCCTGTGCCAGGCCGGCAGTGACGTGTCTCGCCGCACAGCCGCGGGATTCAAACTCCCGGAAGCGGTGTTCAGGCAGGAGCGTGGTAGGGGGTCTGACGCAGCGACGCGAGCGCTGTGTTTGGTCTCAGGTACTGAGTGACCCGGGCCTCGGCGGGGGAGGGTGCAGAGGGCGGCCGGGGCCCGCAGCCCCAGGGCTGCTCTGGACCGCACAGGAGGCGGCACCGCAGGGCAGATCTCGGCCGCAGGACCCCGTCTCGGCTCGCTGGGACCCATGCTCGTTTCCTGAGAGACACCCCTGAGTGTCCGTCGACGCCACCACCACCGTCCTTTCGAGTCCGTTCAGTTTGCGGTATTGATCACTTCGCAGAGGCGCCGGGAGGCGGGTGCCCTGACGCTGGTCTCTCGTGCGTTCCGCCTTTGCTGTTAGCAAGCGCTTCTCTTTGCGGTTTTTATTTCCTGGCCCCTCATAGATAATTGGTGCGGTTTACTGAGTCAAATGCTTCTTTGGTCTCCTGACCGGAATGACTTAGGTCCCTTCAGTTTCTAATCAGAGATTCCCGAGCATCTGCCTTTAAGCTCTTGGATAACATAGATAGATAGATAGATAGATAGATAGATAGATAGATAGATAGATAGATAGATAGATAGATAGATAGATAAGCAAGCTCTAGAATAACATAAATGAATGAATAAATGAATAGAAAGAAAGCTCTTTTGACAAGCTGCTGACAAAAGCATTGGGAGCAGGTATAACTGACACTAGTCCGGGCATGGGTGTGAATTCTGTCACCCTTATTAGAGTTAAGAAAGAGCTTCCCGAAGAAGATGCCACCAGGACTGTTGAGGCCCTGACTGGAACTTGATGAATGAATGGAATAGAAAATTCTGAGGAAGGAAGGCGGTAGAACCAGGTGGGAGCAGGGCTGCAGGTGGAGAAGAGTGGGCTAGGTCGGTCCAGACCAGCGGCGGGAACCCTGGCCACTTAGGAGTCCCCTGCGAACGTTAGGAAGCAAATGTCCTGAAGGTTCCTTAAAGTTGTGTTGATCTCTATATATTTCTTCCTTTCTTGTCTCGATGACTTGGTAGTTTCCTTTTACCAGCCCAGGGTATCAAGTCCTCCTTGTGACATCAACAGAAGCCCAGGGAGAAACTTTCGTAGTAGGAGGTTCCTAAGACATAGATTTCTTCCTGGTGTTTATTACAGTTTGGGAATGTGTGAATCTGTGTTTCTGTTGTGTTGCTGTTGCCCGGCTCTCTATACTGAAAATTTCCTCCTCCTGTTGCTTTAACCAGTTTATAGGCTCTGTAGTAATTTGTTGTTGTTTCAACAATTCTGTGCAGCCCGGGCTGCCCTCAAACTTGATATGCAAATGAGGCTATCCTGGAACTCCTGGTTATCCAGCCTCCACTTCCTGAGTGTTGGGATTATTGGCATGCACCCTGGTGCCTGGCTCTGTAGTGATTGGCGAATGCATTAATTAATGCTCTCATCTTCCTTTAGATTCCTTAATCACACTGCCATCATTTTTATCTCAGGACATACAAGGTAGAAAAATGTTTGTTTTTTAACTTCCTTAATGAAGAACTATTTTATACAATGTACGTACAATATATTTTACTATACACTTACTTGCCTGCTAGAGTTTGTATTATACATATTATACATTTGCTTCCAAACTGTCATTTAGTACTGTTAGCAGACGTGAAACTTGTCCTTACTTCATTGGGTCCTTATTTCTTTTCATTCCCAAATCTCTTGACTGTTACACCTCTTTTTCTATAAATGTCTCATATTGGATTTCCTCATTTCTTCCCTCCATACTCTCAAAAGACTATTAAGATAGAGTTCAACTAGACACACCTTCTAAAACAGAGGACATATGAGTTTAGAATTCGATTACCACCAGCTTTTTTGTTCATGGGCATATCTCCTTGAACATGTAAGGTTTGGGGACCTTTCCACTAATTGTAAACAAAAACTTTCTGTTAATTTACAGTTGTTGCCAGACATAGTGGTGCAAGCCTATAACCCCAGTACCTGAGAGGCTGAAACAGGATTGTGAGTTCAATGCCATCCTGGTTGCATAGTGAGTTCCAAACCAGCCTGGGTTTGGAACTCATTATGGTTTGAGAAATCTACCCTTAATAGCAAATATAAGTATGCAAGTTATCATATTTCTAGAAAGTGGATATTTCCCTTGTATCTACTACCTGAGTTTTTAAAAATATTCACCGCAACACCCCAGAAATCTTCCTCAGTTTCCCTTTTGGACTCCTGATTCAGATAAATCGCTTCGATTTAGAGCAAAATAGACTATAAGGCCTCTTCTAGACCTGAGATAAAAGTTTAAACTCAGACTTCAAATGCAGCTGAATTTAAAATATTAGTTAATTAGTTTGTTTATTTTTCACAGATCATTTCAAAGATGTCTTCCCGAAGTCCCAAGGATTTAATTAAAAACAAGTGGGGGTCAAGGCCTAGTAGCTCCAAATCGGACACTGCCTTAGAGAAATTTAAGGGAGAAATCGCAGCCTTTAGAACGTCTCTGGATGAAGCCACGAGTGGGAAAGGAAAAGTGACTGATAAGGACAAATGCAGACTTTTGGAGGTAAATGGTATAGAGTCCTCTAAAGGTATATGCATTCTAGAAAGCAGTGTGTCTGGCTTGCTGACGCTGCATTCATTCTTCCCATTGTCCTTGTTTGACTGGCCTACTCTTTCTAGTTCTTTAAAGTTGATCTTGAATTTGGAATCTTAAGTTCCTACTTTGATTTTACCAACCTTTAGACATACTTTTTTATTAATTATCTCTCTCTCTCTCTCTCTCTCTCTCTCTCTCTCTCTCTCTCTCTCTCTCTCTCTCTCTCTCTCTCTCTCCCTCTCTCTCTCTTTTTCTCTTTTTCTCTCTCTTTTTTTCCAGACAGGGTTTCTCTGTAACTTTGGAGCCTATCCTGGCACTCTGTAGACTAGGCTGGCCTTGAACTCAGAGATCCACCTGCCTCTGCCTCCCAATTAAAGGCATGAACCACCAACGCTGGACTATAAATATTTGTTTTTGTTTGTTTTTGAAGACAGTGTTTCTTTGTGTAGCCTTGTAGACTAGGCTGGCCTCAATTTCACAGATATCCACCTGTCTCTGTCTCCCAGGGTGCTGAGATTAAAGGCATGTGTCATCACTGCCTGGCCCTAGTATGTGTTTTGAGGTTGTCAGATTAAGTTGTTTCAGAAATAAGACAGCATGATTAATAGTTTTGTGCTTTTAATATAATGCTGTGATCTTGTGACCTGTTTTTTCCCCTTACTGTAAAAAGATTTACTTTATGTGTATGGGTGTTTTCTGTGCATGTATATGTATGTATCATATGTATACCTGGTGCCTGCAGAGGTCAGAAGAAGGCATAGGATCCCCTGGAATTGGAGTTTGGATGGTTGTAAGCTATGATATAGGTGCTAAGAACTAAATATGGCTCCTCTGCAAAAGAAACAAGTACTCCTAACTGCTGAGCCAACTCTCCAAACCCTCGTTTTGTTGTTGTTGTTTTGAATTTTCAGATAGGGTCTTATGTAGCCCAGGTTGGTCTGGAACTTGAGCTAGTTAACTGAGAATGACTTTAAACTTCTGGTTCCCCTGCCTCTACCTTTAAGTGCTATAGGCATGTACCATTACACTTAACATATTTTCTCAAGTATTGAAAACAAACTAATAAACTAATCTGGCATTCATCATGTAACTCCGCCCCCCCCCCCCAGATGGTTTCTCTATAGCTTTGGAGCCTGTCCTGGAATTTGCTTTGTAGACCAGGCTGGCCTCAAACTCACAAAGGTCTCTGCCTCTCTAGTGCTGGGATTAAAGGTGTGCACCATCACCACCTGGCATATAACTTTTTGTTAATTTATCTTAATTATGTTAATATTCTTGATAAGAATTAGTTACACAGATAAGGATCAAGCTGTGTTACATGAATGAAGGCGAGGCACATGTATGAGGTATATGGTGGACCAGGGCTGAATTCACTTTAACTGATAAGAGACCCATGACCACCACACGAATCCACTCATGAGGTCTGTGCCCTCATGACCTCATCACTTCTAACATCGATGCTTTGAGGGATCATATTCAAACTATAGCATGCTGTGTTTAAGATTAACATACTGGCTTACCATTTATAATTTTTATTGGCTATATAACTTGGAATTTTATGTTCTGTTTCTAGAATACTGGAAGGATACTGTGCCATTCTCACTTTTTTTTTAAGAAAAAATATTTTCTCAGATACTACATGATTTTATTTTATTTTTTGGTTCATAAATTAAAAAATCAAATCTATGCATTTAAGATACCCTGAGTGGTTTATCCACTTCAGAGTACTAAATAGTGTTTAGGGTTCCTTATAAATGTTTAGAAACCCATTTTATCATTCATTTTGATTGCCCCGTTAGCCTACTCATTCTGACAGTTGTTTTATCGTCTTTCTCTTGGCTCTTTCCTTCTTTTTTGCTGCAGCAATGTGACGAGCATTGATTTAGCCTCCTCCCACCACCCTTGACACAGATGGGTTTCTTCTCTGTCTGCCCCTTCTTTGGTGTATGTTCATGCTGACTTGAGCACAGCTGGTGTTAATGTACGGACTGTGTGTGCCTGTGAGCTGAGCATAGCACTGAGCTTCATCTTATACTTTTGGTCCTGATGTCATAAAATCAAATTTAATAGGTAGTAACTACTTCATAAATGCTTATGGAAATACATTGTTCAGATGGATCCTTGACCTGGCTGAATTCTAAGATTCTTCTTAGTTTCTGTTTAGAAAATTCAAGTTCTTGAAGCTGAGAGAGAGAAGAATGTTTATTACCTCACAGAGAAGGACAAAGAAATACAGAGACTCAAAGACCAGCTGAAGGCAAGATACAGTTCTTCCTCATTGCTCGAGCAGCTGGAAGAGAAAACAAAGGAGTGTGGGAAGAAGCAGCAGTTGTTGGAGTCATTATCCAAAGAGACAGATGTCCTGAAGAAGCAGCTGTCCGCCACAACGAAAAGACTCTCTGAACTGGAGAGCAAAGCCTGTACACTCCATCTGTCACAGGTGCTGAGGCCTTCTTTAAACTCAGTTTTCCCTGTCTGTCACAATTTCTAGTTCTTGTTTGGGAAGTGATGCCACACCTTAGTGTACTATAGATCACTTCCTTTTAGTTCTTGTCTATAAATAAAAACAATGTGGTTCCCTGCCCTCACACACAATTGTTTCACCCAGATGAATATTCAGAAGACAGTCCATGCTGTAGTTACAATAGTCCAGAAAGAGTTTGCTGAGATTTTATTTCTATAATTTGTATTATATAAACATTAGGTTTAAGTTTTTGGTTAGTTTTCATATTTGAGATAAAGAGGTATACCAAATATGTTTTCCCTAAGTGCACATACATTTTTCCCTCTTGTTTGAGATGAATTATGTCATAGAATGAACATATAAATATATAAATCATCTGAGTTTTAGTCTTGGTTTTGCCAGCTGATACCCTGTAACTGAGTGGATTCCCTTAGCCTTTCTGGAAGGAGAGACAGTGCTAGAGCTGGTTAGTGTCCAGCCTTGATTTCACATCAGTAAAACGAGGCTAAGAGCACTGATGATTCCATATGACAATGATTGGCAGGTGCCTTGCAGAAAGCCTGGAATATACTAAATGCTTACTTGTTGACCAAACCTTTGATTCTTTTGACAGTTGGTCATTACTAACAACTAGTAATACTATCCATAGAAGAATAAGTTTGAGTTGTAATTTCTGAGGGGAGTGATGCTGTTACTTTTCCTGTCACTGTGTTCAAGGAAGGTTTGTTCTGGTTTGTAGTCTGAGGGGCTCCTTCCATCATGGTGGGGAAGGCATGGGAGCAGATGGAGAATAAGAAGTGCAGGCCTGCCTATGAAGCTTCAAGGCTGACTCTAGTGACCCCCTTCCTACAGCAGGACTCCACCCCTAAAAGCTCTCAGCCTTCCCAAACAGCCCTAGGGTCCACACAGGTCTTTCCTTGTAGATACTTAGGAAAAACACCAAAATTCCCCAAATCCTGAAAAGCAGGATTTGTAGAATTTGCTGGCTAGTCTGGGATTATAGCCACTTGGTTTTCCTCTTTGTCTCTATGGGAGAATGAAGAAAGAAGAGCTATTATGAAATTGTTTTGAGTTTCATGAAATCTATTTGAAGAGTTACTTATTAATATTTATTATAGTCTCCCAAATCTGAAACTTTTTGACTGTTATCAAGTGGAAAATTTCACACCTGACCTTATGTAACCATCACAGCCAGAATCCAGGCACACTAAACATTTTGTATAAAATTGTCTACAGATTATGCATATACAAGAAAAATAGTCTGGCAGTGGTGGCCGGCAGATCTCTGAATTCTAAGCTAGCCTGCCTGGTCTTCAGAGCGAGTTCCAGGACAGCAGGACAGCCAGGGCTACACAGAGAAACCTTGTCCTAAAAAAAAAAAAAAAAAAAAAAGGAAAGAAAGATAGAAAGAAAAATGAATTTCACATACAGAGTTTAAAATACTCAACCTATACTAAAACTTTTTATATTTAACAGTGTGGTTTATTTCTTTGAAATAGACTAGTTGGTTGACTCCTTTTGGCGAAAACTCCGTGGGCTATTTATATGCATTAATGATTGTTCTGTAGATTGTGGGGTCCAGAAAATCTTAGTAACATTAGATCTGAAGTCTCAGGGTTTCCAGATCGTTTAGGACAGTGGTTCTCAACCTTCCTAATACTTTAACCCTTTAATATGGTTCCTCATGTTGTGGTGACTCCCCAACCATAAGATTATTTTCATTGCTACTTCATAAATAATTTTGCTACTGTTATGAATAGTAATGTAAATATTTCTGGAGGTAGAGGTTTGCCAGATGGGTCGAGACCCACAGGTTGAGAACTGTTGCCTTAGGACCATTCCCAGTGAATTTTGTTCTGGCAGTAATTAGTCCCTTGGTAACTTTCACTTGCCTTAGTAGTACAAAAGTGTGTTTGGGATGCTTTGAGAGATATTTTGTATTTTTATGGAAATAAATATAATGAAATTTGTTAAGTGAATGATGTTAACTAATAATTGGGTTATTTACAGAGCGTGCCTGCAAACTGCTTCAACTCATCAATGAGTAATATTCACGAAAAGGAAATGCAGCTGAAAGATGTAAGTTGTTTGGGGGGGTGGGTAAAGAGAACTAATTTATATGTTCTTAAATTTCATAGAAATTGGAAGCATTAATATTATGGCTAAAAAACGAATCTATTGAGGCAGGAGAACTGATATCATTGTCGAGTATCTGTAGACTCGAAAGTTCTAGAAACTTCTAACTACCTTAGCATTCTTTTTCACCTAAATCTAATTTGCCTAAATAATTGCTCATTATAATGTAATTTATTTTAATTTTCTTTTATCTGTTTGGTATGTATTCATTATCTTCAAGTCTTTTGCTGAGAATATTTGGAAAGGAAAGTTTTGTGTATACTCAATATTTCTCCAGAATTACACATGAGGTTACTTTAGATGCACCAGAAAGCTTTATTTCAAACTTATAAATGGATAAGTAAGTTTTTTTGGAAATGAAAAAACTGAGGGCACAGGACTATTTGTATTTTCTTTCAATTTTCAGATTAAATATGTGAAGTAGAAAGTTGTTGATTTTATTTTTAGATCACTAGGTAGCTATCCTGATTACAGAAATATTACCTGCGTGTCTACAGGTGTGTCTACTCTGATACTGATAAGTGTGTTCTCAAGATTCCTTTTTTATTTAATCTAGCAGGTATCCCTTGACTTTCAAAAGAAGAATTTAAATATCTTGAGTGTATATACAGGGTCCTATAGTACCTTATTTACCTGGAGGTAATTGAAATAAATATAATTTTAAAAATTATTAAGTAGGGCTTATTTTAGTGTCATATTTTACAGTGATTTTGGCCCCTCTGTTTATATTGGTACCTACCAATTAGATGCTTGTATTTAGGTAATTTACCTTATATACCTTATATATTCTCATTGTTTACTTCTGTCCTGCTGGATTTCTAGCCACTCCTTGAAAGCCTTATTGCGTTCTGTTTCCTCTGGCTGGTCCCTCTGTTTCCATGAGAAAGACTTTCACAAAAGCAGTAAATTCTAACTCAGTTCACCTAAGGGCTAAATCTAAATGAGCTGTGCTCTTTAGGCTCTGTGGATCTAGATGATTTTCTTGAAATGTAGATTTGGGTTTAATGGGTCTGGGATGGGTCTTCGATTCTGCATTTCCTGTGGTGCTATAGCTGCTGGTCCCAGGGCACACTTGAATCTTTTGTAACTTCTGAAGAGCCCCAGGCAGTTCAGCTCTTCTGGTTTTTTTATCTGAGGAGGAGGAAATTGTAGTTGGGAGACTTGGAGAGCAGGAAAGAGATGTCATGCGCGATCTTGTAGAGCTTGGAAATTAATTCCATCTCAAAGTTCTCAGAGAAGTGCCTAAGGAGCCTTGTCTTACTAAGAATTAGTATTTGTTAAGTAAAATAAGCTTTAGAATGCATGTATATGTTTCTTGTTTTTCAATCACCATTTAGGTCTGTCAGACATTTTGAAATAATTACCTGGCGATAATTGTTAGATTTCTTACGCATCGTAAAGAGATACAGAGGCAGAAAGGTTCATTCATCTGACCTTAGGCAGGACCATGTTATTGGTGGATACACAGCCAGGAGGCATGATCTTACCCATGTGGGTTGTTGAGTCATTTGTCCCATAAAAACAGGAGGTGCATCTTCTCCTTCTATCATCCCCAGGAGTTCTCAACCAATCTTAGCCAGTGAAAAGCTCTTGGAATCTTAGAGCAATATGGGGATCACCAAATCTAACTGGGGCTTCTCCAAGTTAAGTCTAATGGATTACGTTACTTATCCCAGTGTTTTGCTATGTGGCATGCATGTTTTGGAAGTGGCATGAACTTACCCACGTGAATGGTTGTGCCATACATCTCACAGCATGCAGGCTGATGAGAGAATGCCTATGGAAAAAAGGCAGGGGTTGGAAATGACTACCATGAGTTTAAGTCTCCCTCCCCCCACAGTCCTTCCCTTCAGGAGCTGGCTTGTCTGGCTGGGAAGTATAGTTTTTCTTCAGAAAGCTACCGGTAATGCCATAAATGTGGTCAAATGTCAAAACTATTATCATTTTTGTACAAACAGCCAGAAAACTATCCGAAAGTAGTAGGCATTTCCAGGTTTTAACATTACAAAACTGGATTTTCAAACAACTTAGAGAAGATATGTA
Organism: Mesocricetus auratus; assembly: GCF_017639785.1. Taxonomy (NCBI): domain Eukaryota; kingdom Metazoa; phylum Chordata; class Mammalia; order Rodentia; family Cricetidae; genus Mesocricetus; species Mesocricetus auratus. Next base: position 22,924,857 of record NW_024429182.1, on the reverse strand, counting down.
ATTTTTAATTTTTTAACTTTAGAAAATATAAATTAATAGGAAAAGTTCTATGAATAAGAATGAAACTTATATCACTTTTATACTCTTTACCTAAATTTAACTGTTCATGACAATTTCCCCCTTTCCCCCGAGATAGGGTTTCTATGTGTAACATCCCTACCTGTCCTGGAATTTGCTCTGTAGACCAGGCTGGCCTCCAACTCACAGAGATCCACCTGCCTTCCAGTGCTGGCTTTAAAGGTGTGTGCCACCATTGCCTGAATGCTTATGACATTTTTAATCCCATTTTTTGTGTGTGTGTATGTTTTTTCTCTTTTACCTTTCACCTACACAAATACACAAAGTACTTCATTTTCTGAGTCATTGAAGAGGGAGTTGCACTTATCTGTAATTATTTAGCCCTACCTACATATGCATTTCTTACATCTTACACAGGAACTTAGTAAATTTAACAGACATGATACTTACAGTTAGCCAACCATTCCTAATCTAGTCCTATCAATGAACTCACATATTTTATTCCTCCAGTACAGCTTGCACTTTGATCTATTTTGAAATATTTGTCTACAGAGTACTTAGCAGATCCCTGGCCAAAGGAGGAATGCACTTCACATTTTTTCTTTTAAGGTAAATGTTAAGTGCATGCCTCCTGTATGTGTAGATGACACAATGCTAGAAGGAATAGCTAATGTGATGATGTCTCTAAAAATTCAAACCCAGTATAAATGAGAGCTTTCTAACTGGTCATTGATAGTCTTAGAGAAGAAAGGGTAGGTACATATAAAAGAATTGGAGAGGAAAACAATGTTTGCTTAGCTTGACGTGGTGACATAGGCCTGTTATATTATCGGTTTGAGGGTCTGAGGCAGGAGGATCATAAGTTCAAGGCCTGCCTGGGCTCCAATAGTGTGTTCAAGGCCAGGCCAGGCCAGGCAGAGGTAGGAGTAGAAGAGCTTACTTTGTTAAGTGACATCACCATCGTGTGGCTTTTAAGAGTATTACCTCTTACAGATTTAAAAAGATTTTGTCTTTAATTATTGTTACATATATAGTACATATAAATAATATGATCTGGGGAGTTCATTTAATGTTGCCCATATGTATATGTTTTTAGGGTTCATCACTTGGTATTGGATAGGCAGTTAAGAGAGCTCATCCCTGGGAAAGACTGGTTCCTTGCCAGCAATCATTAATATCCTATAACTGAAATCTTAAATATATTTTTAGTTAATGTACTTGAATAAAGAAAGTGTCAACAGGTTCATTTGAAAAACATTGATGACTATCTAATATAGATAGTAAATTATTTGTATTGCTACTTCTTAAAGATGGACAAGTATAAAGTTTGATAGAAAATTAGATATCTTTAATATTGCAGCTTATAGGTAGTTAGATATACACATGTGCTCTTCTGGTTATATGGTATTCTTTGTTTTGTTTGTTTTTCAAGATAGGGTTTCTCTGTGTAACAGCCCTGGCTGTCCTGGAACTTGCTCTGTAGACCAGGCTGGCCTCCAACTCACAGAGATTCATGTGCCTCTGCCTCCCTAGTGCTGGGATTAAAGGCCTGCACCAGTAGGCCTGGTAACACGCAGTGTTCTTTAGACTAAACCTGCACATGAGCTAGAGGTCCTTATGACGACTCAATCCAGAGCAGATTGACCACTGTGAAGGAAATATTAGGTTTTAAGGCATACATCACCCTGTATATGTTTCTTGGGACCCTTCACACAGAACATTTAACATGCACATAGTATCAAATTTGGATGTGCATGACCTTTTTGTACAAATAATTGTTTAGACTTATTTCCAGCCTCTCGGGATCATAGGACAAGAGGGGGCAATTAATCTGTTCTATTGGACTGAACAAGTAGATTGGAGAGGAGTTGTAATGTTATTGCATATTCACATTGTATTAGAATATCTAGACTTTGTCCCCTTCCCCATTAAAAGCAGGTTTGTAGTCTTCTCTAGCTAACACAATGTCTCACTATATAGCCCTGACTTGTCTCAAACTCATAGAGATCCTCCAGCCTCTGATGCCCCAGTGCTAAAATTAAAGGAGTACGCCACCACACCCAGCTATTTAGTTACTTGGAGACAAGGTTGCACCACTTAGCCGACTCAGGGTCTTCTCTTGGGCTCTGTGGTTCTGGGGTTACAGGCTTCAGCCTGGCCCTTCTGTAGCTACTCACTTGAACAAACTGCCACCTTCCCTAGCAAAAAGTAGTGAAAGGGAGTATGGAGGAGTGGTATATGTGTTGTAGAATGACTGTGCTGCCCGACAGACCCCTTTTGTTTTGATTTGGTTAGGTTTCCAAGAGTCAACTAGTAAAGGATAGAGGCTTAGAATTAAAGCTCTTTCTAGAAGTGGCATTTGAACATTCTAGTTCACAGGCAATAACTTTGTAGTAAACACAAAGTGAGCTGCATATGGGAGGTAGCATACAGGCAAAATTAATTCTTTGGAAACTGACTGACATGTATTCTAAAGGGATAATACATGAGTGACTGCCTGTAAGTAACTTATAAGCTGTAAGATTTTGTATGTGTTGAAAAAGACAATGTCATGGGGACTCCCCTCATTTTAAGATCTGGACTTTTTCTTCTACTGTTGATTTTTTCATTCACTGTAAGGCTCTGGAGAAAAATCAGCAGTGGCTTGTGTATGACCAGCAGCGAGAGGCCTACGTTAAAGGACTTTTAGCAAAGATCTTTGAGCTGGAGAAGAGAACAGAAACAGCCGATATTTCACTCCCACAGCAGAGGAAAAAGACTGAATCAGAAGGTACTGAACTATAAAAGTGTTCTTTTGGAATGAGCCTGACATTTTCCAAAAGGAGTGATTCATCAAATTTAGGTTGTCTTTTTTTTTTTTTATAAATATGTGTTAGAAAGTAAAATAGCATTATGTCCTTTAAGCTTGAAGTAAGAAATAGCATTTGGCAAGTCTATTTCCTTTCCCCCAGTTTTCAGATGTAAGAGGCCATAGGCCAAGGTGAGAGAGCCATCCATCACAGAGTTCTGAAATTATGGTGATTTTCCCTATATGAACACCTTTCCCCGTCCTCAAAGTTCTTCTCAATCCCTTCAGAGCTGGCCTAGGCACCAGTTTCCTTTTTGGGGGGGTAGATGGGCTGGATGATGGATTGAGATAAGGTTTTGCCACATAGTTCTGGCTAGCATGGTACTTAAAATTTAGTTCAGGCTAGCTTCCAATTCAGAGCAGTCCTCTTGTCTCCGTCTCCTAAGTGCTAGAATTATAGGTGTGCGCCACTACACTGGACATGAGTTGTCATTTTGTTTTGCTTGCCTTTAGCTTTTATATCAGCTCCAGGAGAAAGAACAGGCTTTGTAGATGGTGCCTCGACCATTTAATCCTTGCTGGGAGCTTGAAGTTATCCATGATGCTGTCTATCTGCCCAGTGTTCCACAGTTTTCCTTACACTGATTTCTGCTGAGTTAGACAACACCTCTTATGAGGTGGGCCAGGAAGGATCATACTGAACAGATAAAGAAATAGGCTCAACAGTAGTGAGCTAGGAAGAAAAGATCTACCATATATGTAACACAAAAAATAAATGACCCAGAGACTGATACTGAGGTTCAAGCTTCAAGCTGAATATCAGAAAAGCAAAGCAGCCAGTCATTAGCTCTCACCTCTAGCTCAGGCTGAAAGGGCTGATCCATGCATGAGCCCTTCATCGTGTCTCAAACTGCTGCCTCTCCTCACTGTGGCTGGAGAACAAATACCTCTCAGAGACCTTGCTTCTGTCTTCTCTGCTTACATAATGTTAGGATTAAAGGTGAGAGCTATAATTCTCTTTTAGACTGATTCACTCTTGCGTAGATCTGGGTGGCCTTGGACTCAAAGTCTATCTCTTAATCTCAATCCAGAGTCCTAGGATTAAAGGTCTGTACTAGCACCTCCTAGTTTCTGGCTGCTTGGATTAGAGGTGTGTATCACCACTGTCTAATCTCTATAACTTGAGGCTGACTTTGCTTTTCTGAATCTTCCAGTCAAACTTTAATTAATCATAAATAACATATCACTTGCACATAGAAAATGCCAGTCATAGCCCCCACCTCCTGACTCTTCATTTTATAAGCTGAAGAAATGTTGAGGTCTCATTTGTAGGAAAATGTTTGGGATTTTAATTTCTTGGGATATTACAAAATGCATTGTGCCTTAATGTTGTTTGTTACAGGTTATCTTCAAGAGAAGCAAAAATATGATCATCTCTTGGAAAATGCCAAAAAAGATCTTGAAGTTGAACGACAAACCGTAACTCAGTTGCGGTCAGAACTTGATGAATTTAGAAGAAAATATGAAGAAACTCAAAAAGAGGTTGAAGATTTAAATCAGCTGTTGAGTTCGCAAAGAAAGGCAGACATACAACACCTGGAAGAGGACAGACATAAGGCGGAAAAGATCCAAAAACTCAGGGAAGAGAGCAGTGGCTTCAGGGGAAAACTGGAAGAGGAGAGGAAAAAGTGTGAAGAACTCTTATCTCAGGTGAGCCAGCCCCTGAGCTGTCTGCTCTCCACACTTCAACCAGGGTCAGGGAGCCCAGAGTCCTGGGGAGCCAGCAAGGAGCAGAACAGCCCCTGCCTCCTTTGGGCATTCATAGTCTAGCATGGAAGCAGACCACGAGTTAGTACCCAAGTCAATGGATAAGCTAAGGAAATTAAACAAGCTGATGTGAGATGAAGATACAGGGTCTGTGGCGGCCTCATAGAAGTGATAGTGTTTAGAGACTCGATGGTGGAATCCTGCTCAGTGACTCTCTGGGAATTCCCCTTCAGAGGAGGACATCACATGAGTAAAGAGGTAGATTATATGGGAAGTAAAGGCAGTGAGAGTAATCCAGTTGATTCCTTGACTATACTCTTGAGTGTGTTGATGTGTTCAAATGAATTCCCAGAGTACCTTAGAAAGAACTGTGTTTGGAATTCACACCTGGACTCTAGACATGGCCTGCAACAAATCACCTGTCTTCTGACTCACACAGCCTTCACTAGTCAAATGAATAATAGCCTCTACTTGCCTCATAAAACTGTTGTATGGGGCAACTGAGTAATATGAAAGCGCTTTGTAAACTAAGTAGATGCCAGTGGAGGTTATTGCAACTATTATTGTAATTTGTAACATCCTGCAGAAGTTGAGAGCTAAGGAAGAGTCAGTAATCCTAATATTTTCTTCCTTCATCTTCACTTTGCTAACTTTGACTTATTAAGTGTGGGTAGTGACATTTGGAAAAGGTTAAACAGAAGTAAGTAAATTTTGCTCTTGCTCTGTGTAGATGAGGCACATCCCTCTTTGTTATCCTCTGAAATGATAGCAAAGCCTTCAGGAAAGGGGGCATGGCCACACAGAGCTGTGTCCATCACAAAGTCTGGCTGTTTGGGGAACTCAGTCAGGATGACACTGCTTATCCTGATTAAGTAGAAGGCCTCAGATAGCCAGCTGCAATGAGTCATTGCTCAGTAGGAGTTGTCCTGGTTAGAGGTGGGACTTGTGACATAGGTTTCCTGTGTATACCAAGTCTAGTGAGGAGAGGCAGGTGAGGTAATGCCGGCTCTCTTTGTATTCTCCAGGTCCGCATTCTTTCCGAATCTCTGTTAAAGCAACAAGAGGAACAGACCAGGGTAGCTCTGCTGGAGCAGCAGGTACTTACTATGGATGTTCAATTTGCTAAGCTGCTAAAAACCAGATCTTTCCCTGGTATTTATACTGTTCTATGGAGAACTACTTGAAAGTTGTAAAACAAAATGTTTTAAAAGACTAACACACATTTTCTTAGAGACTCTGTACCATTCACATATTCTGTGACTGTTCTTAGAGGTGTGGTGGCAGCTTTCCTGATAGCTTGGATTTGGCAAATGTTGTTCTTCCATGACTGTAGTTCCTACTCTAGCCTTACAGGGTCTCTTAGTAGGCCACCCTGTGAGTTCAAGCAGAGTGGACACCATTTATTCTTAGACTGTATAGTAGAATTTCTTAATGTATTTCAAACCAGAAAGTAGCCGTCTCCCACTCCCCACCAAGAATTCTAAGAATGTGAAGGAATAACTCTAATTAGTAACTTCTTAAGCTGCCCTCCACTTATCAGTACCTTAGGTCCTGACTTTGCTAGTTCATAAAGCATATCTTAACCATAAACTTCATTTACTAATAATTTTTGTTGTTGTTTGTTTTTTTGAAATGGGGTTTCTCTGTACAACAACCCTAGCTGTCCTGGAACTAGCTCTGTTGATCAGGCTGGCTTTGAACTCACTGACCTGCCTGCCTCTGCCTCCCAGCACTCGGACTAAAGGTGTGTGCCACCACTACCTGGTCATTTACTAATAATCTTACTGTGCTTGATAAGCAGGCCCAGCAAGTATTCTCTTGTGTTGATAAAGACTAAACATTTTGTTACTGACGTTTTCTTTCCTGCCAGGTCCCACCACCATCTCAGGCCCAAATAAACACATGGACGCTATATTAGTTTATAAAACTGTTGACCAATGACTAGGGCTTCTTATTTGCTTGCTCTGTCTTATTAACCCATTTCTATTAATCTATGTATGTCCACTTGGTCTTAACTTACTGGAGAATGCCCAGACCTGTTACTCCATTCTGGTCTACATGGCGACCTTTCCGGTTCTCTGCCTACCTTTCCTAGAATTCTCCTGTCTCCTTACTCCACCTATCTTTCTGCCTCTATCTGCCAAACAGTGTTTTATTCATCAATCAGTAAGAGAACATATATACAGAAGGACATCCCCCATCAAACATTCAATGAAGAGAACTTGGTAGGATCTACCAGCTCTAACTGCCTTCTCCTGACATATTCCAGATGCAGGCATGTAGTCTAGACTTTGAAAATGAAAAACTTGACCGCCAGAATATGCAGCACCAACTGTATGTGATTCTTAAAGAACTCCGAAAAGCAAGAAGTCAAATAACACAATTGGAATCCTTGGTAAGTTTTGAATGGCTAATATAAAACTTATTTTTCATTCTCTTTTTGCTACCTCCCCATTGATGTGTCAGCTCAGTCCTCAAACCAGAAATACAACTTAAAGCGAACTTTATCTCAAATCAGTAGTTGCCCCCTATGTGGTACATAACCTTACAGCATCAATCCAGGACTTAGAAGGAGGGGAGTTACAACACTCTTGCTCATACTTTATTGGTGTCTGGGATCATCTCCTACCCAAGTTGGCTGCTACCATTCTAGAAATGTCCAACAGTACTTTACATAGAAGGCAGAAAGTAGAAAACAGAGCATTATGGCATTTTTTTCATATTTCTAATCAATTTGTGTTCATTTATATGTCTGTGAATGTGCCCAGATGTCCCATTAGTGCACATACATATATTGTCCTAGAACTGCAGAATATTTGGAAATGGGGAAATAATTATAGCTATAACTCCTAGTTTCTAAGGGAGGGGGAAAAAGCAATTGTTAAGTTAACAACTTGTATGTTATTAAATATCTTCGACTGGTATTGGCTCACACTTTTAATCCCAGCACTGGGAGGCAGAGGCAGTCAGATCTCTGTTAATTCAGGGCCAGGCTCCAAAGCTACATACACAGAAACTCTGTCTCAAAAGACCAAACCAAACTAATAAATAAATATCTTTACAATGTGCTCTAAAATATGAATGCTTAAGCTTTCTTGATTATTCTAAATTCTTCTTAAAAGAAATGAAACAGCAAAGTCTCAAAGGTATGTAGCATCTTGGTCATCCGTGTAGATAACCTATCTGAACTACTGGAATTCTCTGCTGCTCTCTGTCCTGTGTAGGGTTTTGTTGCTGCTCTCTTTGTGCATTATGGTTTCACTTCCCAGGGTGTGAAACACTCCCCCAGTGAACATCTCCATCTTCCCACTTCAACCTCCTGGGTGCTGGGGACTTTGTATTTCTTTATTCCTTAAGTTACCTCTGTTTTATAAAACTGGCAAATATATGCACACTCTTGAAAATGTCATGAGGAATCCCATTTTGTATACTGAATTTTAAAAAGGGATAGTCTTCCCTTTACATTTGACTCTATGCCTCTTAGCAAAGCCTATGTATATGAGCACTAACTCACTACTTTCCTGAGTAATTAATACATTATCCATCTTATTGATGACTGCCTCAAATGTTACCATTAGAATAATAGTGAGCAGAAATCCAAAATAAGCTGTCTGTAGGGTTGAAGCATGTTGAGGGGCAAAGCAGTTATAGCTGCCAAACACTGTCCTATGTTCAAACGTGTTCATTTGAAATTTGTTCTGCAGAAGCAGCTACATGGCTTCGCATACACAGAGCAGTTGTTCCCACTCCAGAGAGAGCCTGAAAACAGAGTGAAAGTTACCTCACCCAAAAGTCCCACTGCTGCACTCAACGAAAGCCTGGTGGAATGTCCCAAGTGCAGTGTACAGTACCCAGCCAATGAACATCGAGACCTGCTCGTCCATGTTGAATACTGCACGAAGTAGTAGAACCGTTCTCTCCTTTGTACTGAAAAAGTCCACACTGTATCCTGTTTGTTTATGGGCACTTTGAATCACAGAGTTCATCTCTTGCACAAGAAAATCCCTGTCTGCCCTTGGCACTCCGGTGTATGAGGGCATCCTTATATATTTCTGGCCACTTTGCATTTTCCTTGGTAGTGATACCTGCCTGAGCTGCTTCATTGTTAGGCTCCAGTGAGAGAATGTGGTGAGCAGTGGGTATCCAGACTATTAGCACTTCACACTGTTTTTCTAACTAGCACTTATTTCATACTGTTCTAGTCCCCGATGAACAAGAGCTATTTGGGTTATTGATTATGGCTTAAAGCTTTGACCAGCAAGCAAATATTTTATGTTTGGGGGTTTTAAGAGAATTGGAAGGTAACCAAGTATGGCTCTTACTGTGCTGATATTTTTTATGTAAGTGACTTAGTATACTGACACTTCCAGTTTGATACCTCTTCCTGTTGTCTAACGGTTACTAGAAAAGTTGGGGAGTTTTGTAATCTTAATTGCTGTTAACTCTTCTAAGCACAAAGCAGGTTTTGTTTGTTTTGAAGACTGTCTTTAAGTAGCTGCACATTTTCACTCGTATTATCTGACCATAACTTTGACTTAAATTTCATTAGCACAGATTGGTTCCATAAAATGCCAAATGAACAAAACTGTAACAAAACTATCTTGCCTCCTCATTCAGTTAGCAGGTATTTTATTATATCTTGGTGAGTTTTTATTTTTGTTTTTGTTTTTTGGCACTCTCAAAGATGAGTGAGCAGTGTAATTATTTGTTTTCTGAATAGATATTTTTATATGTGCTTTATGTAAACCAAAAGTTGTTTTATTTCTTCAAATTTTCTAACATGCTTAAACCTGGGTATACTATTAGCAATATGAAGGAGGAAATAATAAAATTATTTAATAAGTTTACTGTGTCTACTTTGTGTGTACGTATATAGTCTTAAGATCTCTAGTTGCAGAGCGGTGTTGGGGTTCTAGATTGACACACATAGGTGACAAGAGCTGAGAGATACCAGAACTATCTGTGAGGGAGGTAAGGAGTGGAGGTGCCTCTGCCAAGCAGGTTGCAGCTCTTAATACTTTCCTGAGCCGTTGGCACAAAGGCAAAGCAGTAAGCCTGGGAAGGTATATGTGGTTTTGGATTTGGGGGGGGCATAACAATTATTTAGATCTGTCAATGTAAATAAAAATTTGCCTTGGGGTTAGTCATCCTAGATGCCTAGTATCTTCAACTGCAATTGGACAAAAGATACAGAATACTTTTCAGGTAGCTCTTACTTTAACTCACATTGCTATGTTAGAGAGTATAGTATTTAATTCTAAACATGTGCTATAAGAACAATTTTCCCTTCACAGCTTTTCAGTAAGCCAGGCATTATCTTATACAGTTTATAGATATGGAGAATGGCTTGCCCATACAGTGGGTAATAGCTTACCCATTCCGTAGTAGAGACTAGGCCTTTGGTCTTTGGCTGTTTGGGCAGAAGTTAGGGCTAGCAGCCCCTCTGACCTGGCATCCCCTGAATCTGACTCCTGGAGTACGTTTCTGTAGTTGACTGGAGAGTTGGACCTGGGTGCTTCCCATGTGTGCTTCAATCACCATCAGGGTACCAGTATAAAATGTACTTTGGGAAGATGTCAAGAAAAAGGAACAGTTCTGAAGTGTTCTCCATGTTCAGTTCTTTTACATATTTTCATCTGTAGATGTTTAGAACAGGAAGAGTCCTTTTTCCTGGATCATGTTAACAGTAGCAAGGGTCAGTCAAGCATTTAAGACCTGAAAACACTTGAAGAGTCAGACTTCTTTTTCTTCACTGTCTGCCTTTTTTATGGCACACGGCCACCTATGCTTAGGTCATGGTTGGTTCTGCAGGACAGTGTGCTGCCCCAGAAACTGCTAGGTGATTAATACTTATTCCTACTTATAGCTCTGTGAAGGATTTACTGATACCAGAACCATTCAGAGATGAAGCAGAGCACCCAGGGTCATCACTGGGAAAGCGGGGTCTACAGAAGAATCCATCATCCCTCTCTTATATTATATTGTTAATTCCACAGTGTGGAATTAACAGAGTTTAAAAGCCAAAGACTTTGGCTGTCATTCCCCTTGTCCATTATGCCATGCATGTTGGCACACTAATCCTAACACACAGGACACTGATTTAGGAGACTTTGGGTTCCAGGCCAGTCACTACATAGCAAGACTGATTCAAATAACAAAAGACTTAAAAAGAAGCCCACAGAAAAACAATATTTTATACATAATATATACAAATTAAGGAGGTTTTTTAAATAATTGAGATTTTATCTTATTAATGAGTATTTGCTGGCATGGATATCTGTGTATGCTTACAGTGCCCACAGAGGCCAGAAGAGGGCATCAGATCCTCTGGAACTGGAATTTCAGAGGCTTGTAAGTACCATGTGGTTGGGCAATTGAACCTGGGTCCTCTGGAAGGGCGGCCAGTGCTCTTAACCACAGAGCCATCTCCCCATTTACCAAATTAATAAGTTTTGGCATATGCATCCTTGTAGCCATCAGCCAAACAGACATATAGACCACAGCACCACCCCTAAAAGTTTCTTTATTCCAGTTCCAACCCAGAATCCCTCACAGAGGCAGTTTGCATCTCTTACCATGCATTGGTTGTAAGGTCTTGAAATTCACATATATGACATATTGGATCTTGCTTCTTTGACTTTTAAACTCTTCCATGTTTTTATTTCTTAAATTTTCATTACTTCTTTACAATGGTAGGTTAGCATACAAGTAATGGGTTCCATCAAAGTATCCTCATATGCATGTGTCTTGCTACTTTTTTTTTAACCTTTTTTTCTTCCTCCAGATAGCCTTGTAGACCTCTGCTTTCATCAACATATATTGCATTATTCTTTCTTTTCATTCTTAAGATTTGAAGAATGGTGGTGGCACACATCCTTGATCCCAGCCCTCGGGAGGCAGAGGCAGGTGGATCTCTGTGAGTCTGAGGCTAGCCTGGTCTGCAAAGTTCCAGGACAGCTAGGACTGTTACACACAGAAACCCTGTCTCAGAAAAAAAACAACACAGCAAAACTATTTTCCTCCTTTCTCATGGTGATCTACACATACACATTTACACACAAATACATGCACTTCTTCCATGTATATATAATTTGTTTTTTAAATAGCCAAATTACATTCTATTTTATAAACACTTTTTACTAATGTATTTGTCTGTGCTTCTCTTGGTGGGAATTTGCATTGTATCTTGCATAAGTGTTATGGGTATTTGCTTGTTTGTTAGTTTTGGTGATGTGGGAATCAGACCCGGAGCATTATGCCTGCTGTGTATGTACTTTTATTGCTGAGCTACAGCTCTTATGCAAATATTTTTGAGGGTCTGCCTTTTCATTTCTATTAGGGGAGTATTTACAGTGGGTCACAAACGGTGATATTTATCCTTATTGACACCTATCCTAGGGTATATTTTCAGTGACTAAAGGAATTCTTTTTTCTCATGAGCCTCCACCGGGGAGAACCATGTGCACAGTGGTCAGTGTCCTCTGCAACAGCTTTGCTATAAATACACCGCTGCTTTCTTAATGTCTCTACATAGGTGAAAACCTGAGGCCCAGAGGCAACTGCCCGTCCTCAAGGGCAAGCTGCGTCCAACCGTCTGTTCTGGCTTATCCCAGCTACGTTTTAAAGTGGAGAACTGCAATACCTGCTTCTCAGGGGCCTGATGGGCAGTGAGTCAGGGCAGCTGCCACAGTGGAGGCTGGGCATGCATGTTCTCACCGGAGAGCTGTTTGTCGGGGAACAATGAATACAATGTGACCATGTTACTTTCCGGTACTCTAATAAAATACCATGACTAAGGCGACTTCTAGAAGGAAGAGTTTATTTTTGCTTATAGTTCCAGAGGGATGAGTCCTTCGTGGCAGGGAGGCATGGCAGTAGGGGCAGGTATGACAGGAAGTGTAGTGGCAGGGACAGGAAGCTGACAGTTCACATCTTACCCACAAGCACAAAGCAGAGAGCGAGCAAACAGGAAACGGAGCAGTTCTATATAAGCTCTCAAAGCCCACTTCCTCCAGCAAAGCTGTGCCTCTCATATCTCCCCTGTCAGTGCCACCAGCAAGGGACAAGTGTTCAAACACTGGAGCCTGTGGCTTCTCAGTGAAACCACCACAGTGACTTAACTTTTAGATTTTTCTGAGAAAACCCTGAAATTTTAAAATATGAAACCTCCCACAAAACAAAACAAAACTTGTAGTTGGTGACTTTCAAAGAGTGACTTGTCTGTGATGGAAATGAAGCCAAGGACGTTACAGGTTTCTTGCCTGCCATGTGAGCAGTGAGGTTTCCTTGTGTCCACTTGAGTTCAACAGGTGCTGTTTGAGTGACAGGGCAAATACAGCCCTCCCTAACCCTTCCCTGCCACCTGCCATCTGTCAGCTCTTAATGGCTACATTTCTGGACAGAGCTGACTTAGCAGCCAGCATTTCCTGATTACCTTCTGTTCCCCCAGGCCCACATAGAAGGAAGGTCAGCGCTGGGAGGAACTGGCTTCAAGACCATCTACATAAGGGCTTCAGGCCCAGGAAATGCCCTTGGAGCCTCTTGTAGATGCTGACTCTGGGCCTCTAGATCTCCCTCTGAATATTTGGGAGAGTGTGTATTAAACAATCTCTCTGGGGCATTCTGGGCATTACTGTTTGGAACTAATCCAACTAGTGGCACAACAGATCCCAGAGATGGACTCACTCACCCAAGGTCACATAGCAGGTTTGTAGAGGAGGGGAGAACCAAGGTTCTTCAAGGCAGTAGCTGCCCTATGGTCTGGCCTTGTGTGTTACGATTCCAGTGGAGTTACTCTGTTAGAGATCCCCAGTATTTTGTTTTCCTAAGTGAGATCTACTCATTTGTGGGCCTCACCCATATTTCTCCCTTGTGCTTTAGTGATGGTGACTCTGGATGGTGAATGGGAAATACCAGGCTGGCATGCAAGAGAAGTCTGTCTGCTTCTAGTGCTCATGCTCAAACAAAGCTGGGAGGTCAAGAATCAGGGGCCAGGTTTACACAGAGGGAACTGAGAGGACAAAGCCCTGAGATTGTCCCACAGTCCTGAGAAAGTGGGAGTCCCCAGAGAACCAAACCAAACATCTGACAATGGCCTTCACTCTCTCACCTTCCAGGCTCACTCATTCATGCCACAGTTTGGGTCTCAAATGTGCCAGAAAGACGCATGCATTAAAGGACTGATCCTCAGGGCGTTACTATTGGGACGTGTAGAACCTTCAAAGAACCGAGTTTCATGAGAGGTCTTCAGATGATCTGGGCATCTCCTTGAAGGGGATTGTGGGACTGTGGTCTTGACTTGTTTCTGGGCTCCCAGTTATGCACAGGCCCCGGCTCAAGAATCATGACTGAAACACCCAGAATAAAACTGTCTTTATGAGTTGAACTTAGCTATTTTTTTTCTAGTGACCAAAAGCTGACATATATTTCCTGAGGAATCTTACCTGTTACAGAGACTACCACGCCCAGACCTCATCACTTGACCAGCAAATGTTTAACCATCCGTGCCACACAGCTGTAGAGGAAGTTACAGGGCCCCATCTGATATCTTCCCAAACCAGGCGATGGCCGATTCATTAGTTAAGGAAATACACTGTTCAAGTAAGAATCATGTTTGTTGTTACAAGAGAACACTAAGCAGAGGTTAATGAAAAAATGGCCTGTGTTATATTGGTGACTTTCTGATGTCAGGTCTGAGGAGAAGGGCAATAGCTTTGACCCGGATTCTGATACAGGGCATTTCCCATAGCCTACCTAGTGCCTTAATGTTGGGAGCCACATAGTCTCATATATGTGGAAAGCAAACTTAAATGTTGACCTGTTATATGGGAAATAAATTAGCTGGGGTTTTGTGGAAGGAAAAAGAAAACAGGTAAAACATCACTTGACTGTTTCAGTCACAAATTATGCTAAGGGACATGAACCACCTTCTGTGGAAGACATGATGAAGTAAGTCACCTCCCATGGGTGCTGAAGGCATGAGTGACAGAGGCAAGCAGCTTCACACGGTCAGTGAAGGCAAATTACCTCCCATGGATGATGGGGGAGCATGAAGGCGAAGATGATGAAGATTACTTTCACTTCATCTTCATGAGGTAGAGGTGAATGCCAGGCCCAGACAGCAGAACTAAGGACAGCCTTCCTGAACATATCTTCATCAATATAAACTTCATGAGCTACTTATAGATTTAGATGTGTTCCATGGCATTAATGCCTGCATGCCGCAGTGTTGATTTCTTCCCTTGGAGGAAGGCGCTTTATGGAACTGAGTCTGTTTATTGCAGATGAGAAGGGAAGCATTTCCATTTGGAAAGTTTCTTCTGTATCTTAGACAACATCAGCAGAAAGCAATACCCTGGGAAAATCTGGACAGGGGAACCATTGGCTCTTCTTGAAATTCTAGTCCTCACTGACCTTGAGCAAGGCACTTCAGTTTCCTCAGCTCCAAGATAGGAATGGAGGCACCCAGCTAGCACCACAGGGTGTTCTGACCATCAATGTCTGCTTTATGTCAGAGACTCCCATAGGTGTCCCAGTGACACCTCATATGGGCCATTTGATTTATTCTCATAGTCATGCTGTGACTGTGATTCTGTGATCACACAGATAAGAAAGCTGTTTGGAGACTGTAAGTGACTTGCTCGAGGTGACAATGAAGACAGTAGCAGCTAAAATGTGAGCATGAGTATCTGCTTCCAGAGACTGAGCTACTGCCACCCATCCCCAAGCCAGGCCACTACTTTTTGAATACTCAAAGCCAGAAAACAGGGGAGAGCACACCGCAGATGGAGATAACACCCAGAATTATTTCCACTTTCTAGCAGTGACTATGGCGGAGATGGGGGTGGGGAGAGTAGCGGTGGAAAGGATACAGGAGAAGAGGGTAACACCACCTGATGCCAAGATCCCCCATTCATTTTGCCTGTCCATCTAATCTCAACTGCATTCTTCATCCTTATCCAGTCTCAGCACAGGGACATTCAAATATGAATAACTGAAGGGAACTACACAATTAAGGATACTTACTGCTTTCAAAACCTCATTGAGATGGCTCAGCCAATAGCAATGCTCACTGCACAAGCCTGGTACCCTGAGGTCAATCTTCGGTTGGAACCATGTAAAGCGGAAGGAGAGACCAGACTCTACCATGCTGTCCTCTGACCTCTACACTCTCTCTCTCTCTCTCTCTCTCTCTCTCTCTCTCTCTCTCTCTCTCTCTCTCTCTCTCTCTCTCTCACACACACACACACACACACACACACACACACACACACTACACATAAACAACAATAAGTTTAGGCTCAGCAGAGGGAGACACTGGCCTTACAAACTGGCAACCTGAGTTCAATCCCTGGCAGCCATGAGAAAAGACAGATGTGTGTTGGTATGCATCCATACGCCCAACATCCTTACAGTGATAAGGGTGATGAAGACAGGAGAATAGCCTGGGGCTCGTGGACTGATGGGGAATGTCCTCTGTATGCCGTGACTATGTGTTTCTCTTATTGGTTGATGAATAAATCTGTTTTGGTCAATAGACAGGCAGGATTCAGCTAGGTGGGAATTCCAAACAGAGAGACAAGGAAGACAGAATGAGAAGGCACCATGAAGGGGAGTCGAGACCTAGGCATCACCGGTAAGCCAAGGCTATGTGGTGATTAATAGAAATGGGATAATAATTAAGAGAGAGCTAGCCAGTAAGAAGCCTAGGCCATTGGCCAAACAATTATAAAAATAGATTAAATCTCTGAGTGGTTATTTCATAGTGACTTCAGGGACTGGATGGGTAGAGAGAAACCTGTCCACTGGGACCAAGATAGACTGGACAGACCATCTGACCTGAGCACACAGAACAGCAGAAACAGGAAGAGAAACCTTGCTGTGGAGGTAGAGAGTGAGAGTAGTTCCTGATCTTTAATGTGGCACACATATGCCCCGTTCCAGAAATAATTAATTAATTAATTGAAATCTTGGAAATGATAAATGAATCATGGCCCCAGACAATACCAATTTAGATCAGCAATTTAATACTAGTAGGTCTCTAAGTTCTGTAATCCTGTTGTTCCCTTCTTCGTGTTCACATTAGGGCTGCAGAAGCTCCTACTTTCATGGTTTAATCACTTTTATTTGAAACCATGAAGATAGCTACGTGGAGTAATGGATCTATACAGAAACTCCAGGGTGCATGTCCTCTGTGCTCTATTGACTAGAGTGTTGTATATTAACAAAGGTCATGCTAGACTTTGGTACCCTGTACACCCTGAAAGCCCAGTATCTTGGCACAGTGGGGCTTATTCCTTACTTTTGTCTCAATCTTTGTGCTCTGGGGAGTCTCCCTCATCTTGTTGTTATGACACCTAGAACATGTGACCTTCAAGCATGGGAGAGAAGTAGGAAAGTGGCTCACTAGTTCTACCTTCTGGACCAAAGGGGACACATTCTGACTAGGCAGAACTCGTCCCATGGCTCCACTTACTGCAACAGTGGCTGGAGGGAACAATCCCCCCAGGAAGGGAGATAGTGTGGTGAACGCAGCTCACTGTGCCACACAGCCACTCAGAGATGCCTGGGAAGAAGAGACCTGCGAATGGATCCACCACCAGACCAGAAGCCTGCTGAAGGATATAGTCAAAGGAAGGAAGGAAGGAAAGAAAGAGGAGGGAAGGGAGGGGGGAGGGAGAGAAGGGAAGGAAGGAAGGAAGGAAGGGAGAGGGGGGAGGGAAGGACGGAGGGAGGGGAAGGGAAGGAAAGAAGGGAAGGAAGGAAGAAGAGCAAAAGAAACGAAGAGAGAGGAGTCTCCTCGGGTGTCCATGGTCTCTCCTGTGCCCTTCTTCCCAGTCCTTTCTCTCAGTACCTCAGCCATCTTTCACTCGCCACGTCACCCTCCCGTCCCTCAAAAGCTGTAAGTTTTATAAGGCAGGAGGCTGTGTTTCCCTCCCAGCTTTCATGCCTGACACATGGTGTGGGCTCCACAGATGTTTTTAAGAACCCCAATAAAAATGGGCATCTTTACAAACAGTGATGTCAACCATTTGTGTCTAAGACAGGCCTGGCCTTTCAGTCTTTAGAATTTCCAGTAGAATCGTGGCAGAGCAGGGGTATGAATCAGCCACTAAGCAAACATGGCTTAAGAGAGACTGTAAAGTAGACCTCACAAACTCGGCCATAAATAAAGTCAATGTTTGAGCAATGACATGACCTGGGCAAAGCAGTTCTTTAAAGATACTCACTTTTGGAAACTCAAGGTGCCTTAACACACCTGGCTTTGGAACTGCACCTGAAAGTCCTTCTCCAAGGCTGGTGTTAAAAGTTTTTTATGTGCCCAGTACATAGTCACAGCAATGGTGGCTGATACAAGAGAGAAACAATGCCTCGTTGATGGGGAAGTCCTGTGCATATGTCAATAAAGCACTGTTGGCCAATAGGGAAGCAAGACAGGAGGACTCTGGGTAGGAGAAACATAGAGAGTCACCATGTAGCTGCCATAGGGGTAAGAAGTCCGGACCCTTTTCTCCGGTAAGAGAAATACTTAGAATAACAATTATGGAATAAAACTTAAGTCAGAGCTGGCCAGTAAGAAACAAGCAAGGCCAACAGCTTCATAATTAATACAGTGTCCTGTGTGTTATTTGGGGACTGCAACGTGGCAGAGCCCAGGCAACTGGTGGGGAAAAACCAAAGCATCTGGCAAGGAAAAGGCTTCTCTCTACACCTGGTACTGGAAACCTAGCCTACCCAGGGCTAGACATTGATCTCTGGGGAGAACCAACAACCTTTACCAAACCAGCATAATCCCTAACTATAGTCTAAGCATTTATCCTTACACCCATAGACAAGTGTAGTTCTCACCCCTCATCAAGGAAACTTCTCTTTGCAACAGAGGGTGACCATGATAGAAAACCACAACTTGTACGAATGGGCATCTTTTGGTTATATGTCTAAGAGTGGAATTGCTGGGTCGTGTGGTAGACTGATTCCCGTTTTCCTGAGGAATCTCCATACTGATTTCCAAAGTGGCTGTACAAGTTTGCACTCCCACCAACAATGGACGAGTGTTCCCCTTTCTCCACATCCTCTCCAGCATAAACTGTCATTAGTGTTTTTGATTTTAGACATTCTGACAGAAGTAAGATGATATCTCAGGGTTGTTTTGATTTGCATTTCCCTAATGGCTAAGGATGTTGAGCACTTTCTCAAGTGTCTCTCAGCCATTTTAGTCTCTTCTATTGAGAATTCTCTATTTAGTTCAGTCCCCCACTTTTTAATTGGATCCTTTAGTGTTTTGGAGAATAGCTTCTTGAGTTCTTTGTAAATTTTGGAGATCAGCCTTCTGTCAGATGTGGGGTTAGTGAATGTCTGTTCCACTATGTTCATAGCAGCATTATTTGTAATAGCTAGATCCTGGAAGCAACCTAGATGCCCCACAACTGAAGAGTGGATAGAGAAAATGTGGTACATTTACACAATGGAGTACTACTTAGCAGGAAAAAAAAAACAATGGAATCTTGAAATTTGCAGGCAAATGGATGGCACTAGAAGAAACCATCCTGAGTGAGGTAACCCAGTCACACACACAAAAAAACCAAACAAACATGGTATGTACTCACTCATATATGAATTTTAGACATGGATCAGGGGAGTGTCAGCCTACAATCCCAGGGCCAGTGAGTCTGGGAAACAGGGAGGTTCCTAAGAGACATGCATGATACTCCAGAGAAGTGGAAAGAGGCAAGATCTCCTGAGCAGATTGGGAACAGGGGTGGAGAAGAGAGGGAACCAGGAAAAAGAGAGGGGGATAAGAGGAAGGTAGAAGAAGACATGGGGGAGCAGGAAGGTTGAGTCGGGGTAAGAATAGAGGAGACCAGGATGAGAGATACCATAATAGTTGGAGTCATTATAGCTTTGAGGAGAGAGCTGACACTAGTGAGATTTCCAGAGAGCTACAAGGATAACACCAACTGGAAAACTAAGTAATAGCAGGGAGACTACATTAATAGCCCCTCCCTGATGATAAGGGAGAAGGGTGGAGCCAGGATTGACATTTCTAATTTAAATAAAAAACATACATAAATTTAAAAAAAGAAAACCACAACTTATCAAAATACAGAGCTGTGGAGCCCAGTCCCAGTAGATACATCTACAAAACAACTCCATCACCAAAGACCCAGAGAACATTATGGAAGGGGGTGAGTGGGTGTAAGGGCCAGAGGAACAGGGAGTTTGCTGTGAGATTGTGTCTTCTGGGAATGCCAGAAGGTGCATGAATAAAGTCTCACCAATGTGACTAGCCAAGCATGAACATGGGCAATAACAATAGGCATGCCAAAGTAGATGGGAAGCCCATGAGTCCTCAAACCTACACAAAGGACTACAGTCAACTAAGAAATGCTGAGAGCAGAAGAAATAGTCCTCCCCAGGGAAGGACACATCAATTGGCTATCCAATATCAAATGGCCAGTCCTAAAAACATGCATACATTAATATTATACAGACCAAGCAAGTTATACTAAGGAATATATATGTATGGAAGTATATATATATATATATATATATATATATATATATATATGTGTGTGTGTGTGTGTGTGTGTGTGTGTGTGTGTGTGTGGTGTGTGGTGTGTGTGTATATATAATAACAATGAAAAAAGAGGCCATGAATTTGAAAGAGAGTAAGGAGTAGGTATATGAAGGTGTTTGGATGGGGGAAAGGGAAGGAGGGAAATGATGTAATTATATTCTCTCAAGAATAAATCATTTAAAAAGAGTTTAAAATACATAGGGTAGCTTGATGTATACTTTCCAGGAAATTTAATTAAGGAACTCTGGCAAGTGAGGCACACTACCAGTAAGGCTTGTCACCCCCATTGTGGCCAAACTGTGTGGAGGATTAATTCTGCGGGGTACTGTACTTAATGATCCGACTCGGCCCTGAGTCAGGTCCCATTTCTGTGCCTGTTTTGCTGACGGCTACAGAGGGATTATTTAGTTTCTGGGGTGATGTTAAGGAAGATGGAAAGCAGGCTGTCTCTCTAATTCCAAAAGCAACAGATTCCAACCATCAGGCTTTAGTTGGATACAGCGTTGCGGTCCTGGAAACAAGTTGGTGGGACTCTTGGCCCAGATCCACTGGCTTGTAACAATAGTATCTTTCTCTTCCCACTCAAGCATTCCTCTACTGACAGGCTCAGCTGCTTGGTCCATTTTAGCTTCTCATTTACTTGCAGTTGGATCATCCTGTGGCCTAGCTTTGAATCCCACTCAGTGCCACATCTACTGCGTTCTGTTACCTGGAAATGGCCACAAGACCAAGCTAGATTCCAGGGGAGGAGACTACACAAGAGGACGATGGCCAGGACTCAGCTTTGTTGGGAACTGTCTTAGAGACTGGCAGTTCTGTGAGCAAAATGTACAGGAGCTTCTGGCACTTTCCCATCCCTCTAGCACAGCCTTTCATAGCCTTGAGGTGGGCAGCCAAATAGATCTCTAACACACACCACACACACACAAACACACACTACACACACCCATCACACATACACACACACCCATACCACACAACACACACACACATACACACACAACACATACACACACACACACACACACACACACACACACACACACACACACTGTACACCACATACTCACCACACAGGACCGGAACTTCGGTGTTCAGACTCCACAGAATTAGTGCACTTCACAGAATTCTCTAAGTCCCCAAGTTCAGAACTCTTGGGCACTTTGCATGAAATCGGGAGAAGACAGAGTCTCCATCAGCTCGGTGTAATTAATGGAAGGGATTATGGAGTTAATGTTTAAAACATAAAGGATAGCACAATGGTAAGCAGTTCAGCGTGTGATCAGATAAATAGATGCTGAGAAACTGACACTAATCCATCACTTCCCAAAGTATTATTTTCATAAACTTCCAGACATGCTATAAATACTAAAAGCTGTGGAGTTTGGCTGGGAGATTCACATCCAGAACATTTTCTAAGGAAAATATTTTTATATGGACCCATCCTTTACACGAATATCCAGAAATCTTCAGCTATTGCTATGTGCTCTCTAAGGCTTTATCTAGGATTTGAAAATTAGTAGTATACCTTTAACTTCAAGGTCAGTTTGGTCTACATACAAGCTTCTGGCCAGCCATGACTCCGTAGTCAGACTCTGTTTATATATGAAAATTAAAATTCAGAGTTAAAATCAAGAATAACTAAGCATCTGAGTAAGTCCGGCATTGCGATACATTCCTGAGTCTCAGCACTGGAGAGCAGAGGCAGAAAAATTAGGAATTCAAGTCCAACCTCAGCTACCTAGAGATTCAGAGACCACCTTGGTAATATATGGGAGGGACCCTCTCTCAAAAACAAGGCAACAAGAAAGACAAAATAAGACAAACAAGAAAAAATTAAATGTTGAGTAAAAACTGTTAAACCATGACAGAATACTCTTCTTTCTAAATGATGCTGCAGAAAAGTATTTAGTCCGCACAAATGATTGCAGCATTATTTATAGGGAAAAGGGGAAATTTTGAAAGAATTTATTACCATCTTTTGAATTATTTTGTAATTTATTAAATTTATTTTATGTGCATTGGTGTGAAGGTGCCAGACTCCTTGGAACTGGAGTCGCAGACAGTTGTGAGCTGCCATGTGGGTGCAGGGAGTTGAACCTGGGTCTTCTGTAAGAACAGCCTGTGCTCTGAACCTTTGAGCCGTCCCGCCAGCCCCGCACTCTCTTTTTTATTAACACACTCACGTTACCATCCCTTGCAGAAGATAACCACCCTCCCAAAAGGGGAATAGTAGTAAAATTCGTCTCAGAATGGACATTCTGGGTGGTGCTTCATTCATTTCACGTTTTTTTTCCTTTTTATATTCTGCACATTACAGATGTTACTGTTGTTATTATCTGTGTACGTGTGTGCTGTATGTTCATGCACACTTGTGTTTAGACCAAATGTGCAGGTTCATGCTTGCAGGGCATACATTCGGAGGCCAGAGGACACCTTTCAGGTGTCAGTTTTCTCCTTCCACTTGGGGATCTTGGAATCAAAGTCAGGTCCTCGGATCTGTGTGGTAGCACTTTTACCCAGTGAGCCATCTCATTGGCACCAGTATCACTTTTGGTGGAAGTTTTTGTTTTTTTATTTATTAAAAAATGTCAGATATAAGCTGATTTCACCAACCAAGATGGAAGGTATGCATAGGGACAGTCCCCTGCATCCAACCCTTTCAAATGCATTTTAATGCCAGGTCTAATTTGATTTCTACAACTCCAGAAGATTGGACCACAGTGTCATTTCTACAAATCTCTAAAGCTAACCTGGCTAATTGGGGACAGCCAGATCTCCAGGGCCATTCATGCGAGCTCATGATTGCTTTTGGATTTGGAGAACCCATTTTCTATGCCACGTCACAGATGTGCCAGCTACACTCCCTACGACTTTAGCTACCCAGAGTCCTTCACTCCACCCTTTAGTTGTGTCAGCATGGGAAACCTGTCCTCCCCAGTCCCTGTCCAGATTCCAGGTGTGGGTGACTTCAGCCCCACCCTTGAGAGCCTGTCTTGGAACCCTGCCAGCAATGTTAGAAAAGAGTTTGTGGCTTGGGCAGGAGGCAGCAAGAGCTGCTGTGGCTTCGCTTCGTCTGTAAGACTTGGTGTCGACACAAAGGCAACACAGAGGAAGCAGGGTGACACCCAGCCAAGTCTTTGGGTAGCTCAGCCCAGATGTGCCTAGAGTAGATCCGTCCGTTGGACTCTGTGCTTACTTGTGTCTCGGAGAGACAGCTTCTTTTTCCTTCCTTCATTTCCTACCATTCTTCTTGCTTCTCTCCCTCTTCTCTGTTCTGATTTTGTCGTTGTGGAATTCCTGCTAGCTGTCAACAGCAACGTATTTCCTGAAAAATATATTTTGCAACCTCAGTTTTCTCTTTAGACTGAGGGCGATAACAACATTCACCTTCTGCACAGGCTGTGACACTTGCATGAATCCGTATTATCATGATAAGCACGGAGCTTATCGTGTTTTGAGAGGTCGGTAAATGAAGCTCATCGCTTCTAAGGTCGTAGGAAGAGCTGGATTCAGGAAAATGTTCCTTTCTAGAAAAAGAAAAGGCAAAGGCAAAGCCGAGCCCCGAGCGTGAGGAAAGGGTTAATGAGTTCACCAGCAACCTGAGAGTCCAGCGTTTATGACTTTGGAATCGCCAACCCCGCCTTTCTCACACACGTGCACGTGTATACATGCACGAACACACATGCTCACCCTCTCAGGATCCCAGTGGTGCTGGGTCCGGGGGAAACCCGAGCCACCACGTCAGCAGTCTTTAGAACAGCAGGAGGATTGGGCATGGAGGACGGGAGCTGCGGTGGTTGGCAGTGCATAAGCGGCTGGTTTCGCAATGCACTTTGGAGAGAAGGAAAGTGATCCAGAGGAGAGTTAGCCTGGCCTGGAGCCTCTGCCTTGTGTTGGCTGTAGAAATAGAGCACGCAGTATTGGCACTGGGGACCTGCTCGGTGAAGATGGGTTGTTTGAGCAGGGCGATAAGAGTATGATGAAGCCAAGCCTCTCAAAGGCTCTGCCTGAAGCTCAGCCAGATGTTAGCACAGCAGGACTGAAATGGACTTGAGCTGCTGAATGCACGGGGAGGAACACACTCTATCTGGTTAATAGAGAAGGGCATTCTGTAGTTCATAGACTCTCCAGTGGGAGGACCAGAAGACTGGCCCTGGAGCTAGCTATCCCAGCCTGAGGCAGTGTCTGGAAGTTGGGAGTGATGTGATGCACACCTGTTGAGGGTGTTGCCCTTCTGGGTGTCAGCAGCCCACGTCAGTGTCTGTGATCCCATCCCTTGCATCTGTACGCATCTGGCTTCTTCATTCTCCCGAACTATCCATCTCTCGCAATGTCACTGACGGGCTAAGTTCAGGAAAGGGTCCATGTTGTAAGGGAATGCCGAAGCTAGTGTTGACCTTGTACCCTGAGGAGGCATTTTAAGTATGATATACACCCCACAGCCAAGTATCTGTATTATGTGTGCATGCATTCATGGAGTAGGCATGTAACCTGTGTCTGGTCCCCTTCCTAGGTCCCTTAGGATTTTAGAAATCCAAGGGCCACCATTCAAGTCACTTCCAACAGCAGGAACCCCTGTGGCCTTTTTTGTCTGGCTTCCCTAAGGCGCTATTAGAGGCCACCAAAGCACTGACTTTAGAGCCCTTGTCAAAGTACCCTCAAAGATAAATTGGACATTAAGCATAAGACACAAACATGAAGCAATTTTTAAAAGATTCTGCCAGATGGTGGTGGTATATGACTTTAATCCTAGTACTTGGGAGGCAGGTTTCTCTGTGTGAGTTCCTGGCTGTCCTGGAACTCACTCTGTAGGAATTCAGGGTTAGTACTTGGATCTCTGTGAGTTTGAGGTCAGCCTGAATTCCTACAGAGTGAGTTCCAGGACAGCCAGGAACTCACACAGAGAAACCTGTCTCAAAAAACAAAACAAAAGAAAACAAAAACCAGTCAGAACCAGATTTTTTCATTCTTATGGATATGTATGTGCGGTTTTAAGTGGATGTCACATGTGTGCAGGTGCCCACATGGGCCAAAAGGGGGTGTGGACTTCTGACCCAGTGCTGGGAAAGGAACTTGGGTCTTCTGCAAGAGCAGAAGGTCTTAAATGCTGGACCATCTCTCCAGCTCCTACAAGCAATTTTGAAAACTGGGATTGGATTTACCTTAGATGAAATCCAGTTTTCGAGAATTTGCTTCCAGTGGACTACTCCCTGCGAGACGCCTGGGACATGGGATAAAACAGCACAGTCCAAAGTGGCCGTCTATCAGAGCCCTCAGCTGGCTAACTGGTGACGCTTGTAGAGATTCTCACATTGTTAAACGCTGCCCACATCCTGAAGGCTGACACTTGCAAACTCATCTCCGCTTGTCATCCAGTGCTTGTCTGTCTGTCTCCTCAGACTGGCTTCCCCTGTGTACCGTTCCACCCAGCCTCGCTTTTCAGCTTCCAGCGTTTTCCCAGGGTAGCAGAAGCAGGCACAACTGTACTATGGCGTTGGCTGTGCCCCCCCCCTTGTCTCTGTGTACCTTCACCACAGTCTCCCGATGGCTATGACAAACAGTCATCCGGAAGAAACACAGAACCTGATTTTCTTTTCATTCATTCTTTGAATTATTCAACTATTTAAAAATATTATGGGTCAGCTAGCAAAGACGCCAGCCACCCAAGCGTGGCTGCATGAGTTCAATCCTTACACCCCATGTAAGGGTTGAGGGAGAGAACAGATTCCACAAAGTTATCCTCTGACCCCTGTGTACTGACTATGGAATGCATTACCCCCAGCATACATGTACAATAATAAAAAATAAGCACTTAAAATGTATACAATGTGTTAAATGCTTTTTTAAAAAAAGAAGAAGAAAACCCTATTCTTTATCAATCGTTCCTCTTCCAAAGGTGTCATTGTCTGGTGTTACCATCTTTTCACAAGCTGGTGAGGGAACCAGTCTTTTCCATCTTACAGATGAGAAACAGAGGTCTGGAAAAGCAGTGTCCCTTGTCCAGGGATCACCATCACTCCGCTACAAACACAGGGGGAACCAGGAGGAGGCTGGCTGTCCATGACTGGGTACTTCTGAAGATGTTCCTTGTTGGGTTTGTGGTCTAGACAGTCCCCACACAGCTGTACCTCCACCAGAGACAAAGCGCAGGTTAGGAACAGAACCACGAGAGTCAGAGGAGGAGCAGGAAGGCAGAGACTCACGCTGCCCCCCCCCACACACACCTGGATTTCCGCCACAGACGTGCCTTGTAACTTTCTGACTCCTGGAATAGAGTTCCAGAATGTTTTCCTGGCTTCAGTTCCCTCTCTGCACACTTTGGGGAGCCCAGCATCACTGCAGAGTTCTAGATCCACAGAAGAGGTCCATCGTGGTAACAGGGCTGCATCAGGGACCTGGTGGGTCAGCTGGCTTTGAGCCTGCCAAGCCATGCCAACCAGGGCATCTCCCCGAGGCTTGCTGCTTCATCTGTGGGGCAGGAGACTTTCCTGCCTGCCTGGAGAGCTGTCCACAGGAGGAAGATAGAGATAAGAACATAAAAGGGAAAGGTTGTTGTTTTCTTTTTTGTTGTTGTTTTTGTTTTTGTTTGTTTGTTGTTGTTGTTTTGTGGTGCCTGGGATCAAACCTAAGACTTCACATTTGCTGGACAAGTGCTCCACTCCTGAGCCACACCCACAGCCCCAGGAAAAGGGTTTTAAGTTCTGAGGTGTTTCCTTGTATAAGAGTACTACTACCACGGAGTAAAAGACTGATGAAGCCTGAGACCGGCATCAAGCTGTCACTCCGATCTTTGGGACTGCACAGGTTTGGGTTATATTTTTCTATGATAAATCTCAGGCTCACACCCATCATCCCAGCACTTGGAAGCTGAAGCAGGAAGATTGCCACAAGTTCAAGACCAACCTGAGCTATATAGTGAAGCTGTTTGAAAACAAACAAACAAAAAAACCAAAATCTTGGAATTCAAACAAGATTGCCATTTTTTTTAAGCATAAGATTTCTTTCTCTTTCTCTCCCTCTTCTCATCTCCCTTTTTCTCTGACCAACACAAACACTCTGTCTTTAACAAAAAGTCAGGACATAATTGGTCCACTGAAAAAGTAGGCATGGTTTTGTAGCCTAGGGGAAAACTGCCTAGTCTTAAGCAGTGACTGGTGTCTGAGAGCCACTGCTGAAGGATGCCTCCTGCCTAGCAGCCATGTCCTAGGAGAAAAACTAAACATGTTAGTTATAGGCATTGAGGGAACTAAAGGACAGAACAGAAAAATAGTATTCTTGAAAAGCAAACGTTCAGCCACATGTGTTTCATCTGTTTTCTGTTACTGTATCAAAATACTTGAGTGTAGGTAACTTATAAAGAATAGAGGTTTGCATAGTTTACACGTCTGGGTACTAGCATTTGATGAGGAATTTTTTGTTGAATAACAACACAACATGGTGGAGGATGTCTGGTGAGATAGAATAAATATTTTAGAATGTTATTTTCTTGTAAATCTACTTCAGCCATCACGGGGAGACCACCTTTAGAGTTCACTCAATCTTAATCACTTTCTAAACACCCCACATCCAAATAGCACCCACACAGAAACAGGACAGTGGGCCAAAATAGTTCATCTCACACATGAATTTTTAGGGTCAGACTAAAAATCACAGGGGCATATTATAATAAAGGTGTGTACACCATGATCTTCATTGTGTACAAGACTCTTATCCATGTAGACAGCCCCATAGAACAAAACAATGAACTGCATCTTTTACAGCAAAATCCCACAAGGTTATTTCTGCATGGAAGAATGGGTAGCTTTTTTTTTTCTGGGTTAATTTCTTATATTTTGTAATTGGAAATAGAATAAATAAAGAAGCCAAAAAAGGAAGAAGAAAAAAAAAACACAAGAGGAATCTTATGCAAGATCTTGGCCCATGGTCTGCTTGGGACACGCACAGTTCCAGTGGCTCTTGGACTATAGCCTGCTCGTTTGGGCTGGCTCTGGCATCACTGACCTGTCATCTCTGTGGTCCTGGCACTGGTGGCATACAGTACGTGCCTAAGAAGTGTGTGTTGAATAAACCTTTCCCCCACTAGGTGAGCCATGTGACTCTTAGCCAAGAGAAGCCCACAGGGAAAAGTTGCCATTTAAGTGAAAAGGAACTGCCCATCCTGAGTTAAAAAATTTGTATTGGGGATTCCTGGGGTTTCATGGTGACCAGCAACAGCAGTTGTTTGTTTCTGACCAGGCCCAGCAGGAGACAGGTGCACTGGAGATCCTCCTGGGAGTTCCCAGTTGGGAAAAGAAGACTGTGGAGCCCAGGTAAGGGGGCTGGAGAGCCACCCAGCAGCCAGCCAGATACAGGCTGAGCCCTTCTTCTCGAACAGAACTTGCTATCTTACAATTCTGAGTCTTGACATGACCTTGGAGCCAAGGTTAAAATCATGCTTCCCAGGACCTGAGGCAAATCCCTTGACCTCACCCCACATCTGCAAAGGGGGATAATGTAAACACCAACATGCACTAATTGTTCATTTCTGTGCAACAATAACTCCCCAAGTCCGAGGTCTTAAACCCACAATAAACATTTGTCACCTCCATTTCTGAGGGTCAGGTGTCTGGGAATGGTTTATCAGGAACTGAGACTCCTTACAGGCTTTGGTCAGAAGCTGATCATCTGAAGGCTCCATCGAGGCTGGAGGATCTGTCTCCCAACAGGACCTCCTGAGAGCAGCAGCAGCGACCTCTTTGGATTGGTCCTAACCCTTTATAAACCAGATGAGGTAGACACCAGGAGTTCACTGACAGTTGTCAGGCATGGCTGTCCAACAGGGCCATCTCAGTCCTCATGGCCATTAAGTTTGGTATTGTTGATGGGAGGACTCAGTTTTTCCCAAATAAACTACTTTCACAGTATTCCCAAGTAGCCAGAGAATTGGCTCCACCCTCCAAGGTGACAGAGCGAGAGACTGTGTTTCCCCCAAAGGCAGATTTATTATTTCAGTAAATCTATTCCCACCTAGGGGTGGAGGCGCATAGCTCATACTTGTGATTTCAGTACAGGTTGCAGAGTATGGAGGCTGAGACAGCAAGATAACAGATTCAAGGGCAGCTGGGCTACATAGTGAAATCTTACAAAATAAACAAACAGCCTGTAGAGACGGCTTAGTGGGTAAGAATAGTTGCTATGTAGAAGTAAAGATCTAAGCTCAAATCCCTAGTGTCCATGGAAAAAGTCAGGTGTAGTTAGTTGCATGTGCCTGTAACCTCGGTGCTGTGGACAGGCAGGAGAATTACTGGGTTTGCTGGATGCCGGCTTAACTCCGGGTTCGGTGAGAGAGCCTGAAAGGAATAAGGTGGAGAGATAGAGGAGAAACCGCGTGTTCTCCATTAGCCTCTGTGAGCACACGCACAGCGTGCACCTTGCACACACACATCTCACACACCATGCATGCACACAGCACATCCTCACATATACAAAGGTCCAATTCCCTTAATTCGTATGATTAATAATTTTATCTCTGTAACCACATACATATTTAATGCCAGGCATAAGTTCCAAGCATTGGCAATGCCAATAAGCTTTGACTTTCAGCAGCTGTGCCTATCTTTTAGTTTTTAAAAATTTATTTAAATTTTTCTTACAATATAGTTCGATCATATTCTTCTTCTTCCCCCAACTCCTTCCAAATCCTATCAACCCAACCATGTTTTTTCTTTTTAAAACAAAACAAAACAGCAATCAAAAACCAACCAAACAAAAACCCAATACGACAAAACCAAAAACGCCTTTAATCCCAGCACTTGGGAGGCAGAGGCAGGTGGATCTCTGTGGGTTCCAGGTCAGCCTAGTCTACAGAGTGAGTTCTAGCTAGTAACAGCTAGGGCTGTTACACAGAGAAACCCTGTCTCGGAAAAAAAAAAAAAGAAAGAAAGAAAGAAAAAGAAAAAATGATAGTAAAACCAAACAAAAAGCACTTAAAAAAACAAACCATGGAGTTCATTTTTTTTTTTGTCATCTTGGGCATGGGACCTACACTCAGGTACGGTTGGTACACCCAGTGACACTCTGGATTTGGATCAGAGAAACTGATTTTCCCTTCTCCAGCAGGTCTCAGTTACAAACAGCTTCACAGTTAGGGCTGGGACTTTGAGTCTGCCACTCCCTCCCAGTGAGCAGCTGTGTTTCATAACCAGCACTCTTCCAGGACGTTAGTGAACACTGAATGAATTAATGCAAGGAAGTGCCTGAGACTGCCAGGTACATGGTCCTCACACCTGGGTGATTGCCATTCATACTATTCTTGTTACTATGGTTACTGTTTTATTTGCCTTCCTTGCCAGCTCGTCAGTTTCCTCTCCCTAAAGTCATCTCAGCAATGGAGATAGTCCCCTTTATTGACTTTTGGGACCTCCTGAGAGTAGCAGCAGCCTCTTTGGATTGGTCCCAGGAGAGGCACTGTTGAGCCACACCAGGACTCCGGGACAGGGGGCAGGCAGGACTGTCCAGTGAGGGACCATCTCTATCCTCATGGTTGCTAAAGGGTTGACCCTTGCTCTCCTTTCTTCATCTCCTCAGTGAGATGTTCACAACAATGAGCCTGGGAAAACACCCAGTCAGGTCAGTGGATATACACAGGGCCCTTGTCCACCTGGTACCAGGTGTCACAGAGTGGAGTGGAATTTGAGAATTTGGACAAAGCCCATCAGTAAAAAGGCAGAGCCACCTCTCTCCAGGGTGTAGGCTGTACCTTGCAGAAAACAGCAACCTTGGGCTGTTTGTAGAGGCTTAAACCCAAGTAGGCCCTGCTTGCCAACCCCGTAGCCTTGGCTGTATCAACCCTGAAGAAGCGATGCCGCCTCCTCACAGGCCTGCTCAGAGCAGGTTCTGTGTCTAATGGAAAGGCTGGTGTGCCAGCTATGGCCTAGCCACTGTGCTTTCCATTCCTGCCCTGGCCTCTTACCTGTGAACGATCCAGAATGAGGTAGCTCATCGAGGTGGGTTTAGCCCTTTCACATTTCAGTTTCTACCTGGACTTCTTTCCTTTAGCTGTAGGTGTGAGTTCACGGGCCTGAGGCATGAGGGAACATCACCTTGTGTACCTTCCCTTTCCTGGGTGGTCCCGTCGCTGCAGTCTAACGTCTCTCCCCTTGCAGGCAGGGATCCATTGCAGAGCAGAAGGCAGAGTGCCCCTCCTACCCTGAAAGCCACCTTCCTTCCCTCCTGCCCGTTGCCCCATCTTCTCAGGATAGGATCCCACACCCCTGAGTGGGAGGTGTGCATCTTGTGCTCCGAGGAATGTCCCTCCTGACTCCTCCATTTAGGAAGTTTACTTTGATTTTGTGTTTTGAGACAGGGTTTCCTCTACAGCCCAGGCTGGCCTTGAACTCACTATGTAGTCAAAAGGTAACCCTGATCTTCTGGTCCTCATGCCTCCCCCTCTAAAAAGGCTGAGACACACCTGGTTTTGGTCATGCTGGGGATTGTACCCAGGGTCTCCGACAGCCCAGGCAAACACTCTGCCACCTGGGATACATTCCCAGGTACCCTACTCTCCAATGCTTACTGCGTTTTCTTTAAGAACCTAAGAGATCTCCGATGAACGCGGCTCTGAGTGGAGTTCAAACTCAGACAGTAGCACAGGAAAAGGTGTGAAGGTGGAGACAGAGAGAGCACACTTGGTGAATGCACGGGAGGTAGAAAGAGACAGATAGATCAGAAAGATCTCCATATAGACATGATACATGTTTTGCAAGAAGAGAACAAAACTCTGTGAAGAAAAAGTCCCCTCTGCCCGCACCCATCAGCTTGGTTAAAAATGTGAGGTAAAGAGGAACAAAATTATGCACAATGCTGGACTTCCCTTTAGCTGTCCATGTTTACATTTGGTGGATCCTGGGCTTGTTCCCATGGTTTCACCTGAGAGCGGAAGAGGCAAAAGCGCATGCTAACAGTAATTAATGGCCATGAGCAATCAGTTGACTTTTAGCCCACAGCTTCCTGGTTGGGTGTCTACCGAAGGTGTGGATGCCCCAATGACTCTACACAGCTGTGTGAATGAGGGGGATTTCACGGTGTGGATGTCTGGTGTCGTAGCGCAAAGTAAGCCTCAGCTGGTAGGTTGAGGGTTTCCAGAGCTGGTACTGAAACCTCTATGACAAAAATGATAACACATTAGGCTTCCTTAACTAAATGTGATTCTACCACAGAGGACAGCAGGAAGTAATTTTGTCAAGTTTCAAGAGACTAGGATTTTTCAACCTCAACATTACCACTTCTCCTTGGGGAGAGGCAGGTGGTAGCTTACTGTGAAGCCCAGGCTGGCCTTGAACTCAACAGAAACACTGCTTTGGCCTCCCAGGAGCTGGGGTTACAGGTAGATGCTACCACATATGGGAGCAGATAGTTATTTGTCGTGGGAGCCTTCCTGTGCCTTGTAAGTCAGTGGCATCACTGGCTTCTATCTTCCTAGAAGCCAGTAATAACCGCCCCACCACACACACACACACACACACACACACACACACACACACACACACACACACACACACACACACAGTTGTAACAAGAAAAACATGGTACCAAACATCCTGGTGTTAACGGTTTTGTCTTTTAATAATTTTTTTATTTTCATTTTGTTTGCATTGGTATTTTGCCTGCATGTCTGTGTGAGGGTGTCAGATCTTGGAGTTACAGACAGTTGTTAGCTGCCATGTGGGTGCTGGGAATTGAACCCCGGTCTTCTGGAAGAGCAGTGAGTGCTCTTAAATGATGAGTCATCTCTCCAGCCCCAGTGCTATGGTTTTGATATAGTTTCCAAAGTTTCATGTGTTGGGACCTTGGTCCTAGTGTGGCAATACTGACCTTTTGGAACCTTTAAAAATGGAAAGTGACTAGGCCATTGTGGATACTGGCCTGGGGAGTTGTGGGACCTCCAGTTTGTTCCTGTGAGAGTAAGTTGTAAAAGTTCAAGCCCAACTACATAATGGCTCTGGCATCTGGCCTTGCCATGTGATATCTTCTGAAATCAATACTGTCATCTTGGTGCCATCCACCATGAGCCCTCACCAGAGGCTGGACAGTTGGGAGCGCCTGGCCTTGGTCTTTTAGTATGGAAAACTGAGCTAAAGCACCCAGTTTCAGTACTTCACTACAGCAATTGAACATGGACTGACACACCAGTTAGGCAGCATCACTCCAGGGTGATTAAACCAAGGCTTCTAGGAGTCATATTGCCATGATTCCTAGCACAGTGCCTCAACTTGTAGGAACCTCACTGTGTTAATAAGCATGAAGGTAAGGGGATTTTTATAGCTAAGTGTCCACGACGGAGGCAACTTCCAAAAGAAAGATTTTACTGGGGTCTTGCTTATAGTTTCAGAGGGTGAGTTCATGACAGCATGTCAGCAGGCATGGCACTGAAACAGTAGCTGAGACTGTACATGTTGAGACACAATCACAAGACAGAGAAAGAGACACTGGAAAATGTTCTGGACTTTGGAAACCTCAAAGCCCACCCTCAGTGACACACCTGCTCCAACAAGGACACACCCCCTAATCCTTCCCAAATAGTTTCACTGATTGAGAGTCAAACATTCAAATATATGAGCCTATGGAAGCTATTCTCATTCAAATCACCACACTAGGCTACAAACCAGGGAAATTTATCCTCCAAACCTGAGAAAACTGGGAGTGAAAGGGTTTTAAATAATAATTACAGAAACTGAGACTGTTAGCAAAGTGGTGGGCTCATTAGTTCATAAAATCCATGTCCCCAGTGTGACTATGTTGCAAAATACATCACACATATAAACTTCATTTGATCTTCCCAAACCTTACATGGCCTCACTATCGTCCCTTTCTCATGTGTAGAAACATTGAAGAAGGAAGAAGTCCAAAATCACACAAAGAATTGTATGGTGGGGATTGTGGTCCCAGTAGACTTGTTTCAAAGCCCGTGTCCTTAACTAGTGATCATTGGTACTCAGGCATCCGAGGGAAGTAGCACTACTTTATATGTTCTATTCTACACACCCACTAGCCCGGTGACGCTCTAGGTTACCAACCTTAGAGTCACAGTGGAGCATCTTTAGGAAGCAGGACATTCAGGGGTGACTATGATAAAGAGCAGATGGTGCACAGAAATCTTTATGTAGCAGAGAAGAGGCAGGTGGTGCCCAACCTGATGCCTGATTTTGAAAAGCTGGTCAGGGCTCCAAAGGTACATCCATTCCAGGAAGTTGTCACTGAAGTAGGACAGGCAGTCTGTGATCAAGTGGGTCTTTAGTCCAGAGGCTCACAAAGGTGATACACATGGAGAAGGTTTAGGTGTCCCTGCCCACATCACTTCACCACTGGCAGAACCCCAGAGGGTATGGATAGTGAAGTCCTTCTAGGCCAGATATACTTCCCTAGTTGGTTAATTAGACTTGCAGATTCCAGTGAGGAGGGATAGGAATAGCAAATTTTAAAGCTGGTAATCTGAGAAGACAGTAGAGGACCATCCTAGAAATGTGGCATATGAATTCTACTTCTGGTCAGCAGATTGTATAGGGAAGGGGGGGGGCAGAAAGTCCAGTTTTGCCCCTCTGGTCAGGTAGTCAGCCACATTTTTGAGAACTGTGATGTCTGTGCTTTTCTTGTTATCTCTTGCACTCCTTCCTCATTCTGGGGTTGGTTGGGCTCAGGCACTTCATGAAATGCTGAGTGTAGTGTCTGCTAGTACCAACCTTGAACTCCTCCAGGGGCATTTGGTCTGGGGTGGGATAGTTAACTCAGAATAAACAACTGTGCATCTGGTGATTCCTTTTTAACAATGCAGAGTATGTGTGCGTCTTCATAACACAGAATATTCCAGTATCCCTTTCAGCTGTCCATACTGATCTTTCTCTGCCCGTCTCCCCATCTCTCTGTATAGAACCGGTATCTCCTGACCCCAATCAGACAGTTTCCAAAATCCCATCTCTGAGACTCCTTTGTTTCAATTCTTTTGCCTCTTTCAACTGTGTCCAAAGCCCAGTTGGTTCTACTTTCCAGCTTGAAGCTAGTCAAAACCCAAGCTTAACCTGTCCTACTGACATGGGATCTGCACCTCACGTTAGAAGTCACATCGTGTCCTCACACGTGGGTGACAAGCAGGGGCACAAATGCATGCATTTCCAGACACCGCATCAAACTGGCACATGCTGTTCTCCATGCACACACAGAGACAACCGCTGGGCACAATGGGTAGAGGGGGAGGCCTGGGAGTGTGGCAAGGGGGAGAGGGCATGAGGTCATAGGTGACTGGAGTACTTAATGGAGAAGTGGTGTCTAGATCCCAAGCCCCAAACTCCCTTTTCATTCTCTAATTGCCTCCTTTTCTAGAGAAGGAAACTAGAAAGCAGTGTCAGGTGGTGTGGTGGCAAGGAGGAAGCTGAGGGGCCAGGATCTTATGAGTCACCAAAGGCAACCTTGGACAAGTCATTCTTGCTGAGACAGAGTCAGACTGCCCTGTGCGGCTCGCACTGGGTGCTTGAGGCACGTTTACAGCTTGATTGTACACTCGACCTCTTTTCCTCCCCCCCCCCCCCCCCAACCCCCTGTATTTCCATGCTGGATAGCAAACCAAGGGCTTCCTAAGTCCTGGGTAATGGCTCTACTAAGGAACCAAATTCTCAGGTAAAGTAATTCCCGTTTTACAAATAAAAACAAACAAACTGGTGTTCGAAGAGATTAACTCATTCTAAAGTCAAACCAATCCCGGCCCACATTACAAGCTGCTTTAGTGCATTCTGAACCGCACAGGTCCGCACCATTTCCAAAGGTCAACTCTGAGACTCTTCAATCGAGGTTAGCTAAATAGGTGGATGGATAGAGCTTCCAATAATCAGTGTCCATGAAAGCTGTACTAGGGGAGGGGGCAGGATTATTTTAGTTTTCTGGCTTAAGAGCTCTCAGACTGCTCAAGGGTCTGAGGTCTCTGCCTTGGTGACCACATCCCTGTCCACGGTGTTCAGGCTAGTGTCGCCAGGCACTTCCTCGTTCCGGGGCGCCCTGGACGCGGTTCCTACGCCCAGTGCCTGGGTAACTCAGGCGGGAGGGGGCCAGAGGGGAGGTGTCGCAACCGCCTCCCTCCCTCTTTCCCCGCCTTGGCACTCAGCTACCTCGCAGATGAGCGCTCTCTCAGACTGCAGCGGGCGGCCGGGCGCCCGGCATGTCCTCTGAGTGTGTGCAGAGGACGGGCACTGGCCCCTCGTGCACCCTGGACCAAGTCAATCGCACCCATTTCCCCTTCTTCTCGGATGTCAAGGGCGACCACCGGTTAGTGCTGAGCGTCGTGGAGACCACCGTGCTGGGGCTCATCTTTGTGGTGTCACTGCTGGGCAACGCGTGTGCCCTGGTGCTCGTGGCGCGCCGTCGGCGCCGCGGGGTGACAGCCAGCCTGGTGCTCAACCTCTTCTGCGCGGACTTGCTCTTCACCAGCGCCATCCCTCTAGTGCTCATCGTACGCTGGACCGAGACCTGGCAGCTGGGCCCCATCGTCTGCCACCTGCTCTTCTATGTGATGACCATGAGCGGCAGCGTTACGATCCTCACGCTGGCGGCGGTCAGCCTGGAGCGCATGGTGTGCATCGTGCGCCTGCAGCGGGGTTTGAGCGGTCCGGGGCGGCGGGCGCAGGCAGCGCTGCTGGCTTTCATCTGGGGTTACTCAGCGCTCACCGCACTACCCCTTTGCATCTTGTTCCGCGTGGTCCAGCAGCGCCTTCCCGGAGCAGATAAGGTGAGCCCTGGCTGCACGCAACGCAACAGGTGTCCGGGGCAGCCGGAGTAGGGTGGGATGGGGGTTGGGGGGAATCTGACCGCAGTGGTGAGCTAGGATGATTGTGATTAGTAACAGTAATAGGTCATCTGTGGAACTGAATCTTTTCTGGCAGACCTACTGCCCAATGCTCTGAAGTTTAATTTCAGCAGTTTTCCTCCAGTGCCAAGTGGGTAAGTAAATCCTCCCGAATGCTGTTTAAAAGGACTCTCCCCGGACTTTTGCAAAATAAAGCGACTATTGTAAGGCAAATTAAGCAACGTGAATTAAGCCCAGATGGGACAGCGGGGTGTAAGGTGGCTCCTTGTGGAGTTGCTACTTTCTCTTCAGATGCCAAGCTACTGTCACTATCACATGTATTTTACAGAAGCCGGGGCGCCCACCATCTATCTCCCTTAGACCTGGGCTAGTACTTAAAAGGGCTGTCCCAAAGAGAAGACCTATAGTGTGTGTGTGGGGGGGGTCCTGCTGCGGAGTTAAACATACTCTGACTAGAAACACTGGTTGTGTGACCCCACCTGAACCCTGAAACCCTGTTCTTAGAAGTTTGTTTCTTGTGCGGAAAACTGTAGAGGGGGATGTTTGTTTGACAACGACTTTGAATGCCAAATGAGCAGGAACCCATCAGGTCTGTAGCACTTCCTTAAAGAACTTGTGAGCCTGTGTCCAAGTCTCCCTGGGTGAGTACGGGAGATAGGGTTAGCTGAGTTGTTAACACTGCTGACCTGGAAGAGATTGAGGTTCTCTATTTCACTCCAGGCTTGTCCTTAGCACAGTTAGCCTTGGGCATTAGGGAAGGCTACATAGATGCTTCTGGAATAATTGAACACTCAGGCCTAACTTCATACCAAAGGGGCAAGTAGGTAACAGGTATATCCAACCTGTATCCAACAGACCAATGTGGATATCATTATTATTTTATTATTATTATTATTATTATGTGGGTGGTTATGAATATGGCCTGACACATTTGACAGTGCCGCGCCACAGTCTCAAACTGTTGGACACCCCAATAAGAGCAAGGCTGTGCCATCAGTTATCTGTTTAAGCTGTTTGTTCACTGAGTTACAACAATATTGCTTTATTTTTTCATAGAATTTAAAGGATTTCTTGTTCTTAACACAGAAAGATTTCAGTTCCAAGAGTTAAGACCAAATAGGATATCTCAAATTTCCAGGTGTACTGTCTGTCCCTTTTAAAATTCATTCAGGTACAATCCCATTTAGCTGGCAAATAACACGAAGAAGAAAGCGGAAGAAAAGAAGGTCTTATTTCCTCCCAGCCAAACCCCAGGCGAAACTGTGCACTACTGTGGTCTCTGGGGCTGGAGCAAGGAGGCCCTTGCTTGCATTGTTCAGTGTGTATTCTTCCTGCTGGGAGGGAGTGTGGGTGACCGGAGACACCTACAGCACTGCCAGAATTTTACTGCAGGTGCTTCTGTGGAGATCCGAGGTTAGGAACCTTCCGTTTTAATGAAAGAGCACCTGCTGGATCTCAAGGGTCTTTGGAGGGGCATTTGGGCAAAGCTGCTAAAGAATGGGCTGCCACTGTTTTAGGGGCCAGGTGACAGGAGCCTTTGTTATCGAAAGCAGTAGGGTTGGGATGGGGAAACTTGTAATGAAAAAAATGCAGCAGTGTTCTCCCTCCCCGTCTTTACTGTCATCTCCCCCTTGCTGACTGTCTCTCTCCCTCTTCCCATCTCTCTGTGTTACTCTCTGAGTTATTCTCTCTCCTCCTCCCTCCCCCTCCCTCCCTCTCTCCCTCCCTCCCTTCTTCTTTCTAATTTTTTTTTCTCTTTTCTTTTTTTCTCATTTTTTTTGAGGCAGTGTCTGTTGTGTATCCCTAGCTGCCCTGGAACTTTCTAAGTAGACCAGGTGAGCCTTGAATGGACAGAGATCCTCCTGCCTCTGTCTCAGGGTGCTGGGATTCAAGGCATGGGCCATCATGCCCACTTAAATATCCCTTCTCTTATAGAATGCAGCTGTCCCCTCTTCTCTGAGGCTTTATTTCCCACCGTTTTAGCTACTGTGGCTTCAGTTACCCATTGACAACTGAGGTCAGAAAATATTAGGTGGAAATTCTGGAAAAATAATCCTAAATTTTAAATAATTTAAAATTTTATTTCAGTCTATGGCTATAATTTGTTAATTTCTGATTAATCTCTTACTGTGCCATATTCATAACTTAAAATTTAGCCTAAGGGTATATGTACAGAAAGACAGTGCATATAGGGGTCAGTATACCTGTGGTTTCCCTTATCTTCTAGGGGGTTCTAGAACATGTCCCCCTAAAGAATAAGAGGACCTGTGCATTCCATTATTTTCTGTGTTCATGCCAAAGGATCCTACATGGAAAAATGCCCCAGTTCCTCAAAGACTGTGGCCTGGCTTTGTGGAAAGCATTCCATTTTTATAAACTTAGCAGTTGAAGAAATAAGAATAGGAGGGGGCAGGGTGAGCACGAGGAAAGTGAGGCTGTGTAGCCACTTAAGAATGAAAATGGCAGAGAAGGATCTGGTCTAGACCGAGGCAAGTTTCCCATTTAAAATGAGAAGAACCAGCAGTAGCAACTCACCTCTGTAAACACAGGGCTGGAGGACTGCCTTAGGTTTGAGGTTGACAAGGCTACAGAGTGAGGCCCAGTCTCTAAATAAATACATGAATAAATAAGCAAATAAATGCAAATAACAGACGTCCATTTTTCCAGTCCTTAAGTTGACAGCTTCCTATTTGTGGCTCTTGTTTGCCTTTCCCAGCGGGATGGTACAAATGGAGGTTCTGGATGATGAATTATCTCCTGCCCTCTAACCGAGCGCAGCTCCCTCCCCGGAGTCTCTGCTGTCAGGAGAGCCTTCAAAGCCTTCATCCGTGTAGGCTGGGTGCCTTGCCAGCCAGGGGACTCAATAGCCATGCTAACAATTCTAATCTCTTTGGTATTAGAGTGTGAGCTTTGGAGCCCACATTCTCCAACAGTTTTCCTGCTCCACAGAGGACAAGTCTTCCCACCTCTGTCCACAGTGTTCTTGTTTGAAGTACAGGTCTCATGGATCAACTCCATGAGATTGCCATGGGGACTTGTGTTTGATAAATGGACCAACACCTGGCACATATACAGTTAAGAGCTCAAGAATTACTAGCTACTATTAGCTTCCTTATCTTGGGGCATCAGCATTTAAACATCCTTCAAACAGCATAATTCTTCTGATTGCTGTAAGCAGCTGCCATTTCAGGAGGGTGGACCCTTCTTAGCAACACTAACTTCTCAGCCAGGTCAGCTCCATCTGCTCCAACGGGATGCCCGCCTGTGTGAGCCATGGCCCTGGCCTGGTGATGACCCAGACTTGTGGGTGGGGAAGACTGTCCACTTTGGCTAGAATATGCTGTCCATTCATTCCACAAACATTTGCTGAACACCCCTCTTCCCACCCCACCACAAGCCACAAAAACACACATCAGGAGGTGTTTTTAGTAAGTGTGCACATGGTCCCAGATACTGCCCAAGTCTGTAGTCCAGTGTGGTCTGTGGTCTAGTAGGGTTCCCATTATTATTTTATGAAAAATAGTTGCAGAACCTCGCCTGGCTCTGATTCCTCTGGATGTCACGGCCTCCGAACTCATGAGTCTTAAAGCCCTGTGGACCTATCACTCACCCTTCCCTGTGATAATGCAAGGCCAGTGAGCTACCCTGCCTCTTCGTCAAGTGTGGATTGTCGAAGGAGACCATAGTTAGCTTTCCTTTGTTAGCAAATATTAGAGAATATCTTTTGAAAGTCTGTGTTGGCACATCCTACAGTTCCGGTACTCTGAAGCTGAGGCGGGGGGGGGGGGTCATAAAGTCATGGACAGACTGGGAAATTTAGTGAGATTCTGTCTCAAGAAAAGAGTTGAGGGTGTGTGTGTGTGTGTGTGTGTGTGTGTGTGTGTGTGTGTGTAGCTCCGTTGGTATCATGCTTAGCATGTGCAAGGCCCTGGTTTCATCCCCAGAACCACTTAAACCAGGCACCATTATCTACACCTGGAATTCTGCACTAGGGAGGTGGATGCAAGAGGTTCAGAAGTTCAAGGTCATAGTTGGCTATATAGTAAGTTAGAGGCCAGCCTGAACTTTATAATAACCTATCTCAATCGAATGAATGAATGAGTGAGTGAATGAATGCATGAATAGATAAATATGAATAGATAAATAAAGTTGATAAAAGAGCAGGTAACTAGTGGGGAGTCCTCACTCCTTAAAACAGTCTTGAGACCTTCCATTCTGGTTAAAGCATTGGGACATGGAAGATGGTTTGCCTGGGGGGTTTCCTGGAGCGATGCAGTGAGAATCATTAGAGAAATTGAGATGTATAGAGCCAGACTCAGATAGCACTTAAATAAATCCCCAAAGTGGAGAAGGGTCGGCACTTGGGTGGAGTCGGTAGACAGTGTGTGTGCCCATCCAGAGTCTCAGGAGACCTTTCACTCTGCATTGAGTCCCTAATGTGTGCCAGGCATCATGTGCCTGGAATAAGATGGGCTTGGTTCTCCCCCATTGCAGCATGCTTTGGTGGGGGTCCCTACAGGAAGTGAGCTGACTACTGCTCAAGTTCAGAAGGATGTTGAAAAGGGCTCTTCTGGGTAGCAATGGGCAGAGGAGGCACTGGATGTGCCAACAGGGAGAGCAGGAGAGCCAGAGACACCCTTGTGAGGCCTGAGATGCCCTGGTGAAAGTGAGGACATCTGGGAGAGAGAGGGAGTACACTGGGGGGGGGGGGCTACTAAGACCTCAGAATGTCCTTGTAGCTGGTGGGAAGCAGGAGGCATGAAGGTTCTGGAAACCCAGAGAAGGGCTGCTTCAAGTCCCATTGTGTTTATGTAGGAGGTAGAGCCATATGGGGGAGGGGGTGGTCAAAACTGTGTAGGTCGGTGAAGCCTTCTGCAGGGGTGTCCTTTGGGAGTGGGGCTGGGGTTAGGGAGAACACTGAGCAGAAAACTGGAATAGATCATCTTCCAAAATTAACTACGGAGGGTTGAGGCTAGAGCTCAGTGGTAGAGAGCTTGCTAAGCACGTGTTTAATCCCTAGAACTAAAATAAACAAATAAAACGCAATGGAAATGGAAGAGCTGGAGATTGGAAGGAGCAGAACACGGGAGGGGGTGGGGATGGTGGCCACACATAGCTCTGTGCTTCCATCTTTATCCTGCCTGGTCCCAACACCTGAGCAGCACACCCTCATTCCCTTCCAGGTACAGCTAGGGCAGCTCCCTTTTGGCCCTTGTAAGCACCTGAACTTCCTAGGGCAGGGCCAGAGCTGTACTCTTCAGACTGTGGCCTCTCACTGGCTCAAGCACTGGTGATGAATGAGCAGATAGCATTAAAACACTGCTGTTGCTGTTGCCAATTCCAGTTTCAAATTTCGGTAAGCAAGTCGGGGTGATCAGTTTTGGTTCCCAAGTTTCTTTTATGAAAGCAGGAAATATTTCAGATGTACAAAAACAGTCCAGAGGCTATGACAACCCTGTGTGCCTACCCTCAAGTGTCAGGCTTTGCACAGTTCCTCTGTAAATCATCGTCTGCCAGAGAAGAGGGGATCAATGTGACTTGTCAGATGGCGTTTCCATAGAAATAAAGTTATGACACCAGCTC
Source organism: Mesocricetus auratus (assembly GCF_017639785.1). NCBI lineage: Eukaryota > Metazoa > Chordata > Mammalia > Rodentia > Cricetidae > Mesocricetus > Mesocricetus auratus. Next base: position 22,882,293 of record NW_024429182.1, on the reverse strand, counting down.
AGATCTCTGATGGTGGTATGACGCCTTTTTTTTGTTGTTTTAATAATTAAGCTTTACATTTAAAACATTTATTTGTTGCATGTGCATGCATGTGTGTGTGAGTGTGTGTGTGTGTGTGTGTGTGTGTGCTTGCATGAGCCACAGCATACGTGTGTAAGTAAGAGGACAAATTACAGTAGTTACTTCTCTTCTTTCATCATGGGAGTCTAAGGGATCAAACTTGGGAAGTCAGGCTTGGCAGCAAATGCCTTCACCCACCAAGCCATCTTACTTACACATTATACTTAATCACTAATGTTATACAGTGCCTTCTAAAGAGTATATAAATCTGTCACTTAGGCCAGTCCCACTGACTCTTAGCTCAGAAGGTACTGTGAATAGTTCCTCCTTTAATGTCTTGCCACACTTCCTGTCTGTAGTTGAGAACCATAAATCAGAAGTCGAAGGGTATCTTCATGAGTAGAATTTGGGAAGCTCCCTGGCATAAGTGTATTGTCTCTGCTGGTCATGTTTACTCAACTCTGATGGTAAGTTGATATCTGATAACCGCTGTTTCCTAAAAGCAAGCTCTATTTTTCTCTCATTAGAAAAGAAAAGGAAGCTACATAGCAACAATTAGAAAATATAGTTAACTAAAGGAAGAGGGAAGGAAAGCAACAGAGGGTAATGGAAACATATATCCTAAAAGCAGAAGGGGAGGAATATGTGCCATGTTTGCAGGGGAAAGAAAGGATAAGCAAAAGGAGGAGGGAGTGGGGAGCACTGGAAAGATAAATAAGGAAAAAATCTAGTAATAATGTGGATGGAAATGTCAGAGTAAAATTCATTCCTTTGTATGCTATCCAGAAATATTGATAAATTCTAGGGCTGGAGATGTGGCTTAGTTAGTAGAGCATTTGCCTAACATGCATGAAGCCCCAGGTTCAATTCCTAGCATTTCATAAATCAGATGTCCTTATACAGATCTGTAATCCCAGCACCTGAGAGAAAGAGGCAGGAGACTCAGAGGTTCAAGATCATTCTTACTGTACAGCAAATACTGTATAGCATAGGTCAGTATGGGCTAAATGAGACCCTGACTTAACAAAAGAGGAAGGGAGGGAGAATGGGAGAGGAAGGGGGGAGGGAGGGAGGGAGATGAGATAAATCAACAGAATATATGAAAATCAGGTAATCAAGTCAGGGGACTTGAGGGGTATGTAAATTATTTTGAAATAATAAGCCTTGCCTGCAAGGTTTCAAAACAGGGATGCTCTCCATCTGGGGCTGGACAGACACTGCTATTAGGCTGCTATCCTTCCTGTGAGTATGTAAGGTTGGGTAGAGTTGTGTCAGCTTAGGGAAGGAAGGTTTCATTTGGCTCAAAGCTTCAACGGTTTCAGTCGGTCATGGTGGGGAGGGGCCTGTGGAGCACAGCTGCTCACATTGCAGCAGTCAGAAAGCAGAGAGAATGAATGCATGGCCTCCTAAGCACCTCTACTAAGAACATTCTTTCCCTCCTATTCCATCTTGGCTCCCAGCCTATGAGGGTGTCTTTCTCCCCTAATTAATCCTTTCTGGAAACCCTCTCCCAGATACATCCAGAGATTTTATTCTTTCCTAATCTCCTTTGCTCTTCTCAGCCAGATCAAGTAGACAACCAAGATTACCCATCGAAGTTGTGGTTCTTGCGGAATCTTTATGATTGGAATCCCTTTCTTTATAACCTTCTGGCTCGATTTATTTACTCATTCATTTATTTATATTAGGATTGACACATGCAGTTCCACACGGTTCTCTTAACTACCAGGCAAGTGTGTGACTTCAGGACCTGTGTTTTGGCCCCTCATGTAGGGAGAATGCCTCACTTTATCATAAGCATTTTCTTAATAAAATCTTATAAAGCCAGGGGGGATTGGCCCATGTACAGAAGGAGGCTTTTGGAGAGAGATCTTAGGAACTTTAAGAAATAGTTCTGAGGTCATGTTTTCCTACCCTTTGATACCTTTTTCTTTTACAAATACAGGGATTAGAGACCAAATCCCATTTAGGGCTGGAACCCTTTTTGCTGACTGGGGTTTCAGCACACTTGCCCATACCTGTGGTCTTCAGTGTGCTAACTGAGGGTCATGTAGTGTGCAGAGATGTGACTACAAATTGGAGGCAACATGGATTGTTCCAAGAGCAGCAGTAGCACAGCTGCCAGTACTCAAGATTACCAGTAGACACAAGCTCTATTCACTCACCAAAGTGGGGAGCAATTTAACAAGCCCTCTCTCATTAGCTGGGGATGGTGGGAGCAGGAGTGAGTTTAGAATGTCCAGCCCATTTATAACAAAGCTGGAAAGGGAAGCAACATTCTCATCTCCCTTTTCAATGTGTGGATATGACTAAAACCTCTTATTTTGTTGTTGCGAGACAGGGTCTCGCTATGTAGGCAAGAATTACAGTTGTCATGCTTCAGTCTTGGAAAGGCTGAGATGACAGGTAGATGGTGCGACATCTGCATGGTTAAAACATTCTACCTTACTTTTCTGCCCTGGAAAGTTTTATTGTACCTCTTTTGATGTTTAACTACATACGTTTTGTTGTCAGTGAAAACAACTTTTAGTGTTTTAGGATGTTGTTTTTGAAGGATGTTTCTAGCTTTAGTGACCTCTTCTGTGTGCATTTCAATAAGGTTGTTGGAAGCATAACAACATTCCTACATGTTGTTACAGTGTAGGAAGCAGTTTTGGTGCACTGTAAATGTTTAATAAATATGAAATGTTTCTGTTTTCTGCTAATACTGGGTATGAAATTATTTGACAACATTTGAGTTTGCTCAATTATGATTCACATTGGCAAATGTTAAAATTATTTGTTTTTTCCTGGTGTATTTAGTATTCAATAATTATTGCTCAAATTAATGAACAAATGCCTGTTGTTCATATACATATACTATATCAAAAAAACATTTATATGACCTTTTACATTGTACATGCCCTTAAACATATGTTCTGATGTTTGGGGTAACTTGTTTTCTAAATATCTTTGTTCTTATGGTCAAGTAGGCACAACAAGTTCAGGCATGGGGAAATACATTCACATTCATACTCCATTTCTAATGATATATTTACTTAATAGAAGGAATTGTTGCAATAACAGATTTCTTACTGTTCAGTAGGCCCCTCACATCTCAGCTTCGTAGTTAGTATCACACTTATGAGTTCAACATAGTGCAACCATAAGCCCCCATACCCTTAAACATTCCAGCTGTTTGCCTTGGGGCTCTGTCCTATTCCTATGGAGAAACAGGGCTCCAAAGTCTGGGCTCCATACATTTTCTTCAAGAGAGATGGCCTGTTCTTTGAGGCAGACTGACACAGTAGGTGTGTGTGTGTGTGTTGTTTATTGTTAATATTTTGGAGTTTCATGTTTCTGCTTTTTAAAGATTTGTTAATTTTTATTTTATGTGCATATGAGTGTTTTGTGTACCTGTATGTCGGTGCACCTAGTGCATGCCTGGTGTTTGTGGAGACCAGAAGAGGACATCAAATACCCCAGAATGGAGTTAATGATAATTGTGAGCAGCCATGTGGGTGCTGGGAACTGAACCCTGGTCCTCTGCAAAAGTGGCAAGTTCTCTTAACTACGGAGTCATCTCTTCTGTCCCCAGTGGTCTCTCTCTCTCTCTCTCTCTCTTTCTCTCTCTCTCTCTCTCTCTCTCTCTCTCTCTCTCTCTCTCTCTCTCTCTCTGTGTGTGTGTGTGTGTGTGTGTGTATGTATGTATGTATGTATGTATGCATGTATGTATTACCTGAGCTTGGTGCTTGCAGTCTTCTTGCCTGGGTCAGAATATCTGGGCTTCATGAGTGTACCTGACTTTAACACATTTAGGCAATTGAACACCCCCAAGGAAACAATACCTTAGCCCAGTCCCTGTTGCTTCAGCAAAGTGTTACTGCACTGGACCCTCATTCCTGTCTCCAAATGCTTGTGTGTGGCTTGTTACTTCCAGTCTACATGACCTTTCTGAAGTCAAGTTTCTCCCCTTTGAAGAACCAAGCTTCTAAGAGAAGGCTCAAACACCCTTGGCATGCCAGCCTGGAGAAGTGGAAAGACCAATCCTGGGAAATGTCTCCAGCTCTTACCTCTCTATGACCCTGAGGTTCAGGTGCCTTTCTGGAGAAGGAGAATTATAATTAGGTAATCCTACCTACCTGGGGCATTGTAAGAAGCAATGCCATGGGCAGAGGAGGAGTGGATTCCAGGGCTCACTGTCATAGCAGTAGTGTAACACTGTGTACCGCAGCCCCAAACTAGGACTGCGTTAAAGGATAAGGAAGAAGCCAGCATTTAGGTGATATTGGTTTTTTTCTTTTGTAAACAGGAAATTCTGATTTGCACATTGGATTGGCCCAACCGCATAGGAGAAATCTCATGGGATGTGTTTTTTGTGACTTTGAACTTCCTGGTGCCAGGACTGGTTATTGTGATCAGCTACTCCAAAATCTTACAGGTATGTTTGTTTCTGTGCTGTTCCGAACTTCACTCCCTCTGGGCATTTCCAGTAAAATCTTAGAACTTCCGAGTCAGAGGATACCTTGGGGGTTCTAGCAGTCCATTCCTGATTCACTGTGCAGATCCTCTGCTACCCCTTGGGACGGTGAGGGACAAGAGTTTGTATATTTATTTTAGTTTTTGTATTCTAAATCAGTTATGTTCTTGTATATCTTTTCATCATTAAAATACTGATTTATAAAAACATTCAGTTGAAAACAGGTACAGAAGTTGAAAATCTATTTTCTTCCTAACCTTAATGACCCTACTGTGCCTCTGCAATGTTACAGCACCATGGACACTTGAGTGTAGGTTCAAATGGTCAGATGACTGTTGGCCCTGTTCACTGTTCTCTTCAGATGGGAGATGCTACTGCCTGATAACATCCTTTTTTTTTCCACTCAACACCATATCAGGACATCGGTCTATATCAGTTCCTGTATTTTATCTTGTTGTTGGTTAAGAGTTACACAGCCTACGTCATATAGGTGTGATATAATCATTTGGTAGACTTTGGAGTTGTGTCCACAGTCTCCCCACAAACACAGCAGTGACAGACAAGGTCTAGTTTATAAGATTTTGTTTTTATGGAAGCACCATATACTAATACAAAATCACACCCAGTTTATGTATTCTGCTCACAAATTGAACACTCTCATAAAGTGGCTCCTGGATGGAGAATAGAACTTGGCCAGAAGCCCTTCCTGTCCCTGTGGGTCAGTGACTTTATCCTTGGGAATGTTTAATTTCAGTGTGTGTGGCACAGGAAATAGACAATATCTCCTAGAAAAGTAAATGTATGTACACAGACATAAAAGATGGGTTGGCCTCTGCTTCCTGGCTCCAAAGAGATCATACTTGCATGGAAGGTGCCACTTAACTAACACAAGCATGTATATTTATGCTCACTTGTAAGGTTTATCTCAAAGCTCTTGAGCCCTCCTGGAGGTGTACAGCAGTTGAATCTTGGTTTTGTAGCATCTTTTGTGTGGGTCCTGATAAATAGGTGTGTTGAAAAGACCCGGATCACCTTCTGGCCATTTTTATGACCCTCTATGACTGTGGATTTGTAGCCTTTTTACAAATAGAACTCACCCCAGGCCAACCTCACTAAGGCTGCCTGGCCCTGCTTCTGTGGGTGATAGTGTTTAATTCTTTAGCCAGATTCATTCCACCAGACGACTCTCCCAAGTTTAGGCTTATTCTAATACGCAAGGCAAATTCCAGGGTGTGGAGCCCTGAAAAGCACTTGCAATGAACGACTTGCCATATTTTAATGTTATGAACGAATTAATTTGTGTCATAAAATCCCAATGAAAGAAAAGAAAGAGGACAGACTGAAATAAAATACATTGTTTTGGTTTTGTTGAAGCAGGGTCTTCTTACTCTATAGTCCTGGCAAGCCCGTCATTCCCTGTGTGGACTAGACTGGCCTGGAGCTTGCCTTTACCTCCCAAGTACTAGGATTACAGGCATGCACTACTGTGCTGGGCCACATTTTAATTTTTTTCTTTAGTAAGTACCCATGTAGTGTATAACATGAATAATAAAAGCCCAGTGACTGATAGTGGGTTTCAAGCTTTAAGCTGAAGATCAGTGAAGCAAAGCAGTCAGCCACTAGCTCTTACCTCTACCTCAGGCTGAAAGGGCTGTCCTCTCCTCAGCGTGACTGGAGAATAATTGCCTATTACTGACTTTGCTTCTTCTTTTTATACCTCTCCAGTGCTAGGATTAAATGCATGTGATCCCAAGTGCTGAGATCACCTTTGTGTGAGCTGTTTCTCTTTAGGACTGGATCAATTCCCTGTAGCTCAGTGTGGCCTTCTGAGTCCTGGGATTAAAGTGTGTGCTACCACCTCCTGGCTCTATGGCTAGCTAGTATGTTTGCTGGGATTAAAGGTGTGTATCACCACTGCCTGGCTCTGTGGTTTGTGCCTAGCTTTGCTTTCTGTACCCTCAGGCAAGCTTTAATAAATCATAAATAATATATCACCACAGTAGTGTTTAACATGCAGCAAGCACTAACTCTTCTTATCCTAACAAGATTCTCAGATGAAGCAATCCAGGGATGTTGTGCAATTTACCCAACGTCACGGGGCTTATAAGGTGTCAGCTTCAGTCTTTAAACCCAAGCAGAACTACCCCAGAGTCCTGTCCAACACTTCTACTCCTCAGAGGTTTGTTAAGAGTGCTATGTGTGCCAGGCAGTGGTGGCGCACGCCTTTAATCCCAGTACTCGGGAGGCAGAGGTAGGCAGATCTCTGTGAGTTCGAGTACAGCCTGGTCTACAAAGCGAGTTCCAAGACAACCTCCAAAGCAATACAGAGAAACCCTGTCTGGAAAAATAAACAAACAAAAACAACAACAAAAAGAGTACTATGTGCAGAATGTTGGAGGAAGAGGGTGTGGTTCAGGAGCGTGCAAGCTAAAAGACTTTATCAAAGGACCTTTGACAAAGAGGCAGCTGGACAGTGACTGAGACTTAAAGCAAGGAACACCACAGCACAAGGGAGAGTGAAGAGCTAAAACAAGCTGTAGCTATTGCACACGTGAAGGATCAATGACGGGCCTGGTGGAGAGCAAAGGACCATGGGAACAGACATGAGGCTTGGAAGGTTCTTTTGAAATTGCCTAGCTCTGAGTCTTTCCTGCCAGGTTACTTTGCTGTGCTGCTTGGATGCGCTACTTCCATTCTCTGGGCCCTGCTTCAATCATTTGCAGATTGGCAGCCTTAATTTTCTAGTGCGAAGGTGTATAAAGCAAGCGTGTGAGAACCGCCCACCTGGTCACAGTAGGCCCTGAATAGTATGGCAGATGCTATTTGCTAGGCTGAACTGTCCTTCCAACCCTTCCCTCTGCGTATGTTAGGAAATGGCATCACGAAGGTTTCCCGGAGGTTAAACAGCGGGTCAAGGTTTGGAATGAGAGTAAGAAATCATGGCTTGAGCAGATTGGCTGGGAGAGACAGCAACACCTAAGCTCCCCTGGTTGTGGGGCCCGGAGAAGTCAGGAGGGCTCTGGTGTGCCCCCTTTCCTCGTGTGACACAGCCTCCTGTGGGGCGTGTTAGCTCCCATCCGCAGCAATCTCAATCTCAATCGGGGAAAATCAGAAAACGCCTTCAGGATCAGGAAGGGGAGAGAGCCCTTTCCCTCCTCTGGAGGACAGGGCATCGTGCTCTCCCCACACTTGAATCTAAACTCACAGCCCTGCACGTCTCCACCTCCCAGACCCCTGCACAGCTTCCGTGCGCAGCAGAAGGGCTCTGTGGTTTGCAGCCATGGAAAGCCACCTGAGCTAGGTCACAGTGGGAATTTAGACCCATTGCTTCCTTACACACAAATCAGATCCAAAGCCCCTGCCTAAAGTCTTGTGCAACCAGCCTTCTGCCTGACCCCCGAACTCCCTCCTGTCTCATGTCCAGGTGGGCTGGAGACTGCCCCTGGAATGCCCTCACACAGGGCTGCCGCAGGGCGTGACACCTGCCATTTCCTCTCCAGGATCTCTCCTCTCTGGATTGCTGTGTGGATCACTTCTCACCTAGAGTTCTTCTCTAGAAGGTTCTCTGTTACCAGCAGTCTCTCAGTAACAGGTCTCTCAACACTGCATCGTCTCGTTGGTCACTCCCACTGCTTAGGGACTGCAAGCTCCGTGAGGGCAGAGGCTGTTTTGCTGTTTTGTTCACTTTGTACTTGCCTCTTTGTGAGGCCCAGGCCTTGGAGCACAGGGAGATGGTCTTCGGGGCTCTCTGCTTGGGCAGTGGCAGTCTCTGGACAGATTCAAGACCAAGCTTTGCCAACATGTAATCTTGAGTAAACCACTGAAGTAATGTGGGCCTCGGTTTCCACCAAAGCCAAATATTTGTGGACTGATTAACACAGAAAGAACAGATATGATGTCTGAAAAAAAATCCCAATTCTAGTACAAACAGAAGATTTTTAAAACTTCTCTTATATACCACCACTGAAACTGACTGTTCCACCTTTTTCTATGGGGACCATGACATGAACTCTCACTCTGTACCTGTGAGTTTGTCAGGGAAGTGTGTCAGAGGCTGGGACAGGGTCTCAGAGTTGGCATCTCCTCCCCAAGAAGGTGCACAGCCCAGGCACACTAAGCTGGCCTTCCTGCCCAGGCTTTTTCTGCCAGGAGCACAGCTATAGACTCCACTGAACATCAGTTTTCAATTAGCTACATTCACTGAGTGCCGGTCTGTCACCCTACCCTTCCCCACCAGTCTCGCCTCCTCTCCACCTCTAACTTGGGTTCCATTTCTGGGCATGGAAGGTGTTCTTCTCATATTACCCCATTCCTTAACTGCAGAGTAGCATCTTCTATGCTGTTCTCTAGAGACTTTGGGATGACAGGTATAGAAAGAGCCATGCAAACAAAATTAAGAAACACTGAGCTAGTTGCATGGAATTCTCTGCTGTGCGCTAATACGCTTTGGACAGGAATTAACCAGGAGGTAGAGCTAAATCTGATCACAGAAGCCGTTTCTGCATACAGAGCATCTCTCCCAATGGGAAGCCCTGCTCTATCTAACCTTTGCTGGTTCTGAGCTGGGCTCTGGCTCAGAGTGAGTGGGCATCCAACAGCCTCTTCCCCTGCTGATATCCCTTTAGGAACTGCTTGGTATGCTGGGCAGGGACTGTTTTGCCCTCTGCCCTCTATGCTTCCTCTTTCCTTGTGACTCAGTCATGCCATACAATTCAGTGACATTTTTCCTATTGACAGTTTTCCCAAGGGACTAGCTTCTCAGTAATTCCTCAGTGCCTTGGACCAGGCTACCAAGGCTGGCAGCTTTCCAGGCTTACAGGTTCATGCAGAAACCATAAGGATGACAGGCTGCGATATCTCTGCCCTTGTAACTGTGTTTCTTGTCCCCCCCCCCCCACATACACATGGCGTGGGAGTGTAGCATGGGCAGGGCTCCCTTGCTTCTTACTCTTGGGTCCCCGGCCTTTTCAAGAGAGCCTAGCATATAGCAGGGTCTTGGTAAATATTTGCTTAATGAACCAGTGGTTCTATGGCCTGCAGATGGAAATCCCTCTGCCTATCATAGAGTTTAGCTGAGAAACAAAAATCTCCTTCAACAGAACACAAAGCTTGGCCCTCACTGCCGACCACTGGGGGGCTGTGGTCATGCTGTACGCTTAGATTTGGGTCCTGAGTTCTGAAGGTACCTGCTGAAGTTTCCAGGTTGCATCAGGGACACATAATTAATAATAGAAATAGGAATAGGTTATCAAGAGAAGGACCTTTCCGAGAATGGGAGTGACCCAAATTAAAGAGCCGTGGGGTGGGGTGGCAGGGGGGGAAGGCTTCCACGTTAAAGGAAACAAACAAAAAACCCAACTGAGCTGGAGCTGGCTCTAGTGTTACAGCCCTGTATGGGTAATTTGCAAGGCACTTGCTGCTCCTTTGGTTGCATGTGCGTTTGTATATGGCAGGCAGGCTTTTCTTGATCATGCGCTGTTGTTGCGTTAGGGTTGGGAGGCATTTCCAGTACTCTGGCTTCTTTTGCATGTTGCTCTTGAGGCTAGTCTCCCCAGTCCCTGCTTTCCTCCTCCAGTCACGTTTCTTTGCAGGTAGACCTCTGGGAAGGTGGGGCCTCCTGTCTGATGGCCCTAACGACGACACTCCTGGCTAGCCAACGATCTCTCACAACGGAGGCTAAACCCTCAGGTCCCCAGCTTCTGCCAGTGGGAATCCCCTTCCCTGCCAGCCTCTAGCTGGTATGGCCTGGCCTGGGGGTGTTGGGTGGAAATAGGGTTCCCTCCCGGCCTTCAGAGGTTCATGTGGCTCCGGTGAGTCACCAAAGGACTGTTTTAAAAATGGGCTTTATTAAAGGTCTAGAGAGAAAAAGCCCAAGCCAAGCAGCTGTGTGGGATTAGCAGCTCCTATGCCCTAGGGAGCCAAAGTCACCTTGACAGTTCAAGAGAAGTGTGTGTCCCTGGGTCCCCTCACTGAATCCAAGTGTGTCAAGGTGGGGCCCATTGGACATGTAACAAACACAACCCTCAGCTCAAAAAGGGGATAATAAGACACCATTTGTGCTGAAGCCAAATATGAGTGGCCACCGCCCAGGAGCACGGATTCAATCTACCTCCAATTCCATGTTCCAGTGTGGTAACTGTTTCGTGAAGATCTCTTTGTGGTGACAGAAAGAAAAAAAAGAAAGAAAGAAAGTCACAAATCAAGATGGTTTCAAGTACATCGGTGAGAACATCAGGCAGAACAAGGAAAACCTCTGGGGTAGACCCCAGATGTCACCTGGTGACATGCTTAAACCTTTTGGTTGCTGGAAGCTGCTGGTCTGTTGAGTAAATACTTTTCAAGGGTTGCACCTGTTGGTCCCAAGGACGTTAGGCCAGACACAGAGGTAGGTGTGGAATAGCTGTTAAGAGGGCTCAAAGTGGCTAAAGATAAATTATAATTGGGCTCTGGATCTGCAGTACCCCAGCCTCTCTGCTATCACTGTCATTCTAGGTGGCTATCAGCCTTGTAGTGGGGGTAGTTAGCGGCAGGTGTGTTCCTTCCAGGAACTTTGGCTCACAGACATTTTGTGTTTTACCAGGTTCCCAGTGGTCACGGAATGCGTTCTCATGAGCACTGGCCCCCTCCCAACTGGCAATATGCCAGGGTGAAGAGGCATATGGGCCTCTCTGTGTGGGGCTCCCAAAGTGGAGGAACCCTAGGACGCCCCCCACGTCCCCCAGGCTTGTTTTGAGGGTGAGAGTTAATTCCCAGAAGGTAGCAGAGCTCTTCATAAAGGCACAGGAGGCATTCCACCAAAGCCAGAGATATTTGAAACCCTGGCCAGATAGATGCTGACTACCCAGGCTGTCTAATGTGGCCTGGGGGGCAAGGAAGGACTCACATCGTATGGCAATGCCTCATTTTCTTCCTGACTGTACAAATTGTGGGGACTGTGGTGTTAGGAAGAAAAGTAGCAGCTGTTACTGAGGGGAAAAAAATCTCTTATGCGCTTGGTTATGTGTGAGTAAACCAGCTTTGTTTACTCACCAGCCATTGTCAGGCACCTGCAAGAGCCCTGGGCCCCAGGGAGCTGGTATTGTCTGCTGAGCCACCCCCACCTGCACAGCGGAGTAGGTGGGTCCTGAGTAGGATGGGAAGCCCCAGGGAGCTCCATTTTCACAGGTGGGGGCTGTTACTCTCTAGCAGCAGAAAAATGACTTCCAGCCGGTAACTTGCACTTCCTGCGAATCCATTTGCAAGAACAACAGTGAGAACAGCGGTGTGAACGTGTGAACGCATAGAGGGCTTGTGAAGATGAAGGTGACAACTGATGAAATAAATGCCTAGCTCGTGGCCGGGAGCCAACAGGAGAGCACAGCCATCCTGACTGCTCGCATCCTGGTGTTCTGGTTGTCGGGCACATTGAGAGGGTTCCAGTGAGTGAGTTCACCCGGGCACCTGCTGTCCTTGTCTGGCTCACAAACAGGTGGCTCTAAACACCCCACAGAGTGAGAAGCAATCATGTAATCATGCCACAGTTAAGCATCTATCCTTCAATTAGGGAATTTAAAGGATTGTAAGGAGAACATTTTAAGCCATTTTGATGAGTTAAATTTGCCCAAATTGTGAATGATGCTAATGACTTTAAAATTACTTCCTCTCTGAGATACAGGGATCTTAGGAGAACAGTCCCCCTCCTCCCCTGCATCCCATCCCACCCCCATACAGAACTGGCCAAGTGGCTAAGAGAGACAGGGCCTGGGCCAGCCCCAGCAACGGAAGCTAGTAAGGACTACTAACATGGGTAAGTCATATCCCCTTGTCTCTCTTCCTTCAGGACAGAGGTAACACACTGGCACGTGAGGCCAATAGACACAATGTCCTTCATGGTCTAGGTTAGAGGTGCCCAGCCAGACTATAATCCACTATTTCTAGCCCCACCTCAATCCACCTGGGCTTCAATCCTCAGTCCCACAAAATAAAAACCAACCAACAGGAGACGCCTGACGACGTCCACAGTGACCTGCAACTCCAGTTCTTTGTGTTCCCTGCAGGTCACAAAAGCCTCCAGGAAGAGGCTCACGTTGAGCCTGGCGTACTCCGAAAGCCACCAGATGCGAGTGTCCCAGCAGGACTACCGACTCTTCCGCACCCTCTTTCTGCTCATGGTCTCCTTCTTCATCATGTGGAGTCCCATCATCGTCACCATCCTCCTGCTCTTGATCCAGAACTTCAGGCAGGACCTGGTCATCTGGCCATCCCTCTTCTTCTGGGTGGTGGCCTTCACGTTTGCCAACTCTGCCCTAAACCCCATTCTGTACAACATGTCGCTGTTCAAGAACGAGTGGAGGAAGACCTTTTGCTGCTGCTTCTTCCCAGAGAAGGGAGCCATTTTTACAGACACGTCTGTCAGGCGAAATGACTTGTCTGTTATTTCTAGCTAACTAGTGGAGCCAGGCAAACTGCTGTGTGCATCGAGGGAGTTGCCTTCCGGGAATGCCAGCAGGCACCCTGCTTTAAGAAGATCCAGCTTCTAATAGCACACATGTACAGGGCCAGCAAGTTAAGGAATGCTCACTCTGTATAAAAATATTTTTCCTTAAAAAAACTTTACGAGCTCCTTTTTACGAACTTTTTTAGTGTGTTTGTAATATGATTGAGTTAATAAATTTTTATTTATAACTGTTCCTACATATAAAGCTGTGCCTTGCGGTTGCCGAAACAAACCTAGGAGTTGATTCGGGCCTCAGATTTCTCAGTAAAAGGTCATGGCCACCGTTAAGTCCCCACCTTGGGCACATATAAAGTCTTCAGGTCATTTATTCATTCATGTCGAGACTGTTTAAGGAATTTCCAAGGAACAGTTCACCTGACTTTTTTTTTTCATGTATTAAGACTGGGCAGGAGACATGACTCAATGATAGTATGCTTGCCTAGCAAGTGTGTGACCCTGGACTCAATCCCCAGTACATTAAAAAACCAAAACAAAAGTGGAAGCAATACCACAGACTCAAAGGATGGACCCTGATGCTGGAGAGGGAGGTCAGAAGTGGTTGCTTTAACACTCTATCCATCAGAGTCCTTTGAAACACCTGCTGTGGCTGTGCAATGTGTGTGTGTGTGTGTGTGTGTGTGTGTGTGTGTGTGTGTGTGTGTGTGCTAGGAATCCAGCCAGTGGTACAGCCCATAGCCCTGGCTCCCTTCTTAGGGAGCTCACCTTCTCATGGGGTGTGGGGACCCCAAATGCTAAACAGAGGCCAATGAACAATGGAGCACCCTAGAGTGAATAAACACTATGGGAAAAGTAGGACAGGGTGCTGTGGGGGTGATGGTTGTTTATGTGGGGTTGGGAAAAGCTGAGGAACAGCGGCTGAGCTGAAAGGCTAAAGGCAAGAAAGAGGCTCTCATGTGGCTCCAGAGGAAGGACCTTTGCAGGAAGAGACAGGCTGGTGAGTTATCGGGTCCAGGGATTGCAAACTGTTGACTGAGCTTTCTTTGTACTTGATGCTAGGTGATCGCTCCCCTGGAGCTCAACAGTGGATGCCAATGAAGTTCCAGAGCTAGGACAGGGAGGGCCTGGCAGGCCAGCATAAGAAGTTCACCCAGGGTTCAGTGGGCAGAACTGGAGGTTTGCAATGGGAGACCTGAACAACGAGCACTTTTATTCTGGCTGCTCTGTAAGGCACAGGCTTTAAGGAGCAAGAATAAAAGTGGAGACCGGGTGTGCGGCTGCTTGAAGGAGAAGACGTTGATGGGACCTTGAAGGCACGTGACACTAGTGAAGGACTGTGTGAAATACTCCTGGGCTATGCTTGGGAAGGTGGGACAAACTGTCTGCTTATGGAGAATGAAGATGAGAGAAGACAGCCTTCCAGGTGCCTCCTGGACTTTAAGACTGGCCCTGCTTAGACAGTGGGGCAGGCGACAAAACTGAGGAAGACTAGGAAGCAAATGGGGTTTCAGTGAGAGCATGTGCTGGAAATCCCAGCGAGACAGTTACAGAGGGTGTTTAGGGACCCATGGTTTTCTGAAATAGTCTCCGAGAAGATGAAGAAAGGAAAGAAACCAGAGTCAAAGGCTGAGCCCCAGGATATGCCAACACATAGGTCTGAGGTAAGATTTGTGGTGACTATGACATCAAGGACAAAATAACAAGATGTCTTTGTTCCTATTTGGTCAATAGATTTGATACATCGATGCCTCTTTTGAAGGGATATGTATCTTAGGTCTGTGGCTTCAAACTGAAGCCAAGGAGCCTCTCTGTCAGCTTGTTCTATGGGAATAACCAGCTGGGCTTTTCTCGTGCATGGCCATTTGGGCATTTGGTGGGAGCTCCCCATGGTCCTTAGAAATATCAGCCCTCCCATCCCCAATACATTCACAGATGTCCTCCAGTCTGGACAGTGCTGTCACAGCCCCTCTGCACGCCCACAGACACTGTGTTGACTCTCACTCCATCCTACAGCAGGGATTGACTGCTTCCCCAAGTTTACTGAGAGAAGCCACATAATCAGGCCGAAATCTCACAGCTCTGAACTGAATTAGACTTAAAACCAAGGCAGTCTGCTCTTCAGCTCTGGATAGAGGTGAGCCTTCTGTCCTGCCCATCTCATGGGCCCTGGGCTGACAGCCTTGCGTTTGATGGCCCGGTCACACTTACTCCATCTTTGGGTTTCAGTAGTGATGCTGTTAAAGCCTTCCTGGATTAATGAGGAAACCATTCTCAGGAAGTTAGGAGCCAATCGCTAATATGGAGATCAGGGATGTCTAGGTCAGGTTAAAGGCCACAGAGAGTGGGAAGAGAGAATGTCTTGGGTTCTAGAAGTGCAACCCACCCGCAACTGGAACACAAATAAGTCTTCAACTCCTAGGAAGACGGTGGCTATACGTTTAATAAATTGAGTTTAGAATCCCAAGCCTCAAGCAGTCTCTCTGGGAACTTGAGTAAGATATACATTTGTGTGAACAGATTCAGTCATCCCCATGCATACTCTATCCAACCCACGACAGTTCAATGTCCACCTAGAGAAGGTTAAGGAGAGGTGGGGAACTGAACTTCTAAGATAAATAGAGATGAGGATTGAATGAGAGTTACTCAGAAGTTGTCGAATGAAACTTCACCTCCTTGATGTCGCTATAAACTGTTTCTTGAGGGTCTGCTTTGGCAGTAGCCTGAAATACAGAAAATAGAACCACTAACGAACAGCTGAGGGGAAAACAGTGCTTCTGTGTATAAATGAACACCCAGGCAGCCTTACAGCCAAGCGGCCATTCACATGCTTCTGTGTGATTGTACTTCACAAATTCTCTCACAGTTGATACCTAAACTCTTTGCATTCCCCAGGGAACAGCAGCACCGAGGGCGTAGGACCTGCTATGTGACCAGTTTTCATTTAACCCTACTTCTCCTTGAAGCCCATCCCCCTTCTTTGGGACACGAGGGCCACACCAGCCTGAGATCAGCATCACTGTGGTAGATTCATAGTCTTCATGATGTCCCTGTCCTGTGTCACCAGGAGGCACCACAAGGGACTTCAGAGTGACAAAAATCTGAGTTTGTATTCAACTTAGCTGTCCACTGGAGATCTTAGGCAATGTGCTTAGCTTTTCTCACTGGTAAAATATAGCTGATGCTCCTCCTTAATAAAGTGTGTCTAAGGGTTAACTTAGGTGACTTAGGCGAAAGGCTCAGTGTGGTGCCTGGAGGTGATGTAATCTTTCACTAGTCCCATGCTCAGCCTCCCCAATACCCCAGGGTGGCACTTTTATATCTATGTATATCTAAGCTCACATTGTTGGTATATTTGAGCATTGCATTGTCTAAGAAAAAAAATGGTCTTTTTCTACACTTCAGTGTGACCCTTTTTGGATTTTGAAGCCCAATTCCCCATAGAAGTGAATGCATGTCAGTTCAAAATAGACAGCACACTTCTTCACCACGCTTCTGTCTTAAACTAGGATCCGTTAAGCGCAGTAGCTACTAACGTATCCCACTGTTGTCCCAGAGGCTCTCCCTAAGAAACACAAGTGGAAACCCAGTGGGCCAATTGAGTGATACTTGGCTTTTGTAAAGAACATCGCAGACACCAGTCTTTTCGGAACTTGCTACATTGATATTTCTGTTTACATAAAATGGCTGTATATCCCATCCAGTTCTTTACCGGGGACAAAAGTCACCAACAAACTCTAATTTCTGCTGAACCTTTTCTGAGGGCTACGGCACCAGGAGCAAAATGGCATGGGGTAGCAAAATATAAGAAAGCAGACCTGAGGCCTTGCTTATTGGAAGTGCCAGGGTTTGGGGAAAAGAGAGCCCTTTGGTCCCTTCTCCATGTGGCTGGTGACAAAGTCCTGGGAAAGATTTAGTCCAGAAGGGTGAAGACTTGGCCCAAAGGCAGCTCCTCAGATCACCCCTCTTACAAAGATGCAGCGCCCTCCTATTGGCCCAGGCCAGCCACGCCCCTCAGGAGGAGCTACTCACCATTGTGCTCGATCCACCGGTACTGCCTTTCTAGGCACAGCTCCTCCTGCCGCTGTCTGACCAGCCGCCGCGTCTCTGGGGTCAGGCCATTGGGGTCACGAGAGAACACGAAGGAGTAGCTGTCCGCACAAGTGCCGTCCAGATTCTGCAGGCGGCAGGAGTACTGCAGAGCGAAGGTGTCGTAGTCCGTATCGATGATCCAGTGGTCATCGTCTGTAAGTCAGAGAGCCACAGAGGGCCCGGAGGCCCGACCAACCTGTTACCACCGACTCCGTGGAAGCGGCTGTCTTTCCTTAGTGAGCAGAGATTCCTGACAGCTTTTGTACAACCGGGCAAATGTCTGATGGCCCTGAACTGACGTCATCCCCAGCTACAGGCCGTGACTTTTTCGGTGCCCTGCAGAATCTATCTCCCAGCGTCTCACTCGGCCCCACGGCTCTCACTTCAGTGGGATGGAGGACGCCAATCTGGTGGTAATAGTCTTTCATGCTCTACCCTTAGTCACACTTAGGAGCCCTTATTCGCTTCCCCAGGTTGAAAAGTGGGGTGCTCATTCTCCAGCTTCACCGACTCACATGCATACAATGCATGTGCACACGCACGGGGGAATGGAGAGAAACGTCTTTTCATGACTTGCCTGGCAGAGCTGAACCCTTGAAAAATGCAGATCATATTCATTCCTCAAGGCTGGGGTCTAAGTAGTATAGACGCAACAAAAAGCAAGTGATATAAAGATCAACAAAGGCAGACTGGGAAATAAGTCAGGGAGAATACCTATGTGAGTGGCACAGAGAAAGAGAGAGATGTGTTTATCCAAAACCCCATGTACAGGTAAGAGTGCTGTATTTCAGCTTAACTGTCTTTCTGACATTTAACCAAGGCTGGAACCAGCTACTTCATGGATATTTCCATATTTAGGGGGGTATTTCTTGAATTTATCCAAAAGCATATACCGTTACTCCATATTACAGATGGGGAGACAGGAGCACAGAAAAAAAAATAGAAATAATAGGAATAATTCCAGCAGGACCAGACACAGGGCACATTGCCAGAGTCTGCACACCTAACCTCCACCAGTGTCTCCAAACACTAGGTAAATTGGGGGCAGAAGGGACAAGGACAAACAGGTGTTTTATCTCTCACACCCAGGTCTTAAAGCAAGGCCCCATCTGCCCATGCTGGGTTTCATGTTGGAGGGAGGCAGAGAGGCCCAGACGTCCAAACATCACAGGGTGTGAGGTCACTCAAGTCTCCACTGCACATCAGCAGTGGGTGTAGTGCTCTACCAACCCTTGAGATACCAGCCTGGAGTCTGGCTCAGCTCAAATCTAGACCCACGGGAGCACTGCACAGGAGACAGAAGAGGAATGAGCCACTCCTGTATCTTCCCGGCTTTCAGAGGCCTGGCTCGGAAGTGTTCCTGGCCCACAACTGATCAGCTAGGCGGTGACCGTGAAGTCCTCAGTAGATGGAACATGAACAGAAGTCCCATGGCTGCTGCTGCTGGGTCACCCCCTCATCACAGGCTCCACCCTCCCCAGGCTCCTGAGCATCTGGGCAGAATCTTCCCACCTCTGGATCAGTGTGTCATGAAGGGGCATCCGGGAGCCTACCTCAGACACAAAGACACTCATGGTCCAGGCAGCTAGGGGTCCAGCACACCTGCAGCTTAATCATTTCACCCCCAAATTGTTGCCAGGATATAAAATACGACATGAGAGGTAACTTTCAATGTTTGATTTTAGTGCCCTTGGTTGCTGCTTTTGACTGAGCTGGTCTGGTTGACCTCCAGGTTCTTTTTAGCAGAATAGTTCAGTAATGAAGCAGCCTAAAAGCCTTTGCCAGATACTCCCTCCTCAGAGGGTCTGCTAGCGCTCTGCCAGGGCAGAGTCCTCCAGCCTTTTCTCCTGCAGCTGGGTAAGGGTTCTCTTAGAAAAAGACACCCCAAGTCTTTCCAGACATCAGCCAACTGCACACAGTAGACTGTGGAGACAGTGTCTGAGACAGAGACTATGGCTGGCAGCCCCTGACTCCCCTCCAACACCCCAGAACAGACGTCACACTATGGCTGTGTCTACACTGTACTGAACAGATACGTTGAGAACTTAGGATTTCCTGGTTTCAAATGCTTAACAGAGGGAACTGTCCTGGCGGTTGGCTTCTTTAAAGACCTGCCTCTCACGGCTGCCACTGCTGTGGCCCTAGAAAATGTTGGCTTGGCTCCCTAGACTGTGTCCCCCACATGAGAAGTTCCCCATGATTCTCAGGCCTAAGGATCCAACTAAACTGGGTGCGCCAGAGCCTAGCCTATTTCCAACTAAACATCCCAATATCCCAACAGCTGGGTAAGGGAATGACGTCTGAGACCTCCATGGTGTGAGTTATCTAGTCCACTGATTCTCAAACTGCATTGTGCAGAAGGGATTCACTGAAGAAGCCTATTGAAAATGGAGATACAAGCCCCCCCCCAAGAGTCTGAAATCTACACAGAATTTGTCACTCAGGCACTCTTCCAAGTGCTTTCTGCATTCCCACACACTGTATCTTTACAACTCCATGATGTAGGTGCTGCGATTCTGTCTACTTTGCACATGGGGAAACTGAGGCACAGAAAAGTTATGTTACAACTCTGGGTGCCACAGGTGATAGTTTAGTTAGGATCTGAACTCAGGAAGTGTGTGTGTGTGTGTGTGTGTGTGTGTGTGTGTGTGTGTGTGTGAAATCTAGAACCTTGTGACTATTAGGCAATTGGGCAATGAACTATAACTCCACCCCTCAGGGACACACTTAACCATTGCTGCACAGCTTCTTTTTGGGAAGGCAAACTAAGGAGGAGTTTACTCTGGACAGCCACCTTCCCTAGGGCAGTGCTTCTCAACCTCTTAAAGCTGCAACCCTTTGCTACAGCCACTCATGCTATGGAGACCCCCAACCATACCATTATTTTCATTGCTACTTCATAACTGTGATTTTGCTACTGTTACGAATCATAATGTAAATTCCTGTGTTTTCTAGTAGTCTCAGGTGACCCCTGTGAAAGGGTCATTTGACCCCCACAAAGCGTTTGGACCCACAGGTCAAGAACTGCTACCCTAGGGATAATTCTCCCTCTCTGCGAGCTCACGGTATTTCTTCCTGCCCTAAATCATCCCTTAGTTATCAAGTAGCTTTCAGATTTATAGTTCCAGTGAAACGGGTGGGGTGGGCATTAAAGAACATGTAGACTGTGTATTCTGAAAAGTACCCTGAGCTGTAGGGAACTCTGTCGACACTTCTCAAAATCCTGCCTTGCATATAAATTTTAGTGTTTCAGGAAAGGAGACACTATTGCACCCAGAATAAATACAGCCTGGCTGGTAATCCACAAGCAGGGCACTGGGCTGCGACCCAGTTCTATACATCACCGTCCCTTCATCTTGGATATCAGCCTCTAACTCTTCTGATGTTCTAGATTGCCACACTGGAATCAGGGATTCCACCCAAGGACACAGAGTGGAGTAGTGACGTGGGGAGGCAGCACGAAACAGGTCACAGTGGGGTGACCAGGAAAATGGCACCCGACAAGCCCAAAGGTCCTTCTTAAGTTGGACCAGGTATTTCAGGCTGGGAATCCAGCCACTTCTAATCCCAGCCCCTTAAATTCAGACGGGGCTGCGGGTTCTGTCTCTTTCAGCCCTTCCCAGTGGTGCCACGGAATGGAAATGCACTGACTTGGCCACGCATGCCCCACTACTCACTTCCTCGCTGGAGAAAGGAGGCTACACCCCAGTACTTCATCTTGAACTTGGCAGGATCTTCAGTGTCTGTGAAAGTGCCCACCATGTCTGCGCATACTTCCCAGTTGCTGCAAAAGCCAAGAGAATCCTGAGCCAAGCCTGGAAAGGGCTCCTACCCCATCCAAGGTGCCTCTTTCCCTTAAAGCGAAGGTTGGGCCAGGGGAAGGCTGGAGGGACCTTGGGAAGCCGCACACAGCCCACCAAGAGGCCACTGACCTCAGAATACGGACTCGGCCTTTAGCTGTGGCGCTCATATGACCCTTCTCGTCCACGGAAAACTCGGCGATAATGTTGTCTTGCAAAAAGAGACCCTCGGGGTCCTTTTTGGCGATGGCATACCAGATCCCAGAGAACTGAGAAAGAAATGAGAGAGTTGGGGACTGAAGTTTGGGGTTCATCGCCGACCTGGAGGAATCAGGGGTAGTGGTGGGGACTGATACCTACACGAGCCTTGTCGAAGTTCTCCTTGACTCGGAAACTGCTCACCCTGCAGTCGCGCTCTGCGCTGCCGCCTCCCAGCACTGCCAATAGCAAGAGCGCCCACACCCACTCCATCTCGAGCAGGAGTCCGCCCTGCGGGACAAGCGCCGGGTGACCGCGGGGCAGGAGGACCGCGCCGCGGGCCGCTCCATTCCTCCCCACCCCGCCCCGCAGTCCCCCGGGGGAGCGCGCGGCCACTCACCAGCAGGAGCCACGTGCAAGCCTGGCCGCCGCGTTCGCGCGCGCGAGGAGCCAGGGAGGCGAGCGGCTGTCCCAGCTTTATAGCTCCGGGGGGAGGGGGTCGCGCTTTCGTAACCACGCGGGGTGAAAGACCGCGGGGAGGTGCCGGGGGCGGGGGTGGCCGGGCTTGCATAATGCTCCCTGACTCACCACCCGAACGTACTCAGGGCCCCTCTGCCAGCCTCACCGCTCGGTGTCGCCTTTGCTCAGAGGTCCGCGCAGGGTGGTCTCAGTGGAGCCAAACTCTCCAGCCCAGACGTCTATCCACGGGGCCAAGGGCTGGCTCGGGGACCAAGCGTCAGCCAGCTGCGGTCTGGAGTGGCCTCCAGGCTCTGTTGGCCTGGCTGGAGGCCTACGTGGCCACGGTGTGGTGATGATGGCCTCACTGGGCGAGAAATCAACCTGTGATGCAGCCTGGGACATTAGTGTTCAGTCCCTGGCTTTCCTCCAGCTTCTTTTGAGAACCTGTTATGCGGAGTTTTTTTGTTTTTGTTTTTTACATATTTTGGTTGAGATTTTTTTTTCCTCTTTGAAAGGGGGCATGTTTCACTCTTTGAGGAGCTGTGGTACTGTTTGCGTCAATATTTGTTCTTTAGTTTCATCATCTTTAGAAGAACTAAAACGCTCCCAGTTAAATATTTTCTAGAAACTCCACCTGGTTAGGACAGGAAATGTTTCTGCCGCGCTGGTGGCCCAGTGGCTGATGGTCCACTTGTGTTGTCACACTTCTCTGAAACCACACTGAAAAACATAACTACCAACTGTTTACCATGCATTTTTATTTCTAAGCCATATTGGGCTTTCACTTATTTTCCAAAACAGTGGAGGAAACTGGCTCAGAAGGGGACAAAGGTGAGGAAAAGAATCCCGGAACCTTAGCAGTCTGTAGTCAAAAGTCTGTTGATTGGCTGATTGTTTGCCTATCACATGACACAATTTACTACGTTTGCCTCAGCATTCCATCAAAGGGGTCCAAAAGAAGATTTTGACCAAATGAGACTTATTTATTTATTTATTTATTTATTTGCCAAGAAAGTATTTGTGTCTCTATGGCTCTAAGTCTGAGCATCAGAGAGTAGACAACCATTTCTTCCATAGCTAGGCCTGCAATGAGAGGAGATGGGGAAAGGAGAGGAGACACACTATGATGTTTCCTTCAACAAGCTCCTTAGCCACATCTGGCAAAGACACCGGCAGCTTCCTCCAACTTCTTGTGACCTTTTAGACATTCACTTACTTGGTTTATGCCCACTGCCCCCCAAATCTTGCATCCATTGTGCTCCCTGTAGCCTCTGTGGCACCAGAGACCGTGTGTTTTCACTCCATAGGACTCCACAACCAGGGAAGATTATTTCTGGCCTGCAGGCTAAAACTAGACCAGTTTTACCAAAAGATGTGTGTACTTGCCTCTCAGTGTCAACCCAGGCTTGATTTCAGTACCCCATGGGCTCCTCAAATTCAAGAATGTCCAAATTCTTTGTAATAAAAAGATGCATTTGAATATAATCTACATAAAGCCTTGTATAGATTTCAGGCTTCTCTGGATTATAATGTTAATAAAATGTAAATGTTATGTGCATAACTATTGTACTGTATTATTTAAGGAATGACAAGAAAACAAAACACTATTGTTCAGTATAGACTTGTGGCATATTGGTTTTGCAAACAGTTACTAACTGTATTGTTTAGAAAACCATGACAAGTCAGTAGAGATATGGACATTAGGGCCTAACTGCATAGCTCATAAAACAGCCGAAGGCGTCCAGTACTCCAACACACACACACTGGAGAGAGGCTGGAGTCTGTGGGGTTGTGGGAGGCCACAGCAGGCTGTGCAGCACACCTCACATTTCCCCAGGGGCTCAGCAGAATGCTTGACTTGCAGCAAATTCATTTTGTGTTTGTGTTTGGATCTTTCTGTGTCTTCTTCCTTGACTGTTTTTGGCTCACTGTTAGTTGAACCCACAGATAAAGTCTAACAGCCATCCCAAACTCAGGAGGGGTGTGGTGGAACCATGTGTTTTGTCGTGTGTGTGTGTGTGTGTGTGTGTGTGTGTGTGTGTGTGTGTGTGTGCGCGCGCGTGTGTGTGTGGTCCACATCCCTGCACCCAGGAAAGGACTTCAGGGTACCTCCTTGGCGCCTACCTCACACCACCACATTCCCTCTTCATAGTCCAGAGTAGAAGTCTGCCTGTTGCATGACCTCCTGCTTGGCTGAGCCCATGACCTCTGGATGAGTATTTCTGAAAGAAAAGTTCTGGAATCACTCTGGTCCTTCCAGCCAGTTCTCCTGGAACGTGTCCTGGTGGCTCCCATGCTTGCTGTGTATGGAATAAATGGGGGGGGGGGAGGTTCAAAGTGTCTTCTCTCAACAGTATGTATTCATTTATATGCTAGGTGTTTAGAAAGTCGACCAATCAATCCTCTCCTCTCCCTCCTCTCTCCCCTTCCCCCTCCCTCCTCCTCTCCGGTGCTCCCTCTTCTCTCAAACCTTGATGTTTTAGATCCCAGCAAAGAAGAACAGTTTATTTTGGCATTCTGTCCTGTATTTCTTCATGATTACAAATATGTGAATTCAGGTCAACTGATGCTTTGAACATCACAAATAACTTTTCAACCACACATTTATATGTGCCCGAAAGGAAAATATTCACAGTGGTTACCCTTATATGGTATGATTTATTTTTCTTTGTTTCTCTTGTATTATTTCAATTTTTTTACAAGTAAAATGTCAAACATAAATACATCATTTGCCAACATTTTTCTAGGTTTTTTTTAGTAGTATTGTGTTTTGAGTTTGAATATAATTCACATAACATTCATTTCTGCCATCCCTCACTTCAAGGCCAATAGCGGCTATTGCCTCTCTTTCTTCTATGAGACACACGTCATTTGCACATAACAGATAGTGACTTACATTCCTTCACCGAAATCAATGACTTTTCAATGTAAAGTGTTTGGTTTTTACCTAAGCTTTATCTAAATGATACACAAGTTAAAAGTGCATGGCTCAGTGGAATAGAACACTTTTTGTTCTTGCAGAGAACTCGGGTTGGATTTCCAGAATTCATATGGCATCTCACAACTCTAGTTCCAGGGGATCCCTCTGTGGGTATCAACCATGCATGTGACATATATGCAGGCAAAATGTTGACACACATTGAATGAAATCGATTTTGTTTATTTTCTTGTTGTGCCACCACCATCTGGCTTAAAAGAAGTATTTTTCAAATGGGAAAAAAAATGTAAAAAGCAGCAGCCTGGTACAACTGACTTTCTGGGTGTTAAATAACCATGCTTGGAAGTCAATACCAGTCTGGTTATAGAGACTAAAGATAAATATTTTGGTCTTTGCCTTCCAAGGTCAACTAGGTCCTAGGAGACTATGGGCCATCTGCATCAAGTCACCTGTCTGATGGAGGCCAGAGCCAGAGGCCCGACATAAGCAGTGTACAGTCTACCAAGAAGAGAGTCAGCACAGAAGGAAATGCCCTCCATACTTCCAAAGGAAGTAGTACAGTCAACAAGAGCCTGACTCTTCCCCAACAGGTGGTACAACTAGGGAAGGGGGGGAGGAGAGGGAGGGAGGGAGGGAGAGAGAGAGAGAGAGAGAGAGAGAGAGAGAGAGAGAGAGAGAGAGAGAGAGAGAGAGAGAGAGAGAGAGAGATTAAAGGAGCTGGGGTTCCTTCCAAGCTCATGTAGTCCTTGAGGACCAGACCTTCAGCTGACCTTGACAGTTAAGAAAGGGTTAATTTTGGTCACCTACATAAATCTTAACACCCATCAGGAAAGTATAACCAAAGATTAAAAAGAATGATTTTTTTAACAGTCTAAGAACCACATTTGATGATGACCCAAATGCAGTATACATTATAAATCCATATACTGATGCCAAGTGTTTATGTTTTCCAATTTATCTTGCTCAGTACTGCAAGGTCACATTTTTGTTATAATGTTGAATATGTTAATTGTGCCAAATCAATGGGATTCGCTGTGGTTTTTCCAAACATTCATATAGCACATATTGGTTATGCCTATCGAGTCTTCTACCCTTCCCCCATCCTTCCCCCCCCTCCCGTCTCCAACCCCCTTCCTAGTCCCCGATAAGCTCTCTTGTAGTTTCAGGTCTCTGCGTATGAGAGAAAACACGTGATACTTGTCTTTCTGCATCTGGCTTATTTTGTTTAACACACTGAACTCCAGTTTTATCCATTTTCTTACAAATGATAGAATTTTATTTTTGGCTTAATAATACTCCACTATATACAATTATATATATGTATAATTCATAACTATACATTATATGCAAAGTACATATTTTTTCCTCATTTGTTGATGGATATACAGGTTGATTCCACCTCACTTTTTTTTTTTTTAAAGAGGTTTTTTTTTTTTATGTAATAGGTCCAGCTGTCTTGGAACTCACTTTGTAGACCAGACTGGCCTCGAACTCACAGAGATCCACCTGCCTCTGCCTCCCAAGTGCTGGGATTAAAGGTGTGTGCCACCACCACTCGGCTGAAAAACGTCATTTTCTGAACTGGGTTCTCTGATAGAGCAGTAAACGCTCTTTACTGCTGAGTCATCTCCCCAGACCCAGTGTTACTTGTATTGATTTATCTGTGGTGAACCATCCTTGCATTCTTGGAAGGAAACCAACTTGGCAGGACTAGATGGCTGTGCTGTAGAATTTTACCAGACTTTAAGAAGAACTAATACTTCTCAAACTGTTTTATAGAATTGAAAGAAAAGGAACTCTTTTAAAAATTTATTTTATTTTCTGTATAAATTTAACTTTTATTCTATTTTGGAATCTAAGATGTTAGAAAAATGTGATTTTTGCGTGACTTTGCCATAAGAATGAATGTTGTTCAGTGAAGCATTTGGTAACATTTCTTTTGTATTGTTTGAGAATTTCTTTTTGTTGTGATTCCTTATTAATTGAGCTCTACATTTTTCTCAATTCCCCTTCCTCCCCTCCTCTCCCCTTCCACCTTCCTCCCTGCCCCCCATGCTTGAAAGGGAACTTTAAAAAATTTAAAATGTGTGTGTGTGTGTGTGTGTGTGTGTGTGTTTCTGTAAGCACATGCATGTATGTGTGAGGGTACCTTCAGAGGCTAGAAGCAGGCATTGGGTCTACTGGAGTTGCAGTTGCAGGTGATAATGAGCCACCTAAGTGGGTGTTGGCATCTGAACTCTGGCTCTCTTCAAGGGCAGTAAGCAAAGTGCTCCCAACAGTTGCTCTATCTCCCCCACAGCCATAGAGAGGGACTCTTCAGACCTTACTTACAAGTCCAACACAATCTTACTACCAGGTTAAACTGTAAAGAAGAGGCTCATAGAGTCCTTTCCTATCTCAAAATCTCCAAAACCCCCAGTATAGCCCCTGAAGTCCTGTAATTAGGGCTCAGGCAACATTCCTAGACTCATCTCTACTTGTTTTGTCTGTTATCATTTATTTTTAGAGGAAACTTATTACTGATCCAATCTATTGTTGCTTGATTTGGGTTTTTCATATCCCTACTAGATTTAACAAACTGCCTTAGAGTGAGGAAATGCATGAAAACAAATATGCTTATTTGTTCTATTAAGCAAACTAACATGCTTAGAGGCAGAAAAGCCAGTTAGGAATGGCATGGTCCCCTCTGTAGTCATGAAATCTGTGGTTCCCCTGCACTTAGACTGCACACATATTTTATAAGACTATGTTTAACTCTCTTAGTGATAAGCCCCAGTTTTGTTCCTTTCAAGCAATTCCAAGATCAAGCTTTCCAATGTGAGGGCCATTGAGAAGGGAGACTTTTAGGGAAAGGGTATAACAGGCTTTCTCTCTTTCTTTTTTTCTTTCTCTCTCTCTCTCTCTCTCTCTCTCTCTCTCTCTCTCTCTCTTTCTTTTCCTTTTTCTTTTTGGTTCATCAACTAGCTCCCAAATCATGACATAGAGACCTCTTATTAGTTATGAATGCTCAACCTTAGCTTAGGTTTGTTTCTTGCTAGCTCTTATAACTTAACCTGTTGCTCTTCATTTACATTTTGCCTCAGGGCTTTTTTGTTTGTTTGTTTTTTGGTTTTTTTGTTGTTGTTGTTGTTTTTGTTTTACAAGACAGGGTTTCTCTGTATTGTTTTGGAGGTTGTGAGTCCAGCCTGGCCTCGAACTCACAGAGATACGCCTGCCTCTGCTTCCCGAGTGCTGGTATTAAAGGTGTGTGCCACCATCGCCCGGCAGGGCTTTTTTTTTTTTTTTTTAACCATCCTTACTTTCTGTGTATCTTACTTTCCTGCTGTTTCCAAGTCTGGCTGACAGATGCCTGGCTTCTGGCCCAGGGTGTGTCTCTCTCTTTATTCCCTTTTCTCTTTTCCTCTGTTCTCTCATTCTTTCTGCCCACCATCCTATCCCTCTCCTACCTAGCTATTGGCCATTCAGCTTTTTATTAGACCAATCAGGTTCCTTAGGCAAGCAAGGCGAAATGAATGCAACACATCTTTACATAATTAAACAAATGCAGCCCAAACAAATGTAACACATCTTTACATCATTAACAAACAGAAACAAATGTAACAGACTTTCACACAGTTAAAGTAATAAACGAATGGAACATGTTCTTTTTTTGCTTTGTTTTGTTTTACGAGACAGGGTTTCTCTGTATTGTTTTGGAGGCTGTTGGACCAGCCTGGCCTCGAACTCACAGAGATCCACCTGCCTCTGCCTCCCGAGTGCTGGGATTAAAGGCGCGTGCCACCACCGACTGGCTCATGGAACACGTTCTTGCTTAGTTAAAATAGTATTCCACAATAAGAGTAGACAAAACAACTGGGGGGGGGGATCAAAGAGCTTTTGAGAAGAGGGAAGAGTTAATACTCATTTTTGTGCTGCTTGGACGCTGTCAACCCCACCTGTGCTCACTGAAGTGGTTAAAGCTGTTCCATATACAAAACCCAAAGCCCCAAGCACGTCTGAGGTCTCTATACAAACCATCCTGATAGCTATCAAACAGGAACAACTAAACGGGCCTGCCTATGGTGTCTGTAAGGTAACCAAGGGAGATGTCGGTGAGCATTCTTGGCTGTGGACAACAGCAGCTGAGATTCTTCATGAACAGACATTGCCACTTGACTCCTGCCTGGCTGTTCAAAAATTCTCAGATGACTCTCTGAGGACTTAGGGGCTAATAATGCTGAGAGATTTTGTGATTTAAAGGACTCTCTAATCCACTGCTTCCTGACTGCCATAAGCCAAGGTCTTGTGTCACATCCCAGGCTGTCTGAAGGAACCACTAAGCAGCCTTCCTGCTTTCCTTTTGGGGGCTTAATGAGGCACCACCTGGAGCTCCTTTGATGCCTTCGACCAGGATGTATTTCCTTCTTGTCGTACTAGCCTAGGTGTCACTCTGAGGAACCCTCCTCTCTCGACAGCAGCAGCAACACAAGCCACACCATGGCTGAGATGAGCCAAGATGCTGTCGAGAGATACCTGGAAGAGAACCCTCGGTTTGCCAAGGAGTACTTTGACAAGAAGCTACGGGTGGAGGCGCCGGGCGCTGAGACGATGCAGGTGGAGGAGACAGCCTTGTGCCTGGAGCTACTGCAGTCTACGCAGGATGAAGCAGGCAGCGCCGAGCGGGTGACTCACAGGGTCCTGCAGAGGCTGGCTCAGCTTCTACAGGCTGACTGCTGCAGCATGTTCATATGCCGAGCAAGAAATGGCATACCCGAAGTGGCCTCCAGGCTGCTGGACATCACCCCAACTTCTAAGTTTGAGGACAACCTTGTGGCCCCTGACAGAGAAGTTGTGTTTCCATTGGACATTGGGATAGTGGGCTGGGTCGCTCATGAGAAGACAGCGGTTAATGTCTCAGATGTAAAAAAGGTAGGTGGCCCTTCCTGTAGTCGGGCAGAGGTCTTGTCACAGATCTAGCCAGGCTACAATTAACAAAATACGAGTTGCCCAGTGAAGCTGGAATTTCAGAGTGTGGTGAGTACTGCTCTGTAGTGTGTCTTGAAGTGTTTTTATTGCTGCTGTTTTTAAATCAGGGGCTCCTGGCTGGGCCTAGTGTGTTCCTCATCTTTCCCCATTTCCTCCATTGCCTTGGCCACTACCGTTCTGCCAAGTCCCCTAGGAGATTAGCTGACACACCGAAGGCTAGCACAGGGAACATTTCCCATGCCTCTCAGTCACAACCCGTGGAGGTTTCTCTGGGATGAACTGACTCAGGTAGATTCTTGCATCCATAGGTCACTGTGCAAAAAAGAAATCCTTTCCACTCTTCAAAGGTTAAAGTATTTGACTTGAATCATCACAGATATGGATTTAAGTGATTCCGTGCAATTGTCCCCACCCCCACACCTGGGATGCTCAGTCACAAATTCCAGTTGTCACAAATTCCAATATTATAAGGAGGCATTTGCATCCTACCGAAGACCAAGACAGCGCTGTGCTAATTAATACAAGGCATCGCTATGCTCCTCACGGAAGCAGAGAATCAACTCTTCCATCTGACCACTGACACACGTGATCGTTTTAGAAAAGCATTACAAAATGTTAATCACCCATGATCCCCCTCTGGCAAGCTCGGAGAGCACCAGCCTGCAGTTTCTGCCTGCAGTGCATTCTTCCACCTGTGTCCCATTGCTGTGATTTGCTATTAACAGAAAGGGACACCCCTGTTCTGATGGAGAGGAGATGAGTCAGAGGGCAGCCCCGGCAGTGCCTTCTGTTCAGGGTCCATCAACTGGCTCGTGACTAAGGGCAGCGGAGAGGTCGGAGATAATCTCCAAATGCCTCCTGAAGCGGATTACAGAAGGTTTGCACAGACAGGGAGGATCAGTGCGTCAAACATTAGCACCAATACGCAAACAACTGCAGGACGCCCCTCAGGTCCAAGGGTTGATATGTGCTCTTAAGACAGCTTCTCTTGACCCCAGCTAACAGGCTGTGTCCTGATGCCTGGAGTTTTCTGAAGAGAGCATGCTTCTTCACATCTCCAAAATTACAAAGACATCAAACTTCACAGTCTGATGTGCACAATTTTTTTCCCCAAGGAGAATTGGGTAAAATGATTTCTGATAATGAGGAGATAACAGTAAGCATTGCTTCAAAGGTGATGTCCCTCTGGCCTGTCTTGTCCTTGGAGCTTTGCTATTAGGTTGGTGGATGCAGGGGAAAAGCCTCCCTGTTTCCCTCAGCACTCCTGCTGTTTAGAATCGGGTGGAGAGGCACATGTATTGAAGCCAGACATGCTGAGCTCAGGCGGAGTCTGAGGCCTCATTGCTCTCCATGTCTGTAGGTTAGAAGCACTTCCTCCACTAGAGAGGTGATTTTCAACTCCAGCTATGCATTAAATCAAATTGATAATGCCGAAACTTGCGACTCCAACAGACCAACCATAGCATACTCTTAGTTCGGGACACAGGCTCCCCAGTTGGTACCAATATACAGGCAGTGCAGAAAACCGCAGGCCTGTTGGGTGAGCAGCTACAGGAGGGCAGAGAATTTCTTCAAATGTGGGATATCTGAGAAGGGAAGGCTTGGTGAAGCTCCAGCCCAGCCCTCTTCTATGTCAGATGGGAAGTCTGAGGCCACAGAACAGAGTCCTCTCCAGAGTCCATGGCAGGTGTCAGTGACCAGAAGAACTGGGATGGAAGCAAGGCCTTCTGACTCTGGTTAGTGCCCTATCTCCTCTCTGCATCCCCACAGCTTCACCATGCTTTGGCTGCTGCAGGAAAATCTGCAGCAAAGAAAGGTTGGAGCTGAAGTTTTAAGTGAAATTGGACTCACTATTTACCTATCCATCGAATTTTCCAATTAATAAAGAATTTTCACTTCTTAGCTTTATTTGACAAGGATTCTTTACAGATGGCGTGGCTCATGACTGATATTTCTGTCTCTGTAGTAAGGATCTATAGTCAGAAAGGCAGCGCATGAGGTCTGGAGCAGTCACCGAGGTCCCCAAGACCTTCCTTTTCCAACACACCACTGACCACACACATCTCTCATCTGGGTAACAGTGTGGACATAGGTGGGTGTGTAGGTGACACCTAGACAAAGATGCAGAGGTGGTTGCTTCTGACCTTGGGAACCATGAAGGCGGTGACAGGGAAGCCATGATAGGCCTGCGTGCAGATCCATGTCTGAGATCTAGTCACTGTAATGGACTGAGTTTCCACCCCCTGAGGATGGAGACAACTAAATAAAATGAATAGTTGCTCAGTTAACTACTACCTTTGACTTCATAGCCCAGGGACCTAAGGTACAATCAAATACCACTGTCTTAAAAACAAAACAGAATCCTAGGTTGGTGTTTATATTTCTCCTCTGGTAGCATGCAGAATACCTTCCTGTGCCAAAGACACTAGAATACAGGGGTGAGGGCTCTGTGTAGTCTCCAGCTCGACATCTCCATGTTCAATGAGTTGTGTAGGTGTTGTCTTCAGCAATAGGGCCCTAAGGTCAGTTCGTGGAGAGCAACCTATACTTGGGCCAATGAGTCTCATCCCTCTAGAGTGAGTGTCCTCTGAAAATGCAGGGCATATAATAAGTGCCTCCCCAACCTATTTCTCAAGTCCTTGACTTGGAACACTTACCCTCCAAACTCAGCAGTCAACTCTCGCCATGCATCAGCATGACCTCCTGCAGCTGCTGTAGGAGTTTATATCCAAGAAGACTCCTTTCTTTCTCTTCTCTCAAAAGAAATAAAAAAGTATGAAAGGAAAGACCTTAGCTTGAGAATACCTTTGGAGAACTAGTAAGTACTGACAGCAGCCAGGTGATCTCACTGAACAATTAGAGGGGACAAGAATTTAACGGACCAGACAGGATGGCACAATCCTGCAATCCCAATACCTGGGGCAGTGCTGATCTTGTGAGAAATTATGAACAGACTGCTCAATAGAGGACAGTTACATGGAGTGTCATTTTAAAATCTAAGAGGGGAGTCCACAGTCACAGGCATCACTCTGGAGGGAAGTCCCTAAGACGAGGTTAAGTGATAAAAGTATCACATAAAGTTAGAAAAATAAATATAAACTAGAGACATCTTTATCTAATCACAGAGAAAGATCTAGAAGGAGGTCACCAAGCAGTCACTACCAAATTTCACAAGTGGGGCTTTTAAGCAGTGGTTCTCAACCTTCCTAATGTTGCAGTCCTTTAGTATCTCCAGTTTGGTGTTCCCCAACCATGCAATTATTTTGTCACTACTTCATAACTATAATTTTGCTATTGTTATGCATTGTAATGTAAATATTTTGGAGACAGGTTTGTCAAGGGGGCTGCAACCCACAGGTTGAGAAACAGTGGTCTTGAGAGATTACTGATGTTTTTTTCCTTTTGCTTTGCTAGAGGGCTTCAACTGTCCATGTTGCATTTGCAGTTAGACAATGCTGTCCTGGTGTGCTTCCCCTCCCCATACATGCTTCTGTAACCCTCTGACCCCCTTTTCATCTTCTTAATACCTCACTTTCCACCAGGTTGGGATAGCACCTCTTTCCTCCTGGCCCCACCTGTGCCTGATCCAGATAAGCAGCTGCTTGGGTGGGAAATGAACATTCCAACATGGACAGTTCCATCCCACGCTGGATGTAGAAAGACATGGGGTAGGGGTTGGGGGCGGAGTCCCTGCCATCTGCTGTTAAGATTTTAATTACAGTGTCTCAGAGCTACCACTCTACGATTCTGTCCTCTATTGGCAAGCTTGTGAACTTTTCTTTTTTTTTCTTTTTTTTCCAGAACAGCCATTTTTCTGACTTTATGGACAAGCAAACTGGGTATGTCACCAAGAACCTGCTGGCAGTCCCCATTGTGGTGGGGAAGGAAGTCCTTGCTGTGGCCATGGCAGTGAACAAAATCAATGCTCCTGGGTTTTCCAAACAGGATGAAGAGGTAATGCTAACCCAGTGTCCCATCAAACACACACAGCAAGTGACTTGTACAACCAAAAGAAGGGATCCCAACTGTAACCTGTTCCTCTCTGTGGCCTGTAGGTCTTTTCCAAGTACCTTGGTTTTGTTGCTGTTGCCCTAAGGCTGCAGCACACTGGCTACCTGTACAGCGTGGAGTCCCGGAGAAGCCAGGTAATGGGACAATGGCAATAGTCATTCCATGCTCATCTGCTCTGGCAGAGGGACTCAGCAGCAGCAGCAAGCCAGACCCCTCTTATCCTTCACGAGGGTTTAAGCCACAGGGAGCAGATCCCCAGACCTTAGTCCAGGGGTCCTCACTGCCTTCTCTCCCAGCCTTCAGCTCTCCATCTGTATGGACAAGCAGCTGGCCTTGTTCAGTCTGTGTTCCGGTTGCCTGCGGATTCTTCACCTATGATGTGGTGGTGATTACATTACCCATCTCATATAGTTGGAATGACTTTAAATTGTCACAGGTTCTTACTTAAAGCTCTTAGTTCAGGGCTATTGTAAGAAAAGAATCATTCATTTGTGGTTTACTGTTTCCAGGAGATAAAGGGGTAAAGAGGAATATCTGCAGCTAGGATCCTCAGGTCTTGGGATGAATGGTGTAAGGTCCCTCCCTATTCCAACTTTCCAGGTTAGGCTAACTCTGACTAACTAAGGATGCATGGGGGAGTCATGTGACTTTCTACTCATGAGGCCCATTGGCAGCCCACTGATACTGAATCCTTTGTAAAGATAGGGAGCATTTGTTCTTTATGCTAGACTGATCATGTGTCCTCCCCTTTCACAAGCTGGTGGCTTGGAAAAGGTCATGGGCTTATGACCCATGATTATATATCACTCCACTTGGGAACCCATGCTATTTGTTGGAGGTTCAAAACAGAACTGCAGTTTCTTGTGAGATGTATTCATTTTTTTTGATACGCTTCATATTTTTTGAACTAATATTCTCTCTTCATCTGTCTCTCTCCCTCTCCCTTCCCCTCTCTCATTTTGTTCTGTTTTTTTTTAATGTTCACTTTCAGATCCTTATGTGGTCAGCCAATAAAGTATTTGAAGAGCTCACCGATGTTGAGCGGCAGTTTCATAAAGCACTGTACACCATCAGAACATACCTGAACTGCGAGCGCTACTCCATTGGTCTTCTGGACATGACCAAGGAGAAGGTTTTCATGTTCTATATGTCTCGTCTCCTCTCAGGTCACCTAGAGAGTGCATACCAAAATGAAACATGGTCCATTGACAAACAGATATGCTATGTGAATAACCAGTCATGACTGGTAGCAACGTCTGGTGCTACAAAGGCATGGGACAGAGGCTAACGTGAGCAACAAGGAGCAAAGTGACACGGGCTTAAGATTTGGCTAATCTATTTCATACCTGTATTTATCACCAGCCAGTCTTGTTTTGATTAGTTATTGGCCTTTAATTTTAGACTGGCTTTATGCTTATAATCAATGGAGCAGAAAGTACAAAATTCCAGTATCATCTCCCACCCACTCCCACCATTAGATTTCCTATTGTTAAAAAATGTTGCATTCCTGTGGTATACACAGAGTAGCTCAACTTTAAGAACCGTTTATGTATACGGAGACTACTGGCATTTTTGTGGCCTTCCAGTTGGACAAATGTGCCTGTCTGCTCTAAGGGTTTTTCTGGAGGAGTTATTGGGGTCTTTTATGTATAGGATCATGTCATCTGCAAATATGGGTATGTTGACTCCTTCCTTCCCTGTTTGTGTCCCTTTCTTTTATTCTCTTGCTTTATTGTCCTAGCTAAGACTTCAAGCATTATGTTGAAAAGGAGTGAAAAGAGTGGACATCCTTGTCTTTTTCTTGGTCTTAGTAGAAATGTTTTTAGATTTTTTTCCCATTTAACACAATGTTGGCTGTAGTTTATCCTGCACGTCCTTTATTACATTGAGACATGTTCCTTTCATTCCTAGTTTCTTCAGGACCTTTATTAGAAATGATGTTACATTTTGTCAAAGTTTTTTTCTGCTTCTATTAAGTGACTATGTGATTTCTGTACTTGAGTTCATGTATATGATGAATTACAGAGATTGATTTACATGTATTGAACTGTCTGCACTTCAAGCCAGCTTGATTGTGATGAATAATCTTCTTGATGTATTCTTAAGTTTAGTTTGCAAATATTTTATTTGGAACCTTTGCATCTATGTGTATCCGGGAAACTGACCTGTAATGAGTACGTGTATGTGTGTGTTATTTGGATACCAGGGTAACTTGATAATACTGGTTTTGCAAAATAAGTTTAGAAACATTTCTTCCTTCTCTGTTTTGTGGAATAATTTGAAAGGATTGGTGTTAGCTGTTTGCAGAGGTCTGCTATAGTTCTGTAGTGAATCTACCTTGGCCTGCACTTTTCTTTTAGTTTGGAGACATTTTTTTATTACTGCTTGAATCTTGTTGTTTCCTATACACCTGTTTAAATTACTTATCTCTCTTGGTTTAATTTTGATAGGGAGGTCATACTCATCTAACTCACTAATTTCTTTAGGCACCCCCTTGTTTTGTTGAATATAAATGTTCTTAGTAGTTTTTATGTAAATTTAAATTTTATTTAAATTTTCATGGTAGCTGTTGTAGTATCCCACTTTTTCTTCTCCAGTTTTATTAACATGGGCGTATCGTCTCTCTCTCTCTCTCTCTGTCTCTCTCTCTCAGTCTCTCTCTCTCTCTGTCTCTCAGTCTCTCTCTCTCTCAGTCTCTCTCTCTCAGTCTCTCTCTCTCTCAGTCTCTCTCTCTCTCAGTCTCTCTCTCTCTCTGTCTCTCTCTCTCAGTCTCTCTCTCTCAGTCTCTCTCTCTCAGTCTCTCTCTCTCTGTCTCTCTCTCTCTGTCTCTCTCTCTGTCTCTCTCAGTCTCTCTCTGTCTCTCTCTCTCTGTCTCTCTCTCTCTCTCAGTCTCTCTCTCTGTCTCTCTCTCTCTGTCTCTCAGTCTCTCTCTCTCTCTCACTCACACACACACACACACACACACACACACAGATCTGTTGGTTTGGCTAACAGTTTGTTACTCCTGTTTATCTTTTGAAAGATCCAACTGTTCGTTTCATTGATTGTTTGCATTTTTAAATTTTATTTCATTTCTTCCACAATTTTTTCTTTTTGTGTACTCCTTTTGGGTTTACTTGTTCTTGATTTTTCAAGGCCCTAAGGTGCATCCTAAGTTGCCTGTTTGAGAAATCTGTGTGTGTGTGTGTGTGTGTGTTTTTAATGTAGGCACTTACAGCTGTGATTTCCTTTTAGAACTACTTCCATTGTGTCCCACTGCTTTGGGTATATCTTCACTTTCTTTCAATTCTAGCAATTTTCTAATTTTCTTCTTTAGTGACCCAATCATCATTCAGTTGTCATTTCCCTAAGCTTGTGTGTTTTCTAGGCATTATCTTACTGTTGATTTCTAGCATTATTCAATGTTGTCAGATGTGATACAAGCGGCTACTTCAATTGTCATATATTTGCTGATATATGGTGGTTTGAATGAACGATGTCTTTCATGGGTTTGTATATGTTAACCCTTGTTCTCCAGTTTGTAGTGCTGTTTTTGAAGACTATGCAACCTTAAGAAGTGGAGCCTCTCTGGAGGCAGTCCATCCCTGGTGGTGGAAGGAGGAGGTTTGAGGTTTATAGTCTTGCCCACTTCCTGTTCTCTCTTTTTGCCTTCCATGTGTGAGTGCACATGTGATCCCTCAGCTTCCTGCTCCTGCCACCAAGCCATGCCTTTCCTGCCATCATGGACTCTGTCCCTCTGAAACTATAAGCTAAAATAAAGCCTTTCTTCCTTCAGATGCTTTTGGTCGTGATATTTTACACAGCAACAGAAAAGTAATCCACTCGCATTGTGCCCTAAAATGTGATCTTATTTTAGAGAAAGTTCCATGGATTGCTGAGAAGAATGTATATTCTGTAGTGTTTAGATAGAATGTTCTGGAGACATCTTTTTAATCCATTTCATGTAGGTTGTCACATAACTCCCTGATCTCCATATTTCTTGTCAGGATGACCTGTTTATTGGTATGCGTAGGATATTAAAATAACCACTACTGTGTTACGGTTAACCTGTGACTTTACATAGCATTTTATGAAATTGTGTGCACCTATGTTTGCTGTATGTACATTTAGAATTGCAAATGTCCTTTTGAAAAGGAAACTTGATTTGCAATGTCTACGATCTAAATTATTCTCTTATTTCTTATATAATTAATTTACAGAAAGGAAACATCCTTTTGATGGATGTTTTAACAACCTTCTTGATCTCCTTTGAGTTAAATTGGTTTAAACTCTATGTTGTTAAATGCAAAGATATTGACTCCCATTCCTTTTGCTTGGAATACCTTTTTCCATTCCTTTGCCATTATACAGAACCTGTTTTTTAAGGCAAAGTGTGTTTCTTGGAGGCAGAAACAAAATGGATTTTTTTTCTCTTCTGATTTGGGAACTAAGACATTGAAGAGTTGTTATTTAAAGGTGTGTAATAATTCATGTCATTTTGTTGATCATGTAGCATCTGGTGTTTCGCTAATTCTCATTTGTTTAACCACAGTTATACCCCCCTTTTTCCCTACCGGCCATAAGTGTGTTTACCATTTTCTTCAGTCTGAAAAATTCTGCCCAATATCCTCTGCAGAGTTGGCTTAGCAATCACACACTCCTTTAGCCTGCTCTTATCACTAATGCTTTCATTTCTACATCAATTGTAGTAGATAATTTTACAGGGTATAGAAGCTGGGTTGGCAGCTGATGTTTTTCAGAATTTAAAATACACTTTTCCCTGCCCTTTGGCTTTGGAAGCTTCTTTTGAGAGGTCAGCTGTTATTCTCATGAGCCTGTTTTTGTGTGTGTCATTTTTCTCTCTTGCTGCTGTGTTCCTTGTGCTATCTAGTCAGTCAGTGTTTTAACTGTGATGTGATGTAGGGATTTGCTGTTGTTATTTTTCATGGTCTCGCCTATTTGGATTTCTGTATGCCTCTTCTACTTAGATGGACCTCTCTTTCTCTAGGTTTAGGCAATTTTCTGCTGATTGTATTGAAAACATTTTCTATGCCTTTTGCATGATACTATTCTCCTTCTATGCCCATAATTAATAGATTTGATCTTTTCGTGGCATCCCAAATTCTTGTGTATTCTCTTTGTATGTAAATTTGTTGTTGTTTTCAACTGAATGTACCAGCTTCTATATCTTGTCTCCAAGTCCTGATGTTCCCTCTTCCTGTGAACCATTCTATTAGTGAGGTTGTCCATTGAACATTTTATTTGACTAAGTGAAACTTTCATTTCCAGCACCTTTTCAGTTTGGTTTTTCTTTAGTATGTTTGTCTCTTTATCACACTTCATTTTCATATCTTACATTGACTTCCTTATTTTATCCAACTGTTTCTATGTTCTCACAAAATTTACTCAGACATCTACCTTTGTCTTCTTTCATTTCTTTGAATATATTTATCCTTACTCCTTTGGAAGTTCTTTGTCCACAATTTCATGTAAGTCATTGTCATTGGGGGCATTTACTATGGCATTTGCTAGGTTTTGGAAGGGACATGCTGTCTTGAGTTTTCATATGTTTTGTATTGAGATTTGTGTATCAGGAATTAGGTTGTTGATTGTATTTTTAAAAAACTATTTTGAATTTAGGTCACCTTTTTATTCCCTCCAGTTGGGAGTGTTAGCGATATCCAGAAGAGGCTGGGTCATAGGAAGTTGAGGCATCATTCTTCTTTGTAAAACACCAGGGAACCAGACTCTATTCCCAGCCCTATCCTGTAACAACAATTGATATCCAGAGGTAGGTAGATGCACTAAGAAAATATAATAATAGTTTATTGTGCCACAATCACTCCTTAAATACTAATCACTTTAGGAAATAAAGGGTGTTGATAACACTATGTGTTTTACTAGATTAGTTATCATAGGTGCCAGCAGTGTCAGGGAGCACAAGAAGAAATCACAGTAAACATGTGGTTAGTACTGGGGACACAGAAAAAAGTGGAAGAGGGAGATGTCAGGGCAATGAGGTAATTTAGGTGAGAGGCAGACTGAAGGGGAAAAAAGACATGCTGTAGGACAACGAAGAATAGTCTTGTCTCAGAAGGCTGGGACACAGGGACCCTGCAAGCCAGGCAGATCATGTTCTCTGGGAAGAGAAAAGAGCAAAAGAAAAAGGAAAGGGAAATCTAAAATGAGAAGGAAAGCAAGCCATATAGGGCAGGAACAGAGTTGAGACGGCCTGCTAAGATGGCCTTGGGTACTAAACATAGGTGGGATGGAAGAGGAGGGAGGGAAAGCCGGGAGGAGACACAGGTTACAAACATGGATGCTCTGAGGCTGCCTCTCATTTGTCTCTCTTAAGCTCCTTCTCTAAAGTGCCTTCTGCTATCTTCTCAATATGTAGCCCCAAATGGCCTAGTATTCACTATATTTAGCCCGGATTAGCCTCAAATTTAAGACAATGCTCCTGTCTTAGCCTTCTGAGTTCTAGAACTACAGGCATGTGCTACCATGCCTAACTTTCTGATAACTCATTTAAAATTTTTATATCTTAAGATTTAAAAAGTGATAGTTGCACTTATTTATGGGGTGCAGTGTGATATTTTCATACATTATAAGATTACAGTAAAGTGGTTGACATGTTGATTACTTTACATAGTGGTCATACCATTTAAATCTAGTCTTTTAACAGCTTTCAAGTATATAGTACCTAGTGACTTTGGTTGTGTTTTTCTGTAATAAATCCTGCAAACTTACTGCCTGGCTGGAATGCTGTGGTATTTGCGCAGCTCCTTCCTGTCCTGACAATGGCCTACTCCCAAGCTTCTGGTAACTACACTCTACCCTCTGCTTCTGTGTTTGACTTTCAGGTTGCACATGCACATTGAACCACATGTGTGTCTTTCAGTGCCTAGCCAGTTTCTCTTAGCATAGCTCTCCAGGTTTACCAACACTGTCACAATCACACATGTTTTGTTTCTTGTCTTTTCTGGTTGGACAGTATCTCATTGAGTATATGCTCTACATTTTCTTTATCCATTAATTTGCTGCTGGACATTTAGGTCAACTCCACATCCTTGCTAGAGATCATGTATTTTTGTTAGTGAATAGTAGTGCATCCTAAGGCACCCTGTTTCTCACGTAGTGAAGGACATTATGGTTGCTTCTAATTTGGGGGTGATCATGAATAAAGCTGCATCATGTATGGGTTTTTGAATATAAATATTTTCAACTCACTTGAGTAAATGGTAGAAAGTCCAGTTGTTTGATAATCCAGGGAGACTGTTTGTAAAGCACTGTCACTCTGTCTTCCCAAGTGACTGTCCTTTTGCATATTTACATTCTTCCCAAGAGTTAGTGCTCTCTGTATTTGGGTTTCATCCATTTCAAGACATGTAGTGGTACATCACTGTTTGAATTTGCAGTCCCCGGCCACATAAAATGTTGAACAGTTTTCATGTGCTTACTTTCCATGGTATTTCTCATCTGGTGAAATGTCTATTCAGATCTCTTGCCCATTTTTAAGCTGACTTCTCTGCTTCCAGCAACCAGAAGTGATAGTGTGTATTTACAATCCCAGCACTCTGGAGGCAAGAGAATAACTAGAACTTTAGACAGTCTGAGAAAATTAGAGAATATTCTGGATACTAGTCCTGTATTACAAATGTTTTCCCTCAGTCTTTTCATATTTTTGTGAGGAACATTTCTATAGCAAATTTTTTAAATTAATACCGTCCAATACCTTTTTCTGTATATATTGTGCCCTAGTTCTGTGTCTAAAAAGTCTCTCCAAACTCAAGCTCATCTAGATTTTTCTCCCATGTCAACTTCCAGAATTCTTATAGTTTTTTGTTTATAGTTAATAGATCTGTAAGTAATTCGGAGTTATTTTTATTAAAGAAACAAGATTTCTTTTCTTCCTGGATACCATTGTTCCAATAAAATTTGAGCTTATCTCATTATTCTTTGCTCTTCTGCCAAAGACCAGTTGGTTATGTTTGTGTGGGTCCGCTTCTCCTCTCTCTTCCACATTCTGATTTCTCTCTCCTGTGCTGATACCACACTGTCTATGTTGCTACGGCTCTAATGCAGGGCCTGAGGTTGCTATGGCTCTAACACAGGACTTGATATTGCTATGGCTCTAACGCAGGGCTCCAAGGCAGGCACTGTCAGCACTCTGTCCTTCATGTCAGTAAGGTTTTCCATTGTGCTGGTTCTTGGCTCTCTCATCAGCAAAGTAGGAACTTCTCTTTTTTTCAGCTTTGAAAATCTGGGAGCTATAAGGCACTGAGTACATTGTAGGTGTGAAATGAATGTTAGTACTTATTTGACATTTTTTACTTAAACAATTATTCTAACATAGAAAGAAAGGAACAATTAATATTATTCACAGTAAGATGCCCACACTCATCTTTAATTCTCTTGGAAGGTTGGGATTTCAATATAACTTACTCGGTACCATTTATATTTCTTACTACTCATGTGACTGGCAGTTGCTTTTCAAAGTCAGTGTTCTAAGCAGGTAACATAGGACCAGGCAGCAGAAGATCGAGGTTCTAACAGCAGCTTAGGATGCTTCTGGATATAAGGGAAACATCACTTTCCATCCGAAGAACACCTTCATCTTAGCGCTTCAGCATATTCCCCCGACCCCATTCACTGGTCTAAACTGAGACACATGCTTGAAATTAATCTGGGTGCGTCGCATAGACCTCTATGGGATATGCCTTTCTTTCCTGAGCAAATTACCCCTTGGTAGCCAAATGAAATGGGGTCCAACTAGCAACATGGAGGAGAACAGGTGTTAGTTAAGGCAATTGATACTGCTGGCTGCTCTGAGTGACCTTAACTAAATTTCT
The DNA here is from genome assembly GCF_017639785.1 of Mesocricetus auratus. Classification (NCBI taxonomy): domain Eukaryota; kingdom Metazoa; phylum Chordata; class Mammalia; order Rodentia; family Cricetidae; genus Mesocricetus; species Mesocricetus auratus. The sequence goes on along the minus strand of NW_024429182.1, from coordinate 22,840,049 downwards.
TAACTAGCAACATGGAGGAGAACAGGGTTAGTTAAGGCAATTGATACTGCTGGCTGCTCTGAGTGACCTTAACTAAATTTCTTAACTAGCAACATGGAGGAGAACAGGTGTTAGTTAAGGCAATTGATACTGCTGGCTGCTCTGAGTGACCTTAACTAAATTTCTTAACCTACCTGGTCTCAATTTGGTTGTCTACAAAACAGACGCTATACATGGAATTCTTTGAACCATTAGCAAGTGTTTGGCACATATTGTTCATTTAATCTTCACAGCAAGCTGAAGTTGTACTATCCCCATTTTATAGATGAATAAAAGCTAAGGAACTTGGACATAGTCACAGGTTCATGGGCAATATTACTGAGAATTATAGGGTTATTGTTTTTCAAGTCTAAAATTCCAGAACTATGTAAATTAACATAAAGTATGAGAGTGCATATACTTTAGGTCAGGTATGGTGAATGGTGGGACAGTTTGTTTAATAATGTTTAAATATAATTGCCTCCAGGAATTTTATGATGAGTGGCCAATCAAGCTTGGAGAAGTCGAACCTTATAGAGGACCAAAGACTCCAGATGGCAGGGTAAATTCAAACATCTTCTTTAGTGCTGTCTGGGTATAATGCCAAGAAGCTGAAGGGCATGGAGGAAAGAAACTTCATTGGGACTCTGACAAGCTCTGTCCTGTACAGCAGGGTAGACTGTAACATCTCATTAAACTCTTGCTTTCCTTTTCCACAAACCCCAGGCGTGGAGGGTGGGTCTGCAGTTCTTGTCATCAGGGAGGCGTCAGAGCCACTGGCACAATGTTGTCGCTTGTTTTGTTTTTCAAGACAGGATTTCTCTGTGTAACAACCCTGGCTGTCCTGGAATTTACTCTGTAGACCAGGCTGGTATTGAATTCACAGAGATCTGCCTGCCTCTGTCTCCCGAGTGCTGGAATTAAAGTCATGCACCACCACCTGGCTACTGGTGCTATTTATAAGAATTTCAAAGCACACATTCTCTAGTGATGATTGTTTTCTTTGGGAAGTAATATTGTACCCACAATCTCCTTCCCTCCTAGGAAATCATCTTCTATAAAATCATCGATTACATTTTACATGGAAAAGAAGAGATCAACGTGATTCCGTGCGTGTTTCCCTGAAGTAGCCATAGGAGTTGCCCCTGGGGTTTCGTACCTGATCATTTCTATATATGCCAATGACTTTTCTAATCTTCTCCAAGGTCACCGCCTGCAGACCACTGGACACTCCTCAGTGGATTGCCAACATACGTTGCTGAAAATGGATTTGTAAGTCATTAGACAAACTTAAATACTAAACACCAATGTGTAAAACTCTTATCCGTTAGAAAGTAAACACAAGAGCTGAACCAAGAACACATTAGATAAGGGTGAGATGACCACTTTCTTTGGCACAGGAGAAAGGGAAGGCAGCTAGGAAAAGACAATGTAAGTTAATCAGAGCATTGAAATTATGTGAAAATACTTAGTTAACTTAAGAAAGATTCATCTACTTCTCAAGTGCATTATTTTCAGACGTCCATTTAAAGTGGGGTATTTAGAAGTCAAGGGTTGTGACTCTAGATAGGTCAAGTCCATCTCAAATGCTCTCCGGTGTTAATGACCATGGGCATTTTCTCCAAGACCTCATAGAAAAGGCAGAAAAGCATGTCCATGACAGAAAGATTAGAAGAAAAGGGCTGATGGTATTGCATCTTTAAGCCACACTTTCGAGGTCCGTGGTCCATGAGACAATGCCAAACATTCAAATTAGATAATGAAATTAATAATGGCACTGAAGAGTCCTCAAATTCTTAAACTACCAATACCCATAGAAACAGCTAGATGCAGTGTGTGGGGGGAGTGCGTGCCTGTGATCCTGGCAGTGAGGAGGGTGACTATAAGGCATTGCTAATCCCACACACTGCAGAGCAGCATAGGGAAATCCAGACTCACACAAAAAACAAGTAAACAAACAAAAAACCCAAAGAAAATATGCACCAAAATAACTAAAAGCTTTGGAAGATCTTCACATTTTCCTTGTAAGGCTAGTGTAAAAAAAAGTAGATATGTCTCACCCACTCTTAGAAAGCACTTAACCCTAGCAGTTTCCGTGGCTCACGGAGCTTTGTATCGGGTGAGAGATAATCCTTCAGAACTTGCCTAAAGCTGTCAGGTTTTTTTTCCAGGCATTTTGTGAGCAGGTAAGTGTTGGCAGCCTGCACACTCCACAGTAGAAGTGTTTACACCAGGTGAATGGGCAACTTATACAACCCCAAGGTTCTCCCCAAACCCTACCCAGAGGACCCATCCCACCAGCCCTCTTTGGAGATGACAATTTGAGTTTCATCCAGTGAATTTGAACAGAGCCCTGAACTCATTTGGACTTCAATGTCCTCAACTTTGAAAGGAGAGTACAGCTCAGCCATTACCATCCAGGCTTAGCATGCTGTCTGTTGAACTTGGTGTTAAATCTTTTGTTAAGACTTGTTTGTAATAAGACCCAGGTACAGATGATTCAGAGCAACTCAAAATGGCCTTGAGCAGCATTCTCTGAATTCCGGCTGTCAGAGCAGTTTCTCATAGGGAATTCTTACTTTGGAGTGACTAAAACACTGCCTGGCCGCTTCCTCTTACCCCTCAGGCACCTTATTTTATGAAAGAATAGAAAGCAGGCCCACACCGCTAACACCTGCCTTAGCAGGGCAGTCTTTCCGTTCACCTTTCTCCTTTGCTTGGACTGAGGAGTTGTTTGGCAAAGGACATCACTCGGAGGTGGGAAAGTAGAGAGGAGCCAAGATGGCACTAGATGTCAGTCAGGAGGTAGCAGAAGAGGAGTGACTTCAGTGAGCCTAACCTGGGCTAACTAGATGTGGTCTAACCTAGGGAGTGTGTGTTAACGTGTTTACCAAGCTGCCAAGATTCGAGTGGGAAACTCTGACTCCACACACACTCCTCACTCCCCCCCCAACCCCGTGGGCTTGTCACGATGTTTCAGAAGGACTCTGTCTCCTGCTTCACAGATCTGCAACATGCTGAATGCCCCTGCAGACGAGTACTTCACATTTCAGGTAAGGTGGCCATGACCCTGCCTCATCCCTGGAGGCAAGGTGGGTGCTCTCTCTGCCTCCTTATCCATAGAGTCTGCTTTCCTTGTGCCTTAGGTGTGGTCAGCAGGCACACATGCAGCCCAAGTTGCAAAACTCTAGCTGGGCCAATGGCCACCAAGAAGCAGATTCCTCAGTTAAGGAAGAAGGGGTCTAAGAGAAGGAAAATAAGAGGAAATGGAAGGCGTGTGTGAGTGTGTGGAGTGTGTGTGAATGTGAGTGTATGTGTGTGTGAATGTGAGTGTATGTGTGTGAGTGTGAGTGTGTGTGAGTGTGTGTGAATGTGAGTGTGTGTGAATGTGTGAGTGTGTGTGAATGTGTGTGAATGTGAGTGTGTGTGAATGTGTGTGAGTGTGTGTGAATGTGAGTGTGTGTGAATGTGTGAGTGTGTGTGAATGTGAGTGTGTGTGTGAATGTGTGTGAGTGTGTGTGAATGTGAGTGTGTGAGTGTGTGGAGTGTGTGTGAATGTGAGTGTGTGTGTGAATGTGTGTGAGTGTGTGTGAATGTGAGTGTGTGTGAATGTGAGTGTGTGTGAATGTGTGAGTGTGTGTGAATGTGAGTGTGTGTGAATGTGAGTGTGTGTGAATGTGAGTGTGTGTGTGAATGTGTGTGAGTGTGTGTGAATGTGTGTGAGTGTGTGTGAATGTGAGTGTGTGTGTGAATGTGTGTGAATGTGAGTGTGTGTGAATGTGTGTGAGTGTGTGTGAATGTGAGTGTGTGTGAATGTGTGAGTGTGTGTGAATGTGTGTGAATGTGAGTGTGTGTGAATGTGAGTGTGTGTGTGAATGTGTGAGTGTGTGTGAATGTGAGTGTGTGTGTGAATGTGAGTGTGTGTGTGAATGTGAGTGTGTGTGTGAATGTGTGTGAGTGTGTGTGAATGTGAGTGTGTGTGAATGTGTGAGTGTGTGTGAATGTGTGTGAATGTGAGTGTGTGTGAATGTGTGTGAGTGTGTGTGAATGTGAGTGTGTGTGAATGTGTGAGTGTGTGTGAATGTGAGTGTGTGTGTGAATGTGTGTGAGTGTGTGTGAATGTGAGTGTGTGAGTGTGTGGAGTGTGTGTGAATGTGAGTGTGTGTGTGAATGTGTGTGAGTGTGTGTGAATGTGAGTGTGTGTGAATGTGAGTGTGTGTGAATGTGTGAGTGTGTGTGAATGTGAGTGTGTGTGAATGTGAGTGTGTGTGAATGTGAGTGTGTGTGTGAATGTGTGTGAGTGTGTGTGAATGTGTGTGAGTGTGTGTGAATGTGAGTGTGTGTGTGAATGTGTGTGAATGTGAGTGTGTGTGAATGTGTGTGAGTGTGTGTGAATGTGAGTGTGTGTGAATGTGTGAGTGTGTGTGAATGTGTGTGAATGTGAGTGTGTGTGAATGTGAGTGTGTGTGTGAATGTGTGAGTGTGTGTGAATGTGAGTGTGTGTGTGAATGTGAGTGTGTGTGTGAATGTGAGTGTGTGTGTGAATGTGTGTGAGTGTGTGTGAATGTGAGTGTGTGTGAATGTGAGTGTGTGTGTGAATGTGAGTGTGTGTGAATGTGTGAGTGTGTGTGAATGTGAGTGTGTGTGTGTGAATGTGTGTGAGTGTGTGTGAATGTGAGTGTGTGAATGTGTGAGTGTGTGTGAATGTGAGTGTGTGTGAATGTGTGTGAGTGTGTGTGAATGTGTGTGAATGTGAGTGCATGTGTGTGTGAATGTGAGTGTATGTGTGTGTGAATGTGTGAGTGTGTGTGAATGTGAGTGTGTGTGTGAATGTGTGAGTGTGTGTGAATGTGAGTGTGTGTGTGAATGTGTGAGTGTGTGTGAATGTGAGTATGTGTGTGAATGTGTGTGAATGTGAGTGTGTGTGTGTGAATGTGTGTGAATGTGAGTGTGTGTGAATGTGTGTGAGTGTGTGTGAATGTGAGTGTATGTGTGTGTGAATGTGTGAGTGTGTGAATGTGTGTGAATGTGAGTGTGTGTGTGAGTGTATGTGAGTGTGTGTGAATGTGTGTGAATGTGAGTGCATGTGTGTGTGTGAATGTGAGTGTATGTGTGTGTGAGTGTGAGTGAATTTGTGTGAATGTGAGTGTGTGTGTGAATGTGTGTGAGTGTGTGTGAATGTGAGTGTGTGTGAATGTGTGTGAATGTGAGTGTGTGTGAATGTGAGTGTATGTGTGTGTGTGAATGTGAGTGTATGTGTGTGTGAATGTGTGTGAGTGTGTGTGAATGTGTGAGTGTGTGTGAATGTGAGTGTGTGTGTGAATGTGTGTGAGTGTGTGTGAGTGTGTGTGTGAATGTGTGTGAGTGTGTGTGAATGTGTGTGAATGTGAGTGCATGTGTGTGTGAATGTGAGTGTATGTGTGTGTGAGTGTGACACTCGTGCATGCTGACACACTCCCATTCCCTTCCATTCTTGGTTCTCTAGGGGCAACAACAGATTGGTGTGTGACAGAGGCTCCATAGCTCTGTGTGCATGAACGATTGTCTGGAGACATTGGCTCAAACCCAGCCCTGTGGAGCCTTCCTACACTGTACTGTAACTATGATCTCAAGAAGAAAACAGAAATTCTTACAGGCCCTGGATTTTCCCTCCTCTTAACCACCATTCAGAAATCCACTTCTGGGAGAATCTTCCTCCACTTACCACAGAACAGCCCCCCAACTAGCCCCTCTGTATTACCTGTCTGGGCTAACCCTCTTCTGCCCACTGTCACAGCGGTGGTTTGAATGTTACCTCTTAGAGTTCATGTGTTGAAAGTTTAATCTGCAAATTCACACACATACTCTCCCTTGGTTGGTGTATTTAGAAGTGATGCGGATAGATGAGGGTGAAGCCAGAAGGCACAAGGCATCACTAGCTTCCCAAGAAAAGGAAGAGAGACATGAGCTGGCGCTTTCAGGCCCTGTGATGCTCTCCGCCCTGCTAGGATGCAGTGAGCTGGCCTCTGAGATTACGGAGCCTGCTCTTAGACCTCTCAGTCTCTCAAACTGAGAAACAGAAACTCACTTTTTTTCTAAATAATTTTCCCAGCCTGTGGTATTCTATTACAGCAGCAGAAAGGAGTTGATAGCAATGATAGGATTTGGGAGTTCATCTTCTTTCTAGCTTTATCTGATTCTCCAAAAGAACCTGCTCATCACCTCTGCCAGAGCTTCCTGGCCCCTTTGGAGAACTAGATGAAATTGCTGTACCGGGTTGCTACAGCCTGTCTTCTATGCAAGCTGGCACTCTGGGTGTTCTGGGTTTCCTGATCTGAGTCAGGAGTAGAGACTGTCCTCCCCAGGGATCACGGCTAATGTTTGCCTTCCTCTGTGCTGTGTAGACACACGGAGTCCCATTGATGCCTGAACGGAAGAGCCAGATTCCTTAGGGTATGGGCGATCCTGCCACAGCTGCAAACTAAACCCTGTCTTGGGAAAACCTGTACACAGCTGTTTGGTTAAATGGAGGTTTCCCCTGGCTCTGCCTGCCCATCCCTTTGCTTACTGATGTGGAAACCCACAAACACCATATGGTCCTGTTGCTTCTTGGCCCTCCCTTCCTGCAACTGGAGCCTGCTTGGGATTGCGTTGTGCTCAGCCCTGGCCCCTAAATCTGTAGCAACTGTGTTCCAGGATAGACTGCCCCCGTAAGAAAGGTGAACCGCGAATTTTCAAGTGTCTGAACCTGGGACAGCTGCTGTGGAATCTGAGGATGGAGCTCACCCAGCTTTAGCAGGTGCCCACTGAGGCTTGAGGGGACCCTGGAGCCACACTGTGAAGACAGAGGATGGGGGGGGGACCCTGTGCCTTCAGGAGTCCCTGTCTATACCGATCTCCCAGAAACCCAGCATATTTCAGTGTGGTGCCCACGGAAATGTGCCCCAATGGTTCAGGACTGCTGGACTCTGCACTCATGTTTGTTCCAAGGTCCTGCCTCCCAGACGGTGACTGAGTATGGCAGGCCCCTTCCTGGGCAATATTGATCTAGGAAAACCCAGCAGCCCTCTGTATTGTTCCATAGCTGTGGGGAGGTGATTTTACTCATCTTCGTGTCCATCCTTTTCTCCATAGCTGGGGGAGGACCCCTTCTATCTAACTACCTCCCAGCTCTTTCCCCACATCTCCTCCCAAGCAGGCCCTGTGTGCCAGTCCCCAGAGCAGATATGTATGTGATAGGACATACGGAATATCAGCATCCTTTCACTCTCTGCTTTCCCGTTCTTACCCTACCCGATTCTCGTTATTCTCTATTGTAACTAAAAAATGTGAAACCAAACATTGAAAATGAGCTGTTTGGGAAGCAAACCAACAGAGGGCTGTGATTCTCAAATTGTGTTCCCTGGAGATCAATGTATATGTTTCCTACAGCATTGTAACAACAACAAACAACAAAGCGCCCCTTACCCCTGGAAACAGCATGGCAAGTATTAGCCTGTTGTTCTGAAGGCCAGAGCACAAAACGTTTCATACTATATTAAACTCTCAATGTCAGAGGATGGTGTTCCTCTGGGAAGATGCTAGGGAAGGGTCTGTGTCCTGACCTTCCCAGACCCTTGGTTCCTTTGAGCTGCTGGGATTCCATGGTCCACAGCCTCTTCTGTCTTCCACATCAGCAGCTGGACCACCAGACCTTTCTCTGAGGGATGTTCCTTCCCTGATTTTGACTTCACTGCTTTTAAGGTTCTTGGTTATTATATTCGTCCTCCTGTAAAATCCAGGGAAATTTCTGCTTCTCAGTTAACTGACTGATAACTCTAATTTCATCTGTAAGGTCACTTTCACAGGTCCTGAATTAGGCCCAGGCATCTTTGGCCAGGGAGTCTTTGTTATGCTTACCAGTCAGTGTTCCTTGAATTAGACAAATGAAGCCTTCCTTTAAAGAGAACTTCAACTCTGGGGTGGGTTTGAGACAGTGGTGAAGAAGTACATAGAATTGTTTAATTAAAGTTTCTGTCCTAAATTTTAGATTTCTTCTATGAATTTGCAGTCAAAATCTCTAATGAACAGCAAAACAAATGAAAATGAACACGTAGCAAATGGACGTTTACTAAAGCATCCAGAAGCAGCTAGTGAAGCTTGTTTTGGAAGGTTTTAGATTACACATGAAGGACAGGGATATGGCTCCTGGGCTGTTTCCAAGGATGGAACCTTGGGAACATTGTATAAACTGCATCCTTTTTTCTAAAGCTTTGACTTTTAATGCCCACACACTGAGGTCTAGTTTCTCTGTTTTTCACTCCAAGGACAATGACTGGTGATGAATAATAAACAGGTTATTTGTATATGCACAAACCCATACACAGACACACACATGTGTCCACTCACCCGCTCACCACCCCACATATATACATGTGTCTCAGTTAGGGTTTCTATTGCTGTGAAGAGACACCATGACCATGGCAACTCTTATAAAGGAAAACATTTAATGGGGTGATTTAACGTTTTCAGAGGTTTAGTCCATTATCATCATTGTGAGGTATGGTAGCATACAGGTAGACATCGAGCTGGAGAGAAGGAGCTGAGGGTTCCACATCTTTCGCAGGTAACAGGAAGTGGTCTGCAACACTGGGCAGTATCTTGAGCATATATGAGACCTCAAAGCCCACCTCCACAGTGACACACTTCCTCCAACAAAACCTTACCTACTCCAACAAGTCACACCTCATAATAGTGCCACTCCCTTTGGAGTGCCATTTTCTTTGAAACTACCGCAATATGTAACTAAAATTTTTAATTATATGTAAAAACAAATTTTTAAAAGAATCTATTGCTTCTGGTGTACCAGGCTTTTTCTTTTAGGCCACCAACCAGCTTCCAAATCATGACATGGAAACTTACTATTAGTTATGAATGCTCATCCTTATCTTAGCTCTTATTTTAATCTGTTTCTCTTCATCCATATTTTTCCTCAGGGCTTTTTTTTTACCTTCTTTCTTTCTATATCTTACTTTCATGCTATCTCATATCTGGCTTCTGCCTGGTTTCTTGTCCCTGGTGTTTCTCTCTCTCTTTCTCATTCTCTTCTCTCATTCCTTTCAAGACTAGCTTTCTTCTCCCATATATTCTCTCTCTCTGCCAGTCCTGCCCATCCTTTCTCTGCCTAGCTACTGGACATTCAGTTCTTTATTAGACCACTCAGGTCTCTTAGGCAGGCCAGGTGAAACTAACGCAACACATCTTTACATAATTAAATAGATGCAGCATAAACAAAAGGAACACACATTTACACATTCAAGTAATATTCCAAAGCATAAACAAATGTCACACATCTTTGCCTAGTTAAAAGTAGTATTCCACAACACTGTGGTCCTTGGGTCACATTTTGAGAAACACTTCTGAAGCTATTTGTGTGCATCTCTCCAGTGAGCATGGGGACATATTGACATAGGACCTGTGGTTGACTCCTTGCAACTGGCTTGGGTCTTGGCTGTCATAGGGTCTCACAGTTTTTAGTAATCAGAACATACCATAAGCTTAAAGACAATATTGATGGATTATATAGAAATTACACTAAGTACTTCAACAGCGAGACTCTAACATGTGAAATTAACTACACAAATGTTGCAAAGGAAGCAGAGAGATAACAAATGGATAAGAAGCCCTTTCCACCCCCAGGGGTGGGGAGCAAAGGGGAAAGTTATAGTGTCAGAACACAGTTGCCCTAGTGCTGGGACATTTGAATGGACAGCCTAGAATATTTATCCTAGCTGTGTACCCCAGGATTTACTTTAAAATAAGCTGAGTGGAGGTTGGATAGTGGTAGTTGTAGGTATAGTGGGAAGGGAATATTGTAGTAATGGGATATTTCAATTGATTCTAATAGCAGTTGATATTTTTCATAAGAGATAAACAAACACACAAGCACAAAGACACATATAAATCTAATGAGACCGCAGTAAGGTCTATGGGTTTTGTATTGTCTGTTTCCTGGGTATTGGTATTGTACTGCAGTTACAGGAGATGTTTCCCTCAGTGGAAACTGAATGAAGAGTTCATGGAATTCTCTGTATGCTTCTTTTGAAACATCTTGTAAATCTATAGTTGTTTCAAAATTAAAAAGTGAAAATATTAAAGTAATTTAAGTTCCCTCATTGCTTATAGAAAGGACCAGTAGATGAAACTGGCTGGACCATTAAAAACGTCTTGTCCCTTCCTATTGTTAACAAGAAAGAAGACATTGTGGGAGTGGCAACATTTTACAACAGGAAGGATGGGAAGCCCTTTGATGAGCATGACGAGCACATCACCGAGGTAAGTTAGGGAAGAGCAACAGATGTATCTGAACATCGTGGAATGATAGCAGCTGCATAGATACTCCTTGGTCTGAATGACATTCCAAAGAACACTAAGACGTGAGTCTCACGGCTGTAATCAAGATGCTGTTGCTGTGTCATTTCTGTTTCTGGATTTCTATATACTGAAACCTTTTATGTTCAAGTATAAAGTTTTGATTTCACCCAAATTCTTTCCAATCCTATAAAAACAGCAAAGAATACTTTTATCCCATATCCTTCTTCTTTTATAATCTTTCCCATCTTTAACCTCAAACTCCTACCTAATTTTTAGGTCCTATTTTTTAATTCTGTTTGTAATTCCTTTCCTGCAGTAGAATATTCTGAAGGCATGGCACTTTGAAAAGCAAAGCTTAATCAGTCTCACTGTTTGGGCAATAAATTCAGATTTTTTTTTTCTCCTGATGTTGATACAAAGAGCTGGGTTGTCAGCATGGGTGGGGAAAGGGTTCGTGAAGTCCCACCCCTTAGCTGAGGAGCGATTGTAAATTGGTGGCTTCAGGAGAAGAGTCAGTTTCTTTGGGAAAGAGCCCCTGAGATGCTACCCATGCTCCGGTAGATGGTCCCACACCCTCGCGCATGCGGGCAGCGCTCAGTGGATCCAGTGGGTGTAAGCACAGAGCACACGGGGTTGAGAGGGGCCAGCGCTGGTGGCGCACTAGGCAAACTGGAAAGAAGAGATCGAGGGTGAACTTGACCAAAACGCACACATGAAACCCTCCAACAATAGTTACAACAATAAAAGTAATCTTAAAAAAATAATTGGGTCGGTCGTGGTGGACGGGAGATCACTACGGGAAAGCCTGCATGTTGTTGTGCACAAAGTAGCTTTTCTTTAACTTTAGAGGTCCTGACTCACGGTTTCCTACACTTCAGACTTTAACCCAGTTCCTTGGATGGTCTCTTTTAAACACTGACACCTATGAGAGAGTGAACAAACTGGAAAGCAGAAAGGACCTAGCTCAGGAAATGGTTATGAGCCACACAAAAGCCACCCCTGATGAAATCGGCTCTATTTTGGTAAGTGGGGAGTCCGGTCCTGAGGACGGCGGGTGGCATTTAACCTCAGCTTCTGGAAATCACCTCGTCACTGGGAAGTCACGCCAACAAGAGGCTTAGTTCTGGGATAAGGAGAGGGGACACAGTGAGGTTCAGGGAGGAGCTGCTCAGCCAGTGAGCTAGCCTTTCTGGAAATCCAGACTGCAGTGTCCCAATAGCACTTTGTGACAAACAGCTCCTGGGGGTGTAGGAGCAGAAGCAGTGACAGCTAGACTCAAGTATACTAGCAAAGAAAACAGTATTTTGAAGAAGAGCAATGTATCAATCAGCCGTTATCCTCCCATGCGGTGTAACAACTGGTGTATCATCTCAGTTACCTACATCAGTAAGCAGCTGTGCTTTATTTACATAGCTGTGGACTCTGACTGGCCTTGGTGACCAAGCTGTGAGTCTAGTTTGTACCATGACTTCTCAACTTTTGTGGGCCAGCAGCAATCTGGGGACTTAAAGTCTTTGCTCACATGGCAGTCTTCTAGAAGTCTCACTGACTAAACCAAATCACATGATCAAGTCCACTGTCTTCTGTTGAGAGAGCCAGTGGATTTTTGCTGACAATATTCCAATTACTACAAAAGTAAGGGGAACTACATCACATAATCTCTTGATTTGTTTGTTTGTTTTATTTTGAGATAGGGTTTCTCTGTGTAGCTTTGGCTGTCCTAGAACTCACTCCGTAGACCAGACTGGCCTTGAACTCACAGAGATCCACCTGCCTCTGCCTCCTGAGTGCTGGGATTAAAGGTGTGTGCCACCACTGCCTGACCACATAATCACTTTTATTCCTTGATTTTTTTTATGTTTTTTCTTTTTTGAGTGTGTATACAGGTGTAGTGTGGTGTGAGGTATTGGTTTTGCTTCTGGGGCCATTAAGAGTTAAAAGACATCTGACTAAAGTATTGAGATGATAAAGATGAGAACACGTGCGTGAATCATGTGCAACTGCTATTGGGCAGTTGAAAAAGAAGGAGATGCAAGCCATTCTGTTTCCTTCTTTCCTCTCTTGCTGGCCTGAAACCCATAGCTTGGTCTTAAGATGGCTACCACTACATTTTGGAAAAGGAGAGAACTCAACCATATTTCTTTGTTCTAGTTCTTCCTAGTCACTTGCTGTAAGGCTCTTCCCATACAGAATGTCTTTGTGTGTAACAGATGTGTAGCCTGTTTCAACTGTATCCGAAGTGGTTTTAATAGGCGAGGGATCAGATGGAAATCTTTGTAGAAATTCCATACTTCTATTGCTTTTCCATTTTAGAAATTTAAAGAGAAGTTACACGTAGATGTAATTGAAGAGTGTGAAGAGAGACAGCTCCTGGCCCTACTGGTAAGTGATTCTCCACTGATGCCCATGTTCTTTTAGTAGAATCTATTTGGGTACACAATTCTCATTTTTCAAGTAAATGTTGAGTTTCTTCTTCCTCTACATTTTTCAAGACTGGGAAGAAAGATTTCTTCTAATGGTTGATCTTTGGGTTTCCTGATTTTCTCCATCATTGTTCAATATAGTTCAGCCTACAAAGATCATTTCCTAGATGGCTGCAAGAGGCACCCCAGAGTCTAGGGAGACCATGGCTAGGTTTATCTTAGTAGCTTCAGGTTGTAGCATAGTCATGCCAGAGGGCATGCCAGGGTGACAGACCTCAGCCCTTCTCAGGGCAATGACCGTGGTGGGAAAACACCAAACGGGAGTAGTGGGCAGCAGTTATGTGAGGTACCGCAGACCTGCAGGGGAACTCAGTTCAGGGACAGTTGGCTGAGTGCACATTGTGCCCTCAACACTATGCTGATGAGATACAAAAGCACAGTTCCAGGAGTTGGAACTTCCTTCCAGGAGTTGGAAGTCCATATACATTTCAACACCAAATGGCAAATGCTCTGTTCCCTCCTGATCCCCAGAGACCTCCTGTGTCCCCTCCTCTGTGTCCACTATTACCTACCTCTGCCTTGTGGCAAATCCTATCTCCTTCTCCCTCCGTCCCCTCCTCTGTTCCTCCCCTTCCTCCTTTTAGCAGCTTAGCCTCAGAGATGCCCTTCAGAATCCCCTCATTTGATTAGCATCCTGTTTATTCCACAGCACTGAGTGCATGGTGCCCTCTCCTGCAATTATCCTGAGCACTCGTCCTTTATTGGTCTGCCTTTTATAAGGATCTTGCTAAACTAAATTCCTTATTGCAAAGATTCATTTTTTATCTCCCAATTCACAGTCATGACTATGTTTTTCATTTTCTCCCCCCCCACACACATATTCCTAAACCCTTTGTGGTGGATTTAAAATAAAAAATTTCCACTGTAGAAAGGAAAGAGCCCCGAGATTGGATTGATGTCAAACTCACTCAGAAACATTTAACATATGCCTTTAGATTGAGATTGTACTAGCTGTCAGGTGCTGTTCATTGTGTAACTGCGCTGTATAAGGGAGAAGGGAAGGAGAGACGGGACACAGGGAGGGAGGAAGAGAAAGCTCCAAGAGGCAGACTTGGCTGTGTGGTTCAGGGACTTTTTATCCGTGTATCTGTTTTAATTGATTGATGAATTAGCTGTGTGGGGTGGGAGTTGGATCATGTGCCACAGTGCACCTGTGGAGGCCCAGGACGAACCCTAGTCAGTTCTCTTCTTACCATGTGGGTTTGGGGACAGGACTCAGGTCATGAGGCCTGGGGGCAAATACCTTGAGCTTCTGAGCCATCTCCCCAGCCCTTCCTATTAACCCTTTACCATTGGTATTGGGTGTGTGTCATAAGGGGCCATCATCTGAACGTAATCTGAACCGATCTGTCCTCTCAACAGAAGGAAGATTTGCCAGACCCACGAGCAACAGACCTGTATGAGTTCTGTTTCAGCGACTTCCCCATTACAGAGCACGAGTTAGTTAAATGCGGGTTGCGGCTATTTTTTGAGATCAATGCGGTGGAGAAATTCAAAGTACCGGTCGAGGTCAGATGGCATTTTGCTTGAAAAGTGGTTTGATTCTGTTGCTGTGCTTTGCTGGTGTTTTCTGTGGTTCCAAAGATTAGCCCAAGTTAGGATTTCAAATTATCATTAACTTTGAGAATGCATCGGCTTAAACTCTGTCAACAGGACCAACATAGCTTTTTAGATAAGCATGCCCCCAGCCTCCTATCCTTTAGAAGTCTGTTCTAAAGTCTGACCAGTGCTGTTGCCTTTGGATAACAGGTTCTTACAAGGTGGATGTACACAGTGCGGAAAGGGTACCGCCCTGTCACCTACCACAACTGGCGGCATGGATTCAATGTGGGGCAGACCATGTTCACCTTGCTGATGGTAGGTACCGACGCTGGAAGCCATTGAGAGGGTTTGCAACTCTGACTAGGTCCCACTTGAGAAATGCCGAGACATGGGAATGGCCTGTTGTGTCAGATCTACCATTTGCCCTTCATGGACAGGATCCCACAGACTCTCACCCTTCTTCAGTGCTTTGAGAGGTGTGGGTCTCCCTGGGCAAGTGGCTAGATTACCAACCAGAAATGCATATGCTTGCCATTTTAAAGAAAATCCAGATACGTCCTAGGTTTTGAAACTGCCTGGGATGACGCAAGACTCACTAAACACAAGCCTAGTCTTTGGTGGCAACATGGTGACACCCCAGCCCCGCCTTCCTTGCTGTCAGGCTGAGTGGCACTGGTGTAAGATGTGCTGACCTCTATCAATATGTACTCATACATCTTTCTAGACTGGGAGACTAAAGAAATACTATACAGACCTTGAAGCATTTGCCATGCTCGCTGCTGCCTTCTGCCATGATATCGACCATAGAGGCACCAATAATTTGTACCAAATGAAGTAAGTGAATGTATGCATTGTGCTGGCCTGTGCTGATGGATGCTAGAAGGTGTCTGGAGAGAGAAGAAAGACCTCCCCTGTCCTCCATGATCCACAGCCCCGTCACGGCCTCTGCCTCTTTATGGTTTCAGGGCTCTTCTGTCTCTCCTGAACTATAGCCTCATGACAACATCTGCTCTTTTCCCATGGTGCTCTACGCCTCATCCTTTCTGCTTCCACTCCTGAGGTCCCCCAGCTTTGTTTGTGTAGATTTGATCAGAGTATTGGGTTCGAATGTCCGAGTGTATTAATCTTAGGCTTACACTAGTGTATGTCCAGGGATCGTGCCCCTGCTCAGGCTAGAACGAGTCTTTTGGGGGCTTGTGATTCTGCGCTTCTTGGTCCTTTGGCTCCACCACGCCCCCCCTTCTAGTGTAGCATCATGGTGTCTCCCTCTCTTGGCTGGAGAAAGGAAGTAATGGTGCAGGTGCAGACAGATTTGGATTTATAAGTCATTTACTCTCTAAGCCTTGATTTCCTCATCTGGACAATAGGAATTACAATAATGATGCACAGCTGCAAAGATTAGATGGAATCATGCATATAAAAATCCTCAGCCACGCATCACCCCCAGCTCTAACACATGGCCAAGCATCCTCCGGAGGGAGTCAAGTGTTCCAGGAATGACAGACTTTGGCGTGTGGACTTGTGGGCTCCAACTACTTCCTGGTGGAAAAAACCTTAGGCAACTCGCTTATTCTGAAACTCGGTTTCTTAACTGGAAAATGGGTATGACACTGACCTGTCACAGGCTGCTGTGGGAGTCAAGTGAGGTTACCCATGTGCCGGGGACTTCAGATAAAGGCACTCGTGAATGAAAAGCACATGTTGAGCAGTCTCCTCACACTTTGAACAGCTGTGCTGTCAACCTCCATCTTGAGAGGAGCATCTCCACTGAAGCTCTTTCCCAGGACATCACCATGCCTGAGGGTCCAGCCCATGCTGCCCATTTTGTGCTCAACTGAGGCAAAGGTCTTGGGGCAGGGAGAGGGGGCAATGGAGTCCCCTCATTCTACTCCAAAGAAACTAAGACTCATTGGGCATCTCTTTTCACTTAATTTTCTTTCTTTTGTTAATTTATTTCTTTTCCAAGATAGTGTTGCTGTCTATGTAAGGCTAACTTCAGCCTTACAATCTTCCCACCTCATGCGGGACGGCAGTTATGTGCCACCATGCCTGGTGTGTTGAACACCTCCTGTGTGCTGGAGGCTGATCTGAGCACACAGTAGGCCTTGTCTCGTTTCACCTCCCACTGCCTCACCTCCCACTGCCCCTCTCTCCTGGATGAATAAACAGGCTCAGAAGGATGGAGTCAGACTTGTCAGAGCTTACAGTCAGCAGCAGTGCTGGATAAGGCACCTTCTTGCCTGCAGGTTTTCAGGATGGATGGAGCCACAGCCCAGGCCTCACAATGGCCTGGTTTCCTGTTCTGTTGGTGTTTTCCAGCCACTTATCTTCTGCAAATTGGACAGGAGGAATGTGTGCTGACAGAAGAGTTTCTTGAAATCAGACTAGGGTCAAACCCATCTTCATCCTCAGCATGGGCCGAGCCCCCTGGCAGCTCCACTAAGTTCCTGGAACCAAATGGTCTCAAACTGCCCTTCAAACAAAAAGTTGGCCATGAGCCCATTCATTACTCCCACGGCATTGTGCATTGGAAGAATTGCTCAGGATTCTTCACAGACACTGCTCCATTGGCAAATGCAGTCACTGTAAAGGTTGACTAAGATGGAATCGTTCTTCTTGCTCTGATTGTAGCAGGAAGACCACCTGCAGAGTGACCAGAAGCTGTTGGGACACAGGGGACTCCTGGCTTGACCCTGTGCCTTTGGTCTGATCAGTGCCTTTGGTCTGATCACTTGCCTCCAGGATGTCTGGTCCCTTATCTCTCAGACTCAGACTATGCCCTCTGACAACAACCGGAAAACTCCGGGTTTCCCACTTTGATTATTCCAAGTTCCTGTGGACTCTTTGCCCGTTTTGTTTCCCAGCCACTTGGTTTGTTTCATCCTGTGTGTGTTTGTGGGTTTCTTTTCCCTCTCATCCCTTTGGTCCCTTAATTTTAGTGTTCTGATAGTTCTGTCTTCTTGCACAACTGCAGCAACTAGCAGAAAAATATTAAGAATTATAGACTTCCCTTCAGTTTCCCCTATACATCCTCTTGTATTTTGTAGTCTGCCCTTGATTATTTTCTATAATGGAGGGCCCATCTGATCACAAGGCAGAGGCTCCCTCTTTTCCGGTATGGTCTAACAATGGACTACTCTCTTTGATGTTGAACTGAAATTGGTCTCTCTATACATAATTTTTATTTCTCCTAGCTTGGGCCTCTGGATCTGCAGGAACAATATGGTTTCTCACCCATTGTTCCTCCTTTATGTGTTAAAAAGAATTATAACATCTTTCTTACCAAAATATTTTCTTTCCAGGCTGAACACACTAAGGTTTTGAAAACTTTGAGGCATTTGCTTTGGAGAAACAGGATCTTGCTATATAGTGTAAGCTGACTCAAACTCAGGATCCTCCTGCCTCAGCTTCCTGCATGCTGGGATTATAGGCATGTACCACCCCACCCAGCTTGAACTACTCTTTTAACAGTAGTTCCCACCACATGGTTTTTCATGATCCTCTACACTCACTCCAGGCTTTCTGTTATTTCAAAACGTTGGATTCCAAATTTTGACATGGTAATCCAGACATGCCTTGAAGTACTCTATATTCAATCCTTCAATCCTACTGAAATGTCATCTCCCTAAAAGTAGTTCTTCAAAAAAGGTTAAAATTATATTTATTTATTTGTGTGTGTGTGTGTGTGTGTGTTGTGTGAGTACCACTGTATATATTTGGAGGTCAGAAGACATCTTTTAGGAGCCAGTTCTTTCTCTGTGTCCTGTGGATCCTTTGGGTATTAGACTCAGGCCTATCAGCAAGTACCTTTACCCACTGATCCATCTTACTAGCCTTTAATTCCTTAATCTGCTCTTAATTGTAGTTTGGTGTTCTTGTGGGACTCCCAACAATGGAAATGCATGGTGTGTGTGTGTGTGTGTGTGTGTGTGTGTGTGTGTGTGTGAGAGAGAGAGAGAGAGAGAGAGAGAGAGAGAGAGAGAGAGAGAGAGAGAGGGAGAGAGGGAGAGGTGGGTGTCTCTGACTCTCTTGCTGCCCTTGGGACCCTTTGATCTTACTGGGTTGCTATATCCAGCAGTGATATGCGAGTCTGTGCCCAGTCTTATTATATCTTGTTAGACCATGCTAGGTGGATATATCTGGGAGGCCTGCTCTTTTTTGGGGTGGGAAACAGAGGAGGAATTGATCTGGGGAGGAGGGAAAGTGGGGGAAGGAACTGGGAGTTGTAGAGTGAGGGGAAGGAGAGATCAGGATGTAATGTATGAGCGAAGAATAAAGGAAATAAATAAATAAATGTCCATTTAGGTCACACTTTGTGAGACCATGGTTTAAGATTTTCCCCCAGGTTTTTGTCGTGTGGAATCAGGTAGTCATGTTCCCACTGATATTCACTTGAGTGCTTCAGGACAGAGCCAAGGGCAGAGCTCCAGGCACGTGACTGGAAAGATGCTTCAGGAAATCAACTGTGAGACAGTCAATGAAGCCCCACTCCAGCTATAAGAGTGAAGGCTGGGTGAACACAATCCATACCCCAACAATCTTGAAAGAGTCCATAGGGGAGGTGCCGACCCCAGCGACTGGCTGAAGTCACCGCCCCGTGGCCACTGGGTTTCCATAAGGGAGGTGCCAACCCCAGCGACTGGCTGAAGTCACCGCCCCGTGGCCACTGGGTTTCCTCAGAAGTGCACCTCACACGGCACGGCCCTGGCATCCTTTTCTCATCCCAAATCTTCTCTGATGTTCTCTGTGATTATTTATCGACCATCTGTTTCAGCAATTACGGAAGCAATCTCCCCATTCCCTCACGCACAAATCACACCATTTTCTCCTTCTTGTTTGTTACCGATTTGTGAGTCATCTGTAATCACCCAGGCATTTTGTTCCTAATTATTTCAGCATGTGCTCCCCTGGCATAAGAGGCAAACAGGCAGAGAGACACAGCACAGTGGCCCTACCCCCACCCCAAGGAAATTTTACAGTTGTGCTATTATTCAGTGCAAACTAATTATTAATTAATTAAAATAAAATTAATAATTTTTTCTAGTTATCTCACTACTGTCCTTTACAGCACCCCCAATTGATTTGAGATATAATCAAGGATTATTTGTTGCATATCATTGTTGGTTATCTTTATTCTCCTTTCACTTAAGGTAGTTTCTTCATCTTGTTGTGTCTCAGGATAGTGTTTTTGAAGACTCTAGGCAACTTGTTCTCCGGCATCCCTCTCCATCTGGATATACTCAGTGTTTCCTTATCACTAAATGCATCATAAGTATTTTTGGCGGTTCTTTCTACATGCCCTGTGCTCTCAGGATATTTGTGTAAGGAGGCTCATGATAGCAATGTGTCCCATTATCTGAAATTTTAAACTCCTTGTGGTTTAGATGGGCATGCTGCTGTCTCTTATTTGGTAATCTCTCTGTATAGAGGAACATTCACCACCTCTGTAACAGTCATCTGTCACTTACTTCAAGAATGAGTAGATATTTAGCTTCCCAATAACAAATTTGTCAAATTTAAATTTTTAATAATTTTTGTTAGTTCTCTGAGTTTTTGTACATGTTTTAATCATATGTTCCCTGGTTTGTTCTGACCCTTCCCAGACCCACCCTTTTCCCCTCTTCATCCACCCAACTTTGTGTCTTTTTGTCACACAAACCAATTTGTGCTGCCCAAATATTCTTCAATGTGTGGTCTTCTACTAGAGCTAGATCTATTTTGCAGGGGCTTCACACTTAGAGAAAACTGACCCTTCCTCTTCCCTAGCGGCTAATAACTGCCAATAGCTCTATGGCTAGGAGTGGGAATCTGTGCTCAGCTCCTACTGCATGCTGGGATTTGGTCTGGCTTGGCCTTGTACAGGTCTTGTGCGTGATGTCACCACCACTGTGGGAGTTCATAGGTGCTGCTGCCCTGCTGTGTCTAGAAGACATCATTTCATTGGAGTCATCCACTGCTTCTGGTTCTCTTTCTGTCCCCTTTTAGACATTTGTTCCCTATTGTGTAGTGATTCCTAGAGCCCTGGGAGGAGGTCATGTGGAATATGTATCCCATTTAGTGCTGAGTTTTCTGAAATGTCCTAAACGAATTAAACATTTCACTCTCTTCTAATTGAAACTGAACTTAAAAAAAAAATCTCCAGTGCTGACATTGTATAGATACTGAAGTATTTGCTTTAAATGATCAATTATAATATGCGACACCTGTTAGTGACTTGGCAATGCCTCCTCCCCAAAAAGTTCTGTTCTTTGTTGTGCAAAATGAAAATTCTCTAGAGCTGCCACTTAGGCTTCTGATAATTTTCTTTTAAAAGATTTATTACTATTTCCATGGAAAATCTCCCCATAACCTGCAGAATTTTTGTTTCAACCTCTTGTCACGTTTTCTTTCTTTTACTTTTTTTTTTTTTTTGAGACAAAGTTTCTCTGTGTAACAACCTTGGCTGTTGTAGATCAGACTAGTTTTGAACTCACAGAGAGCCACCTGCCTGCTTCCCAAGATATGCACCACCATGCCTGGCAAAAAACACTTTCTCACATTCTAAATTAAAAATAATATTTTCCAATATTTTGCATTTGACCATTTAGTAGACATTGAGTAGGGAAGGAGACAAGACATGAACGAGAATTCTAGAAGAGTGAAGACGCTGTATTGGATGGATCTCTTCTATGTAATCTCTAAGCTGATAAAGCTATGTGGTACCCTTTTCTTCCTAGATCCTCATCGCCACTTGCAAAGCTTCATGGGACTTCCATTTTAGAGCGACATCACCTGGAATATAGCAAGACTCTCTTGCAGGATGAGGTATGACAGATTGTCTCTAGGGAAGCTTACAGGTTCTGGATCTAAGACTACCTACTCCAAGTGCTAGGGGGAAAAATGGTCTTCAGTACACTGGCGATGTGTCCCCTTATCCAAGTGTAGTTTGCGTGTTCTTACCTCAGTGCAAAGGCAGAAGCTGCTATACTGCATCTAGGCTTTGAAATACCATGCTTTAAGTCATTAAGACCAAGAAGAAAAGAGAGACAAAAGTCACAGGATCTGGGTCCATTGGTGAAGAATGCAAAAGGGCTCTGTGCACACTGAAGCGTCTATTTATAAATGTAAAGGGGGAGTATGCAGCCACTGCTATTCCTGCTCATGGGGTACACCCCACAGAGTGTGGTGTGGACCTTGGAGAAAGTCATTTTAGTAATACAGGCTCAGATCAAGATATGAGATAAAATCTAATAGCTTCCTCAATAGAGGCCCTGTGTCAAGCTCCATTCATGGGAGAAAAAGAAGGGCCATGATGGCTTAGGCAGGAAGTAGCTTCCAGCTCCCTGAAGTCTCAGGATTGGGACTCAGGGTAGAGCACTAACCTTCCATAGGGAGTATGCTGCTTGTCTTTAGTAACTTTATCTCAGGAGTTTCTGGGCATGTGGAACAACTCAGAGGACTTGTTTTTAGGATGAAGGAAGTGGTGTTTTACAGAGAGACGACTTAGCATTGCATGTTCACAGGAAAGCTCTGCAGTCTGGAGGGCGGGCTTTTCCTTACCCTGTGTAATAAGGTACAATTAAAGGCAGAGGAAGGGAAGAGACACACGGGTTCCAGTTAGAGACAGAACACAGTTCAGGGCATGGCTGATACCTGTTTTACAATAATGAAAGGAAGGGCAGATGAAAGGGGTTCGGGGAGATGCGAGTCTCTTGTCAATGCCTCGTTTGTTAGGAGCCTTTGTTTTGCTGTGGGACAGTCTTTTGGGGCAGTATTCCTGAAGTATTTCCTGGTGTCCCTCTTCACACCACAGTGAGGCAAAGTCAGTTCTAATCTGTCAGTTCCACTGTGCTTCATCAGGCAAATCCATTTAAAGAACTTCAGCTGAGTTCGCCACTTCATAATGTAGAGAAGACACCTAGTGGCTTACATGTTTCCCCTTCTGGGTTTTGATGGTTTATAATAGAGGTAAACTTTTCTATGTTTTTTTATGGTCTTTGGTTTGCAGCCTAACCTGGTGTGATGGCTAATCTTAATTGTCCACTGGAGACTGCTGAGGAGAAAGAGACTCAGCTGAGGAATTACCTCCCTCAGTTTGGCCTGTGGGCCCATTTATCAAGCATTTTCTTCTTTGTTAATTGATGTAGCCTAGTCCAGTCCACTGTGGGCAGTGCCAGGTGGTCCTGGATTGTACCAGACATTTGCTGAGTGTTAACCTGAGGAACAAGCCAGTAAGGAGTGTTCCTCCATCGGAGCCTTCCTCAAGCTCATGCCTCAGGTTCCTGCCATGGCTTCCCCTAATGATGGGCTGTAATCTGCAAGCTAAAACAAGCCGCTTCCTCTCCGTGTTGCTTTTGGTTAAGTTGTTTGATAGTATCAGAGACACAAAATAGAAAGCCTGGCTTTGATGGCTATGCAAACGATTATTATTCTTTCTAAAAAGGAATATTGCCTCTCAGTATCGTATACTGTCTTTTCAAGGACCTGTCTACAATGCTATTCAACCTCTAATTGCAGATGTTTAAAGCTTTGTCAATATGGTTGCTAGACAACACAATCACACAGCCTATTTATGAGCAGTCAAATTGACCACAGAAAATTGACACTTTAGCTCATAATATATGCCTTTTATATTTTAGGAAAACAGTGTAGCTTTTTATTATTCTGTAAAGAAAATAAGTCCACAAAAAGTTTTCATATTTTTAACAGGAGAAATCCTTGGAATTTATTCAGCGATCTTGGCTTTTGTGGGCATCATGCAGACATTTTGTTTTTCATATTGTTATACATTGAGTTGAAATGTGCTTATCTTACATAGAGTTTGACACATAGGACTGCCTGTATTCCAAACCAGATAAAAATCAGCTTGTGACCTGAGTGAATAGGTGGAGATATTGTTAGTCAAATTTGTAAGAAAACACACACAGACAGATACACGCAGACAGACACACACACACACATACACACACACACACACACACAAGCTAAGCAATTAGGGACTAGGGTGCCTAAAACTGGGCTTCCTGGCTTGTTTTGGCATACCTGCATCTCTCTTTATAATGTTTTCAGAACAATGTGCAGGGATAGGGAGATGAAATATTACATGCTTGTATATTTTAAGAATTAATAGCTAGTAATTAAAAATAACCCCACCTAGCCCCACTATAAAAATTCAAGTAATAGGTGAAGTGTGGAGGAAAAATATAAATGGAAATGATGGCATTCAAATTCTACCACCCAGACATGGGCATTCTATTCATACTGGATGAACTTTGCTGCTGTAACGTGGTGGTGTGGTGGACTGCCCGTAACTCCACACTTACAAGGGGAAGGCAGAAGGATAAGGAATCCAACCAAGGCTATTCTTGGCTCCATAGCCTAGGCTAGATGAGACTACACAGAGGAAACCCACATTGGGTATGGACTGAGATGCCTAGTGGAGTCACTGGGAAAAGTCCCAAATAGGAATATGATTTTAATCCAGACAATTTTCTTTTCCCTGTAATGTGGGAGTTTGCTGGCGATTGCTTGACTCTGCTCATCTATAAATACTGACTATAGTTACAATGAACTCAGCATTTTAACAAAAAAGAATGATAGATTCCTGTCTACCAGCTACATATGCCTTGAGAAACGCCAGTTCTTGTTCCAGATGATGTAAAAAGATGGCCTCTGTGAAAACTTGTCATGTCTAGAACTTGAGTTCTTGGGCAAAAACTCAAAAGTCTTCTGGAATGATTGATAGCCAGATTTGGTTTTGTGTTGAAGATTTAATTTTATTTTAACCTGGAGCTCAAAATCCCATATAATAAATAATATCATAATAAAGATACAACAGTTGAGTTAACTTGTAGCAATTTTAATTTCTGACTGATTGCCCATGTTTTCTTCACTGGAGTTGACCTTGCGTAGGTCTTTATTGAGCACAGACTATGTGTTAAACAATTGAAAGGACAAGTTTATCCCAATTGAGAAAACAAAGGCAGATGTTAGAGCTGTGTCCAGCTTATGCAGGTATCAATGGTAAAGCTGAGACCTGGCCCCAGGCTTCTTGCTGAAAGGCAGCATGGGGGGCAAAAACTGAGAGCACCCATGGTGTGGACAGGCTACACTGCCCTGTTCTGGCTGTGGAACCCAAAGCAAGTTGCTTAACCTCTCTGCTTTATGGCTTGTCATAGAAGCATTCATTAAGCACTTAGAAGCTGGTAGGGTATGAAATACTCAATATTTCTTTCTGCATGATATTCCTCCTGTCTCCACACAGGTCTACAGACTATTGCCTTTCTCTCCAGTGGAACTGTCCTGTATAGTGTCACTATCACCTTCATTTGGCAAACCATTGTACATCTGTCCTCTGTCCTGCATGACTAAAATGATCCATCCAGAATACCACAACTTTTAATAACCACTCCAAGTTTTATAGTCTGGTAATCTAGAAAATGAAGAAATGAAAATGATTCATATAAAGAGATTATTAATGAGAAACTCTGAAAAAGAGATCTACTAATTCTTTGTAAAATATTGCAAGAAACATTTTAAGGAAAACACAGGGAGGGTCATTGTTTTTTTTTTTCTCCCTATATATGTGAATATTAGTGTAGACAGCTGTTTCTGAGAAACAGTGGTTTTGTGGTTACTCTAGAATTAGCTGGTCAAAAGTGACCCATGGCTAGCCATTGGACATTCCAGAAATCCTTTTTTACAGTGCCTCAACTAATAAATTTGAGGCACTATTTATTGTTATATTTTCACATGGTACTGAAAGAGAACAAATTATTTATTCTAAAATGTCAGCACAGAGTAGCTGAAACTATTTTTAGAGTTTAAATTACCTACTCAAAGTAGAGTAGAGACGTGTACTTCAACCATGAGATTAAAAAAATAGACATCAGAGTCTGGGGAGATGGCTCAGTGGTTATGAACACTGGCTGCTCTTCCAGAGGTCCCGGGTTCAATTCCCAGCACCCACATGGCAGCTCAAACTGTCTGTAACTCCAGCTCCAGGACATCTGACACCCTCACACAGACATACACACAGGTAAAACACCAATGCAATTAAATAAAAATAAATAAATCATTAAAAAAGACACCAAAAAAAATCAAAAGACAGGCTATATCAACTCACTAAGTGTGTTTTGTTTTGTTTTGTTTGTTGAACCAAAGGTCAATTGCTGATTGTATTTTATTGTGAATTGTTCATCTTACAGAGTTTAAACATCTTCCAGAGTCTAAGCAAGCGGCAGTTTGAAACAGTGATCCATTTGTTTGAAGTTGCAATAATAGCCACTGACCTGGCATTGTATTTCAAGTAAGTAGAAGGATGGCTATCAGAGTGCTCCTGAGCCCAGCATGGTTCTACGAGCTGCACTGAAGTTAAGGACTTGTTTATGTGGTTAGAGAGATGACCTGTGAGCATTTGATATTCTTGCAAAGGACTGGAGTTGGATTCTAAGGACCCACACTGGGTGGCTCACAATGGGCTCTAACTCTGGCTTCAGGAATGTGATGTTCCATCTGGCCTCTGTAGGCATCCACACAAATGCATACATTTTAAAAATCAGGCTCTCAAATCTGTTTTCTTTTTGGAATGGCAGTTATCGTCAAAATAGTCAACTGACAGTGAACTTACTCTGTTTTGGAGATATACTTTGAAAGCACAGGCCTGCTGTGTTAAATAGCTTGTGATCTGAAGCACAAACAGAAGGGTACAGAATAATGTCATGAAACTGCACACCATGGCTGTATGTCCCAGTAACTCACCATGGTCTAGAATTTAGTATTAACTGGATTTGTTCAATGCTAGAATGTTTGCCCAGAATTTGGTATTTGCTATTTCAGACTCAGAAATTTGATCTTGCGAGAGTTCTGGATTGAACAATCTTGATGATTCTAACACACAAACTAAACTCACAAAACTTGAGTTTTTACACAAGGAGACCGGATATGCCAAGCATCTACACATTTTCTTCTAAGTGAAATATAATTTTCATGGTGAACACTGACTAGAAAGAGGTAGGCTATTTATAGGATCCAAATATTTGGTGATTTTGGCACTGTCAAATTTTGCCTTGCTAATCGTCCTTAAAAATCTAACCATTAAACAGTCCAGCTATGACTGCAAATGCTTAGGACAACATAATGGTACCCAGACAGACACCCAGGGCTCACAACCCACCAGTGGTGACCCATCATGTTACATGTGCTTCAGAATCCATGGGTCTTTGGTTTTTCTCGAGGCAAGGTTTCTCTGTATGACCCTGGTTATCCTGGAACTCACCTGGAGGCCAGGCTGGTCTCAAACTCAGCATCCACCTGCCTCTGACTCCCAAATGCTGGGATTAAAGGTGTGTGCCACCACCTGGCTCAGAATTGAGTTTTTAAGGACAGAAAGAGAAGCAGTGATATAGTTGGGGCACTCCATCCCCAATTCATCCCAAAGTCCTCTTACCTTCCAAAGAAAGCCATCTGGAACTGGTATGCTCCATGCTTTACCCTCATGTCCCTACGTGGCACTGGCACCATACTGTTTGCAAATATATTTCTGTAACTTGCTCTTCCCACACAGCATTGTTTTTTAAAGATTTGCCTTTTGGTGACATGACACTTGTAGACTGATTAAAAATATTCATGTTGAAGCACTACAAGGCATTCTCTGGCATGTTAGATTCAAGACAAGACCCTGAGGAAACCAAACAAACATACAATTAAAAATGGATGAAAGGGAACGCCAGAGGGCTCAGTAGGTAAAGCAAATGCCATATAGGTATGAAGATCAGAGTTTGGATTCCTCGACACCCATACAAAAAGCTGAGGGTGACATGAAGCAACCGTATCCCCAGCATAAGGAGAGAATGTTAGTGAGGACAGTTGGAAAGGACCCCTCAAGGAGAGACGCCTGATGTCTACCTCTGGCCTTTACACATCAATGTGCACCCATCCTGTCATCCCTACTCACCCCTTACACACAAACATGCACACATACAGATATAGATATATGATAGATGGACAATAGATAGATAGACAGACAGAAAGAAGGAAGGAAGGAAAAGAAAGGGAGAAAGGAAGGAAGGAAGAAAGAAAGAAAGAAAGAGAGAAAGAAAGAAAGGAAGGAAGAAAGAGAGGAAGGAAGGAAGAAAGAAAGAGAGTAAGGAAGGAAGGTTTACTTGGTAATACACAGACAGCCAGTTCATTTGCTTCAATTAGACAGTGTTCAACTGTTGGATAGACAATAATTACCTTATACTCCTCCACACAAGTAAATTCAGATTGTGTCTTATCTCCATTATTGCCCACAATGCCACATTGCAGATCATTGTGCATATATTCAAGTTTCTATACGTAGAGGTGGGGGTGTGGGAAGATGTACATGTATGTTGTGTATGCCGCCTTGCAGTATTGGGCTGCACCGTTTACATCATACCAGCAGCATGTTGAGGCCTCTGGTCCCATATCTGAAGTACTCTTGATCTGGACACATTAGATTTTAGTTTGCTAACCTATTGAGTATGAGTCGATACTCCACTGTTTAGGTCTATGTTTCCCAATTGCCAACGAGACCAGTATTTTGGCTTCTGTGCTTTTGTTGGGAGTGTGTGCTATGATGGTACAGCTCCTAGCTTTTGTGTCTCTGTTTTGCTGTTTTCTTATTTGAACTTTTGGTTTTATTGGATCCAAACTTTCATGGGTTCTCTCCACTCTGTGATTTGTACTTTTTCTGCCTCCAACCCTCTCTATGCCAGAGATAGTCAGAATTGCCTGCTCTCAACCCTGGCTCTTGGCCCCTGCTAGGCAGACAGCCCAAGGCAGAAGGGAACACATAATACAAAAGCACAAACTTAGGATCATTTTCTTTGGAAAAATTGATGCACAGCTGTATCTTTTCCAGGAAGAGAACCATGTTTCAAAAGATTGTTGATGCCTGTGAACAAATGCCACATGAAGAAACCATCAAATACATAACTGCTGACCCAACCAAAAAGGAGGTCATTATGTGAGCAGTCAGAATATTAATTCCATTTTAGCAAAACAGCAGGTTTTGTAATTTTTCTAGTTTAATGTTTTTTCTTTCCTTCATAAGGGCCATGATGATGACTGCCTGTGACCTGTCTGCCATCACTAAACCCTGGGAGGTGCAGAGTCAGGCAAGTCCCACAGCATTTCCTGTCCTGTCACACACCTGTGACTTGTCATATACCTGTGTCCCATCATCACACACCTGAGACCCATCATCACACACCTGAGACCCATCATCACACACACCTGTGACCCATCATCACACACCTGAGACCCATCATCACACACCTGTGACCCATCATCACACACCCATGATACCCATCATCACACACCTGTGACCCATCATCACACACCTGTGACCCATCATCACACACCTGTGACCCATCATCACACACCTATGACCATCATCACACACCTGTGACCCATCATCACACACACCTGTGACCCATCATCACACACCTGTGACCCATCATCACACACACCTGTGACCCATCATCACACACCCATGATACCCATCATCACACACCCATGATACCCATCATCACACACCTGTGACCCATCATCACACACCTGTGACCCATCATCACACACCTGTGACCCATCATCACACACCTGTGACCCATCATCACACACCTGTGACCCATCATCACACACCCATGATACCCATCATCACACACCCATGATACCCATCATCACACACCTGTGACCCATCATCACACACCTGTGACCCATCATCACACACCTGTGACCCATCATCACACACCTGTGACCCATCATCACACACCTGTGACCCATCATCACACACCTGTGACCCATCATCACACACCTGAGACCCATCATCACACACATGTGACCCATCATCACACACACCTGTGACCCATCATCACACACCTGTGACCCATCATCACACACCCATGATACCCATCATCACACACCTGTGACCCATCATCACACACCTGTGACCCATCATCACACACATGTGACCCATCATCACACACCTGTGACCCATCATCACACACCTGTGACCCATTCATCACACACCTGTGACCATCATCACACACCTGAGACCCATCATCACACACACCTGTGACCCATCATCACACACATGTGACCCATTCATCACACACCTGTGACCCATCATCACACACACCTGTGACCCATCATCACACACCCATGATACCCATCATCACACACCTGTGACCCATCATCACACACACCTGTGACCCATCATCACACCTATGATACCCATCATCACACACATGTGACCCATCATCACACACATGTGACCCATCATCACACACCTGTGACCATCATCACACACCTGAGACCCATCATCACATACCTATAACCAGACACTTAGGTGGTACAGTCAGGTAAGTGCAGCAGCATGGCCTGTCCTGTCACATACCTGTGACCCATCACACATCTGTGACCTATCACACACCAGTCTGCCATCATCAAGCCCTGGGAAGTGCAGAGTCAGGCAAACCCTGAGGCATTTCTTTTCTTGTCACACACCTCAGGTTTTGCCTAAATCCCATGAAGGGCCACAGGGTATTCTTTGGCAAACCCAGAGTCCTCTTCTGGTCTTTACAAACAGTAACAGGTCAGTGGGTCATAGGAGTATGTCTCAGAACAAGGGAAATACAGAAGGCTTTGCAAAGAAAATGGAGGGGTGGTGAAAGTGGGGTACAGAATTCCTTATTATTGAACAAGCTATAAAATATTTATGTAGGAGGATACAGGATTCAGTGATAGCCTGGGCTACATAATAAGGCCTATTAAATGACCTCAACGTGTGAGCTCTTCAGTAGGCAGGTAAGTCAGAACAGGCCCTGGTGGAAGGGATTGTTCACTCTACTTAGCTGGCATTGCTCCCTGGGCTCTTCTGGAAGGTGCTGACTGAGCATCCACATTCAGGTCTGTTCTTTATCTACTTGGGGTGAGGCCAAGGGTGAAGGTGAGGCTTAGCTACTTGCTTTCTCATTAATTGGTTGGAAGAAGCTGCCTTTTTCAATGACACCTAGGTGAAACCATCTGCAGAGGAGCCAGAGTTACCTTGGTTCAGTGACCCATCCTGATTGTTATGTTAGAAAGAAAAAGTCATTTGGAACCCATTGTGGGGGAGGACAAATACTTTTTTCCCCAGCCATCCTTGGTTTGTGGTTGCAGTAAAAGTAAAAGTAGCTATGTAAAAGAAGGCCTGCAAAGAGAAAAGTATATACATTTATGTAAGCTTTACATACAGGACACGGGAGTCTTCATAAGCAAACAAAGAAGGAAATCATCCTCATATATTTTTGAATAACCTTTAAATTGTGTGTGCCTGTGTGTGTTTGTGTGGGGGGGAGAGAGAGGGAGTGGGAGGTAGGGAGTGGGAGAGAGGGAGAGAGTTTACCCATGTGGTGCTGCAGGAGAAAGCATCATAGGATCTCCTAGAGCTGGGGTTACAGGAAGCTGTGAGCCCATGTGGGTGATGGGAACAAAACTCAGGTCCTCTGGAAGAGCAGGAGTGGAAGCCAGAGACCAAAGCTGGGATGTCTTTCTCAAACACTCTCCACCTTAATTTTTGAGATAAGGTCTCTTTACGGAACCCGGAACTTGCTGTGTGAGCTAAACTCACTTATTTGTTTTTAAGAAGTACTTTTTTTTTTTTGAGCTGGTTGTGACGATACATACCTGTAATGCCAGCACCTGAGACAATGAGACAGGATGACTGTCAGTTCAAGGCTACCCCGGGTAGTGTAACAAGACACTGTCTCAAAACGAAAAACAAAAAAAAAACAGAAACAAGCACGAGATACAGATGGGAACTTTGGCCTGGAGACATAAGTTCATCTTCCCCGACAGAGTGCACAGGCCTGTCTGTCATTATCTGTCCCTCTCTCACCCTCCTGGGGTCATTACCCATCACCCCATGCTGTCATGACACACTCCAAGCTCTGGGATAAGACCCAGGCAGTCTGTATCTCCCTGTGTACAGCCTTCTCCTCCTTTTTGCCTAGAGATCTACTGCTCACTCTCATGGTACAACAGAAATGCCGCCTCCCTCTGGCCTGATGTGCCTCTTTCCTTCTCCACAGCAGTAAGCCTGTTAGGGTTGTAGAAGGTACCACACTGAGGACAAACTGTTCTCACTATACTGTAAGCATCTGAAAGACAAGGTTCCATCTCTTCCTTCATGGCAAGCCTGGCTTCCACCAATGTCAGGTAGTTAACAAATGCCTGTCAATCAAGCTATATTCATTTTTTACATGAATTAACACTTGATTATCCTCACATGCTGTCAAGATACATGTGCACCAATCTCTCTCTCTCTCTCTCTCTCTCTCTCTCTCTCTCTCTCTGTGTGTGTGTGTGTGTGTGTGTGTGTGTTCATCATATGCAAACCTATGCTAGATGACCACAGCCGCTAAGAGGATTGGAAAATGTGAGGGCTCGAGGCATCTTGGTTTGAGAAACTCCTATCACCCCTCTTAATTGAGAAGTGATAGCAATACAAATAGAAGATATACTCTTAGAGTCCAGAACCCTCGAATGGGAAGAAAACCCCTCCCCATTTCAGTATAACCTGTAAGTAGCATCTTTTTTACAGCTTCAGAGAAGCTGGCTTGATGATACCGAAAGCATTGACAGGACAATCTTAGCCTTAGATGTCAATCATGCTAACATGGCAAAAGCTCTCTGCTAACAATGGGTATCACAAACCATGCCTCTGTCTTTTGCAGGTAGCACTTCTCGTTGCAAACGAATTTTGGGAACAAGGTGATTTGGAAAGGACAGTGCTGCAGCAGCAACCAATTGTAAAGACCTTGTCATAGCAGTGTCACTTATTAAAAACTCTCCCTAAATCTCAGGAAAACATCTTAAAAGGATTTACTTCTCTTTCTAGCCTATGATGGACAGAAACAAAAAAGATGAGCTCCCCAAACTTCAAGTGGGATTTATTGATTTTGTTTGTACATTTGTGTATAAGGTACGTAAACAAATTATTTGAATTAACTGGATAATCATTTAAATGAGAATTTTCCTTTCAAAGCATAACTAGAGTGAGTCAGGTGTGGTGGTGCACACCTGTAATCTCAGCCCTCAGGAGGCAGGGGGATCAAGAGTTCAAAGTCACCTTGGACTACAAGTTTTAGGCCAGCCTGGGCTATACAGCAAGACCTTGCCTAAAAAACAAAAAGCTAATTGAAGTAAAAAAAAAAAAAGTTACCAGTGAAGAAAACCACTAGGTCATTTCCTCCATTGACTTTGGTTTGTTCAGAGTGGAATAAAATGTGGGAGAACTCAAATGTTAACCACGCACATACCTACTTGACAGACAGCACCTGCCTTTCCCAAGCCAGGGAAGCACCCAGGCTCACCCCGCACCTCCAGACCCCACCCACCTCACCGCTGCTCTTCTACACCAAAGTCAACGAGATGCTTAACTAGTTTCCCCGCCTCAAATCCTCTGCAGGAGTTCTCACGGTTTCACAAGGAAATCACCCCCATGCTGACCGGCCTTCAGAAGAACAGAGTGGAATGGAAGTCACTAGCGGAGGAGTATGAGGCGAAGGAGGAGTATGAGGCGAAGGCGAGGGTGACCGAGGAGGAGGTAGCAAAGCAGGAAGGAGGAGCCGTGCGTGGAAAAGGTTAGTTGGAACCCAGCAGCCAGAAGCGGGGGTGGGGGGTTGAGGGGGCGGGGGTGTAGGTGTCACAGGACAAAAGTACGGAATGGAAGTGCTAACAGGAAGACTGCTTTGCTGATGCAGGCAGGGGAGTTTAAGAAGTCTGCAGTTTTCAGGGTTGGTTTGCCCCCAGACAAGATCTTATACAACTCCAGGAGTTGACAGGCCCAGACTGGTCCAGGTGCTTCTAGAGGGCATTAGCACCCTCTAGAAGGTGGCTCTAGGGCATCTCTAGAAAACATGGCTCAGAAGGTCAGGAATAGATGAGAGAACACAGTGCAAGACTGATGTATCGTCTGTTCCTACCTCCCCGGCTGAGATGTATGTACCACCGTGACCAGCTTTCTCACACGGGTATTGGGAATCAAACTCAGGTCCTTGTGTTTGAGGCAGCAAACCCTTTTCCTACTGAGATATTTCCTCAGGCTGCCATGTTATTGTCCATCTCCAAAGGTTAGCACTGTAACAATTTTGTAAACTGTCCTATTGGCATAGAAGAAACCTCTGGGTGGAAGGCCCTACAAGAACATGCTTCTACACAACTGCACCATTTGGCCAGATTTTAAGCAGTTCATTTAGAGTGGGAATATTTGCCTTATCAAAGTTACAGGTGTCCCTCAACAGTGAGAGTTTCTGATGCCTTCATGCCCACTCATCAAAATAGTCACAGGGTATGTGTTCTCACAAAGCTGTGTTAGATAGGTCTTGGGGAACGACAGAGACCTTCTCTCCAAGCTCTTGCTTCTAAAGGGAGAGAGCTGGGCATTAAGCAACCAATTTGAAGTCTGACAGTGAGCCGTGGTGAAAGCACAGGAAGGTGTCCCTGAAAAGGGGTGTCTGTGCTGAGGTCCCACAACGTAAGTCCCAACTCGTACAAAGGAGCAGAGGTGAGTGGAGAAGAAAAAAAATAAGATCTGCAAAATTACTACTGAAGTGGGAATAAGCTTGGTGTGGCAGAATCATTTAAAAACACATTCGTGTGTAGTGAAGAGGGGATGGAAAGTTAAGTACCAGGTACCAATGGAGCTGGTAGTGTCAGCAGTGGCTGATGTGGATGGACAGGGAACAGCCTGCAGCCAGCTGCTTTACAGTCAGGAGGGGTTAGCACAGGGAGGTCTGCCCTGCTCTTCAGGAAGACAGGAGATTTTGACTAATTTGTTAAACTTCTGAAGTTACTTTGTCTCCCCTGTTAGAATATGAGTCCATGAGGAGAAATTCCTTAGGACTAAAAGTTTGATGATAAAGATACTGCCACCTTTTCCAAGCGGCTCCTATATTTATTTAGTCTTCATTCTTTAATACAACATTTTTATTAATTCTTTGATAATTTCATGTATGTATACAATGTATTTGGATTGTTTTGACTGCAGTCCATCCCCTAATTCCTCCCAGAGTGGACACAGGT
Source organism: Mesocricetus auratus (assembly GCF_017639785.1). Lineage (NCBI taxonomy): Eukaryota > Metazoa > Chordata > Mammalia > Rodentia > Cricetidae > Mesocricetus > Mesocricetus auratus. The sequence goes on along the minus strand of NW_024429182.1, from coordinate 22,805,604 downwards.
CTTCTATACATTATTTGCATACATTTATTTTTATTTTCTGTCTCTTACTTGAATTCTTTGAGAATTAAGGCCATTGTGTTCCTGGGCTTCAGGTTTTGTACCTCTGGCTCAGATTCCAGCTTGTTTAATTTCACTGAAACACTGACATGGTAACTGAGTGACCGCTTATCAAGTTTTATTTTACTTTGCTTTTTGAGAGTCTCACAATGTAGCCTAGACTGTCTGGAACTCACAAAGACCTGCCTGTCTCTGCCTTCTGAATGCTAGGATTACAGGTGTGTACTACCACATCTGGCACTTGGCTATCTCTGTATCAAAAACGTTTTTTTTATACAAAGCCTCACCATGTAGCCTTGACTGTCCTAGAATTCACAGTGGCTTCAAACTCACTGAGATCCATCCGCCTACCTCTGCCTCCCAAGTGCTGGGATTAAAGGCGTGCGCCACCACACCTGGCTCTTACATTTTACTACGTTTTCCCCAATTCATGTATGAGTGTTTTGCCTGCATGTGTATGTGCACCACGTGCCTGGTGCGTACAGAGAGCAGGAGAGGGTTCAGATCCCTTGGAATGGGGTTACAGATGGTGGAGAGCCACCATGTGTGTACTGAGAATCAAACCTGGGACTTCTGCAATAGCAACAAGGGCTCTAAACTGCTGAGCCATCTCTAGCTCCTTGACTTTCATTTTTAAGTGAGCCATGTGAATAAAAAACGGTTTTAAACAGTCAAACCATTGGGGTTTTTATAAGCTAGTATTAATTATAGACCTGGCACAGATAAAAGCATTATATCATACTGACTCCTAATAAAGTTTTTTTCTGGTTTTTCACTAGCTGCCACAGATTTAGGAGGTGGCACCAATGACAGAAAGTCTAAAACGTGCTTAATGTTGTAATACAACCCAACTGGTTTATATTTCAAGCATCATCTTAGTTTCCAAGAAAAAAAGCATTCAAACGAACCTTGCTGAATTCTGTCCAGTCACCCTGAAGTAACAAAACAGAAACATCCCCAGAGACACTGCCATGTGACTATCCACAGAATATCTACTGCTGACCTAGAAACTCTGTGAGGTAAATAAAGTTTAAAGAACAAAAACAATGAATTTTCTGCCAGTTTGTGTTAAATTAAAAATTTCAATCTTGAAATGAGTCACAAGATATATTAAGATTTATTTATATGTATGTGTCTATGTGAGTCTATGTGATGTGTGTGCCTCTGCTGGTGAAGGCCAGAAGAAGGCTTCAGATGCCCACAAACTTGAGTTACAGGCAGTTATGAGTCACCTGACATGGGTTCTGGGATCCCAAGAGGGGTCCTCTGGGAGAACAGCAAGTGGTAGTAACTCCTGCGCCATCTCCAGCCTGAGCCCCAAGTATGAAATAGCTTACTATGTAATGAGCCAAATCATGAAGCAGCTGCACAGTGGATGTCAAACATCACAGACTCCTTCAAACATGACTCCCATTAACTGTCAAGACCATGCTGGGAAAACCCACAGAAACAACTGACCTGAGCAAGTGGGAGCTCATGGACCCCAGTCTGACAGCATAGGACTGAACCAGGTCCCCTGAACGTGGGTGTCAGTCTATGGGGCCTCTGGCAGTGGAACCAGTATTTATTCCTAGTGCATGAATGGGCTTTGGGAGCCCAATCCCTATGGAGGGAAACTCTCTCTGCCTATTTGCTCTGCCTCTCAGGGCCTCAGTCCTGCTCCAAATGATGTGACAGACTTTGATGATCCCTCATGGAAGGCCTCATCCTCCCTGGGAAGTGGATGGGGAGAATGGGAGGACGGGAGGGAGAGGGAACTGGGATTAATATGAAAATAAGATTATTTTTAATTTAAATAATTTAAAAAAGCCATTTGTGCTGGGTGGTGGTGGCGCACGCCTATAATTCCAGCACTCTGGAGGCAGAGGCAGGCGGATCTCTGTGAGTTCCAGGCCAGGCTGGACCGATAGCCTCCAAAACAATACAGAGAAACCCTGTCTCGTAAAACCAAAAAAAAAAAAAAAAAAAAAGCCATTTGCTAAGCAATGGAGTCAGTCTGCAGAGGCTGGCCCCCTGTAGCTAGAAAGGCTAGCCATCATCCAAAGAGTGCCTCTGTGTGTTCTTCATCCTCTGTGTCTTCATCATCCAAAGAGTGCCTCTGTGTCTTCTTCATCCTCTGTGTCTTCATCATCCAAAGAGTGCCTCTGTGTGTTCTTCATCCTCTGTGTCTTCATCATCCAAAGAGTGCCTCTGTGTCTTCATCATCCTCTGTGTCTTCATCATCCAAAGAGTGCCTCTGTGTCTTCTTCATCCTCTGTGTCTTCATCATCCAAAGAGTGCCTCTGTGTCTTCATCATCCAAAGAGTGCCTCTGTGTGTTCTTTTCAGGGACCCGTGTGAACCCACACCTGATACACAAGAAGATCGCTGTGATTTTTACCTAATGATCGGAATTCACACGTGAACTTAATATCAAAACTATGTTTTCATTCCAAAATATATTGTTCTATTGTAAAATGATGTGTAGTCTTCCCAGTTACCATTTAATTTCGCACAACTCTATTTTCTGATGATCATTGGACGATGAATATTCTTTTATTGTAAGAATAGGAATTCCAGTACTAATACCAACTTTGATGTTGGACATTTCAGATAATTTCCCTTACAAATAAAATTCCTTTTTATTCAGTGTAAGCAATAAGCTGAAGAACATCTTCAAGAAATGAGGAACTTTTACACAATACTTAACACCAGTACAGCCGACACTAATTTACCATTTTCTGCTGGTTCAGAAAGGACTGTAATAGCTCAGCACAGCGCCTCATGCCTAACAGAAGCCTGGTCAGCAGCTATAGAGTAAATGAACAACTGTCTGATAAAAGAAAAGACTCTGACATCAACCATTTTAAAACCAGACACTAAATAATTTATTTACAGTTTAATGCCAATTACTCCATGTTCAAATGCCACTTAAAACAGTGCATCATATACTGGAGAGCTATGGCCAAAACAGATTTGTACATAAGCAACCAAGATGCTACATAAACAAAGGAGGAAGTGTCTGAAACAGTCCCTGAGCCTCCGAAACATCTGTCCGTGGCTGTCCAGACTCAACGGCAATGGGCATGTTCATGGAGTTTCATAGTACGCTTCCTCACCAAGGAATGAGCCTCTCTCTCTGCTCATAGAAACAAGTCCTGAAAATAATCATCAAATTCTTCTTCCCTATTAAAAAAGTACAAACATTGATTATAATCAAGAGTACTCAAAATAATAAAAATTAAATTAAAAAAATCAATAGAGTAAAAAATTAGGTACATTATGAGATTAATAAAAACAAAATATTTTCAGTATACTAGCTGGTCATTCTACATACCAATATGTTTTCATAATTCAAATAATTTGGAGTTTCTAGACAAACATCTATTCTCAAAACTGTTAAAATTGGAATATCTCACATGCTGGTACCTCTCTCAAAGGCCCTCAGTTTTCTTTGAAATACTGTGTAAAACACTATTGCTTCTCTTTGCTCTTTTGGTTGACCTTATATCTTCTCTGTTCACTATTTCAAATTATAACCTGCTTAAGAAATGCATGAAACAGAAACTAACTATGTTAAAAAAAAATACAAGTCTTACTCCCAGGAATGTGAGAACATTTGCTCAGGCCACAGTCTTTATTAGCCTGGGAATAGTAAATACGTATTTGTGTTAGAAAAGTTTATGTCTAAACACAAGAACAGAACTTTGAGGGGACATTACTTTCAGTATAACCTGTCAAGTACAGTGAGAAGCATCAAGCAATAAACAACGTAGTGTTTGCAGCCAAGTATTGCAGGCTTTGCATCAGCCGCTGCACACAGCAAGTGTTATCTGCTGTTGGGAGGCTGGGAGGCGTGTTGGCAAGGATTCTCCTACTCCTGTGTAAACCTTCAAGGGGCTCCCCAGCATGGGTCAGGAGAATCATAACATCAAGAGACAGGCTGTCTTAGATGCCAGGGAACAGCGCCCTCAGAAGGAATCCAAGCAAGAACAGAGGGTTGTCTGTTAAAGTGAACGGATGTTGGGCCCACTGGCTCTTTAGAGCCAAGAATAATGGCTGGTAATAAACTTCCACCTTACCAGGGCAGGGAGTCTTTGGCACTGAATAAACACTCATAGCATTAAATATTTTCATTAAGTGATACCAAGAACAGCTGTATCCACAGCCTCCTCGGCTGACGACAGAAGGGAGCATCTATGAATCTCAGACTTACTGTGACTTTTCATCTGTCTCTGGCAGAGGGCCCTTCCACAGCTCAGATTCTGAAGCACTGTCTTCCTCATCCGTGTTTCCTGCTCATTTACAAGAACAGGCTTTTAACATAGCACATCTTGAATCATTTACCAGTGCAATTAGCTTAACTATGAATTTAACAGTAACAGCTAAATTCCTTGGAAATTTAAGTTATCCCTCCAGATATGATAAAATTTAAAAATTAAACAATATGAGAAATATCAGAGTCTCAGCAAAAAGGGAATGGAACTAATGTTACACTGAACAAAAGGAAAAGCTGATTTGCTTATTTCCTTGATCATACAACAGAAATGAAATGAAGATTTACATAGAGAACTTATCTGTATTAGGACCAACACTCAAGAACAGCTCCTTTAGACTAATGGTTGTCATTGAAAAGAGGTCACTGATGTGATGATGGGATAGTTTGTCTGCTGATAATATATTATCTAGTGTTGAGTAAATTTTAGTTAAATATTGGTGATTCATTTGAGGTCTAATTTTTAATATTTTAAAATATGAATATATTATTTTTACTGATTTTAGAGGTAATATGTGCTCACTGTCTAAAATAAAAGTGATTTGAAAATGTTTAAAGAACAAAGGAAAAGTTATCCCGAGCTTACCGGTAATACTATCATACTATCATCATTTAAGTCTGGTTGGCCCATACAAACTTATGCTGCCTAAGTTTACATTTTATATATATTGCACCTTTTAAAATAATTTGGAGTACTGTACATGTTTTGTGTAACTATAAAAGATTTGAGATAGTTTTCCTTGACTATATATCTATATCTATAGATAGATATATGTATATGTGTGTGTGTCTCAGTTTTTATAATTAAGATTTTTATTTTTAACGATGCACATGTGTGTACAGGTGTCTGCAGAAGCCTGAGGTGTCAGAACTCCCAAAGAAGGTCCTGGCAACTGAACTTGAGTCCTCTGTAAGACCAATGTATGCTTTAACTATAGAGCCAACAGCCCCACGAAAGCTTTAAACAAATAAGTAAACAACAAAACAAAACAAAATAGAAACAGCTATACAGAATTGGATTAACCAATCCTCAATTCCTGATTGGTGGGGATTTAGGATGCTCTCCTTTTCTATTTTTATCGAGGGGGCAATGCTAGTAATTAAACCCAGGGTCTTAAATGCTACTGTAGGCTCCACAGTGGGACCACAGCCCAGCCGAATTGTTCCTCTTGTTGCATGATGTACATTTCTGTCCGCATTTATCTGAGGTGCTCATCTATTCCAAATAAAATTTCAAATTCCAAAAGCAGCATCACTGGCCACCAGACCTATGCTCTAAAGCAGTCATAGGGCCAGTTTTACTGCAGAAGAAAGGTTACTGAGTCTCCATTCTCCTGAACAACGTCTGAAAAAGCCTCTTTCCTCTCAGGACAGGCTGTTATAATTAAAGTAATAAACATCCTTTTTACAAGATGTCTGACAAATGTATTTTCGTAAGGTAACTGCAGTCTCAGAGGCTTAGTTACTTGTGCTCAACCTAACACACTATGCTCTTTACAAACCTTAACTTACACGACCTCGATGATTAACAGTCAAGAATGACATTACAAGAGATAATCCCCTTGTAGGAGTTAACACTGGAGTTCCGACTTAACTCAGATTTAGCTTGTCAGTACAGAATGTCCCTAAGTTCAGCGCGGCACAAAAATAAAGCAACATTGATTTGTCACGGTGGTGCTAGCCTTTTACCTGCTGGACTCTGATCCTGGAATCAATGTGTACGCCTGAACTTTGATCCTAACTCAATATGTTGTGGCACCGATTTTAACAAATAGCAGGGGAAGGGAGCTATGTATGTACAAACGGTGGTGAAACTATAAAGTCTTGGAGGAAGATTCTTGTTCTGTGACAGCCATCACTACAGTTCCCAGTGTCTTGAACTGATAACACAGGAAGAGAATATATAATCTTCAACTCACTGAGATAAGAATGCCTAATAAATTCATCACTCTGGTATTACTGTTAAGATGTCAGAGAACAGAACCTACACGACCTTTAAAATCCAGCAGCTGATTTTAAAAAGTTTTATACTATAAACCGCTACTGTTCACTCTTGTTCCCTTCCAAGAATACGTTCCACCAGTCAGCTTTCCCACACCAATTTCCTTTGTATGAGTGATTTGCTTACATGTGTGGTGTATATAGGTTTACATGTATGTGTGCATGCATGGAGGCTTTTCCACACTAATTTCCTTTGTATGAATGTTTGTCTGTGTGTGTGGTATCTATAGGTCTATGAGTGTGTGCATGTATGGAGACCAGAGGTCATCTTCCAGGACTGTTCCTTGGGTATTGTCCACTTTTTTTTTTTTTTTTTGAGAAAGGGTCTTTCACTGGCCTTGAATTCACTAAATAGGCAAGGCTGGCTGACAAGTACCCAGAGATCTGCCTGTCTTCACCTCCTAAGCACTAGGATTGAAAGTGTGTGGTACCATACCTGGACCATTTGTCTTTACACTTGGCTGTGTGTGCATGAGGTGTGCACATGCAGGACACAGTATGGAGATCAGACAACAAGCTGTGGAAGCCAGTTCTCTCCCACTGCCATGGGGGCTGCAGGGATCAAACCTGTCAGGTTGGTGGCAAGCACCTTTACCGACTGAGCTGACCTTAGCCCAGGTTTTAAAGTGGGTTCTGAGGATGGAATTTAGTTTCTCTTGTTTCATGGAAGCACTGTACCAAATGGACCACTGACCCAGCCCTGTACATTTCTGAAACCAGATAATACAACTCTACTTTTGAAAAGTTGAATCACCTTCAAATAAATCCCACTGAGAGAGTATTCACTGAAAAAGTGCCCAAGTTGCCTCAGAGAATCCAATGCACAGGATTATAGTAAGTGATCTGTGAAGTTCCTTCCACCCTGTGAACCTAAAATTTCCTCATTACCTGAGGGTGACAGTCACTACAAACACTGCTATAACTAACCAACACCAGGGGTGACAAAGAGCACTGCTAAGGAATGATAAATAGAATGGCTAATACACAATGACATCCTTACAGTATCACTGTCAAGTCTCTGCAGTAATTATTAGTAAGAACCTATAGTTCCTTTTTTCTTCACATTTTGTGTGTGTGTGTGTGAAATGTGGTGTGAAAATGCCACAGTGCACGTGTGCAGGTCAGAGGACATGTGAGTTCCAAGGATTGAACCCAGGTCATCAGGCTTGGCAGCAACAGCCTTTATTTGTTGAGCCATGATGTGCTGCTCTATTGGTCTCTGTGGATCTTTTCATCAGCACTACCTACGAAAATAAATCCATTCACTGTAACACTTCCCATAACAAGTAGTGTGTAGTCTGTCTCCTGAGATAGCTCACTTCCTCTGTTCCTTTTATCAGACAGCTCCAAGCAACAGTCTTCCTTAAACCGACACAAAAATATGTTTTCAGGCCATTTTTATCTATAGAATCTAGTTCTGTAAACCAATCACCAAAAATAAATCTCCCACATAGTAACAGCCTCCAAACACCTCCAATTTCCACATCCTCCTCCTCCCTCTGGCCTCACTCCTTCAATTTTCTCTAAACTAAACATCTATAGTTTCACCAACATTCTCCCCACAGCACAATTTCAGTTCTCCTAACACATTGGCTGCTTTGTGTCTGTTCTACCTTAGCTTTTGATGACATCCTTGGTATGGCACTTAAATGCTTTGGGTTTTCCTGAATGCTTGCATTTTGTGGATACTATAACTAAAAACTTACTCCACTGATGAAATGGTGAATGTCTGTAATAACTATAAGAACCAGACAGGCGCTAACTTTTGAGTTGATCAATTCTAGAGAGCAAATACAGACTCTGTTTAATGTCTGGCATTTTTCTTTTTGCTGGCATTGCAACAGAACTACAGGTTATCAAGGACTTCCTTTGTGTACGCACAGGCCTTGTGTGGGTGTCTTCTCTTTTGACAATAATTCAATGAAGCTGGCCTGTTTACACAACCATTCTACAAAAGTAAGACATGGACAGATCAATCATTTAAGAAGGATCTATCTCTTTGTCTATTCTGTCAAAATTACAATGTAAACAATAGGCCTACATTTGACTCACCAATAATGAACAGTTATCGATAGTAAATAACAAAAAGGTACTGTGTTGGGAATTATAAACTTTAATCTAACCTTATCTTAGACATTAACTGCTTAGCCTTGGATAATTTGCTTGAGTTTTCTGGTTCTCAGGGGATCTAATGAATAGCCTAGAGCTTAACTCACCACAAATGGATGTCCTCTAACTGGGTACAGTGCCATATGCCTGTAATTCTAGAAATTTGGGAGACTGAGACAGAAGGATCATGAACTCAAGAAGAGCTAAACCTTGTCTCAAATATGTACAAATTTTTAAGCAATAAAAACAATATTTTAAAATGGAGGGGAAGGGGCAATGCTGGAGAGATGAGATGGCTCAGTGTAAAGTGAATACGGTTCTTTCAGGGGAGCTAAGTGTCGCTCCCAGCACCCATGCTCAGACATCTGTAACGAGCGCCAAGGGGCAACGCCATCTTGTGCACGTCAATGGCCCCTCTCCTCAGGTGGATATACTCACATACATAGTTTAAACATAATAAAAATAAACCTTCACCATTTAAAAAATATTTATCAGACAGGATAAAAAAACTACAAATGTTCCCTTTTATATCCTACAGGAGATTCTTTTCTCAAAGCTGTCAGAAAAAAAAAAGCTAAATAAGCACTGAGGTCTCCTTATTACTTCACAAGGGCATTGTCACTCTGCTGGTGGTTTCCTTACTGCTTTAGTTATGGGGAGAACAGTGACAAAGCTGTGGTCTGCCTTTGCAGTCACGTGACATGCTTTGGTAGAAGTATACAATTTTGCCTCTATCTTCATGTTGCTATTCTACCTTGCTTCCCATTATTCCTACACCTCTAATTTTAAAACAACCTTACAGACTTTTTGTAAGTCATTGTGAACACTCTGGGAACTCTGTAGCAATCATTCATTAAATCACTGCTTTAATATAAGCAATGGAAACAACACTAATGTACCATTCACAACACCAACTTCTCCAAATCCACACCACCCTAGGGTCATTCAGACTCACATAAAATGAGCAATTTTCCTAAAGTCTTAACTGCCTTTCCTTTCCCATTCCAACCTTATCCCTATTTCTCTCCCTGCACACTGTACAGTGTGAAATTGAATGTTTATGCATGGTATTTACTGAAAAAATTCTGATGCTTTCTATGATTAAAATAAGAAACTTGTAATTATTTTAACTGAAGAATAAATAGTCACCTTTTGTCCTTTGTGATTCTTCTCATGTTGTAAAAATATAAGTCACATCAGAGCAGGACACAAATAAATAAAAAATTCAAATTACAAATGCTTTGCATCTACATATATCTATTTGAAAAAGAAATGCTTGATACTTACTGTTTCTAGAATCTTCCGACCTTTTTAAGGATGTATGTCCTGAAAGGAAAACGCCACCATTTTACCAAGCATCATCTGTAGGTGGTATTAACTGCTGTAGCTAAAACCACAAATTCTCCCCCCAAAAAGCTCTCTACTACTTTCTAATCTTTTAGGTCCCTTAGTCTTATCAACTCAATTAAAATGTTAGGTTCTTTTAGATAGAGATCATCTTATGTGTTCATAGAGCCTGGGATATCTAACATAAAAACTAAGAGTCTAGAAAAAGTCCAATATAGCTTAAAAACACTTCACAGGTTACAAAGTGATAATAATAGTAAAGTAATAATAACAATTTCTTTTTCTTTGTGGAGATGTTCAGCCCTGCCACTGAACAGTGTACAAATACTTATTTCCACAGGATTCTTTCCACGGCTGAAAGGGGAGGTGGCGAGGGGCTGCAGCCTCTCCCTTCTGTACGGCACGCTGAGCAGGTGCTCCACCACTGAGCCACGCCCCAGCCAAGCCTGTCCAGTCATATGTGGCTATTAAAATATAACTTTTCAGCAGCAGTTATTGGGGGGGGGGGGCAAGAAGCAAAAGTACACAACATCTATTGTGTATTTGTGTGTGTGTAATTATTTTTTGGTCTTTTGAGACAGAGTTTCTCTGTGTAGCCTTGGCTGTCCTAGAATTCACTCTGTAGACCAGGCTGACCTTGAACTCACAGAGCTCCACCTGCGTCTGCTTCCCAACTGTTGGATTAAAGGTGTGCACCCCTACTGCCAGCTATATATATTTTAAATTACCACTCTACAGAGACCTCGGGGAGACATTTCTGGAGGGCAATAAAAGCATAGGTGACAGAATGACACCCTAACAAAACTGGAGAGGGCTAAGAAGCTTAAGTGTTAGTCTTTCAGAGGCTAAAGGGGTATAAGAAGTTCAGGGTAAAGACATGGAAATGTATTCAATGGGTTTAATAAAAACAAAAAAGGGTAGGTGGAAAGGTCAGGCTTACACTTTGGGCCTACTGACATAAGCAGAACCAAACTGGGAAGTGTAGGTTAGGCCACACACCAAGGAGCAGCTGCTAGCTAACACAACCATTTGTAATGTGAAGGGCTACTGTAGGTGGAAGTGCATTCCTCTTCCCCAAGACACTGAAGCTAAGTCAGAACAACCGCAGGCCACAGGGTGGAGCTTCTTGCACACTTGTCACAGAGGTCTCAGTGACTTCAGACCAACTGATTACAACATTGCTGGTCAGAGCACTGTAGTGTAAAAGCTAAAACTCCAGAACATCATTTTGATTCTGAGTCTGGAACTGACTTTTGGAGCTTCTTCATCTGTGAATTCACTGATCCACCTACTAAATGCCTATGGTGTTAGAAAGTGGAGATGAGTTAAATAATCACACAATCCCCCTCTCTCACAGAAAATGAGTTATGGGTCCTGACCATTTCTAACCAAGCACAGGGTGCTTTCAGATTGTATAACAGGGACCCACTCTAGTCTGGAGAAGTGAAACAGACAGTATTAAGGGCCTTTCCAATCGAGCCAAACTGAAACGTGAAGGGTGAGGTAGCTGAGAGAAAGGGAAACAGGGAGAGATGATATTGAATCTGGCCAAGAGACTGAATCTACATCTAAGGGTTTTGTTCTTCCTTATCTGCCAAGGCAAATGCTCTTCACACACAAGCTATTGTCATACTTTCCTCTTTACACATTCATTCTGCCATGTGACATTCAGTTGTCCACCAAGGCATTCACATACTTAACACTCTCTATGATGGTAACATGAAGCTACAAAGTAAACAGTCTCACATAGGCGGGGAAAGGATGTCTAGGTGTGGATAAGGCCAGGAATGCCAAAGTTCCATATGCAACTGTGATGTTTAGAGATGAGTTCTTCCTAATTTAGAATAAGCCATGATTACATGATATGATTACACTAGGTGGGTAACAATATTATTAACCCAATAATGAATATAACCAAATTTTCAAATGGTATATTACTATATTAGAATAAATTTAAAAAATTTAAACTCAAATGAGATTTTCACATTCATTAATTGAGATTTACTTTGGAGTTTGGAAATAATTAAGATAGATATGAAAACACTTTCTGTTTCAAGTGCCAACTGCCAATAAACAATAGGAAAGCAGTTCTACTAACCATCCACTGCAACTCAGCAATTTGCAAGAATGCACTTAAGAGTACCCCAACTGTCTTCCTGTCCAGAGCAAGGGAGCCCTCTCCTGTCCAAATCTTATATTAACACTAGCTTAAATTCAGTTGAATCTTGCTTACATTGCCCACCTAGTTTTAAATTTGGTTTAGTAGAAGCTATAGCCAATTAACTATTGGTGCTGAAAAAAGCAACTAGAAGTAACCTTCAAAATAGCTAATTACACGGCAAGCATTGGTCAAATTGCTTAATAAATTATCTCAATCTCTCTCATAATCCTGTAGACAGGTAATACAATCATGATTTTAGATTGAACGACAGACTGTCACACTGCTTTACAGATCTGAGTGCCTTCACATTCTCATTTGACTCTTCCCAAGTTTGACAAATATGGAGGTGGGCGTTAAAGTAAGCTTGAGAGTCAGTGTCTCGCCCATGTAACAAGGCTTGCATACAATGGGAATTGACACCGCAGTATTCCACGATATTTATAGTACCTGCCCAAAAGGAATCAAAACCAACTCTGTTCTTACAACTCCCGTAAGTGACTATAAATGGACCTGAATTCTCAACCACTTTCCTTCTACTTGCTATAAAACAAAGTTCTGACTGCACTCACCAGCAAGACTCTGATTTGCACTGTGGCAGACTGCACTGCATACTGGGAATGAGGAGCTCTTAGACCCCTTACCTTCATCTTTCCCCTTGGAGACCTCTGAAGAAGATTTGGATTTCTTATGTGGTGAATCGTCACACTCAGTCTTGGTTTTAGCCTTTCTTTTTTTGGACTTGATTTCTTTTCTCCTTTATGTTAAACAACATAATATTGAAGTTAATTTTTTCAACTGATTTTATAAAAAGTAAAATCCAATGAATTAAAAAAGTTAAAGTACATATCACTTATATAATAAAGAACCTTGAATGAGTACATAAGTATTTTAGCTCAATACACAAATAAAGATAATTCTGTAAAATAATAAAGCCTAAACAGAGACAAAGAACTATTTTTGTAAGTTCTCTCGGCCCTCTGCCAGCACATAACCCGTGTCCCCAGGGCCCTGGGAAAGCAGGAGCCAGCAGCAGGTGCTCTGACGGTTCAGGGCCAGTGAGAGGACACTCTCCTCTCCGAACAAAGACTACAGGAAAAGCATTTTGGGATGGAGAAAGAAGGGCTTGTTTTTAACTCACATCTCAACATTAGACACTTATAATTTACCTTCTTATTGCTCTGGCTTTACCTCTTCAAGGCCAGGTTTATAATTTGGCCAGTACAATAGGTAAAAAGCAATTAATTTTAATTGCTTAAGAAAAGAAACATGAGAAAACAGCTCTTAAGTATTTGCTCAAAGACTTCTGATTAAGACATCTATGCTGATGCTATCATGCTGCCATAGCAGTTAATAATATTTGCTCTTTATCAAAGTCATTTCAAATTTGAAATGAAACTTAAAAAGGGAAAACTCACAAACCACCATCAGTCTCTCTCAGCATCACTGACAGAAAGAGGAAATTAAGGTTGGGGCTGGCTATTTAAGTAACAAAAAAATCCTGCTGATTTTAAGAATTTATTACTTACCTGTAGCAGCTAAAACGATACATAAATATGCTTATAATATAGCTGATTTTAAGCCAGGTGTGATGACATATACCTATAACCCCAGCCCACAAAAGTCTGAGACAGGAGAATCACAAATTTGAGGCTAGCTTCACATACACTATGAATTGAAAGCTAGCCTGTCTCAAAAAAACAAAACTAAAACAACAAAGAAATAACGACACTATTAAACCAATAAAACCAAAACCGAAGATCTCATACGTACTTCATGGTACAGGCGAGTGATACTCCTAACTCATTCAACACTGCATACATTAAATAAAAACAATTTTTGGGGGGTTGTTTCAAGACAGGGTTTCTCTGTGTAGCTTTGTAGACCAGGCTGGCCTTGAACTCACAGAGATCCGCCTGCCTCTGCCTCCCAAGTGCTGGGATTAAAGGCGTGCAGCACCACTGTGCAGCTTAGCATTCTACTTTCTAAACAGTAAATTAAGTCCACTTTCCAATTGAGATTTAGACAGTACAATAACATGAGTATGGTCTAATTGCTAAATATTAAAAATAGTATTTTACAAGAAAAAAATTACCTGTGATGAAAATTTAACTTAAAGGAACATTCTTGACATAATCCTAAGAGAAAAAAAAATATCACTGAGCTTCCGGATCTGTGTAACTATGTTGTTACTCTATTTTAATTATAATTTCTCATGTCCTATACATAGGAAGTAATATGAAGAAAATAATCTTAACATTATATCTCAAAATTATATTAAACTGTTTGAGGACTGAAAATACTTTCTATTTAAATGTTTTCACATAATCCATTTTGGTCATATTCTTTCCTCTCTCTGCTTCTCCAATATAGGCCTCTCTACCACCTCACTTCATATTCTTTCTCTCTCTTTAGGAAAAGAAGTATGACTCATTGAGGAAAGCAGATGTTCCCTTTCCCAACAGCTACCAATTACAAACAGTGCCCACCTCACCTTCTGCCCCCAACTCCAGCAGACTCCCGCTGCTCAGGCACAGGCCACACCAGTCAGAAGCAGGTGAGTGACCCTGTGCCAGCCTAACTGCCCCCACTCTCTAGATTCGGTTCTCAGCTACAAAGAGCTTCTTGGTTAGGGTTAGGGCTTTGTACCCACTTCCCCTTATTGCTGCTGGGATTCTGTCTGTGCTGGTCTTGTGCATGCTCTCATAGTCTCCAAGTTCACATGTTTATCAGCCCTGTTGTGTCTGGAAAACACTGTTTGAAAGGGACTTTAGAAAAAGTGTCATCCATTGTGTCTCATAGGCAGAATTAGTATCTGACATCAAAGATATCTCCTAGTAACATGATGTAATAAGATGCAATTAACAACAATAATGATGGAGCGGTGCTGTGGTCCACTGTTTTACAGCGGAAGACAATCACTGCAGAGACTCACAACTGGTCAAAGGGCTGAGAGTAACTGGCTGTGAACGCTCCAGTCTACGGAGGGCACCTATATCACCCCCTCCAAGGTTCGGGGAACATCTTCAACAAGTAAACAGAAAAAAAGGAAGAGCCAGAGGTTGCACGGTCTGTTGTATAATGCTGTCCTCTGAGCATGGCTACTACACTCTTGAACTCTCATCAGCTGTGACTACTTGAATAAAACCTGCACACGACTAGATAAATGAACATTCCATCATTGTGTGTGTGTGTGTGTGTGTGGGTAGACACGACTCATGAGGCCCTGTACCTTCCTGAAGATTTCTTCAGTGGTATAGACACTGTAAGTAACCCTAATACACTCATTGGGTCACAAAAGGAAAAAGGAGGACAAATGAAGAAGAGGTGAGTGAGGGGATAGAAAGTGAATGGTTTGAGTACTATCAAAATATGCTATTATATAAGGTATGAAAATGTCATCGTGAGACCTATTATTAAGTAAAATTAATATACGTTAAGTAAACTTTTTAATAGGATTCTTTCCTAAAATTGTCTCTCACTGTCAAATAGCACATTATAGCTACACATTCAGCCATGAGGTTTTTACATCACCTTTTCTGACATTGTCACTTAGACACATTATCTGGTGACAGTCTCAAGCTTGTGAGATCTTCACTGTACAAGTTACCAGCTGGAAATCTGACATTAGAATTGTTTTATCAAAGTGCTACCATAATGCTAAAAATTTTAGGCTCAAAATTTCTTTGAGATTTAGAGAAACTACAGAGAAAAAGAATACTTTTAGGAAAACACACTGAATCTCTTAAAATTAAACTATAAATAGTCTATACATTTTTCAATTCTAAATTAAAGATAAACTTGGAAGAAATCATTCAACTTACTTAATTTAACAAGTGCATTTCTCTTTTCACCATGCTCAATATAACCAAAGTTAACTTCCCAGCTTTTTAAGCCTTCTTTTTCATCACAATGTTTATTTCCACAAAAAAATTGACCTGCAAAAAGAAAGGACTATCAGTCATGACACATGACATGATTGGACTATAAACCTATTATCTCTAAAACTTTCTTTTAAAAACTGTAAAATAAATAATACTATAGTGGGATGTAAAATAAATATTTAAAATATATATAATAAATTGTAGCACAAGCTCCTTATTAAAAATAACTGACCATAATAATTATAGCATCATGTATCTAAGTATGAAATCGAAGAGATAATTTGGTTTTTCCCTTTTGCAATGGGAACTGAACCCAGGGTCCTGTGTGTGCTAAGCATAGGCTTTACCAGTAAGACACATCCCAGTTTTTTTTTTTTCTTACTTGATTACTAGGCTGACCTAGAACTTATGCTATAGGTCAAAACTGAACTTATAGACATCTTGTCTCAGTCCCTAAGTGATAGCTGGGACTCCACACTGTGCCACCAGACCCAGATAAAGAGCCAAACTCCTAAAAACATACAGTCCCAAAATTCCTGATGATAAACTGTTCATTTAAGTAGAGTTTTAGTTAGTCCTTATCAGATAATCTCATACTTTGGAAAGTGAAAACATGAAGTGTACTCACTAAAACTGGGAAAGGAGAAATCATTTCCCAAAACACATTTTTAGATGTGAGTCCTTACAGTCTTTAATTGCAATATTAAAATTAATGTTTTCAAGTATTATACCATTTACTTAAAGTTCTAGCGAAAATGTTCATGAAAAACATTTTAAAAACTTAAACCTGATATTCCAAATTTTAACACCTCATGCTCTATCTTATATTAAAAACTTCTAAACCAGAACAAGAACTGCTGATTGGAGGTGAAGGGACAACTCAAAATTATCTATTTTAGCAGAAAAAGGAAAAATAAAAATGATTTATACAAAGAACAACTTCCACCACAATAACTTACACTAAGTAACAAGTAGAAACCACAAAATCCTTTTCATAAATGTAAAAGAGAACCAAAATGAATTTATAACATTAGCATCCAAAAGGCTAACTTATAACTCTTTTGAAACATAATCTATTGCATGTAATCCATACTAACCTCAAACTTACTATGTAGCAGAAAATGAACTTCAAACACATTTTTTACATTTATCTATATATTTATTTATTGTGTGTGTGTGTGTGTGTGTGTGTGTGTGTGTGTGTGTGTGTGTCTACATGTCATGCCATGGCATATGTAAAGAAGTACAGGATGACTTTAAAATTCATTCCAAATGAAGAGTTAATTAAACATGAGCATGTTTAGTACTTAATAATGACTGTTAAATAGCAACCACAACATTCTATCTTAACAGCAACAGTTTGCTCTCTGTCCCAACTAGTCCTATATTCACTTATGAACTAAACACCTACCAACCTTTTTAAAGGCAGTTTTATATACTCTCCTAAAAATTCTAATTGACAAAATTAACAGAGACATTTTTATTAGTAAAAGATGTTTCAGGATCTATCCTTATTTTAGGCAAAAGTATAAAATAAAATGTAACCTTAAGAAAACTTTTACACTGCCTTATTTTTAAATGTTTATTTAGTACTGTGTATCTGTGTGAGTATGCGTGCATGCGTGTGTGTGTATGCATGTGCACTGAGTGTGTGTCATGCATGTGGAGTCTGTTCCCTCCTTCCACTCTGAGTTCCAGGGATTGAACTGAAATTATTAGTCTGGCGTGGCAAGTGTCTTTACCCACTGACCATTCACTGAGCTGTTTTGAATTCACTGTTTTGTCTTTTCTTCTACAGAAAACATCCCTGCCATTAATATATATGTGCACCCCAGGCACACCTGATGCTAGGAGAGGTCAGAGGAAGGCTTGGATCCCCTGCAACGATATAGTGCTCTTGACTGCCCTGAATATTTGACCTTTCATTATCATACTAAATACCTGGGCCGAACCTAGAATTGGTCTGTACAAAACTTCTATTGGGTTCACGTGTTATATTTAATTTCTACTTTCAGAATGTTGATTTTTGTTGGAATAGAGTACTACCAAGATTTTATTATAATAACTGGTAATCAAGCACTCACTTGTTCCCTGCTATTAAATCCTATTCTCATAACATTTTCTACATATTCTCAAATATTCTAAAGGTCAAATTTTAAAGGAAAAGTCATGAAAGCACTAAATTCTGATCTTTGCTAATAATATATTCATCAGAAATACATTTTCTGTAATTTTATTTTTATAGAAAATAATTTGTTATCTATAACAAGAAAAATCTCACCCAATGATTTCATTCTATTAACAAAATAAGCTGTGTTCTATTAAAAAGTAATTTTTTTAAAAAGTTACCTTTTCCTGAAATTACTTCTTTTTCTATTCGCCACCTGAATCCAAACTGGTATTGAAAATAAATATAAGTACAAAATATAAATTACATATATATTCACATCTAAACAAACATAAAGCTAAGTATGATGACATTTTCAACCTGAAAAAGAAATCTAATTCTCAGTGTGATGGCTTTATCTTTTTACAGTAACTTGAAAATACCTCTGAACAATTACCAACCTCTGTTAAAAATGACTTTTAAACTACCCTAAAAGTTACAGGTGTCAAGGCAGGAAAATACCTGCATTTATATTATATGCTGCTGTATGCAATACTGACAAGAAAGGGTTGTGGTTATGGCAAAGGACAGCACTTCAACATGCTAACCCTGTAGGATCATTGTTCTAAGAAAGAATCCAGGGGCTCGAGGGATGGCTCAGTGCTTAGGAGCACTGGCTACTAATACAGAAAACAGGTTCAAACTCCCAATACCCATGCGGTAGCTCGTAACTGCTTGCAACTCCAGCTCAAAGGACCTGACATCTTCTGGCCTCCACAGGTACTGCATACAAGTGGTACACAGAAATCTTGCAGGCAAAACAGTCATACACATTTAAAAGAGGAGGAGGAGGAGAGCGGAGGGGGAGGGAGAGGAAAAAGGAAAAGTTAAATAAAAAGAATTCAGATAAGATACAATTTCTTGTTAACGTTGGGTTTAAAATTTAATCGATTATTCTTTTTATTCTTTTTTAATATGCATTGGTGTTTTACCTACATGTATGTTTGCATAAAGGGATCATATCTTGGATTATAGACAGTTGTGAGCTGCCATGTAGGTGCTGGGAATTAAACCTGGGTCCTCTAGAAAAGCAGTCAGTGCTGTAAGAACACTGAGCATCTCTCCAGTCTAATCACTGATTTTTTAATTTGTCAAATATATATCTTAAATGCAAGTAAAGACTCAAAAAACGTCAAAACATTCTAGTTAAAACCCAAATGAAAATAAAATCCTCCAAGTCTGCAGAGAAAAAAAAGTAAAAATTTTAGACTAACCCTTTTCATTTTATGCTTAAGCTTATATATGTGTGCACAGATTGTGTACTGTTCAACATTATCTTGGACTGCCTATTGAAGTACAAAATCTAGTATATTTTTGGCAAGTTTCCCAAACCTTTCCTTTCGTTAATTTATTTAACAAATACACTTACTAAGCACCCATTTAAATGAGGATAACAGGTAATTATTAAAATAATGTCTGTTAAGTCTTTAAAAAAAAAAGGTGGGGGCTGGGGACTCAAGAAACGGCTCAGCTGTTTAGAGTGCGTAGCGCTGTGCCGAAGACCCAGGTTTGGGTGCCAGCATCCATACGGTGGGTCACAACTGTCTGCTCCTGTAGTCCTGGGGATCTGGCATTCTCTTCTGGTGTCTACAGGCACCATGCACCCATATAGTACACATTATGCATGTGCTTGAAAACATTCATATACATAAGATAAAAATAAATAAATCTTTACAAAGCAATATCCATCATCAGGAAAGTTATAATATATGGGGGATGAGAAACAACACTTGTCATACTAGGTAACTTTTGTATCTTTATACCCTTTCCCAACACTAGTTCTCTGTACACCTGGATTTTTTTTGTAAAAGAAAAATGGCCTTTGGCTCATTTAAGTCGTCATCGCCGCCTTCTTCTTCTTCTTTTTCTTCTTCTTCTTCCTCCTACTCCTCCTCCTTCTTTTTAAAGAAAAATTGTTTGCCTTAAGTGTATGGGGGTGTGGTTCAGAGAGGCCAGAAGAGAACATTAAGTGTCTGTATCATTCTTTGCCTATTCTTTGAAGCTGTGTCTCTCTCTGACCTTCAGGCTTGCAATTTTTTATTTTTTTAGGGAAGGATGGAAGCCAGCAAGCCCCGGAGATCTTCCTATCTCTGACCACATCAAGGCCAGAACTACAGATATGTGTGTATGTGTGTGTGTGTATGTGTGTGTGTGTGTGCGTGTACATGTGTTTGCCTGGCTTGTTACATGGGTAGTAAGATCCTGTGTGTGTGTGTGTGTGTGTGTGTGTCTGGCTTGTTACATGGGTACTAAGATCCAAACTCTGGTCCACAGTTCCTTATGACTACTCAATAAGCACACTTAACCACTGAGCTATCTTTCTGGCTCCCTGATTCTAATGTTTCTTAATAGAGACCTTAAACACTTAGCCTTTATTTGTGTGTATCAGTTCTCCTCAACTAGACCACAACTTTATTTTGAGACAGGATCTCCCCTCACACTTGCTTCACAATACTAAGCTGACCTTGAACTCACAATCCTGACACTGTCTCTTGAATGCTGGGATTACAGTCATAGACCATCACATCTAACTAGATTGCAGCTTTTTGTGAAGGGCAGTCACTGTATACTGTGTCATTCAATTTCAATAAATACTGGAGTGACCCACAAAAAGCCTGTGACTGAAAAGCTACTTTATCATATAGCCTCAAAAGAAGGTATTTCAGACTTGATTTGTAATGTAGTAACTGCAAGTAACTCCAATTGTGGTGATTCCATATTGGTTATGGTAATTAGCTGGTACAGACAAGAGCTCTGCAATAGCATCCACAACTAATAATGCAAGAAACTGAGAAGCCTCTGGGCTATTGCAACCACAAGGTTTGTAACAGGATTATGCAAAGTAATTATTGCTACTGTCTGTACAGATCTAGGAAACAGTTCACAAACTAGAAACACCAAAGAGATCAAACTAAGAGAAAAAGAAACCTTAGAGACTCTTCTAAAATAGATTTTTTTCTTAATAGAACAGAATATGCACTGCCCATACACGCAGTCCTTCTTTTCACATTTCCAACTGAGATTTTTGCTCCTCGATTACATTTTCTAGTTCCTATGGAAGTTGAGCTAGGAATAAAAATAGCTTCAATATTAACTAAAGATTAAAGTAGGAATGGGAATTTGCAACTACTAATTAGCACTGATTGAATGTTAATTTTACCAAAATAGAAATATTTATGTAACGAAAGTACATCTGCCACTCCATAAATGGTAATCAATCAAAACTATTAATTTCAAACTTGATCTGTGAAATGAGACATCACTCTACAGTGCTTAGTCACTAGAGGCTCAAGATGAGAGCCCGGAAGGGATCCAATTGCCAACTGTGTGTAATTTTAGACTTTCTACAACTGATTTCACAAACAAAATCACCTTGTCCTTCATAAATTTCATAGACCCTCTGTAAGCCCCATGACCACAGAGGTTAAGCAGCCAAAATGATATCCCAAAGTGCAAGACAACAGATTCCTATCAGTACCATTAAAGAAGATTGTGGGTCATGGTGGCTAATAAACATTAATGCTGTACTTGAACAAGAACTCCAGCTATAAATATCCATAGGGCATACCTTATTTTCTTTGTATCTACTGAGATCAGCTATGCAGTATTCCTTGAATAATTTATCATAATATTTCTTTGCAAGTCTCTTCTCCCTAAATCCATAAAACGTATGTATTATACATTTAGAAATCCAATCACAGTTTGCTACTTCTAAGCAATACCAAATAGGTAACATATGACATAAATATTAATGCTAAAAGGGGCCTAATACAGACAGATGTGCTGACTATCTGGAGATGAGCTATTAATGGCAGCTCTCTCAAACTAAAGGACATAGACAAATGACAAATAGAATTATTCTTCATTTATTATACTTTGTGATGTCTGGACTTTGAAAACCACTTTTATGATTTCTTTTTCCCAAAGTATTCAAAACATTTTATAAGTAGCATACAATAGCTTATTTAAGACAATAACAACTATTTCTGAAGATGAGGTCAAGCAATTAGAAGTTAATTAAAATTGCCAAAGATTACCCAAGGAAGCAAACCAGAGTCGAGTCCTAAATATAAGTTTCTATCTTTGATTCAGAAACTGGCCTATAAAAGAGCTGAATGCCTTGGATAAATGATGATAAGACAACACAGACTGGTGCTGGAGAAAAGGCTTAGTGATTAAGAGCATGCGCTGTTCTTCAAGAGACCTCGGTTCAATTCCCAGCACCCACGCTGGGTGGCTCACAGCCACCTGTAATTCCAGATCCAGGGAATCTGACGCCCTCTTCTGGCCTCCACGGGTTCCCACACACATGTGGCATGTATACACACACAGAGACACATTCACACATATAAATAAAAATAATAACATCTTTAATAAACAATAATAAAAGAGATAACAGAGTGAGAAAGACAAGACTAAAACATCTGCTTACTAGAAGCTAGTGGCTGAAATTTCCAAGCCATCAGACTGGCAGGAGAGTTGAAGCAGTGAAGGCTCCTGCCACCAGTCCTGCTGACCTGAGTCTGAACACTGGGACCCACAGTGAAAGAGAACCAACTCTTTCAAGTTGCCCTTTGACCTCCACCCACATATACATACAAAATATGTGAGAAAGTTACCAAGTCATATCTGCTTCATCCTCCTCATTCCATAGAAATCTATGGTTTTCTCGTATAACATCCAAGTCTGTCTTATCATTCTCCCTAGAAATAAAATTTTCATTTTAATTTAGTACAAAAACAAAATTAGTCCGATTTAGGTTAAATAGTGCTAAAACTTTTGAAAAAACTTGAATAAAAATATATAGTTCTCTGAACTCTGAAGTTTTTTTTTTTGTTTGTTTTTGTTTTTGTTTTTTTTCCTCGAGACAAGGCTTCTCTGTATTGTTTTGGAGGCTGTCCTGGAACTTGCTCTTGTAGACCAGCCTGGCCTCAAACTCACAGAGATCCGCCTGCCTTTCCCTCCCGAGTGCTGTGATTAAAGGCGTGGGCCACCAATGCCCGGCTGGAGATTTTATAAAAACAGTTACTTCAGTATTTTCAGAAGCTATTTAAGGAAAAAATGCAAGAAAGACACAAGTTCAGTAGAGAAACAAATTCACTCATCTCTAAGCTGGTCTGACTATACAAATGGTGCTATGTTGCCAAAGCAAGGATGAGAAAGCTGAATAGACTCTAAGTGAGAAAATGAGAATGTGAACAAGTTTCAGAATAGGTCCAAGTAACTAGCTCTTCATAATATATAATGCTACATCATTGTAGTAGTTTCCCGGGTAGACAAGTAAGGGAGGAAGAGAAGAAATAGAAGCTCAGTGTGGAAGCATGTGGTGGTATTTTGTTTATGCTATAACAAATAAAACTTAAGCTAGCCACACTAGGTAGCCATAGAGGCCAGGCAGTGGTAACACACACCTTTAATCCCAGCACTCAGGAAACAGAGGCAACTGGATCTCTGTTAGTTCAAGGCTACTGTAGGCTACACAAAATTGATCCAGTCTAAAAGAGAAACAGAGCTTACACAAAGGTGACCCTAGCACTTGGGATCACACGCCTTTAATCCCAGCCCTAGGGAGGTGGAGACAAGAAGGGATATGGTTGGGAGGAGAGAAGAATATAAGGCAGAAGGAGAAAGGAGCTCAGGGCAGTCTGAGGCAGGCAGTCTGTGGAGCAGTCAGCCTGCAATGCAGTCTGTGGACAGGATGGCCCCTTTGGTCTGAGCATTGGTAGAGGTAAGAACTCTAGTGACTGGCTGCTCTGCTTCTCTGATCCTTCAGCTTTCACTCCCTGATAGCTGACTCTGAGTCTTTATTATTAAGACCAATTAGAATTTGTGCTACAGAAGCAGAATAAACATTTGAGCAGTATGGGTTCAGGGGATAGGGGAAATACAATTGGGATAACTAAGGTAGTGTGCCAAAGTCTTTAGGACCCTACCTACTCAGAAATTAAACCAGAGGGAAATCCATGTAAGACCAAGAGCCTCAACACAGGAAGAACTTTCATGAGTGGGAAATTCCAGAGAAGTTTCTTGTTTGTCTTACTTTTTAAATTAATAATATTATTACTTTTTAGAGGCAGGCAGATCTCTGTGAGTTAGAGACCAGTCTGGTCTACAAAGTGAGTTCTAGGACAAAGTTACAAAGAAACAAAACAAACAAAAGATATTCTATCCTTCCCTCTCCTCTCTCCAGCCCCTTTCCTGACTGCTCTCATTCAGATTCATGGTCACTTTTTCAACTGTTACCCATGCATGCACACAAATGTATATATATAATTATTGGTTGCTTCCCTCCTTTGGACACTTGCACGGCACCTCTGGTACCATGAAAGCTAGACTTAGGAAGGAGGCTTTCAGATCCTTTTCTGGATGGTGTGTCTTAAGTGTCTGGTGTCTTCAGCAGTAGAGATTTATTTTCAACCAAGAGCAACAGCAATAGCCTATAGTGTTTGCAGAGTCTCTTGGACATTGCCTTACTTTTGCAAAAGCAATCCTGGACACTACAGTTTAAACAGGTTATTGTTCCAAAGGTCCTTGTCAACAAGACACAGTGTCTTTCTCACACACACTGTTATTTCCCACACCATACCTGCCTCAACAGGTGAGGAAGCTACCAGAGGCCTGCTTGCCAAGGAAGATATAACAAAGAGCCTAGAAAACCATCCATATCTAGCCTACATTCTATGTAAGCTTCACAATACTTACCCTAAACGCTTGAAGTCCTCCCTTTTGCCACCATAGTACAAAATATAGTCATTTACAAACTTTGTGTGCCTTTGATACTAAAATGCAAAACATTAAGGATGTTTATAACTGTTCGAGAGTTTTTCCATTGCAATAGATTACTAAATAAAAAGAAAGTGCGACATGAGTCTATTTAGCATTTTTAAATGTGTATATCAAGACAGATAGCTGTACAGTAGACTTTCACTTTCTGCTGAAAACATTTAAGTATGTATAGCTTGTAATGTTTGGAATGTTCATGCATACATTATTCTTGTGATAAAAAATGTATAGCCATGAGGGGGAAAGGGAGCTTTCTGTTCTGTTTCCAGATTGTACACAACCTCATTCTCTCATCCAGTCTAATAATATTACAAATAAAGAAATTGTGGCTTCTAAATTAAAGGTAAAAACTAGAATTTATCATCTATTATTACAAAATATAATAATTAATGATAAAGTATACAAAATAGTATATAATGTTTATAAAATGAAGCCCCACCAACATGAAGGTTTCAAAAAGCAAACAAGAAATCAGAAGGGCAGGCATGACGGCTCACACCTATAACCCAGCATTCCGGAAGCGGAGGCAAGAGGAGCAAACCAGGAGTTCTTGGTCATCCTGAGCTACAGAGTAAGGTAGTACCTTGAAAAGAGAGGACAAGAAATGAAATAAGCAAACTACGGCAAGTTTTCAATTTTAATATTCAGAGAGTCTACAAAACCATGTATATTTTCCATGCATTGTAAGAAGATACATGAATATTTAATGTTTAGTTTTTAAAACCTTAGCAGCACTCTCCACACTCAAACACATGCAGTCTGAGCCGTCTCAACTGCTGTGACCACATCTTTAAGCCTCAGTGATTTCACTGATCAGACTGTGGTCTAATAGACACTTAATCAGAACATGAAGTAGAGGTGGGGGAGTCCAAATACCTCAAGGCCTGGGTTCAAACTCTTCAACTCCCACTAGCAGGGCGTGCTGCTGGAGCAGCTAATTTTTCCATAAGGATCCAGGTGACAAGTTTTGCAGGCTTTTCAGTTTCAAGTCTCTGCTGCCACTGCTGAGCTCTGCTAGTATAACATAAAGCAGTCAAAAGCAACAGGCAGGGCTGTGGCCAACACAACTTCTCCTAGAGCAAAAACATGTCAGTGGGAGCTTGGCTTCCAGGAGACAGAAAAAGACACACTCCTCCCTATTCCTTATACTAACAACTCCAACTTTAGGCTTTATATATGAAAACAAACACAAGCTTGCGAAAGGTGGTGACTGAAAGACACACCAGGAACTGTTCTTACCTTGAGCTACATTCCCCAAGCTTTCTTTTTGGAAGTGAGGCTGCCAACTTGAAAATACTAATAAGCACACACTGGAATAATTACAACAGCAGTGTGCTCTCCCTAACAACCTGTTCGCCCTCACCAACAGCCAACTTTCCCTAACAACAGTCTGCTCTCCCTCACCAACACAATGCCCTGCCTAACAACAGCCTGCTCCCCTTCACCTTTAAAAGGCTAAGACTCATTCTAGGATGATCATTAACTGTTCTTTTTCGTTGTTGTTTTGTTTGAGACAGGGTCCCCCTATGTAACCCTGGTTGCTTGGAGCTTGCTATTTAGACCAGGCTGGCCTCAAATCCAGAGATCTGCCTGCCTCTGCCTCCTGAATGCTGGGATTGAAGGTGTGTGCTACCACACCCAGCAAGACCACTAACTTTTAACATAATTACTCCTCTGTAGCAAAGCATGCCAGAAAATAACACTGGGGCCCTCTGCCATCCATGCCAGAAAAATAGCACCTATAATTTCGTTCTCCTAACTCCCTCAATGAAGGTGTCAGAGAAGGGAGAGCATATATTTAAATGCTTATGGGAGAGAAGACCCATGTGGAAGCTAAGCCAAGCTTCCAATGGCTTGGGAGCAGACACTCAGAAACACCTCAGGTCTTGCTTGGCCTCTCCGTCTCTCTAATATCTGCACAGCAGTGTGACCTCAGTGCAGCAGTGCCATGAGCCAGTCTGACTGACTCACAGACCAGTCTCCAGTCACACCTGAGGAACAGAGTGACAGCAGGCCTGGAGACGGCACTCAGGCAGCTTTAATTTTAAAACAGAAGCACTCAGAAAATTTAAAATAGCAGAGAACCAGGTGTGAAGGGAATAAATTAAAATGATATTACAAAGACAGGAGCAGAAAAGGGAAATTTTGAAAGCCTGACAAGAACAGGCTGGAACATCTTCAAGTTCATGGACTTTTTAAGTCTATTTATAGAAAAAAAAATTCATTATTTTTACCTCTAAATTTTTCTTATATATTAGCAGTAGAGAATTATACCTGAAAATATAAATGGTAAATACCCATATCAATAATTGCTAGCCTGTAAATATAAAACTGGTCTATCTGACTCACAAGATTTTGATTTTTTTTAAATTAGAAAACATGGTTAACAAGCAGATTTTGAAATATTCTATTAGTTACAAAAACAAGACTATAAAAAGGATACAGCATCCATAGCTATGAGATGAAACCTTCTATTTCTTGCTTCTTCCCTGTTTAAAAAAAAAAGACTAAGTAAATTCAAATATCCATATTTTATTAACATAATCAAATTCAATTGTTCTGAGATTATAAAACAGCCTAAACCAAGGAATGTCCTAATACAAAACACCACACCTGTCCAGCAGGTCCGCTGCGACTTGCTTGTGGACCACCTTTCCATGTTTTTCTTTTTGAAATGGTTTTGTAAGCAGCAACTCATCTTCAGCTGTCCTAGTGTATTAAAAAGGAAAAATATTAAGAGTTAATTTTTCACATGTTCAGGGTTGCTTAGCAAGCACTCTACCAGTGACCTGCATTTCAGCTGCGGCAGTCTGAAGGTGAAAGTTTCCTTTGACTACTCCTGAACACTTGGCCCCAGATGGCATGCTGTTTCCGGAAGGAGGAACCCTGCTGGGAAGTGGAGCAGCACTGCAGAGGGATTTTATAACCTGGGCCTCACTTCATAGCTGCTCTTGGCTTCCTGAATGAAGACACGTGTCCAGCTACTGCATGCTCCTGCCTCCAGGTGTTACCCATGCTTGACTGTACCCCTTTAAGCCCTCGACTCCAGGTGTTTCTCCTCCCTGACTGTAACCCCTGGTTCACAAGACAAGTAACTTAACACCTCAGTTCAAAGAATTAAAGACTTAACTTTAAACGATTTACTGATCTTTAAGGAGACATTCCGAATCTTAACTCTATTTAATATTTATAAAATGAAAAAGACAAAAACAAAATGGCTGGTTCTAACCAGCAGGTTACTGTATCAATCATTTACCACCCTAATCTTATTATTAGGTTACTTATCTGTAAAATAGGAAAATGAAGATTTAACAAAAAAACAATATGGAAAAGGTTGACTATAAGAGACACTGACCACAAATGATTAGCCTTATTGATATAGATAAACTGAACCCTAGATCATAGTACTGATGGAAATTTGCTCAAATTCTATTCTTGGGGACTGTATCTGGGACTTCATGTAGCCTAGGCAAGCATTCTACCAAGGTAATTACATTCTCAGACCAGGAAGTAATGTTTTTAATGAAAATCTAGAAAACATACATTGTTTTATTATCTTATAATTATTACTATTCTTTTTGTTATTCATGAAGACTGATCTCATAATAGTCAGTCCTAGTAAGTAAACATATTAGTCTTACTGTGGAATAATAAACCAATTTCTCTAAGTTCCATTAGTACTAATCAAGCACTCCAACGTGAATACATATGAAGTTTCTAAGCACTGAAAGCTAAGAACAATGCCCCTCCCTAAACACAGCAACTGGACAGGGAGCTCATACCTGGAATCATAGCACTTGGGAAGCTAAGGTAAAGAGATTATGAGTTTACGATAGCCTGGGCCATATAGGGAATTCCAGGCCAGCCTCAACTACATATGAAACCATCTCAGAAAACAAAAATGACAACAACAAAAGAGTATGTCCTCCTTGTGACACCCAGGCTTTTGTGCTAGAAGATCTTGGTCCCCCAATTCAATAAAACTTCCCATGAGTTCCCTCCACTGACCTTCTTATTCAAGTACACAGCACACAGACCTCACTTGGAAGGCAAGCACTAGCAAGTAAACTCCCTTTAAGGGTTTGCATGCACAGTCTTAACAAATGAAAACAAAACCAAATAAAACACATGCAATAGAGAAATCTTTCCTTTTCCCACCGTCCTTTTCAGTAAACCCCTTCACAACAAAACTTCATTTTCCCACAACTACCTCCAAGCGTAGATCCATTTACTACAGTGTAATGAATAGAAACCTCACTTGCCACAGCAGTTGTTTCTATATGTAAACTCGGCCCCAAACCTTTCAGTATTATTTATTTACACGTCATGTCAGTCTAGAATGATGTGAACTACAGACCAGTAGACTTACTTCTTCTTCTTTATGCTTGATTCTCCACCTTGCTCATCATCACTAAAATCAGAGTCGTAACCCCCATGCCCGTGCATCTGCAAAGGAGTACCAAGTCAGTTGTGAAGACCCTGAGTTGCCAGTATTCAAGAAACACAAGCGTGAAAATTAAGTGATCTCAAACAGCTGCAAGTTTTTTTAAGACAAGGCAGGCAGATGGCTGTCTATGGGCTATACAGCCATCTAAAACGTTCACTCCCTTTGAAATAATGGGCTGACAGCTCAGAAATGCAAAAATGTTTTCTTCCTTTAATTGCTGTTAAGGAAGTTAATCGTTGTCCTTTCCAGGGAAACCTAAGCCTGGATGCTGCAATGTGACTGCATGCAAGGGGCAATAGTACATCCCTTTCATTTGACTCGTGGTAGTTACTGTGTAGTGTGCACCTCCTAAGGATGTTTCAGTCTTTGACAGACCACTGGAAACTTTTATAAAGGAAACTAGTGTCCAGTACTTCAACTACACATTTCATATGTGTACATATGCCTAACTGTGCAAGTACCATTACAATTATCTGCAGTAGTAATTACAAAAATGTGATACACAGGTTTATAGCCTAGAGAGATACTAGTTTTCAGGTATGTGATGGTGTGCCACTGAGTAAACATACTCTGTGATGGCTGAACAACAGAGACATTGCCAGAAGATGTATTTCTGAAGTGTTGCTCTTATTAAGCAATGAATTGAACTATATAGTCACTTTGTCATAGACACTGTGCTAAGTACTTTGTAAACAATGCTTATGGTTTTTCAAGCTAATAAGAAGTACCAAGAAGTTTAGGAATGAGAAGAATCAAGGGCACAACCAGTCTTACAATTTTACAGAGCAAGTGGCTAAACTGATCTGCTTGGTTATTTTTGTTTTTCCCCTTTTTCAGACAGGATTTCTCTGTGCATCTTTGAAGTCTGTCCTGAAACTCACATAGATCCTCCAGCCTCTGCCTCTTGAACGCTGGAACTAAAGGCATGTGCCACCACCACTGGGCCCTTGATCTACTTGAGTCTTAAGGCCCCAGTTTGAGCTGTCTCTTGGGACCATGATAAGGCACAATTTACCAGATTTAGTGTTTGTAAACAGTACATTATCAACCGATTAAAAAATTTCCCCCTTATTTTTAAAACATGAGTTTTGTCTTGTTAGAAGTTTCCTCAAGGCGGGCGTTGGTGGCGCACGCCTTTAATCCCAGCACTTGGGAGGCAGAGGCAGGCGGATCTCTGTGAGTTCGAGGCCAGCCTGGACTACCAAGTGAGTTCCAGGACAGCCTCCAAAGCCACAGAGAAACCCTGTCTCGAAAAACCAAAAAAAAAAAAAAAAAGTTTCCTCAAATTAAATTACCCTAACACTTGGCTTAGTCGGTTTTATCGCTTATTTTTAGATTGACATTCTTGGAGTTGCTCAAAAGCCCCAGCTGTCACTCAATTGTATCTGAAAAGGCATCTGATTCCAGCATTACACTGAACCAGGGACACACACACAAGCAGGAGTACAGATGGGTCATTTCACAATTGTGTGCCACCAATATTCAATTCCTACAGCTGAAAGGAGCCAGTCCAGGTCAGGTGCCACTACTTTTAGCCTTAATATTTGTGTCAGCCAGTGTACAGAACTTAGGACACACATTAGGATGGGTATGGGTGGGTTACAATCTCTACAGTGGGAACCAGTCCAAGCAAAGTGACATTAGCTTTAATTTTAGCATTTGTGTAGGCAAGCACAGCTAAGACAGAAAATGTCCCCATTCTTGACTATCTTCCTTATGTCACTCCATCTCTTGTGGCTTCATTCATCTGTTAAATGAGGTGGCTACGTCAAATCGTTGAAGTCTATGGGTCTGTGTAATTCCATTTTCAAACATAGGTGTGTGAATATACACCTTTCTTTCCTCTCCCACCAACTGCTAAAGAAAAGGCCACAGCCACGCTTGGAGACACAGGTTTGCAGGCCACGGTTTCCCACCTTCCCTGGCTGACATCTATCGCTGCCTTATCCACTGAGACGTCACAATCACATCAACATCTTATCACAGCTGTTCAAATTATACCACCCTCTAATCCTACATCTTCACTTTCTTCATATTTTGATGGTGGGAAACCAAAGTGTGGAGCCTGGGGCTTTAGCAGAATCCAAGGTCTGGCACATATGCTTTTCATTTATCTTTTTTTTTTTTAAGTGTTTCTTAATCTGTCTGAGCCTCGGTTTCCCACTCATGTGAAGATTAACAGGAGGTAAATGAGCCACCACGCTTAAAAGGTTTGGGAACGGCACGTGGCACAGTAAACCCTGAAAATATGAACTAGTGGATCATCTTGACCCCTCATCCCCGACACCACTTCCCTGCTCCGAGCCACACACACCCCCCATTAATTTTTCTTCTGGCAGCTTCACCAATCCCAAGAGCTCCTTCACCAAAAAGCTCTCACTCAAATCATAGTATCAATCCACGGGAGTTAAGAAAATCTGGAGAATGGAGGGCATCTGCTGCCCCCAGAATCTGTCAAAATAAAAATTACAACAAATACTGAGGGCACGTTCCAAAGTCCTCTCTAACACCCAATACGCCCACGGCCCTCCTTACACACCCCTTCCCTTCCGCTCCTCTCTGTCTGGCAAGTTCGTCCCAAGATTCGTGGCAGCTGCAACGACGACCCACGGCCTCAGCGAGCCGCTGCAGGTCCGCGCCGGTCCTACGGAGCCGCGCTACGCCGCCGCCCGCGCCACCGCCGCCGCACGCCGCACGCCAAGCCCTACGGGTACCGGCTGGGAGCAGCTTCCGGCCGGCTCAGAGGCGTGTCACATCTACAAGGCACCGTTCTCCGGCGTGCCGACCTGGTGCTTCAGCCAAAACGGCTCGGGAAACACAAGGACGGCAGGAAAAGAGGCCCGGAAGAGGAAGAGGAGACTGCCTGATTTGGTTCCTCATTAACCCCCTGGGCCACCTCCCTTTCCCTCTAAGGAATCCAACATGTAGTACAATGTGGCATTGCCCGCAGCCCAGCCCACGTCCTTCATTGGGAAATATATCTTGCTGTAGAAGAAGCCCTGCCTGTCGCCTACGGTCTTCTCTCCAGTAACCTTAGTAACGCTTCCACGGAGCATCCTCGCCCAGCGAGCGGCTCAGCTCAGATCTGCCTTATTACCCTCCTCTTCCCCCAGGAAAACAGTGTTCATAATTAGAACAAAAATAGCTTCTCCGCGTTCCGCCACCCACACAATAGATACTGTTCCAAATGCAGTGCTGGAGGCTTAAGAAATCGAATTGGCGAGGAAAGGAAGAAATGAGGAATGGGAAAGATTCCTTTGGGTGGCGGATTCCTCGGGCGATAAGCGACTCGGCACGTGCAAAAGGGCATCCAAAATAGAATTAAAAAGAAAAAAGGGGCAGGCAAAATTAAATTATTTTAAGCCCCATCGGTTCTTCCTGCATTTTGCTTGTCGTGTCCCGCTCCCCTTTCCACTGGGTTCAGATCTTATCTCCCTCTAGGAGCAGCGTTTATTCATCTCGTCCTTCGCACCCAACAGTGTCTTTGAAATCACAGGAGCTACTAGAATATTCGTTGAATAGGACCAGCATGCCTCTGGCTTTCATAACAGGTCCATTTAAAGAAAAACTCTGGCACGTAATACACTTTCGTTTTTACATCTTTTTATCCTAAACAGTAGATAACAATATCCCTGTCAATCAGTTCAAGACTTCTTCTAATTCCTGACAGTAAATTATAGATACATCCTGATTTACCCAGATCAGTAAGTGTGATCTGTTAGTTACATGATTATAAATTCATGTATTTCAAGATGCATACGAACTATACTGCAATAAAGATACTTCCTTAAGAAACTAAAGATAACAGGAAGCCTCATACTTTACTATTATAACATATTTAATTATTTTGTCTGTAGGGAAAAGGGGCCAGTCAAAGAAACACACCCTGAGCAGAGCCAAAGAAACACACTTTGGCCCTGCAACCAGAACCAAAGAAATGTACCCTGACCCTGAAACCAGTGCCAAAGGAACACACTTCGTCCCTGGGATCTGAGTCAGTGAAAGAAATGCACCCTGGCCCTAAGATTGGAGCCAAAAGGCTAAAAAGAACCAGAGAAAAAAACCACACTTTTGCCCTGAAACCAGAACCAAATCTGACCCTAATCCTGTGCAGAAAACTAACCAATCCTTGAGCAGAGCTCTAGCCAATCTTTGCTCAGCACTGAAACTGGACCAATCCCTACCCTGGAAAAACTTCCCCGCCCCCAAGAATCCCTATATAAACCCTGTGTATGTTCAGCTTGTCTGGTCCAGCTGCTTCCTTCTAATAAACCCCTTCAATGAGCTTGACGTGGCGAGAAACCTCCTACAGAGCAAAACTGCCACACTGGGCGAACATCCCCAGCTGGAAGACCCTGTCCTGCGTGAGCATAGCCAATATACTGGGGAAGCCTTTCCCTGAAGCAAGGCCGTAAGCTGCTAAGCTTACTACAACCTGTGGTGGTCCTTGCCTCCCAAGCTCCAGGATACCTTTCCACCTGAGCTGTGTAACACTCAGTATTTTGTGGCTCCCGAGTGCCAGAATACCTGACCCATTTTGACAAATACCTGAAAACCAAATATTTGTTCTTTTATTTATTACTAATAAAGTAAAAGAAACCCTGTATCTTATATCCAACTCCTTTATACTAATATTTGACATACATTAGCATTTTGTTTCTTTTTTAGCATTTTATCTGTTACTTCATTTTGCTTTTCCAACAACTCTGTGCGGCTGTTGTAGCCCTGCATTTAAATTTTAAATGTGTGTGTGTGTGTGTGTGTGTGTGCGCTTCTCTGTGTAATATTACATGTGGAGGACAGAACACTGTGTAGGAAGTGCTGGAATAGTGGTTACAGAGTGGTGTGGGCCATCTGTTGTGGGTACTTGGAACCAAACCCTGGTCCTATGAAAGACCAGCAAGGCTTTCAACAGCTTTGCCACTGTTGTGGGTTTGAATGAGAATGGGACCCACAGAGACTCATGTTTGAATGCTTGGTCCTCATTTATTGAAATGTTTGGGAAGGATTAAGAGGTGTGGCCTTGATGGAGTGGGTGTGGTATTTTTGAAGGGGGTATGTCACTGGGGTGAGCTTTGAGGTTTCAAAAGCCCAGAGGCCTAGTGTCTGTCTGTGTGTCTGTCTGTCTATCTATCTATCCATTTATCTATCATCTCTACCTGCCCCTACCTGCAGCCTGCAACTTGTAGGTCGGATGTGAGCTCTCTCAGCTACTTGTCTGCTGCCAAGCTCCCTGACATGAATGCCATGAACTTACCCTCCAAAACTTTAAGCAAGCCCCCAGTTAAATGATTTCTTTTATAAGTTGCCTTACTCATGGTGTCTCTTTGCAGCAATAGAAGTATAAGAC
Organism: Mesocricetus auratus; assembly: GCF_017639785.1. Taxonomy (NCBI): domain Eukaryota; kingdom Metazoa; phylum Chordata; class Mammalia; order Rodentia; family Cricetidae; genus Mesocricetus; species Mesocricetus auratus. The sequence continues at coordinate 22,771,047 of NW_024429182.1, read as the reverse complement.
ACCACCTCTCCAACACATGCTTTGTTTTACACATGAGAGAAAGCAGCACAGATCCGAACTCTGCAAATCGATGAGGGTTTGAAGTGGGGCAGTACTTTCCTTTCTACACAGTTTAGCTCCTTTCCCTCAGCTCATGATTCTGTGGGAAGGAGTTTCTGATTTGGCAGGTGTTTCTATTTTTCATTCAATCAAAGGTTCCCTTTTTTTGCTTTGAGGTCAGTTGCTACTGGAGACAGTAAATATAAAATATATACTATAAATAGAACACACAATCTGAATTTGAAACAACACGGGGCAGAAAACCCACCTGATGGAAAAATCTCAAGTAAGCAATTATGATTCACTATTAAAAGATATAAACACCCATTAAGTACTTGCTCTGTATGGAGCAGTCATCGGGAACACAGATATGCAAAAACCAAAAGACAGAGATTATAAAATAATAAAATTAATTATTTTATCATATACCATAAGCATATGGTATATGGAAGCCTATGAGTCCCAGACTTTAAGATGTTTGCAAAAATGTAAAATGTGCATTGACGTCATGTAACCCAAAGCAACAAAATGCTATGGTAGATACGAGATAATGGCGAGAGAAAATGGATTACGATGGTGGCAAAATATCAAATTAGGTTTTAATACCAACTATGAATGCAGAATTTTTGAAAAGGAATAGTAAAGGAAAGGCCACTGAGGGCAGATTTAGAATGTTCACGAATGCTAGACTTTGGCATCTGGTTAGTGCTAAAGGAGAGTTATAAAATACAGGGTGGTATTTTGGCTGGGCAGGGATATGAAAATCAGCTTATATGTTGTATTTAAAGGATTTAGTGTCATTCCTGGCTCATAGTAAGGTTTAACAAGTATTCACCATTGTTTTGAAAAGGAGACATTATGTGTAGTGTTTTAATAACATATCATCTCTTTAATGGAATGCAGAAAGACAGGAATGGCCGGAAGCAGGAAGGTCAGTGGGGAGTTCATCAGGACAGATGGAAGGCAGTTTTGGAAACTAAGAAATAATTTAATAATTGAAAGAATTATGGTAGAAGTTGTGACCAATTGTGTACACAGGATGAAGGATAGAGGAACAAAAGGTGTGTCTAAAGCTGAAAAAATTGGAGGATTGTAAGCATCCTAATGAAACCCAAGAGAGTTACTAAAAAAATAAGAAAAAACAATACTTCCTCATCAAAAATAATAAATTTGCTTTGGGGGGAATTAGAAAGTTTAACAAAGCACACAAAAATATTAAAATACCTCTTCTGTGGAAAACTTTGATATTTTCATACTTTGGTTTAGACATTTTTGTATCTTTATTCTTTTCTAAAGATTTTTAACTCATTTTTATTTTATGCGTATTATTGTTTTGCCTCCATGTATGCTTGTACATCGCATGCACAAAGTACTCAGAGAGGCCAGAAGGGGGCAGCACACTTGAACTGGAGCTACAGACAGTAGTAATCCGCCGCGTGGGTACTGGGAACCAAAGCCAGGAACACTACGTGCTCTTTGCCACTGAACCATCTCTCCAGCCTGTCTTTTTGTAGAGCCCTTCTCCTCTCCACCTCTCTCCTGTGAACATAGTATCATCACCGTCTTCCCTATCAAAAGCTTCTCTGACTTCGGAATCAACTAGAATTCCCCTGGAGGCATGTTCCAGCCGCTCACAAGCTAGACAGCTCTGGCAAATTATTTCACTCTAGTCTTAATTTCCTTACCAATGGGACGATATGAGTATCTGTATTACAGGGATTGACGATGTTTAAAATGAAGTGATTCAGATGAAATGACGTCTTGACAACAGAGACTATAATAAGTGTTGCTTGAGAAAAGAATTCAAACACCAACAGAGACTAACTATTAACTGCTTCTCAAGCATGCCCCAGAAATACATGAACATATACACAGTCTGGCGGTTAACAGTAAGGGATTCAATATGGTCTGTTCAATAAATAGTTCTGGATCAACTGAATAAAATAATATTGTATGAGAATCTTTTTTCCTGGGGAAACATGATACTCATCCCCGCTACTCATTGCAGACAGGGAACCAACAGACAGACCAAAATAACAATCCCACACAGTGAACCAGTGAGTTTATGGGGTCACTTAGAGGAGTATGGGAAGGGGTTACTTACAAGAGCACAGACAACCCAAAGGCAGCGGCATCAGCAAAGCTCACCCCAGCATGGGTGAAGACTCATGAAAGCAAGAATCCTGGAGCTCTCTGCACAACTAGCAGGCAGCTCAGGAGGTCAGCGACCCCCTCCCGGGCAGTATATAGATAGCCTTGAGGGGCAAGAGGCCTTGTGAACCTGGTAAGTTTCAAGGACTTCTTGAGACTTGGGAGTTGTTTACTGGCTGAATCTTAAGATGTCTTCCTTCAGAGTGGAATATTTCAATTTGGAGGAAATTGGGGCTGGAGAGATGGCTCAGTGGTTGAGCATGCATACTGCTTTTACAACGAACCTGAGTTCAGTTCCCAGCACCCACACCAGGCAACTGCCAACTGCCTGTAACTACAGCTCCAAGGGGTCTAGTGCCCCCTTCTGGCCTCCTCCAACACCTGGTCCCACATGCACATATCCACATATTTATATACATAATTAAGAAGAAAATAAATCTTTAAAAATAAAAATAAATTATTCAATTTGGAAGAAATTGCTGCAAAACATATGGTTTAAAAAGTTAAGCCTGATCCCTACCTTATACCATACATAAGTCAGTTTTAAATAAAACAGGAAAACATCTTCATGGTATTTTAAAATATTTTTCTTAGAGCCAGAAAGACTTTCTTAAATAGAATGCACAAGGAATTAACCATAAGGAAACATAAATAAGTGAAGACTTCTGTTCTCTTAAAAGATTAGGAAAATGAAAAGTTAAGTTGCAGGTTGGGAGAAAAAGTCTGATATACATACATACATACATACATATATATATTCACAAATGCATGCATTCACACATATATATGAGTATATACACATAGACAATACATTATAGATATATACATACACACATACATATATATATATATAATTATACTAGGTGTTGGAGAGATGGCTCAGAGGTTAAAAATACTTGCTGATCTTACAGAGAACCCAGGTTTGGTTCCCAGCACCCACATGTCAGTTCATAATAATCTGTAACTCCATTTCCAGGGTATCTAATACCCTCTTCTGCCTCCACAGGCACGTCACATATGAGATGTACAGGCATACATACAGGTAAAACACTCATATGGATAAAAATAAAAACAAAGTACTTGCTTTTAAAAGCACTGAAAACGTATTACATTAAAATCAGAAGCCCTGTAGGAGGAAAAAAATGCCAAAAGACTTGAAGAAATCATCCACAGAAGACAGCACATGCCGATACACACACAGCAAAGCACTCATATTTACTGTTACTGGGCAAATGCAGACCAGGTGATTGCATGCCAGAGCGGACAAAGGAGAAGGCTGATCTAGTGATGATAAAGATGGGCCCTGACCTTAACTTGACGTCCTGGTGCTGACAGTTGGAAACAGTGCTGAATAATACTGACTAATGTTGAATAAACATCAATGTCTCGTTCCGTTCTTCAACAACAAGATGCTCATAGTCACTAGACTATTCATAGCAAATCTATTAGTAGGGAAGGAAGCTAGAAGCAACCCAATTAAGGTAGTTGAATAAATTTTGGGTTAAGTGCACAATAGAATACTATTAAGCAAAAAACATGGACAAACTACAACTAAACACAACAGTGCAGGTGAATCTTAAAAACATAATGTGCGGGAGAAGAATTGCAAATATGAGGGGATACATAATATGGTTCTATCTATATAAAGAGCAAAACAAACAAACGTGATGATTATGTAAAGCAATGCTTGTATTAATTAGCGATATCTAGTCTTTCCACATTGTAAACATAGTTCAAAGCAATATGCTGTACAGGTAAGTAGATAAAATTTTATTCAGCAATTTGAAAACAAGCAATGAATGCAGAATATCTTGCTGTAAGTCGTCGGTGAGGTGTAAGGAACAAGACTGAAAAGGGAAGAAAACATGAGGTAAGTGCTCTGAGAATAGGAATGGTCTATCTGACTCAGTGTTCATGGTGTGAGTGGCTCTTTTACAGTACCGTTTATAGACTTCCCTGTATGTGTGTTATGGCCAGTGAAAAGTTCATATTAACATATAAGTTTGTAATATATGATATATAATATAATGTATATATGTACTGTGGCTCTTAACAATGTTAACTGAAAATGAAAATGTTGTCAAAGCAATTTCAAGCATGACTAAACAGATTGGAGAATGGGTAACTAGAATTAGTGTGTCCTCAGAAGTCATACCAAACAAATGCTCACATAATCAAAAAACAAGCATCCTGTGGGCACCAAGACAGAGCGGTGGGGAGCTCTGTGAACACTGAGTACGCACAGCCAGTACCCAGAGGACCTTCCACTTGGCAGAGCTGGCTTGCACTTCACAAGCCCAGATCTTGAAGGTATCTAGGGAACTTCCACAGTAAAGTTCAGCCCTTGGATAGAGAGAAAGGGTGCAACCATATCCTTTGCCAGTGGCCAAAGGTCATGCACTCAGTTGTGTAAAAGCCTGGAGGAAGCTGCCACTCAGGCTGGGGTGAGTAAATACTGTGATTGGAATGGGCACCGGGAAACGACACAGAGACAGCACAACACCAACCAGCTAAATTAATTGATTGACGTTTTTAGGTCCGTTCCCAGGAGACAACAGAAGAGACTGGCTGTCCATAAAACCCTCTGTGAGGCAGTAGCGATTGAGGCACCTTGTGATCAAGAGATAGGAAGCTACTTAGAGTATAGATGAGACAGAAAGCAGAGCCCAGGAACACTAAATGTCGCAGGAAAATTGATGTGCTGAGTTTTGTCACATGATATCTAAGGCTGTCAAGGCTTCAAGCCTCGCTCAGGAACTGCTCTGGGGAAAGGCTAATGTGGGAATAAAGGGGCCTGTGTGCTGGGTCCCTGAACCTTTCTTCAAGAGCTTATGAGGCTTGGGGTGCTGGTCATGGGTCTCCAATAAGTGGAGCACAGTAACATGCTATATAGTACCCTGTGGTGAGTAAGAACAGGAACAGACCCAGGAAGCTATGGAGACACCAGGAAGGAGCCCATCCTAAGAGAAGGGAAACCAGAAACACCTCAGAGATCAAGGACCTCAGAGATCAAAGACTTTGTGTTCCACATGCTTGAACTGCAGGAGTTAAGTCTATGCCCCAAGTTAAGTTAGCTTTGTGTCCTGAAGAAAAGGAGTGTGGGAATGTTCCCTCAGGCCTCTTGCACCCACCAGTAGCTCTCAATAGCCTCTCCTGGTGCAGAGGAGGAAACAAGCGTGTGTCTTCTGAAGGGATGCAATTCCCATCTCAGAGCGTGTTGAGAATGTTAGGGTTCAGCTGCATCCTTTGATGCTGGGAAGCCGTGTGAGGGTTAAAGGAATCCTCCTCTTCCTTACACCATCTTTTCTTGTGTTCCGGAAAATGGCTTACCATAAAGAATCTCTCTTTCCTGTGTGACTTAACTAGGGCAACAGAGGGGCTGTGATAGTCGATTATGATCGCCAGCTTGGCTGGAGTAAAAGTGATGTGTTTGGGGGTCGGTTTGACCTAGAAAACAAACCTAGGAAAATGTCTGTTAGTGAGTGTCCTTCTAGAGAGGTTCAGCTACAGTGGGAAGACCCATCCTGAATGTAAATGGCACCATTCAGTGAGCTGGGGGTCCCAGACCAAACAAAACAGGAAGTGAATGGGTGAGCACTAGCATCTCAGCTCCTGTAAGCTTCCTGATTGCGGAACAATGTGACCAGCCTCCCCATGCATTCCCTGATGAGATGAACTATACCCTCAAACTTTTGAACTGAAACAAACCCTTTCTCCCTCAAATTGATTTATATCAGGCATTTGTCACAGCAATGAAAAAAAGGGATACAAAAGCAAGTTCACTTAGACTCAGCAAATTCCCTCTCTTGGTCTCATAAATGATGGGTGAGACTGCTTAGCCCACCATTCTGCTGACAAACTAAACTGCTTGTCAGCCAAATTTTGGTTAGCATTTCTCCTTTCTTCAGATCCACTGCCCGGACACGTTGACCACCCTCAAGCTAGCCAGCACACAGCCTCTCCTGAGAACTGACTAGTCTCTGAGTGAGACCTTCTGATGTACTATCCCATTAAGCGTTTTGTCCTATTTCTCCACAGCCTGCTCTTTCCAGCTGTTTCTTCACTTCTAAGGGAATCTGTCTCTGCCTAACCCTTATAGATCCTGCGGTTGCAGTGTTCTCTCTATTGCAATGGTTTATCTCCCCTTTGCAACAGTCCCTTTCCCTCTGGCTACAATCTTTTTGAATTAAGTCTCCTCCTGTTAAGGTCAGATTGGCTTGTTACTTAGCAGTGTTGTTATGCCAGCTACTCTGTACAGCAAAGATTCTGACATATAGTATGTTGTTGAAAAAGTTCTTGTTTAAAGACACAAATCTTAGCTACGGTGTCTACTCTCTCAGTAGAAATTATGTATTCACTGAACTGACCCCACTAGAGAATTACTAGCAGTCATGAGTAAGATCACTACCATTCCCTGTGTAGGGGAAGCTTCCACAACACCATACTAGCTTCCTCTCTTCCTCGGGGTCTGTACCATCTGGGAACCCTGTTTCTTTTTTGTTTGTTTTTTGTTTTTTGTTTTTTTTCAAGACAGGGTTTCTCTGTGGCTTTGGAGGCTGTCCTGGAACTAGCTCTTGTAAACCAGGCTGGCCTCGAACTCACAGAGATCCACCTGCCTCTGCCTCCCAAGTGCTGGGATTAAAGGCGTGCGCCACCAACGCCCGGCCCGGGAACCCTGTTTCTTGGCGTGGATATTCTTTCTATCTTACTCTTAGCAACCTCTCATGTGGCCAAAAGGACTATCTATACTGGTGTGCCTCTCTAATCCAAGCTGAGCTCCAGACCCTCACATTCACCTCTGTACCTAACATCTCTCTGCGCTACCTCCAGATTCACATCAAGACAGAAACTGGTACCAGGAGTGTAGTGTTGCTGTGACAGATCTGACTGTGTTGTCTATGGGAGGGTTGTTGAAAGACTTTGGAACTTTGGTCTAGAACTTTGGTCATGTTTAAGAGTCTTCCAGGTAGTATAGGTTTTGAGGGCATTAGGTCATAGAGAAGCCAGGCATGGTAGCACATGCCTTTAATTTCAGCACTTGGGAGGCAGAGGCAGGTGGGGTCTCTGTCAATTCAAGGTCAGCCTGGTCTACAGAGAGAGTTCCAGGACAGCCAGAGCTGCATAGAATAACTTTGTCTTGAAAAACAAAACAAAACAAAAAAACAACAACAAAAAAGTCACAGACAGCAGTTGAGGCTTGGCTGGTACTATGATAGGGTAGGAGAGGCCATTGGTAAAGATGCAGCCTCAGAAGCCATTGGAGGACCAGGATTAAAGGAATCATGAAGAGAAGTTGAGGCCTGGCACCACGAAGAGAGCCCAGAAAAACTATCAGTAAAAGTGCAACCTAAGCCGGGAGGTGGTGGCGCACACCTTTAATCCCAGCACTCAGGAGGCAGAGGCAGGTGGATCTGTGTGAGTTCGAGGCCAGGCTAGACCGACAGCCTCGAAAACAATACAGAGAAACCCTGTCTCGAAAAACCAAAAAAAAAAAAAAAAAAAGTGCAACCTAGTTGTAGCAGGAGACCCCAGCATGTTGGAGATGTCCATACAATGGGATGACCACTGAAATGGCTATTCTTGGTTGTCAACTTGACTATGTCTGGAAGGAACTACAATCTATAAATGGAGAGCACACTTGTGATGAAAAGGCATGAAGACAACATGCCTTTGATCCAGATCTTGAAGTGGGCTGACACACGCTTTTTTAATTCAGATCTTGAGGTGAGAAGGCACACCTTTAATCCGGGTCATACCTTCAGCTGAAAGTCCGTATCAGGACAAGGGAAAAAGGAAGGGTTCATTCATTCTTCTCCTTCTTGCCCTCACCCTGTCAGCAAATCCATTTCTTCACTGGCCTTGCAGCCTACCTCCTTGAGATTCCAGCATATACAGAAGATCATCTGAGACACAGCATCATGGGACTGAGAAACTATTAGATTCTTGGACTTATCATTCACAGCCAGACATTATTGGACTGCAGCATGTAAGTCATTCCAATAAATTCCCTATCTATCTATCTGTCTATCTATCTATCTATCTATCTATCTATCTATCTATCAAGATTTGTTCCATAAGCTCTGCTACTCTAGAGAACCCTGACTAATACAACTACCAAGGACAATAGCACTTGTGGAGTAGAGCCAGCCTAAGACAAAAAAAAAATACACTTCATGAGCTGTGGATGGCTGTCCTAGCACTTGGAGGAGCTCAGAAGGTCCTGAATGGATCCTAGACATTGGACACTGAGATACTGACACAGAGTTTGGTTTTGCTTCATTTAGATTGTGACTATGTCCTGGTTCTTCCTTCTTGAAGTAAGAAAGTTTTTTTTTTTTTTTACTTTACATGAGCCCACAGTTGAGAGACTATGAACTTTTAAGGAGATTTTAGAGTTCTATAGAGACTTTGGATTTTAAAAAAACTAAATATTTTCAAAAAGACAACTTTTAAAGCATTTGATTTTGTAACATTGTGGGACTTTTTAAGTTTGTAAAAATATTTTATATTGAGATCTTGATATTAATATGTGATCTTGGGGATAAACAAGAAAGGTAAGGTTATAGCATGAAAGTGATGTGTTTGTGTGTCAAACTGACAAAAGATCAATTGTGCTGGCCAGTTTTATATCAAATTGACACAAACTATAGTCACCCGAGAGGAGAGAACCTCCACTAAGAAAATATTTCCATAAGATACAGTTGTAGGCAGGCCTTCAGGGCATTTTCTTATTTAGTGATTGATGGGGGAAGGCCAAGTGCACTGTGGATGGCGCCACCCCTGGCTGGTGGTCCTGGGTGCTATAAGAAAGCAGACTGAGCAGTCTCCGGGGAAGCAAGTCAGTAAAAAGCTCCCTTTTATGGCCTCTGTATCATCTCCTTCCTCCAGATTCCTGCTCTTGAGTTCCTGCCCTTAGAATGGATTGTTACCTGGGAGTGTAAGCAACACAAACCCTTTCCTCCTCAAGTTGCTCTTGGTAACGTTGTTTCATCACAGAAATAGAAACTCTAAGACAAAGTCCATCCATGTTGTAGCTTATATTTACATTTTTATTCCTTGAAACAGTTGAATAATATTCCACTGTATTTATATACAACATTTCATTCATTTATTCATTTGTTGGAAATACTTTAATCTTCTCTCTCTTTGTAGTTGGACTTTCTTTGGATGGCCAGTTCCCAAATAATGATAGTTTTGAATGCTTGGCTTTGCTTTTAGGCTTGTTCACAACTAGCTCTTATAACTTAAACTGACCAATTTATATTAATCTATGTTCTGCCACATGGCTTGTTACCTCTCCCTCCATACTGTACATCAGACACCTTCTGAGTCTGGCTGGCTTAAGCAGACATGCCTCAGATTCTTCCTGAGTTCTTCTCTCCCTGGAAGTCCCACCTACCTTTTCCTGCCTGGCTATAGGCCATTCAGCTCTTGATTAAACCAATCAGAAGACACCTTAGGCAGAGACACAATCACAGTGTACAAAAAGATTATCCCACAACATCTTTTCCTTCCTTCCTTCCTTCCTTCCTTCCTTCCTTCCTTCCTTCCTTCTTTCCTTCCTTCCTTCCTTCCTTCTTTGCTTTTTTTCACTTTGTGGCAGGATCTGCAGGAGGTCCTTGACTCATGATATTACTGCCTCAGTCTCCTGAGTACAAAGAGTATAGGTATGCACCACTTCACCTGGCTTCACATTACTTTACCTTTGACTGCTATTAGCACTGCTACTATGGACACGGTCATTCAAACAGCTGGCCAAATCTGTGTGTTTTCAGTCTTTTGTATTTATAACTGGGGGTAGACTGTCATAGCATATGGGGATTCTAGGTTTAATATTCTGAGAAACCACTAACCGGTTTACAATAGCAACACTCCCACATTCTCCACATCCTAAGCAAAATGTATTATTCCTTTAAAAAATGACCAATACAGACATTCTAGTGAGTGTGAGAGCTTCTCACTGTAGTTTTGACTTTCATATTCATGTGACCAATAACATCAAGCACATTATTGCAATCATCCCGAAGGAAGAAGGATATTCTAGATCAGTATGTGGTGGTTTGGAAGAAAATGTCCTCTACTAGAAGGTGTGACTTTGTTAGAGTAGGTATGGTCTTGCTGTGGGGAAGTGCGGTACTGTAGAGGAGGGTTTTGAGATCTCAAATATGCTCAAGCCAAACCCAGTGACTGAGACCACTGTCTGTTACCAGCAAGTCAAGATGTAGAACATTCAGCTGCTTCTCCGACACCATGTCTGTCTACATGCCACTGTGTCGCACCATAATGATAATGGACTAAACCTCTGAAAATGTAAGCCAACCCAAGTAAATGTTTTTCCTTTAAAAGAGTTGCAATGGTCATGGTGTCCCTTCACAGCAATAGAAACCCTAACTCAGACAAAGTACATGCATATCCCTCCTTTTGACTATATACGATACTGAAAAGGGGTTGGAATTTCCCCAGGAATCCTATACTGGCACAGGAAAATGCTGAAGTTTGCTGCTAGCCAGAGGAGGAATTTGGTTTGTCAGGATGACTTGTCAGACCACCTTGCAGAAGAGGCTGTTTAAGATGCTGATTGGCCAACGACGGGTGAAACCAGGACTCCATCAGAGTTGCTTAGCTCTGCATATCCCTTACACTCTACTTAAACCTAAACCTCAAGTCAGGACTTGGAAGATGGCCTTTGCAGTTTTTCTGTTGAGTAAATCTCCTATCTGGGCCTCTTACTATGACTTGACTTTCTAATTGGCCTGTAGGTGATGAGTGGCTAAGCCTGTGTGGACTGCCCGAGCGTCACCAGAGAGTATGGTGTCCCCTTGAGGCTTCAGAGCTTTGTTGATAAGTTAATTTTAAAACTGAATTGATAGGAGGCTCAGGAACAGTTTTCTTAGTGCTTGAGAGAAAACCAAGGCTGGCAGTCTGTATCTCTCAGTAGCTTGGGAGAGGAAGGAGGCGAGAAGAGGAAAAGGCATCTTTCTTGAGTGAGGGTCTGAGAAAACCAGCCGGTCTGCAAGCAGCTGTGTGGCAGGAGGGACCTTCAGAAAAAGAGTGAGGAAGTCCAAGGTGTCAGGGAATACAAGCTTAGGCTTTTGGCCAATTAAAACAAACAAGAAAAAAAGGGGGATGCAGGCTGTGCCAGGCTGTACATCGGAGTTCAGAGGTCACCCCATGCCAGGCTTTTGTGTTCTCTGTCAAAGGAGTCCACCGGGGGCACATGGTCAGAGATAGAAACAGATAGAAGGGAAAATACCCCTGAAGATGGGAGTGGCTAGAGTCTGGGGGTGGAGTGCTGGGGGTGGGGGGAGCCAACAGGAAGCACTGGGTCACGGGGTTTGTGCCCCTTTATGGGACATTTACATAGCATCTGTCTCCCTGGTTTGTATGCCAAGGGCTTTTCTCCAGCCTGGTGTTAGGAATGTGAAGCCAGACGGGAAAGGCTCCTGGCCTCTGCCAGCTTGATTCTTTCCTGTTGCCCCAGTCTTACTCTGCTTCCAGGAGAGCCCCGGCCGTGACCCTAACAGCTTTGGTAACATCTTCACATACTTTCTTCGGAGAACTGTCTAGTCAAAACCTTTGACCACTTTCAATTGCTTTTTGCCACTGCTGCTGTTGGCATTATTGAAGTTCAGTTCTTTATGTATTCTGGACACATATTCTCGACATGGTTTGCATGTGTTTTCTTCCATTTTGTAGGAGGACTTCTTTTTTCGATTGCATCTTTTAACGCACAAAAAAATATTTCATGAAGCTAGAATTGTGACTCATGTGCAAATATGAAACCAGTGTGTCAGAGATTTTATTTTACTAGCTCATGAGGCTGTCAATAAGATGTTATAACCAGCTCAAAGGAGAATTCTAAGAGCTCACATAGGCAGTCAGGAAATCCACGGTGAATTCAGACATTGATGCAAAACTGGTTGATAGCCATAGGGAAAGTGTCAACTGCCTCTCTGCTGGGCAAAGGGTGCCGGCATCTTTACACACAAGGATCGGCTGGATTGCTATCCATTTTCTACAGCGTTGCAAAATAGTTCAAAGACAGTAAATTCTGAACAGTGTACTGGCCAAAGCAAACAGGGAAACAGGTTTCCTTTCTCCTCTTTTCTCCTCTTTTCTTTTCTTTTCTTTCCTGGACTATTCCAGAACCTTTCATAATTTGTCCTGTGCCCTTCAAGGCGCTTTCACACAGCAGAAACACTCTGCTCTCCCTTGTCTCTGCCTTTCAGCACCAGGATAGCTACTGCAGACAGGTAGCTTCAGCTCAGTGACTGTGTGGGGTGGTGGGGTGGTAGAGTTTGATCATGAAGCACTTCCGGCTGCATTTGATGGTTATTATGAACCAGCGTTGCGCTAGAAGGATTGTGAGGCAGCTCAGTCTCACCCCCACGAGCCTTACTCTCCAGATGGAGACAGGAAGAAGTCAATCTAATAATTCCAAGCTGTGATAAATGAAACGAAGGCGAGCGGTTGCTGACACGGAATCACAAGAAAGGGGCCTCTAACTGGCTGCCAGGACAGGCTGCTCCCAAGAGAGAACATTGTAGCTGAGACCTGGCAGGTGGAGAGGAGCCAGAGAAGCGTATGGGTAGCAGTGGCAGGGCATCAGCCCAGTGGCCAACTCGATAGTCTGCCCTCACCCTCTGTGCTTCTAGGGGCAGGCCAGCCGAAGCTACCCACACTGCTTATCCTTGCCCAGGACTCAAGCCCTGCCTGCCCAGTAGTTTGATTGGCTGGTTTTCAGTCCTAAAAATGTCCAAGAAGAGAAGAGCCAACCCTTATCAAAGCAGCTCTCCTTTCCCCTTAGTGAGGGCCCTTCTGAATCCTCCTATCTGCTGAGGGAAGCCTGAAATAACAGGATTGAAACCACAAAGACCATAAAAGGCTTTACAAATGCAAATGACTGGGAGAGTTGGCACATTAGTGTGACAGTGTAAAATGATCAGCTCTTCCCAGCTGAACTGATTTGGTTAGTAAACTGCAAAGCACAGAGATCTTAGAGGAAGAGGAAAGGCCAAGAACAGGGTGGAGGGGATGGAGGGGGGGATGGGCAGGAGGGTCAGTGTCACCTGCCTCACAGTTAAGTCCTGGATCCAGGCTGAATGAAGTGCATCTTTGTTCCAAAATCAGTCTGTGCAGCTCCATAGACCTCACCAGGAGGTTGGCACTAGAAGGGCAAGGTTGGGAACCATCTGCCCAAGTTGGAGCCATGCCCCAGGGGACAGACAGCAGAGGAAGGAGCAAGAGAGTCTGAGGGCAGTGATATAGACAGGAGAGGAAATGGGAGATGGAGAACAGAATTGGAGAGCCCACAGAACTTGGGAAGGGGGGCTGTATCATAGCAACCAAAGGGAAGTGTTTAAAGAAAGGATGCTGCCAATTATGTCAATACAGAGGACTGTTTCTCAAAATGTGGTTCTGAGAGCGCCCACATGAGAGTCACTCGGGGCTGGTAAGAATTCAGTGGGTGCTGGTAATGTCTGCTGGAACCAGGACTGGGAGATTTCATGGGTATTCAGGAAGGCTCCTGCTGCCTCTTGAGTTCTGCCTTCAATGGTTTTACTAACCTGCATCAACTTTTGTGCAAAATCTTAAATGGAAAAATCCCAGAAATAAATAACTAATGAGTCCTAGATTGTTTGTTATGGTAAGTATCAGAATCTCAGCTTACCTGGCTGTCAGGTCCCAAAGAAACTCAGGAAACATGCCTGAGGTGGCTATGAGCACACCAAAGCACATACTGGCTCTCTGAACACAAGCACCAGTTACAGACTCCTGTCTCCTTTTGGCGCCTCTCACCATGGCCCCTACCCTAAATATCTTCAGCACAGGGACTTCCCTTCCCTTCCCCCAGATTCTCTCCTATATAATCCTGCTAATTCAGAGACAAGCTCTCTCTCTCTCTCTCTGTCTCTGTGTGTCTGTCTCTGTCTCTCTCTGTGTGTCTCTCTATCTATCTCTCTTTCTCTCTTAGTCTCTGTGTCTTTCTCTGTCTGTCTCTGTCTCTCTGTCTCTGTCTCTCTCTCAGTCTGTGTGTGTGTCTGTCTGTCTGTCTCTCTCTCTCTGTCTCTGTCTGTCTGTCTGTCTGTCTGTCTGTCTGTCTGTCTGTCTCTCTCTTTCTCTCCCCCCACGCTCTTGGCTCTCTTGGTCCACTTGGCCCCCCCTCCTTTCTCTTTCTCTGTAGCTTCCCTGCAGTGTGGCTCAGTTCAGTCTGCACTCCTCCAGATGCCTCTCCCTCAAACCTGCAGTAAAACCTTCATCCATACCTTGGGGCCGTCATGTCTTCATTTTATTCGCTGGCTCCATCTAGACTGGTTGAACAAACCGTTCCTACATCCAGTGTATGCATACTGCATTTATTACTTGCCTGTTGGTCACTGAGTGGGGCCCCGGCCCCCATTATCCGATGAAATATTGTACCAGAGTGTTTATAGTCAAGCAACCTTTGTTTTACTTTAGAAGTCCCCAAAGTGCAAGACTATTGATGTTGGCAATCCAGACACTCCAAAGAGAAGTGGGAAAGTGATTCTTTTAAGTAAAAATTCTTAATACGGATCCGGAAGATCTTTTGAAAGTGAGAGAGCATATTCACATTGTCAGGTCCAAATTTTGGCAGTTAAACAAAAGCCAACATTCCTCAGGAATTTATGAAACTGGTTCTGCTTTCCCTTACCACTGACAGAAGGGACAAATGGCTGTCTGTGGTACCTATTAGCATATGAAAGCATGTGGTGGCCTCTAGGCCCCCTCAGTACCAAGTACCTGTTCCGTATTTCAGAGTCCATGCTGGCATCTTGGCTCTTCTCACCCTGCCCCTTACCCTAAATTTCTCCAGCTCATGGGCTCCCCCTCCCGCAGTTATTCATTCTCCTTATAACCCTGCTATTTCAGCCATGCACTCTTCTTGTCTTCCTTTACCTACACTCTCTGTCTTCCTCTCTCATCTTCCCTGCCCCCTCTTCCTTTCTCCATCTCTCAGGTCTAGTCTGCTGGCCATGTCCAGTCTCCTACTTTCTCTCTCTCTGCTCTGGACTCTTCCAGATGCCTCTAGCTGTACCATCTTTCCTGTCTACAATAAAAACCTCCTGCTTAACCATAACTTTGAATAGTCCTCTTGTCAGTTTACAGTTCTGGTGATGAAATCCTCAGTGTATAAACATATTACTTTTTTCACAGTATGGTTATGGTTACTCAGTTTTATTATTGATTTGTCAGTCTCTAATTTGCAAATTCACCTTTACCATAGTATATATGTATGAGACAAAAACACAGCTAACATAAGGTTGAATGTTATGTGCAATTGTAGATGGCACCCATCTTCCATGGACAGGGGACGTTCCTGTAACTACAGTGTTTTAAAACATTTGGCTATTAGGTAAGTTATTTATTTCCCCTAAGCCTATTTTGTTTGTTTTCATCCATAAAGCAATACCTAATCCATTTCTAAGGTTGAGTTAGGGTACTCTTCACATAAGATATTTCTGTCCACAGACTATGCAGTGCTTAGCACATGCTTGCAACACAATCAGGAGTCAGAGAGCTAACAGTTATTATACAGTAAAGAAATTCACCAGGGACTAGTGAGAGGGCTCAACAGGTCAGGGTGCCTGCTGTGCAGACTTTAGGGCCTGATTTTGATCCCTGGAACCCAGGTAAAGGTAAAAAGAGAAAATTATAAAGGAGAAAATTGTATAAAATTTCCCCCTGACATCCATGCATGTGCCACGGCACCATGTCCCCTCTTTCTCTGTCTCTCTGTCTCTGTCTCTGTCTCTCTCTCTTTCACACACACACAGACACATATACAGGCATACATTTTTTAATTAAAAAAGAAATCCCATTGGGTATGAGAAGAAGAGGAGATTTTCCAGGAATTAAGATGGGAATAACATGGATAAAGACTCAAAAGAAGAGAGGAAGATTATAAATTCAAAAGGAAATTTTGCAATAGGATTGATACAAGGCCGGTTATACTTGCAAGAGGAGGTTAATTAAATAGCGATGACTAGGGGTGACGGATGAAATACCAGTAAGATATCCGTGGTGCAGACAGCAAGCGTGGAAGGAAACAAACGGGACTGAGAGCTAGCCCGCAGAGAGGACGGGAGGGAAGTTCCAAGGACGGACACTAGATTGCTTATGAGAAGCTAGCCACTCTATCCATGAGAACTCAGGAAGGAGTCATAGCAAAAGCTGGCAGTGCGACCCCAGAGCAAACTCCACCCTGGAGCATGTCAGACCCTCACTTAAGGCAGCACCTTAGTTAGAAACTGCATCAGAAACTCTGGAGGGCATGTCTAGCAATGTGTGAGGGAGATTGTTTTGGGTTTGTGTGTTTTCATGTGTGTACACATGCATATGTACACCTGTGGGGTCCAGAAGTCCACCTCATTTTTTTTTTTTTTTTTTTTTTATGAAACAGGGTTTCTCTGTATTGTTTTGGAGGCTGTCGGTCCAGCCTGGCCTCGAACTCACAGAGATCCGCCTGCCTCTGCCTCCCGAGTGCTGGGATTAAAGGCGTGCGCCACCACCGCCCGGCCCACCTCGTTTTTTTTGAGACAGGGTCTGTCAATGAACCCAGAGCTCACTGGTCAGATTAAAAGTACCTAAAATGCAAACATCTTCATCAATTCAATAATTGAATAGCAATAATAATAATAATAATAATAATGACAATGACAATTGAGTAGCATTCTCCAAGCAGAATTATTGTAGAAAGGGGAAAAAATAAAGAATGTTCACATTCTTTATCTGCCATCAGCAGTAATTGATATGCACGGGCCTTTCTCTACCACACCACAATGGTTCTTCTTCCTGAACCAAGTCACGGTCCCTCATTCTCAGTTTACATTCCTTTAGGGACCAAACCTGCTGAAGAGGAAAGACCACATCTCACATACTTCCGTATTCCTCCTAGTTGCTTAGCCTGGCTTTGGCATTGTTCACACACGGTTTCAACATGACTTTTACTTTTCATAAATATTTGTAGAATGATAAGATGTAAAAGAACCCGAAGTCAATATTTTTGCAATATTTGCCTTCCAGATTTAAAGGGAAGCCAGATAGCAAACCAAATGTGCCACACCAGTGGGGGAATGATTGTCTCTTCAAGCAATAACGGCTGAGGAGGAGACGGGCTCAGACAACAATTCAGAAATCAAAACCATCAGCCGGTCAGAAGTGTTGGATCAAACCTTCTGAGGCAAATTAAAATTTCAACCCTTAGCAACATTGGTGAAATCAAATCAAACATCAAATTACATTTAAGCTAATTTCCCTTTCTATAGTTGATGTGTTTTGAGGCAAATAATAATGTCTAAGGAATTGGGTTTATTTGCAATTTTTGAAAGAAAAACTGCCTGCTTGCTTTCCTGTAAAACTGAGAGGAAGAGAGGGAAGAGTTCCTAGATGCTTTGGCTGAAAAATGAAATGAGTGCCTGTGCCAATAACTGAAAAACCAGGGGGAAATTGTGCCAAACACTTGGCAGCAGCTGGAGCAATTAAGTAAGCACCTGCTTCCAGCTTCGCCTGCAACCCCCACCTCCCTGGCTCGTTTGGGCTGCTTCCTGGGGATTTTGAAAATATCTGCAACTCACTGTGCAAACAGCATACAGATCTGAATTTCCCCTTCTCTGTGTGTTCCTTCTGTCTCCTTGCCTATCGTTGACTCCAACGACAGAGTAGCAGGAAGCTCCAGGCAAGGTAGGTGGCACCTACATCCTAAACTCTTGAGATACCTACATCCTAAACTCTTGACCCTTCAGAGAAGCGAGAGGTCACTGTAATGACAGTAATCCCTCTGACATGAGCGTGCTGACATCCCCTGCTCTGACCAACTGGCATCACCCCAGAGAGACCCTTCAAATGAAGACATAGACTAGACTTCTGGAGGCTGGACTGCTATTGATCTAGTCTACAACAAAAGCAAGTTGGGCTGCAGAGATTTGGGCTTACAAATGATTACACATGGAGCTGTTATCAGCACATGGTGAGCATGGTAGCCAGAAAAGACAGATGACTCAGGCTTTGAAGAGTTGAATGGTGCTAAATGTAATGCAGGTGTTAATATTAACATGTTTACAGAAATTCAAAGAAGGGGAATAAGATAATAAGGTATTCATCTATCAGAAGTGAACTAACACCATCCAGAGCCCTAAGCTGCCATTTCCTCTTGCTGTCTATAAAAGCTAGCTAATGATGCTCACTTAGGAGGCGTGTGTGAAGTCAATTGAGGCAGTCAGTATATGTGAGCCACTTTGCTCCGTATTTCCTTTATAAAAGATGCTCTGTGAATGTGAATTGCTTTTCAAATGGAAAATCAAGTTCATTATCCTGAGAATTCTTCCTGCTCATAGTACACTAATAGACACTTCACATTAAATCACACATTTTCAATGGAGAAAAATAGAAAGGTTGCCATCAACAGTTGACAATCAGTGATGCTGGCTGCTCCTCAGGTGGAGAAAACAAGCCCGGGCAAGTGAGACAACTACACACTTGTCCTTCAGTCTTAAATGTCAAATTAATAATTCTCTCTCCAGTCGAATTCCTGCTACTCTGTTCCCCCTCCCCGGGGTGGGGGTGGGGGACTCGGAAACTGTTTTAATGCTTTTGCATTCCTCCTAACACAGCCAGGAGAACTTCTGAGAACACAGCCTCACAGCTCCCTGAGGACAGGAGGCACTCCACCTGACCCACCCCCCACCACCTCCCAGCATTTTCCAGAATGTTCCCCACACAGTAGCACTCAATGTACAATTACTGCATGACTTCAGTGCATCAGCACTAGGAGGAAGGAGCTGAGAAAGGGAACTAAAGTTGTTATAATTTGTAAACTTCATTGGCACTTCCTGCTTCACACTCCTTTAGAGCGAAGCCAGGCCACATTTGTCTTATTATTTAAATTGTGACTATCAAGTTTTATTTTGTTGATGGGGACACTTTATCTTGTTCTTAATAGGTACTAGTCTTGTGAACAAGACCCAGAGTTCCAAAGCAGAGTCTAGGATGGTGAATTTTCTAATTTCACCAAAGAAAACAGAAAAACTGGTCAGTTTCAAAAGTCCTAGAGTCTAAAGGCTTAAGGACTTAAATGCTCTCTCTCTCTCTCTCTCTCTCTCTCTCTCTCTCTCTCTCTCTCTCTCTCTCTCTCTCTCTTTCTCTCCTCTTTCTTCCTATTCTCCATTCTCTTTCCACCTCCTTCTCCTCCTCCTTTCCCCTCCTTCATTGGCCATCCTTGGAAAGCCTGAGCCAAACAGGTGTGAGCTTCTGGTTGTATCATTCATGGAATATGGAACTTTGAACACGCACGCGAGTGCACACACACACACACACACACACACACACAGTTTGACCTCAAAGCATACCTAGGCATGCTTAAAGAGATCCAGGCAGCTAGATTAGCAGATGCAGCATCTAACCTACCTGTCTTAGCATTTCTATTGCTGTGAAGAGACATCCTGACACAGCAACTCTTAAAAGAAAAAACATTTAATTGCGATGACTTGCTTACAGCTTCAGAAATTCAATCCGTTATCATCATGGCTGGGAGCATGGCAGGGAGCATGGTGGCAGGCAGACCTGGTGCTGAGAGTCCTACATCTTACAGGCAACAGGAAGTCAACTGAGACACTGGGTGTTATCCTGAGCATAGAAAACCACAAAGCCTGCCCCCACAGTGACACACTTCCTACAAGTCCATACCCACTCCAATAAAGCCACACCTCCTAATAGTGCCACTCCCTGTGAGATTGTGGGAGCCCATTACATTCAAAACTACCACACTATGCTATGCTCAGAATCCTCTGTTTAATCTTCTCCCTCCTATAAAACCCAAGGCTCTTGTGCACAAGTTCAAGGGGATAACATATAAGAAGAACCTTGGAAATGGAAAGGCAAAGAGATGGTAAGCATTCAGGAAAGGTAAATTGAACTAAGACAGTAACAGGTGACCCAGACCTTAACAATCTTCATTTGTCTGGACACGTAACTCAGGCAGTGGTGGACAGACAGGAGGTACAGGAAGGCAGGGCCACTAATGATTCTAACACCATCATGGACTGAATAGAGAAAAGAGGAATCAAAATTAAGCAGTCTCCACAGCCTCAAGATATGACCAAAAAGCCCTAGAGTGCTACTATTTACATCAGTTTTAAACTCAGAAAGAAAAATAGAGCTACTGTCATGGTTCCAATGTCCAGTAGACCAGTGATGGCCTCAGAGTGACCCTAATGACTTATAATGGCACATGGAATAGACATTTTTTCAAATCCATAAAGGAGAACCTCCAAGGAAAATCTGTATAACATGAACTGATTCTATGATGGGAACCAGCTAAAGATGTTTTTAGAGCCTTGGAACATATATTGGAATGGGTCCGGGACAATCCGGAAGATGACAAACAGGTCAGGGGAGTGGACCTTCTTAAAGTCCCATCTGTCTTGGTTAGTAACAAATCTCATTTGCCCATCTGATCAAGGAGACTATGAGTGACTGATCACCTTAAGCTGATCCTGTCCCTGGTCTTCAACTGTGTCCATAAAATAGAACTACCTGGGAGGCTAAAATTAAGTTCCCAATGGTCAGATCCACACCAGCGATTCTAGAGCCATGAAGAGGGGACAGGGGGTATAAAAGCCTGGGGTATGTTTAGGAGCTTATTCACAGTTCTACACAGCTGGAACACAGAATCAGGAAATAGTCTTCACCTTATGTCTCAGATGACCCACAGAGGTCACCGCTCCTCTGTGGTACATTCATATAGCAAGGAAGGTGTCCCCAAGTCTAGAATGTGGCAGGGATCCTCAGAGTTATACAACAGTAGATGGCATTAAGTGGGAGACTCAAAGATGTCCTGGAAGAAGAGTGCAACAATTCCATGTATAGCCATGATGCATGATGAGTTCAGCCTACCTCTAACAATAAGGGAGCAAGCCAGGAGGCCAGGATGATGTCTGTGGAGAGCATCAGATCCTGAGAGATGCACACTCTTGGATCCCCTGTCCTCACACTATTGTTACTTCTGTCTTCCCATTGTGGTCTTGAAGACTGTAACAGTCACATGCTGTCTTGCAAATGTCAGACAATGCTCAGGAGGCATGACAGTTTCTTCTTCAACTACAAGACACTATAAGCTGTAGTCAGGTTCTTAAGTCCTTCTCCTCCAAGAACTCAGCACACCAAGAACTTGTCTTGCTTCAGTCCATCTGTTTGCCGGGTACTATTGGACAAGTTACTTTACCTGCCTGAAGTGCAGTTTCATCTTCAATATGGGGGCAAGAATGTGTAGTTATGGCAGAAATGATGTTTCCTTTTCCTCCTGGTCAGTTCCAGTGGACATTCCCAGCTTCTCTTGCAGCTAACTCAACCATATGACTAAGTTCTAGCCCTTAGAATGTGGGTGGAAATATATGCCATATCAGGCCTGTACCTTAAGAAATCTGTGGAGTCCTTGTCATCTGAGCTCCCTTTGCAGCTTTGTCCAGCAATTTGCAAATGATTCCAGGGTCCTAGAGAAGCTAAAGTTTCTCAAAATGCAACCCAGGTTTCTCTCCTTGCTTTTGGTCATACTGTGGTATGAGAAATCAGCTACAGACAGGCAGTGGTGGTGCACACCTTTTATCCGAGCACTCAGGAGACAGAGGCAGGCATATTTCTGTGAGTTCGAGGCTACTCTGATCTACAAAGTGAGTTCCAGGACAGGCTCCAAAGCTGCACAGAGAAACCCTGTCCCAAAACACAAACAATCAATCACTATTTAGTAAGTCACTGAAATTTCGGATTTTTGTTTTTTTACAGAAATTAACCTGTCTTGATTAATACAACAAGTATACCACACATATTAGATGTTTGACAAGCAAGGGCTATGTTTTAGAATGAAATCTACCTCACTTGAGGCACATGGATTTTCCCCACTGCTTTTGCTTCCCCTCGATCACGTGATCCTGCCTCTCCCTCCCCCGAGGTGTCTTTTACCTTGTCTTCTAGCCTGATCACAATTTTCGTGAACAGCTTCCCCCCACACCTTGAATTTCCAATGGCATCTCCTTGCAGAAATGCAGGAAGGGTGCAGAGGGGATGTTTCTATTGACACGATAATCGTTTTGAAGCCATCAGAAGCACCAGGCGGTCCAACAGGCACGGCTCACACAGCTCCATTTTTTCTTCCCACAGTTCTGTACGAAGGTTAGGGCTGAGAGTTAAATTAGTTTGGGAGCCAACTCCATGAGCAGTGCAATCTGCTTCTCTTGGGGAAAACATTGCATAGAAACCGTTCCTGTCGAATTTTCATGCAACTTCCAATTTTTAATTAGAAACAGGAGGAGCAGATGGGTGGCAAGAGGAATTTAAGGTAACTAGAGAACAAGTGTCCATAGACTAAGGTTAAAAATCAATAGCTGGGATCGATGGAAGCACTTAATCAATACAATTAGAGTAGTTTCAGGATTGCTTTCTGGAGGACCTCAGACATCTCCTTCACTGCAAATTGGCAATGCCTGAAGCTTTTCACAGCAGCTCGATCATATGCCACTTTATATTTTTGGTTTTGAGATACAGGCTTGCTGTGTAGTCCAGGCTGGCCTCGAACTCACTATCTTCCATGCTCCCATCCTCTAGAATGCTAAAATTACATATGTGATGTTTTTAACCCTCACAATTCTCCTGCAAGGCATAGATACAGTCACAGACAAGGAGACTCCATAAAATCAAATGATCTGTACAAGATTTTATATCTAGTAAAAGGCAAAGCAAGAACTTGCCCACATAGCCAGGCTTCATGGTCTTTCTACTGTATTAGAGTCTGCCACAGTTAAGGTTTCATTCCTTGGGATCAAATGTTCACTAAGTAATTGATCATTCAAGCAGAAATCTTCCCAAATCTTAATCTACAACTGGAAATTTACCGGGATTAGTAATTTAGGAGTTTAGAGGCAAGTCCGAGAAATAAGGACTGTTGAGGTTAAAACTTCAGACCCTGCTTAGATGCAAATAGCCTAGGGTGAGCCACTATAGTGTCCTTTGGGACCCCCACCACGTGAGAGGAAGGGATTAAATAACAGGCCCAGGTTAAGCATCTCAGAGCACAATAAAATGGGAAGGAAGGGGCGAGGAAGAGCAACTCACAATTCCATGTTTGCTTCAGGCTTGGTCTGCTGGAGAAAGGATCCAAGACCTCTAGCTAGCAGAGTTCACTGTTCTTATCACTGATGTTTTTAAACTGTTAATGTAGGAATGGGGAAAAATCTAGGATTCACAAGAAAAGTAAATCCCAACCAAACATACCTTATCTTCCCTCAAAAGGTTTTTATACTCTTGAAATATGAGAGTCCCTTGTATGCTGTTTAAAAAGTCAACGATCTGACCCTTATGTGAATGAGAGTGAATATGAGTTGGGAATTTATTTGGTTTGTTAGTGCAAGATAGTAAAGGAGGCTCAGAGGAGAGTTAAAGGCAGGAACTGGAGAGAAAAACACCAC
This sequence comes from Mesocricetus auratus, assembly GCF_017639785.1. NCBI lineage: Eukaryota > Metazoa > Chordata > Mammalia > Rodentia > Cricetidae > Mesocricetus > Mesocricetus auratus. The sequence continues at coordinate 22,747,381 of NW_024429182.1, read as the reverse complement.
AGCAGCTCTCTAAGATGAGTTAATACATACACAGGCAACAGAACCAAAGCCTCAGGCCACCTTAACCTTTCAAATTCACTTCATCTGCTCTGAGCTCGGGTCAGCAAGCTGAGGTATGACCCCCAGTCCTGAACCTTTGAGTGTTTGATCTAAGCAACCTCAAAGCGGAGAGATTTACTTTGGTTTCTGGTTTCAGAGTTTTCAGTCCATGTAGGAGAAACTTCAGCTAGCCTACCCAAGCCTCAATTGCCCTGTCTCTGGTGCCCAGGCCAGCTAGGCTCTTCCTCCCTGAGTCAAGCCGCCAAGCCTACCTCAACACCCAGAGACTCTGACAGAGAGACACCTGACCCAGAGACACCAATGAGGAGAGGACAAGGAAGCAGAGTCAGCCGCCTGAGCCAATGTGACCTTGGGAAGGGGTATAAAGGCGGTCTAATTTCCTTAAGAAAGCCTGCAGCTTTGCTACTCACTGACTCTCAGTGTCTGAGTTGTTGGTGCTGAGTCTTCTCACCCCCTCCCCCAAGGTGTCTGAGTAGGGTAACCTGCAACAAGTCCATGGTGACTGGTTGTGTTGTTTCTGGGCCTGTGGAAAGGAACTGTTCATAGGCCCAGAATGGCATGGTAGAGCAGGACCGTCTAGCAGATTCACAGCTTTTGAGGAAAAAGAAAGAGCAACCAGAAAGGCAAGAGAAAAAGTGTTCCTTCCTTCCTTCCTCTCTTCCTCTCTTTCTCCCTTTCTCCCTTCCTCCCTCCCTTCCTTTCTCTCTTTTTTTTTTCTTACCTTAAAAAAAATAATTGGCCGGGCATTGGTGGCGCACGCCTTTAATCCCAACACTCAGGAGACAGAGACAGGCAGATCTCTGTGAGTTCGAGGCCAACCTGGTCTACAAAGCAAGTTCCAGGACAGCCTCCAGTGCTAGCTACACAGAGAAACCCTGTTTTAAAAAATCAAACCAAACCAAACCAAACAAAAACAAGTTATTTTATGTGTGAGCATATGCATGCTTTGGTCCAATGTGGCCACAAGAGGGTGTCAGATCCCCTGGAACTTTAGTTACAAGTGGCTGTAAACTGCCCTGTTTGATGCCGGGAACTCAACCCAGGTCCTCTGTAAGAGCTTGCAGTGCTCTTAACCACTAAGCCTTCTCTCCAGTCAATCTTTCAAGGACACAGCCCAAGCCACTCCTTCCCCAACGAGGCCCTACCTTGTGACCTCACTTCAACTTAATTACCTTTCTTAAACTGCTGTTTTCAAATCCAGTGACACTGAGGTCTTCCGTGTGTGGACTTGAAAGTACAGAGCACTTCCTTCAGTGAAGGGTTTCCAAGCATACAGCTAGCTTGAATGCTCACTCCCATTGAGATTCATTTCACAGATGTAATAAAAAAGAATTCATAAATGCCCAGGGGTAGCCAAGTAACAAGACTCTGGCCATCTTGCTGAGGTCCTGACCGGCTCTGCAACCTTCGGTTTGCTCTTCAGTGCACTCTTTACAATGGAAGGGTCTGGGATAATTGTTTTCCCAGGCAACATCGTCAACACTGAGTCCCAGGCACAGCGGGGATACTAAGAATTCTGATTGCAAGAAACAGTCAGCAGTTAGAAATGAGGCACCGAGCAGGCTGACCCAAAGTCCTGGAGCTGCAGCATGGAAGATAAGGGTGTGGGCACTGGACTGTGACAGACAAAAGCCAGGACAGGGGCTGACAAGGTGGGAGAGACTGGGACATGGCACTTATTTCCTCATGTTCCCCTTGCCATAACTCCTACCGTGGATCTCTGTCTTCATTCTGCCTGAAGGCCCTTTCTAGGAATAGTGTCTCTCACTCTTGTCCTTGGGGGAATTTAAAAAGAAAAATAAAAAAGATGGAAAAATAGGCTTAATGAGAAATTACCATGGCTGGCAAGATGGCTCAACTGCTAACACTGTTTGCCACCAAGCCTGGTGGGTGACCTTGGTTCAATCCCTGGGACCAGAAGATAGAAAGAACTGACTCCTCCCATATACACTGTGACACGTGTGCCCGCATGATATGGGATGTCTTTCTGCATGTTGCAAATATGTGTTGTTTTTATTGGTTGATGAATGTTTTGATCAATGGACAGGCAAAATACAGCTAGCCAGGAAATTCAGAGTTACAGAGAGAAAGAAGACAGAGTCAGGAAATGCCATGTAGTTGCTGGAGAAGCAAGATGTGAGGTAACAAGTTACAAGCCTCATGGTAAAATACAGAATATTAGAAATGGGTAAATTTATAGGTAGAGATATCCATTAAGAAGCCTGAGCCATTGGTCAAACAACTGTATTTAATATATTAGCCTCTGAGTTATTACTCCATAATTGGCTTTGGGGACCTGGTGGGCCGGAGAGAAACTGGTCCAAGGAGACCAATGGGATAGAGAAAAACATCCAACTACACACATATACACATACAAATAAATGTGTTGTTTTAAAAGAAAGGAAATGACCAACTATATATCCTTGGGTTCAGATCTTATTTCTGCCATTGCCAGGTTTACGAATGACTGACTGCACTTTCTTCCTTCCTGTGAAGATGGGCACATCCTGTATACAGACCCCATCGAGCTGTTGTGAAAAATGAATGATGGAGTGTACTACATTGTGAGATTCTCAGTGCAGTGCTCAATGGAAAACACAATGAGAACGGTGCCTTTTTCTTGTACCTTTTCCCTTAGTCCTCATTCTCCCTGTTCTCCTGTCTTGAACCCCTTCACATCGTCTTTGTGAGGACTAGAAGGTGAAGCGGGGATGACTGTTCCTGCTCTCTCTCTCTGAGCAAAATGTCTAAGAGGGGACCTGTCCACTGCCACATCAGCTGACAGACGCCTACAGTTAATGGGCTCAGGAAAGCCACAGCCCCTGGTAGAGCCCCCTTGGACGGACTAAAACAGTCACAGAGACTTGAGTTTGGTGTAAACATTCCCAAGTCAGTCAGGATTCTGTGGGGCAGTTGCTGCCCCCTTGATGGTCTGACCCTCCCCTATACTTTGTGTCTTCTTGCTTAATTGCTTGCTTCTACATCACGACCATGTGGTGTTTGAAGACAGGAACTATGTAGGTCTCTTTATTTCAGAACGTCTAGTGACACACACTGTGTTCCACATGGAGGACATACATTTGTTGAAAGAGGTAATGGAGGAATAAAATTTGTTCATAGTAAAAAATATTAAACAGATTCAGTGTTGTATAGATATAATCTAAGCAGTATAATTACAGCCAGCAAATCTCAGGCAGTGTATAAACCAAATTCTGTGCTATTACTAGTATTAATCTTGAAGAATAATGAAAAGACCTATTTTCTTGTTGATACTAACACATCCTGAAAGTTCTGGATCTTTCATTAACATAACCCTTCTTATACCCGACTCTGCTCCAGAAAAGAGGCCTGAGCTATGCCTCTTCACGGCTCTGAGGTTTACTCCTGCACTGAAGGAGAGTCCCTGGAACTCAGGTCCGAGGCTCAGTGGATACTGTCTTTGCTTGATCTTAGCCAAAATGCTGAGAAGCAGTAGGGGAGCTGGTCTTGATCCGGATCACAGAGTTTCAGATCCGTTCTGCTCTAAGACCTATTTTTTCCTCTAATCCTCTCCTTCCATGGTCCTGTGACAGCTTCAGGAGGAAACATATTAGGTGAGAAGACATGGGATAACAGGAGGCCAGTTAGAATAATCACAACTCACCACAAACAGAGCACTGTCATATGTATATCATTTCTGTGTCACAGCAATCCTTGGGAAGCACATAGTGTATCCATACCATCAGTGAGGAAACTGGGGATCCCAACACACAAAAACTTAGCCAGAGGCCGGTGGTGGTGGTGCACACCTTCAACCCCAGCACTCAGGAGGCAGAGGTAGGTAGATCTCTGTAAGTTGGAGGCCAACCTGGTCTGCAAATGGAGTTCCAGTACAGCTAAACTACACAGATAAAAACTCTGTCTTGAAGAAACCAAAACAAAACCCAACCCAACCCAAACCAAACCAAACCAAACCAACCAACCAAACAAACAAAAAACAAAAATACTTGACTAGATGCCAATGGTTAAATGGAAAAGTCAAGACCTGACCCATAACCCTCACACTAGATATATCTCTCGGGTGTCCCCAGAGTCTTGAGAACCAGTAGGTGTCTCCTGAGAGCCTCTAGAGCCAGGAGGAGCTCACAAAGGTAAGAACTGTCCAAGATTTCATAGACCCCATAAATTAGGAAGTACACTATGAACGGTTTGGAAACTGACTGAAGTCAGATTAGAAAGTATATGTTCTTGTGCTATCACTACAGTTCCCAGGACTCTGGTTCCTCGTCTGCACAATGAGGACCTAAGTGCCTTCGTGCAAGGCTGGTGAAGTAGCAGTCACGACAACACATGAGAAGCACTGGGCTTGTAGGATGCCTAAGGTCAGGCTTTCTCCCTTTTCCTGCCTGCACTACTCAGAGCAGTGGGGCACTGCCACATGTGAGGCCCAGCTAAAGCACAGCCCAGAAGCTATTGCAAGTCACCCTGGCCCTGGATCCACAGGGTATTAATCCCGTGCTCACAGCCAGTTCTCTCATCCCCTTGCTATTTTCTGGGGTCAAATTCTTTGCTTCTCGGGTCACCATTCCTACTGAAACTAAGGGGTAAAATAGAGGCCGCAAGTCATAGCAGCAAGAGAACACACTTAGTTCTTCCAGAGTGAGAGTACAAAGTGAGACAAAATGAAACAGAAGCCTTCGGAAGGGATAAGACAAAAGACAAACGCCTAACATCCAACAACACGCAGTCCAAGTCTCTGAAGCTTTCCCAGTTTAGTTGTATGATTTTCCACTTAATTTCACAATCTTAAACCAGAGCACAAACATGACATTTTTTTTAGAAAAGGAAAAATTCAAAGGACAGTTAACACTTTTTCTGGGCTGCTGAGAGCTGTCTTCAGAGTGACTTTGGCGGGCATTAGGAGGATGGAGAGCCTTTGTTTTCTGTTTTATAATTCAGTGTCCCAGCACTGGCAGGACCTCTGAGGGCCATGGCTCTTCGATAGCACCACCCCCCAAATATATTTTAGCTAAGCTATTTTGACTCTGCCCACGGTTTAGAATTATCCTTATTTATTTCCAGACAACCTTCCTTTGTAGAACAGATTTCTGTGCCAGGGTAGCTCATGAACAGAGTACTTAGATCTGATAAAATTCAAATATTCATACATAATTCTGAGAAAATTCTAAAAGTTAAGATCATAATTTATTACCTGAGATCACTTAGTCCTGTTTACTTCTTTTTGTTTACCTGTTGTTGTTTTCTGGACAGTCTTTTCATGTAACGGGACTAGTTAGAAATTGCTACGTAGCTCAGACTGGCCTCAAACTTATGCTCCTCCTGCCTCTGCCTCCCACAGGCACGGATCACCTTGTATGGGCTATCATAATTATTACTGCATACAAATTGTGAATGTTAAGGGTTTCACTGTGGCATTTCCATATGGCCTGTTCTGTTTGTTTTTGTTTTGAACTTATGCATTCTGGTTAAAGGCAGTACACATACACAAAGTGAAAGCATTTCTTCTAGTCTGTAAAGATGGGGACAGTGAGGTCTAAAGAAAAGGCAAGTCTTGGCCAATGCCACACAGTCACTACACAGTTCTTACCAGAACTGTCTATTTGCTTTTGATTCTGTATGAGCAGTATTCAGGTTCCCCAGCTAATGAATAATTTATTGATCAACATTCAGAAAAATATACCAAAAGTTTTTGCTATATTTTCAACAACACAGTCTTCTTTTGGTCCTTATTGCCCTGAGATGTAAGTACATTTGGGACAGGATAATTTTTTCATTGTGTATGAAGGACCCAAAATTTCAGTCACAGCATTCTTCATCCAACACATGCAGATGGAATTTTCTAGCTAGATTGATGGCAAAACTGCCCTCCCATGTTTCCAAAGACTTGCTAGAAAGGCAATAGTGCTCTGGACTGATACCCAAAAATTCAAAATGGAAATTCTAGAACCAAAACAAATAAGTCCTCACATGCCTCCCTGTCCTCTGCTCCCATTGCCTTCTATAACATTCTCCTTGCTAATCATTCAGTTTGTCTTGAAAGTTCCCTTAGCATCCAGGAATATCCACAAATAATGTTCAAAGATTCACTAGCTTCAGGTTTATAGAAAAAAATAAAAAAGCAAATAGACTAATATTTTCATAGCTGTACAACACTCAAGCAACTCTCTGTTCAGTACTGTCCTTGATTTGGTTACTGACAAAAGCAATTTATATGGAGAACACTGTTAGAGACTACTCAGCCCAACAATTGCCTTTGAAAATCAGAGTGCTAAGAGTGGTACCCAAGTCACACAGCTCACATATGGCAGAGTTACACCTTGATCCATTGCTCTCTTCTATATTTCAGAGACAATCTTTCCATACCCAGTATTTCCACGACCCAATCCTGGGCTATGCAAATAGACTAGTGTACAGACAGCGAACACTCACCATCTCATGGAGGCCCTACACTCACACAGATATTGCTTGCTCCCTTGTGAATGAGGCTAGATTATCTTTATTCCAGGAAACGGCTGTGATGCAAGGAGATGGTTCTGTGGAGATGGAGAGAGTATTAAGCTCTGAATCTAAGATCTGAATGTTTTATTGTAAAGCCAGCTGGACAGCTTGAGAAACCTCTGTTCCCTGAGTTAGAAGATGGAGGTCAATAACCAAACTGTGCTATAATAACTAAGTGGGATATGAGTCCAAAACTATAAACAGTTTGGAACAATATAAGGCAATGATATAGGTTATCATCATTATCATCATCATCATCATCATCATCATCATCACACTGTCTGTCATCATCATGACCAAAAACGACTGTTTTTCCTTCTCTGGGAAGGAACTGAATCAGAGGAAAAGCGCGGGGGGGGGGGGGCTCAATTTCTGCTGCTAGCATGAGCTAGGAGTTGCTTCTTCTCTTGAAGACCTAAGCAAGAGCCACCATTCACTTTCTGCTCGGCATTGAAGAGGAAGGAGAAAATGTATAAAGTCAGAAATAAAGATCAATGGTAAAATTAAACAAAATGTGACTTAATGTTTTTAGAGTAAACGAAAGTTCAAGCTCCCACTTCTAAACCGACTTCTCTTTTCTACAAAACCATTTTGTCTACTTTTCCTGGCTGTTGACCATTACCTTAAAGGGACAGAGAAGTAAGTTGCATGCGTGGCCTCTAAAGAAGATTTTTTTATTGCCCTGCAATAAACATTGAAATGGAGTTATATTATGATTGTCTCTGTTGTTGGGAATATTCAGTCACACTGTGAAACCTGAGATTTTGTTAATTAAATAAAATCAACCTTGGATAAGGAGGTGGAGCCAGAAACTAGTCGACAGAAACTAGTCAGAGAGAGTCAGAGGGAGTCCAGAAGATGGATAGAGAGAAGCACAAGAAATAGTAGGAAAGGACTTTGAGTGTGGTGGTCTTTTTTTTTGGTTTGGAGAGGCAGAAGAACCCTCTTTTTCTGAGATGCCAGTGAAGGAGGAAGTTCAGTTAGTTGCTCCTCAACCTCTCTGAACTAGTAGGTTTTCACCCCAGCCTCTGACTCCAGAGTCTTTGTTGGTAAAAATCGTTAAATAAATTTAGATAAAAGCAACAATAAGCAGTCAAGTTTGGTGCCTTTCTTCTCTCTGGACTGAGATGAGCAATACTGGCCATCCCAGTCTAGATGAAGTGCTCACTTTACTTTCTTCTTGTCTTTTTCTTGAAGACTATCACTTCGACTGGGGTGATCTTCAAATTCCCATTTTATCTCTAGTTGTATATGACCTGATCAGCTTCGTATTGAAGAGTAGGTAGAAAATTGTACTCTATTCTGGACTCTGATGTTTTGGCATCTGGAACCAGGCTGACCTGGAGGGACTGCCTTTCTCTAGCCAATCCCCAGAGATAGCAGCTGACTTCCTAAGGTGGGTGTGTCATTCACGCATGAACCAAATGGTCCAGACTCCATCCGCTACCAAGCATTGTTCTATAAAACTCTCACACTCCAGGAACCATCTACTGACCACTTCAGCCAAGAACAAGACACCCAGGAACAGCCTTATTGTGCCTCACCTTTTTCTTCAGAAGAGGCTTCTCCTTGTTCTGTCTGCCTCTTGACCACCCTGACACCTCCCTAAGCATCACACTGCCTCCTGCTTTATGCTACTACTTGATCCCTTAGATTTCCACAGGGGAACTTAAAACAAAAAACAGCTAAATTATAACCAGGCATGGTGGCACACGCCTATCCTCCCAGGACTCAGGAGGCGAAAGCAAGTAGATCTCTGAATTCAAGGCCAGCCTGCTCTACATAGTGAGTTCCTGAACGGCTAGGGCTACACAGAGAAACCCTGTCTCAAAACAATAACGACAACTAAATTATAACCTCTATGTGGCATATGCACCATAAGCGTTAAAAATTCCTCATGTAACTCCAAGGATCAGTGCAGTTTGAGACCCATGCTGAATTTTCACAGTGCATATATTCTAAGCTTATAAATCTTCATTGTGTTGAATCTCCAACCTCCTCTTGTAGACAATACAGGAGCTATTTTAACCTAGAAGTTCACCCATTCCATTATCTACTGCCTCTTAGTCTACAGTCATGTAATTTCACAGTCATCCTAAAGAGAGGTTGGATTTAGTCATTGAAAAAAAAATGATATTACACAAGACAATGAGGAACTTTGGTAAAGAAGGAGTTAAGATGATAGCTGGTTCAGCTGCATGCTGGGAAATGTAGTTCCATAGCAATGTCTTAAGGTGCTGGTACTGTTGTCCTCTAAAGCAGCATACAGTATATCCCATTCCCCATGGCTCATTAGGGAGGCAGCTAGTACTGTGGACGTCAGAGTCAGAAGTCCCAGGTTAGATCCCAGCACCAATGCCACTAGCTGCAGGGCCCTGGCCAAGCTTCTTCCCTCCTGTGTTTCCTTTTCTGTGACTATAGAGCAAATAAATATAGTTCTTTCTGGAAACAACAGGGATGGGAATAATAATAATCTCCAGCATAAAGAATTGCTGTGAGTTAGACATGGAATGTGTATTAGAATGTCAGCTGTCATGTAATGGCATTATGTAAGCATCTGACTTCATTTTTATAGCTTCTCAACTCTCCTCTGAGCCAAAGCTTTATTTTCTTGGACCAGAAAAAGTAAAAATCCATTGATTCTATCATTAGAAGACCAAAGTTTAGCTGTCCTTGAGAAATTATCCATAGTTGTTTGTCCAATCTGTTTCCTAATCATTTTTCTGTTAAACAGTGAAGTTGGGTGTGGTGTGAGAGTCCAGAGAAAAGGCAGATATTAGCTAGGATCTCCTGGTGCCATGATACATGCACCTTGGTTTTGTCTGCCCAGTGTCCATTCCTGTGCCTCTAGAAGCAGCACCTAGCTCTCCTTCAGAAGCCATCCCTATCCCGTCACACACCTCCATGGCAATGCCAGTCAAGATCCTCGCTTTTTCATGGCAAATGGATGATGGGCACCTGACAGGAGCTCAGCCTTCAGACTCTCTCCTTTGAGGGGATACATGAGGATAAGGACTCATCCAAGAATGCCACCAAGGTCCCTAAGCTCTCACAAGTTTTTCTAGCTCAAAGCCTGTTTGGCCAACCCTTTCTTGGGATTCTAGAGGCTCCCTATCACCATGGAAACAGGTTCCTGTATGCTTAGGTTGGCAGAGCTGACAACTGAGTCTGTCACTTGCTACCAAGGAGTCCTAAATGGTACTACTCCTGAATCCCTGTAGAGATCTGTCCCTTCACTGGCCACCCTTACCACACCTACTTCCTGTGTAACTCTCTCAGAACCATGCCTTCTTCACAAGCACAATGTAATTTATCTTAATGCTAATAAGGTATTATTTTGGCCTTATCGATGTGGAAAATGAGGCACAGAGGAGCTAAGCAATGTGTTCAAGGTCACAGAGCTAGTAAATTTTAGAAACAATGTTTTATCAGGTCCAATTTCTGCCTTCCATCAGCAAGTGCAGCTTATTGGATCATGCCCCTGCTGCTTTCCAGACTCCTGGAGTGATCAAAGACCCTTAGCATATTCTGATACAGTGTTTGGGAGGGTTTATATCCTTCCCTCCTTCCTTCCCCTTTCCCGCTGCACTCCATTCTTTCTTTTCTCCAGTTGTAAGTCACTTATAAGAAACAAAATTCATCTCAGCAGGACGGGCTCGCATACGTATTCATATTGAATGGAGTCAAAGGCGTCCGTGGTTTGTATTCAGAATTGTGTACTTGTAAAGTCCACTTGTACCCACCAGGTTGATTTCCCAGCTAACTGCTGCGTCTAACTCAAAACCCCAGATCTGCTGAGAAAGCTGCTCAAAATGACACTGCTTTGCTTGTCCGAGTGTTTGCAGAAGGAGGTGGGGCCAGGCCTGATTCTTTAAGGTTCCTAATGATTTGTTTACCACAGCTAATGTGGGGTTTCCTAGGCCACGCCAGCCTGAGGGGAAAATTGGGCTCATACCCACAGCACAGGCTGTTCCTCTCCGCCCTGTTTTCCTTAGCTCTTCTAGATGGCCAGCACACTCCTGGGACCCACTTCAGTCATTCCGAGGATGGCCCGGGAACGCTGTACCCGTGCTCCCAAACCTTTTGTGGTATCCTTCTCTTTGGCTCTGGCTCTCAGCTGGGGTGATTTGCCAGTTCCTACAACGGCTGCGGGGCTTGGGCCACCAAGGCTGACCTAGCTGCTCCTGGAGGAAAGAATCCAGTGACTGGGGGCACCTCAGCCTTGGCCGGGATGAGGATGCTGTTTGCCTCAATCTCTTCAGCAGCCTGCAACCTCCACTCAGTGCAGTTGTTCTGAGCACTCACAGCGGTGTCTCTAACTAGAGGAGACCCCTTGGTACAGGGATCTCAGAACGGGTCCTCTCACCCTCTTCAGCTCACACATGTTCAAGAGCTTTGGTTAAGAAGAATACTCACCCTCTCTCTGTGTAGCCTCCTCTTTCTCAAGCTCTAGGTGTAGTTGCTCTCATCAGACTGGTGGGTTCCTTTTGGTTCCCTCACGTGGTTAGACTCTTAAAACCACCAGAACCTGCCATCTAAGAGAAGTGTCCGCTTCCTAGGGTGACTATACACATCAACTGACCTCATATTTATGTGAAAACATTGCTTCCCAAGTACTGGGAGTCACATGATCAAAAGTTAATGGCTTGCTTCTATGATGATGATGAAGAATCTTTCTTATGTATCAAACCAACACCAAACATTTAGATATGTGATCTTACTCAGTCCTATCAATAACTATGTGCTACGTGCGATGATTGTCCCCATCAACAAGGAGAAAACTGTGAGTTAAGTAGGTCCATGGTCGCACCTCTGTCAAGTTGCAGAGACAGTCGTAGATTCTTCTCAGTTGCTCCTCTGTATCTCTGACTGGGTTCTGAGCCCATTTCAGCTAGGCCTTCCAGCGCCCCTGGGCCGCACGCCATCTCTGTTTTCTTTCATCTTTCCTGGGCCCCTCTCCCAAAGGCCACCTTGTCCACAGGTAGGTTGCCGGTCTTATCAAGCACTGATTTGCCACTTGTACATCTAGGCGTTCTACTCCTAGAACTTCTCGGGAGAACTTCTCGGGAGAGTAGGAGGGGAGGCATCACCAGCAGTATGGTCTCTAGTCTGATCTCAAATCTCTCGAGATTTCCTAAGCCCTTCCTCAGATTCATTTCTGGAGCATATTCCCAGAAAGGCTATCAGCACCCTGCGTGGCATGGTTTAAACTATGCCTGATCTTGGTGGGCGTTTTAACTGAATAAGGAATTCAAGTCTGGGCTTTAAATGCCATACAAAAAGAAAAAGTTACTGTCTTTTCAAAATGCCCATTGTAAATTGTCCTTAGTGCCCCCCTCCCCCTAGTGGTCTTTTCTCTGCTTAAACTGAGCTGAGCTGCTACAAGCGAATGGCAGGGGTAAAGTTTTCATCCTGGCTTCACCACACCAAAACAGAAAGACTGTGTGGCGGCAGAAGCCCCAAGCCAAAGGCTTATCGGACTTGATAGCTGGTTTTATTTGAGAGTGAATCCGAGGGAGCAAATGCCCTGTTTGATTACATTGATTGTTTGAACCAAATATTTGCCATTTGTTTTGCCCCATGCAGGGTAGTGGCTCTGTGAACAGGCATCTATATGGTGGCTCAGTACCTCAATGTACCCATCAATGTGCAAGGAATTGAATCCAAGGTCCCTGAAAATTTTTGAGGTCATTGCTTTGTAGTTACAAAGTTTATTAGAAATTAGGAAATTAAGACAGCAGCTGTTTGAATAAAATGAGTCTGCATAAAATTTTCACAGTGTAATCACATTATAGAGAGAGATTCCCATCATGCACTTGCAGAAGAATTCAATTAAAAAAATTCAACTTGCAGCCAACTTTTAAGTGACACAGTAATGTTTAACTGAGACTTGCCCAAAGGTCTGGGTTTCTAAGAACAGTCTCTTGCATTCTTTTCCTACAATGAAGCAATAGTACAATCCATTTCAAAGTCAGGACTTCTCTGAGATGGTCTTTTTGAAACATACACCAGAAAAAATTACTGCTTGAAACTGCATAAGCATCCTCCGACTGTTCAGAGCACCCCAGACTTTGCACACGCTGCCCCTCCTCCCTCCTGTCTTTGGAACTCACTCATTCATTGTTTCTTCAGGGAACCATGCCCTGACTTCTTTGACCAATGCAATCCCCTTTATTTTAACACTGGAGTGTTATGCTTGAAGATGAATATATGGTTACTGTGACTACACCATGCATTCTGGTGTTGCTCCAAAGGCACGCTTGATGTCCCCCATGTGCACGGTGACTGCAGGCCCTGGTTTTGAAGCAGAGTTTCTACTTCCATAGAGTCCTCTGGAATCATCATCATAATCATCACCACCACCACCGTCATCCCAGCAATTCAATAAGAGAGTGATTAGGACTGTTACCACCTTCTTCTCACAAAGCCAGTAGAGTTAAAGGAGCAATTGAGCCCAGGGTGGTGGCACCTACCTGCAAGCCCACATCTTTGGGGACAGAATGAAAGAAAGTTCAAGACCAGCACACGCTACAAACGAAAGGGGTAACTGGAGTTAGCCTAAGGTCAGCTACAAGATGGAAGAGAATGGCAATGAATGGACCTTGGGGAGGGGTGGGTTTGTTTCATAATGGTACGGGCAGGTGGACAATCCTTTTCATATGTTCAATTTAAGAAGCAAGGAGAGGAAGGACCATGCCTAACTTACTAGAGTGGCTGTGCCACCTTAAGGTGGCTGCCATTGGCATGGTAAAGACCTTCTCTTCTACCCTCCTAAGGATATCGTCACCCTGTTGGACTGGACAACCCCACCTCAAGGCCAGGTCATCTTGATTTTGTCATTAAACAAATTTCCTTTTCCAAGGGAGTGTCCTCTTTCCTATCATATATGGCAATACAAGAGCCTGCGGTTTTTATTTGATTCTCACAGCCATGACAAGACCATCTACCCTATGGTCCCCAATCTACAAACCTGATAGCTCCCCTGTCTAAAATCAGCTAGTCCCAAATGACCTGAGATCTCAAAGCCTGGTTTCCTGCTTACTCCGCCATCCTCTCCCCCTTCCCCACCCCCTTTATCACAGCCCGCTGGGTTTTTTTTTTCAAAGCCCCAGGAAGCCCGAGTTGGCTGCCTCCTGCTGGCAGGGAGTTCGTTCCAGCCTTTTGGAATAACTCTGCCTAAGGGAGAGAGCAGGAAGGGAGGAGAGTAGATTAGACACAGAGATGGTTTACAATTCTGTCACCTCCCTCACCGTGGAAGAAGTGGGCTGTACATAGTGGTAGAGGATTATGAAAATACAATAATTCATAATAGCTGATAAGTGCCAGAAAAGTATTCATTCACATGCATTCCTTTGAAAGTGACAGTCTCCATGCGTTCGGGTTTATCTTTCAACAGTGGCATCACCCAGGTGGACTCTGCAAGGAATAGCATGGCTTTAGCGGCAGACAGAGTTTCATTTAACTTCGTTTTCCCAACCAAGACTGCCCCCCCAAGCTAGTGTTCCTTACTAGGTTGTTTGCTGCACGACAAGCAAATTCCCAGAGGTTCCCAAGATTGCCCGCATCCTATGCCGAGATGACTGCTCCACCGCCCGCCCACCCACCCACTAATAAGACATAATGCCGTCCTATTTTTGGTAACAATTAAAGGGCCTCCCGGTGAACGCAGAAAGCTGTTTATTTTCTGTTACATCACTTCGCTTGCCTTCGAAGACTGCTCTGTGCTCACTGTTTGCTGTGATGCGAGCCGGCTCTCTTCCTCCAGCAGTTGGCTCGCTCCCATCTCACAGCACCTCACAGGTCTCTTCCCCCCGAGCAGTTCTCTGCCTGAGCGAGGAACAGCTCACGAATCAGCTGGAGGTCCCTGATTTGAAAAGGCAGACACAGAGGCAGAGAAGGGTGGACTCCTATGTGACCTGTTCCTAGAGCAAGACAATCAGCAGCTGAATTCCAGAAGCCCTGTTCATGTGTGGGGATATTTTCTCGACTGCATGGAATCAGGAAGAAGCAGAAGGATGGGAAATGCCTGCATCCCCCTGAAAAGAATTGCCTATTTCCTATGCCTCTTTTCTGTGGTTTTGCTGACTGAGGGGAAGAAACCAGCGAAGCCAAAATGCCCTGCCGTGTGTACTTGTACCAAAGATAACGCTCTATGTGAGAATGCAAGATCCATTCCACGCACCGTCCCTCCTGATGTTATCTCACTGTAAGGCCCGTAAGCATTTTAATATCTAATTTGCAATTTAAAAAATTCCAGCTGGTAGATTTGGGGGTTTGTATGTATTCTGAGAGGGGCATGGAGTGGGGGGGGGATTCCTCTCGCATGCTTGGCCATTTGACAGCACTAACATTTTGCTGTATTGAAAATTTGTGATTTCGATAAGCTGCTCCTGACCATGCTTAGCTAGCCCCCACCCTGGACCTTATTCTGAGGTACCTGGAGCAGCTCGTCTCTCTCTCTTGCTTCATCTGGGAAGGAGCAGAATATTACTTTATAAAACAGTGTGGAAATAACAAATGTTGTGGCAAATCGGATTAACATAAGGTCTGTTCTCTGTGTGTGTCTCTTTGTGTGTGTGTCTGTTTGTTTTTGTGTGTGTGTTTTGTTTTCTTTCAGATCCTTTGTGAGATCTGGTTTTACTGAAATCTCAGAAGGGAGTTTTTTATTCACACCATCGCTGCAGCTCTTGTGAGAAATATTTATATCATGACTATTTTTAATGTGGCATATATTTGGATAAGGCTTCTTGTAAAATAAGCTTAATATTATTTGTGTTGAATGTGACGATGTTTCTGCAAAGGGTGAGGATATCAGTACAGCGGGAGGTAGATGGGGCTGTTTGTAACTTCACACCCACAATGCAGGTTGATTCTTGCATGGGAAAATTCGATAACCTGTAATGCTGTCTATGAAGTTGTTGGGATGTCGTAACAAGAATACCAATTTTGATGATCTTACTTTCATTTTTAACTTGGGAACTTTGGTTATTTTGCGCTGGAGTTCTTGGATTTGTCAATGCAGAGCCCAGCATAACATATGCGCTCAAGATGTTGTTTCTCAGGGATCTGGGGCAGGCTGCTCCTCTGTATGATTTACCATGTGGGGAGAAAGAAGGGGGGAAAAAACCACACCATTGGTTCTTTCTAGGTAATTCCTTAAAATACCAATTCTCAAGAGACTGCTTTCTAATCTAATCTAATTTATAACTAGTCCCCTCACAGTAAGGGAAAGATGATATTAATATAGCAAATACTCCATGCTGTGTTTTGAGTTGGCCACAAGGGAACCACATATTCAGTCCATGTCTGAAAATATTCAAAAATAGCATTGGTCTAGGAAATGAGATCTCTTCACAGACGTAATGAAATATGTATAATTTGTTCTGATGTGTAATGTTTGACAGTTGGAGTCTAGTTCTTAATGGGGTATCACATGAGGGTCAAGGGGTCTTTCCATCCCACAGAATCAGTCTTGGGTTGCCAGATAGACACTCCCAAGGCAGACACAGTCTGCTGTCAATATACTGAATTTGAGGTATCTTAACTGTGTGATCAAGATCCAAGTTTTTAATTTATTTGCTTTCTAGATTTATATTTGTTTCCTTGTTTTGCCATTTCATGAGGCTATTTAGACACAGGCAAACAGTGGGAATTTGATATTGGAGAATCCTGTGTTCAAATCTCATGCCACTGATCTTGCCCCACTACTCACTGGAACTTTGTCACGTAGTCTTGTGCAGACTGAATGTCCCCTCCCCTCAGCTTCCTTAGCTACAAAATGGAAGCTATAAGACATATTTTGAAGTGTTGTAATCAAAGAGAAATTCAAGTACATAAAACTTTTTTTAAAGGAAGGGTCTCACAAAATTCATGCAGACTTTGACCTTACCGCATAGTCTGGCTGGCCTTCAGCTTCTGGTCTTTCTCCCTTTCCCTCCCCTCTGCTGGAGTCAAAGGTGAGACCCATCACATGCAGGGTTAGGTCAAGCTCAGCATGTGACAAAGTCTTACGCATTTTATAAGTGCTGCAGCTTTAAATTTTTACATCAAGATACGATGCTGAAAGTTACTTAAGATATTGTGGGGTCTACAGGAAATCCCCAAACTGGTTCAACTGTTTCATTACATTTATAAACTTGATTGGGTGTTTTGACATTATGTAACAAGGATCGTTAATGTCCTTCCCCTGGCTAACGCCTCTGAGCGATTGCCAATTAAGTGAAGAATTCCTAAGGGTTTATCGTTTGATTATACAAAGTGTTAACATGTCAAAGAAAAGAATTTTACGACAGTTTTTTTTTTTAATACAGAGTGAGACAACGTCTATGTCTTTGTGATTAGTTCTGCTTATGGTGACTCTTGGTCATGTAAATAAATGACTTGCTTAAAATGCCTTTTTTTTTTTTTTTTGTGCTAAGGCACCTGCCTCTTCCTGGGATAGTCCAATAGATCAGTCCTTAAATCTCAAGCATTCTCATTCACCCCAGTGTTCTGTCAGCCTGACACTAGGTGGACATTAGCTGGACACTGAGAGCCTAGACTGCGCTCTACTTTGTTTTCATTGGGTGGACCCGGCCACACTGAGCACAGATGCTGGGCAGTGTCATGGAAATAGTTACCGGCTGCCGCGGGGGTAATGTGATTTCACCTATTTAGAATCACAGAGGGAAGCCAAGGGACTGGTTTTAAATAGCCCACACCGAGTGTGTGCCATGCCCCTCTGTCCCATGCTCTGAGTTCCTATGGAACATTCCAGCCTTTATTTCTAAAAGCAGTTCAGGTTTCAGAAACAACAAAGGAGCTGGTAGTTCTCTCCTGTATGTCCTTAGTTACCTCATTTAGCTGTCCTCAACTCGGTAGGTTTGGCCACACTGACCTTATGCAAAACCATCAAAGGTCAAAGTTTGTCCACAGGCTCCAGGACCCTGTTTCTAAAGACCATTTCCCATGCATCCTGCTCATCGTCTCTGCTTCTTCCTCTTCTCAAGAAAAGGCCAAGTGAAATAATTTTCACTGAGTAAGGAACTCAGTGGCTCTGGCATGCCTGTGGACAGTGCTTACTGCCCTGTGCCCTGAGAACCCTCCCTGCTACCGACCTGCCCCTGGGACAGGAAGACCAAAGGCATCATGTAGGGTTGGCAATGAATCCTACTGATCCGTTATATGTCTGTGAAGAGAAATTTTAGAATCAATTCTGCTTGGCCATTATTGAAGGAAGTTGGTTTCTTTGTTGTTTGAATAGAACAAGAAATGTCTGATTCCAGCTAAATGTGGTAGTGCACCCGTGTAACCCTAGTAGTGCTGGAGAGGCTGAGACAGGAGGGGTTAGATTTTGAGGTCAGCCTGCGTACACGGTGAGATCCCATTAAAATAAAAGGAGGGGGTCTGTGATGGGGTAACCCATTTCTAGCACCCACCACAACAACCTGATATGGTGCTTATGATCCCACATGCTTCTTCATACCTTACATAAGAGAGATGATAAGTTCTTTTTGAAATGTCAGCCTCAGGTTCTTAGAGAAGCAAATGGGGTACCCTAAATTACATGCAGTATTTGGGGAAATATACTGGTAAGCTGTGGCTGGCTGTGTGGTAGGCTGTGTTGGAGAACAAGAAAAATAAAACCCACACTCTGCTAGAGAGGAGAGAAAAATTAAAATGATCCAATAAAAATTTTATCGGATGAGTTGTACAAAACATTCTTTTAAAATATCCTTTCTGGGGAAAAAAGTTCCAAGCAAATGTCATTTCCTTCATGTTTTTCACAGGGCCAATTTTGAAACATAACCAATGAGCATGGTTATGCATTCCCGGTTGCTCTCCGTGCTAGAGTGGTGCTTTTAGTGAGTGCGATTTGGAGAAATGTGTTTTCACACATTACAACCCTGTTCCTTCCCAGCTCCAGACTGAAATCCCCAGTGATGCGGGCTCATGACAGGAGTCTCAGATTTAAGAGAATAAAATGTGGCCTTGCTGCAATTTGTTTATGCCATGTTAATGAATTAAGGCCCTTCAACTCTTAAAACACTCCTATTTTTCTGGCAATGAATTCCAGAAGTAATTTTAGTATCACACTCAAACAGAACAAAAACTGTACAGATTCAATAAGGCCAGAAAAAAATATCCATTTTTTTCCCCAATGAGGTTTAGTCTTGGGTGAGATGCATAATTTACCTTGATGTGGAGAAAATAGTATTTAATAAAATTAATGCACAATTGACACATAGATATATAGTCTGTAAGAAATAAAAAAACAAAACAAATAGGAGACATATAGCATGAACAAGAAATAAATTTGTTCTTTCCAAAGTAATTCATTAAGACCTTCACTGTTTTATTCATTCAGAGCTGATATCCATGGATGCTCTTGCCCTTTAAAGCCCCTGGGTTCTCTATGTGGCAATACTCAATGAATACACTCAAGCTAGACCAGTCAGCTTCAAGAGTGTGAGGACACTTTCCTAGCTGGTTATATGTAGATGGATATGTCTTGGTATGTGTCCCACAGATGCCACTGAGGCAGCTTTGTCTACCAAGCTCCCCCCAACCCCAAGTTTCCCTTTTCCCCTAGAATCTATAGGTATGTAAGGTCTGATCTCCTTAACTTTTTAATTAAAGTTTTTTGAGACAGTGTCTTCAATACAGCAAGGATGATTTTGAACTTCTAACCCTCCTGCCTTCACTTCCCAAGTGCTGGGATTAAAGGGTCCGCCACCACACCTGGCCATCACATTCTGTTACCATGCGGTGCTGGGGATCAAACCTAGGGCTTCATGCATGCTTTGAAAGCATCCTACCAACTAAACTACACCCCAGCCCAAATGGCTGATTTTTTGTGTGCACAAACTACTTCTGTAGGGGGGTGCTTTTGTTGAAAACCCATTTTATCCTTCCAGTTATTCAGGCCTGAAGCCTGAGGGTGACCTGCTCCTCCTCCCTTGATGCCCACTTTCACCTGGGGAGTTCCCTTCTGAGCAGCCTGAGAAGCTGCCTCTTCCTCTTCTCCCAGAACTTTTCCTGCCCGAGGGACTTGCAGGCTTCTGCAGCACTGCCCCCAGTTAGAGCCCTCTCCATTAGTGTTACCTTCTTTGAAACAATAGCTCTCATTGTGCCACCCAAGTGCTTGGAAGCTTTTAATGGTTCCTAGGAAGGGAGAAAGTCAGAGTGCCAGAGCTGCTGGTGTTAATAGCACTTGGCTCTTTCCTGTTGTCCTGGACTGTCAATCACAATACTGACCCCAGCCTCTCTCTCCCCATATACACCAGGGACAACCACATGAGAAGGAGTCGTCTCGGTTTTAATCTGGTTTCCCATGTTCTGAATGCCTCTACTACTGACTGGAGTTTGTTACTTACTTGTGCTTACATCTGGTCCATGACTGACTGACATGCAGGCTCAGCAGTGAGCCATGCTTAGGAAAGAGCCTTGGGACTGTAAAAGGCCAAACTTTGCTTCCTATCTATTTGTGGATGCCAATCCCCAGAGCCACAGACTTCTAGTAAAGCATTTTGTTTTCGTACCTTGGCCATGGTTTCAATCTTTCTAAAGTTTGATAGATCCCAGCTTCACAGAAATTCATGGGGTAGAGTACTGGAAAATGGTCGGTCACAATGACCTAACCCCCCCCCCCCACACACACACTACAAATGCAAAGAGATATTCCAAGTTCTTCTAACGAGACTGCCAGCACTTTGGAGGCAAAGCATCTAGCCTATCTGAGACCCACTTTATCTCCAGCCTCCTTTTCTCCACTTTGCTGCATGTTCAGCCTCCTGGGTTCTTAGTTTGACTGAAGGCGCCAACAGGTCTCTCGTCTGTGAATGGTAAATAGTCCATGTACCCTGTCCAGAGGCCGCAGAAGCATTGCTAAGATGAGAAAACCATGAACACGTAATTCCCCTGCTTCTTTGTACCTGCCTAGTTAAAATCAGTGTTTATCAGGTATCAATGGAGGGGAAAAAGCAAGTATTTATGGTGTAGTTGAAAGCAATAACAAAACTAGAACAAGAGATTTTGGTGACCCGTATAGCAGGTACAGTGTTGGACTTTGTGAGGGACACAAAGGTGATTGACATGCAAGGTCACCCTAAAAATCTGTCATCAGAACCATGTGCAGCATTGGTGGCGATGGTGACACCAGCTGGTGGTGTTAACATGGGCAGAGGAATTATCGCAGGTGCTTTTCTGTAGGAGCTGTGACGTCACCTCTGCGTCACTGGTGAGCTGGCAATGTGGCAAGCATTAGTAGCTTTGTGCTCAGACACTCTTGAGTCCCCTCTCTGATGCTTACTAGTTGTGTGATTCGGGGTAAACTGAGCCAAGCTTTGACATCTATGGGTATGGAATGGTTATTTGCAATACAACCTATTGCATTGGATAGCAACAAGGTTTAAACTGTATGAATGACACTGTTCCTTTGAATCAGTGGAAACTGGCTTTATGACAGAGATTGGTTTCTTTTCTTTTCTCCGCTTGAACCTGTCATTGTATCACACTGCTATCTTTTACCATCTGAGCTTATCTATAACCCCAGCTCTAAGGTTCTATGGGTCTATGCACAGGTCTCTCTCAGAACCTGCTGAGAAATCTTGCCTTCAATTTTTTTCGTAGGAAGTGTATATTATTCACCTGTAAACAAATGTGCAACCCTCTCCCTTCTCCCTCATGAATGGATAAGCAGAACTGCGGGTTGTAAAACATGTCTGAGTCTGCTTAAAATAAGGAACCCGAGCCAGTCTTCAGATGGGTGGCCCTACAGTAGGATGAGAAAAGGTCTAAACTGGGATTTAGGACGTAGGACTCTAAAATCCAGTTTGGCCATAAATGGACTATGTAGCATTGGGTAGGACATGAAATGTTACTGGGCTTCAGCTTTTATAAGCATAAAACACCAAAGGAAGACTAAGTTATGGCTTTAAACTCACATGCTAGTTGGGGTGGTGAGATAATGAAGAAAGCAGTTGGTGTGGGGCAATAGGAAGCAGTGGTGACAGGCAACCTGGAGAAGATATGACTTACTCAAAAGTGGCATCCTTGTCTCCCACTGATTACTGCTAATGGGAATATGGCACAAGAGAAGTGCTCATTACCCCCCCCCCATCCCTTTAGGGAAAGCAGAAATCTGGAAGCATATTTTAAACAGGATAAAGACAAAACAAAGCATGAGCTGGCATTGGGGGGACATTTACACTAAGACTGAGGCTTTATCCAATTTTAAAATTCTATTCTATTATGTGGGGCTCGAGAGATGGCTCAGTGGTTAAGAGGATTTGCTCTTGCATAGGACAGAGGTTCAGTTCCTAGCACCCATATGTTTTTCACAACCACCTATAACTCCAGTTCCACTACCTTCTTCCTACCTATGTGGATAATGTACACACATGGTGGACCTACATACATACAAAATAAATACATTTAATAAAAATAGAAATTCAAAAATATATTTTTAGAAATCTGCTATATTCTAATCTATGAACAGTTTACAATAACATAGAAATCACTTTGTTAAAGAAACATAAAAATTATATCAATTCTCACAAACCAGCAAATTAGATTGGTAATTAAAAGAACCCATGATATAGCATTGGCTTTATAGTTATTGCTAAAAATACTAATGCATTGATTTCATGACACCCTAGGTTCAGCCCCTTATATCTCTACCAAAAACAACCAAAACTAATAATAGTCCCCTAAATAGTGAAATGGGGCCTAACTGGGCCTTCTGTGTGGTAGCTGAAAAGAAACAGTATTTTAGTATCACTCATATAGATCTAAGATTAAAAAGGAACTGTTGGACCCACTTACACAGCAAGACGGTGGCTGTCTGCCTACATAAAGTGCAATAAAAGGCAATGAACTGGGGCTGTGGAGATGCCTTGGTCTATAAATAGCTTGTCACTCAAGCTTGAGACCCTGAGTTCAAGCCCAGCACCCGGTAAAAGTTCCAGGCACCGTGACTTATATCTGTGTTGGGAAGGAAGAGGTGGGGGGAATCCTTGGAATTTGCTAGCTAGCTAATTTTCTTGAGTTAGTGAGCCCCAGATTCAGTGTGAAACCCTGTCTCAAAAGCAGAGGCAAACAAGAGAGAAAGATGCCCAATATCAACCTCTGATCTCTACATGTGCATGCACACATATATACTCATGCAATACACACATACACACACTCATGCATACACACGTACACACACTCATGCATACACACATACACACACTCATGCATACACACATGCATGCACACACACATGCATGTACATAATACTCTTGCACACTCATGCACACACATACACACTCATACACACATGCACACACACATACACATGCACACATACTCATGCATACACACATTCATGCACATACGTACATACACATACCATATTTTTGAAAAAAATCAAAGGAATCTCTAAAGAATAGAAGCTAAAATGTGTAAGTACAAATAAGTCAGAGAATCCCCCATGAAGAGTCATGAATTTATCCCATGTCTCCACAGCTAAGTATATCTACTCTTCTTTAAGAAGTCTCACTCAAGGTTTACAAGCCATCAATAAAACCAGTTAAGTTTTGGCTAGAGGCATTGGATACTTGTCCATTGCTTGGTGCTGTCCACTCTATATTTCAATTTTTATCTCATCATCATGAGCTTCTTAAGTGCACAGAATTCTCTCCAGAGAAAACACTGAGTATGGAGGAATGCACTAAGTCCAGAGGACGCACTTGGTACAGAGGAAGTCTAAGCCCAGGTAGCCCCCTCAGTGTCTGGTGAGTCCCAATGAGCAGCAGAAGTGAACTGGAACCTTTGCCCTTACTGCTAACTGCTTCTGTTTACTTCCTTCTGACATGAATAAATCTTGGGCTTTGCAAAGTTTTGTTCCCCAAGTCAAATCCCCTGTCAAAGGGTCACCCTTTGCCATTAACAAGGTTATTCAGGGCAAATGTGGCCCGATTTCTGGGGACAATGACTGAAATGGAGTTCCAAATGCTCTCTCAAAAGAGTGGCAGAATCGCTGGCAAGGACTTCCTAGTTTCCCTAGGTTGCAGCCTTCATTTGTATGTGTAAGCGCTGGTCTCCTTGCTTGAAAAGAGAGACAGGCAAGTTGACAGAAAGAGAAATGAACTAGTAAAAGAAAAGGCCTCTTCTTTCCTTCAGAGTTACATCAGAGAGCAGTGTTCTCTAAACCTGTGTCCAGTTCATCTGCAAGAATAAAGTTGGGCGCTCCAATGAGGACAACGGCATGCTCCATCCCTGATTGGCTGCTCACAATGCACCTTGGCATAGAAAAGACTGTAACTAAAGCTGTTCTATTCTTCTCAATGTCCCCTAGAACACAGGTTCTACAGAACGTCTTTTAGAACTGTCCACACACGAAACTGAGTTATTAGCTTTCTCATTGATATCTCACTTTGTTCTAAAGTGACATGGTGGCAAAGCGTGGACAGGTCACGCCTACCATTCTAAAGGAGAGACAAAGCCATCTGATCCATCAAGAGATGACTCAAAATGGTTTTGTTGTGTCTCACCTCCAGGATATCCACCTGGTCAAGTAGTTTGGCATGTATCTGTCTTTTCCTTAGGGGCCTCCAAGTAGATGGTCCTCTCCCAGGAAGTAGATAATGACTTGCAGCGCAGGCATCGGATAAAAGGCTGCACAGTTTGGAAGTACTCTCACTGTTTTTAATTGAATGTTCTCATTATTGTTTTCTTTGTGGCTGAACCAGCACTGCCCCGGACACGTCCCATGAGATCCTCAGTTTGTGTAGATTTCAGTGATTGACAGGTCCTGCCACCAATTAGATTGGGAACCTGCATGTTTAATTCCCCCTTTGAAGAGTCTATTTAAGGGAAGAAAGGACTTGCAAAGCTAAGAACCCTGATTAATCCCTTCAACCCACTCTTCTAAACTTAGCTACCATTTCTTCTGCATGTGATCCCCTCAGTACCTGGAAGGTCTTGGGTCAGAGTGCAAGGGAATGAAGCCTGGGAAACATTGTTCTGGTTTGTGGCTACTGGGCAGGGCTGGTGGGACCAAGGTGAGGAAGCTAGCTGTGCTCATGGACATTAACTAGTCCCAGTGGGACAATCACGTAGGAGCCCAGAATTCCACCTGTGCCACTTACAAGGTTTAAATGGCCTCACCTCCTCTCACCTCAGTTTTCTTTCTGTTTTAAGTGGAGACTATAAAACCCACATTGCAGCATGCATTGGAGGATAAAAGAGATGTCAGGCTGCTGAAGAGGAGGCCTGTCACGGATCCAGCTTCAGATAAAATTTAAATCACTCCTTGGTGTTCCTGGGAGATAGATGATAATGTCATACAAACACAGAGAGAGGGAACCGTTGGCTAGCTGTGCCCATTTCTAGAAAGGAAGCATTTTGATTGTCGTGAGATGAGATTTGATGAACTAGATCATAAAGGGTAGGCACATGCCCAGAAAACTCTTACAGATTTGAAGTCTATATTCTAATTCTGTTCCACCAATGACAAAAAAAAGACACCTTTGTCACATATTGCTTATCCTCTGCCAGGCTCTGTTTCCTCGCCTGTCTATAGTGGAATTAGATTTCATGTCTCTAGAGTGCACACACACACACACACACACACACACACACACACACACACACACACACACCCTTGGTTATGTGAAGCCAAACTAAGGTTCTTCACAACCAATCCTTATTGGAAAGGAGGCAGATCAGCTGAATTACATTGAAAATATTTTTCAAAGATGAAAGTCAGAAATAACTGTCAAATAATGTGTTCTTCAGCAAGGCTTCCCACTTTAGTGCTTCTCCGTCTTAAGAGCATATTTTTAAATATTCAGATGTAAATTATTCACGTGGCACATGCACTCAGAACATGGGTGCTTAGCCGACGTGAACCATCAGCCTATTGTTAATTATTCTTCAGTCAGCCCTGTTCTTTTGGATAATGAACATTACCAACAACCAGGGAGTCTGAATTGGCTAAGCAAGACTCTAAACACTTTGACAAGTCCCTCCCGCAATGCTGCCACATCCTCCAATAGCTATAATGTGTGCAGTTTGTCCTCCTTAATGTGTATATATAGTATACATATGCCCAGACCCAGAAGAACCTGGATATGTACTGCATGTTGTCAAACACTGCCCGTGGACCATAGCCCGGAGCATACCTATCAGTCTGATCTGGCAGGAATGGCTGCCAGAACCTGAAACTGAATTGGGTTCACCCCATCTCTGGTGTTTTCTTCGTGTAGATACTCCCTGGCAGATGCACAAGAGACCTGTTCATCTACATTCTCTCACTGGATTCTGTAGGCTCATCCATGGAGTCCTTTTGTTATTATAATTCCCATTTTAACAGAGAGTGAGCACATTCAACTACTTAATGTAATAACATACAATAATAAGTGATAGATACACGCTTTGAAACCTGGTTCTGTATTCCATATCCCGTTGATGCAGTCTCCAGGTGACGGCCAGAGGCCACTGCTGGCCCTTCTTTTCTTCACCCTTTACAGGAGATGGATTGTGAGGAAGAATTTCCTCAACCATCCTCCCTCTGTTGCCAGGAGGACCTGCTTTAGGTGAAAGAATGGGGGCGGGCCTTTCATAGGCCAGTGACAATTCTGGTGACAGTCAAGATGTTCAGGTGGTACCTGAGTGAATATCATTAGGGCCAGGGGTCCTGGGGCAGGGCCAAGTGGGCAGCCTGACTTGGGAGAATGAGATTTTCTCAGCAAGCACTGTACTCCCCCACATTTTGCCATCTGCAGACAGACCTTCATCCCAGCTTACATGCCTACAGTGCCACAAACCTAGACTCAGATATCTTTAGGATTGAAGGTGGCCTCTGAAACTATCTCATCCAGCTCCCTTCTCTAATAAGACAGAGAGAATTGGCATGTAGTAGAGAATCTGTGGCCAAATGGGAATCAAGATGTAGGCTTTCTGGTCCTTCTGAAGTGTTTCTTTCTTGGCCTTTGGAAGAAGAAACCAGGGCAAGAAACCACTTCTGGACTCCTTGGGCCTGCCCTGTCCTTTCTCTGAATGGACCTTTGTGCTGGCTCGTCAGCTGCACCCCGGCTAAGTTAGAAGACCTCCAGCCAGACCTCTCTTCTTACGCCCTCTGCCACCTCACTCTCTTCGCTGCTGACCCCAGGTTCTGTTTTTACCTATGTTCCCCGGTAGCCGCGCTGCCTACTCTTTTCCTTTTGAAAGCTGATCTTAGCTTTCATCCAACCAGAACCCCTTCCCCCAACAACCTATGGCCATAGCTGTGGCCAAAAGCCATGCCTAACCCCTATAGACAGGCGTACACAGCCCCACAGGCGTGGGGGCAGGACTTAGCACGTCAAGTCATGTCCTCTGGCCACAGTGTGCATTGTCAATAAACTTATGAAAGCTTGTTAAAACAAGACAGTTTCAAAGACATTATTCTAAACTGGGCATAGTGATACACACCTTTAATCACAATATTCAGGATACAGGGGCCCGTGGGTCTTTGTGAGCTCCAGGCCAGCCAGGGTTATACAGTGAGACCTTGTCTTGAAAGAAAAGAAGAAGAAAAGAAAGGAAAGACAAAGAAAGAAAGAAAGAAAGAAAGAAAGAAAGAAAGAAAGAAAGAAAGAAAGAAAGAAAGAAAACAAGAAAGAAAGAAAGAAAGGGGAAAATATTGTTCTAATTGATGGTTAAATGAAATATGTAATTTAAAGCTTATTATGAATCAAAATTTGCTTGTTATTGTACACAGCAGTGAAGACATACTTCTGTGTTTTCATGTTTACACAGAAAGAATAAAAATATGATTGAGTGTTAAACTCAATAAATACCAGAAGGAAATTAGAAAAAAATAAGTGATAATTAGAAAATAAAACAATTTTTATATTAAGAAGTAGTGGGTATAATAAATAAGTCCAAAATTCACTATTGGATTTTTTAAAAAACTAGTAAAATGGTAGCCATTTGGAAAGAACAACACTCAAAAGTTAGAGGTCCTTTAATTATTAATAAAAAGCAGAGTAATGTTTATGAAAGAACCAAGGAAATGACCTACTTTACATTATACACAGAACTAAGTCCCAAGTGAATTAAGAACTCATGATTTCATATGAAAAAAGTGATAAATTAAATGTTAGTGAAGAAATGATGAAATAGGCCTTTTTGTACTCCAGAGTCAGACATGTGATTTGCAGAGCTTTCATAAAAGCTAGGGACTTAAAACCATCCTTAATCCAAAAACAAAGCAAAACAAAGCAAAAAAAAAAAAAAATAAGCAAACCAAAATCCTTAATTCAACAGGAATCTACTCTAAGTCAGTCCCAAGGAAATAGAGACATGTAAGGAGTTTGCATACAAAGGGGGTTGTGGTAGATAATTAAAAACTGGAATTCTCTTTAGATAATGCCATAATATGAAACTCAGTCATCTATTAAACTGTATTATTAAAACATCATCCTGAAAAAAAGTTCATGATCAAATAAAATAAAATAAAACAAATGGAAAGTACATAAATCAAGTTGGGATGCTGTGCACTTGGGAGGCCAGGTTGCAAAGATCACAAGTTCAAAGTCAATTTGGACTACAAAGTAAATTCTAGGCTAGTGTTAATGCAAGGTGAGACCCCCCAACCCACTCCCAAATTCCAAAACAGAAAATAAAAACACACAATAATACACAGCTTTTGTCAACTTGATAAACATACACATGCAGATATAACATATGTGATATGTGTCATGTGTATACATATCAGTGCCTGGGTAGTATAACAGTGCTCTCTACTTTTTAAGTTTTTCTCTATTTTCCTGAACTTCTATGAGACATGTATATCATGTGAAAATTGCATTCAAATTTTTAAATGTTCTGCTTTTAAATATATATATATAGGTTGGCCGGGCCTTAGTGGGACATGCCTTTAATCCCAGCACTTGGAAGGCAGAGACAGGTGGATCTCTGTGAGTTCGAGGCTAGCCTGGTCTACAGAGCGAGTTCCAGGACAGGCTACAAAACAATACAGAGAAACCCTGTCTCAAAAAACAAACAAAAAACCAACCCCCCCAAATTAGGTTGCTATGATAACATTTAGACGTGATTTTGAGATTATTTATATTGATCAT
This sequence comes from Mesocricetus auratus, assembly GCF_017639785.1. Classification (NCBI taxonomy): domain Eukaryota; kingdom Metazoa; phylum Chordata; class Mammalia; order Rodentia; family Cricetidae; genus Mesocricetus; species Mesocricetus auratus. Next base: position 22,718,732 of record NW_024429182.1, on the reverse strand, counting down.
TTAGTTCCTTCCAAAAAAAGGAATTATCGCTGGGCGGTGGTGGCACACGCCTTTAATCCCAGCACTCGGGAGGCAGAGGCAGGCGGATCTCTGTGAGTTCGAGGCCAGGCTGGACCGACAGCCTCCAAAACAATACAGAGAAACCCTGTCTCGTAAAACCAAAAAAAAAAAAAAAAAAAAAAAAAAAGGAATTATCGTTTACTCATATCTTGTAAGTCTATGTGAGTTGAGCTGTGTGACAGATATTCACCAGAACAAAACTGGCATTTTGTTATTTATGTCATCTCGATCCCACACTGAGAAGCCACCCTGTGTCAGGAAAAGGTGTTGGACTGAGGGGTCTTGGGCCTAAGATTTTCAGCAAAGCCTGGAGTAACCCTCTGGACCTCCCTTTCCTTCTATCAAACAGATAGCAATACTCGATCTACACTTTCTCATAGTTGTTAGTTCTGAAGGCCGCATGAGATGCCCCAGGCAGGAGGCAGAGAAGTGTGCAGTGTTTTAAAAGCAGTAACTACCATTTTAAAATAGGCCAGTGCCTGCCTGGAATTGATAGTTGATCTATGCAGTCTTTCTATGTCTTCCTCCTGATAAGGAAACACACTCCCTGGGCTTTAAAAAAATGTCCCCATTCCTCCCACAGCCTGTTTCATGATAATATTAAAAAATGCTATCCCTTAGGGGGAGTTAGAAAGGTCAAGGCACACCCCTGACTTACCCCACCAAGACAGTGGGAAAATGCCTGGTTTCTTCCTTCCCTAGAAACAGAGGAAGTGGCAGAGACTTCAGAGGTCTTATGGGACAGCACACGTCACCTTTACAAAGTGGGCTATCTACTGGCAAGTCTGTTGGCCAGACCTCTGATTCCTGCTCAGGGTACCAAAGCATTCAGACTGTACACTGGTCCCCACAAACACCTCCAGGACTTGGCTCTTGTGAAGACGCTCGTCCCATCTGATTCAGATTATTGCAGACTCTCATTATGCATATTTTTGGGGACAGGGAAACCCATAACCTGTCCATGCCTCACAGCAACTACTACAAGGATCAGAGGACTCTTGGTCACCACAAGTACACCGGTGTCACATGACCCAGAAGCTTCTCTCTCTGCACCCTGGCGGCACACACCACTCAGGCAGCTTTAAAATAGCTTGGGCCACCCTCCAAGTATAGAATTTAACTAGAATCCTTGAGAGTGGGAATGAGTTGTCAGTATTTTTAAGTTCCTTGGGTGATTCCAAGTGCATCCAAGACTGCAAAGCCCTGTTTGGATCCCACACAAATCAAGGCATCTCCCCCATGCAGACTTCAACACTGTTCTTTCTGTGAGGGCTCCACATGAGGTCAATTCATATGTGGTCCTTGCACATGCTTAACTGTCGTTGACCCAAGAGCTCTCCTTAGCTCCTCTACAGGCTGACTTTGTCTTTCAGCCATCAATTCCACAAACTGAAGAAGAGTATTATTATCTTAGCCAATACCTGTTTGGGCCAGGCCATTTGGATTGTGGAGTGCTACCCAATCTAGGAATTGGCTACTCTGAGGGAAAAACTATGTCTTTCTAGCCATAATAATCCATGAAAAGGGCCAGGGGTTATGTAAAATAAAACACATTCATTCTGCTTTGCCCTAGAACTGTCGTGTATGAATATGGGCGTGGGAGGATACTATTTCCCTTAATGGAGACCATAGAATACTTGATTTATCTGATTTAATCATAAATCATAACATTGAAACAACATGTTTTTTTTTTTAAATTTCAAGACAGGGTTTTTCTGTGTAACAGTTCTGGCTGGCCTGGAAATAGTTCTGTAGACCATGTAAGCCTCAAATTTATAGAGATCTGCCTGCCTCTGCCTCTTGAGTGCTGGGATCAAAGACGTGTGCCACCACCTCCTGACAAAATAAAATGTATTTGTAAGACTCTATAAAAATTAAGAATTTGAGTTTTGTTTTCCTCATAGAATGATTCTATTTATGAGTCTTTTCAAGTTTATATTGAATAATAAAATGAATAAGTCACTCAAGTATATTTAGAATATATGTATAATTTTACAATCCCATGTTCATAGAAACCACTATTGAGTTTAGAATTAAAAAGCTCTGATATTCATTATTATCTCAGCCAGAAGAATGTTTTTTAGCTTTTATAAGAAAAATTTAAGTTGAAGTATAATTATACATAAAGAAAAGGACACCATTGCAAGTATACTACTTCTCAATGGCTTTTTGTTTGCTTACAAATAAGCACCCTTGTGTGGTGTGTAACACCCAAGTTAAGAAACCAAGTGTTACTACACCCTAGAGACAGCCTTTGTGCTCACTTTCAGTTAGAATGTCCAAGAACAACCGCTGTGTCGATGTCTATCTGCATAGACTTGTTCAGCTGGTTTTGTTCTTTCTATGTTAACCATGTAGCATGAACTTCATCATGTTCTGACCACTTTACTTAGGATATCTTGCTTGTAGTTATAGTTAGCCAGAGGTTTTAATCTTTGAAATTTAGTTCAGCAAACATTTCATTTTCAAAACTATGCAATGGAAAAAAAAACTAGGCAATGGGATGGAGTTGGAGGCACTAAAACAAATAAGAGCAAGTCCTTGTTCTAAGATTATATCCAATATTGTAATCTAACAATGTGCTGGGAAGTGAATTTGTTCAACGAATATTTGTTCAGTCTTCACAATGAAATGGTTGCTATCCCAAGTACTAAGGATAAGTACTGAACAGGCCAACAGAAATTCTAGAAGAAATCCCATCTTTCATCTCTATGACATGCATAAACAAGGGATGGGCACTGGTACCCATTTTCCAGTCTATCTTGCTTCTGATTTAACATCAGGGGTGGTACTGATGAAAGCTATTTCTTCTGGAATCTTGAAGTATGGGATGAAGTTGCTGGTGAACCACAGGGCAGTTTGTAAACTGTTGAGCCCGAGAGGCACGTATCTGTTTCCATTGCTGCTTGCTGTATTTCTCTTTCTTCATTCCCGTGGCTGCCCTTACGGACAGAAACAAAACCCTAACCCTGCTCAAGCCTTTGGGTGGCAGCTTACCTAGGAGTAAAGCTGAGCGTCGTGTAGCTTTCCAAAACCATAAAATGAGAGGAGACAATTACCAGAGGGAAGTCATGAACCTTGGACTTCGTTTTAATAAGTACAGGCTGTAATATGTGTCTCATTAGTTGCTCTTGGCTTTTCAGAGTCTAGTGAATTACTTGAGTAAAAAGCCATGACGCCAGAGGGAAGAGGGATTAGTAGGGAACTCAACACCATTCCAGGATTGATAGTTTGGGAAGAAACAGAAGAGGTCATTTTATTTCATTAGGCTGGTTCATCCTCTACCTCCATCTTTTTATGGAAAAATATCGTCTCTAAAAATAGACTTGACCGTAAAATTCACACCTGTGTTCCCATCCTTCAGCTTCAAAACTTATAAGTTCATGTCTAACCCTCTCCTGATTATTCTGTCAAATAAATTACTCATTTAAAAATACTTCAGAAAGTAAAAACTCCTGGTTTAATCTTCTTGATTAATGGGCTCAGAAGGAAGTGGCTTGACAAATTACTGGCAATTACAATGAACCTATACTCCCAAAGTAAAAATATCACAAGATTTACTAACAGGATTATTACATTGTCATTAAATTGCCTGGCACACAATCCAATTATTTAGTCTAAAAATACCTGTTTTTAGGTTTTCAGTTAGAAAACTGGCAACTTCTCCAAAGGGTTCAACAGGGTGTGGTGACAGATTTGTTGATGCCCTTTATCCTCAGTGATTATGAAGCCAGGTCCTTGTGGATTTTGAAAGTGCCAACAAATTTGTCCACGTAAAAGTGTTTCTTTTAACTATTTAGTAATAAAATGGCCTCAATTGCCTCCTAAGTGTCATCATTTCCCATCTTCAGCCTGTCCCGTTTTCAAAGAAGGTTCGTTGGTGTTTGCTGTTCATGACCATTCACTATACCTGCCGTGAGCTATCACAGAATAATGGGGCTACATTTTTCCCCCTACAATTCCCAGTATTAAACTCCCAACCCCCCATTACTTTGGCCTGTCAGACTCTTCCAGAAGTTTCCAGAGCATGTTTTCACATAAAAATGATCACTAGTGCCTTTGTCGTAGTACCACAGAAAATGTAGACCCGGCTCTGTCTGCTGCCCACTTGCTCTGCTTGTATGTGTGACCCCATGACCTGCAGAGAGGAGCTTCGAGCAAACCCTTCACTAAGCATTTCAGGAGGAGTCAGACAAGCTTCCAAGGTTTTCTGCATAAACACTACAGAAAACCACCATTTATCTGTGTCAAGCTCCACCTGTCTCTCTGAGAGATGAAAGCACTGAAGATCAACAGGCCGACAGTTTAACTGTTCTCACTGTGTACTTTTTCTGGGCAGGTTGTTCACATCCAACTCCTTTGATGTGATCAGTGATGATGCTTTTATTGGTCTTCCACATCTAGAATATTTGTAAGTAAGACAACCTTTCCCCTGCCCAAGCTGATTGAGGACAGGTACCCCTCAGTTCCTATGGCTGCCTGACCAAAAATGTTGTCACCTCTTGCAGATTCATAGAAAACAACAATATCAAGTCCATTTCAAGGCATACTTTCCGGGGACTCAAGTCCTTAATTCACCTGTAAGTATGGATGTTGCTATTACTTTTCAAGCTTTGTTTGTTGGGCTGATTTGGGTCTGTTGGTGTTTCTGCAGTGCTGGGATTAAACCCAAGGCCTTGTACATGCTGAGTGAGCACTCTACCACTGAGCCATCGCCCTAGCCTTCATTTTTTGAGCTCATGAATTCAGTTTGGTACCTAAGCTTAAGCACCCATTTTATGAGTGCCCATGAAAATTTAAGAACTCAAATTCTTTCTCTCCATGCTGTCCTCTCTGTCATGTGTCAGCAAGTTCTCAGGAAATTGATTATGATTGCTATTTTTAGCCCAGATGGAGCATAATTAGAAAAGAAATCTATGTCATTGGAGGATTATCAGTTGACTTTAATTTGGTATTTGCTGTTCTTTTCTCACTGTATAAGTTCTGACATTATCTGTATTTAAACCTGATGTAGCCATCAGCAGTGTCTATATAGTGCCTGAACAGTCTATTTTACAACTGAAAAAGTAGCTATTCCATGGATGATTAAAGATACAGCAGTCATTCTTAACTAGGGACAATTTTATTTCCCAGGAAACGTGAAGAATTAAGAGCTGTGCTTACTTGTCACAACATGGGGATCTAACTAGTGGGTAGAGGAAAGGGCTGTTCCTTAGTTATCTGTAATGTAAAGGGCAAGCTCTTCAGCCAGGGATCACCAAGCCTGTGGCATAGCAGGGAAGGGGGAACCCTCTAACACATGAACCATGTAAATTTTTCTTCTGGTCTATTCCACCTCTTTAATACAAAGAACAGTGAGGTATTTTTACGGAAAATACACATTAGAGATATAACATCTACTCGTGTTAGAGATGAAGAAACAGTTTGTGACACTAGAAATTGAACCTGGAGCCTTCATTTGAAACAAGGGTCCTACCACTGAGTTGCATCCCTGAACCCCCATTTTTATATTTTTTGGGTTTTTTTTTGAGACAGGGTTCTTTGTATAGCCTTGGCTATCCTAGAACTACTTCTGTAGATCAGGCTGGCCTTGAACTCACAGAGATCCATATGCTCTACCTACCAAGTGCTGGGATCAAAGGTGTGCACCACCACGGTCCTGCTTTATTATTTGAGACAGCATCTTACTAAGGTGCCCAGGCTGGCCTTGAACTTGTTCTGTAGTCTAGACATGCCTTGAATTTGTGATCTTCTTGCCTGAGATACCTGAGTAGCTGGGACTATGGGCCTGTAGCACCAGGCTCAGATCAGAAACAGAATCTTGAGGAGAATACATGATTATTGAACTGATTCCTATGTAACTATAAAAACAGCAACTCAGTCACTAAATTGGACTGGCCACTCAATCATTCAGTGGCGACTTCTTAAACACCTAAAATGAGCCTCATCTGTGCTGATGATGTAGGAGATCTATGTGTCATCTTCATTGTGTCAATCTTGAGCTAATCTAACAGTTCCTCAGTCCAGATTTTTCTAAGCCCTGTTGAAGCAGAGTAACATTTGCCCCCAAAACCTACTTTCTAGTGTGTCCATGTGGGCATCCTGCTATACCTCCCAGGCCCCAGTATCCCTTGCTATTTGGTTTGCAACAAGAGGAAGCTAAAAGCCAAATTTATTTTATAAAACCCAATCCTGTTCTCTCAAGGCTTGTCTATGGTCATTGCAATATAAACGCCATTTGCAATGCCCTTCCTGTAAGTGGTATAATATGATATGAAGACAGCTGTGGAACAGAACTGATATTACATAATTTTTTATCAGAGAGTCTAGTTCTGCAGGATGTTTTTCAGACAAAACCAAATAAAATAAAACACGAAGGTGGAGTGGATATTCACTATCTTTTGTTGTGTTTTGGATGAGAATAGGCCCCATGGGCTTAGTTGGTGGGACTTTGTGGAAAGGCTTAGGAGGTGTGACTTGTTAGAGTGGGTGTGCCACTGGGGGTAAGTTTTGAAGTTTCAAAACTTACATTATTCCTCGTGCCTGTGGGTCAAGATACAAGCTCTCAGCTACTGCTCCAAGGCCATGCTTGCCTGCCGGCTGCCATGCTCCCTACCACAATGGCCATGGATTCTAGCCCTCTGTAACTGTAAGCCCTCAATAAACTCTTTCTTCTATAAGTTGCCTCAGTCATGGTATCTCGTTACAGCAATAGAAAAATAACTAAGGCACATCTCCTTGATGCATATATGTACCATCCAACAGGGTCCCTGTCTAACAGCATCAGCATGCCACTCAGAGGCTGTAAGATCCTCCCTAGGAGCCTGCAATACAAGCGTGTTGTGCCCAACTTGGTAGGGTGTATCTGCTCCAATCTAAGCACCTGGAGCTTTCCTCTGCCTCTTTGCACGGGATAAGGGGAAATGTTCTCAGTAACTCACCAGAAGAGGATAGAGGAAAGGAGGAGCCAAGGAAAGGAGAAAAGAAGGGAGAAGAGGGAAAGCCAAGAATGGGGAAAGAAAGGAAAATTCTGCACAGCGCCAAGTGGAAGAACACATCTTGTCTGACTGCAGCCCATTTTGCCCATCAGATGCCGTGGTAATTTAAGTTTAGATGAAAACAAAGGCCTGCTTTAATGGTGTCAGGACAGGAGACTGGTGCAACGTGTGATGACTCCCTAGAACCTTTCAAGGTAAAGGGGGAATCAAAGTGGATCTTCCAAGAGAAAGGTGTGCACCTTAAGGATCACACGAGCAATGAGATGGTGCTGAAGATGGGGAACAGGAGCGATGAAAGAATGGGGTTACAGCTGACTGAGCAAAGGGGACCCTTCATCTTTTGCGTCTGTACCTAATCCATGATACTGCTATTATTTTGATCTACATAAGTGGCAACATTGTATGGTCCAAGCTGTCATTGCTGGGGTACATTTTACCCTTTACGAGGAGTTAAGACCCATGAAGATGAGTGAGATCCATTCCACCTTGAAGGAGCCCCTTCTGGAACAGGAAAAGGAACTGGATAAAGAAATATCTTCTCACTCCATATCACTGTGTTCATGTTTTGCCTCCTTTCTGATTATGCTCTTCTCGAAGGCGTGCTTCCTGCTTCCTCTCTCTTCTCTTTAAGGATGGAGCAGGCAGCCCTTGAAGCCCAGTGTCTCTGTCTGCGCAGTACATCTGGTTCACTTCCCATTATTTACTGCTTATAAAGAAGCCTGGCGTTTCTTTGGGCCATTCGTTTCTTTCTTTCTTTTTTTAGGTTTTAGGCTTCAAAGAGCACTTCCTCCACCTTTGGTCAGTTCTTTCCAATTGAAAGGCAAGCATTCTAGCAGTGAGGCATTGTCAACGAGCCTTCTGGCCTGTGTACACCACAGCAGGAATTTATAAAGCTGACTCACACTCTCACCTCCCTGTAGTCTCTAGCTGACCTTACAGAAGGAGTGGGCAGTGACATTGCCCTCCTGGAGCCATGAAATGAAAGTGTCAATTATGTCCTGAGAGGACGCTGCTCCCCTTCTCATCATAACAAAGCCAGACATTGCCCAGGTCTTCAGCAAGGCATCCAGTGAAGGCTCTACTGTGTCTGTTAAAGCAGAACCAGAGAGCTCTCATCAAGCTGACCAGATCTTGGTACATGATTTGAGATGTATATTTGAGACAAGAAAAAGACCCCGGAGCCAGCAAGGTGCCTCTATGGGTAAAGGTACTAAGTCTGATGGCCTGAGTTGGATCCTAGGATCCACGTGGTGGAGAAAGGAGAGAACCAACTCTTTGTAAATTATCCTCCAGGCTCCACATATATACTGTGCTGTGTACATGCTCGCATACAAGCTTCTGTATACATATACAAAAATAGACATAACAAATATTTCAAAAGAAGAATGAAAGAGACACTGAAGAGGCTGCCTTTGTTCCCGCTCTCCAAATGCAGAGACTTAGAGTTGAATGCACACTTTTAAACCCAACTCTTTCCATTCTGGCCTGATATTAGATCTGCTGCAAAGACTGCTGGGTCCATTCCTTTAGAAACAATGAATTTTTAAAATATATTTGTTTTGCTAGGTTTACTTCCTAATGTGAAGTCACAACAGATAACTCAGTCCAGTAAGATGCTTGTCTTAGATGAATGAGAATCTGAGTTCAAGCTCCAGGAAGCACAGAAAAAAAAAGTCAGGTATAGTGGCCATCTTGTAAATTCAGCCCCTACAAAAGCTGTTAAGTACAGAGACCCTCTAAGAAATGCTTCATTCCGAGTGCCCTAATATCATGCAGGCATACTTTTATAACTCTAATTAAATACTGGAGGACTCGGCTCACAGTTTTGGGAGAGTCTAGGGTAGGGCACTGGGATTGGCTCAGTTCTAATGATGGCCTTTGTATTGTCAGAATTCTAAGGTAGCCTATGGCATCATGTGCCAAGACACAGGGTAGGGAAAAAGCAAACAGCACTGTGAATTTTCATGGCTGGGACCACCACCTTCCACATCCTACGGGCCTGCTCTCACGCATGCGCTCACTCTCCCCCAGGTTCTCCATAGTGACAGTGCCACAGAGGCTCTTGAAAGTGTAGCTTCAATTCAGAGTCTACCTAGAACGCATCCCCCACTGAACACCTAGTTCTGAAGCTAGGGATTAGGGTCAGGCATTTTGGAAGGCACACAGTCATTCTTCCCGTCATCGCACCCACCTTGGTGCTCTGGAGTTTGCCTGAGAAAACCTTTGATTACGGCAATGGAACCCATTGCTGCTATGGCAGACTAGACTGGCTCAGACAACACATTTGTTTCAGTGCCACGGGGCTGTGCTGCTAAGAAAGCAACACCCACAGCCATCTGGGGTGCTCCCCACCCACCCACCCCGCAACCCTCCTCACTTTGGGCTTGTGTCTCCAGGAGTCTACAGCTTCACATGCTATGTTTGCTATGAAATGAAGAGAGGTCATGAGAGCACTGTAGCGTTGGCCGTCCTGACTCAGGACTGGCAGGTTAGCGTCTCCCTGTGCACGGGCACTCTCCAGGCTCCAGAGTGCACGGGCACTCTCCAGGCTCCCTTCTAAGCACTTTGCAACTATCCACTCATTTAATCTCCAAACAAGCCTGAGAGCTACGTGTTCCCAGTACCTTGCTATCCTCACTGTCAGTGAAGGGAAACTCATTTTTAACAATTACCACCTTCTCTGTGAGCAAAGTTAACTGGGGTTTAATAGCCCCTCATCCCTGGACATTGGTGACACACTTCCTCTTGATTAGGCATACCTGAGGAGTGCTAACTAACACCTAGTACCCACTGTAGCGCCACTCACTTTCCCTTCTATTGGAGCAGCTCTGGCTAAGATCAGCAGGGTTCTTCTGTGGCCAGTGAGGCTCCAAATTGATTCTATCTTCTCGTTCTCACTTCTCCTCCTCCTCCTCCTCCTCCTTCTTCTTCTTCTTCCATTTTTTTCTTTCTTTATTTTCAAGGCAAGGCGTATGTGCCCCACCTGCTCAAATTCACTATGTAGCCAAGGATGATCTTGAACTTCTGATCTTCCTTCTTTTATCTCCCAAGTGCTGGGACTACAACAGTCATGTTGCCATGCCTGGTTAATGCAGTGCTGGGACTCGAACCCAGGACTTCGCCCATGCTAGGCAAGCATTCTAATAATCAAACTACATCCTAGGCAAGCCCTCTTTTTTCCGAGGTGCATCCCTGATCCTCACCATCAGTTTACAGATTACCAACACCAGGATTTTACAAATGAGCAATCTGGGAACAAGCAAGCTAATTACTTGCCCTGGTGCTTGAATTTAGGCAGTCTGGTGGCAGAAATTCCTCTTTACCCACTATCTCATACTAATCCTTATACATGCATCAACACAAAGGCTAAAATGAAGACCTCCTAACTGAATTTGGAACACAGGTGACTTAGTTAAGGTTTCTATTTCTGGAAAGAGACACCATGACCATGGCAACTCTTATAAAGGAAAAACATGCAATTGGGATAGCTTACCATGTTTGTCTACATGTCATTATCATCATGGTATGACACGGTGGCATGCAGACAGACATAGTGCTGGAGTAGTAGTCCCGTGTTCTACAGCTTGATTTGCAGGAAACAGGAAGTGGTCTGTCTCACTGGGCATGGCTTGAGCATATATGAATGAGACCTCAAAGCCTGCCTCCACAGTGACATACTTCCTCTAACATGGCCACACCTACCCAAACAAGGCATCCTTCTTAATAGTGTCACTCCCTTTGAGGGCTGTTTTCTTCCAAACCACCACAAGGGGGGACCTTGCTTGGCAGCTATTGTAGACACCCTTCCTACCCCCAGGCAATACTCAGCAGTTAGCAGCAGCCATTCCACAACATATAGGCTGCTGATACTTTGACATACCTGTGCAAAGAGTCCTGGGTCCACTGGTCCACAGCTACTGTCTGGTAATGTATTACCGAAGGGAGAAAGGATCACTGCATATTACCAGAAATCAATATGTTTAGCATATTATTATCGTTGCCCATAAACTATTCTTTTATTCCAAATTACAAAAAAAAAAAAGGCTTGTTCATTAGGAAACTTCAGATCTGTACCAACTATTTAGGCCTTAAAGTTAAATGTGCTACAATAGCTTGGGTATGGATTGTACCTGACAGCTCATGAAGGAGTTTAGTCCCTGAAGTCTATGCTAATGGCATTAAAAGGGTGGAAAATAAACCAGGTTTGGATAATGTCTTTGGGCTGAAGCCCACATGGCTGAATCCTGGAGAGGTGTCACCTGCTTTTTTCTGTGCCTAGATAAGAGATCTTCCTCTACCCAGTGTGGACTCCCTCTCGTCCTCCCTCCCTCCCGTCCTCCCTGCCTCCCGTCCTCCCTCCCTCTCATCCTCCCTCCCATCCTCCCTCCAGTCCTCCCTCCCTCCCATCCTCCCTCCAGTCCTCCCTCCCTCCCGTCCTCCCTGCCTCCCATCCTCCCTGCCTCTCGTACTCCCTCCCTCCCATCCTCCCTCCAGTCCTCCCTCCCGTCCTCCCTCCCTCGTATCCTCCCTGCCTCCCATCCTCCCTCCCTCCTGTCCTCCCTCCCTCCATCCTCCCTTCCTCCCGTCCTCCCTTCGTCCTCCCTCCCTCCGTCCTCCCTCCCTCTGTCCTCCCTTCTTCCGTCCTCCCTCCCTCCCGTCCTCCTTCCCTCCGTCCTCCCTCCCTCTGTCCTCCCTGCCTCCCGTCCTCCCTGCCTCTTGTCCTCCCACCCTCCCATCCTCCCTCCCATCCTCCCTTCCTCCGTCCTCCCTCCCTCCCGTCCTCCCTTCCTCCGTCCTCCCTCCCTCCGTCCTCCCTCCCTCCCGTCCTCCCTCCCTCCATCCTCCCTCCCTCCTGTCCTCCCTCCCTCCCGTCCTCCCTTCCTCCACCCTCCCTCCCTCCATCCTCCCTCCCTCCTGTCCTCCCTGCCTCCCGTCCTCCCTCCCATCCTCCCTCCCTCCGTCCTCCCTCCCTCCCATCCTCCCTGCCTCCCTCTTTGCCTCTCTCTCTTCTTCCCTTCCTCCCTTGGCATCTTTCCTTTCCTCCCAGCCTCCCTTCCTCTCTCTCCCTCCTTGATTCCCTCCCTCCCTTCCTGGCTCACCCCGCCCTCCCTCTCTCTCCCTGCCCCACTCCCTCCCTCCCTGCCATCCCACAATATTTATTTATTTGAAGTTATATGCTGAGGGCACCAACATATTCTTCAAGCTCTGGAAGCAGAACCACCCTTGGAGTAGTGAATGGCGAGGAATCACTCTCTCCAGTCTCTCGCTGCCCTGTCCTCACCCCTCCATTAGCCCCACCTGATAGTCCAAGTCTCTCTACTTCCTAGAAAAAAACCCTTGTCAGAGGCAGTGACTCTTAACCATGTGGCTTAAAGTACCGCTTCCAGAATCATCTGATTATTATTAAAGATGAAGCCATAAGCATTTCACAGGGAAAAGTACAAAAATGTGATTTAAGAGCAAGATTAGAACTTGGAGAGCATTCCGACCTAAGAGAACTGGCTTCATAGAAAATTGCCAAAACTCAAGCCTGCCTCCCATTCCCAGCCCCCACCAGTTTCCACTGCACTCTGGAGCTGATTTGCAGAACCTGATACTGAATCTGGCAGAGGCTGACTTGGGTCAAAGCAAGGCCCTACTTTTCCTCAGCTCATCCCAGATGAAAGCCTGACACCTCAGGAGGCCATGGGGTTCCCAGACCACTTTCCCTTTCACACTCCTAAGGTTTCTTCCTCTTATTCCTAAGAGAAGTTCTCATGGCTAGTAATAAAACTTGGCTCTGATTTAACCCTTGCACTTATCAGAGTATCTCAAAGAAGAGAGCTTTGAAGAGAAACGAGGTCCAGACACCAGTTCATAGTTCCATTCTTGCAGGTCATTGCTCTTTAGGACAACAAAGACGAGAGATCTTGGAGCACAGGATCAGTGATGTGGTACCAGACTCACTTGTTTTAGGTGGCTGTGTTAGTGATGGGAAGAAGGCTTGGCTATGATGAGTATTTTTCTTCTTCATTGCCTTAAAAATAATTTTTGCCTTCTCAAAAAAACGTCTTAGTGTGGTGAAATAATTAGTACATGGATATATGTATCAATATGTGTGTCAATAAAAGCAAAAGATAAACCCCTAGGACTACTAAGCCATGGAGTTTTCTTCCTAAGAAAGAGAAAATGATGGTTTCACTGTTCTAAATTGAGATGGCTCAGCAGTTAGGAGCATTTGTTTCTCTTCCAGAGAACTGGAATTCAGTTCCCAGAACTCATGTTGGGTAACTAGCTTACAACCACCAATAATTCTAGGTCCAAGGGGATCTGGCAAACGCTTCTGACCTCAAGGGCATACACACAGATGCAGACACAAAAATAGGCATAAACACAGGCACACACACACAAACACATACACACACACACATAAACATACAGAGACACATATAGACACACACACATAGGCACACACACACATTCACAGGCATACACACAGAATTTCATGCAAACAAAATCACACACAAATAAATACTACATCTTTTAAAGTGTATAAGCTATAAGTTTTCATGACAAGAAAAGATTCATTTTGGGATCTTGACACACGTAAACCATAAAACTTCTCCCACAGGCACAACAGTTTTCCTAGAATCCATTGCAAAGGAGTAGGTACAAAGTCATTAGTAGCTGTGTTTGTTAATTGTCACAGTGAATGAAACCCACTCTTTGCTCAGTTTCTTGCAGCTGTGATAACAGACACCCAGAGAGGCCAGCCTGGCAGGGGCACATTCCTGACCACGATGGGGCTCAGACAGGTCCTTAACTAAGGGAGACCGGGGGTTGGAGCTACATCAGGCGTTTCAACGAGAGTTTCTGCCGTGGAAGAGGATAATATGAAACTGTTTCTCTGTGAAGCTGGCATGCAGGGATGTGGGGAGTCTGAGGAAATGTACTGCAGATTGGAAAACTTGATGCTGAGGATCAATGTGGAATCTGAAGGATACCTAACCCAATAACCCTAATCTTAAAGTAAAGCAGAAAGTGCTGTCTCAGGTCCTGCATCTGTCCAAGCTGCCTAATAGGCCCCAGATCTCATTCTCTTTACTCTTTTGGTAAAAATCAAATGTTGAGCAAGCTGCAAAGAGCCTTTTACCCTTGGTAGCCCTGGCCTAGTGCCCTAGGCATCCCTCCTTTGTGGCCCTCAGGCACCTGTGATGGACTCTGGAGGCCCCAGGCCCTTTTCACTACTGGCTTTAACATACACAGGACTCACAGCAGTGCCTCAGGGGGATAGCCTCCATCAACAGTGTGTATGTATTCCCATAGACCTTTGTAAACCTATAGACCTATATCCTCTCTGCCTGGAGAGCACACTCTACATACTGTTGACTCTGAGTCTGTTTTCACTTAGGCATTTTATAATGCATCAGAATCTGCCCCCTTTTTGTAAATCTATGAAGTATCGAGTGTTAATTGTGAATGTAGCTTATTTTCATATTCGCTTATTAACAGAAATGTTGCCTGATCCCAATTCTTCACAGCTGCAGACAATGGCAGATGTGTATGCAATGGGATGCTAGTATTTCCGATTTCTCCTCATTCAAGAATTGTTAAACACCCTTAACTGGCCCATGACCCTAATTCTACCCCACCTCACGTTTGCCTACAGTTTTGCCGATCCCCTCCTGTGCCTGTGGTATATTTTCTACACCTGCCACTCAGCCTGCATAGAAGCTTGCTTTCTCAGGACCCGTTCGGTTTTCCGAAGTTACTCCCAGGCTCTGCCAGCTTTATTTCCTGGGTGTTGTCTTCTCACACCCCTCTGCCTGAGCTCTGCTCATCCAAATGCGACACTAATGTCACCAGGGCTTCCCAGGACCCAGAGAAGCTGTCTGAAATCCAGTCCAGGGCGGAGAGCACAGGAACGCCTTCTTCATGTGTCCGCCTTATCTCCTCTTGGTCCATTTCTTAGGCCAGGCAGCTATCTCGGTCTTACTGTTCACCAAACGTAGACATGAGGTGCCATCCAATTCTGTGACTAATAACCCTTCACATCATCCGTTGTCTTGCTACATGTGGGCAACCATGACAGTTTATTCATCCATTTCTGAATATTGTTTCCTGGACAATGTGCATACAGGAGACTTTTTCCTTTGCCTCCACAGCCTAGCCCTGTTTTTTTTGTTGTTGTTGTTGTTTGTTTGTTTTCTTTAGAGCAATCCCTATAGCAAATATTATCCTAGGTTATCTCATTTTCTTTCTTTATTTTCACTTTCTTTTTCTAACAGTCTTTGAGATGAGATCGTTATTTTTTCATTTTAAAATGAAAATTACAAAGTTGAGTTGTATTTTAGTCAGTTTTATTTTATTTTATTTTGCTACTGTAACAAGCACCTGTCATAATCAACTTGTAAGAGGAGAGATTCATATTGCTCCCACTTTTAGAGACTTGAGGTTTGTGATTGGTTTAGGGCTATGGTAGCACATCATGGCGGGAATGCATGGGGGAATTAAAGTCATAATATTCACACAAAACATAGACAAATAGGAAGTGTATTAGTTACTTTTCTATTGTGTGATAAAAACTGCCACCCAAAGCAACTTAGGGAGGATCGGGTTTATTTGGCTTCTGTATCCCAGTCACAGTCCACTGAAGGAAGCAAAGGCGGGAACTTGAAGGCAAGAAGCAGGAACTTGAAGGAGAAGCAACTTTCTCAGCCTGCTTTCTTACGTACCCTGGGACCACCTGCCCAAGGATGGCACGGTTCACAGAGGGCTGGACACTTTCACATCAATCATCCGTCAAGAAAATGTCCCACAGGCCTGCCTATAGACCAGTCTGATGGAGGCATTGTCTTAGCTGAGAGTCCCTCCTCTCTGATGACTCTACCTTGTATCAAGTTGACAAAGCCTAACCAGCATAGGCAGGAACAAGAGTCACAATCACCTTTCCAGGATGCATCCCAAGTGGTCTCCCACTAGACCCCTCTCCTTTAAATGTCTACCATTTCCCAGTAACAGCAGAGGCTGGGGACCAAACCCCAACGCGTGGCCTGCAGCAGGTGTTCTGCACCTGTGTAGCATGACTCTTAAAGATGCAGAACCTAAGTAATCCAGCTGCAATACGGTGATGGTTTCTACCCAGCTCAGACTGACAGCAAAACCACGCCCTTCACTACCAAACCCACTGTCAAGGAGACTTGAACTTGCTGACTCTTTTTCCATTCTTACATTCCATGGTTCATTGAAAAACAAGTTTTGGCATCTAGTAGTAATTTCTTTTCTATTTTTTTTTCGAGACAGGGTTTCTCTGTATTGCTTTGGAGGTTGTTCTAGAACTCGCTCTGTAGACAGGCTGGCCTCAAACTCACAGAGATCTGCCTGCCTCTGCCTCCAGAGTGCTGGGATTAAAGGTGTGAGCCACCAATGAATGCCAGGCTATAGTAGTAATTTCTAAAACCAACAAAACAGCATAATTAATTTCTAAAACCCATGCATGCTTGTTATTTAAGGGGAATAGATAAAAGACAGAGAGGACCCTGGTGAATGTTTTAAAAGGATGTCAAGAGAATTCTCAAAGATCTTTGAGACCAACAAGAAGCCCTTCTGCTCTAGTTTAAATGCTATTGTGACAAAACCCCCAAAAGTGTCAGTACCTGGTTTCCTTCCCAGGGCTTGATCGTGTCTGTTTTTCTGTAATATGCATCGGTTTCTCTTACCTTGTTACCTTCAGAACTATTTCCTGCTTGTTAACCATTATCAGACTCGTTCTAGTCATGTGTGAAGCACAAACTAGGAAGAGAAAGAAAATAATTCTGTGATAACAGGGTAAGAATCTGAAGACAGGAATAATTAAAGAGGATGGACTAAGGAACATTAGTAAGAAAGCTTTTTGCCAAGATGAACCGAAAAGGCAAAAGCCAGAAACAAGAGAATGTCCTTCAGAAAGAAGAAAGGACGCGAAGACAAAGGAATTGGAAGTTTAGCTGCTCTCGGAAGCCAGGGGAGGTGGGGGAGGAAGTCAAAGTCCCAGCCAAAAGCCGGAGGGCATTTGGGTGTGAAAATTACCATTAGTGTGGTTGGTCGGCCATCAGCCATCACTTGGGAAGCACCTTCTAGACTGGACCTGTAGAGTATGAGCCTCGGATTATGAATTCAAAGAAGGATGCCCAAGCATCAATCTGCTGATGGTTTATTTATTGATGCTGTTACCTCAAGTCAGTATCAAGACGTATCAAGTGCTATCTCAGTGCTAAGTGGATGTTGAAACAAAGAGGTCAGAAATTGAAAATTCAACAACAGAAATTTGAGTAGTATCTTGGGAAAACAAAAGTACTCCATATAATTTAATAGACTGAAAATGATTTTTAAAAAGAACTTATAAATAACCTTTATCATAAATAGTGTTTATTTAATTTTTCACTACATTTTTGTATCACTTTTTTTTTCTTTCCAGGAGTCTTGCAAACAACAATCTGCAGACACTCCCAAAAGATATTTTCAAAGGCCTGGATTCTTTAACAAATGTGTAAGAGGACCTAAGAAATCACTGGCTAACTAATGTGAAATGATTAGTGAGACCTGATATTGATGATTAGTGTTTTTAATTGGCTTTAAAATTAGAGTGTTTTAATTGACTTCACTCTTAAATCTACATAGATTAAATGTTTGGATTCTTTTATGATTTAGCATAGGAAATTCTGAATACACAGTACTGCATTATTTTGACAAAGTGTGTGCCTGTCCATGAGGATGAGTGGGGGAACCTGGAAAGGAGAGACCGCCACAAAAATCTCAAGATCTCTTTTTTCTCATGAGGTCCAGGAAGTAGGGCTACAAAGAAAAAACATAAAGGAGTCTGGGAAACTGACAGAGTAAGATGAAAGGTTACACCCATGGGTTGGTCAGGCAACAGAAACAGAGCAGGAAGTGGGGGAAGGGAGGAGAGTTTGCCTTTTCTCTCATTAGCCTGAACAACAACTCTAGGCTTAATCCCCAGGAATTTGGCTTAAGCCCCAGGAAGGGAATGAACTTAATTACTTTTGACCCCTTTTCAAACAAAAGAGCTTTCAAACTTTGACTTTTAAGCTTCGGAGTGAAAGATCTTCGCAAGGAATTTGTATATTTTTGTGGTAAGCAAAGCAAGTTCTATATGCTCAACCCTCCCCAAAGCAATTTAGTCTCCTTAAATTTTCCAGAACATTAGCAGGGCATTTAAATGTCATAAAGTAGAATAAAGGAACAAATGAAAAGATGTATGGGAACTTTTTTTTTTACTATCACTTACTTTGCTATTAAATATATAGAAAGAAAATTAAATATAAATGTGTCATGAGACTTAAATTACTTTTTCATTCAGATTTTGATGGAACCAAGAGAGAAAGTAAATGTAATAACACACACAGAGAATATTGATCTATATTAATATCTACAAAACAGCTTTCTCTAATAACAACAAAAAACCCAAGTTAAGAATTTCCTCCTAAGTCTAGAATTTAACTTCAAATCAAAAAGCTGATAAAATCCTCTTTGTTCTTTGCAGTTGTAACCAACTCTTCCATCACGCCTACTTTTCCAATTACTGAAAACTGATTCATTTGAGCAAGTGTCCAAATCAAGAACCTTCCTTGAGAACCCCACAAATATCTGCTCTGATTTACAATAGCCAGAAGGGCTGGCACTCTTGGGATAAGGTCACTTCTAGGAATGTTTTGGAAGTTAGATAATGCCCCATGGTTTGCCTAGTGTATAGTTAGTTCATCCTGGGGCCTGTATCTCATTCTGTGTCAGTGTAACACTTAAAATCTGGCTCAGTCTCCCAGGGAATCCCAGAATGAGTTCAACCCAAATCAAGGATTATTTTAGAAAATACAAGGATTCATGATAACTTATCTTTTAGTGGATTTGTTATGATTTTTTAATGAACATATACTTTACCAAATATTTAAATACTCACACATTTAAAATTATTTATGTGCTGTGTGAAGAATGGGCAGCATGTATCTTATGAATTCTGTGTGACCAGAAAAGAAATGGAAGATCTTCGCAGAGTAAATAAAGAATTGGTGAGTCAGAACCATGTGTGGAAATTTAAACTCGTTTAAATGCTGCCACACAGTTTATTACAGGCATGGGTTGTTGTAGGTAGTATGTCTGCATTAACTCGACTATGGCAAAGTCATTTCTTATTAAAGTGGAATTTGTAGACCACAGAATTGGGTCAAGATTAACTATGTCTATGAAGAAGAAAAGCCAGTGGCTCACTGGATTTAATTAAATATCATACAGCAATCACCACACTCTGTCTTCTAGATCGAATAACTTAGCCACTGGTCGCTGATAGCCACGGGTCCCTAGAGTGCACAGCTAATACAAATGAGGCACCAAGCTTTCAGTTTTACATTTATTTGTCTATTTATTTATTTTGGTCCTAGGTATTGAGCCTGACCTTTTAATAAGCTAAACATGCACAGATACACTCAGGGCCATTACTTTTTTTTAAAGATTTAAGTCGAATTTTTTTTCTCATTTTAGTATATTAGAAAATCACATTTGGAATAACTTATATATGTGAATCTATTTTTGAACTATAAACTTTATGAACTCTAAATACAGATCATGTACTTCTGATGAGAATTTAGCATCTAAACTGAGATATAAGGATAAACTCTACAGAGGTCGCCAAAGATAATATCAAAAAAGGAGAAAATAGAATATTGATTAATCAACTTGCTATGTCTACAGTGTTTATATTGATTACACACCCAGATGATGAAAATTTTAATGTGTTGGAAGAAATGAAACATTATTTCTCTTTAGGTTTCTTTAGAATCCCTATAGAAAAAAAATGCAGCTTAGACATATGACTCGTGCATTATTTCCTTAGAGTCCACTCTTCTGGTCTAAGACACCATTGAATCCAAACAAGAACAGGTTATGAGGTTCTGGGGTAGCCTTAAAGGGTGCTCTGTGATCATTATCTGAACCCAAGCTGAAAGAACAGTCAGTCAAGTTCAACATTAATGATAGAGCATGTGCAGGTTAATGCTGAAGTTGGTCATGCTTGGGCCATGACAGGACCCATGTACTGCAAATGCAGCAGAGGTTTCTGTTTCAGGGACCTGAGAGGGAACTCATTTAATTGTGACTGTAAATTGAAGTGGCTGGTGGAATGGCTCGGCCACACCAATGCAACCGTGGAAGACATCTACTGCGAAGGCCCCCCGGAATATAAGAAACGCAAAATCAATAGCCTCTCCCCCAAGGATTTTGATTGTATCATTACAGGTAATGTATGGAAACCCATTTTATAGCAGAAAATTATTTTTAAAAAGGGTACGTTTTTGCAAATATAAAAATTGATTTTAATATGTATAGAACCATCTGAGAAATGTAATGTGTGAAACATTATGAACCTTTAAAACTTTACATGCTTTAAAAACAGTAGAATTGCCATTTTACTATTTCTCTGAAATAAATATATTTCTTGTGAGTGTTTGGGATCTAGCCAAGGAGCGAGGCATTAGTATTAGCTCACATTTATTCATCCTCCTCTCCTATTTTTTGCAGAATTTGCAAAATCCCAAGATCTACCTTATCAGTCACTGTCCATAGATACTTTTTCTTATATGAATGATGAATATGTGGTCATTGCTCAGCCTTTTACTGGAAAATGTATTTTCCTGGAATGGGACCATGTAGAGAAGACCTTCCGGAATTATGACAACATTACAGGTATGAAGAATCTAACAATATTGAGTAGAACATTAAACTGCTTTGACCAAGGGCAACAGAAATGGAAGAGTTTATAAGAAATGCTTTGACTGGTCTTAGTGGCATTAACCCCAACTTTCTACTAAGTGACTTGAGAGTGCCTGCTAAATTGTAGCTAATCCTTAATTCCTTTACTTAAATAAGAATAGTATCTGAATCACAGGGCTGTTAGTAAGGAAATGTGATCGTGTATTTAAGAAACTTAGCATAGTACTGAGCATACTAAATATACTCTAAAGGATTACTTTTCTTCAGAGTAAAAGCAATGAATCACAATGATGAGCTCTAACCTAGGTTCTGCCACTATTTAGCTAGACAAGTCCATTGCCTTAGCTTTAATCTCATTGTTCCTAACTTGAAAATAAGAAGGTAAAATAAATTGGGCTTGGTGGTGCTCATCTGGGATCCCAGCACTTAGAAGCTGAGGCAGGGGATCAACTGAGCCCAACCACATAGCAAAACCCTGTCCCTAAACAAACAAGACCCCACTAACAGAAGGATGCATGGCTGGGGAGAAGGCTCTCTGAGTGCTGTGCTGGCTGCACAAGCACAGAGAACTGAGTTTGGATCCCTAGCATCCTTGCAAAAACCTGCCATAGTGGCAAGTATCTGCCTGTAACTTCAGCTTTGGAGAGCTCAGACAGGCAGAGCCTGGGGGCTCACTAGCTAGCCAATCTGGCCAAATCAGTGAGCTTCAGGTTCAGTGAGAGACCCTATCTCAAAACAGTGGAGAAGCAATTGAGGAAGACACCAAACATTGACCCCTGAACTCTGCACAGCACACAAGGGTGAGTGCACCCCCAATACATATATGCATAAACACCACACACACACATTGGGTGGGGTGGGGGAGAACTTTTTTAAAATGAAAAAGAAAGTGAAAATGAACAGTTTCCTGTTTCTAGCCCTAAGAAAGAGTTTGTATGGCTGGGATCAGCACAAACACACGAATGAATACACACAGCACAAAAATATGGTTATCATAATTAAATCTGCTTGAATTTGGAGTAAGTGAATTAAATAAGAAGGCCCTCAAACTCTCAACTCTCAGACTCTGCTGCACATTTTAATAAAATGTTAATGCATTCCTTGAAACAAAAAGGGCTTTGTGGGCCAGTAAATCTGTAAGCCATATCTGCCTCTTGAAGGTTCATAATAAACATAGTAGATTATGAAAAATCCTGCAGTGTGGAAACCTATTGTCAATGTTTTTCTTAATTTGTTCATAGAGTCCATTTTTTATCCATGAGAACTGTTACTTGAGAGATTCTCTTAACTTTTGTTGCCATTTCAACAGTTTTTAAAATTGTAAGATATCAATCAACATAGTTCTGAAAGCTGTTCTTTTTTAACATCTTGACGATGAACTGGCAGGATGGCACGCTCTTGCCATCATTAGCTGGACAGGGTACCACACCATTGTAACCCTGGTACTTACTTGGGAGGCTGGAGCAGAGGGCTTATGAATTTAAGGCCAGCTTGGGATATACAGTGAGACTCTATCTCCAGCAAAGCAGGGTATAAGGTGTACCACTAGACAAGGTACAAAGAGTCACAGCCATTAATTAGATTTACCAGTGACCGTCAAACCTATCCATCATCAAATGTCCAAATAATCCTTGCTTGATTGTCGTGTCTGCTGCGCGGCCTGTGTCTGAGAACGTGCGGAGGGTGTCGGGGATTGACAACACAGAGACTCGTTCAACGATGTAAAGAAAACTTTAAGCAGGCTCCAAAAAGGTTCAAGAAAACTTCCTAAGAAAGGCTCCCACCAGAGAAGCTTCTGCTCTCTCCTCTACCCTGGCTGGTTCTGCCCTGACCCCAGAAACTGATCTGGGCGTGGCAGAAGAGGTGGTTAGTCTTTGGACAAGGTCGAGGTCAGGGTGGTTTCTGCGGGCAGGCCTTTTCCAGGAACTTAATGCCCCCAGGCATTGTATTGTTTTTAGTAAACATGTTTTTAGTAAACATTGTCTTACAGCTGCCTACTCCCAGGCAGAAGGGGAAGTGGGTCTCTGCTCAAGGTCTGGTGTTCCCACAATTCACCCCTTTTTATTTTTAAATGAGGCACTCCTGGCTTAGGTCAAGTAGGGTCACCCTCCCTTTCCCATCCTTGGGGGACCTTGAACCCCTGTCTTAGGCGGGAGGGGTCTTCCCCACAAGTTGCCCGGCATCAGAGCACCCCAACTTTAAATCATCTGTAACCAACCTTCATGGCTATCGGGATTGCCATGGGCTAGGCTAAGCAATACTTGGTTACCGATCTCTTGCCTCTGGAACAAAGCACGTTTGAGCCCGGCATAAAGCCAGAATGCCTACCGCCACTGCCACCATTTCCAGGACCCCCATTGACATAGCGCCTCTCCATCACCGTACCCATCACCAGATCTGGGCCATAACATTCTACCAGCCTTCGTCTGTTACAAGGGTAACCCACACGTGATTTACATTCTGTTACAAGGGTAACCCGCATGTGATTTACATTTACAATTTGATGAAGTTTACAATTGTTCCAAGATCTGCTCAGGAAAGCATTTAGAAAGTGCACTTACACAGATACATTAGGTACAATCATTGATGTTACACATGTAGCATTATGAAAAATATGAACAATAGGCTTGTTGCACTATCCACAGAGCACCAATTTGTTCCTGTGGTGATGCAGTTTGTTGATTTAACGTCAGCTGATTATGCGACTTGAGTCAAAGTCTCCTTTTTGTCACATTAGGACAAGTTGCATTTCTCCAGAAAAATACACTGGCCTAGGCACGATTCCAGAAACAGGAACCACCAAGTCTGATATTTCAAGTGACCATGTCCTGTTCAATTATTGAAAAGAGGCTTTTGCCCCTCATCACAGTCCATACCATTGTCCAAATGTTTTAAATGGGTCCTTTTTTCTCTATTGGCTTCACGATGAAAACTCATGGGTCCGGAAGGTTGATGCAGCAGGTCTGTTGAGAAACTGGAAATCTCGAACCGACTGTTTTCTTTCTTTCTTGGGCTCTAGATTCGATGACAGCAAGGGTCAGGAACACTGATTTAGGAGATCTCACTCAAACTGGCTTAGGTAGGCTCCCATGGTCTCAGGTCCAGTTTTTCTCTGCTCCATGCCGAAGCTTTTATTCTTTTCCTACAAGAAAACACAAACATGCCCTCAACCCCAAATTAGGGTCTTCTCCACTGTTTAGTGCATGGATGTCTCCATTTGACCTGAGCAATGGTTGTTCAAGTTCCATCATGCCAGAATCTGTCTGAAGCTCACTGGCATTCACATTATAAAATTTTTGAATGAGGAGTGTATTATTTGATGAGTCATGTGGGGACTGGGGACATTATTCCCCCTTTTTTATTTTCTAAAAAAAAATTTTTTTTGGAACTGTTGAAGCTGGACCATAATAGTAGAAGGATTTGTCTACCCTCCTTGGTTAACTATCTAGATAAATTGGGATTACTACTTAGATTATTTGTAGATGCCCATTAAAAAGGACATATCCATTAAATATTTCCCAAAAACTTCTGAAAATCACTCAAAGATTGTAAACTATACTGTGTCCAAATAACTTTTGAAAATTATTTGAAGTCTGTGAGCAGTCTTTCCCAATCTAACCTGTAGAGCTCTCACTAGCTGACAAGGCCTCATTTGCATCTTAAATTTTTCTGTTAAAACATTAACAGACTGGCTGGATGTTCCTTTTGGCTATATTTAAAGCAATCTAGGTAGCTTCTTAACTATTTTTGAAGGGATTTAAGTATCCTTTTAATCATATAAGCAGTTCACACTCACGCATTCACAATCACATTTCATACATACCGGTGTGGCTACACCATACATTCAGAACATGCATGCATCTTTCAGTCATCCTTTTTCCCTAGGTCATGATTAGTCTGTTGCAATGAAGCTTCCTTAATTGAAATCTATGTAAAAGAACAACTCCAGCCAATCCTTGAACTAAGAGGTTAAAAAGTCCTGTATGTTCTCTATCATTCCTCCATTTGAGCTACAGTCATGGGGTACAGCTGTACCTACTCCTTGTAACTCTGTAGATGCAAGGTGGAGAGGCCAAGCTTTTGGCCAAAAGTTTTTAGAGATGACTCACAAAATAGAACTTAAATGTAAACAAAATTTTCCATTCTATATACCTTTGTCTTTTTCTTTTTCTTTACTTAATACCAGTACCTTTTTACTGTTACAAATTTTTTGTTTCACCCATTTTTTTTTTAAATCAGGATTTTTCTGTATTGTTTGAGGCTGTCAGTCCAGCCTGGCCTCGAACTCACAGAGATACGCCTGCCTCTGCCTCCCCAAGTGTTGGGATTAAAGGCGTGTGCCACCACCGCCCAGCTTGTTACCAATTTTTTTTTTTCTGTATTATTTGGAGGCTGTCTTGGAACTTGCTCTATAAACCAGGCTGGCCTTGAACTCAAGAGATCTGCCTGCCTGTGTCTCCCGAGTACTGGGATTAAAGGCGTGTGCTGCCAACGCCCGGCTATTCACCCATTTTCAATCCAACTTTCAACCCAGGATGTTCCCTCATAAAGGCGTGTTGGGATTAAAGGCGTATGCCGCTGGTATTAAAGGCATATGCCGCTGGTATTAAAGGCGTATGCCGCTGGTATTAAAGGCGTATGCCGCTGGCAATCTCTTGGATTCCCCTACTTTCTGACCCTGGTATCAGGCTTAGGAGGGGGAAACTCAGAATGTCTAGTTTCTGACTTTTCAATCTCATTGGCGGCAGCCGCTCCCAATGTATTATTGGTGTTATAAAATTTGATGAACAGGGAGCTGGAATGACTAACTGGCATCAACATGGGGGGGAATACTCACCAACGCCCATATTTCCCTTACCTGAGTGTTCAGCAATGGTTGGATTATCTTTATCATGGTGAGCATTCCTAGTATCCGGAGTAGTATTGGAGTCGACATGCCTGATGCACCGTTCGGGGACCCAAATGGGCTTCTCACTTCCTGGAGGGAAAACACAAACAGCCCCTCGGACCCTAGCTAATAGGGGGGGGTGGGTGGCTGCCATTTTCCTGTAATTAAGTCCTTCCATCTGACCCATCCCAAGGACTGGGAGGGTTTGTTCCAATGTCTCTCCATAGCAGACAAATTATTACGGTCTATGGTCAAAAAATTTAAAATGTAAAGTATGGTGGATAACTGAATATTGGGGGAGGTAACATACTCCCCCTTTTTTATTTTCTTAAAATACTGTTTGAGAGTGGCATGGGTGCACTCCACAATAGCCTGTCCCGTGGGGTTGTGAGGAATACCAAAAGAATGGACAATGTGATGTTCCCTGCAAAAGGCAGCAAAGCGATTGCTGGCATAAGCAGGGCCATTGTCCGTTTTTAGGGCATCAGGAACGCTCATGTAGGCAAAGGCCTGCAGGCAATGAGAAATAACATCTTTAATCTTCTCTCCTGAATGGAGAGAGGCAAAAATCAGTTTAGAATATGTATCCACCGAGACATGCATGTATTTTAATTTCCCTGCCTGCGGCAGGTGAGTGACATCCATTTGCCAGAGATGGCAAATAATCCTTGCTTGATACTGAGGTGAACTGATCTATCCAAACTGAGATTCTTCTAGAACCCCCCTTTTTCTCCAAGAAAGGTCATAGTTCTCTTTCTTCCTGAGTTTCCCAATGTGGAGCAGCTGGGCTCTTTGCTATCTAACCTAAGGCCTTCTGATGAATACACACTCCATCAGCCACTGTTTAATTAAGGAGCTTGCTGCGTCATCAAGGCTGGCCTTGAACCAACAATCTCCTGCTTCAGCCCAAGTGTTAGGATTACATACACAAGCCACTGTGTTCAGCTTGCTCTGGATGACACTGTAGACTAGAAGGAATGACTCACCTGCTCATAGGTTTTGTTTTAGATGACAGTTTAGTTTGTTTCTGCTACTGTAATGAAATACCTTAGGCTGAGTAATTCATAAACAACAGAAATGTATTTCTTACAGATTTGGGAGCTGGGAAGCCCAACAGATTCAGTGTCTTGTAAGAACTTGCTTTCTACTTCAAAGACAGCCCCTTTTCTATGGATGCACAGAGCAAAAGGAAGGACAAAAAAACGTTAAAATGACTCAAGGCCTTTTCTGAGGGCCCCATTGCTGTGATTTAATTACCTCCTAGAGGCATCAGCTCTTCAGACTGTTGCATCGAGGGTTATATTTCCACATGGATTTGGAGATTTACACATTTTCAAGCACACAGATCATAAATAACACATCATTATGATTGCTAGTCTCTCCATCATGGACAGACATCACTGCCCACCTGTAATGTTATTTCTTGCAGAATACATATGTAGCACAGAATCCTTCTCAACACATGCTCATCAAACAGTCACAATAACTCAGTCTCCATGGGTACCTAAGATGAAATCCGATGGCCATCCCTAACACACTCTAATCCTTATTGTGCAGAAGAGAAAACTTGAAAGAAGTCTCAAGTACGGGCAGAGGTGATAGCTTAGTTGGTAACATGTTTGTTATGTGAGTGTGAGAATCTGAGTCTGATTCCCAGAAGCCATAAAAAAAAAACAAATTAAACCAAAACAAACAAACAGCAACAACGAGAAAAACAAACCCTGGGCATGGTGGTGTGCACTCATAAGCCCAGCATTGAGGAGGCAGAAATAGGAGGATCCCTGTGGCTATAGGCCAGTCGACTTAAACCAATTAGGGCACTCCAGGTCCCAGTGAGAGACCCAACTTCCAAAACCAAGATGGCAACAGTTGAAGAATGATATTTGAGGTTGACCTCTGACCTCCACATGCACACATACACACACACACTCACGAGTGTGCACGTGTGCCTTGTTTTTTTTTTTTCCAATTATTAGAGGGACTCTTTCCCTCAATACCCTAGAGCTATAGCAGAAAAGTCTAGGGTAGAGATTTGTGATGTAGGTGTTTGGGTCTCCAAGTCTGAACTCTTTCTATGAGACTGTATTTATAAAAGTTGCTAACAGACACCAGCATAGGCCACTGATAGACCTTTATTTTCATCTGAGGTTTCCACTAAAGAACTTTAAGGAATGTCAACCCATGGCAATACCTGCTCCTCTTTTACTTTTCACAAAGCTTCCTCTGCCTTTTTATTTTCCTCTACAGCCAGTGTCCTAAAGTTCCAGGTCAACCTTGTCTACACAGTAAATACTTCCAGACCAACCAGGGCTACATAGTGAGACCTTGTCTAAATAAATACTTAGCCCAAAGACTCAGATAGATCCATGTTTGAATCCCTAGCTCTGTCATTTGGAGTCAGAATTTAGCCCCTCTGAGTCTGGAAGAGTTTGTTCATCTAGAAAAAGAAAGATGAACAGGCATGGTGGTGCACACTTTTAGTCTTAGCATTTGGAAGGCAGAAATAGGAGATATGTGAGTTTGAGTTTGAGGCCAGCCTGGACACAAAATAGCAAAACTCTGTTGCCAAAGAACAGATACACAAAAACAAAGATAAGAAAGGGGAACACATTTATCTCAAGGTTGTTGGAGTAACTTAATGATGTGACAAAGCATATAGTGAATGTTCAGAAATGAGCACTTTGAATTACAATTGGGGGAATTAAATCATGTATGTCAGGGAAAACAATACTTAATACAAGGAGTGAGAGGAATGAGCTCAGGTCATATCTCTGTGCCTTAAAGATCTAGAGCAGGTTGAAGGTGAGATGGCAACTTCATTGTTTATGACAAGGCCCACGGGTGTAAAGGCTCAGAACCTGAGGACATTTGGCCTTGGGGATTGGTCCTGCCTAGTAGACCAAGGGAGTCTCTCCTTTAGACTGATTTCTGTGGAAGTTGTATAGCCCTAGCCTGTGTGTTTACATGTTCCAAAGTGGATGGCCATACAACTAACAGCTCCCTTGTTTTCCTCAGGCACGTCCACTGTGGTGTGCAAGCCTATAGTCATTGACACTCAGCTCTATGTCATTGTGGCCCAGCTGTTTGGTGGCTCTCATATCTATAAGCGAGATGGCTTTGCAAACAAATTCATAAAAATCCAGGATATTGAAGTTCTCAAAATCCGAAAACCCAATGACATCGAAACCTTCAAGATTGAAAACGACTGGTACTTTGTGGTTGCTGACAGTTCCAAAGCTGGGTTTACTACCATTTACAAATGGAATGGAAATGGATTCTACTCCCACCAATCCTTACACGCCTGGTACAGAGATACTGATGTGGAATACCTCGAAATAGCCAGAACACCACTGACGCTCAGAACACCTCACTTAATCCTGTCCAGTAGTTCCCAGCGCCCTGTGATTTACCAGTGGAGCAAAGCAACACAGTTATTTATTAACCAAACTGACATTCCCAACATGGAGGACGTGTACGCTGTGAAACACTTCTCTGTAAAAGGCGATGTGTACATTTGCTTGACCAGATTCATTGGCGACTCCAAAGTCATGAAGTGGGGTGGCTCTTCCTTCCAGGACATTCAGAGGATGCCGTCGCGGGGATCCATGGTGTTCCAGCCCCTTCAGATAAATAATTACCAATATGCAATTCTTGGAAGTGATTACTCCTTTACTCAAGTATATAACTGGGACGCAGAGAAAGCCAAATTTGTGAAATTTCAGGAATTAAATGTTCAAGCACCCAGATCATTTACACATGTGTCCATTAATAAGCGTAATTTCCTTTTTGCTTCTAGTTTTAAGGGGAACACACAGATTTACAAACATGTCATAGTTGACTTAAGCGCATGAGACACCAAATTCCATGGCTGCCATCGGAAACTTTCTACAGTATGTGACCTGGATGAACTCAATGCATGATGACTCTTCTTATCACACTTGCAGATGAATGCCTTTCAACATTGAGACTGTCGAAGTCAATACTACCAGTATCACCATCCTTAACTGTCCAATCCAGTGGTGTGGGAAGTTACCTTTTATAAGACAAAGTTTCATTATATAACTGTTCTTTGCAGTGAAGATGTGTACATAAGTGTTTAATGGTATCTGTTACTCCGAAAAAGAAATATTCATATGTACTTTTCCATTTATTTATTCACGTGTTCAGAAACAACTGCCAAATAAAATGTTTACATTTTCTTTCATATCCCAAAGGTAATTATTTACAAGAGCTGTTTGATTCTTGTTGATTGTATGTTGAAGAAATAGTTTTATATAATAGGATTATATTTGGATCAAGGATTTATGGTATGACTATTGAGTAAAGTTAAAAAAAAGAAATGATTTCCCATAATTTGTAAACATGTTTATCTGGGTTCTATTAGTGGATTTTGAACACTCAGAGTCATGACTACTAGGGACACTTTGAGATAAAAAGGGTAACACGTTTAAATGAAAGGGAGAGAGCTTACCTATTATGCTAAGACTAACCTGTAATGAGGAGGAAGGCCATCCTGTCCCATCTGATAGACTCAGCTACAAATACCATTCAGCCATTTTATAGAAGAATTTAAGATTTAGGATTGAATAGTCCCTGATCCAGGACTTTCTAAATATCTAACTCTAGAGCCGCCTGACAGCTGGTAGATTGTAACTTCATGAACAGCACTTGCCTCCCACGCTGGCTCTGGAGGCCTCTCTCCGATGAAGAACTCTTATGCTTCTAGACACTGGATTTGCTGTAACTGACCTGCCACACAGTGCCTACGAGGCTCATGTCTGACTTTCTAGATTCCTGCTTCCAGATCACTTGAGTCATTAGTACTTTGCACACTGCCTGTTATGTACATAGTAGACTTTCAAAAAATGTTTGTCAAAGGCTGGGGATATAGTTTCATGGAAACATACTTGTGTGGCATGTGTCAAGCCCTGGGTTCAATGCCCAGCACCAAACAAAAGTGTTTTTGAAAACATGTGTGGCTTCTTCCCTTACAGTAACCTCCACAAGCCCCTCTGGCCCACCTAGTGTTTCCTGAGTACTTGTTGAGAATGTAGTGTGGTGGTGGGGAACTAATGTAGGAGTGGGGTGTGATGCTTGCCCTCTGCAGTCTTAGAGGAAGGATGGAAGTGGGCTAAAAGTACAAGAAGGTCTATAGAGTAAGCAATGAGTGTGGAGAGTCACCGAACAGTCTAGATTTGGAGAGTCATAGGAGTAGCAGCTGTGGCTCTGGAGAAGCTATGCTCTTTGTTTGACATACGGGAAGACACAATTTCAAAAGGGGGTTGTGTGGGAGAAGACATGGCTAGCACAAACTGGTTGTGTGCGCTGCCTTTATGGAGGACTTTTGAGTTTGCTTATGTTCCCCCACTGGGTGGAGGTGGGCAGACAGCAGCTCCCCAGGCCTAGTGTAAGTGTGGTAGACTGAGGCATCAGGGGTCCCCATAAAAATGACATGGGCTGGAGAGATGTCTTAGCCGTTAAAGGCTATGCTCACAACCAAAAATGACACAGTCTCCACAGAAGTTTGCAACACCTTGGATCATTGTTCATAAGGACCAGATTTTATTACCTGTATATAAAAGATATTAGGTCTAGCTTCAGGGTTAGAGGAGAGAAGAAAGCTTAACTACTCCTGATCCTGCACCTAGGAGACGTGGCCTTGGAACCCCTCTTTCTCTGCTCCAATAAGCAGCTCATGGGTTGCTGGTGGAGGCCTGCTCTGGACAGGCTGGGTAGAACTCCAGGTCCTCCATGCATAAGCTTTACCACAGGCAAGGTACTTAGCCCACCTGAGCCCACTTCTTTGTTTGTAAAGGTGGACAACAATACCTACTACCAAGGAGGAGAGTTAAATGAGAAGACTCAAGAGTACCAGATGGTATTTCCCAAATATAGCCCCCACCACACCCCACAGCCCCATGCTCTGTGAGACCCTCCCTGCCCCAAATTCATTAAGAGGTTAGCGTCTGACTCACTTGTCCTTTGTCTGAATGGTTGGTGACTTGCTTGTAATTCATTGACTACGGTGAAAATGATACAGTTTGGCTTCCATGCTAGGTCATAAACCCCATGAACTCTTTCTTGCCTTGCAAACTGGGACACCTTGCCTGCAGAGCCCCAAACAGCTGCATAAGAAGTCTTATTAACCAGAGGCCATTGTTCTGTGTTGAAAACCAAACCGCATGGAGCAATCACCTCATGGTGCTTTGGTCAACAGACCCAGCTGGTGTCACAGCCAACAGCCATCATCAGCCACCAGTCCTGGGAAGCCTGCAACTCCAGATCCTTCTGTCAAGTTACTATCGGACATCAGACCTTCCCAGCAGAAGGGCAGCCATTAGAAAGCATCAAGCTATCCACAATATCCCTGTCTGAATCCGTGAGCATAATAAAGTGATTGTTTGAAACGGACATGCTTGGGGTGATTTGTCATGAGAAGGTGCACAAAACACTTGGAGCACAGTGGCCTGTATAAACACGCTCTACATGGTAGTCACCTGTCTGGCTCCACTCCCGTCCCGCACATTGAACACTTTTGGATCACACTCTATCTTTTAAAGGGTGGTCATTTTTATCAATACTGTTTCAGTGCTCTTACCTTGTTCCGAGCATAGTTCCAGGATGCGGAAACTAAGCATCAACAGTCTCCTGACTGTGCAGTGTTAGTAATTCACCTTCAAGCCTGACCATGGAGCTGGGAGGTGAGCTGGGTGAATTCAGACTGTCATCCAGGCCTGTCTACTTTCTGTCGCAAGGTGTTCTTTCAAAAAGTCACTCTGTCACTCTCTAACCTGAATACTGTTGACAGGGCAAGAAAGAGTGGGGAGATGGAGAAAATAAATTTAAGACCCTCCTGAGGTAGGGCCTACTTTCACAGACATTGGCCAGCCTTTTATATGTCCCTCACCTACAATATCCTATACAACTTGTACAACCCTCTCTGACCACAGGTGACAGGATCTGGGTGCACTCCCGGTCCAGGTATGAGGCCCAGTCAATTATCTCTCTTGAACATTTGGAACCAGGACTACAGAGGCTGGGACTTTAAGCACAGGCACCAGATATGCAAGATGATAGTTTTAAATCAGGGGTTTTAGAAGCAGAGTGCTTTCCCGAGGTGGGTTGAGAGGAGCAATACAGAGCAGAGGAGGATGTTGGGCAAAGATAGTTGCCTGGCCTCAGCCTATCCCAATGGGTACTCATCCCATGGGTACTCAAGAGAGTGAAGTGCACCACTAGCATAAGGGTGCAAGGTATCACTTCTCAGGCAACTTTAGA
Source organism: Mesocricetus auratus (assembly GCF_017639785.1). Classification (NCBI taxonomy): domain Eukaryota; kingdom Metazoa; phylum Chordata; class Mammalia; order Rodentia; family Cricetidae; genus Mesocricetus; species Mesocricetus auratus. The sequence goes on along the minus strand of NW_024429182.1, from coordinate 22,685,768 downwards.
AGAGGTTTCGGCCAATTAAGGATACTCCTCTAGAGAATGGTACCCATGAGCTGTCATTGATCATTGACTCCAGTGTCTGTGGAATGAGTGCGTGGACTGGGAATGTGAGTCAGGGTGGGGTATCAGGAGTTTATACCACCATGACAGGGACCAAGGGGTTGAAGTCACCATTTCTGAGCAGTTGTGGTGGCCAATGCACCATGATGCTGGTCTGAAGAATAAGAAGAGAAACAGGTGTACTGGAAAGAGCAGAGAAAGGGGGGAAGAGAAAAAGAAAGGGTGAGAAAAAGAAAAGAAAGGGAGGGCAGAAGGAAGAGATCACAAAGGAAAGAGAGTCAGGCAGGGAGGGACAGCAACAGAGAGATGAGGAGGTGTGGTGTACCAGGGTAGACTCCCTGTCAACCAAACTGTAAGACTGTTGTGGGAGCATTTTTTTAGGGTGAATTCATGAAGTCAACATCTAGGAAGGAGGGAATGGAAGCAGGATTAGGTAGAGGGGCCGGATGTCAGCAAAAGCCTCTGATGACTCCGTCTTGAACTCTGGGACTGAGATGTGTCTTCTGAGTGGTCCAAGCTGGGGCAAGAGGACCACTTTAAAGATGCACATTCTCCTTAGATTTGGAAGGTAGCTATTCCTGAAAGGAAGCATGGGCTCAGGTAAGGCTTTTGCTTAGCCAAAGCCAACTGCAAAGACACCAACTGCAAAGCCCATCTTCTCTCCGCACTCCTTGAAGCTAGACAAATAAGTCCTATATTCCTGAATGGGCCTCTTGGTAGCTCAACATGTCACCCCAGAGGGGAGAGAGGGAGAAGGAAGGCAGCTAGTCCATGTTTGTTCCCTGCACCACACCTCAAGAGGTCTGGTTGTGCTGTCTGATCCCAATTATCTGAGATACTTCCCCAAACACACACATACATACATACATACGTACACACACTCACTCACACACACACTTTTTATTTGGGTCAATATTGTTATCAGTTATCCCCAACTAAGAGAATGTGCGGGCGAAACTTGCTGTGACAGAGATGAGATACCAGATAGAAAAAAAAAAATCCCAGATAGTTTCGTCTCTCTCTGCAATTCAAACTACATCTTTTCTATTACTGTCTTCGATTTCATTGAGTCCTCTTGTGAAATTAATTTAAAAATTATTATTTCAACCAGAACATAACTTTTCAACTTTTAAAGCGAAATTTCAATGTATCAAAATGTTTTGGATCATGAAAATTAAAAGACTTCTGATGTATTTTGGACCCACTGATTTGTAATTATATTGTAAATCAATAATGTTTGCAATTAAAATTAATCTCAATTTCTGGGGAAATGATCATATGCTTAATTGTTGTGACAATACCTCAGATTTTGTTAACCTCAGCTCACACTGATGCTAAACCCTTCTTGTCTGGCATTGGTCCTACAAACTCATCTGTAGGAACGCAGCACTAGCTAATTACAGTTCAACTCACTCAGCATAGCTATTATCATAATATGTCAATCCTGATGGGCACAGGGAAGGCATTTTAATGTGATTGATACCTATGACATCTGGCCTCTTAGAGATGCCACGATTTGGAGTCCTAAAATGATGCTTATCCTCCTACCCCAACATTCTTCGTGATTTATACACTTCTACTTTCCGGTACCCAATCACAGAAGCACTTCATGATTCTGTGCCCAGGCTACTCAGCCACCTACAGCACTCTTTCCCCGTCTTTCCTACATTTTGGAACCTCTGCCCACATCTAACCCATTACCATTACGTGGATTTCTCCCTCTTCTGGCTCTGCCAACCCATTGCTTTTACTACAAATAAGGGTCATAATTCAGTCTGCCTTGCATGTGGTTAGTTGCTGATGCAGCCATCTTTTCTAGCAGACTTTGCATCCCTGAGGGTCAAGACTGCATCCCAGGCTCCTGTAACCCTTCCATTTCATTCTACCTGAAGCTCCAGCTTGTAAAACAGCGCTACCTACTAGGGGGAAAACAAGTTGGCATTCCTGTTTGAACGTCTCAGGAGCAGCTTCCTACTTTCCTGTTAGTTCTCGGCCCCACAGAGACTCCTGCCCACCGATTACCCACAAGTCAAGAGCAAAGGGGCAGGAAAGTTGACAGCAGTGTTTTCTAAACATCTATATCCTTTGACATGGTCATCCTGGAGAGAAGCGCAGACCCACAACCAACTAGTCAGTGGGAACCAGGGAGCTTCCTCCCATGCTGAGGACCTAAACGCCAACCTCAGAAAAACTGTCCCTCAGGCACTGGGACCTTTATCCTTCATGTCCTTTGCCCTGTATTTCTGTATTTACTTAACAGTTATAAATAAAACACCCATAGCATCGGATGCATCCTTTAATATTTTAAATAACACAGGTGTTGCCAGGTGGTGGTGGTGCATGCCTTTAGTCCCAGCACTCAGAAGGCAGAGTCAGGCTGATCGCTGTGAGTTCGAGACCAGCCTGGTCTACAAGAGCTAGTTCCAGGACAGCCTCCAAAGCCACAGAGAAACCCTGTCTCAAACTCCCCCCTCCCCAAACCAAAAAATATCGCAAGTGATGCTTACTAGGTACTGACTACTAGCCAGCTTCTTCTGTATCATTCCTTCCTCTAATTCTAGGATTATAGATAGCATTGTTCCACAGATGGGAAAGCATCTAGAAAGGCTAGATAACTTGCTCGTGGTCATTTTTGCTGGTTAAGCAACAAAGAAAGGCTCCCTTGGATGGTATCTATCATTGGTAACATTCCAGGAACTGCCCAAGGACAAAATCTGAATTAAAAACTCGGGGCTCTGTAAACTGCCAGAGACACAGGCACACACTCAGGAACCTGTCCCAGGTAACACATTGGTAAGTTCCACACTTAAGGATACAGAAAGTTCAATTTTATTGAGGACGTTTATTAAACACCTACTATGTGCAGCACACTGTGGTAGATGGCACAATGAAAATAATCTGAGAGAAGTTATCTATCCTTAAAGGGTTTATTAACCTTATTCATAAAGGTTGTTTATAAAAAGCCAGCATGCAGATCATGGGCAAATACGGCAGAAATAAGGCCTTTAAGAGTCGGACAGCAATAACAACCTTGTCTTGTAGGGGTTCTTTGGTCTATAGACCAATATTGCTGCTACCCCCAACATTCCTCTTTCTGGGTCAATAGGTGTAGTGGTGACACATGTTTTACAGTTAGGAAAACCTGGGTTTGTATTGCAGTGTGGCTTTTTACTAGTTTTATGATCATAGACAAGTTAATTCATGTTCTATAAATTATGAATAATGCTAATTATAGGGAAGGTTGGAAGATTAAATCTAAGCTGCTGAATAACTCTACTAGATAGCCATACTTATTTTTACTCTTTTTTAATTTAAATTAGAAACAAGTTTGCTTCACTTGTCAATCCCAACTCCTTCTCCCTCCCCTCATCCCCCACCATTCCCCACCAGGTCCCTGAGCCCCCACCCAATCCCTACTCTGTTCCCCAGGGAGGGTGAGGCCCTCCATGGGGGATCTTCAGAGTCTGTCATTTCATTCAGGGCAGAGCCTAGGCCCTCCCCCAAGAGTCCAGGCTGAGAGAACATCCTTCATTGTGGGATGGGCAGACAAAGCCCATTTAAAGCCAGGGATAAATGGCCATACTTTTTACAATGTATCTATGTATTTTAAAATTCACATTCTCTCTCTCTGTCTCTCTGTCTCTCTGTCTCTCTGTCTCTCACTCTCTCTCTCTCTCTCTCTCTCTCTCTCTCTGTGTGTGTGTGTGTGTGTGTGTGTGTGTGTGTGGTGCATTTGTGGAGGTCAGAAGACAGCCTGTAGGAGACACTCTCCTTTTACTAAGTGGGTCCTAAAGATCAAATTCAGGTCATTGGACTTGGCAGCAGGAACCTGTATCTACTAAACTCGTTTCCTGCCTCTTTTTGTTTTTTTTTGAGTGTGTGTATGTGTGGTGGTGTGAGTGTGAGAGAGTACATGTGTGAGAAAACCACAGAACATGGTGGAGTCCAGAGGAACAACTTTGAGTAGGACATGCATTGAACCATTCCAGTTTGTTCTCAAGGCTCGTACTGGGTAACTGACCAGCAATACCCTGCTGTATAGGGGCTATAATCAAGAAGGTAAGTGAAGACTTCTATATGTGGTCTTATCCTTCTCTGTGACTGCCGAGAATGTGCGTGGGCTTCCAGAAGAGGAGATGAAAGAGAAACCCAGTAGGTTCTGCCATTACGGTCCGTCAAATTTACTGAGTGGAGAGGCCAGACATCCAGGGGGAAGCACCAGTGGCATTCTTGTTTTCCAACACAGATGGCAACAGTGTGGCAGCCTTTCTTGGACCAACAGCCCCCAAATCATGACACAGAGACTTATTATTAATTATGAATACTCGGCCTTAGTTTAGGCTTGCTTCTATCTAGCTTTTTAAAGCATAAATTTACCAATTTCCATTAATGGGTTTGCTGCCCCAAGGCTTGTTTCCCTTATCTGTGTATTGTCTGTTCTGTTTCCCTGCTTGCCCCATGTCTGGCTGGCTCCCCTTTTCTCTCTGCCCACCAGCCTGGACTATCTCTCATCTGCCTAGCTACTGGCTGTACAACTTTTTATCATACTAACCAGGTACCTTAGGCAGACAAGGTGAAACAGTAACACTCCTTTCCACAATTAAACAATTTCAGCATAAACAAATGCAATATATCTTTACATAGTTAAACAAATATTCTATTTCACAAAACAGCAGGACTGTGATTTTCATGGAAGGATTTTGGCCTCTGGTAAATTGCTCCTATTTTAATAGAACTTGCTTTTGTTTAAACATGGCCAATGGTGTATTGGTGAAGGGAACACTCTGTGAAGGATAGCTTTTCAAACTTCTGTCTCTCTTTTGTGCCAATAAAAGTCAAACATGTCTGAATGACAAAATGGAGCAAAGTTGCATTGTGAAGTGATGTGTGCCTTTGCTTTTAAGGTGTGTGGTGATGCGTATGTGAAAGAGGACAGATCTGACTCAGGACAGGTTTCCTGCATTCTAGTTGTAGGACTATGGCTGAGTTTTCTAAAGGATCTTATGTTAGTCTCAAGCAGAAGTGTCCAGTGAGGAAAAGCAGACTCCCATTTCCTCACAGCCACATGCTCAGGGAATGTATCAAAATTATCTGGATTTTTCCAAATGCACATAACCATGTCTCTATCCAAGATTCAGATCTCTGTGGTATCAAGGCAGTCAAGAGTCCTGTTGACTGCATTACAGAAACATAACTGAGGTAGTTGAAATGTGGCATGCATTGTCTCTTATGGCCGTGAAGAGATACCGTGACCAAGGCAACTTGTAGAAGACACTGTTTACAGGGAACTTGTAGTTTGAGAAGTGTGTTCGTGACCATCTGATTGGGAGCATGGCAATAAGCAGTCGGTCATGGTGCTAGAGAGGTAGGTATGACCTTATATCTTGAGACAGCAACCATGAGGCAGAAAGAGAGAGAGCTAACAGGGAACACCCATGGCTTTTGAAACCTTAAAGCCCACTGCCAGTGGCATACTTCTTATACCAATTATACACCTCTTAATCCCCTAGGGTCCAGCCTCATACTCATAGGACCTGAAACTTCAAAGAATAAGACAAAGGAATTTTCATTTTTCTTTTGAAATACCTCCTGGAGGATGCTGAAGTTGATAGTCTGGGTTTGGAACATCTGGAATAAACAGTCACATCCCAGGGGGCAGCAGTAGGCCAACAGAACCAAGCCTATAGCTGTGAAAGTTTCCCCAACACTCTGGGCACAATAAAGTGTCACCCAGAATACAATGTTTAAGTTTCTTTGGGTTTCAATTGTTTTAAATAAAATGTTGGAACTGTATCAGATGATCCTAAAGTCCTTTCCAGTTCCAAATGCAAGCAAACAAACAAAAAAACCAGTCTGTTGTGGGGGTGGAGAGGGGGAGGATAGAAAACAAAAAACAAAGACAAACGAGGTTTGAAAAGCTTGACCTTATCCTACCTTCTTTAGAGTAGATGGATTCTGGGTGTCCAGCATCCCAAGGCAACCGTGATGACTTAGCTGAGTCTGCATAATAACTTGCTGAGGTGTCCCGAACGAGGCTACAGAGCATGCCAGTTTCCTGCTCACTTGGCTTTGCCTGGTTAAGGATCTGCAAGCAGCATTTGGTATGTTGGTGTTTGACAGGTGTGACATTTCACTCACCAAATGGGAAGTATTTTTAGCACAGAATCACCAAGGTTTAGAGGAGGGGAAAAGACTGGTATTTGGAATAGAGTGTGAGCAAGCAGACACGCTATATTAAAAGACTAAACAGAAAGAGCTCTTCCACAAACCTGGAGCCGGCCATTGGTGACACACACCTTTAATCCTATAACTCCGGGCAGAGGCAGGCAGCTTTCTGTGTGTTTGAGGCCACCCCGGGCTACAGAGGGAGTTCCAAGACAGCCAGGGCTATACAGAGAAACCCTGTCTCAAAAAACAGAGGGGGGGATGGAGGAGAGAGGGGGGGGGAGATTCTATTCTCCTCACATTTAATTATTTAATCATCACAATAATCATTATTGCCCTACTGTCTGGATGAAGAGATGAAGACTCCAGACCCAGGGATGCAAAGCACAGCAGAGACCTGTGAGAAGCGCAGTCCTTAAACAAACGAAATGCCTAAAGCCCGGACCCAAACAGAGGGCTCCCCAACCTTGTCTGTTTTCCTGACCTTCCTGCTAGACAGAAGATGGAAGTATTGGGTTCATATGGTACTGTAACTTTTACTTCCTATGAGTTTTTCCCTAGAAGATACTGCAGATGTCCTCCACCAAGATGAAGGAATAAACCAAGAAAGGGACAGAGGATAAGGATTTGAAACAAGTGCATGTGTGTTTATGTGTGTGGGCTCGTACATGTTAGTGTGTGTGTGTGTGTGTGTGTGCGTGTGTGTGTGCGCGTGTGTGTGTGTGTGTGTGTGTGTGTGTGTGTGTGTGTGTGTGCAGAACAGAGGCCAATATCAGGTGTCTTCCTCAATTTTCTATGTTACTATTTGAGACAGGGTCTCCCACTGATTGACCAGTGAGCCCAGGGCATTCTCCTGCCTCTGTCTCTCCAGCACCAGGGCTGCCAAAGCTGGTTTTCTCTTTTTACAGGGGTGCTGAGGATCAAACTCAGGTTCCCATGCTTAAGCAGCAAGCATTACCAGTTGAGCCATCACCCCAGCCCCTAAATACCAATTTTTAATTGAACACTAACAAGACTTAACTGGAAGTCTGCATTATGCAACACTCACTCTGAGCTAACGCACTGCTCCTGTGGTTTAACCCACTCAGTTATTCCAGTCACCTATGTGCCCTTTCGTCAGCATCCTGTTATGCCGGATAACTACCCGAGTTTCCTGAGCGCGCAGAACTGGGATGCGCGTTTTAGCAGCCTGTACTCAGGGGACCTGCTGTTCATACTATAATGCCATTTCACCCCCCACCCCCGTCCTGTGGAAAGGAGGAAAACGGGGTGGTGACTAGGAGATAGTGCCTAGAGCAAAATCTTCGTCTACTCTAATAATAAATCAACAGATGCACATCCAGAGCAGATAATGCAAGGAATTTCAGCCCATGCACACTCCTCCATTAGACAACAGAAGTAGGTACCATTAGAAATAGATAAAACAGCTGAAAGTGTCTGTCTCTGGAGAAGGAGGCTAGAGAGCGGTGGGGGAGGGGACTCCTGCTATTACTGGAATTGCTTTGTTTAATTTGGGGGGTGTTTTTTGTTTTTTGTTTGTTTGTTTGTTTTTTGAGAAAGAGTTTTTTTTGTGTAGTCTTGGCTGTCCTGGAACTCACTCTGTAGAGATTTGCCTGCGTCTACCTCTTAAGTGTCAGGATTAAAGGCATGTGCCACCACCACCCAATAGTCTTGTTTAATTTTTAAAGTGATTTTCTTTTTAAAATAAACTTATTTTTGTTATATCCACCTATTGTGTATGTGTGTGCATGTGGTGTGTGTGTGTATGTGTGTGCATGTGGTGTGTGTGTGTGTGTGTGTGTGTGTGTGTGTGTGTGTGCCTGTCAGGGGTCCATTCACTCCTTCTATCTTGTAGGTCATTAGGATTGAACTCGGGTCAGCAAGCTTGGTAGCAAAAACCTTTACCCACTGATCCACCTTGCTGTCCCTAATGTGACTTTCACATAACACTTGAACAGCTTTTAAAAGGGGAAATTTTCCTCACAAAGAAAAAGGCACCAACCCCCTCCACCCCCATCCAGTCCATCTGTCTGGTGGAGACCACTGTTGGCTTGATGGTGGGCCTGCCTCCTCATACACCTGAACCAAGCCTCGGATGCCAGTATCCTGGCAGACATTGGTGACTGAGCCAGATGGTCAATGTTATATTTATACTGAAGGCAGCATACAGACCACTTGTAACAGATCCATCTACTAAAAAGGCTCCCATGGCAAAGACAAGCACATCTACCCAGAAGTACACCCCCAGGTCACACGCTTCCAACCTGCACGAGACTCAGTGCGTGATAAAAGGAAACCTGGCATGTATAACTGACCCTCTAAATTCAGTTTCTTTTATTTCCAGGATTTCTGATTCCACTCCCTTGGCATCTTGTGAGTCTTTACTCTCAGCATAAAGGGTCAGGCTGGGTGTGGAGAGATGGCTCAGCAGTTAAGGGCACCTGCTGTTCTTGAAGAGGACCTGGCTTCAGTTCCCAGCTCCCACATCAGGGGATTGTCTGTAACTCTAGTTCCACCAGTGGAAGTGATGCCCTGTTAGGCCCCCACAGACATCTGCATCACATAGTGCACATAAACTCACACACATGCACACACATTTAAAAACAGGAATGTTTAAGGGTGGGTGACTAATGTTAATAGAGGAGATTTCTATATTCTCCTTTGTCATGAATGTTATGGAAAGTGAGTCACAGCTGTAACAATTATTACTACATCATAGCGAGCGGCTTTATCCTACAAAGGCCCTTGGGTTAGAACAACCCCAGTGTGCAGGTACAAGATGAAAAGATACCGCTGCCTGACAACAAATCGAATAAGAACCAGAGCAGAGTTGATGATCTCAGACATTCTCTGACTGTACTTTTGGGTCCTTCCCAGAAACAAACCATTAGCCATTATGATAAACGCCAGAATCATTCATCTAGGCATGAGAGATCAACTCTACCTGGAAGTTGCAATATGGCTCCATGCCATGTACCCTCACAGTAGGGGCCTGGTACTTGTCAAGGGGTCCCAAAGAAGGAGAGGTGAACAAGATGGAGCACAGCTTTTGGGGGAGGGGGCCATGGCTCAAGAACAGGTCTACCACGCCCATCAGAGAGCTGCCAGCAGAACTGGCCAGCCCTCGCATGTAGTTTAAGTGACCCTATGTAGTAATTGTGGACATCTACACTCCAAGAAACAAACTGGAAAAGATTTGCCTAACCTGCGCAAGAAAGTTTTGAAAAGACAATGTCTTGCCAGAGAGTACTCTGGGGATCTCGCCCAAAAATAGAGTCCCAGACTACCTAGAATGATATTAGCCTTGCTGAATGTTTGCCAAGGTCCAGCCTGTACCCGATGAGAAGGATGGTTGGGGGGACAGAGGAAGAGTAGGGAAGGCATCCTAGAGCACCCCAGTTCACACAGTGAGAGTCTGTGGTAGAGGCTGCTCACATCACCGCAGATCAGGAGGCAGAATAAGGACAGACATCAAAGAGCCTTCAAAGAGCCTCCTTTGGTGGCCCCGCCCACCAGGCTGGTGAGCGAGCATTCAAAACACCAACTTCAGAGTCCGGACTTAGCAACTCATGAGGGCTCAACTAAGATAAGAACAATTCAGTCGCCGGGCGGTGGTGGCACACGCCTTTAATCCCAGCACTCGGGAGGCAGAGGCAGGCGGATCTCTGTGAGTTCGAGGCCGGGCTGGACCGACAGCCTCCAAAACAATACAGAGAAACCCTGTCTCGTAAAACCAAAAAAAAAAAAAAAAAAAAAAAGAACAATTCAGTCACCTTGGAACAATCACACAGCTTTCCCTGTGTGCCCAAACAGAGTCACTATCAGGGTTGTCAATGTCCTCCTGTCCCCTACGAAGAGGGATGGCATAAACACTTTCTTTCCTTTTCCCCACAGTCCTTCAGCTCCCGTCCTATTACGAAGAGGGGCAATTTTCTGACCTATGCAACGGGTCACACAGACAGAGAGCTGGCTTCACAGACCAGCAGAAGCGGCCTCTTTCTTAGATGATTAAGTGTGGAGACAAAGTGGTTGAATTTGCTGCAAGACTCCGTATACTTGAATAGGGAGTCAGTGGTACAAGGGCCACCGCCACTTGAGATGCCTGTCCTGCCATTAGGTGTTTCAGAGAAGACATGACTAGCTTTGTTCCTGTTCCTGATTAGGCAAAGGCCTTACTTTCATGTGTTACTGACTCTTCCAGGAGACCTGTGTGTTCAATGTCTGGCTTTTGCTACTCACTCCCAAGCTTTCCCAAGCTCTCCCGGGAGCTGTCTGAGGACTTCTGTGAAGCAGAAACGAGAAAGGCTGGTGGAGAGAGCGCTAAGTCCGCTGGAGGATAGGCTGGGAAGAGGGTCAGTGGTGTTCTCACATCCAGGGGTTCAGAAAAGAGCCCCTGGAGGGATAGTGGATGGGAACGGGGGACTTTTTCAGAAGTGTCTGTGGGCTGGAGAGAGCACTAAGTCCGCTAGAGGATAGGCTGGGAAGAAGGTCAGTGGTGTTCTCACATCCAGGGGTTCAGAAAAGAGCCTGGAGGGATAGTGGATGGGAGCAGGGGGGACTTTTTCAGAAGTGTGTCTGTGGGCTCCAGCCCTTACACTGTTTAAATGCATGTCACTGGACCACGTCCATCAGATGAGTCTTCTTTGGGAATAGACTCCATGAATCATAGTTTGAACAGGATTAGGGAAAAGGCTAACATAATTCCGCTGCTTCCTTTGAATGAGTATTTGCATGATGTGAGCAGGTTATCTTGTACCTCAAGAGAAATCTGGAAAATTCCCCAGCTCACAGGATCCTGAGCACCCAGAAGTCCAGCACACAGAATCCCAAACACTCACTGACACGCTGTCCCTGCTCTAACCCATGCTACTATACCAAGGTCTTCCAGAATCATTGTTGCTGCTCAAAAATCCATGGAAATGTTTCCTGTCTGTCTCCCTGGGAACATCCCTAGCCCCAGCATTGGCTTTTAACCTCATTACAGGCTATAGGCTGTTCCCTAGGAGGGCTCAACTCTGGCTTGAGCTGACTTGGTTGACATTTTGCCTTGCTGTCTCTCCCATGTGACAGCATGGGTTCCTACTTGAGTTTACTGTTTTCTAAAAAATAGATCCTTTTAACTCCCCCAATTAAAACTATTTAAGGAACACAGATATTTAATGTTTTCACATCCACAAAACCAAGAGCTGGTTTAATAAGTATTGTGTGAATTTGGGTTTACAGCAGAGAAGGAGGCAAGGGCTTTCATACAAAAGGAGAGGAAACAACTAAATTCTGGTACCTGGGGAATCGTGGTATCTGAGCTGCTAATTCTCTCTCTCTGTCTCTCTCCCTCTCTCCCTCTCTCTCTCCCTCCCTCCCTCCCTCCCTCCCTCCCTCCCTCCCTCCCTCCCTCCCTCCCTCCCTCCCTCCCTCCCTCCCTCCCTCTCTCTCTCTCTCTCTCTCTCTCTCTCTCTCTCTCTCTCTCTCTCTCTCTCTCATCTGTTGATGGAAAGAGACTGGAACAAAGATAACTGAGTTGGAATTCACTGGGGAAATTACTCCGGAAGCTATGGAACCGGCAGCGTGGAAACTGGTCCCCACCGTAACCATAGTGACAGAGCAGCAGGAGGGTGGGAGGTGTAGAGAAGAGTGGGCAAAGAGCATCAGAAACCAAGGACAGAAGAGAAAAGGAGAAAAGGAGTCACCAGGTCAAGGTTCAGGGGCCAGGAATGTGAATAGCTGGAGCTAAACTCAGAGTTTTAAAGAAAGAATTTTAAAATAAACTGCAGTTACTCGGGAAGACGGGCTTCTCAGGCAACCGTGGGTCCCTTACATTAGAAAGGCGATTTACAGGGTCTTTTAGAGTGCGGACGGACAGACACAGCTTGATGAGGAGGTAGCTGCAGTTAGAGATGGGACCAGAAGGCGCCCTTAGACCTGTGGGAAGGCGACCAGAGCGCCCAAGTGACCACAGCGCAGGGCTGCCCCCTGGTGGCGGGTGTCTTCAAATACCAGGAGGAGATTTTGCTCTGCAGCTCAAGTGATGGAACCAGAGCCCTCCCTACAAGACCGGATAGACAGATTAGAGCAAAGCAAACCAGAGTCATCTGTTAAATGTAAATAATAAGCAAATGATGAGTAACGGACTAGTCTGTGCTTCTCCCGCGACCCAATAAAGCAGAGAGAGAGGCAGGGAGAGAGAGAGAGACAGAGACAGAGACACAGAGAGAGACAGAGAGAGAGACAGAGAGAAGGGGAGAAAGGAAAGACAGATTTGAGGCCCACAAAGTATCTCTCTCCTCTTTCACCTTCTCCCATCCCTCCTCACTTCCTCATCTCCCCTCCCTTCTTCTCACCTTCCTCCCCACCCTCTCATTTTAAGAACTTTTATTTATTCATCTATTTGCTTGTCTTACTTATATATGCCTTCAAAATAAAACAAAGTCAGAACAAATTCCTTAAAAAAATAAAGAGGAGATTGAACCCTGCCCTGGACTGTTTCATGAGGGCAAGACCCGTGCCTATCTTCTCTGTCTGTATTTCGGTACCCTCAAGAGTGTCTGGCACAGCTCAGCAGCCCCGCACAACCTGCCGGCTCCTGTCAGGCCGCTGTCCACAGACCTGTATCGGCATCTCAGGGCTCCTGGTCACTAGTCTGCGGTCTATGGGTCCTTGCCACCCGCCAATTCTGCCTCTTTGCTCTCCAAACTGCATAAGCTCTGAAATTGAAAATCTGCTTGATCACATAACATGGGAGCTGCTTTTGTCACCTGCATGTCATCACAATTATGATTTAGAATCAGCCACTTTGTGGCATGCCTATGTACTATCTGAAATCACTAAGAAAAAAACCCTCTTAAAACTTCATCCCTATCTCTATCTCTAGGCTTTTTGTCAACATATCTGTATTTCTTCCTATTATAAAAATGACTCCTAAAGGAACTAGAGAGATGCCTCTGGTGCTCTTACAGAGGACTAGTGTTTGATTCCCAGCACACACATGGCAGAGAACAACTGCCCGTAACTCCAGTTCCAGAGGGTCCAGCATCCTCCTCTGGCCTTGTGGGTACCAGGCATGCATAGGGTATGCATAAAATAAAATATTAAGCATTTAAAATGATTCCAAAACATAATATACATTATTAAAAAATCAAGATGTAAACAATTTTAGCTTTTGAAAAAGTAAGAAAGTCACCAAGAGATTAGCAATTGTGGCATTTTATTGTGTTTTCCATCATTCTATCTTCTTACTGCACTTTTATTTATTTCTTTTTAGGCACACTTATGTGAAGTGATGGCAACAACAAAATAGCAAGACAGTTGAAGCTATGACCCTGGGAATTGAGTATTTGTCTAGTGTCTTAGCTACTTTTAGTTACTTTAGTTACCTTTCTTTTGCTGGGTATACTGTGACCATGGCAACTTAGAGAGGAAACCAGGCATTGGGAATTACAGCTACAGAGAGCACGTCCATGACTATCGTGGTGCGGAGCATGGCGGCAGGCAGGCAGGCAGGCAGGCATGGTACTAGACAAGTAGCTGAGACCTTACATCTGATCTATAAGCACAAGCTATAGGGAGCACACCGGGAACAGCATGGGATTTTGAAACCTCAAAGCCCATTCCAATGACACACATCCTCCAACAAGGCCACGCCTCCCAGTTCTTCCCAAACAGTTCCACCAAACAAGGGCTAAGCCTGTAAACATATGGGCCTATAAGCCTTTTTCATTCAGAGCACCACACCTAGCGTATATAATGTCCTGCCTTGATTTCCCTGAATTAAAAAATAAAGTAGTCAAGAACAACGTTCTTGCTTTTATTATATGTTCTTTGAAAATAATTATGTTACAGTTGCCAAATATTTCTCTGCTGTTAGAAAATGTATTATATCCAGATCTTTACAATAAAAATGTAAAATTCCCATAAACGCCTTTGTCATGAGCCTTCTATTTCCACTACTTGGTTTCCTCAAGTGACATTTCTGGAATCAGTTTCTGGCCCCCAGCACGTGTTTTCCAGTTGAGCCAAATACTGTCATTCTTACCTTTTCAGGGCAGAATCCTCAGAGCAAATGAATCCATTTTCTTTGTGCTCCAAGTTCTTTGGAATGAGAAACAGGGCATTTACACTTACACCTGTGTACCAGTGTGCATGCATGCACACACACTGACACTTGTAATAGCAAAAAACCTATAAAAATAAAGATGAAGGCTCCTGTGGTTTGTGATAGAAGAGGAGGCAGAATGAAGACATTTGGGGACACTAACGAGAAGAAAATCCAGCTATGTAGCTATGCATCGAGTGATCAGACCCATAAGAAGAATTACAGGCTCCAGCAAGTTTTTAAGAAAGTCAGCATTTTAATTTCCCTCTTTCGCATAGATAATCTCTAATATGTGTTGTAGGGTTGGCAGAGATGCTTAATGGATTTACAGAGTAGCTTCTCAGTTTGATTCTGGAGACTAGAAATCCACTGCCCTCATCTGGCTACCGCAGGCACTGCATTCATGTGCACAGAGCCCCCCCCCCATGCATATGCATAATTTAAAAATAAAAATAAAATATAAACTTAGGGAGTTCCAGGACAGCCAAGGCTACACAGGGAAACTGTTTCAAAAAAAAACCAAAAAACCATACTTTTCAGGGTTGCCTGCTCAAGGTTCAGGACATTAGACTGACTTCAGTCCTCACTCTTTGGACACCATGATACTTTGCTTCACGTAGCGGTTTAATTGAGAATGCTCCAAATAGGCTCAGATATTTGAATACTGTGTACCCAGTTGGCAGTGCTGTTTAGGGAGGCTTGGTGGGTATGGTCTTGTTAAAGACGTATACCACTGGGGGCAGTATTTGAAGTTTCAAAGCCTTGTACCATTCCCAATACTCTCTCTCCTTCCTGCTTTCAGCTTAGATGTGAGCTCCCAGCCTGCAGCTTCCAGCCACCATGCCTCCAGGTGCTGGGATTATAGGTGTGAACTTCCATACCCAGATGCAACCCATGGAAACTTGGTTGCAAAAAAAATATGTTAATCTCTTTTTAGAAGAGTTCTTTCTTCCAACACTGCATCACATAGTACACACGTCTTTCAAGGGACTTTATCTCCTTTCTATACTGTGAGAAGATGCCAGCATTTGGGAAACCCAACAGTGTGGCAGCAGAGGTGTGTGGGTATGTTTATTCTCTCATGGTGTTTGGCTTTTAAATGCTTTAAGCAGATCCCCCCCCCCCCCGCCCGCTTAGAAGACTTGGTGATTCTGTGATAAACAGTTTCTGAAGACTTTGCTGGCCTAGCTCAGCTGCTAACCTTTGAAGTTGCTATGGGAACCAGTAATTCTTTTTTTTTTAATAAATTATTGATGTAGATGAAAGAGAAGCAGGAATGCCTATCTCAAAGAAAAGCAAATGAGGCTTGGGGAGATTTTTTAAAATGAAAATATTAACAGCTTTTTAAAATCTTCACTCATATGGCAGAGGTTTCTCAGAAATTCTGTTGTGTGGTGAGTAAGAGCATGTGAGCATGTATCCTCTGTCAATTAGCACGTGTTGGGTGGATGAAGGGATGGAAGGATAGACAGATGGATGGATGCATGCATGGATGGATGGGTGGATGGATGGATGGGTAGAAAATGGGAAACAAGGTAATCCTGAGACAGTTTCAGGTAAACTGTCCTGGTCACACCTTAGGAAGAACTGAAGGTGTCTGTCACCCCCAAAATCAGCTAGAAATCCTTGCTTCTTTCCAGCATATTTTTGTTGTTGTTTTGTTTTGTTTTGTTTTTCAACTCTGGAGGCTTTTCTGCAAGCCACTCATTCATTCTCAGAATTCCACAAAAATACCCCAGTGTGAAGCAGCTCAGGGGAGCCTGTGACAATACATCACTGGAGGCCAGAGGCTTTCTGCCAAATCAGTGTAACCACCACATCCAGGTATTTATCGTGTTCTCTCCAGCAGAAAATGAAAGTGCATGCATTTTTAATGTCTAGAACCCACGCTGTCTTCATGTCTGGCTCTCAGAGTTAGGGCGCACACAGATACCCACTGCCTGCAGGAAGATGGATCCCCAGCTAGAAAGGACCTACTCGGCTGCCGGGAATGCTAACAGCAGAATCCTTTCAGTTGGTGCCACAGTGAACCTCCGCTGCAGAGGGGCTGCAGGGGCAGTTTATGACCAAATTTTAGTGTAATCAAGTCCAGTTTTTTTTTCTTAAGATTTATTTGTTACAGTGTTCTGCCTGAATTTATGCCTGCACACCAGAAGAGGGCACCAAATCTCATTTTAGATGGCTGTGAGACACCATGTGGTTTCTGAGAATTGAACTCAGGACCTCTGGAAAAGCAGCCAGTGCTCTTAACCTGTGAACCATCTCTCCAGCCCTGTGACCAGCTCTTTTTATGGCTCTGATCCATATTCCTCATGAGGTGTTTGGCTTAAACAAATGTTTGTTGGATGAATTAAGCTTTTAGGTTGTTTTTAAAACAAAGCAGATTGTCAGAAAGAAGAGGTGGGCCCGCATCACATAAGCATCTCTCAAAATGTTCACAGATCAGCCGCACATCAGCATTCGCATTTACCTGAGGGTGCTTATTATAGATGTAAATTTACTGCCCCAAAGACCTGCACGGAGACAGCCCGTGCATGGTCGATCTTCCATGGAAGGTCTGAGATGAGAACCTTTCTCATTGAACAGCATCTTGAACAAAGAACCAGATTCATCTGAAGTCACCAAAAGACGAAGGAGGTACAGGACCAGGCCCATCATCCCTCCCTTTTCCTCTGAATCTCCCTTGGACGGGAGTAAGTACCTGGACCAGGCTGGCCCTTGTCTCCTGTGCAAGTGTTACGAGAACGCAGACCTGTGAAATCAGAGACTGAGGAAGAGAACTACATGGGGAGGGGAAGCCTTAGGAGGAAATGACTTTGAGTCAGCACTAGCCCTAGCACAGGGCTTCTGTGGGGTTGAAATTCTAGAATAACAGAATCTACAGGTGCATACAAGCATAAATCCTCTGAAGAGAAGTGTGGGTTCCTGCTCCACTCTCCAAAATACATACAGACCATTGTGGATCCTGACATACCTTTGAAAATCCATTGACTGTACAAGTTGGCCGAGCTGTGTGAAGCTTCTGATTTGGCACAGACAGAAAAGAGCAAGGGAGTTTCTATCCAGCATAAATCCAGAAGTGAGATATGTTCCTGACTCTTGCTTTCTAAAACCCTCCAACATGAAGAGACTTAAGGCAGACAAATGAATTTTTTCAGTTTTATTTTATATCAGAAAAAGTAAATGTAGGTGAGTCATTGTAATAAATAAAAATCAACTTTCAAAAACCTATAACCCCAGCACCTGGAAGACAGAGGCACGTGGATGCCTATGAGTTTGAAGGCAGCCTCTGTGTTCACACAGGGAGTTTGAAAGTCACCTAGAGCTAGATAATAAGACCTTGTCTTAAAACAATGAAAAATGTAAGCACAGCATCCTATAATCTGTTGATTGATGGATAATTTTAAGTTAGGTGTGAAGAAGCCAATTTGTGTTAGCCACTAGAAACTCAGGGTTCAGTTAACAAAAGAAGAAAATTGGAAAACAGAATTTTAAACCTTTCCCCACATGGATAAAATGAAGCATGTCCACTAGTTTCCAATATGAAGACAATGATATCCAAATTTTTAGTTATCTGTTGCAGAGGGTGATCTCTTCTTACCAGAAAACTATAAAGTTTTTCAAAACCCGAGGTGTGTGTATGTGGGGGGGGGGAATACTCGTGAATTCGTTACCCTTCTAAAGTCTATATGTGTGTGGTTATGACGTGGTGTGAAAAAGGAGGCAGCTGAATTATCTATGCCATTTCAAGAAATAACCAAGAATATGATTAAGAAGCCTGGAAAGACAGCTCAGTGATTAAGTCTGCTTGCTGCTCTTCCAGGGGACCTGAGTTTGGGTCCCTACACCCATGTCAGGCCCATCATAACCACTTGTAACTCTAGCTCAAGGGGATCTGACTCCCTCTTCTGGCTTCCACAGATACCTGCACACATGTGTGGCACTCATACACACACACACACACACACACACACACAAATAAAATAAAATTAATATTTTTTGAAACGAGTTTGATTAAGCCTTTCAAATTGGCAGATGGGCAATGGTGGGGCATGGATTTAATCCCAGCACTCAGGAGGCAGAGGCAGGTGGATCTCTGTGAGTTCAAGGCCAGCCTGGTCTACAAAGTGAGTTCCAGGATAGCCTCCAAAGCTACATAGAGAAACCCTGTCTTGAGGGGAAAAAAGGACTATCAAGCTTATTAAGTGGTTAATTAACTTGACATAGGCTATTGGGTTCCTGGTTTTTGTGTTTATTTAGTCTTTCATTCATCTCTCTTTTGTTATTTGAGTTGTGGGTCTCTTTCTCATGACTGGACAATGTTCTATCTAGTTAAAGTTGAATTTCAGAGCCTCTGTATCCCTAGCAAAGCCTATACATATTAATATAATAAATTTTTGAGCTGAGCAATGGTGGCACACGCCTTTATCCCAGCACTTGGGAGGCAGAGGCAAGTGGAGCTCAGTGAGTTCGAGACCAGCCTGGTCTACAAAGCCAGTTCCAGGACAACCAGGACTATTACACAGAGAAACCCTGTCTCAAAACAAAAAAAGAAAAGAAAAGAAAATTTCAAAAATATTTTGTTACTTTAATCTCATGCTACAGTAGACAAAGACCCCTGCCTTCAGAAAGCTCATATGTTAGGGAATCAGCAGGCAATACAGTATATAAATTAGTAAAATATGTGTTCTGTGCCTTGGTCAGTTTTCTGTTACTGTTAAAAAAGTAGCTAAGCCTGGCAATTCGTAAGAGCAGAAGTGCTGGGTGTGGTGGTGTACAGCTTTAGTCCCAGTGCTCAGGAAGCAGAGGCAGACAGATCTCTGTAAGTTCGAGGCCAGCCTGGTCTACAGAGTGAGTTCCAGGACAGCCAGGGTACTATACAATAAAACTCTGTCTCAAAACAAAGCAAGAATCACACAGACACCCAACTTGCCTCACAGTTCTGAAGCCAGGGACATACCAGAGAAGGTTCTACTCTGAGCCAGATGACGGCCTCCTTGCCTCGCCATAACCTGGCGAAGGGCACCGCTTAGGGAGCCAAAGCAAATTTGCTAGCTCAGATCTCCTTTGTTCTTCTTACAAAGCCACAGATAACATTCCAGGCACCCCCACCCTCATGACCTCTTCTAATCTCGGTTACCTCTCAGAAGCTCCGCCTCTCAACACCTTTGCATGTAAATTGGAGGGTTAAACTTCTTACACACAGACATCTGGAAACATCCATACATCCTCTGCCAGATTGGGGAGGGTCCATAGAAAACATTTATATGGATAGAGGGGGAAATTTTAGGTAATGTGACCAGAAAAAGGCTCAAGGGAGGAGATGGCATATGAGTGAAGATGGGTGTGGCAGTTTGACTGTAATTGGCCCCCATAAACTCACAGGGAGTGGCACTGTTGGGAGGTGTGGCCTTGTTGAAGGAAGTGTGTCACTGTGGGGGCAAGCTCTGCAGTCTCTTTTGTCTAAGCCTTGCTCAGTGTCACACTCTACTTCCTGTGCCTTCTGCTGAAGATGTAGCCAGTACCATGTCTGCCTATACACCCCCATGTCTGGCCATAATAATGAATTGAACCTCTGAAACTGTAAGCAAAGTACCCCAATTAGATGTTTTCCTCACAAGAGTTGTCATGGTCATGGTGTCTCTTCACAGCACTAGAAACCCTAACTAAGACAATGGGAAAGTTAGAGGTGTAAAGACACTCATTATGTCTGTGTGAGTAACTGAACCATGGAGATGGGTTCTTGGCTCTCCAGTGTTTGGTATTTCTACTCCTCTCCAGAGCTACTGTGCTTGTTTGTAGAGATCGACCCTGCCCAGAGCTGTGCTCATTCACACTCAATGTATTTGCACATCGTGACCCTGCAGACGGTAGAAGTTCACACCCCAGCCTCAAGAATGAATGAGTCGGCATTGTCAGAGCGCAGATGGACACGCAGCAGCTCAGATTCAGGAAACGGAAGTGAGGCCACATGCTCAGTAGGGAAGGTGACATGATCCCAGGACTTCCAAAGACACGGCCACAGACACACCAGCAAGTCTTGCCGCTGGGAGTTAAGGGAGCTTTGTTCTATAGTGTTTTGAGATACCATCTTACCACATAGCCAAGCCAGCCACACTCTCAAACATCTCGTTTCAGCCCCCCAAGCACTAGTCCTACACCAGGCTTGGGTTGAGGTTTTACTCACAAAAACAGCAAAAAGCAAAAACAACCAACAAAACAAAAAGCCCCAGCAATTCTGAGCCTATGAGAAGGCGAAAGTTCCCCGTCTCGCTGCTGCAGCTTCCGCTCTCTCCTGCCTCTTCCCCGCCTTGGCTGTTGGGTTGCTCTGGTGACACCGCTGCCCGGGAACCCAGTGCTCTTCAGCACGTGCCTTTGCATGTGCTGTGGATAGCTGACCTGCCTGCTGTTCAGTCTTCCAAGACACACCTTGGAATTTCACCTGCTCTCTCAAAACCCACTGGATTCTGACACAGGCAAGCTGTATTTCAAAATGCGAAAGTTATAAAGATATTCCATTCCCCTGACACTCCTTCCTGGTGCCACCTCCCACCTTTGCCTCTGCCTCAGCAAGGCTGGCAGTTCCAGGACCTGGGAGTGGCCTGCCCAGTGAGCCCGGAGAACCAGTGAGTGTTGCAAGAGTTGCATGCACTGAGCACCTTCTTTTCAGTCACAGGCGAGGTGGTTTCCACTCCCTGGGCTTTTGTCCATCAATGCTACCAAGTTACTAAGAACCAAACATAAATTTGACGTTTTCTTTATTTTTGATCCCTCTGGGAACACTAATTCAAACTTTGAATTACAGCTCTGGCATGTCTGTCCCTTTGGTTGATATTGTTGGTGTTGTTCTTGTCGGAGACAAGGTCTTGCTGTATATCCCAGGCTGGCCTGAAACCTACTAGGTATCCGAAGCTGGCCTCATAATCACGATCCTCCTGCCTCAGGCTTCAGACTACTACAATTACAGGCACGTGCCATCACACTTGGATCCGTTCACTTAATTATCCATCTTGTAATGGTTGCACAGCCTCTGAATCCCAACTGAGTAGGTTAAAATTGTGACATCATAACATACCAGGTAAACCTTGGACAAGTTATTAACCATTCCCAGCCTCAACTTACTCACTACGGAGCAGTGATGATCTATATTTTATGGGGTTGCTCAGAGAAGGAAATGAGTTCATGCATTTCAAATATATAAACAGTGCTTAGCCTGTGATGGGTGTTCAATACATGCAAAGTGTTACTAATTGTTCATTAATCTTTCAGGGCATGGAGTTTGACACCATGGAAAAGTAAGATGGGAGCTGAGCTTCTGAGGGAAGGCAGACAGACAGACTGCCATAGATGGATGGACAGGTAGAACAGTCTGAGGGCCTGTGGGAGACCCTTCAAGGAGGGCTCCTAAAGGCAGAGGTTGTTGACCGGTGTCTTTAACATTGTCTGGCCCTTTCTGCTTGTTCCCTCCATGTCACCACCATGTTGGCATCTTTGTGTCAGGCCTAGTTTTTCTGTCTGTGTCCTACAATGATGTCTGGACCTTGCCAGTTACAATCCTGGTTCATGTCTTGGGTCCCCTGTGACTCCAAAGCACCGAGCCTCTTCCCTTGGGAGTGGACTGAGAAGACTACAGCTCTGGTAACATAACTGCTATCGTCCCTGCTGCATTCAAAGTGAAGTCCTTGCAACAGCATTCCCGACATCACCACCGTCTCCTCTCCAACCTCTGCCCACATGTTCTCCCCATCCTCACCTGTGCCGGACCTGTGCTGAGATTCTTGAACACACCAGCACATTCACACCCCAGGGACTGGTTCCCCTACTCTCAGCAACACCTTGCCACAGATATATCCAAGGCTTTCTCTTTCCTGTCCAGATCTTTGTGGCATAGCAACTCCCATATTGACTTCACTATCTAAACTGCACCTCTGTAAAGAGTTGCCAGTGGTTGCAAAGTTAGAGTTTGGAGTAAGAGGTTGTGTGACTGTGGACAACAATAATGTACTATGTGTTTTTAAAAACTAGGGGGAAAGATTTTGAAAGTTTCCACCATAAAAAAGTAATAAATTCTTGAGGACATAGATATATTTAACCACATTGCATATGGAAACATCCACATATAGAAACAGCTCATGGTATCCTATTAATACAGTTTATATGTCTTTACATATCAATTAAAATAATTTAAAATTTCTTGGGCATGTGGTGCATGCCTATAGTCCAGGCACTTGTGAGGCTAAGCTAAGATGATAAGTTCTAGGCCAGCCTGGGCTATATAGCAATGCCCCTATCTCACAAAGCAATTTAAGTAGTTTAATTTAAATAGTTATTTACTTTATGCAATTTTAATTTAAATAAATTCACCAATAAAAGGTACCACCTAGTCTATAGTTCTATTAAACTTTGGTCTTTACTCGTCCTCCAAAGGTCCTCGTGCTAAAGGTGTGGTCACCAGCCTGGGATGCTGCCAGGAGATGGTAAAATCTGGAAAAAAATTTAGTTACTAAGGGCATGACTTGGAAAGAGATATATTAGGAACCTCGCCCTTCCTCTTCCTCTTTGTTTCTCAGCTGCCATGAACTGAAAAAACTTTCTCATCCACGGTCTCCCACCGTGCGGTCTCCCGCCATGCGGTACTGTGCTGCCACAGGCCCAAAGGGATAGGGCCTGTGGCCATGGACTGAAAACTATAAAGGCATAAACCAAAGTGAACTCTTCCTCCTGGTAAGTGGGCTGACCATGGGTGGTGTCTGCAGTACTGGAAAGCTGGCTAATGTCACTCCCAAGTTCCCATGCCAGGTTCTGCTTCCCTCCAATGTGCACATTATGCTCTATCATTCTACATAACTTAGTTATTTGCTGTTCTTAGTCCACCAGGCTGTAAGCTTTAAAAGAGGAAGAATGTGTCTACTTTGGGGACCTAACAGTCCACATCAGTGCTAGCACATTATGGATACTCAAATATTTATTAAATAAGAGACTGTCCATCCAGGGTATGGTGGGACACGGTTTTCAATCTCAGCATTTAAAAGGCTAGGTTAGGAGGCCAGTCTCGGCTATATAATGAGGCAACTCCCCACAAAAGATTGGTATTAGAAGCCCTAGAGAAAGTTTATCTGAAGCCTCTCACACTAGGAAACACAGAACTGCCTCTTAGCCTTTTAATTATTAAGCCACTGAAGTGTAGAAGCTCATTCTCATTTTACCCTTCAGTCAACAGAGCGGTAAAGGTCCTTGAAGTTGCTTAATGAGTTCATGAGAATGACAGCTAATTAACGTGAAGTAGTCTAGCAACTTAGTGACTCAGGTCACCCAGAGGCTCAGACAAGGAGCGTAGGAGCACTCTCCCAGGGAGCTTGCATATTTGTCTGCTTGTTCAAACCCACGGGGGGCATATGGAGTCTTCCAAGAAAAGCACAACCAGACACTCTTAGCTCCCAGCTGTTCCCCTTGTGTATAAGGGCCTGGGAAAACTACTCTGTCAGCCCAGGACAAGGGTCCCGAGTTGCTAGGTTTTCCAAATACTGGTCCTGGGAGCCAATTAATTGGAGTTAAGTCCTGTGGTCACATCAGAAGTCACAGGGTTGGATCTTGCTCTCTGCATCTTCCTTTGCTGGTTTTTCTGACTAAAGAATCTCTCTGATTGTTCAGACAACAGCTCTAGAATGGGTTGCACCAGTCACTCTGGGCCTGAAATCTGGCTGATTAACCTTGTGACAACACCGAACTTTACTTGAGCTCTGAGAAAATAACTAGTAAAGAAATTCTACCACCCTTTTGTATTCTTGAAAGCAGCAAAGGGTCTCTCTGCCCTCCCCTATTTCTTCATAAGACCGGTCTCTGTCCTTTAGAACTCCTATCTGGGTTACTCCCTTCTTCCTGTGACTATAAAAGCCAGAGCCCCTTCCCTTTCTTTGAGATGGTCTTCAAAATGAACCCTGTCCTGCAACAGCCTGGGTAAGTTTTCTTGGGGGCATTCATTTTATCTTCCAGTCTTTTAAGACTTAACTTTCTCATCTATTAAAAAAAAAAGCAAGCAATCATTGCTACTTGTTTGTTTGGTTTGGTTTTTCTAGACAGGGTTTCTCTGTGTAGCCCTGTCTGTCTTGAAACAAATCTCTGTAGAACAGGCTGGCCTCCAACTCACAGAGATCTGCTTGCCTTTGCCTTCCAAGTGCTGGGATTAAAGGCATTTGCCACCATTCCCTGGCTCAAGTGCTACTTCTTAAAGACAATTATGGGAAGTAAATAATGAACATAAATTATAATAAATGCCCAGTGAATATTTTGATGGAAGTGTATTCCTGCCTTTATAACTCTGCCCACCACCCGCACCCCAGCTCTGATCTTTGAAGTTTTCTACACTCACCATGTCTTAAGTTTAAGAAGTTAAAACTTCCAACTGATATGCATTTTCCTTTATGGACAGAATTGTCCCAGACAAATTTTCAGAAATTTGGTCACATGTATTTGAATCAACCACTATGAACACTAAACACATCCTGCTTGCATTTTCTTTCTTTTTACTTATTTATTCATTTTTATTCAAGTTGGAAAAAAGCTTGTTTTACATGTCAATCCCAGTTCCTTCTCCCTCCCCTCCACCTTATGCCTCCCCACCAGGCCCCCCAGTCCCCACCCAATCTCCACTCCTATCCCCAGGGAGGGTGAGGCCCTCCATGGTGGATCTCCAGAGTCTGTCATTTCATCCAGAACAGGGCTAGGCCCTCCCCCAAGAGTCCAGGCTGAGAAAGCATCCCTCATTGTGTGATGGTCACTCAAAATCTATTTGTACACCAGGGATAAATACTACTCAAGGCCCCATAGATTATCTAGGACTCCTCACTGACACCCACATTCAGGGGGTCTGGGTCAGTCCCATGCTTTCCACACAGCCATCAATCTGGGGTCCAAGAGCTCCCCCTTGTTCCTGTTTCTGTGGGTTAAACCAGCCCAGTCTTAACTCATTTTCTCATCATTCCTCCCTTTCTGTCCCTGGATTCCAGGAGCTCAGTTCAGTGTTTAGCTGTGGGTGTCTGCCTCTGCTTCCGTCAGTCTCTGGATGAAGGTTCTGTTTCTCAGACTCTCTAGCAATGGGATTTTATGCTGGCACTTCCCTGATTCATGTCTAAAATCCATATTTAAAAAGATTTATTATGTATACAGTGTTCTGCCTGCATGTATACCTGCGTGCCAGAAGAGGGCACCAGATCTCTTTATACACAAATCTCATTATAGACGATTGTGCACCACCATGTGGTTACTGGGAATTGAATTCAGGATCTCTGGAAGAGCAGTCAGTGATCTTAACCACTGAGCCATCTCTCCAACCCCCTAATTCCATTTTCTAATGCAGGCCAAAACCAGAGCTTCCTAGTTTCCTGTCCATCTTGAACTAGGGAGACTGGAACCACTTCCCCAATCTGTCCACACAGTTTTCTTTTGATGCAAGACTGCCCTGCTTCTTCTCCTTTTGAATTTGATTCTGTGTGGAGTCTGTAGCTCTGGTTGCTGTTCACCCGTTCTCAGAACTGAGTAGGGTCACTTTGCTTGGAGGTAGTGTTAGAGTTAAGGGCACCCTTGCTGGGCTTTTGAAGTTGACCTGTCTTCAGGACTGGGATCTCCAGGGGAGTTTTTAATGACACTCCTGATGTACAGCCAGCTTCCCAGAATCTCAGCTGTCAACACCACTTGTTGGAGCAAATACCTCCCATTAGACTAAGATTCTTAATCTTCAGTCCATAGACCACCCACATGGATAATAAACATTTATAACTAGAAAAAAACTAAGAGTGGTTCTTCCCAAGCCCAGAAGCGTCCTGAGAACCAAGCCTGTGGCTTACCCACTGCAGTAACCGCTGTGCCACACAGCACATGTGATCATTCAATAATGCAGCCTCATTAATCAGTAAGCCAGGCACTCAGGAGGCATCGCTGAGACGTTGTTGGTGAGGGAAAAGGTGAGAACTGGGTTAAGAGACAAGCTAAGGACAGTGGCTCATGCCTATAATCCTGGCACCTGGGGGGCTGAGGTCAAAACAGGCCAACCTGGTTTACAGAATGGGACTTTGTCTAATTAAAGAAAAATGAACAGCATAAAAGTGGGCAAGGAGAGAGACAGAGAGATAATAGCTACTTAAAATGCCCTAGAATTTGCTCAGGCATGTCTATTGGGATATTTGGCTGCCAAAACGCAAACACAAACTATAACTCTCAGAAAACGTTCAGTCTTTGAAGAATTATTGCAAGATTCTTGTGCAGATGTCCTGTCCAGGCCAATAGATTTTAAATTTATTTAAATATTAATCTATTTCCCTTTTGCTTTCATTTTATTAGGATAGTGAGAGTTACATAGAACTTTTGAAAGAGAAATAATTTAAAAATTCTTTCTGCACATTTGTGCTAGTGAACTGAGGTCTCACTGTTGTCCCTGTCATAGAATACCACACAGAGGTCAAACACTTGGTCACATCACTGGCATTTTCCTCTACTTATTTGCTCAGTGACTCCTGTCTGTTCTGTGTGTGTGTGTGTGTGTGTGTGTGTGTATGTGTATGTGTGTGTGTGTTTGTGTGTGTGTGCGTGTGTGTGTGAGGGGGGAGGGGGAGGGAGGAAGACAGAGACAGAGACAGAGACAGAGACAGAGACAGAGACAAGGACAGGTTCTGGAATCCAGCAGACTGATCGATGAGGGTTGTCTTCCACTGAAGGCAGACAGGATCTGCACTTCCCCCACAGAAAAGAACTTCAGGACAAGCAGGAACAAAACACAGTCAGCAAGTTCACTGGCAAAGCAGACAGGACAGCAGAAGAATCAAATGCAAGCTTTAGAAGAATGCAGGCACACTAATGACTCAGCAGTTCACACCAGTGACTCAGCAGTTCTGTGTGGGGGATGTTCACTAGTGACTCAGCAGTTCTGTGTGTGGGATGCTCACTAATGACTCAGCAGTTCTATGTGTGGGATGCTCACTAGTGACTCAGCAGTTCTATGTGTGGGATGCTCACTAATGACTCAGCAGTTCTATGTGTGGGATGCTCACTGGTGACTCAGCAGTTCTATGTGTGGGATGCTCACTAGTGACTCAGCAGTTCACACTAGTGACTCAGCAATTCTGTGTGTGGGATGCTCACTGGTGACTCAGCAGTTCTATGTGTGGGATGCTCACTAGTGACTCAGCAGTTCTGTGTGTGGGGTGCACACTAGTGACTCAGCAGTTCTGTGTGTGGGATGCTCACTAGTGACTCAGCAGTTCACACCAGTGACTCAGCAGTTCACACTAGTGACTCAGCAGTTAAGAGCACTGAGTCTTCTCCCAGAGGAGTCGGGTTTAACATGGCAGCTCATAGCTGTCTGTAACTCCAGTTCCAGGGGATCTGGCACCCTCACACGGACATATATACAGGCAAAACACCAGTGCACATAAAATAAAATAAATAAATTATACGTATATATAAGTTAGTGAGCTTTTCCATCCTCACATTCCCTCCGTTTCCTGACTATCTGTCCTCCCTCAGGGACAGCTCACGGTGATAACCAGAGCAAACAGTCCAGCACCACACTTCTTCTGCCCTTGTATGAAATTTTATTTTTGGCATTCTGATACTTAGATCTCCTGGCTCACTGACCTAGAATGGCAGCCCTTATGGTGCTAACCAATCCCCAAAGACAGGAAAACTCTCAGGTAGTGTGGCAGTCTATGCAGACTAACCAATCCAGAGGCTCCTTGTTGCCACTATTCAGAAACCCTAAGTCTTGTTAGGTCAGTTGTCAAATAACCAGAGACAACCACTACATCCTAGACCAGCTAGAATTACTCTAACCAGTCAAGTCCGAGCCTTCTTGTCAGGGAAAACTACCCTAACATACTGCAGTTCTGGCTACCACTCACACTTACTGGATGAAAAATGGGCACAGTAAAGAAACTAAAACAGCATAGCCAGAGGCAGGGATCTCTGGAGTAATGCAAACTGGACTTGAGCAGATTGAGCTGGGTCATGTGGGAGGTGTGTGTGTGTGGGAAATCAGGTATAGCAGCCAGGAGGTTCACAATACAAAGACAGCTGGTAACTGAAATGTCTGGATTATATAGGGAAGGGCAGGCCAGCCAGCCCCTGGGATAGTGAGTTGGGGGAGGGGGGGAAGGCAGGGTATACCAGCTAGGAGGGCCCTGTTGCAGGTAATGGCTAGGGGGATGCAGGAAGAACCCAGCTGCCAGGTCGGCTTTGATATGTTAAATAGGTACCCCAGCCTTTTGTCCGAGGTTTGGACCTAACAAAGGCCTGCTTGGACAGACTTATAAAGAGCTGTGGTTTAGCTAACTGAAAGGATCCTCCTTCAGCACCCGTGAGTTCATTAACTCCAGGATCACAGCAGAGAGGAGGTGGGATGGGGACTTTGGCTGAAGGTGAAAGAGTGCTGGCTGGCCCCCCAAGAACCCAGGGTTTACAAAGGGACCGTGGGGTGCCCATTAGTTCACAAATAGCTCAAGACCAATTGATTTCTTGCTCTTGTGTTTTCTTTTTCTGAAATCAAGAGCTCTAATGCATCTCAGCTTCTCCAAGTAACCAGCTGCCTTTATCGGGAAGAGCAGCCATTTACCACCTGCTGGTCTGTATTAACTGTGGCTATGCAGATAGCTTTTTGTTCTAGGAAGAAGAAGAAAGAAAGAAAAAGGCTCTTTGTAGCTTGAGGCAATCAGACACGCTGCTTAAGAAAGACAGAATTAATTGGCCATAGAAAATGAACCTACATTCTGCTGCCATAGTCCCCTTGAAGAGAAGTAATCTTCACTGGGTTTGTAGCTGACTCTCTTAATGCTCTTTTTGTTTTAAAAGGTTCTGTGAGCTTTTGGAGGTCAGCGGTTACTGGGTAAAAAAGTCTCCCCCAGGTAAGATGTCAAACATCCACACAAATGTGTGTCATGTTATCTTCATTCGTGTTTATCATTCCCAGTGGCTGATGAAGGTTCTGTAAGGGACACTCCGAGTTGTAGTTTCACATTTCCGGTTCATTTCACTAATTATCTCTCAACAGTTTTTGTAATTGGCCTTCATTAGCTCATTGATAACAGGAATACTGTGAAGAAAACCCTGGCTTCAACACATCCAAGTGTTATGAATATGGCTCGAGATGGGACCTTTGGCTGATCCCATGGCAGATACAAATACACCATCAGGAAGAACTAATGTGGAAAGTATATTGGAGGATGGTAAGGGAGTAAGGGGAGGGAAGAGAGAAAGAGAAAGAAAGGGAGAGAGAGACAGAGACAGAGATGGATGCCTCCTCAGAGAGACAGCAGAAGTGGGCGGAGCTTGGCTCTTAAAGGGACCTTTGCACCTGCTACAGAGCCAGAGTGCCACCTGCCATGCGTGCCAGGTTCCCAAGGGGCAGGGCCAGGTTTGCCTTTGCCTGGATGGCTAACACCTAGGATTCTAGTCTACTTGATGGCTGGTTTGACAAAGGAAGCCTAGAGACAGTGACAAGGGAGCCTGGGATTAATAAAAATGAGGTGAACAGTGTGTGCTCTTGGACCTGAGAATCTATGAGTTCAAGTCACTCTCTGCATAAGACAGATTAGTTCATGTCTCATTCAAACAAAGGTGTGTCTGAAAATTTACCTAGGACTGTGAATGGAAACTCCTGAACAGAAGTTATGTCTCAGAGACTGACTGGCTGAACTCTCAGTACCAGGGAGAGATTAGAATGTTGCAGGGCCAGAGGTTAATTGCCTTATGTTGGGCTAGTTCTAACCCTCTGGAACTTGCTCACCTCTACAAGGTCACTAATATTAATAGATAAAAACCTTTGCAGACCAATGCCCAAAATAAAAATGTCTTGGGCCTATAAAAAAGCTTTACCCATCTTGCTCTCCCTGCCTCTCTGATGTACCACAAATGCATTTTAAGCGTGCCTTGACTTATGACTTTCTTTGTCTGGCAAAGCTATAAAAACCTCATGAAACTGCTTCCACATTGGAACATGAGATTTAGAGTAACCTAAATATGTGTTCCTGGGCCATGATCATTCCAAATGGCTCTAGAATAAATTATCTCCTATTTCCTTTAAGATGACAGCTGTGGCATTTGTGTTGCCAGGCAGTACTAACTGAATGGGATGTCTGAAGAACTGGACAGTCATGGTCCAAGTCTTAGCAGCATTGTGACTTTAGAAGGTCACAGTGTCAACATTTGGGGGTTGTTTTAGGGTTTCTGTTTCTGTACAGAGACACCAGGACCATGGCCACTCTTACAGAGAAATAATTTAATTGAGGTGGCTCACTTATAGTTCAGAGATTCAGTCCATTATCATCATGGCAGGACATGGAAGTGTACAGGCAGACATGGTGCTGGAGAGGTAGCTGCAACATGCTGATATGCAGGTAACCAGAAGTAGACTGAGTGTCACACTGAGCAAAGCTTGAGCAAAAGAGACCTCAAAGCCCTCCCTCCACAATGACACACTTTCTCTAACAAGGCCACACCTACTTCAACAAGATGACACCTCCTACTAGTGCCTCTCCCTTTGGGATTATGGGGGCCAATTACATTCAAACTACCACAGGGGCACATGTAAAAGAGACACAGCTCCCTATGTTACCCTTGGAAGCCTAGAGGAGCTCCCTTAGGGTTTCAGGAATCTCAACTCAAGTCAAACTAACATTGATAAGAATTCAGGACTAGCCAGTTATAGTAAAGCAGAGTTAGGCATTTTATGGAAGATCTTTTTAATATAGGCTTAAGCATGAAGATTAAGGGAAAGGGACCCACAGGACTATAAAGCATACCTAAGAGAAGCAGCACTTACATTTTTACAGTAGTCATGTTTAGGATTTTTGTGAGAATTTAAAGTCACTACCTTATCACTGTCCCGACCCGCAGGACACTCAACGTGCGGGTCTGGTTGACACCTAGGAAAAAGATGGGGGGCAGGGGATACAAGGACGGATGCCAAGACAAGAGTCTGATCAAAGCGACAACTTTATTCATCCCAAAGGGATTTATATAGAGGAAGGGAGGCGGGGAAGGAATGGGGGATGTGCTGTAGCTGCAATGAACCTGGCGGAGAGGAAGGTCAGTGGGATGGGTAGGGCATCCTGTGTCCTCTGGTAACCTAACTGCAGACTCTAACTGTGGGAACACCAGACCTTGAGCAGAGACCCACTTCCCCTTCTGCCTGGGAGTAGGCAGCTGTAAGACAATGTTTACTAAAAACAATACAATGCCTGGGGGCATTAAGTTCCTGGAAAAGGCCTGCCCGCAGAAACCACCCTGACCTCGACCTTGTCCAGAGACTAACCACCTCTTCTGCCACGCCCAGATCAGTTTCTGGGGTCAGAGCAGAACCAGCCAGGGGAGAGGAGAGAGCAGAAGCTTCTCTGGTGGGAGCCTTTCTTAGGAAGTTTTCTTGAACCTTTTTGGGGCCTGCTTAAAGTTTTCTTTACATCGTTGAACGAGTCTCTGTGTTGTCAATCCCCGACACCCTCCGCACGTTCTCAGACACAGACCGCGCAGCAGACGCGACATCTAACTTTATCTTTCACAATCCACCTTCTATTATTTAAGCCTATGCCCTAGATAAGCCGCAGGTCTGTTTCTGGAATTTGGCATGTAGCAGGGTGGTCTCGAGTCACGTACTTTCTATGAGGGTCTTTTCTTTATGAGTATGTGAGGCAGCTGTACCTGGTTGATGGACGGAGGTCCCTGACATATCACTGGGGGATTCCACAGTGAAACCTGACAGGATTACAGTACCTTAACTCAAGCCAACCCCACTGGGCTACAGGAAGGTAGGACATCTTTACTATGGACAAAGCTTGAGATTCTCAAGCAATGGCTGACTAAAAGAAATAAATCTCAAGCTATTTAGTGCTATCTGAACCTGTGCCTCTGAATTTGCAATCCTAAAACACAATCCCTTCCCAACTAATAAAATTCTTTCATAGTCTTCCTACTTGAATTAATGCACATTTCTGAACCTCCTCCTTCACTTTACCATAAAGACCCAAAGTCTTGTATTACTAATTGTGAGATAAATACAAATGCACTCTATAGATTAAAAACATTATTTAAAAAATGTGAGGTACTATCATAGTTGATAGAGTAAAGCTGAGTTTACTGCTTACCATGGGGAAATGAAAACACAACCAACTATCTACCAAAACAGAGCTTTATCCCAACACCTGCTCAGGGAACCAACCTCCTACACTGTAAACAGTCTGCAAAGTCAGCCCATCCTAAAGTTCCTGCCGGGTTACTATTACCAGTCCCAGAAGAGAGCTCTTCAATAGCTTCTCTATCAACTGCCCAGAAGAGAGCTCTTCAATAGCTTCTCTATCAACTGCCCAGAAGAGAGCTCTTCAATAGCTTCTCTATCAACTGCCCAGGTTGTTCGGCATAGTGACTGACACTTTCCTGATCCTCTCCGGACCCTGCTTGCAGTTCAGTACTAATAAATGAAGTCACATGTGTGTCCAGCCAATCACACAGGCAGGGTGTCGTGTTTCATGGTAGCCCACCACAGCTTCCGCATGCCAACACTCTCCATTCAGGACAGATCGGTTCACCATTGAAAGTCTTAATACTCCTTGGCATTTCCAACAAAACACAATGATGACGGTTCACTCTCTGGGTCAGTAGATCAAAAGAAACAGGTTTTGCTTGCCTCATCTGTTTTCTCAAACTTTTCCATGTCTTATATTTATGTGGAGAACCTTGGTTCACAGGCCATTAAATGGGGCTTTCACTGTAGCCGTGGAATTGCCAAGTGCTAAGCTAAAGTGAGTACTTACGGCTGTCTCCTTGTAGAACTGAAAATGAGGAAATCCAGCAAGTAGAACCATTACATCAGAGGTCCCTGCTGCCCGGAAACAACAACAAAACAAGGAAAAGAATAAGCATCCAAAGACCAGAAAACAGATTCATTTAACACAACTGCAGTCTAAATTTGAAGACTGATGTGAGCAATAGTTCATTTTGTAATAGATGCTGACATCTACTGGCCAAAATTGATAGTTAAAATTGTAATATGTTTTAGTCAAAAAAGAAGAAAAGACGTCATCCTGATTGTAGAGGTACAGTTGAAAGGGCTGTGGGTGGGTGCAGATTGCAGCTGCAGGAGGGTAAGAAGACAGCCAGCAGGAA
Source organism: Mesocricetus auratus (assembly GCF_017639785.1). Lineage (NCBI taxonomy): Eukaryota > Metazoa > Chordata > Mammalia > Rodentia > Cricetidae > Mesocricetus > Mesocricetus auratus. The sequence goes on along the minus strand of NW_024429182.1, from coordinate 22,652,314 downwards.
ATGGGGACCTAAGGGCAAAACTAAGGGAGGAACCATGGCGTGGATTCTGAAAGGTCGTTGGAGTTGGCTCCAAACGCCTGCCGTGTTAGTCTCAAGATTCTTGCCCGAGGATTTCTTATATGATTTTCTAAGAGATTTTTCTTCAAGTGCACAGTGCATTTGAAAACCACAGATGCTGGAGAGAACTACCACCCAAGTGCCCCCGATCATATTGTTAGCGTATTGCCAGCAGCTTGAGGGTGCTTACTCGGTACCTCTGTGCTCAGTGTTTTATACGTAGACAGACTGGAGTCAGGCTACTTGCACACAGACAATGACTCTGTCATTTAAATGTTACGTGACTTCAGGTAAGTGGCTTCGTTTCCTTCCTTGTCTTTCAAATCGAGATGGCAATCATGTCTTTCACACACATTCTGGAAAGTGTTTAAAGAAATCACACATGGAAAGTGCTCAAACAGTAGTTGGGGCATCCTAAATGCTAAACAAACATTAATGTCATTATCTATATTTATCTTTACAATTTTTTGAAATAAATATCTCTAATATTAGGAAAGAGTGTGGTGTCCGAGTGGGAAATGTTTACAGCTTCTAGTAACAGAAAATGTGACTAGTGGTGACTTGTGTTTTTGGTTCCTTTCTCACATAATGAGCATAGCAAGTGATCTAGATGTAGCTGCTCTCACTGGCTCACACCTCAGAGGCATCAGGGCCAGTGTCTCAGAACTTTCTAGACCTTTCCTTCAAGGTGGTGAGGTAATAGTCTACCTCCAGTTCCAAGCCTCGTGTTCATCACGAGCAGAAGCAGAGGAGGAAACTGGGGCCTGTGTAACCACTTGCTTCTTTGTAAAACAAAAAGATTTCCCACTAAAGTCTGCTTCTGTTCAACTGACAGAAACCGTCACGTGGCTACTCCTGGCTGAAAAGAATCAGGAGAAATAGGCCTTTAACTTCTCCAGTTTACAAAGTAGGCGTCAGGGGAGAAGGGAGCTGGTGGTGACTGTTGTCAGCCAGCAGTCTATGTGCATTACCTTAAGAAGGGACAGAACATTTGACCAGATGGTACAGCTGCTGATGCTGCCATTCAAACCAGGTGGCCTGGATTCTGGTGTCCTCAATTCTACACCATGCTAACGCCGTGTTCAGTAAACTACGGGATCATGGAAGTCTACTCCACTAAGACTCTGGGAGCTAAGTCTGCAGTCTCAGGCTTTTCAGTGGCTCAAACATGGGGTTGGACAGACTGTTCACTCTCCCTGCTCTCTCTGGCATGTGGGCTAGCAGAGGTTAGGCTCCTTTACTGAAGACCTGACAGGCCTAGACTCATCACACACACACACACACACTCACACACACTCACACACACTCACACACACACTCACACACACACACTCACACACACACTCACACTCACTCACACACACACTCACACACACACTCACACACACACTCACACACACACACTCACACACACACTCACACACTCACACACTCACACACACACTCACACACACACACACACTCACACACACACACACACACACACCATGTCTCTTATTATTTAAAGGCAAAGTGACTTGTAGCAGATGCAAAGCAGGAAAACAGGAAGAGAAGAATGAACTACAGGAAGAGAGGGCCGGGGGCCAGCAGGAAAGGGAAGAGAAGCAGACAAGAGAAACCATGGAAATTTCACCCAGACAGATGAAAAAGGACACAAGTGAGATACATGAAAGTTATGCTGGGACAAATGATAGACAAAGGGAGACGACAGAGACTGGGTGACCAGTTAGCTTTAACTAGAAAAATCAGACTTCCCAAACTAAACTGTGAGGGGCTTAACTGTCAACAGATGCCTTTCAATCAAAATCCCTGTGGATCCCAGCATTTTCAATTCTACATCGACTTGGTGAGTGGTGCCTGTATTGATGGAGCATGCCATTGTGAGCCTGCAGTGCCAGAATGGGAACAAGGCTACCAGCTGAAATTTCGATAGAATGAGAACCCTTAAGAATACCCATAGAGGATACTGTGGGACACTGTGGGTCAGTGAGGCATTGGTTGTGGTCAGGAGTCTGGTGGAAATAGGTGGTATGTTAAATGGCATGCAAAGTGTAAGAGTCACGGAGCGAGGACACTCGGGCTGTCCTCAGAGACCCATTATTAGCTAAAGGAGCCTAAAGGTGGTACTGGTGGATACCAGTAAGAGAGATGCTGGTAGGGTTGCTCAGTTAGTAGAGCTTTTGCCTAGCATGCACGAAATCCCTGGCTAGACTCCCAGCACCACAGAAACCGTGTCTGATGGTTCATAATGTAATCTCAGCATTTGGGAGGTAGAAGTGGGGGGATCAGAAGTTCAAGGCCATCTTCTGCTACATTGCTAGTTCTAGTTTCAGACCAACCTGGGTTACAGAAGATACACACACACACACACACACTTTATTTGTAAGTGTTGACATTTTACCAGGACAAATCTTCACGGGGGGGGGGGACGGGACGACATTTGTTTTTATCGAGATAAAATATACATAAAATTCAACATTTCAGCCTTAAGTGAATAGTTCTTTGGCATTAAATACTTCCACACCACTGTGTACCCACCATGACCAACCATTTTCAAGGACTTTTCACCTTCCTTAACTGGACTTTTGAGCCATTAAACACTCAGTCCTCCTTCTGGCCGCTCCCAGCCTTGTCCACCACCACCTTGCTTTCTGTATGATTTTCACGGAATCATGGTTATTTTTTGTTGTTCAGAAGAATAAGCTTGAGCCGGGTGGTGGTGGCTCACGCCTTTAATCCCAGCACTCGGGAGGCAGAGGCAGGCAGATCTCTGTGAGTTCGAGGCTGGGCTGGATCGACAGCCTCCAAAACAATACAGAGAAACCCTGTCTCGAAAAACCAAAAAAAAAAAAAAAAAGAAGAAGAAGAAGAAGAAGAAGAAGAAGAACTTTGGATGAGCTGAAAATGTTACAGGATGTCCTGTGTCAATGGCTGGACCCATTCTTTCATGGATGGACCCATTACTGCTGAGCTACTGCTCGTAGCAACATTGTGGGGAGCCTGAATGACCCTCTGTAAGGATGCCAAGAAGGAGGGATGCTGCTTCAGGGGTCATTCTCACCTCTGCTCCCACAGGCTGTCTTCTGGCTGTCCAGTCTTTCATCCGTGAAAAGGAAACTTGGACCAAGGAATACAAACTGTCTTCATTGAAAACAAGTTGGTCAAGCTATTCAGCCAGTCTGCCCAGACATGACTCACTGGCAGTTAAAGCCAGGTTAAAGGTAATACCATTGCTGAAATGTACCCTTTTAAGGCAAGTGTTCAACAAAGCAGGAATGATGGTAGGTGGTCCCTACAGCAAGAATTGCAGATGGAAACCTGGAGGCCACACTCAGTCCAGACGAATCTTATTAGACCTGTGTGCAGTACTTTTAAATATGATTAGCTGGTGGATTTTAAAATCAAATTTCTGGTTTCAGTAGAAAAATTTTATGACGCGGTCTATAACCCTGCCTTGTAAAAGAAATAAGGGTCCCCACTCCTTCTCTTTCTCTGTATCCTGGCGCAAGGGGCATTGGGTTTTAATGTCCCGTCTGCTGCGCGGCCTGTGTCCGAGAACGTGCGGAGGGTGTCGGGGATTGACAACACAGAGACTCGTTCAACGATGTAAAGAAAACTTTAAACAGGCCCCAAAAAAGGTTCAAGAAAACTTCCTAAGAAAGGCTCCCACCAGAGAAGCTTCTGCTCTCTCCTCTCCCCCTGGCTGGTTCTGCTCTGACTCCAGAAACTGATCTGGGCGTGGCAGAAGAGGTGGTTAGTCTCTGGACAAGGTCGAGCTCAGGGTGGTTTCTGCGGGCAGGCCTTTTGCAGGAACTTAATGCCCCCAGGCATTGTATTGTTTTTAGTAAACATTGTCTTACAGCTGCCTACTCCCAGGCAGAAGGGGAAGTGGGTCTCTGCTCAAGGTCTGGTGTTCCCACAATTCACCCCTTTTTATTTTTAAATGAGGCACTCCTGGCTTAGGTCAAGTAGGGTCACCCTCCCTTTCCCATCCTTGGGGGACCTTGAACCCCTGTCTTAGGCGGGAGGGGTCTTCCCCACAAGTTGCCCGTCGTCGGAGACACCCCAACCTTAAATCATCTGTAACCAACCTTCATGGCTATCGGGATTGCCATGGGCTAAGCTAAGCAATACTTGGTTACGGATCTCTTGCCTCTGGAACAAGGCACGTTTGAGCTCGGCATAAAGCCAGAATGCCTACCGCCACTGCCACCATTTCCAGGACCCCCATTGACATAGCGCCTCTCCATCACCGTACCCATCACCAGATCTGGGCCATAACATTCTACCAGCCTTCGTCTGTTACAAGGGTAACCCACACGTGATTTACATTCTGTTACAAGGGTAACCCTCATGTGATTTACATTTACAATTTGATAAAGTTTACAATTGTTCCAAGATCTGCTCAGGAAAGCATTTAGAAAGTGCACTTGCACAGATACATTAGGTACAATCATTGATGTTACACATGTAGCATTATGAAAAATATGAACAATAGGCTTGTTGCACTATCCACAGAGCACCAATTTGTTCCTGTGGTGATGCAGTTTGTTGATTTAACGTCAGCTGATTATGCGACTTGAGTCAAAGTCTCCTTTTTGTCGCATTAGGACAAGTTGCATCTCTCTAGAAAAATACACTGGCCTAGGCACGATTCCAGAAACAGGAACCACCAAGTCTGATATTTCAAGTGACCATGTCCTGTTCAAATACTGAAAAGAGGCTTTTGCCACTCATTATGGTCCATACCAATGTCCAAATGCTTTAAATGGGTCCTTTTTTCTCTGTTGGCTTCACGATGAAAACTCATGGGTCCGGAAGGTTGATGCAGCAGGTCTGTTGAGAAACTGGAAATCTCGAACCGACTGTTTTCTTTCTTTCTTGGGCTCTAGATTCGATGACAGCAAGGGTCAGGAACGCTGATTTAGGAGATCTCAAACTGGCTTAGGTAGGCTCCCATGGTCTCAGGTCCAGTTTTTCTCTGCTCCATGCCGAAGCTTTTATTCTTTTCCTACAAGAAAACACAAACATGCCCTCGACCCCAAATTAGGGTCTTCTCCACTGTTTAGTGCATGGATGTCTCCATTTGACCTGAGCAATGGTTGTTCAAGTTCCATCATGCCAGAATCTGTCTGAAGCTCACTGGCATTCACATTATAAAAATTTTAAATGAGGAGTGTATTATTTGATGAGTCATGTGGGGACTGGGGACATTATTCCCCTTTTTTATTTTCTAAAAAAATTTTTTTGAACTGTTGAAGCTGGACCATAATAGTAGAAGGATTTGTCTACCCTCCTTGGTTAACTATCTAGATAAATTTAGATTATTTGTAGATGACCATTAAAAAGGACATATCCATTAAATATTTCCCAAAAACTTCTGAAAATCACTCAAAGTTTGTAAACTATAATGTGTCCAAATAACTTGTGAAAATTATTTGAAGTCTGTGAGCAGTCTTTCCCAATCTAACCTGTAGAGCTCTCACTAGCTGACAAGGCCTCATTTGCATCTTAAATTTTTCTGTTAAAACATTAACAGACTGGCTGGATGTTCCTTTTGGCTATATTTAAAGCAATCTAGGTAGCTTCTTAACTATTTTTGAAGGGATTTAAGTATCCTTTTAATCATATAAGCAGTTCACACTCACGCATTCACAATCACATTTCATACATACCGGTGTGGCCACACCATACATTCAGAACATACATGCATCTTTCAGTCATCCTTTTTCCCTAGGTCATGATTAGTCTGTGGCAATGAAGCTTCCTTAATTGAAATCTATGTAAAAGAACAACTCCAGCCAATCCTTGAACTAAAAGGGTTAAAAAGTCCTGTATGTTCTTTATCATTCCTCCATTTGAGCTACAGTCATGGGGTACAGCCGTACCTACTCCTTGTAACTCTGTAGATGCAAGGTGGAGAGGCCAAGCTTTTGGCCAAAAGTTTTTAGAGATGACTCACATAATAGAACTTAAATGTAAACAAAAATTTCCATTCTATATACCTTTGTCTTTTTCTTTTTCTTTACTTAATACCAGTACCTCTTTACTGTTACAAATTTTTTTTCACCCATTTTTTTTTTAAGTCAGGGTTTCTCTGTATTGTTTGAGGCTGTCAGTCCAGCCTGGCCTCGAAGTCACAGAGATCCGCCTGCCTCTGCCTCCCAAGTGCTGGGATTAAAGGCGTGTGCCACCACCGCCCAGCTTGTTACCAATTTTTTTTCTGTATTATTTGGAGGCTGTCTTGGAACTTGCTCTGTAAACCAGGCTGGCCTTGAACTCAAGAGATCTGCCTGCCTGTGTCTCCCGAGTACTGGGATTAAAGGCCGCCAACGCCCGGCTATTCACCCATTTTCAATCCAACTTTCAACCCAGGATGTTCCCTCATGCAAAAAGCCTTAAAATTTACACAATCCACCCTCCAATTGAGGGCAATCTCTGGGCTCCCCTTTTTCCCCGACCTTAGTGTCAGGCGAAGGCCTGGAGATTTAATCCAATCCACCCCCCATCTGAGGGCAATCTCTCAGGGTCCCCTTACTTTCCTGACCTTTGTCAGGCGAAGGCCTGGAGATTTAATCTGGTACCCCTAGCTTGGTACCCCTTTTTAACACATCCACATAGCCTTACTGGCTAGCCTTTTAGATCTCTCAGTTCCCCTTTACTTTCCTGACCTCAGTGGATCAGGCGAAAGACTGGAGATTTTTTATTTTATTTCTTATTTTACCCTTTTTTATTTCTTTTTTTTTCTTCTTTTTCTTTTTTTTTTTTTTTGAGACTGGGTTTCTCTCTATCCTTTTGGAGGCTGTCCTGGAACTTGCTCTATAGACCAGGATGGCCTCATTCCTTCCTATCTCTGCCTCCCGAGTGTTGGGATTAAAGGCGTATGCCACCAACACCCGGCTCTCTGAATATCATAGCAAACATCCTCCCAATCTGGGACATTTAAGCCTTCCCCAGTAATGAACCATGGGCTCCCTCGTTCAATCCATTTTAAAAAGCCTGCCATGGTTGTAGTCCCCTGTTCTTCAAGCAACTTTTTTATGTGATACTGTAATTTAAACTTCCAGGGACTATTTCCCATTGTTTCTTTTCCTATTTTCCTCCATCTGTCCCTGGCTGGCAAAAGGGAGGACCCCGTCCACTTACCTCGCTTTCATGATCTCGGTAGGACCTCCAATTGTCGCGTCTGCTGCGCGGCCTGTGTCCGAGAACGTGCGGAGTGTGTCGGGGATTGACAACACAGAGACTCGTTCAACGATATAAAGAAAACTTTAAACAGGCCCCAAAAAGGTTCAAGAAAACTTCCTAAGAAAGGCTCCCACCAGAGAAGCTTCTGCTCTCTCCTCTCCCCTGGCTGGTTCTGCTCTGACCCCAAAAACTGATCTGGGCGTGGCAGAAGAGATGGTTAGTCTTTGGACAAGGTCGAGGTCAGGGTGGTTTCTGCGGGCAGGCCTTTTGCAGGAACTTAATGCCCCCAGGCATTGTATTGTTTTTAGTAAACATTGTCTTACAGCTGCCTACTCCCAGGCAGAAGGGGAAGTGGGTCTCTGCTCAAGGTCTGGTGTTCCCACATTTTAACTCTTGTCCCTTAGTGTTTTAGTGCCATCTTTTGGGATACATTTAACAAGGTACTAGAGAAACAATTAATTATAGCTTGAAAATAATTTTTAGATAAGTAAAGGAAACCTTTGAAGATGAACAGATTCTTTGGGTGCTATAAGAAGATAGTTAAGCTTCAAGTAAATTTGAAAAGTTGATAAAATAATATAAATAGTATCTGAGATGAAAAGGTCGATCAATGTGTATTTGGGAATACTTGTAACATCCCAGCATTTTCAGTTTGTACTCTGAATTTTCCCACAATCACTGGTCATCACTAAGCATGCTACAGGGTACTTCATGCTTTAGTTGTGGCTTAGATTTATATCTTTACATGTGGTTATCATTACAGCTGAATAAATGTGATTATGTTCTTAGTTACAGCTATTCGTGATAGCTTGGTTTCTGTTTTGGTTCCACTAGAATATAAATTTACAAAGAGTAGACCTTTCCATTTTATTTCCAGAGCTGAGATGATTCCTGATACAATAGCAGATACCCAGTGACTGTGAGCTGAACAGATGAATTCCTGCATGTATGTTTGTGTGTGTAATCAAGTATTGAGCCAGCAATCTGAGGGCTGTTAGCTGAATAAGCCACCCTCTTCATATTCAGAGAGCTCACTATAATTATAAAACAAGGTACAAGCTGGGACTAGTGGTACATGCCTTTAACCCCAGCATTCAGAAGGCAGAGGTAGGTGGATCTCTGTGAGTTTGAGGTCAGCTGGTCTACACAACAAGTTCCAGGACAACCAGAGCTACATAGTGAGACCCTGCTTCAAAAAATAAAATAAAAATATAAAGAAGACAATAATGTAAGAGTGTGTGTGTGTGTGTGTTTAAATATACAAATGGCTAAAGAAAGCAAAATACTGTAAGAGAAAAAGAAGAGCACTGAAGAAAATCTCACCAGGAAAGTTGATTTGACATGGACTTGGGAAGGATAGGATTTGTGAGGCAGCAGGGAGAAGTACATTCAGAGAAGGACGAATCTATGACAGAAAATACTAGTGAAACAGTTTGACAGCATCCTATGAAGCCTTCCTGCCAGAACAAAAGTCTAATTTGATGGGTTTGTGGATTTGTCTTACTAGAGGTTGCTGTGCAAGTGCCTTGTACTTTGGAAGTTCAGCCAGGTGCAAGGCAAGTCCTTGGGCTGGAGTTACAGAGGTAAGGAAAGGCCTGGGAGGTTCCACAGCTTAGTGGTTAGGAGTATCACCTGCAGGAATGGAGAAGCCAGGACAAGTTTGATTGCAAGAACAGGAATTCAGTTTGAATTCCTTCAAGCAAAAGAACTTTTATTAGCCCATAAAACCAAACTGCAGAGAGAGAGAGAGAGAGATAGAGAGATAGAGAATCAGAGAGAGAGAGAGAGAGAGAGACAGAGAGGGAGGATGACAGAAACGCCTGGCAGCAGAAACCTCAAGTCTACCCGCTCTCTGTCTACTGTTGCTGCTTCTCTACAAATCCACCTCCTCTATGAAGGAAACGAGAGCCATATCTGCCTGCCTTTCCCAGACCATCATCCTTGCACTCTGACCCCAACGGTGACAAAACTTGCTTGCCTAGTGCCAAATAGCAGTCACACTTTGTTTTATAGGTGTGTTAACAGTGAGTAAATAGCACACTTCTAAAGTCACAGTGAAAGACCCCGGCCCAGCACCGGTGGCTGAGGCCTATGGAAAATTCCTTTCCCCCACAGCTCAGCCGAATAGTCATTTTTTTGATCAGAAGGAAGCTCAGCTCAAGGTCTTTACAGCTGCATAGTCACTACTATCTCTGTCCAGATAGGGGCCCAGGTGTCTATGGTCTGCACAGCCAGCCCAGAAAGATTGGGCAGGAACCTTTGTTCTTCAGATAGGGCCAAGGCCGAGAATTGGTTCTGAGAGAAACTTTAATTGCCTCTCTGTCCAGATGAGAGAAATCTCGTTCTGAGCCCCAGCCTCATTTAAATTACCCAATCAGGGTCCCGTAACTAGGCTTCTCGCTTCTGTACTGCGCTTTTTGCTATAAAAGAACCCCTGAGTCCCCAGCTCGGGGCTCTCAGTTCCCGAGACTGAGACGCCCCGGGTACCCGTGTATTATCAATAAAGCCTCTTGCTGTTTGCATCCAAGCTCGTGGCCTCGGTGTTCCTTGGGTTCGGGTCTCCCTCCCGTGAAAGTCCCCCGCCTGGGGTCTTTCATTTGGTGCGTTGGCCGGGAATTGAGACCCTGCCCAGGGACCACCGACCCACTTCTGGGAGGTAAGAATTGTCCGGACTAAATTTCTGTTGTTTCTGTTGTCTGCTGTCTGTCTGTCTATGCCTGTTGTTTTATTGCGCCTGCGTCTGTAATATACAGCTGTATACATCTGTATCTGGTGGCACCGACCGCAGCTCTAGGACACGATCTGCCTCGTCTGTTTGGGGCCCCGTCTGTTTGGGGCAGGTGTCCATCTGCCCCGTCTGGAGTTCTTAGGAACTCGTCTGTTTGGGGCCCCGTCTGTTTGGGGCAGGTGTCCATCTGCCCCGTCTGGAGTTCTTAGGAACTCGTCTGTTTGGGGCCCCGTCTGTTTGGGGCAGGTGTCCATCTGCCCCGTCTGGAGTTCTTAGGAACTCGTCTGTTTGGGGCCCCGTCTGTTTGGGGTAGGTGTCCATCTGCCCCGTCTGGAGTTCTTAGGGAACTCGTCTGTTTGGGGCAGGTCTGTATCTGGAGCTGGAGTTCTTAGGGACTCGGTTGTTTGGGGTAGATGCCTAGGAATCTGCCCCGTCTGTTTGGGGAAGTCCCGCTGGCCGAAGGAGTTTCCATCCTGATAGGGGACAAGGACGGGAGCACAAGGCCCCCGTCCCCGATCTGAATTTGCTTTTGACTTTCATCAAAGCCGCGCAGCGAAAATCTGTTTGTTTTTGTTTCTTATCTGTTCGTCCGTCTTAGTGTCGTTTGTCATCGCTCTCGAGAAAATGGGCCAGACAGTTACCACTCTGCTTAGCCTGACCCTTTCACATTGGCAACAGGTCCAGGAGTACGCTCGTAACCGGACTGTCTGATGTGCGCAAGAAGCAATGAATCACCTTTTGCTCTTCTGAATGGCCAACTTTTGATGTTGGCTGGCCACGAGATGGCACCTTTAACCCTCAAATTATTTTCCAGGTGAAAGAGAAAGTCATGGATCCTGGACCCCAGGGCCACCCGGACCAAGTACCCTATATAGTTACCTGGGAAGTGCCGGTCTATGACCCTCCCTCCCCCTCCTCTTCCCTAACCCCCGCCGCCGCCGCTGCGGCACCGCTCGGGCTGCGGCCCATTTCCGGTTCGCGTTCAGCGTCCCGGCCGCTGCGCGAAGGGCGCCCTGAATGTGACGGCGCGACCGACCGGCGACAATGCGAGGGGAGCTGTGTCTGCCTCCCTGCGGCCCGCGATGGACCGGGTCAGAGAGCGGCCGCCACGCCCCTCGGCCCCGCTCCCCGGCAGACGCTCCGGCCCTTTCGGGCGGCGCCGTAGCCTCAGCCCGCTCCGGATTAAACCGTCCTGCCTCCGGACGGGCCATGATGGCCAGTTGCAGTACTGGCCGTTCTCTGCCTCAGATCTTTATAACTGGAAAAATAATAACCCCTCCTTTTCAGCAGACCCCGTGAGACTGACTGATCTATTAGAATCGGTTCTCACTGCCCAACAGCTTTTTGCAAGTCCTCCTAACTTCGGAGGAGAGACAGCGGGTCCTTGAAGCCCGGAAAATTTGTTCCTGGGGCAAATGGACAACCTACGCAGCTTCCAAATGAAATTGATGCTGCCCAGACTGGGACTTCACCACTGAGGCAGGTAGGACCCATCTAATGTCTTTAATGCCAGTTGCTTGTAGCGAGTCTCCGAAAGACGGATAAGCAATCTATAAATTTGGCCCAGGTAAGACAGATAGTTCAGAAGGCAGAGGAATCGCCAGCCGCATTTTTTGAAAGACTTAAGGAAGCTTACAGAATGTATAACCCATATGACAGGGGTATACACTACCAGATGTATTGAGGGAGACAGAACGTATTTTTTTAATAAAAGAGAAGCTCAGAGAGAGAGAGAAAAGAGGTAAACAGAATGTCAGAGACAGGAAATGAGAGAGACAGGATAGCAAGGGACAAGAAGCGTAATAGAGAAATGACTAAACTGTTGGCCACAGTAGTCGCAGAGACAGGATAGGTAGAGAGAGGGACAAAGGGGGCCTCACTGAGAAAGAAGGACCTTTCAGAGACCCAAACCCCCTGCCGGTCCCCCTGGAACACTCCCCTGTTGCCAGTCAAGAAGCCAGGAACCAATGACTATAGGCCGGTCCAGGACCTCCGGGAAGTCAATAAGCGGGTTGAGGACATACACCCCATGGTCCCCAATCCCTATAACCTCCTGGGTGGACTGCCACCTGACTATGTTTGATACTCAGTCCTGGATTTGAAGGATGCCTTCTTCTGCCTGCGGTTACACAAAGACAGTCAGCCACTGTTTGCCTTTGAATGGCAGGATGCAGACCTGGGAATCTTGGGACAACTTTGACTGAGGGGAGAGCCAGGAGAAAGCCTTCATGGACATCAAGAAGGCTCTGCTCAGCTCCCCAGCTCTGGGGTTACCTGATCTGACTGAACCCTTTGACAAATTGACGTTGGGGCAGCCTTTGACTATCTATGCTCAGGCAGCCACCGGGCCGCTGGCTCACCAATGCCAGGATGACCCATTACCAGACTCTGTTGCTGGACAAGGACCGAATTCACTCCGGGGCTCCGGTGACCCTGAACCCCGCCTCGCTACTTCCCCATCCGGGGGAAGCAGAGACTCATGACTGCTTGCAGTGCCTGGCTGAGGTCCATGGGACGAGAGCTGACCTCACGGATCAACCCCTTCCCAACCCCGACCATGTCTGGTTCACGGACGGAAGCAGCTTCGTACATCAAGGGGAAAGGAAAGCCGGTGCTGCATTGACAACTGAGTCAGAAACAATTTGGGCCGAGGCCTTGCCGCCAGGAACATCGGCTCAACGAGCAGAACTGATTGCCTTGACACAGGCCCTGAGACTGGCAGAAGGTAAGAAACTCACTGTCTACACAGACAGCCGCTATGCTTTTGCCACCGCTCACATCCATGGTGAAATTTATAGGCGAAGGGGGCTATTGACCTCAGAGGGCAGAGACATTAAAAACAAAAAGGAAATCCTGGCCCTCTTAGAGGCTCTGCACCTCCCAACCGCCCTCAGTATCATACATTGCCCAGGGCATCAGAAAGGCGACAGCCCCGTTGCCCGGGGAAACCGGAGGGCCCACCTGGCCGCCCGGGAGGCTGCCTTGACCTTGGAAAGCAACAGTCACCTCCTCCAGGCGGCTGTAGTCCCTGCAACTAATGAGGCTTCCGAGAAGACCTCCCCGTCATGGGACTATGAAATAAAAGACATCAAAGCCATGAAAAGACTGGGGGCGACCCGAGTACATGATGGTCTCTGGACCTATCAAGGAAAAACTGTCCTTCCCCGCCTAATGACTAGATATCTGGTTAACAGCCTACACAAACTCACTCATTTGAGCTCCAGGAAAATGCGAGAACTGTTAGCCCGGGAAGAAAATACTCGCTACCTGTTGGGAATAGAAGAAATACTAAAACAAGTGACTGAGCAATGTGACGCCTGCGCCCGCGTCAATATGACCAGGCTAAAGCTACCCATGGGGACTCGAGCTCGTGGGCACCGGCCTGGGGTGCACTGGGAAATAGATTTCACAGACCTCCTGGTTTTTGTTAACACCTTCTCGGGATGGACTGAAGCCTACCCCACCAAGCACGAGACAACAAAGGTGGTCACCAAGAAACTTCTTGAAGAAATCTTCCCCCGTTACGGAATGCCACAGGTATTGGGGACAGACAACGGGCCTGCCTTTGTTTCTCAGGTAAGTCAGTCTGTGGCCACCTTGTTGGGGATTAATTGGAGATTACATTGTGCTTACTGACCCCAAAGCTCAGGACAGGTAGAACAAATAAATAGAACCATTAAGGAGACTATAACTAAATTATCGCTGGCAGCTGGCACTAAAGACTGGGTCCTCTTGCTCCCCCTTGCCCTCTATTGTGCCCGGAATACACCGGGCCCCCATGGCCTCACCCCTTTTGAAATTCTGTATGGAACCACCGTTCCCTTTGTTCAGTTCTTTGACCAAGATATTTCTGACTATGCCAATTCCTCCTCTCTTCAAGCTCACCTGCAGGCACTCCAGCTGGTTCAGCAGGAAGTCTGGAAGCCTCTGGCCCAAGCCTACCGAGACCAGAGGAGACACCCTATTGTCCCTCACTCCTACTACGTGGGAGACAGCGTTTGGGTCCGGCGCCACCAGGCTAAGAACCTTGAACCCCGCTGGAAGGGACCATACACAGTCCTGTTGACCACCCCTACTGCTCTCAAGGTGGACGGGATTGCTGCTTGGATACACGCCTCGCATGTAAAAGCTGCCTTCCCTGGGGATCCGGACTCAGGATGGAAAGCTCAACGCACTCAAAATCCTTTAAAAATAAAACTTACCCGCTCCCCTCCCTCCTGCTAATAGCCCTCCTCATAAAATCAGACACTGGTGTGGCCTCCAGTCCCCATACCGTTTATAAATTAACCTGGGAGGTTCTCTCCCAGATGGGGGAGGTCATTTATGCTGTCACGGAACCACATGCACTTGGGACATGGTGGCCTACTCTACGGCCTGAATTTTGTGATTTAGTAGCAGGGTTGAACACTTGGGACATTCCCCATTGCCACCCAAAGGCATGCATCAGTGGTTCCCACCTTTACAGACGTCGACGTACATTCATATTCGTGGACCCCAGAGAAACCACCCCCGGGTGTGTTAGTCGCAGAGCCAGAGAGCAGCTAAATTCACTGGACTTCTATGTCTGCCCCCGAGATGGACGTACCTGGCAACAGGCCCGGAAATGTGGGGGATATAATTCCTTTTTCTGTGCAGCTTGGGGGTGCGAGACTACAGGGGACGCATATTGGAGGCCATCCTCATCCTGGGATAAAATACAAGTACGCAGAGGCTGGGACAAAGGACAATCTGGAATGATAGGTATGCCCCTTGCCATTTCTTTCACTGCACAGGGAAAGCAAGCCCCGGACTGGCAGACTGGGTATACCTGGGGTTTGCGTTGGTATCTACACGGACCAGACAGGGGAGTAATCTTTACAATCAGATGCAAGGTGGCTCCCGTCAATCCACAGGCCATAGGCCCTAACCAGGTCCTTACTGATCAAAAGCAGCCTAGCTTACTCATGCCCAAGGCTGATACCAGGCCTCTGAACCTGCCTAAAACCACAGCCGCTCCTGCGCCTACAGAAAGCACTCCCAAACCCCCCTCCTCGGGTCCCCCCCTTGAAGGCACGGGAGATAGAATATTAGCCCTAATCAAAGGGACATATGCCACTCTGAATTTAACTCGCCCAGATAAGACTAAGGAATGCTGGCTTTGTCTGACTCCGCAACCTCCCTATTATGAAGGCTTAGCGGTTATGGGCGAATATACAAATCAGGCCACAGCCGAGGCTCTTTGTGGGACAGCTACGCAACATAAATTGACCATCTCAGAAGTATCTGGAAAGGGGCTATATATAGGTAAAGTCCCCGCTACGCATCAAGGACTATGCAATGCCACTGAGCCTTTGCTCCAAAGTAGCCGCTACTTGATAGCCCCCAATGGGACATATTGGGCATGCAACACTGGATTAACCCCTTGTGTCTCCACCACGGTACTTAGATACCACCATTGACTATTGTGTTCTGATCGAATTATGGCCTAAGGTAATTTACCACCCCTCTGATTATGACTGACCTGATAAGAACTGGCCGCAGTAAGAGGTAACCTATCTCCATCACCACTGCCATCCTACTAGGAGGACTAAC
This sequence comes from Mesocricetus auratus, assembly GCF_017639785.1. Classification (NCBI taxonomy): domain Eukaryota; kingdom Metazoa; phylum Chordata; class Mammalia; order Rodentia; family Cricetidae; genus Mesocricetus; species Mesocricetus auratus. The sequence goes on along the minus strand of NW_024429182.1, from coordinate 22,636,770 downwards.
CATGGGAGGCATAGCAGCAGGAATAGGAACCGGTACTGCCGCACTGCAGGAAACTAAACAGTTCCAACTCCTACAACAAGTAATGCGTGCAGATATTCGGTCTTTAGAGGAGTCTGTCGCTGCCCTGGAGAAGTCTCTGTCCTCCCTGGCAGAAGTAGCCCTCCAAAACAGAAGGGGACTAGACCTCTTATTTTTACAGCAAGGGGGAATTTGTGCGGCCCTTAAAGAAGAATGCTGCTTTTACGCAGACCATACCGGAGTGGTAAGAGATAACCTGGCTAAAATAAAAGAAAGACGCCAAAAGTACCACCAATTAATTGAGTCCCAACAGGGATGGTTTCAGAATTGGTATAACAGGTCCCCTTGGTATTCGACTCTCATATCCACTATTATGGGACCCCTGATCATTATATTTCTGATTCTGATGATTGGGCCATGCATCTTAAACAGATTGATCCAGTTCATAAAGGAAAGGTTATCAATTGTACAATCACTGGTTTTAACTCAACAATACCAGCAGCTAAAGCAAAGGGATTTCGAGATGGCAGAAACCTCTGAATGAAAGATTTCATTCAGTTACAAGAGCAATGGGGGAATGAAAGACCCCGGCCCAGCACCGGTGGCTGAGGCCTATGGAAAATTCCTTTCCCCCACAGCTCAGCCGAATAGTCATTTTTTTGATCAGAAGGAAGCTCAGCTCAAGGTCTTTACAGCTGCATAGTCACTACTATCTCTGTCCAGATAGGGGCCCAGGTGTCTATGGTCTGCACAGCCAGCCCAGAAAGATTGGGCAGGAACCTTTGTTCTTCAGATAGGGCCAAGGCCGAGAATTGGTTCTGAGAGAAACTTTAATTGCCTCTCTGTCCAGATGAGAGAAATCTCGTTCTGAGCCCCAGCCTCATTTAAATTACCCAATCAGGGTCCCGTAACTAGGCTTCTCGCTTCTGTACTGCGCTTTTTGCTATAAAAGAACCCCTGAGTCCCCAGCTCGGGGCTCTCAGTTCCCGAGACTGAGACGCCCCGGGTACCCGTGTATTATCAATAAAGCCTCTTGCTGTTTGCATCCAAGCTCGTGGCCTCGGTGTTCCTTGGGTTCGGGTCTCCCTCCCGTGAAAGTCCCCCGCCTGGGGTCTTTCAACAGGATCACCTCATCTCAGAGCTCCATAAATGTCATCGGATCTCAAAACGTGATTCAATGTATTAGTCACTTCTGGCACTATTCCCAATAAGCAATCTTTCAACAAGCACTTAAAACATTTATGTCCCATTCAAGCACTCCATGGCACTGTAAAAATGTCCCTAGCTGTTGCAGCGCTGGTCGTAACAGTTGGGTAAGATCTCCCACCCGTTGACAGTGGTCCTCCCCTTTGTACATCTCAGTACATCAGCTGCTTGAAGAGTTCATTCGCCAGTGAGTCTTCTCAGACTAAACTTCATCTTACTCTCATTATTTCTTATGCAGCATGGAGTTTAAGTCCCCTCGGACTTTTTCGATGGGCTCTCCCAACCTCCAGGGAGTATTTATTGTGCACTCTTTTCAGTTAACTAGGTGTAAGGCAGGAGATGGCAAGGGAAGCAGGTACTTGGCCTAACAGAGTACAGACTCCTGAAGAGTAGATGGCTATTAGATGGGTAATCCCACCAAAGGGCAACTTACATGTTTCAGCGTGACAATTAAATGTGAAAGGCTTCATTGTGGTCTCACTGGTATGGTTTGGATCTGGAATGTCTTCCTAAGGCTTGGTCTGAGGTGATGGTGCTATGGAGAAGTGATGGAAACTCCAGGAGGTGAGGCCTAGCTGGGAAAGTGAATCACTGAGGTGTGGCTTGAATACATGAGGAACCTGGCCCATACAGATTCAGGTTCTCCTCCACTCCTCCCTCTCCCCTTCTCCCTCATGCTTCTCAGGTGCAGGACATAAGCCACTGTACTCTACCATTCCCTTCTGGGGCTTACCACAGTCCCTAAGCAAAGGCACTAGCCAACCAAGGACAAACGTCTCTGAAGCCAGGAGTCAAAATAAAGCTTTCTTCTTTTAAGTTGATTTTCTGGGTATTTTGTCACAGAAATGGAAAGCTGACTCACCCACATGTGAATAATGGGTGGCTACACACACCCCCAGATTGATTTTCAAAAGGTGAAGTCCTGCTTTTGAGTAAGAACTGAATTTGTGACCGGCTTTTAACAAATAGCCAAGAAGGAAATGCATGAATGACAGAGTGCCACCTCACAGACACTGTCTAGCCTTCTTTTGGTCTGGCTCTATTTACTGCTTATATCATCCTGGCTCTCTTTTCTCCATATTCTGTGGGAAAAGACTTCTCTTTCCTCTTTAGGGGAGGTGGTGGTGTTTTTTTGTTGTTGTTAGCTTATACTAACTACACATAATAATAGCTTCATTATGACATTTTCATCCATGTATGTGACATATTTTGATCATACCACTCCCTTGTTACTCTCTCTCCTTCTCAAGTAAATCTCCTTCTATTTTCATGTCTATTGAGAGAAGCCTTTTCCTTGCCAGCTGCTTTGGTTTTTCCCCACCAGTCAGTCACCTGGGCTCTGCCACGTTGTAGTCTCCAAATAACACACAAGACACTGTATTAATTATGAAGCTGTTGGCCTTGCTTGTTTCTTACTGGCTATCTCTGACTTAAGTATTTACTCCATAATTGTTAATCTAAGTATTTCTCTTGCCGGAGAAAGGGGCAGGACTTCTTACCCCTATGGTAGCTACATCTTGACTCCCTGTGTCTCTCCTTCCCAGAGTCCTCCTGGACTCCTAGTCCCACCTATCTTGCTTCCCTATTGGACAACAGTGCTTTATTGACATATACATAGGACTTCCCCATCACATGTCTTTCTCATATTTGTTTTTGTGACTTATGAGTTGATTTGAGTTATTTCTGGGAATGCGGGAGAGAGTTTACAGGAGCACGGGCACCAGATCAGCGGCTACACCACTGAAGAAAACGTCTCTCCCTCATCAAACCTTGACTTGAATAGTATTAAAGAGGATTCCCTATGCTTTTATCTAGAATCATAGACATTTCACGTTTTAAATTAAGATCTTTGATTAATTTCGAGTTGAGTCTATGAAATATATTTACCTAATTTCATTTTTCTCCAAGTAGAGAACCAGTTTTCCCTGCACCTTTTGTTGAATAGATTGTCTTTTTCCCAGTGTATGTTTTTGTCTCCTTTGGTCAAAAATTAGATGGAGCTGGGGTTGGAGTGATGACTCAGTTACTAAGAGCACTTGCTGCTCCTGCAGAGGACTTGGTTTGGGTTCTTAGCACCCACATGGTATCTTACAACCTGCTATTACTCCAGTTCTAGGGGATCCAGTGATCCAATGCCCTCTTCTGACCTCTGAAGGCACCAGGCATACAGATGGTGCGCATATGTATATACATACAGGCAAAACACTCACTAACATAAAATAAAAATAAATGAATTTTTTGAAAAATAAACCTCTACTGTCTGTTAACTTCTCAGTTATCCACTGTTCTCCCAGTCTGTTCTTATGCCAGAACAGGCTGTCTTTATCACTAAAGTTCTATTGTATAGTTTGAGGTTGATCATTTTAATACTTCCAGCTGTGTACTATTCAGATACTTGTGGTCTTTCTGTCCATATGAATTCTTGTGTTGCCCCCCCCCCATCTGTAAAACATAACACCAGAGTTTTGGTAAGTATCACCTTAAATCTGTAGATTAATTCTGGTGTCAGACTAAGAGTGACTTCATAGGACGAATTTGGTAGTGTTTCTTAGCTTTTATGGAATAATTTAAGAAGATTTGGTGTGTAGTCTTCTTGAAAACTTGCTAGAACTCAGCCGTGAATCCATCTGGTCCTGGGAAGGCTTTTGATTACAGTTTCTAGTTCATTGCTTGCAATCATCTACTTAAATTATTTCTATCTTCTGCCTTTAATTTTGAGAGATGACTTAACATTTAGAAATTCTTCTGTTCCAGATTTTTAGAGTGTATGTTTCATGGTTATCCCTGTAAGAGTTTTCACATAACAAAGGGACCTATCAGAAAAGCACACAGATGCTCCACAGAACAGGGGAAAAACCCTTTATCAGCTATATTTTAAACAAGGGGCTGATAATTCAGAATTCACAAAGAATTGCAGAAATTAAATAAGGAAGTGAAACTGCCAATCAACAAATGAGAAAATGAATGAAATAGGCAGTTTTCTAAAAAGAAAATGAAACTCATATAGCCATAAACTACTTTTAAAAATTATTCAACATCCCTAGCCATCAGGAAAATGCAATTCAAACTAATATGAGATACCACCTCACCCCCAGGGAGAATGGCTATCATCAAGAATTCTGACAACAAATATTGGAGAGAATGTGGAAAAAAAGGAACCCTTATTCACTGATGGCTGGGATGCAAATTAAAACAGCCATTATGGAAATCAATTCGGAGGTTTCTCAAAAAATTAACATGCCATACGACCTAGCTATTCCACTCTTGGCATATATTCAGAGAACTCCACACCCTACCACAGAAATAGTTGCACCCTCATGTTTAAAGCTACTGTAGTCACTATAGAGGGATATGGAAACAAGGGAATGCAAGCAACCTAGATATCCATCAACATCTGTGTCGAATGGATAATGAAAACCTGGCACATACATGGAATAGAATACTATTCAGCTCTAAAGAAAAATGAAATCATAAAACCTTCAGGAAAATGAATGCCTCCACTTCTAATCCCCCAACCCTTAGTGCTAGATATCCAAACTTTTATACAACTCTGGGACTACAGGGAACCCTTAATTGACCAAGACAAAGTCTCCCACTCAAACTGAAAGAGGCGTACTCCCAACAGAAATTCAGTCTTTAGAGAACTGTTTTCCTACCTGAGTTTGTGTGTCAAGCTAAGATCTGAAAAATGAATAGCAATTAGTGATCCAAGTAAAAGGAAAGGAAGAGAATTCTAAAGAGAAGAACATGCATCCTCTTGTTTTTAGAGAATTGTGCAGCTCATTTAAAATGAAATTCTAGCAAAAGACCTGTTGTTTGTATGTGTTTAATGCCCTCAAGGAAACAGCTCTCAATCTACTGAAGCCAGTGGTTCATGGCTAACTAAGATGCACTCTGTATCCTATTAGTACAAAAACAACCACAAGTATGTTCTTCAAAGAATAATGACATTCACAGTACTTGGTTACAGCAAGCATTGCACCACTTATACCCATGGCACAGTAAATGATAGGTGTGTTCCAAGAGGATGAAGAAGGAAAAGGCTTCAAAGGCAAAAGAGGAGAAAGCTATACAGATCCTTAAATACCAACATCACTGACTTTGAAGGACTCAGGTAGAAAGTTGGTGTCAGCCCATGCATGGACGTGCCACCCCTGAACAAGCACTCAGTCCAGAGTGTCTTGTTTGAGTGGTTACACTCTTACCACATGCTGAAGATGATAAACTTTGTTATAAAAACTGTCCATAGATAATAGGTGAGCAAAGAACGGGGTGTCCGAGAATTTGAAAGAGTCTTTTGTGCTGCCTATAAAAAAGTTCTTGAAATAGTGCTCGCCTTAGACAGTGTTTCCCACTTATGACTGTATTCAGATTTGACAAGAACGATTGATTTCATTTGACTGTCATTAACTGAGCCGACTGAGCACTCAAAGTGTTAGGGACCATCATGAGCTATGCTCTTCATATGCCCATGCTCGTGTTTCACTGCTGTGACAAATGCCTGAGAGAAACAATTTTAAAGGAGCAAATACTTCTTTTGACTTATGATTAGGTAGTTTCCTGGGAGGCAGGGGAGGGCGTGGGGAGCTGTGAGGCAGAGTACCATGGCAGGTAGGTGTGGTAGGGCAGGGCTGTCACCTCATGGCAGCCAGGAAGAAGCCAGGGCAAAGAGACAAGAAGGGACAAGATATTTTTTCAAAGGCATATTCCCAATGATGCATTTCTTCCTTATGAGGTCATAGAACTATGAACCTATCTGTGGATTAAAGATTGGTCCAGAGCCCGCAGGATATAATTAGCTCCCAGTGATTGGAACCACCATCTGGGGACCAGGTCTTCACCACAGTGGCCCTTAGCAGGACCCTTCACATCCAAACTGTAGCAAGGAGTGGCTGCCCTATTCTTCAGAGTGAAGCAACCACACTCATGATAAACAATTAGAAATTATAAATTAGATCAATAGAGACATCTGGCCCCATTTTGAACAATCAGATTCACTCTTGGAAGTTAAGTCTGATGGCTACCAAATTAGAAATTCTAAGGGTGCAGCTAGAACTGAGCTTTCTCTCCCTCTCTCTCTCTCTGAGTCTCTCTCTCCACTCACCGATTAGATAGATAGATAGATAGATAGATAGATAGATAGATAGATAGATAGATTAGACAGACAGACAGACAGGAGAGTCAAGAATAGAGCAGCAAAGACAAGCAGCCTGAAGAGTTAGAGAGTTAGGGAGAGCTGGTGATGTCCAGGGACCATATGAACCTGAGAGGAGTCCAAGGTCACCTTACTCATGACTTTTCCTCAGACACCCAGCTGTGTTCCTGCCCAAGGATTCTGAGTTACATTCTGCATGTTCTAAACCCCACCTTACGGCTTTTGTTTTGACTCTAGCTCAAGTGAATCTCCTTACCAGCAATCAGAACTGAAAGACTATACAATGCATAGTTGAGGTTGTTTGCTTCCTGATAGGGCAGCTGGTAGCAGCTACTGGCCCAAGCAGTGAGATTACAAATCGCTAGGGCAGTTAAGATTATCTGCTTTTTAACAGGCATGCTGTGACTCAGCAGTTTTCTCCTACAAACTCTCTGTAAAGTCCTGGGAAACCTCAGAAAATTACTTCCCTCTCCACATTCCCCAGTAAATAAGGGTGGCCCCCTGTATAGTCTCAGGGCACAAGCAAGGAAGTCTTCTAACACCAGGATTTGCTGGAAGACCTACTAAGCCTCTACCTGCCACAGACTGGTGGGGGACACAGGCCATTAAAAGAAAACTCCTAATTCCCTTTCAATGCTGTTTAGACCTGAGGTGTACCACACATTATAGAAGCACATGGATGGAGTACCTCTACTCAAAGGAGTAGAAAAGAAAGTCATCTTCTGATAGAGAACACGATCTGGAATCCATCAAAATCATCATGTATGTGGTGTTTACTATGTGTCATATGTTGTTTAAAGATATACATATATATATAATCATATATATGTGCACACACACACTAATTTAGCCCTCAAAGGCTAAATACATTGTTGTTCTAATTTAACAAATGTCCACAAATACTGGTGGAGCTGAGCTTCACACCCATATTAATAATGCATGTTTGTTTATTGATTACACAGCTACACCGTGGGTAAAGGGCATAAATCTTATCTGCCCTGTCATCCCCATGGAGGTTATATCTTTAGACTTTGAAATGTGCATCTAATATGGCCCAACTATGTGCACAGAGTCAATGTCAAAAGGCAAAAAGGAGTATTTCCAGGCAACTTGACCATGTTACCATATGCCAGAAACAAGGAGCCGCCTCCACATTATTTATTATCTGCAGTGACCTCTACACTTCAGGGAGCAAGGAACACAAACAGATCATTTCAAGGTTGAACCAACTGCCAAATGCAATTATCCCATGTGGGAACTCCCAAGGCGGGTTGCTGGGTAACAGGAAGGTTGTTTATACGAAATGTCCCTTTTTGATAAAAACCCCTCCAGGAAGATTTTTATTCTCTTATTTTTAACGTTGATTTTGTAATTTCATCAGAAAAAAAGTGTTTAGTTAATTTAACAAAATGTAACTGCTGAAGTTACTTCTAAAACTGTTGTCACTTCTGTGCTTGTTTTTAATCCGAAAAAACTGTGTGCATGTGTTTGAGTAGGTGTGCATGTGTGTATGTGCCTGTGTGTGTGGGGGTGTGTGTGCATGTTGCAAGTGTGTGTGAGCATGTGCTTATGCCACACGGGGTGTATGAAGGCGAGAGGGCAACTTTCAGACTTGGATTTCTCCTACTTTGCTCAAGGTCTCTCTCGCTGCTTTTCTTTGGTGTACTGTACTCCATGCCAGCTGGCCTCTGAGCCTCTGGGCATTTCTCCTGTCTCTGCCTCGAATAGCAGTGGAGTGATGGGATTATAGCCTGAGTGCTAACACACCCAGCTTTTTTTATGTGGGCCCTGGGAGTTGTTAGGCTCTTGTGGCAAATATTTTCATTCACTAAACCATCTTTCTGCCCATGTCTTGTGTTTCTGAGACAGGGGCTTGCTACATAGCCTAGGCTAGCCCAGAACTCTTGGTCTCCCTCCCTCACATTTGTGACTGCTCGGGCTAGAAAGGAATGCTCCCACATCTAACCCGCAGTTTAAATTTGCTTCTACTATTCTTTCCTGCCTCCCCATGATTCCCAGTTCAGATCTGCATCCCTGTCAGTGATTTTCTGCTTATTCACTTCTGGAAACTTTATAACATCTAAGTAGGAGTTAGTAATCTGGTTTGTGTTTATGGACCTGCAGATAAGTGATGAGACATATTGATACCACTCTCCTCCCTAGATATTAACTGTATGGTTGTCCTTAGGGCTGTTCGCACATATCCTGCTGGTGTCTCCCACCTGTCTTAATGCTTCCTGTCATCACATGACCTGCTTTAGCTACTAAAACAAGAGTGGTGTGAATGTATTAAGAGCATACATAAATTCTAGTAATAGTGGCAATAATACTTAGTGGAAAATAACAATTAGTGGTGATGGTATAGAGAGATGGAAACTTGTATACTGTTGGAGGGAATCTAAAATGGCATAGACCTTTGGGAACATTTGATCATTCTTCAGTGAATTAAATGTAGGACTGGGTGTGGTGGTACACACCTTTAATCTCAGCACTTGGAAGACATGGGTAACTATGAGTGCCAGGCCAGACAGGGCACACTGAGATTCTGTCTAAAAAAACAAAAAGAAAAAGAAAAAAAAAAAGAAGAAGAAAAGGAATCCTTATGTAAGTCAGCAGTTCTGCTCTTATTTTTTTCTGATTTGTTTTAACTTGTTTTTTTCCAGACAGGGTTTTTCTGTGTATCCCTGGTTGTCCTGGAACTCATGCAGTAGACTAGACTGGCCTCAAGCTCACAGAGATCTGCCTGCTTCTGCCTCCCAAGTATTAGAATTAAAGGCGTGTGCCATCACTGCTTGGCACAGCAATTTTACTCTTGGGTATACACCTGGAAGAGAAAATAAGCATTCAATAAGTCTGTACACAAATAGTCATAGCAGCTCAGCTACAATAGCCAAGTACATACAGAAAGACTATTATCTATCAACCAATTAATTGATAAACAAAATATGATGTATATAAATGAGATATTATTTAGCCACAAACAAGAATGAGGTACAAATATATGCTGTGGTCATCAGTAACAAAGAAAGGCAAAGTGGGTACCTTTCCACTGGTCCTGCCAAGGCATGCCAGTAAGCAAACACCCCACACCACGTGCAACAGAGTTAGTGCAAGAGGTTTGTTGGGGGAGGGGTGTCAAGAGTGAAAGGCCGTGTCAGAGTGGGGACATGAGAGAGGCAGGGAGAGAGACAAGAAGAGAGGCAAGAGAGCAGCTGTGCCTGGAGGGCACTTTTAAGGGGTGCACACGTCCCAGAGCTAACAGTGGAAAGGTACCTATCAACAGGGGATGACATAACCTAACTGCTTTGGTGGCAGAGGCAGGCTGCTACCCTGGTCCAAACTAACATCCTTCCTTTTCTTTATTGTAAAAATGTTAGGAAACAGGAAGGGGTAACAGGCCAGGTGGGGCTGGGGGGCAAGTGTTCTCTAGACCGCTTCCCGTTGTCTGGGGGCAATGGCATCTTTGTGGGAACTGAAAGAGCTGGCACTCTGGCCAAGTCCTGGGAGTAGCTAGCTGTTTCACTTGCTGTCCAGGCTCTGTGGGGCCATTCAGCACTTGGAAAGTGCAGGTCTACTTGAAGCAGGTCTAGTGAGGCTGGACCATTTTAGGGTAGCCATTTTCAAGCTGTCTGGTATGCAGATTTTGGGGGGGACCTGGCAGGATGCTGATGGAAAATAAAGTTAGGAAGTTTTAGGGGAATTTTTTTCTTAGATCCTAGTAATTGAGGGAAGGGAGTCCCAAGACCGGGAAAGGTGGAGGAGATCCCACACTGAGAACAGGCAGAAATGGGGAAACTAAGGCTGTTGAGGACAGTACTTATCTGGAGTCCATTTGACCCGTGTTTGACTCCTTGGAGCTTACAATAGTTCTTCTGACTTTACAAAAAGAAATAAGTTTAGACACATTAGCATTCCCACTGTCTATAATCTGCACTGAAATCTACATTGTAGAAAAGGGAGTAGACTCACGCCTTTGAGTCATAGGGGACCCAAAAATGATTCTGGTTAAAAACATTGGCACTCTTTCTATTATCCAGAAGACAATGTATATAGATTAGGAGATGTTTTTAGCACAATGAGAAGCACCTTTAAATCTATACTTAGAAAGCAACCAAAGGGAATTTAAAATCTTGATCTTGTTGACTATGATAATAGCAGTCATACTTTATTTACCAGAATTAGATTAATATCCTATCAGAATTCCCTTGATAAATGTTAAGACTATTGACTTTTGGCATCTTAACACAACAAAACAGAGAAAAAAATCTGAAACGTATTTTTTACATATACCTTAAACCACTTTCTTTTAATTGTCACTTAAGTTTTTAATCCTCAGACCTCTATAACTTGAATTTACACACCTTAATAGCTTCCATTTACACACCTTAAAACACTTCAGACCCTAAAACATCATCTTAGAGCCTCACAACTTAAGCTTTCATATCTTCACATAAACTTTACACCGTTTTTTCTATTTAATCATTTACCAGGGAGCCATAGGTGGTTGATTACTGAGGACAGTCACTGTAGAGTGAATTCCTTTAAATAAAGGAATGGTTAAAAGTTACACTGAAACATGTTTTACGAGTATATCTCTCTTTTGGAGTCTGGTAACAAGGTAAATTGCATCTAGACCCAGTAGTAGCTCTACGAGAGTTGGGCCTGTGGCCTGAATTTTACAGAGAACTGAGACGTCCGCTGAAGCCTTGAGTGCTGCTGCTAAACTGACAAAGCTATCCCTAGCCTAGTCGTCAACACCATCAGAAGTCAGAGATGAATACATTTCACCTGAGTAAGCACAAGTGTAGACCAAACGCTTCCAAATCTAATAAAAAATGACAGACCTACTGGCTACCTTGATAGCTACCCCAGGTTCCCCCATGGTCACTGAGGGCAGAGGTCTCAGAGCAGCTTCAGTCTTTGGCTGCCAGGCCCAGAGGATTTGACAGACTTTGCTGTGAAGTAAGAACCTGAGGGGAGGGACCAGCCTACCTCGTCTAGGCAAAGTGGAGTAATTCTCCAGTGTCCTGCTTGTTCACAGTCTGGACAGGGGCTTGGCAGCAACTGAGGCAAAAAGTAGTTTTTTCACCCTGTGGCCAGCTTTGCCACATTTAAAGCAAACTCTAGGTTGTAGGCTTCAACGGACGCTGTAACGATACGCGACACACAATTACTGACAGTAAAGCTAAGTATTTAATGTAGAAAATTACTCACAAGATACCAAACCCAGAGGAGCCAAGCAGTTCTCAGCTAGCTGCTGGACCGGAAGCCGAACTCCAGGAAAAGAGAGCGAGACTTCCTGTGTGCTGTCTTTTATGCCTTCCCCCATAACGCCCCTAGCCATGCCCAAAAGTGGGCCTGGCTAGTGACGTAGTTCCGCCTACGTACGCATACATCTTTACGTCCAGCCGTATACGTCTTTAGTCCTGCCTAAAGTGGGTGTGGTTAGCGGTGTGGTAAACCGCCCTTTTATTACCTCATCTGTATGCGCCTCTAATAAGTCACATGTTTAATGGCGGCATCAGACTTCCTCCTACACTAGGTGGAGGTTTTTCTGTGCCCATCCATATTCTTTGGAGGAGATAGGAGTGCTGCCAGGAGATGGAATGCTTCTCTATCATGAAAAGCTTTTAATAAATACTTTAAATGCCATATTCTGCAGATCTCTGAAGCATTTGAGGACCATCTATTAGCTATGTCTGAATAGATGAAGTTTCTTGTTTCTAGTTACTTATTTTAGGCTTAACTTTGAAAACATATAAGGTGACTAAGTCGAGCTTATGTATGTAGTTAATTAATTGGTACTTAGCATGACTATAGTTAAAGAATTTGGTCATTACCTTGTGCTCTTTAACAGTTTACAATAAGTTAGCAGCTTTCATAAGACTAGGGTTTTACATTCCATTCCTGCTTAAGGTGACTGACCATTAACTTGAATTTTGTAATTATCCTTAACTGTTTATAATAAGTTAGTAGCTTTTATAAGACTAGGACTTTATGTCCTATCCCTGTTAGCTTTAGCCTTAAAAATAATGACTTTAAATTGAAGCTGTTCTAGTATCAAAATGAAACTTTTTAATTGTAGATAATTGGCTCAATAAAGAAATCAAAATAGTTGTTCCATGGGTGAAAACAGACCAAGTGTGTTCCAAACTGCTGAGGCTGTTTCCTGAGAAGATGAGGAAAAGTGTCCCAACCCTGGACAAAGAACCCTCTCAGGGGGCCAGACATTCCATCATAGAATATTGCTGTTTTTGCATGGCTTAGTTTATCCAAATAGCTAAAGCTTAAAGTGGGTAAAGATGAAACTAGACAAATATTACTAGAAACCTGGGCAGACTTTAGGAATCTATAAATCTTATTTATCAGATACCTTATTTATTGGACATATGTTGCCACTTATCTACATTCACTAGAAAGTTGGTGTTGGACACTTGGCAAGACAAAGTGTTTAGATGGAAATCTCTAAACTGGCTTTTGTTAATCTGAATAGACATTTATGACCTTCAGTTTTTATCACCATGTAGAGTGTATTCTAAACCAGAGTTGAATCACATATACAGCATGCTGTGACAAATATAGCCTTACATTTTTATCATCATACAAAAGTCTACACCAATCCAAAATATTTGAGACTCATTGCTACCTTACTCTAGAAGGAGATACAATGAACAGAGAGCTCATTGGGATTAAGAAGTGTCTCATGGTACGTACTCTTAAACCTTAGAAAAGATGGTGGCCAGTCATGTGCCTACCTACATCCTGATGAGGTCACCAGCCAAGATGGAGGATTCCTATATAATACATGTTTTCCTAAACAAGAGTTGAATTCAAGTTATACATACAAAGTTAAATCCAGGTTACATTTACACATATATAACATTAAATCCAGGTCACATACACACATATATCTTAAATAAGAATTGAATCATATGTGTGTATATATGTATATGTATATATATAATTTTAATTATAAGCCTTTTGTTATAAGTTTAAAGCCAATTTTGTTACAAATTATACAGATTTTAAAACATCCCAATGAGCAATTTATAAAACCTGAGATGAGTCTACAGCATAATCTTAAGACATTTTTGTGTGTGTGTGAGGGAGGGAGAGAGAGAGAGAGAGAGAGAGAGAGAGAGAGAGAGAGAGAGAGAGAGAGAGAGAGAGAGAGAGAGAGAGAGAGAGAGAAAGAGCCAGGAAGGAGCAGAAGGGCAGGGAGATGTCCATAGGGCAGAGGCAAGCAGATCTCTGTGAGTTCGAGGTCAGCCTGGTCTACAGATCGAGTTCCAGGACAGCCTCCAAAACAATTCAGAGAAACCCTGTCTTGAAAAAACCAAAAAAGAAAAAGAAAGAAAGGAAGAAAGGAAGGAAGAAAGAGATCAAGCCAGAGGGCAATGGTCAGAGGTAGTAGCCCCACCAGAAACCAATTGCCAATATTGAATAGAAGACAAAGTCATCAGTGAATGATAAAACAGATCCATTGCTGGTGGAAGAGAGTAGATCTGTTGTGTGTGGAGCTGGTAGATAGGATCCCATTGTGGCCAGACCAAATGCCAGGAGAGCCTATTGAGTCTCAGCACCAATGATAAATAGAAAAAGAAGGCAAGGCAGAGACAGGTGGGTAACCTGTGCCAGACCAGACAGGGCACACTGAGACTCTGTCTAAAAAAACAAAAACAAAAACAAAAAAAAGAAGAAAAAAAGGAATCCTTATGTAAGTCAGCAGTTCTACTCTTTTTTTTCTGGTTTGTTTTAGCTTGTTTTTTTTTTTTTGTCAAGACAGGGTTTTGCTGTGTATCCCTGGTTGTCCTGGAACTCATGCAGTAGACTAGACTGGCCTCAAGCTCACAGAGATCTGCCTGCTTCTGCCTCCCAATTGTTAGAATTAAAGGCGTGTGCCATCACTGCCTGGCACAGCAATTTTACTCTTGGGTATACACCTGGAAGAGAAAATAAGCATTCAATAAGTCTGTACACAAATATTCATAGCAGCTCAGCTACAATAGCCAAGTACATACAGAAAGACTATTACCTATCAAACAATCAATTGATAAACAAAATATGATGAATATAAATGATATATTAAGTCACAAACAAGAATGAAGTACAGATATATGCTACAGAATAAATAAAAGTCGACAGTCTTACACTAGTGAAAAAGTTAGACACAAAAGGACATTAACGTATGATTCCACTCCTAAGAAATGCTCGTAAGAGGCAAAGCAGATTGCTAGCTTCCAGGAGCTGGGGGAAGTCAGGGTGGGCTGTGGCTGCACAGTAAGGAGAGTGTTTCCGTCTGGGCTTATAAGAGTTTTTCTAGCTCTGGACAGTGGTGATTGTTTTCCATAATTGTGAATACAATCAATTTCACTAAATTGTGATTCTATTTTGTTAAGAATAATTTTGTTTATGTTATATATAGTAGATCACACGTAAAAAAGAGTATGTGTAAGCCGGGCGTTGGTGGCCCACGCCTTTAATCCCAGCACTTGGGAGGCAGAGGCAGGCGGATCTCTGTGAGTTCAAGGCCAGCCTGGTCTACAAGAGCTAGTTCCAGGACAGCCTTCAAAGCCACAGAGAAACCCTGTCTCAGAAAAAAAAAAAAAGAGTATGTGTACACAAGCACACATAGTTCTCCAGAGTGATTACAGACATGTAAATTGATAACAATATCCAATCCATAAGCCAGACTGACACTAGTCTGATTGAAACACAAACTTCTGTGTTGTCATTTGTCACAGCAGCACAACCTAGCCATCCCTGCTGTAAATTGTTACATTGGCCTTGGTTCACCTAGCCTTTTCTTATGCCTCCTTTGTGTCAGACAGTGGGAAAACAGAGAAAAAGCCTCAAGCCACTTACAAACTAGCAAAGGAAGTAAACATATCAATCAAACGATGTTCTTTAGTGCAATGGCAGCATAATGGAAGTAGATTATAAGTTACAGTGAAAGCGCATAATGGAGGAGATTATGAGTTACAGCGGGAACACATAATAGGACAGATTATGTGTTAGTTACAGAGGAGACACGTAATAGAGGGGAAAGCACATAATGGAGTTGGATTATGAGTCACAGTGGCTGAACCAGCCAATTCTGCCTTAAAACCCCAGGGAAATCTGCCCAAGAAGGCTAAGTTTGAATTTAAAAAATTCAAAAAATGTGTAAAACTTTACCAGGTAGGAGGAAGGAGTCCACTTCAGGTTGGTTGAAGAGTTTGGCCTCTGTGCTTTGATAAAGACTTGCAATAGCTTGGAATGCAGGGGGAATGGCAGTCATTCGATAATAGGATACTGGCGATGAGAGCACAGAGGCTGGCAAGGATATGGAATTTGGACAAAATCTTGTTACCAGTTCTTTCTAAGTTTCTGTTCGATCTATACAATGAAATGAGTGTGTGTGCACTATCCTAGCCTACAGCGCACCTTGCCAAAGGAGGCACATCTTAGTTCACCGCAGCAGTCAGGGAATGCCTCGGGAAAGCCTGCTGTGGGGGACATGGGGAGCATGATGGCACTTGTTACAGTTACCAGTGCCGTGATGAAACACCATGATCAGAAGCAAGCTGGGGAGAAAAGGGTTTAAATAAATGGTTTACACTTCCACATCGCTGGTCATTATTAAATGAACAGGACAGGAGCTCAAACAGGGCAGCATCCTGGAGGCAGAAGCAGATACAGAAGCCACGAAGGGGAGCTGCTTATCAACGTGTTCCTCATGGCTTCCCCAGGCTGCTTTCTTATAGAACCCAGGACCATCAGGCCAGGGATGGCTCTCTCCACAATGGCCTGGGACCTCCCCCATCAATCACTAATTGAGAAAATGCCTTAAGGCTTGCCACAGACTGATCTTATAGAGGTGTTTTCTCAGTGAGGTTCCCTCCTCTCAGATGACCATAGCTTGTGTCGAGTTAACATAAAACTAGCCAGCCCAACACTTAAGCTAAGAAACTGGATGATCAGATCCATAATTGAAGTCATGATTTAGGAGTCAGAGCAGTATGAAAAATAAGGGTCAAATCAGAAAGCTCTGGATGTGGAGGAGGAAGAGGAGGGTTTAAAATGGCTGCCAGCCTGAATGGTTGGTCTGGGAAGGGGACAGCCTGGCTTCGCACCATTATAAACCTGTTCATTGACTGTGCTAGATGAAGTATTTGATCAGTGCTTAAAACTGGGGTACTTACATATGGATTCAAGGAGAGGGCTGGAGAGAATGAAAGATGTAGGAGCTATGGGTTGACACATGAGATGGTTAAAGCCTAGAGGATGGTGTGCTGGCTGAGAGAGACAGGAAGAAATCAAAAGAGCTGAGGGCATTTAAGGGGAGCACAGAGGAAGGATGGTCTCTGCGAAACAGTATTGGCATTTCTTTGATGCCTAATGGGATCTTCTCAACTGGCTGAGCACTGAGACTCTTTGAAAAGAGCAACTCTTTTAATCTGGCACAAAGCTCCATAAAGGCTCCTCTGGGGATTCCAGAAGATCGGTCCCTTGTGCAGGCTGACGCTTTTTGTTAAAATGGAATGTTTAAAATATTATACCATTCAGTAATTCTGACAAACCCATAGTGATCTCCAACATTACAGTATATTGTCATGACTTATTTATCTTTCTGCCCTTCTAACTGTGAAATCCCTAGGGGCCTCTGATCTTCATATCTGACATGGCACTTGGCATATGTTTGTGAGTAAATATGTGAGTTTCAGAGTTTAGTCTAAGGAGAAAAAGTGGTAACAGCATTTGGAACTCAGGCCCAGTCTTTCCAAGGTTTAGCATCGGAAATGCAGTAAGTGGGCAAGAGAGATACAGTTCTAAACATGGCAGTGTCCTTCGTACTAGTCAACGTTGATGATGATGCATAAAGTATGCATAAAATGTAGTCTCGCACAGCAAATGGGAAGAGTCAACAGGAACCACAGTTACACAGACAAATCTCACAAGTATTAGTGGAAGAAGCCACATAAACGCACACTCTCCTAATCCATTTTGTACTGCCATAAAGGCAAACTCAAGACGGATACCTTTTCGAAGAATAGATTTGTTTTCTAGTTCTGGAGGCTGGGAAGTTCAGGTCAAAGGGAGGGATTTCTTGCTGCCTCACCCTGTGACAGAAGGCAAAAGGGCAAGAGAGCTCATGTACATTAGAGGGCAGAGGGCAGCAAACGCATCCTTCTTAGGAACCCATTCTAGTACCAGCTCACTCCAGGATGATGGCACTAACCCACTCAAGGTGGCAGCCTCCTCCAGACGTTACTGTGTCTTGAAGGTTCCATCTCTCAAACACTGAAGATTACATTTCCAATGAACTTCTAAGGACACACTCAAAACATAGCAAATGGGAACCATGAAAAACACTTGAGGTTCAAACAAGCAGACTAAGGCACAGTTTGGAAGTCAGGAAAGCACTTGTCGTTGGAGGGTGTAATGCTGGGAGGGGCACATGGGATGGACTTTTTGAGAACTATGCTCTATTTCTTGATCTGGGTCATGTTTACATGAGCATGCTCATTGTGTGATCTTTCACCAAGCTGTACTTTTTTTCAGTATGGCTGACATTTCCATGTGTTTTATTAAAATAAGTACAGCACATAATAATACAAGGCATATCAAAACATTAAGGAAAGTTTTTGATATGAGTGTGACATTAAGGCAGTACTAAAGCTATACTATCAAATAGTGAATTTCATAAGACATGATAGAACTGGTAGATTTATAGGCTAAAGATCCTATATTTTCTGGGGGTGTCTCTAAGTGGTCCGTACTTGGCTAGCAATATAGCAAATAAATAAATAAACAAACAAATAAATACATACATACATACATAAATAAAGAGATTCAAGAAATGGTTGG
Source organism: Mesocricetus auratus (assembly GCF_017639785.1). NCBI lineage: Eukaryota > Metazoa > Chordata > Mammalia > Rodentia > Cricetidae > Mesocricetus > Mesocricetus auratus. The sequence continues at coordinate 22,618,541 of NW_024429182.1, read as the reverse complement.
CAACTTATTTATATATTACAGGCTCTGTTAATATTATTATAAAATTTCTTTCCTTCATCTCATAGCATTCTATTCCAGGAAGATAGATTTTACCACTTGAGTGTAACTATTGTAGCAAAAGCTGACCAAGGATGTTGCCAGCTTAGTGGTCTCAGAGTTAAAGCCAGTAGATCAGGTGAAAAAAAAAAAACTAAAAACCCTGCTGTAATGAGGTACTCTCAGAAGCCAGCAATCCTGTTAATTAAATGTCCTGCCTGGGTAGCAGGACAGAGTTGTCCAGACCACCCAATGAGGTGTCTGAGGTCCTGAATTCTAATCCTACCTCTGCCCCTCTCTCTCAGGGTGACTTTAAGCAAGATGTTTGACATCTCTAAGCTTCACTTTTTTCATGTATGAGATGGGGATAAAATACAGACTTTAAAGAAAAAAGAGCACTTGGGTCTGGGGTTTGTCATGAGTCCTCTCCTCGTCTTAGCAGCTAGATATTATTCTTCCCTTTTATACCCGAGCAAACAGAGGCTCAGTCGGAGATCATCACTCATCTGAAGCCACAAGCTGGCAAGTGGTATAGACAAACGGGACTCCCAAGCCTGCTTTTAGCAATTACTGAACTGCTGAACCGCCTAGTAAAGTTCCCCCGGGGGCTAAGTGAGCCGATGCACCTAATTGTGCGTGACATATTTGGAGTATTTCATAAATGTTAATTATTAAATCAGGAACAGAGCGGAACCCAGATCTCAAACCATAACAAATCTGAGGTTGGCAGGGATCATCCAGGGTCAAGGCGAAAGCTGAAAGCCGAGCATGCGCAGTCTCAAAGCATCCATAAACGAAAGTAAGTTCTCAGAGGAGGGTAAAGGTCCCGGGGTGTTAGGAATGATTTATGTACACAGGAGCCATCTTTGTCAGTGTGGGAACAGACTGGAAGGGAGGAAAATCAGCAGTAACTGGAGAGAGTACCAACACGGAAATATAGAGCAATAAGGCTTGCGGGTGCCCTCTGCCCCGGAGACTGCAAGGGGGTGCAGCCCTCTGACTCACTGTTGAAGACATGGAGGCCAGTAGAGCTGCAGAAGTTAACTAGAGCTCCCCAACCACACATACCCAGTGCCCTGATCCCAGACCAGTCTGTCAAATGGGAGCGAACAGAGAGTCTAGGTCTGGATGCCGTATGTTTAAAGCAAGATGTCAGACAATCCCAGTATCAGCATGTGCCCTCCTGTCATCTCTCTCCCCACCCCTGAGAGGTCAGCAGCCCTCTCTCTTTCGTTTCCCACGTAATCTCTGTTGTCCAGTGTAGGCACTTAGACACAGATCTGTTACATTTTAAAAAATGGGATAAAAAAAATATATCAGGGACTAGAAAGGAAAACTGACATAAATATTTCAGATGAAGCACCGGACTTCAAAGAAACTTCTAAAATCTGATAAGGGCTGTACACTCTGTCTGCAGAGATTAAATGGTAGAGCCCCAGGTTCACATTTGTACGACTGGTAATGTTTAGCAAGAAAACACTGACCACCTTGGAAGGCACTAAACCAGGTTTCCTCTCCCCTCTTAGCGCTTCCTTCTTTGATGGTCATCGTTAGATCCCAGGCCAGCTCAGGCTGCTGCCCAGGTCAAGCTCATCTGAAACTGGATCTCTCCCCATCATAGCTGATTTTTAGAACAGGTCCCACGTTAACACAGTCTCCTCCTTCCTATTTGTCACCCAGCAGTCAGAGACAGCCTGACTGCCAGCACCCTATTAAGACCCTCTCTCCTTCCTCTGAGACCTGTAAGAAGGGACACCACTCAGCCATGTGGGCCTGAACATTCCTCAGAGTCCCTGTCTCTGTCTGTCTGTTTGTCTATAGTGTTAATTACTCTTCTAATAAATCTCTTACCCCCCCAAAACGATCTATCTTGGAGTCCCATAAACTCAGAATGCCTTACTTATCTTCTCTGTAGTTATAGCCAAAAATGAAGAGAGGCCAAAGCAGGTGCTGAGGGACATGGCTCACATGTCTTGGAGGGGATGAAGACCCACGTTAGCTGCAACTGTGGGTCTATATTCCTATGGAGCTTTTTGCTGTGTCTGCTTTTGGTTTTGAGATGGAGTCTCCCAGTGTAGCCCAGGGCTCTCTCCAGCGCCCATACTCCTGCCTCACACTGTCTTGAGTGGGGGTTGCAGGTGTGTGGCACTCTGCCTGGCTACACTGCTGGTTGATTATATGACTACTGTATACTCCCGGAAGGGTTTCCTCTGGGAATTTTTACCCTCTTAAGATTAGTTTTCAGGTGGGAAGGTGGCTAGAGATATAGTTTAGTTGGTAGAGTGCTTGACTAACATGCAAAAAGCCCTCACATTGATTCCCAGTGCTGCACAAACCAAGAGTGGCAATTCATGCCTATAATCCCAGCACTTAGGTAGAGGGAGAAGGACCAGAAGTTCTTGGCTAAACAGAAACCTCAAGGCCAATCTGAGCTACATGAGACCCTGTCTGGAAAATAACCCACTAAGTAATTATATAACTAAAAAAGTAGACATTCCTATAATGGTTAAAATTTTTACCACTCTGAATACAGAGCTTGAAGGTATTAGCACTTACCTCACCATACAAACACCACTGCTGTCTATCTGCAGAGCTCTGTCATGCTATGGAAATTGCTATAACTATGTAAAGGTGTGTTAGATTTGTTTATGCTGTGGAATGTTACTTTAACTGTGTAAAGGTGTGTTCCATTTGTTTATGCTGCATTTGTTTAAAGATGTAAGGATGTGGGTTTAATTTTGTAAACATGTGCTGCATCTGTTTCACTTTGCCTGCCTAAGGCACCTGATTGGTCTAATAAAAAGCTGAATGGCCAATATCTAGGCAGGAGAGGGATAGGTGGAGCTGGCAGGCAGAGAGAATTAACAGGAGGAGGAATCTAGACTTGAGAGGGAGGAGAGGAAGGAGAAGAGAACGAGGGAAAAAGAAAAGGGCACACTCAGCACCCAAAGCCAGGTGGCCACAGCCAGCCAAACACAGGAAAGAACAGGAAGGAAGGGAGGGAGGGAGGGAGGGAGGGAGGAAGGCAAAGAGCCCCAAGGCAAAATGTATATGAGAAGAAACAGAATAGTTTAAATTAAAAGAGCTAGCGAGACAAGCATAAGATAAGACCGAACATTCATAACTAATATTAAGTCTCCATGTCATGAGTTGGGAACTGGTTGGTGCCCCTCCCCTCAAAAGCCTGCTATACTCTTATCTACCCAAACTAAAACCATCCCATTAAACACTAATTCCTCCATTCCTCTCCTACCCCAAACCCTAGAAACCACTATTATACTTCCCATCTCTATGAATTTGATTTTGCTAGGACCCTCTAACAAGTGAGACTATACAATGTTAATCCCTTATGTTCCATTTATTTAATTTGCATAAAATTAAGATTCATCCATGTTGTAACTTAGGTCAAAATTTCCTTTTTAATGCTAAATAATATTCCATTATATGGGATATAATATATTTTGTTATCTACTTTTTCATCAGTGGACATTTAAGTTGTCTTCACCTGTTGTCTTTGTGAAAGATGCTTCTATGAACCATGTGTACAAATGTCTGTTCAGATCCCTATTTGGTGGAATTTCTGAACTGTGTGGCAATTTGCAGTCTGAATTTTTTGATGAACTGTACTTATATTATTCTTTGTTGTTACACTTCCAGAGTCAGTTTCCTATTTGAACTACATAGTTTGCCTTTCAGGTATATTTGTGTACATTCATCCTAAGTGACCTCTCTCTTGTTTGTTCCCTCTTTAATAACAAGGTTATTTCAAAACATGATATTAATGTTCCACTCCACTAATGTTTTCAAAACAGAAACAATAGGCTTCACTCTTTGGAACAAATTGCCGTTTCCTAAGTCATTCAATATATTTATACTTAAATGGATAAGAATCTATACTTTCATGGGGAGGGTGTAGGGCAAACAGTCTTTGAAATCAATATCAAGATGCCAGTATAGCTGGTTTGGGGCATACGGGTAGTGCCAGCTACTCAGGAAACTGACGGGGGATGACTGCTTGAGTGGGTGAGTTTCAGATCAGTGTGGGAAACATATTAAGATTGCTACCACTTTTACTCAAGCCATTTAAAAGAGTCAAATTAATAGTAGAAAAAAAGAAAGGAGTTTTATTCAATGTAACCACTTAGGACAAAGAAATCCAGATTCTTGTAAGTCCATCTTCAGGCTAATAACATGAAGCTAAGGGCATGCATTTTAAAAAACAAAAAGCAGTGTAGCTAAGGTGTACTCCTTCACCCATCACCCACAGTTTCAAATTGCTCCTACAAGGCTGATGATTTCTAAAACTTTCTCCAAGAGAAAAGTCCCTCTTCTTGCTCCCCCACCAGGGCATCAACCTTGTCCTCCTGCTACTGAGACTTTATTGTTTCAATAGTGTGGTATTCAAAGGGAGGGGCACAAACATTTCTTTAGGTTATATTCATTCTTGCAAGACTGGCTCGATTCAAGACTTGCTTGAGTAAATGAGTTTAATAGCCTAGGCAATAGAATGAGACCTTGTTTTTGTTTTGTTTTTGTTTTGTTTTGTTTTTGTTTTGTTTTGTTGAGACTGGGTTTCTCTGTGTAACAGCGGTGGCTGCCCTAGAACTCACTCTATAGACTAGGCTGGCCTTGAACAGGCAAAGATCCACCTGCCTCTGCCTCCCAGGTGCTGGGACTAAAGATGCGCACCACCCGGCGGCGAGATCTTTTTTTTTATTATTTAGATAAAACCAGAGTGCCCACCTGTTCTGGAGAGGATGACTGATACAGTGCTCTGGGATAGCAACCTCCTGGCTGGATTCTGTCTCTTCCTCTTTCATAGGTAGTGATGAGGAGGAGGTGCGGACAATGGTAAGGGTGGTTCCCAGTTTCACAGTCACCATCTCAGCTGTGTATAGTTTTGTAAGCAGTCTTAAATTATTTTTCAGACAAAGCAAAGCTATCTGTTAGTCTAGTTAGAATTGAGGCAGGCAGTTGCTCTAGTTTTCTCAGGACAGGCCCAGTTAACCCTTTTGTCCTGCAGTTTTTAAAAGAGTTCCCCATGCTAATCTAATTCTAAAATATAAAGGCAGTTTCAGTTTGGAGGATGAATTCCCGGTTCAGTCCAGCTAATACTCCTTGATCTTCCAGAGAAGTTTCCATGTTCTGCTCTGGGCCTATCTCATTTACTAACAGCTCCTTAAAGCAAGCCGAGGCACATCTAATTCGTCTCTTTCCAGTGAAGGAGGTAACAAGGCTTCAAGGAGGCAAGAAGACAGAACTAGGGTTCTCGACTTCAAGTCCAGAACTGTTTCTGCTGTGAACTGTATGTGTCAATGTTTGTATAAAGTTTAACTTCACTCCCTCATTTGGTAATCTGTTTGGTTCCTGGACCTAGAACAGTTTAGGCACGTTCATCCTTGCCCAGACTCTGGGCAAGCATTGAAAGCAAGCAAAGAGATGGGAAAAGGAAGATAAACATCGGAAGGGTGCTAGCAAAGAGAGAGAGAGAGAGAGAGAGAGAGAGAGAGAGAGAGAGAGAGAGAGAGAGAGAGAGAGAGAGAGAGAGAGAGAGAGAAGCTAATGCATTTTGAAGAACGCACGCGCGCACACACACACACACACACACACACACACACACACACACTCAAGTTCTGCTCTGCCTTATTGATATATTTTTCCCTTTGTCAGATGGGGCAAAGATATGCATTCATCAAATTAGAACTATGAGAAATCGAATATGACTCTTTTCCATCAAATACTATAAAACATGTTTAGGGCAAGGAATTCAAATGTTTTTTATCACCCACACCCCCAGCTTGTAAGACCTCTATGCAAATGTTTTAATCCCTTAACCCAGTAAAATCTTTGTTTATACAAAGACCCACTGCTGTATTCCAGTGACAGATGGGAGATATAATATAGTGATTGACAGATTACAAATCTAAAGAAAAGGATCAAAGGGAATGTTTATAGGAAATATTGGAAGTTTAACAAACAAAGGAGCTAAATGCATCCCTGACTTAATACAGTTATAAAAAGTTGACTAATTTTGCCAGGCATTGTGGTGCATGCTTTTAATCCTAGCACTGGGAGGCTCAGTGAGTTCAAGGTCAGTTGGTATATAGAACTGGTTCCCAGTCAGCCAGAGCTACACACACACACACACACACACACACACACACACACACACACACACACACACACATACACACACACACACACACACATACACACACACAAAGCTGTCTGGAAACAAAACAAAACAAAAGAATAAAACAATTAAAAGAAAAAGTTAGGGACTCTCCAGAGGATGCTCTGGAGAGGGAAACAAAGATCTGGAAGCTGTTCCAGTAATCTTTTGTCTCTCAGATGGGTGCCTGTCAGTGAAGACTCCCCCCCACTGTATCCTTACGAACTGGGAGCTCTTCCACCCACTGGCCTTAAGAAAGAAATGTCTGATTATTTTTCTGTATACAGATCTGGCCTGAATATGAACTAGAGGATAAAATGTGGCTTCTATAGAAAAATAGCATTATGTTGTCCTATAATTCGATTTCTATATAGGAGGGAGGTCACTTACCACCATTTTCAGGTTGTCTGCCTCCATTTGTAGATGTACCCATACTGATTGTGGCTGTCGGTCAGTCCACCTCTAACCAGGGAGGGTCCCAGTTTGGAAGTTTGTAAAGGCAGATATTTCTATTGACTTGATCCTGCTTGATCATGGATTCTAACTGCCACTCACCTATGATAAAAATATCAGAAGGTGACCTTTAGAAGCAAATGTTCTGTTGGTATAGGATCGAATATCTATGTCATCTTTATCTAGCTATAGCTGTATATTTCTTTTTCTGTTTCCTATCTCAAATGCATGACCCAACAGATGGTAAGACTCCTCTGGACAAATCTATTCAGGTCATAAGGAAGACAGGTGCTTTCGAACCAGTAGGTTGTCATTGAACTGAACAGCAAGCCTCTTGTCTGATGTAAATCAATGGGCTGGGTTTCACAGAGGAACAATTATTTTGTGTACATTATTATTATCTGGTAATTTAAAGATGTCTGTAGTAAAAACAGCTACATGGATGCTCATCCATGGAGAGAATAGAGGGGACCTCTGTCTAAAGTTCTCTCAATAGTAACTCCAGAATCATAATTTTTTTTTGTTTTGTTTTTTGAGACAGGGTTTCTTTGTATTGTTTTCGAGGCTGTTGGTCCAGCCTGGCCTCGAACTCACAGAGATCCGCCTGCCTCTGCCTCCCGAGTGCTGGGATTAAAGGCGTGCGCCACCACCGCCCGGCCAGAATCATAATTTTAAAAGGGATTCCTTGCTGAGATTTACTGGATCTTGTAAACATTAGTTCAACAATGCCTTACTACGTGTTTACATACTTACTATATATCTACCCTAAGCACAGTTAGGGTAGTGACTCTTAGCACTAAGTAAAGACTGTCTCATGTTTTTGTAGAAGGTTTACCTGGGACCTTTTAAAGCCTCATGGTTTAACAGTAATATAATATTAATTTGTTACATTATCCTATGTATATAGTTTTCTTTTATAAAGGTGGTGTTGCACAGTATTATCATAAGCCAAACCACTGCCATTGTCATAGATCAGCTGTGTCTCTTACAAAGATGACCATCCCTGGGCTTGTTGAGTGTTCCGTCATAGAAGGGGTGGGTGAGGAGAGTCCTGGGTCCTCACTAAGTATCTAGCTTCTCTCTCAGCCAGTTATGTGCAATTCTGCTCTAATCAGTGTGGGGAGCCGCCCCCACATTCTCCGTTACAAGATGGCGCCGACACCCGGCCGTTATGCCCTGCAAACGTAGAGTGCGCACGTGCCTGGTACTTTTCCATCCCTTACTCTCTGCCTCTCCCGTGGCATCATATGGGCTGATGAGCAGGAGCCAGTCAGGAGATGACAGGTCCGAGGCGGGGACTGCTGGGCTATATAAGGGTTGGGTTTTTCGATCCCCAGGATCTCTGCTCTGTAAGCTTATGCTCTCCCTCTCAAGATGCATTAAAGCTGTTCTGCAGAAGGATCCTAAGTGTGCCGCGTCGTTCTTGCTGGCGAGACGGTAGCCGGGACAAATCACATTTGACCTCATGGTATTGGGGAGGAGCTAAAGTATATGGACTGGGAAAGACTGGGAGGGCTGGATCTCCACTTATGCAGGTATGGGAAAACCATTGCTCAGACTGGGTAAAGGCTTTTCAGTGTGGCTGTTTTGGGGTGCCCACACTCCTCTCGGTAACTCCCACTCATGCAGAGTAAGTCCAATAAGTCCCCTAGTTCCCCAGGGTGAAATTTGATGAAATTGAACTTTGGTTTGTCATTGGGACCTTATGAGAGGATAGACATTGCTTAGTGCCCCCCCCTTCCAGGAAGAAAATTCTCACAATAGATACTAAATTCATTTGTTAATACTATTATGTCTTTTTGTATAAGAAACAAAACCAGCTTGATTGGAGAGATGGCTTAGAGGTTAAGAGCATTGGCTGTTCTTCCAGAGGTCCTGAGTTCAATTCCCAGCAATTATCTGTAATAAGATCTGGTGCCCTCTCCTGGTGTGCAGGCAGAACACTGTATACATAGTAAATGAATAAACTGTGGTGAAATTAAAAACAAGAAATGAAACCAGTAAATAAAAATAAATGTTAGAAGGAAATTGTTTTAGTAAAGATGGATTTATTATATATGAAGGTTAAGAGGGCTGGATGTTTCTAGAATGGGAAAGAAGACTGGAAATCATTTGCAAGTTATGAAGTTCTGAGTAAGTTACTCAAGGTACATAAGGGATGATTTAGAGATGATGTATATGGTATTAAAAGTTTCTAAGGTCAAAGATCGACAATTACAAGGACTGTCTAAAATCTATGTCTAGTATGTCTAAACATAGTTTGTTTAGAAGTATCTAGGTATTAAAACATTTATTATACAGTAAAGTACCAGACAGTTGTAACTTGATCTTTTGGGTGTTTAATAACTATAGTTGAAGGCTCTTCTAGCATGGTCAGAGGGACAAAAAGGAAGAATGTCTTCACCATTACCCAGGATCAATGAAGTCCCAGGGGACTGCGGACAGACTCCCAAAGTGTTCTGTTGTAGCCGGAGAATCACTTATTCTCTTGTTCAGGGAGACCAAGGAAAAGACCCCACTCAGTGAATTCTAATCAGTCTCCCTTCTGAAAAGAGGAGGGTCAACACAGAAGAAAGATTTCTGTAGAAGGGTTTTCTTTGGGTTGCCAGCTTATGAAAAAATGACACAGAGACTTATTAATAAGTATGAATGCCTGGCCTTAGCTTAGACTCGTCCCACTAGCTCTTACGGCTTAGATTAACCCATATTTTTAAATCTATGCTCTCCTATGTGGCTCTGTACTTTCCTCTGTGCTGCTCATCCTGCTTCCTCAATGTCTGGCTGGTGGCTCTGCCTTTCTTCTTCCCAGGGCTCTTTCTGTCCAGAAGTCCTGCCTATACCTCCAGCCTAGCTATTGGCCATTCAGCTCTTTATTAAACCAATCACAGTGAGACATCTTCACACAGTGTAAAAGAATATTCCACAACAGATTTCCTCGGTGATTCCAAGCAAAGCCACTGTCAGGTCAAGCAAGGCCTTTGAGTTATCCTCACATAGATGGACAACTGGTAGGAGAAAGGCTAGCAGAGCCTGAGGTTCCTCTGACGTCCAGTGATCCCTGAGGACCAGATCCTCACCTGGCCTCGATAGTCTCCAACACTCAGTGGTCAAGTATGACCGGAGACTAAGAGAACTGGTAAAAGTTCAAGGGATTGCACTCCCTAGACACTAGATATAAATCCACACGAGAGATGTTATTTAGACAACTATATCTCACTGGTATTTTTATTTTGATAAAAAGATGTCGTCCAGGCAGGCATGATGGCATATGCCTTTAGTCCCATCACTTGAGAGGCAGAGACAGGCAGGTCTCTGAGTTCAAGGAGATGGAGGCTCTGTGCCCATCCATCTTCTTTGGAGGAGATAGCAATGCTGTCAGGAGCTGGCATGTCTCTCTATCACGAAAAGCTTTATTTTTATTAAACACTTAAAATGCCATGTTCTGAATGTCTAATAGACAGAGAACCATCTATCTAATAGGTGTATCTGAGTAGACAAATTCTGCTTGTTTCTGGTTACTTATTTTAGGTTGCACTACATAGTGAGTTCCAGGAGAGCTTGTCTTGTGTAGAAAGAGACCCTGCCTCAAAAAACAAACAATCCAAAAGACGTTGTTCAGACGTAAGACTTCAGATCTTGGCTCACTGCAATACCTGTCCACAGTCAAGAAAGACTGTGGCTCACTATTGATTTAACCTGAAAATTTAACGATGGCTAAGTATCTCCTCCTGTTTCGAAGCCTCACGGGAAGGGCATCATCCGACTCCATCTGATGAAGGGATATGAAAGCGTACTGAGGCTTCATCACTCCGGAGACCAACCTTAGAGGACAAAGAAAGTGAGGAAGCACAATGGACGGAGGTTTGTGAACCCATCGTTCAGCTGCAACCTCCAGATCACCCCTGAATGATCCAGAAAACCCCTTCAGCCCCGAGAGCCTCTGAACAGAGACAAGGTGCCAAAAAGTCCAGCTCCAAATACTCGGCAGCTACTCCAGCTTCCTCCCCTGAAGTTGCCAACTGCTCGAGTGATTGCCTAAAGCGCTCAGCTTTTGACTGTGCTTGGGCATAAACCCAGCTTGTGGCAGACACATCATCACCCCTCGTCTACAACCTATAAAGTCTCCCTGCTTTTGTTTGTGGGCATGGCTTCTCTGGCCTCAAATCTTTGGAACTAGAGAATCCACTGGGGAGTTGCTTTGCTCAAACGAACCTGTTACTACAATTTTTTTCAATTCAGCTTGATCTAACTTACTCCATTGGCAGCGGAACCTATTATTGAGGGCAGAAAACCTATTTTCTTGGTGACAAAAACCCAAGAGGAGTTGAGCTCCCCTACTCAGTGGTCCAGGTCCTCTGGCTACACCAGGATGTGTGTGTGGGGGTGTTCCTCCCTTTATCTATCTCTCTGAAAGACATGATTGACTTTCAACTTGGGGTAAGTCACCTGTTTTCCAGCCATTGCCTAAAGAGGTACCAGGTACCTCATCTGGGTCCAGGACCCCTGAAATTACTTGCCAAGCCATGACCATGCCAGGGTAAGTCTGATCCATTCTAGGGAAGAGGTAGTCTCTGCTCTGGGGTGCTCTTGGGTTTGGAGACGTCCTTCCCAAGAGGCTACCCCACTCCCACTTCTCAGTTTCATGCTATTGCATGGAAGGCCTCACCCTAGTCTTTGGTCTCCAGTATATACTTAGAAATGGGCAACGCTGGGTTCTAAATCCAATCCTCAGTCACTCCTGGGGTGTTTTCTGTGAAATTTATCCACCAATTGGGGCTGTCCCATACCATATGCCCAAAGCAAATGATTTCAAGTCCCTTATGTCCAGGAGTTTTGAGCTCTATACTCCTACCCTCCCCCTCTGTAGCCAGTGCTCAGCAGCTCAGGTTTTGTTGGCCAGGTTTGTGGTGGCTTAGACACCTTTTCACCTAGGGACTGACCCTGGGCCCTTATATTATTTAGTTGTAGTCATGCTAAGTATTAATATAATTAACTACATGGATAAGCTTTACTTAGTCCCCTGTATGTCTTCAAAGTTAAGCCTAAAATAAGTAACTAGAAACAAGCAAAATTTGTCTATTCAGAAACACCTAATAGATGGTCTATCTATTAGACATTAAGAACATGGCATTTTAAATGTTTAATAAAAATAAAAAGCTTTTCATGATAGAGAGACATGCCAGCTCCTGTCAGCACTCCTATCTCCTCCAAAGAAGATGGATAGGTGTGCATAACCTCCACCTGGAGCTTGCTTTAAATGTGGCAAAACCAGCCACAGGACAGAAAAAAACTGCCTTTCAGACAGAAAAAAAAACTGCCTTTCACCTCGACAGCTGCTAAGGCCCTGTCTAGAGTGTGGACAAACCGGACACTGGAGAGTCAATTGCCCTGCTTTGCCTAGACAAGGTAGGCTAGTCCCCCAAGTTCCTACTCCACAGAAAGTCTGTCAGATCTTCTGGGAACCTGGCAGCCAAAGACTAATGCTGACCTGGGACCTCTGTCCCCATCGACCGTGGAGGAACCTGGGGTAGCTGTCTAGCTAGCCAGTAAGTCCCTGTCATTGTTAATGGGTTCAGAAACTGTTTGGTCTGCACTTCTGCTTACTTAGGTGAAATTTATCCTTCTCAGAACTGATAGTGTTTGACTAGGCTATTGATAGCTTCACTAGTTTAACAGCCTTACCTCAAGGCTACACCTACCTTGGTAGTTTATTAGTTAAGTTTCTTGTTAAGAAATACAGACAGATTTGCCTTGTTCACGGGCTTCATTCATAGTAAAAGATAAATAGGTTTCAGATGTATATTTCCACCAAAGGGACACAGAAATTAATTAAGATGTATAAATGCAAGTTGTAAAGGTATAAGTAAATGATTTAAGGTATGTAAAGATGTTTTGACCTTCTGTACCTTTTCTATGCTTTTATTACATTGGAATTTCAGTGGTTCAGAGTTTTAGCATTGATAAATGGAGTTCTGATAAACTGATAAAGCACCGACTACTTACTATTCAGTTATAAGCTCAAGGTTTTAAATTTCCTTTGGTTGCCTTCTAAGTATAGGCTTAAAGGTGCTTTTCATTGGGCAAAAACATACATCAGGCTCTCTAGACATAGGAAAAATTTTTATGCCTTTTAACCTAAAGCCATAGCCTTTGCTATGACACCAAGGTGTAAATCTGCTCCAGTTATAGACACCTGTATGTTCCTGGGGAAATAGTGTTGCTACTCTGTTAATGAATCCGGCCTTGTGGAAACAAATATGGAGTCTCCACAAAGTGTTTGAAGAACTTTGCCAATACAACCAGGGTACATCTCCGTTCCATTCTTTCTGGCAATCTTCATTCTTCCCTTGGCTAGCACCATTCATAGGACCGGTGGCAATAACCCATGTTTTTCCCTTGCACCTTTGCCTTCTCTGCCTCCTCCAAGAATGGATTTGAAAGGTCTCCAGCGTGGTAGTTAATGGAATGCTTCTTCACCCATCCCTCCTGCTGAGTATGAGCCCACCGACTCCTGACTCCCCCTTCCCACATGATTCCATGCCAGTAGGCAATAGCCAGATTTGAACTAGCACCCATATACACCAAAAGGTTGGGATGTTTGGTTGGAACCTCCAGCTTGCTCCTGTGTGATCTGAGAAACCCCTCTCTAAATTCCCCCACTCAGAGAATCTCTAAACAAAAGGAAGGCACCAAAAAGCCCAGTTCTGTATTCTTGGCAGCTACTGTAGCTTCCTCCCCTGAAGTTGCCAGTCCCTGCCTAAATTGCTCAGCTTTTGATCATAGTTGGGCATAAAACCAGCTTGCACCTACAACCTATAAAGTCTCCCTGCTTTTGTTTGTGGGCATGGCTTCTCTGGCCTCAATCTTTGGGCCAGGAGAGCGTGTCCATGAGTTGTTTTGCTCAAATAAACCTGTTGTAACACTTTTTCAATTTGGCCTGATCTGGCTTACTGTGTTAGTGGAGAAACCTATACTGGGGACAGGGTGCAGAAAACCCATTACTCATCAAGATATTCTAATATAATTTGATTGAACATTTTAAAATCCTATCCAGACATCAGTCAGGGACTTATTTTTCCCCATCTGAGAGTTCATCCCTCTGGAGAGGTACCTCAAAACTGCTAACTCAACACCTCAAATTCAGCTGAAAGAAGCCAGATTGGCCATTGCCTCAATCCCATAATGGAAGTCAGGGTTACTTTACCTCTTCAGAGAGAGGAATGATAAAAACAGAAGGTAAAAATTAGCTAGACAATTTAGACTGAAGACTCCAAAGAAAAGAAACTTCCCTCCCTCCCTCCCTCTTTCTTTCTTTCTTTCTTTCCTTCCTTCCTTCCTTCCTTCCTTCCTTCCTTCCTTCCTTCCTTCTTTAAGGCTGTACCAGAATGCCTTATCTGACCAGGCTGGCCTAGAAATCACAGAGATCTGCCTGCCTCTGCCTCCCAAATGCTGGGATTAAAGGCCAGTGTTTACCATAATGGATACTAGTCTTTTTCTTATCTTAAAGTCTTGGGAATGTCCTGGAATTCTTGGTAGTTTTATCTTGCCAGAGACCAAAGATGCCAACTGTTTGTGGAGCTCTGATTTTTGATCTAGTTTGTAGATGATTCTAGGGTTATCTCTTTATGGAGGTAGAATGTTAAAGTAGCAATCAAAGCCTGTTAAGAGAAAACTCCTGGTCCAAGAATAGAATCTCTGACCTGGGCACAGACCTAACATTCTAATAATTCATAATAATCTCCTGGCCAAAAAAAAAAAACACCCCTAGCAAGCAGGCTCACCTTAAAACATGCTGATGAAATGGATGCAATAATTAATTTTTTTATACTAGGGGCCTAACTCAGGCTTATTGAGTTAACCATCACTTAAATATTATCACCCTATTGTAATTTCTTGTATTTATTTATTTATTTATTTGCTTTTTTTGTTTTTTTCGAGGCAGGGTTTCTCTGTATTGTTTTGGAGCCTGTCCTGGAACTCGCTCAGTAGACCAGGCTGGTCTCAAACTCACGGGGATTCACCTGCCTCTGCCTCCCGAGTGCTGGGATCAAAGGTGTAGAAGCCACCAACACCCGGCTTCCTATTGCAATTTCTTACTCCAAGATGGGACAGAAAAAGAGCCAGCATCTTAATTAATTTGAAGGAGTGTTTGTTTTGTCGTTATTTTTTTTAAAGAGGTTTTGTTAAAAAAAATTAAATGTTTAGGAGGATGGATTAAAGTTTTTTTATCTCTATCATTTTGCAAGACTTTTATGAAAATGTTTTAACCCCTTCCATCACCCCGTAAAACCATTGTTTACACAAAAGTCCATTGCTGTATCCCAGGATGCATCTATGATGACCAAGGATCAGTATCCCAATTAGCCTTCCTCCTTCATTTCCTGAGCGCCAATTTTTTGACGACCAGCTATTGAGTAAGACGTGAGGTCTGACCCCAACCAATGCGGGAAAAGACCCGGTCCCATCTGAGTGGAATAAAAACAAATCTGCTTCCTGTCTCTGTGATCCATCTTCCAAGTGCACGCTCTTAATCAAAAGTAAACTTCTCCTTGCCAGACCCTTTAGCAAGGAGTCGTCTCTTTCTTTGCCACCCAGAACTTAACTTCCAACAGATCTCAGACAGCCACTTGTCTCAGTTTGTTGAAACAACCCCCTTTGCCCTGCAATTTTTGTTTGCTTGCTTTTGGTTTATTTGGAGACAGGGTTTTTCTTTGTGGCTTTGCTGTGTAGACCAGACTGGCTTCAAATTCAGATCCTCCTGTCTCTGCCTCCTAAGAGCTGGGATTAAAGGCATGTGCCACCATGTCCAGCTATCCTGCAATTTTTAAAAACCTGCCCTTTCGATCTCATGTTTCCCTATGATTACTACTTAAATGCTTTCCCTTGGTCAAGACTCGGTGTGTTTAAAAACTGACATAATACTTCGAAGTCCCCACGGCATTACAGAGATGATCTGCACCAATAAACAGACACCCAGTTTGTATCTATTATCTATCTATCTATCTATCTATCTATCTATCTATCTATCTATCTAGAGAGACAGAGAGAGACAGAGACAGAGAGAGAAAACAAACAGCATCTCACTATGTATCCTTAGCTGGCCCTGAACTCACAGAGATCCAAACGCTGCCACGTTGGGGATTGAGGGCATTGTGCCACCACACCCAGCGCAGACACACACAGTCTTTCTAAAGCAGCAGAAGGCCCCAAGCCCCGAGGCGCCGGAGCTCAGAACCAAGCGTCCCACCCTGTCTGTTCAAAGACAGAGGAGGACCAGTGTGCAGCCTGCACAGGAGGCAGCGCCGCCCCGCCAGCGGTGGCCACCGCAGCCGGAGTGCACGAGTGCAGGCGGCAGGCTCCCTGGGGGCGGGAGGGCAGCGGGGGACAGGCGCGGAGCCGGGAGCGGGCGCACGCGCACACGCACCGGCGCGCTGGGGGCCGGAAGAGCTGAGCGGCCCGGCGGCGGCTGCGGGCGGGCGGGCGCCAGACGGCGCGCGGCTGCGGGGAGAGCGCGGGCTGCGGGATGGGGCCCCCTGAGAGCGCGGCGGAGC
Source organism: Mesocricetus auratus (assembly GCF_017639785.1). Lineage (NCBI taxonomy): Eukaryota > Metazoa > Chordata > Mammalia > Rodentia > Cricetidae > Mesocricetus > Mesocricetus auratus. The sequence goes on along the minus strand of NW_024429182.1, from coordinate 22,602,329 downwards.
TCGCACCCGACGCGGTGGAGCTGCGCGAGCCGGAGCCCGCGTCCCCCGGCGAGGAGCCCGAGGACGTCGAGGCGGCGGACGCCCCCGACCCCGGCAGGTGCTGGCCGTATGGAGCCCGGGCGTGCGGCGGCTCGCGTGGGGAGCCTGGTGAGTGCGGGGCTGGCAGGCTGGGCGGGCCGGGTTCTCTGCGTACCCGCGGGGTCCCGGACCCAGAAAGTTTTCGAGTGTTCGCACCCCCAAATTGTGTGACGAGGGCAGGCCCTCCGGGTCCAGTGGCAGTCAGAGGTGAAAGGTCACCGAAAGGGGCAGGCAGCGACCCGGGAGGAAGCCGACCTGGGACCCTCTTCTTGAGGGCAAACAGGTCTCCCAGCGCCAAGTGGGAAAGACTTGGATACTGAAAGTGTTTGTCCCAAAGTCGTAGCATCTCAGAGAGGAGAGTTGAGTGGACCACTGTCCTCAAGCTTTTTGGGATGGGAGGACTTTTTAGCTACCGGCTTAAAACAAGGTAAGCCTTGTTAGAAGCTCGGTGAAGAGCCCTTGACTTTTGTTCAAACTCCTCTTACAAAGGGGTGAAGTGAGGTCGTGGAAGATGAGGGCTTCGGGGTTGGGTCTCACTCCTGCTTCCATCTTCCAAGGTCTGGGTAGGGCGGGACCGGACAGTAACTCCACCTAGGGCCCATTCCACTTCCCTAGCTTCCCAGAAGGAAACCCCCAGGAGATGTTTTAGAGCCAATTTAACACCTTTGGCTATCTCAACCCTGGGATATGCCCTGGGGCTCGGTGCCCCCCCCCCAATGCTTTTTTCTGAGTTTAGAGAAGAATCTTGGGAAGATAATTGTTGCTACATTTCTGTCCTTAAAGCCAGGAGGAGTGATTGGGTTTCTGATTCTGTTTCCATGGGCTTTGGCTCCAGAATGGGCGGCTCGTGAAGAGGTCGGTTGCTCACCCAATCCCCCTGTGGCTGAATGTCATTTTGACTTAACGTGCAACTGGTCCTTGCAAACTCTGTAGCTTCCCTTTTGTGCATTAGTGAGGGAGTCTGTATACTCAGGCAGGACATGGCAAAATGTCCAACCTGTGTGAATGCCAAGAGCCTTGCCTTTCAATTTCAGGGGAAGGAAGGAAGGAAGGAAGGAAGGAAGGAAGGAAGGAAGGAAGGAAGGAAGGAAGGAAGGAAGGAAGGAAGGAAGGAAGGAAGGAAGGAAGGAAGGAAGGAAGGAAGGAAGGAAGGAAGGAAGGAAGGAAGGAAGGAAGAAAAAAAAACCAACCACAAGCTACTATACTGGTTCATTTTAGACTTAATTTTTTTTGAGACAGGGTCTCCAGGTTGGCTCACTCAGTCCTCCTGCCTAAGCCTCCTTGAGTGCTGGGATTAAGGGCATTCAACATGACACCTGACTTTGAGACTGTTGATCTAAGTGGTTTCTTAACAAGTTTAGGTCAGAACTGGATAACCTTCCCCGGGCAGTTTACAGCTGTCTGATACCTGTTGGCTGTGGATCTTGAACTAAAGGGATGTTGTCTTAGCCGTGCGCCTCTCTCCTGCTGGAGTGGATGCCTCTAACCAGCTTTTTTCTTTTCTTTTACAAAGTCCCAAAAGTTCTGGGGTGGGGCCTGGAAATGGAATTTTTAAGTTACTCTGGTGATTCGTAGCCAGGTCTGAATCACTGGCTTAAAGCAGAATGTGGAGAAGCCAGTGAGCTGGGTTTTGACTTTCTTCTGGAAGTTGTATGGTGACCACTTCACGGGAATAGTTGAACTTTCAACGTGGCTTATTTGGAGTGATTAGACACACTCTCTCTGGATATGAGTGTGGTGGTATATATCGTGTGAGCAAATCCCTGTACACTGCTCTGCTCATTGCCATTGTCACAGGGAATTGAAATGGTCATTTAGTAAGAAACAGGTCAGAACATCCTTGCCTTCATCATTTAGTTCCAACCTTCTGTTACCTGTCTGTCCTTAATCAGAAAACACCAACCTTGGTTTTTATTTGTTACGTGGTGTAACTCACCTTTGAAGGCAGAGGTAGGCAATTCTCTTGAATGGGCGGCCAGCCTGATTATGTAGTGAGTTCCAGGATAGCCAGGGCTACATAGGGAGACCCTACCTCAAAACAAAGTATTTTTTTCCTTTTAAATTGTTTTAAAGAAGATCCATTTTTAAAGTTAAATTATGCTGTTATACTTCTTAAAGAAAAAGCTATTGAAAGTTGGAGAAGATCCTTGGATTAGTAACCCAGGAGGATGTTTTCTGTCCTAGGACTTTTTATTCTGTTCTGTCTGAGGGTGGAGGTTTCGTTTAAGAAAGCTTGTTTTATTTGGACCTAAATTTTGTAATTTCAGAAGCCCAGCTCTCAGGCTGACCACAGCCAAGGCATGCATTTTGTGGTGCCTCTGCCTGGAAGTCTTCTGAAGTTTCCTTCTGGAGGCCTGAGTGGCTGTTAGTAGTTCATTCCCACAATGTCAGAGCACAGGGGTAAAGGTAGCGTGGGGGAGGGGTTCCAGCATCAATAACAGAGCAAGAATTCCAAAGCAGTGTCTCCAGCTGTGCCTAGAACAGGAAGGTTCTGAAGAGAGTGTCCCTGATGCAAAGGGCAGGGTGTACATTGTCGGTAGAAAAGCTGTCCTCATACCCTGGTCACATTTTGCAGTCACTTGTGGACAAAGGTATCTGATATGAGGGTGTTGAAATATATTACCTGGTGTATCATTTATCAGAGAAGGGCATTTTAAAAAGAGAACATAATTATGCAATAATGTTCCATAGCTGAGTAGCACTTTGTACATTCTAAGAGTGGAGTGGCTGACTGAGTTCAAAGTAAATTGCAGTGTCCACAGGTTTTGTGTCTCCAGTGAACTCTTAATTGACAAGAGTTAATTGTTTTCCTCATCACTGTCTCTTTTTCATGTTCATTAGGCGAGAGTGGTATGTGTCCATACACCAAGTGTGTGTCTTGCCCTTAATGCTACACAAGATGCCAGTAATCAATTAAAGTTTTGAAGACCTGCAGAAAGCATGAATTTCCTGGTTCAGAATGAGATGGGGCAAAATTAGCAGCTCACGGATACACAACAGCAAGACTTTTCCAGTTTCATCTTCTTGCCAGTCCCGTTAGACCCTTGTCTTTCCATGGAGTTCTTTCCTTCACTAGATACATATTCCAGTTGCCTATGTTCCAGGCGTGAACAAGATAGCTAAGGTCCCAGCCCCAGAAAAGCTCATAGGCTCATAGGAGAAGTCAGATGATCAACAAATGACCAGATAAAACAGTTGTGAACTGATTTCCAGCAAAGCAGTTCTCTCTCTGAAGCTCACAGTGAGAGGATGGAAGGCCCTGTCACTGAGGAGGACTTCATCTCCAAGTGTTTCTTAAAGATCCCTCCCATCATCTTAGCAAGATTTTCTCGACTTGTAAAGTGAGGGATGACTCTCTTAGTGAGCCAAAAGGAATCCATCTCTTATGGGGAGAAATAGCATTTTTTAAAACATAGTTTTAAATTGTTGCCTGTACCTATGGATTCTTCCTAATAGGTAGGGAAAGCAGTCCAAGGCCAGGAATGTCAAGGTCTTACCTGTATTCTTCTAGGGTTGGTACAGTGCATCTTTCTCAGTTTATTTCTAAGTGAAAGTGATGAAACATATACTTGGAAGCAAGGACTAACCAGAGTTTAATCTTTTTCAGAAGCCAAGAAGAAAGCACCCTGCCCTGGACTTGGCTTGTTTTACACAGTGTTGTCTGCCTTCCTTTTCTCAGCGGCCTCTTTATTTGTTAAAAAAGTACAAGGTGTCCATGCAGTGGAGATCAGTGCATTTCGATGTGTGTTCCAGATGCTAGTTATTATTCCTTGCCTAATATACAGAAAGTAAGTATTTTTCAGAGTGAGGCAGACGAGATTAATAAGTGTGTGTGAACCTTTTGAACTGCCTTAATATTTTTCCTGTAGTAACTGGTTTATCATAGATGGAGCAGTCTGTTTCCCTTCACCCTGATTAATGACATGTTCTCAGGATCTACTCAGAGAAGACCCTTCCATAAGTACAAACCATGTGGCCATCAGAGGAGAAGGGGGCCATGTGGTTGTTCACCCTTTTTATTTGGAGACAGAATTGCAGGCGTACCGCCCTCCCTTTACTTTGGCATAACTGGTATTTTTGAAGATTAGGTGATGGGAGTTATGGAGTGTCAGGTTTCTTTCAGTGGGACAGACTGCCCCGTCAGATCATGCCGGTAAGATGGTGGTCTTATGGAGGGTGGCAGGTAGGACCTCGGGCAAGGTCTTTGGCTGCATTGCTACTCAGTTTCTTACCCTGTAAACTGGAGGGAGTGGAGCTCTCAGGGCTGTGCCCCAGAGCAGGTTGCAAGAGTCAGATAAGAGTTATCCTTGGTTAGAGTACTTTCTGGAGACTTCAGCATATAAGTACTATTTTTACTGTCACCTCCCTCCTCTCCCTCCATACTGTCATTCTCAGTAGGGCTGAAATCACCCCCTCCCCACCTCGTAACTTACACATACCTTCGTGGTCTTTGAACCCTGGGAGGAGACTAATTGGGCCCTTACTGGCTACCTGGCTCTTTGTTTGGAAGCTGAAGTTATAAACCTCAAATCAAATTTCCATTGCCTGCCTCCAGAGCCTCCCTGTGTCCATGCCATGATACAGATTCATTTAGAATAGTGTCATTCTGTATCCTGAGAAATTGGTTAGAAAGTGACAGTCTGCAAAGATTCATATTGCCATGTAAATGTGTAAGCCAGAATGCTTCCAGAAATAATAGTGAGCTAGCACCACTTCCTAAAGGAGGCAATAGCACTGAGGTTTGCAACCATATTCTCCATTTTTCAATAAAAAATAGTCAAAGCCAGGAAGTATTTTGAAAATCTCTGATGCTAGTCTGTTTTGATGTTATATTCACTATCATGGATCATTTGTAGCTTTTCTACATACGTATAGGCCACAGATTTGTTCTGACTGTAGATATACAGATGTTCATGTTTACCTAGAGGAAGTTTGCTCTAGCAGGAGTCAGGGAGTTATACCTAGCTAGGAACTATCAGAGTAGGCTCTGAGTGTTTAATGGAAAAAAAAGCACTATTTTTGTGTATCAAACCACTGCTTTTGTTTTTTCTGTGTATTTTAACTCATAAGAACAATGAAAAGTTATCCCATACTCAGTGACTAAATTGTTCAGCTTTTGTAGAAGAATTGATACAATGGAGTGTACATTAGCCTGGATTACGATTGAAATTATGTTTACTATAAAATGATGTGTTTTTATCATAGAAAATTTGAGGAAAATTATGTGGTTCTACTCCTAGGGTATAATACCTCCTAACGTGTCATTCTTTTTGTCTTTATTTCTCACAAGAATATACGTGGGGAAACAATTATATTTATTACTTTTTATCATGCTGTTTATGAGATTCAGTGTTCTAATCTTTTGCTGGTGCTATGAACATTTTGAATCATCATTACCTATACCTAGAAAAACATTTTTAAACGATTCATACTATTCAATACTAGGTAGAATTTACTGTTACTCCCTTATTTTTACTATAATGTACTTTAGAATAATGTCTGATCAAGCATTTTGATTTAAAAGCAATGCCAAGTTCATTTAAAATGCATTTTTTTCCATTTAAATTTGCAGAACTGGGTTCATAGGTCCCAAAGGCCAGCGACTTTTCCTCCTTCTCAGAGGGGTCTTTGGTTCCAGTGCCATGATCCTTATGTACTATGCTTTCCAGACGACGTCCCTCGCAGATGCCACAGTTATTGCATTTAGCTGTCCAGTGTTTACGTCAATATTTGCTTGGATATTTCTCAAGGAAAAGTATAGCCTTTGGGACGCTTTCTTCACGCTGTTCGCGATCGTTGGAGTGATCCTTATCGTGAGGCCGCCTTTTTTATTTGGCTCCGACACATCAGGGATGAACAAAAACTATTCAGAGCACATTAAGGGAACATTTGCCGCAATTGGACACGCCGTGCTAGCTGCAATGACCCTGGTTATCTTAAGAAAAATGGGAAAATCTGTGGACTACTTTCTGAGCATTTGGTATTATGTCATCCTTGGCCTTCCTGAATGCATCATCATCCTCTTTGTCATGGGAGAATGGAGTCTTCCTTACTGTGGGCTGGATAGGCTGTTTCTCATACTCATTGGGCTCTTAGGTTTGGGGGGTCAGATATTCATCACGAAAGCCGTTCAAATAGAAAAAGCAGGACTCGTAGCAATAATGAAGACAATGGATATAGTCTTTGCTTTTATCTTTCAGATTGCTTTCTTCAATAATATGCCGACCTGGTGGACGGTGGGTGGGGCTCTCTGTGTAGTAGCCAGTACTACTGGAGCAACCATTCGAAGATGGGTCCAGAGTTCCAAATGAAATGTCACTGTGGAAATCTATATTTTTTTCAAGTATTTCATCACAGAGTTCAGAAATCTTACACACCTACACACATATCTGGAAAATCTGCATTATTCATTGATTATATTTAATAAATTTCATAAATAAAGTACCATTTTTGAATATGGTATCTTTTAAATTAAGAGTAGCTAGTCTAGCCTAGCAATTTTTGAATAGCTTTAATTTTTGGATTGTTGGGGTTGAGGTGTCATTGAGAAGATAGCTCTTTTGAGGAATTTCAGAAATTTTTATGAATATAATTTTTAAAATTTTATTTTTTGACACAGATAAGATGTGGGTGAGAAATACTCTATTTTAGCAGTGTAGATAAGAAGCTTAATGTTGACAATGCTGCTATAATTAGTACTGTGTTAATCCTTCATTTGCAATATAATTCCATTTAGGATGCCAAAGCTGAAACTTGGTGCAGGTGCCTACTTACTGATAGGAATATAAGTGAACCAGCCTTATTGTCAAGGATTTTATAGATGATCATTACACTTTGAACTCTTATTTGTGCCTTTTTGTTTTGATGCCGGAATTTTTATATGTACTCTCTGAACAGAACCTTTCACTTGCCCTGTGTGGTTAGCAGTTCTCCCTTTCAGTAGATTAGTAACTCCTGGCTATCGTTTTTTGAATTTTTAAATTGTCTCCTGCTTTACTGAAATTGCACTTTTTTTTTTAGCATTCCATGATTTTCAGTCTTAAAGTCATGAGAGAGAAGTCTTGGGTAACCAGTGTGCACATCCCATTGTTAGGTGTTTACACTTGAGATATGATAATTTTCTACAAATTCTCTTTGAATTTATAGTATGATGCCAAATACAGTTTTCTCAGGATTGTGCAACATTGGGCCATAACAAATTGTCCAAATTGTACCATTTTCATTTACAAAAACCATAGTTTTAGAAGGTTTTCCTTATAGCCCCTTTAAAGTATAGGTCTGTTATTAAACTTATTCCTACAGTCTTCTTCCATTTTGGAATGATATGTTATAATGCTTGTGATATATGAAAAAGTAAAGACCTATTAATGCACAGTTGCTTGACTTTCACAGTTTCTTGCATACATTAAAAAAAATCACAGGTAAATGTTAGTCTTTGACTGGCAAGCTGTACCATGATACTAGTGTGAACTCAGTAGATTCTAAATGTGGATCACCATCAGGTTGGTGCTCCTGTAAAAGGAATGCTCAGGAGATTGGTCAAGGAGTTGGGAGTACATGACCACCAGTCTCTGTCACTTTGAATGCCTTTATGGAAAGGACATAGTGGATGCCACGTCTTACTCAGCCAAACACCCTCTGTGGTTATCTTAGGCTGCAGAGTTGAGGAGCTGTGTGTTCTTTCCCAGTCTCCCCACAGTTCTTCCAAAGACAGGAACTGGGTTCCTGCAACATACATTCTTTTAAGAGGATCTTCTCCAGTAGTTCCAAAGAGGAACTTTAACTTTAATGGTTTTGAAGACTTTCCACCTGACATCCTAGATGATATTTATTTAGCTGAGTCATCTCAATCACACTTGACCTGACTCACACTCTTGGAACTTAGATTTGCAACAATGCCATTCTACCAGCATCTCAGAAAATATAGTCAACAAACAGCCTTTTAGAGTTCAGAGCTATCTTAGAGATCATCCTTTGGGAGCCATGCTCCATACCCAGGGATGACAGGATGGAGACCTGCATGCCGTAGCTGGGTTTCCATGGCAGCCTCTTCTCACTCAGTTCCACTTACAGAAAGTTAGACACTCCTGGAGCCACTGATTAACTTAAGCAATAGAAGAGTCACTGGGACTGGGGAAGGTTAACCCATTTGGAAACATGTTTTACTTCGACTATATCTTAAGTACTTGAATGTCACAGTATGTGGCTGACATTGGAGACAATGTTTCTTATCCCAACCTTTACAGGGTATGATTTTTAAACAATGTTCAAGTGGTATACAAGGCTATGTATTGTAACAATTATGGGGGTATGTATTTTCCAAAGATGTTGTTTCTATATCTTGCAAAGGAAAATATTTTTCCTAACTTGTTTTTATTTTATAAGTAATAAAATTATAAAAGAAAGTGATATGTTGGTTTTTATGACTATAGAAAAAATGTCTCATAACTCATTTCTCAGCTGGGTACATCAAATTTTATTTTCTATGGGAGCCTGACTTCTAGCCCTTTAGCTAGACTGTGATCTTAAAATTTCGAACTTTGTCTGTGCTTCATACACAGTAAATATATCTCCAAAATAAGGAGTAATCTGGCCCACCGAATTAACTAAGCAGAGCTCACATGGGCTCACGGAGACTAGAGCTGCAAGCACAGGACCTGCATGGTCTGTACCAGGTCCTTTGCATATCTGTTGTGGCTGTTAGCTCGCTCTTTCTGTGGACTCTTCCAGTGGGAGTGGGTGTATCTCTGACTCTTGCCACTCTGAGGACTCTTTTCCTCCCATTGGGTTGCCTTGTCCAGTGTGGATATGAGGGCTTTCACCTTGTCTTATTGTGTCTTGCCCTGGTTGGCTGTTATCTCTTGGAGGCCTTCACTTTTCTGAAGAGGAAATGCAGGGGCAGTGGATCTTGGGGAGAGGGGGTTGGGAGGTAAGTTGGAGAAGTGGAAGGAGGGGAAGCTATGGTTGGGATGTATTATACGAGAAGAATATTTTTCATTAAAACTTTAGAAGGACAGTAATTGGTTCAGAGACCTTCATTATTCTAGACTCCCTCTGTTCCCCAAGTTCAGCAGCTCAAAGCTTTGCTGGCTTTAGATAATCTAATCCTGTGGTGTCCTCTCGCTGTCCTAGGAACTCATTCTGCCCTCACATGTCCACTGCTGCCGACCTGGTCGTTACACCTGATTTTGTACAACTATTTCCAACTAAGCTACCTACTTAAGACGGAGCCAGGCTTCCCGAAGCCCTGCTGTCGTCACTGCAGTTCTCAGGAAGCTGCTGTGGTGGCTGGTAGCTCACACTGGCATGCCCGTCTTCACCCTGCTTTATCCGAGCACAAGACACTTGGGTCAGCCTTCCCAGCAACTCAGATTTGTGAGAAGAACCCTTTTCCCTGCTCTCCCCATGGTCTTGCACGTCCTCAGAGGTCTACTAGCCTCAACGGCTGAACCGGGACATCGATCCTTCCCCTGCCTCCAGAGTTCCACCCTCATCAATCCCTTTGAAGATGGCGGCACAGTGCTGGGTTAGGTATCTGAGGCTAGGCATAGTTTTGTTACTTTCCAGTGAGATAAACAGTGTACCTGGGCTGTTTTCATTTGGTAAATAGAATATCATTGTCCAAATCCTTTTAACTAGTGAGTGGTGTAGACTGTAGGCCAAAAGAGAAGCACAAAAATCTAAGTGTTGAGCTGTGGTCAAAACTATTCACTCTTAAAAATGATGCCTCCTCCTGAGGAGCCTTGCCAAGACCTGCTGGGACAAACGTCTCAGGATGCAAGCATCCATCAGCCCCTCCTGTAGGCACAGACCTGAGTGGATGGGCACCCTTTCTGTTCAGGCTGAGCTGCCCACAGAGGGCTGCTGAGGGTCGCTGCTTCTCTTATGCATAGGTGTGACCGTTTTCCCAGTTGGCTTTGGTGCTTGTCCCCAGCAAGAGTGATGTTTGACTCTGATTTGGGGAGGAGGCCTCACCCTCCATGTGCTTCCTTTGTATTGATCTTTGTTTATCCACTGAACATCACAAGTCTTACAGTGGCAAGAGAGCTAATTTCCCCAATACTACCCTGTCCTCTCCACCAGGTATGTGTAAGCTCACAGTGGTTGGCATCAGAACTGGTTCATTATGGTATCGTTTGGACATGCTACCCCCAAGCATGATTTTTTTTTGGTCCTGTTGGTGTTGTATATAAAATCTAATACAGCCACCATACTTACCCAGAATTCTCCAGGATGCCTTACCAGTGACTCCCTATGCTACCCAAGTTATAATATATATACCTAGGTTATAATGTATTTGAAACTGGCCTTGGAAAATGGCACAGAGAACCCATGATATGTGGTACTCCCTTTTATCTAGAAATTGGGGGTAAGGGTTATAGCATGAGGGTAAAGAGCAACTACATGTGATATCAAGACTGGACAGGTGACAATGGCAGCCAACCCCACGAGAGCAGCTGCTCTGATTTCAGGAAATACCACCAGTAGAGGAAAGCCTGGCTCTTCGAACCTTCCATGACTCATAACCATTCACAGTCCTAACAGGTGTAGCCATAAGCACAGGAACTAGCCCATATTTCTGATTTGTTGCCAGGATGAGTTCAAGAAAATATAGACCCACCTTTGAGAAAAGGTAAACATGGGTAGGAGAAACTGTGTTGAGGTGATCAAAGTACTAAGCCAAGGTCAGTGTAGCAGCTAAAGATTGCAAACTCAGGGCCGGGGAGAATGCTTGAGTCAAGAGCCTGTTCCTGGTGCTGTAAGTACCCAGCTGTTCTCACAGGTGATCAAAGCAGTCAAAACCCAAAACACACCAGAGGGGTGGAAACTGAGGATCTGATTATTTGGGGTTTTTTATGATTACACCAGGTGTTACCATGTTAATAATAGACTCAAACTCAAAGCATGAAGTTATAGTCAGACTCCCATTTCTAATTCAGTCTAACCATTTCTCTCATGCGATGCTCTCCCTGGGAACCCAGTTGCACTGCTGTGAGGAAACCAGGACCACTTACAGAGACCCACATGAAGAGGAGTCTCCTCCCCTCAGGCCCTTCTGCACCCCAGCTGACAGCTCACACTGGCTTGGCAGACAGAGTGTGGGCACTGGGAATGGATCCTCCAGCCCTAAGGTAGGCCACCCCAGCCAATGCCATGTACAGAACATACAAACCTAAGCCACCACTGCATTCTCAAATTGCAGATTTATGAGAATAAAAAATTGTTGTTTCAAATTTACTAAAAAAAGGTATAAAAAACATGTTTGAATCTGTATGTAACCATTTATACATGATCACAATTATATACAACAAAACAATTCAATATAAAAAACAAAATAGCCAGGCATTGGTGGCACATGCCTTTAATCCCAGCACTCGGGAGGTAGAGGCAGGCGGATCTCTGTGAGTTCGAGGCCAGCCTGGTCTACAAGAGCTAGTTCCAGGACAGCCTCCAAAGCAATACAGAGAACCCTGCCTTGAAAAACAAAAACAAAAAACAACAAAAAACAAAATCATGAAAAAGAACAAAGAGATTAAATTGTCAAAAGTTTAATATATAGGGATAAGGATAATAAAATTATCTAAACCAAATCTTCTCTAATGTCCAAACTATTTTAACAATGACACTGAGAATGTTGGTGTGTCTCACAATCTTTCATGGGTTTTCTAGAGATTAAAATATGCAAAAAAGAAGCTAGCTCTCACCTATTAAGCTAAATTTGTAGCATGTGTATTTATATATAATGGTGTCACTTTCATTTGGGAGAAATATTTTTATTTATTTGACAATTTCATACATGTAAACAGTGAACTTTGATTATGTTACCCTCATTACCCACTCCTGAATGGAAAATACCTTAATAAAGTATTGCTATTGAGAAGAAACAGTGTTTGCTTGTGTATTTACAGTCCTGGGGAGTCATCCTAGGATGTGGTAGAGGTTTTTTTTAATATTAGTTTTGCTTTTAAATATGGTAACTATACAAAGCCGACATACACAGTAGCTCTTTGGCATCTTCAATATTTTTAAAAGATATTCCATTTTATTTATTTATTTATTTATTTATTTATTTGTTAGATTTTGTAAGCAATAGATTTGCTGCAGCACGGACTGACCAGACGAGATGTGTGAGACAATACTAAGGGTTGCAGCTCGGTGATGGAACATTTGCCTAGCATGTGCAAGGCCCTCTGCTGGATCTTCAAACCAGGGCTTATCAAGTTTGAACTCTTGAGAAAAGCGTGGAACACAGAGAAATACCCGTCTAAACTAGATACAGCTTCACCGATAGTCCCTTAGAATGGTGACTTTAGACAAGCCTGAATCTACCAAAGTGTTCCAGTTATCCATCTAAAGAGAGCAGGGAGCACAGTGAAAAACCCACCTGGCAGAGGCTGCCGGGTCACATGGCAGCATCTCCAGAGGCTCTATATTTTGTGCCTCGGGTCTTTCAAGTGTGCAGTGTAGACACTAAGGACACTATGCATAGGTACAACTGTGAAGCTATTTGGTAGCATCTATCAAATTTACAAATGTACATACTGCATACCCCAACATTCCATTTGAGGAATTTATCTACACTGTATCTGCTTATGAGCAAAATGGCATATACAAGATTATTGATTATGGCCTAATTTTTTTTAAATGTGGCCTTATTTTTAACAGCAAAAAATTGAACAAGCCTGATGTTATTCTTCAGTGGGGTACTGGCTAGATAAGCCATGGCACATATTCAAGATAAACTAATACACAATTAAACATATATCAAGACCAAGGCAGCTTTTCATCCATGGTTGAAGAAGCCTCCAAACTGCTAAGTGGAAAAAGCAAACGAGGTTCAGATCAGAGTGTGTGCTCATTCACACATCCAAAACAAGGTTCAGATCAGACAGAGTGCGTGCTCATTCACACATCAAAAGGGACCGTTTCAGGAGGACACACTAAAGGTGTTGATATTGGCTGTCATTGGGACAGGGGACCTGGTGACTGAAGGGTGGAATAAAGAGGCTTTTCACTGAATCCCCCTTGTATGTTTTGCATTTTGAACTATGTAAAAATAAAATTGGTGAAATAAAACCAAAATATTTTTATTCAAATTTTATTTAAAAGTAAGAGAAAATGCAGAGCTAGAGGCATGCACACACTTGGGGGATCGCTTACTATAATCTGGGGCATTGCTCTGCTCACTTTTTGGAATTCTTCACACTGTCTCCTTCCTCTGCCTCACAGACTACAGACCAGACTTCATCCCAAAGGCTCCAGGACTGGAGAAAATACAAAAGAAAAAGCTGAGTCCCTGATTTTTAATAGGAACAGGTCCTCCAACGATGTACAGGAAGCATGGCTGTCCCTTACACAGATGTTTAATTTCCTATAGAAAACATTTCTCTCCTAGAAGAGACACAACTTTTGAATAAGTCCCACCCAGACAAGGATCTCCTTTACATTTTGCCATTTTTAATCCTTGCCAATTCGAGAAAGGCTAGTTGGGAAGCTGAAGTTGAAAAGGTTGGAAGGTTTTACCAACTGGTTAAGTGTGGTTCCTTCAATGATGAGCCTAGGTCACTAGGTCTGCTTGAATCAGAGATCTCACTCTCCAATAGCCTTGGTGCCTCTTCTCTTGCCATATCATTTAGGCTAGGGAGTCACTGTGGTGCCTGTCACTGTGGGAAAGGATCATTTCTTTGAGACTGGGGGTATATGTGTCCTTCCACCTCAACCTTAATATAGGACGAGCTAGATGTGAGACAATAGAATAGGATGATCACCAGTATACATATATGTATGTGTATATATATATGTATATATTTGATTTATTTCTTCTGTATTTGTTCCTTAAAGTCAGCCAATGTCAAGAAGCTCCATTACTGCCAAACCCTCAGGTCACTCATACCTATAAGGAAACAAGGTATACACGCCATATAGTCAGTATGTATGATTATAGCAAGATGCTGCCCAAGAATTCATTTGTGGATTGGCTTCTTTCTGCCTTCAGGCAAGAAAGAAGGGAGCCATGTGAAGTCACCACATACACAGAAGTGAACTCTAGGCTGGCTGCATTCAGCGACCACTGATGCGCTTGGAATGATGCTGAGGGTCCAGAGTAGCAGGGAGAAGCAGAGAAGCAGTCAGCCTCAGAAGTAGGTGGAGAGCGGGGATGGAGGCTTGTCCTTGTCATGGAGATGAGATGCACCTAGGTGGTGCACTCCCATCCCTTCTTCACGCTGGAGGCGTGACACACTGATAGATTTTTGTACTCTCTGGATCCTTGATTCCTAATAATTTTTTTGTTGCTGTTTGGAGGTTTGTTTGTTTTTGTTTTTCATTTTATTACTGAGGAACTAGTGACCTGGAGATGTCACATGACTTGGCCAAGGACACATTGTTAACACAGTAGGAGCCTAGGTCCTCGCAGCCCTGCCTCTCAAACTCCATGCCTGCATTCTCAGCCTGTCATCCTACTGCTTATGCTAAGCCTAAGTCTTGGTGCTTCAAGTTCAATTCTTCGTTGTCTTGGCTAGCAGGGCACAACGGGAGTCGAGCCCACGGGAACCTGGAATGATGGGACAAGAGACAAGAGAGAGTGGACAACAAGACAACATGGCTGATCAAGCTGCTTTTAATGAGAGTTTCATACAGGCTTATATAGGGGAAATGATGAAGGGGGTGGGGCAGAGGAAGGCAGGACAGTGAGGGCGGGGTCATTGCCTAGTAACCAGGCCACTGAAGGTGAGCAGGTAATAGGTGTTGGCAAGGTCGCAGAGGGAGGCTTCCTCAAGGCTCCATGCTTTTTTATTCTCACTTGGTGTAATTTTTTTTTTTAATGTGAGTGACTAATTCAGGGTACTTAGCTTTTATTATCCAAATCTTTGTTACTCTAGGAATGTGTGTCTTGTTTGTCCCCTGTCTCAAGGAATCCTTGACCTCATTTGGGGGGACATGACTCAGTGATTAAGTAATCAAATCTTTTTGCAATCGAACAGCACAATTATAAAACAAATACCCCTGTGGGTTTTTTAAATCATGTTATTAAGTAACCATGTGATTATAATTTGGCTTCTCATATATTGTAAGTGCAGAGGACAATGAAATAATCAAATATTGAATACCTGGTTTTCTTAACTGTTACAGTTTTTATTGAATTTTAATAAAAATATGTTTTCCCATTATTAAATTCTCTGTATTTGGTTTTTGTGACTCTTCCTAGGGAGGGAGAATCTCACTCCCTTTTTTGTTGAGTGATATCCTTGCATTGGTCAGATTAATTACAACGGCTACTGCACCCACAACCCTCCAGATTTCAGCGACTTAACAGACTTGTGTTTCTTACATCCATCAGCATGCTATAAGATGCTGTCTTCTGGGAACTGTCCCCCACTGGTTCCTGTATTTGAGTCCTTAGGCGCCATCTGGTGGTGCTGTTTTGGGAGATTGCAGCTCAGAGGGACGTGGCTCGGAGGGGTGAGTTCCTGGACGCTGGCCTCTGGGTATTATATCTTGGCTCCAGTTGTGGCTTGAGCTCTGTTTTTTCCCTCCATCAAGACATAAACAAAAGCTCTACAAGCTCTCACCACCATTGCCATCGACTGTGCTGGTCCAGCCACAGCACCTTCTCCTATCGTGATGGATTGGACCCTCTAAACTCTGAGACAAAATAAACCCCTCCCTTAAGTTGCTTCTGTCACACGTTCTGTCATGGTGATGAGGAAAGTAGCCAATAGAGGAGAGCTGCTGTAGTTATCCCTCAGTGCTGGTCCAGGACTCCAGCCTCCTCCTAGCTGCTGTTCCAGACATCTTAGCATGTAGCTTCCAAGCTTGCCAACATTTTGTCCACAAAGGCTTGGATGTGGACAAACATCATCACTTGCATTTTAACATAACTGAAAAAGAAGGCAAGAAACAGAGTTTTCCTCTATGCTGAAGAACATAGGAATTTGGAGAGCATGAAGTAATTAATAGTCTTGCCATATCCCCGCTTCCAGGGGGAATGGCCCAAACTCCAAGAAGCCTAAAAAGCCAATGAGGACCCTGACTTAAGTTCACTAGTCAGGTGTGTCTCTCATCAGTCTGTATCTGGAACAGAGTCACAAAGACAGATGTGCCACAGAGTAGTCCAGGGGTGCTGCTCAGAGACCTGGCTCTCAGTGCTGGCTCTAGAACTTTTGGCTACACTGGTTGCTGTCAGTCCTCATGCCAGGTCATCTAGCTGTCCTGTCAAGTCTGTGAGATCCCTGCTCTCCTTCCCGTGAATTCCCTATTCTGTTAGAATCCATTTCTAGTGCTTGCATTCAGAGTAGAGTACCTTAACAGTACCCAACAGTTGCTTTTGGATCAGCCAGATTTCTATTCCCGTCAGTGATTTGGCCCTGAGCTGTGACAGTCTTCCTGTGAAGAGCCTCTCCACCAGATCCTATGGCATTTCCAGATGACATTCCTCAGATGACATCCCTACTGCATTACCTGCTGTAGTTAACCTTTCAAGCCCCTGTAAAAAAGCAAGCAAAAATACAAAGCAGGCATTAAGGCTAAATAAATAGTAAAGGCGGGGCATCCTCATGAGTGAAGTCTCGGCAATGGAATCATATCTAGGAGTGATTGATATAGAGGGGTCCCATTCAACAGCTTATCAACCTATTCACAGACAAAAATCAGGACCCTACAGTAGTGTTGTTCAGTAGAGTGAAAATTTAAATTTCCTGGAAGCTATATTACATAATGTATCAAAAATCAGATGAAATTAATTTTAACAATGTCTGACCCAGGCCCAATATATCTAAAATATTACCCATCTCAATATTCTCGTTATTCAAAGTTTAGAGTCTATTTCATATGGTTGCATGTCTCGATTAAGACCAGTCACATCTGCAGTGTTCAGTGGCCAGGGGCAGGGGCAGGGGCAGTAGTTACCATGTCAGACAGCTCAGGTCCAGTAAATGCAGTCTCACGAGCCTGCCATGGGTAGCACCCTTGTCAAAGCTCCTTCAGCATTCTCCATTGTGAACCTCTGGAAAGCCCCTGTGTTACACCAGAAAAGCAAAGCTTAGGGAGTTAGTTCCTGATAAGAAGTCACACAGCCAGCAGAGGACAGAACAGGCCATGCGTGGGTCTGTTTGTCACATAACACCTTCTGACCATTCTCACTCAGATACAAGATGAATTACCTCGGAGTGCAGATCAGAAAGGAACCTAGGCAAAGCTCAGAGGTGTTGGGAGCACCCACAGATCTCCAGAGAAACCAGGAATGTCAAGCATGCAGGATTGTCTTTCCAATGAGGAAGATGTAAAACCTGTTATTACAAACAAACTGGGGATTAGAAGTGATTACTAGCCCAATGATCTGTACACACCTTTAGTTCCAGCACTAGGAGGTGGAGGCAGGTGATCTCTATGACTGTAAGGCCAGCCTGGTCTACAAAAGAGTTCCAAGACTACCCGGGTTGTTACACAGAGAAACCCTGTCTTGAAAAACCAACCCCCCAGCCAAAAAAAAAGGCCTAATGATCTTACCTGTTGGACCAAGCCACATCAAGCTCCTATAACCAGGAAGTGGGAGTGGGGTCAATAATCTAGATGACCCTTACAGCAGGGGTCTTCCCAATCTCCTACAACCAGAACCAGAGATACCTAAATGACCCTTTACATAGTTTATGTAGCCAGGGACTCCCCCAAGTGCCCACAGCCTGGGTCAGAGGTGACTAGTACCACAAATGACACCTACACTATCTGTATGACTGAAACCAGGCCAGACCCCTCCTTAGACTCTTAAGCTAGTACAGGTAGCCTATCTCTAGAACCTATCTTCTGAAAGAAATGCCATGTATCCTGAATCGAGTTTCAAAGTAATTATGCTTCCTTGTGCACCAGGGATTGTATTACACCAGGAAACTTAATTTGTTGGGAATAAACCGCCTAGCATTGGACTCTCTGGGAATTTGATCCAGGTTGACGAAGTCAGTGTGATCCATGCCTTGATCCTCACCTCTTTGTGGTTCTCCTCCCCAACACCTGCGAAGGCCCCCTCCCCCCTTACAGAAGAATGGCACACTCCCAGGAAGTATGCAGCCAGCCAGCCATCCCCTGGGAAGACAGGAGACAGCTTACTCACAAGTCAGAGGTGTAGACATGGGTGCTGATGAGTTCCCCGGCCAAAACACTCCCAAGAAGCAGTGATGAGATGGACATTTGAGACAAAAGAAGCGCTACATCCAGGAGGAAAGTATTTGAACATTAACAGGGCAGAGCTGGTGACATAAAAAATCATAACATAAATGAGCAGTGTCAATAAAGTGACTGCAGGTGAACACGCATGGGATCACCATTGTGATGAGGTGCCAACAGCCTGGAGCCTGGGCAGCCTGCTCAACTCTAGAGGCAAAGCTAAATGAACCAGTGTTACCATGGAGGAGGCTGGGATGTATAGCCTTCCCAAATGGGAGCTTGGACACAGCTAGGGAGTGGTGGTCTATACAGACTACCAAAAAGGATGTGCTTAGCTGGGATGAGCTCAATATCTGGACTGAAGTCCACCCAAAGCTTCCAATGAAATGAAAACATCCTGGGAAATTCATCCACTGTCTCTACTGCGCCCTTTCTCTATCACTTATGACACAGCAGTGGTAGTGGGTAGTCACTGCTTGGGTGGCTTTGTCTTTCCCCTCTTCCCTTAGCAAATATAAGTTAACAGGGGACCCGTGGGATAGCTCAGTGGGTATAGGCAATTTCGGCTAAGCCTGACAACCTGACTTTGATCCCCAGAGAGATAGAAGGACACACCTGATTCTCACAAATTGACCTCTGACCTCCACACAAGTGCATGACAGTGCTCTAACACACACACACACACACACACACACACACACACACACACACACTCAGGAGGGACTCCTAAAGTAAGACTATATGACACTTTATTAACTTACTACACAGATAAAACTCAGGATCCTACAGTAGTGCTGCCCAGTAGAAATGGAATGCATAGTGCATGGAAATTTGAATTGTTTTAGGAAGCCATATTAAATAATGCATAGAGAAATGGATGAAGCTGTCAAAAAGACTTTGAATACATATGCACATACATATGTCATTCCCAATACATATATACACATCTCCTCAAATATATTATATATATGTACTTACATATGTACATACACATTTTGAAACAGGGGCCAGGCTGGTTTTGGACTCACTGTATAGTGAAGATGACCCTGCACTCCAGATCCTTCTACCTCTAGGATTATAGGCAGGCTGCACCACAGATCATTATGCTGTAGTGGGGATTGAACCCAAGGCTCTTTGCATGCTAGGCAGGGACTCTGTCGACTGAGTACCTTCCTAGCTCACCATACATCATTGATAAACTCAAATTTCTTCTTGGTGTAGTAAAAGCAGTTTAGGATTAAAATGGCAAGAGCAGGAATGTCAGGGAAATAACCAAGCTGACCAGCCAAGAGGTAGGAAGAACTCTGGTGACTAGGTCATGTTAGTAGACCAGCCATCTCCTCCAGAAGCCCTTGGGGGATGTCCTCAAATATCCTTGCTTCTAATGCACTGAATTGTAGTTGGATTGCTTCTAGCAAGCAGATTCCATCTATTTCAGAATGAAGAGACACCCCCATGAGATGGACTTAAGTATGAGAGGTAATCAAGAAAAGCTAGAACCACATGTAATGGCTATGCTAAGAACTACTTCATGCCATGGTAAAACTACAGGATGGTCATGAAAGCACGATAACAAAAGAAGCATGATCTAATTAGGGGCTAACAAACCCCGCCAAGCTCTCAGAACAGCAGTCCCTTCAAAGTTATAACAACAAGCTACGAGGCTAACATACGGTCAGACTAGCCGGGCAAGGAGAACAGAGCCTCCAAAGCTGATCATTCCTGTAACTGACCGAACACTGTGTAAACTGTGTGTGATTGTCTCCCGGTTAGGCCCTGGACATGTGCACATTGTATATGGGTCCTTCATTGCCTTGACATGGGAGACAGTCAGACATTTAAATCTTAATGAACATGACCTGTCTTTGTTCATTGTCTGCCACAAGTCCTATAAACAGTCCCTGGATAACCAGCCCAGTAGGTTTTCCCCTCTCTCAGGAGTTTCTTCTGGAGTTTGCTTGTCTTGCACAGAGCTGCTTTACACAATAGGTTTTGAGTTTTTCTAGTTTAACCTCTCTCTCTCTAGAATAAGAACTATTAACACATTTTATTAATTATATTTGTTCACTGACAATATCATAAATGTATGTGACACATTCTGATTATTTATCATCCCATCATCTCTTCTCTCTCTCTCCCCTACCCCTGCCAACTCCCTCCATCCCTTTAAGTCCCTTTCCCTGTGCATGCCTTTTTGTTCTGTGACCTGTTGCTGTTGCCCAGGGTCTTCTCTTCAACTATGAGCTTAGAAGTCGCCTATGGAGCCTGGTGGGCTCACCTGTGCATACACAACCGAAGACACTGACTCTCCTCTCCCTCACTAGCAGCTAATAGTTCAGCAGGAAAAGGATCGGACCTGTGAGCTCCTCCCTATCCATGGCTGACAGTTGGCAGGTCCAGTCTCGTGAGGGTCAGGGCTAGCCACTACAGTTGCTGTGAGTTCATGATTCCCATAGCTGTGTCCTTCCCAGAAGATGGCATTTGTGGCCTTCTGCCTGTCTTCCGGTTCTTACATCCTTTCTGTCCTGTCTCCTACAGTCTCCCGAGGCTTAGAAGGGCTCTTTAGGGCCAAACACTCAACTTTCCCTTGTTCTCAGCACCTTGAGCAGCCATGAGTCTCTGTTTTCACTACTGTTCACTGTTTTCACAACTATTCGCTGCAGATCAAGGCTTCTCTGATTAAGGCTGAACTTAATTATTTAGTTTGACATCATGTTAGTTTTGCTAAACATCGATAGTTTCTCCCAAGGGCTATGACTCTTGGGGAGCCCAAGCCATGTTTTTTTTTTTTAACTTCTTTTTAAAATCAGACATTTCTTTTTAAAAACTCCATCGTTCTATTGTCTATGCATTTCATTCTTCCATTAGGTTCACAAGACAAGGACCCAGAACTGAGTCAAGTCTCACTCACAGATCCTGTCCTTTTCTGCTGAATTATTAGCTGCTATCTAGGGAGGGGGGGTGAGCCATTGTCTCCAGAGCCAAGGACTCACCCTGTTCCTGATTCCATTCTGAAATCAAACCTGTCTTACAGAACCCATCCTTCCCCCTGCAGGCACACCGCAGCACTTCCTCAATAACTACCTTTCCTGGGACTACCAACTGTTCTTGCCTCCAGCCTCTCGCATTAGCGGCTGAAAATTAAACAATTGAGCAATAGCTTTTCCACCCAAGGAAAGATGAATTAAAACATGTTATTGGACTTTAATGTTTTTCCCCTCCGGTAGAATCTCTAGTAAAACAGTATTGCTTTCTTTCCATTTAGTCTCCTTGGAAGGCCAGAGGATTTCAGCTTCGCAGCACGCACAAGGTCTTTGTTGGTGACCTTGGTGATTTAGCCAAGGTTATGTGAATGTAGCGGAGATAGAGCCAAATTCCAAAACTGGCTTTCAAATAAATTTTGCTTCTCTTTTAATTTTTCTTTTTACTTTGACAGAGTTTCAGATTTACAAAAGCACTGTAAGAATTGTACAAAGAATTTCCATTAGCCTTCACCCAGATTTCCTGAGTTAGTACTGAGAGTTGAAAAGGCAGAGTCATGTTCACACAAATACAAAATAGGGTGGGCTGGAAGGCCATG
The DNA here is from genome assembly GCF_017639785.1 of Mesocricetus auratus. Lineage (NCBI taxonomy): Eukaryota > Metazoa > Chordata > Mammalia > Rodentia > Cricetidae > Mesocricetus > Mesocricetus auratus. The sequence goes on along the minus strand of NW_024429182.1, from coordinate 22,580,512 downwards.
GAGAAACTTGGCCTGAAGTCCACAGACAGGGGACTGAACATTCAAGCAGAGGTTCTGTGTAGAAGCCCTGAGTTCCTAGTCTTCGTTCTTATGCATTTGACTGGAAGGCTGTGACCCAGCCATATTGCTGGGACTGCTCATCAGTTCACAACACTGCTGTGCTAGTCATGGCTCACATCTAGGCAATTCCATCCATATAAGTTACCTTATTGCCATGCCTTGCTGAGGTTCTGTGTGCAGACTCACACCCGGTCCCTTCAAAGGACTGCCTGGTGGCTCCCTCTGACTATGATTTTTCTTCAAAATTAGCAATATTATTTTAAACAGGAAAGATTTAAGATTCAGAAATCGTTAACAGGAAAGTTATTTTAGTGAACTGGTTTTGTGTGTCATATTAGCAGAATGTTAATTTGAGTAGTGTGTGTGTGTTCAAATAACTGAGACTAGATGCTGGGAATTCCCTTAGTGAATAGCTTGATCTTACCAGTAGATGTCGCTACAGTCTGACATTATTTTAGAAAGTCAGACTGATGAGCACCCTCTTGGAGTTTGAAGGCTATAGTGAGAGGGACACTAGCTCTTCTTTATCTAGACAACATGTTCTTCTCTCTTTAATAAAACACAACAGACATGTAATGAGATTCACTTATGAATGTGTGAGTAACATGTATGGGATATTCTATCTTCACAATTGAGCTGTTTTAATAGAAATACCAGAGGAAAGCCTTTAGTTTGCAAAGTAAAGGTGAGCTCTGAGATGTGACGAGAAACGGACAGGGGAAAACATCATAGCTCAGAGTCTTTTCATGAGAAGGTGCCTGAGCATTCAGCAACTCAACTGGCATACATCAACGTTCCTTACCGTGCGTAGGCACTGAGCCTGTTCTATTAGAAACATGGGAGGAAATGTGGTACACAGAGCTCTTCGGGAAATGAGACAAGAGCCTTTGCTCCGCTCTCCATTGACCGCACAGAAGAAAAGGCTACCAGAGACAGACAAAAATTCTAAAGTTGGAGTGAAGGAATCAAGAAACAATTCCCACACATACTTACCTGCAAATCTCTCTCTCTCTCTCTCTCTCTCCCTCTCTCTCTATCACACACACACACACACACACACACACACACACACACACTTAAAAAGATGAGTTTCAAACCTTCTCACAGGATTGAAACAACGAACAAATGTGACAGTGTCCATGACAGCCACATTGGACGGTTAAGTGGCATCCTCTACTGAGTGACCTCTCTATTTAATCCCCCTAAGAGCTCTAACTAGGTTCACTTTGCCTTAGCTCATTCACTAGGGCAACAGGGTAAGTCCTGCTGACTGAGGAATAAGCCTTGGAATCCATATCCTCAATTGATTCTCCCTAATCACTTACCTAAAAATCACCTTAGTGAACCCTTCCTATGAGCAACACATTCTCTAGGACAGTCAGGGAAATTGGCTAACTTAAAAGAACTTAGAACTAACCTAACAAGCACTGATTTGAAAAAAAGTCAACATAATGATGCCTAATGATATTCTTCTCATAGATTGGTGACTACCCCAATTGCCATTAGAGAGCCTTCATCCAGCCAGTAACTGATGGAAATAGATGCAGAGATCCACAGCCAAGCATTGGGTTGAACTTGAAGAATCTTGCTGAAGAGAGGGAGAAATGAAGGATTGTACAAGCCAGGGGCATTAAGGACATCACAAGGGAATCCACAGAAACAACTAATCTGTGCTCATAGGTGCTTATGGAGTCTGGACCAATGGCCAGAGAGCCTGCATGGAACAAACCTAGGCCCTCTACATATGAGTGACATTTGTATAGCTTAGTTTACTCGTGGGATTCCTAACAGTTGGAGAAGGGGCTATCCCTAATGCTTTGGCTAGTTCTTGGGTTGCCTTGCCCCCAGCCTTAATACACGGGGAGGAGCTTAGTCCTACCTACCTTTATATGCCATGTTTTCTTGATACCCATGGGAGGCTTGATCCTTTCTGAAGAGGAGTGGATAGGGGTGGGGTGGGGGAAGAGAATGGGAGAAGAGGAGGGAGGGGAAACTTCGGTTGGGTTGTAAAACAAATGAATATATTTAATTAATAAAAAAAAGTTTTAAAAAAGCTCTTAGAACCGACTACAGAAGGCAGCATTTGGAGATGAAGGTGAACCCCAAGAAAGGACACCTAATATCTTTCTGTGTCCTCTGCCCAATTTAAGTGTTTGAGAGTGGCTGGGAAGATCACTTCGTCTGTACAGTGCTTGTTAGCCACACATGCATTGAGGATCTGGCCCCAAGAACCCGTGCAAAAACCTGGGCATGTTGACTTGCTGCTGTAATGGCACCATTGGGGAAGCAGGAGGGTGCCCAGGGCTCACTAGCTGCGCCTGAGCCTAGTCAGTGGACAGGGTCTGAGGAGAACGACACTGGCCTCCACATGCATGTAAAGTTTACATTGTAAACACGCAGCTGTACACACACACACACACACACACACACACACAGAGAGAGAGAGAGAGAGAGAGAGAGAGAGAGAGAGAGAGAGAGAGAGAGAGAGAGAGAGAGAGAGTTTGGGGAAAGCTGAAAAGGTTTGAACTGCTGCGAGGAATGTTCTAGGTTGAGTGATATTTCTGGGGGGAGAAGAGACCAGAATTTATGGATCTTGGATCTTATTTTCTCAGATTTTCCAAAGTAAAGCTCATCTCTAATTGACCCTCAAGCTTAAAGACTCAGCACAAAATTTACTCTTGTTTTTTGAAACACTACTAACAGCCCTCTTTTTAAAAAAACTCACGAAATACATGGTTGTTTACACTACCTGTAGAGGAGGTTGAGGTGCAGCCTGGGCTTGCAGCATTAATGAGTTATGCAACTTGATTTCTTCTACAGTCTCCCTGCTTCGCGAACAAGGAAACAACCACGTGAGTTGAAATCCCAAGGCAAACCAGAGGGCTGCCTGTGTTTGTTAGAATCTCCAAGGCCAGGACAATGTCACTGCTCTGTGTTCTTCCTAAATACGCAGATATTTTCTGGCTCCACCAGGGTGTTAATTTCTGTCTCCACCCTACTTGATACTTTTGGTTAAATCATCTCATTGCCCTTTGTGTTTAGAATACTCTCCGAGAACTCCATCTCATCCCTGGGGAGCAAGTTAAGTCTGGTTGGGTGTTAATTACTAATGGAATCACCTCAGAATCTTGCCTATACACTTCACTCAGGGCAGACAGAGAGGGCTGCTTGGAAGAAAGGATAGGATAGATGTCTCTAAATCAACAACTCAGTGACCAAGTCCACAGTAGTGTTTTCCCAGAACTGCCATCAAAAGCAGTGTAAATTCATTACAAAAGCCCTAAGTAAACAGAAAACCTTTCCCTAACTAGAAACAAAGTGTTAAAAACATTCAGCTCTACGATAAAGAGTGAAGTAAGGAAACAGTGACTTCTTTTTACTTGAATTTAGAGAGGTGAGGGTTGTTACTTTCTAGTATAATATTGACAGAAGAGTTCAAATCATCAGGAGACACTGACTTTATCTATAATCTATCTATCTATGTTATAATATTTATGAACATAAATGTTTAGTATTTTCTGTGGTCCAGGAACTCAATTTCTTAGACTTTCTCCTTTAAAAAAATCATAAACAAAAAAATTAGATAAAGATACAGTTTTTTATAATTTACAGCAAAGCAAAACAATTGCTTTAGTTGAGTACATTAGGCTTAAAGAGCTACCATCATAGCTGAAAATCTATGAGCATTTTTCACAACTATATGTATAAAGTAAAAGAAAATTGTTATGTAATATTAATGGACGAGAATGTAAAGCAAAGATGTAATGTGTAAAGTATATATGAATGTATATCTCTCTCATACATAGAGACACACACATAAGCACAGTCTCACACACACATACACTCTCACAGACACAGACATGCACACAGTCTCTCTCTCTCTCTCTCTCTCTCTCTCTCTCTCTCTCTCACACACACACACACACACACACACACACCTGTCAAATGACTCTGATGTCTGCAGTCTGGCTATACAGAGTGTGTCTGACTGTCCTATCATTGCACTGTCACTGGGTCTGCTGTTACTGTTGGGAAGATAGCTGGGCTCTAAAATGATGCCATGAACACTTAACACTGGCTTAGCACAGAACCTGAGACAGGCTGAGGACCTGCCTAAGGAGGCATCTGTTCTTCAAGAAGACCCAAGAGGGAGACGGATTAGAGCAGTGAAGCAGTGAGCTGGTGTGGGGCTTCTGATGAGTCTAGTACTAGACTGATCCCAAGAGCGCCCAGATGCACTGCCCTGTGAGAGCACCATCCTCCGAGCAACTCAGGAAGTGGACTTGGGGAATCTGTGAGCCCGTGACAATCAACACACTCGGTGTCTGGGCACTAGGTTCAAAGTAAAGGGGATGAGGGCTGGTCAGAGGTCAGAAGTCAGAGGCTGTTATCACTCTCTTTAAGCCACAAAGGGGCAATGTGAGGGCAAATGACATCACTGTTGTGGCCTCCCAAGAGTTTCTAGGAACAGCTTTTCATCCTATTGACTGGGTGGGTTTTTAGCATCCACGGCTCTGATAGGAGCACAAAGCTGCCACTTATTCACACCTCCAGGGAGTGCAGACACTGCGACTTGGGGTTGAACCCTCACTACCTGGCCCTCAGGGGGGATCTTCAGGGAGCGTGCTCTAAACTTAGCAAGAAAGAAAGCGGAGGAAAAAAAAAAGAAAGGAAGGAGGAAGAGGAGGATAAGCGCCAGCAGGAGGGGGGATTTTCTTTAATTAATATCCTACTGTTTGTCTGATTTTTAAGAAAGTGGGTTAAGAAAGCTACTTCAAGCTCCTGCCCCATCCCCCACCCCCCAGCATTCTGACAGGGGCAAAGAGAGGAGAGGCAAAGGCCCAAGGAGAAATGTTCTGGATTTAGAATTGATTTGAACTGGATTTCCTTGGTCTCGCTTTCCTACAGCAGCCATTCAGATTTAGCATAATTAAAGGTGACCCCCCCCAGGACCCTAACATTTTCACAACTGCCATTTCATCTTCCTTGCCACCCTGCAGCTTGGGTGGAGAAGAGGAAGCCCACAGCAAAGACACGATTCATTCAAAATCCATTGGCGCCCCCTTGTGGTTTGGATGCCCTAGATGTGCATCTGGGTCTTTTTTTCCCTTCTTTTTTTAATCTTTATTGAAATGATCACCCATTGATTACATCTGTAATCTCATCACTCGGGATGCTAAGGTAGAAGGATAGTAGGTTTGAATCCCGCTTGGGCTACACAGAAGAGCATGTCTCAAAAAGATTTGGTACTAGAAAAGAATTCAGCAACAGTGAATGTGGAGAAAAAGCCTTGCCACCGAGGATAGGTGTAACTCGCTGCAGCCACCGTGGAAAAGGGTCTGGTGACTCTGTGGAAAATTGCAGCTAGAGATATTCTATGACTCAGCAACCCCACTCTGCACCCTTACAGCCAGAGGAAACGGGAATCGGGATCTTGAGATATGGCTGGTTATCACAGAGGTGTCCACAATAACCAAGCCGTGGAGGTCACCATGTGTCCTGCTCAAGAAGGGTGACGCCCTGGGCCACACTTTTTTTTTTCTTCTTTTCTGACATCTACACAGGCAAGTCTTGGGAGTTAAGTCCAAGGAAAAGCAAGATGTTACTCAGCTATCCATGGCTGCCATTGTCCTTGCAGGACACACCCCCGACCACACACACACACACACACACACACACACACACACACACACACACCTTAGATGTTAAACTGACCTGAAGAAAGGGTGTCCTTTTCAAGCTAAGAATTTGGAGGGAAATTACTTTCTTTTACAATTAAAGAGACATGTGCACATGCTAAAAGAAAAACCAAAACCTAAGAAAGCATTGCACAGTATAGAAAATTAAGAATAAAATCTCATGTTCCCCCAACATTTCTCATTCTGGCTCCTTGCTCAATTTAGACATCTGGTTTCTGGGTCTTTGACTGGCTTCTCCCTGTAGATACACCAGTCAACTTGTGACTTACCTAAGAGGAATTTGGAAGCTGAGTAAGGAAATGAAAGCAGTCCAGGTTTATTTCATTATGATCAGATGCCCGAAAATAAATCTAGATCATCATTATGTGCCCACAAAGAGAACAACTTGGCACTGACAGTGAGGTATTTCATTATAATTTGGATGTGTTATGGCATTCGGTGTTTTGTTTCATTATGTTTTCATTTATTGACAGGCCAACACGGCCACAGAGAATGTGGAGTCCCTGCCAGTCCTTTGGTGACCTCCAATACAGTTAGAAAAAAGAAAGAAAGAAAATTAGTTGAACAGAAAAGATGTTAAGATTTGCTTTCATGTGATGCTGGGGAGGAAAACTGTGTCTTATTACTTATTATTATTACTTAAGCACATTACAAAGGCCCAGACTCAGCCCTGGCTATGGCCTTTTGCCTCACTTAGAGTGAGTCCATCCCTCTTGTCTGTCCGTGCGCCTCCCCCCAGCTTCTGTCCTACTGTGGGGCCGTCCTCATTTAAATAACTGTGTTTGAGGTTATTCTCAGCACTCCCTTAGTGGGCTGTCTATTCCACGGGCCAGTGAGCTCACTAGAGGCCAAAAGAATGCAAGAACAACCCTGTTTATTAATGGAATGTCCACACCAATAAGTCATATGCAGCATTAGGACAGTGATAACCAAAATGCCAGATGTGAACAAGCCTTGGTAAGGATGTAGAGGAGTGAAATTTTTGCCAGTGGGAGTGTAAAATGCATTCAGTAGAGAAACAGAACCTGGAGAATGGATATATTCCGGAAAGGGTAATTCACTGGAATGGCTGACATGATAGATAGCCAGCAGGGGCCTTCTGCAAGCTTGAGAGGCAGAGAGTCCTGTCCCTGCTAGTCCAGAAAACTGGGTGCCTCTGTGGGCTCAGGCTGGCTCTGTAGGCCCTCTGGGTTTCTGCAAAACCTTTGCTCTTCAGCTCATGTTGCAAGGCCGAAGATGCAGCAACAAAAGCAAGGTTATGCACACTCAGGAACAGAGAGAGAAGGCAGGCACGCCTCTCCATACTTCTTCATTTCCACCCACCTCATTAGAAGGTGCACCCACTCTGGGCGGGACAACCCTCACCCCTCAGTCACTCCTTCCCGAAAATGCACACACAGACACACTCACAGGAGGATTTCTTAGTTGGTTGCATGTCTGGTCCAGCAGTCAATTAAAATTCACCATCACAGGGGCCTGGAGATATGGTGCAGGGGGTAAGAACTCAGAGGATCCAGCACCCACATCTGGAGATTCACAGCCACCTGTAAGTCCAGGTTCAGGGAATCCAATGCCTCTGTGGGCACCTGCACTCACATGCACATATCCGCACACCAACAGACACACAATTTAAAATTAAAATCTTCACACAAAAACAATCATTTCAGCCACTATGGAAAACAGCCTGGTGCTTCCTAGAAAGAGCAAATTTGTGGTTGCATTTAATGATTCAGTAGCTCCTAGATCCACGCGCAAGAGAAATGGAAACTCGTCTGTACAGAAATTTATACTTGAGTGTTTATAGAAGAAATTCATAGTAAACAAAAGCTGAACATAACCAAAACATCCAGCAGTTGATGAATGAGGCAATGAAATCTGTTGTATCTACACAGTGGAGTAAAAGGGACTGAGTATTGACATGTTATTATGCAAACAAACCTTGGAAATACTCTGCTAAACGAAAGACAGCTATCAGGGACTACATGCTGTAATCCTGCCTGTAAAAAGATCCAGATTAGGCTGATCTACAGAAATAAAGCAGGCCGGTGGCTCCCTAGGGTTACAACTGGGGATAAATGGTGACTGACTGCTAATGAGCCTGGGCTTTCTATGAGCTCGTGTGGTGATCACGTGACACTGAATTTCATAGAAAGAGAGTTCGAGGTGTGTGCATTAAAGGTCAATGGAGCTGTTACTACAGAAGAGATGGTTAATACTACAGTGTGTGGCTTCTAAGGTTACAATAAAAGTACAGTTTATGATATGGGGGTGTTAAAATGTGGAGCAACAGGTTATTTTTTCAGAAGGATTTGCAGGAAGGAGAAACCTGCAGGAGAACAGGGATTTGGTGTCACACAAGCCATGAAGAAAGAAGGCTACTGTTGTGTCTTCTGTCCCCCCAGGGGGTGCAATTGCCAAGGGGAGGTAGACTCACTTCCAATAAAATTCTGTATAGTTTGGATCTTTTGAACCCATGTTAGTGTTTCCCCAAGGTCCCCCAAATTATACCAAATGAAGTTGGTAGGAAAACTAAAATTCACACACACACACACACACACACAGAGTGAAATTGAACTATAGATCAACATATGATAAATACACATAAAAATAGCTGGCTCAGGATTGTATGAAGTTTATTGCTGAAGCATCTGTAAGTCTGTCTTCATCCTTGCTTAGTAGGTTTGTTACCAGCAGTAGAATGGCCTCAGACTCTGAAAGTATTTTGTGCACACCACAGGAGGAAGGAAGAAAATTAGCCAACTTGTTTCTAAGGATTTTGAAACTGGAATGTTTGCCAATGGAAATGGAATATGCAAATGTGAAATGGGGACTTGCCTAGAGGCAAGATGTCAAAATATCTATGCGGAATTTTTTTTTTTTTGCTGGCTGAAAGAGTCCAGGTGCTGCCCCAATGGAAACATCTACAACACAACTCCTGCACCTAAGCCTCGGGGACATTTCAGAAGAGGAGGCAGAAAGACTTGTAAGAGCCAGAGGAATAGGAAGTTTGCTATGAGGTTGTGTCTCTAGGAATGTCAGAAGCTACACCCATAAAGTCTCACCAACATGGCTGCATAAACATAAGCTCAACAAGGATGACACCAACAGACATGCTAACACAGGAGTGGGAAATCTCATGGGACATCAGTTCTAGACAAAGAACTACAGGCAACAAAAGAATGCTGAATGGAGAAATAGTCTTCCCCAAGAAGAGGCACAAACTGGTTATCCAATACCAAGTGGTCAGCTCTGAAATCGTATACAAACGAGAAATTTGATACTGACTGGGCAGAATGTGATGTATATTTAGGAAGATGCATACATGCACACACTCATAACATGTGTGTAACAACATTTCAAGAAATAGAGACCATTTGTTTGAGAGATAGCAAGTGTGTGTATGGAAAAGGTTGGAGGGAAGAATGGGAAAATGATGTAATTATATTTTAATTTCCAAAAATAAAAAGTATTTTTACAAGGTTCAGATACTGGCACAGCCCAGTGACAATAGTACACTTTACATCTTGATCTTCTAGGAGATTCCCTTCCAATTGATCCAAAGCTTCTTGTGTGTTGGGAGGTGGTGGAAATTGACCAACTGTGAGTAAGAGCGAAAAATCCAGGAGGGTGCCTTGTCAAGAGAAGTACCCTCAGCAGGTAATGACCTGCTCAAGAGAAATCAGCTTTGGAGGATCCCCAAACTGACCAACTCAGGGGTCATTTGGACATCAAAATAAGTATCATTAGTAATATCTTTTAATATGTTCAAGTAGAAACCTATGAGCCTCTATGCTGATATTAATTTTAACCAATAAGTTAGCTATATGATATATATGTATATATATATGCTACATAGGTTAGGTAGATAGATAGATGTTAGATAGGTAGGTAGATAGATAGATAGACAGACAGACAGACAGACAAACAGGAAATCTTTTCCTAGCAGTATATGGTCAACTGGTGATTATAAACAGGATGATGAAATTAGAAAATCAGTATTTGGCAACTATCACAATAGCAAATTCAGCCAAGAAAGGTCTGAATGGTCACAAGGGTGTGTTTTTGGGGAGGAACACATAGTCACATGATCTCAGAAGAGCATTACACAAAACACTTGCCAAGTGTGGAGAGAAAGCTAATGCAGTCCAGAAAGTTTGAGTCAGATCCCTCTTTAAGCAGGCGACAAAGTTTAATGGCAGCAGTAGACAAACTGAAATTATACAGTGTTTTGAAAGATACATTTGAGGACACACACCACTTCTATGACATCCCTACCAAGATGCTAAGGCATCTATCTGCTCAGGGAAGCAGTGGGCAATGGTAGGGACATTCTAAGAGTGTCTTGGTCATTGTATTAGTTACTTTTCTGTGGCTGTGATAAAATATGATGACCAAATATGAAAGAAAGGGTTTATTTATTTAGCTCACAGTTCCAGAGAAATGGAGTCCTCCTGGCAGGAATGAATGAGAAGATGACGAGGTGTTCTAATTGTAGGGAAATATACATCAGGGGTGGGAGAATACTGAGTCAGAGGCAGTAAAAACACCAGTTTTCCAGAGTGATGAGCAGGATATAACTGAGAGCCCGATTATCGGGCTTTGCAATGGGAATGAAATTCCCCCAAAACAACAGCTGTGAATGAGGAGAAGCCTGGTGACATGAAGGTAAATGCCTTCCCCAAGGGGTCATCATAGGGCAGAAATATCACACTTCTCTGTAGGCAATAACTTTTCTTTGTATTTAAATAGTGAGTTTCTGGACACTTCATACACTGATGCTTATCTGGCAGAAATGTGTGTGATCATGAATGCATACCCAGGTTTCCCTTTTTATCTTAAGTCACTTCCCAGCTCCAGACATTGCAATGTAGTCTGAACATTATTCAGATAGAAATACAAAAGGATTTCCTAGAGAATATTCTTAAACTCAATTTGGCTTCTACTTCATGCCGACACAAATTAAACAGCCCCAATGCTTCCTCTGCTGTTACTTATAATGGTATCCTTGCTGTTATTGACACTGTTGTACCTGCTTTATAAGTCATTAAAACACTGAAATAAGTTGCATGAACCTAAAAAAAGTTCAGTTTTCAAGCAGGATGTGGTAGTTTGTATGTCTGGTCCCCATAATCTCATAGGGAGTGGCACTGTTAGGAGGTATAGCCTTGTTGGAGGAAGTGTGTCACTGTGGAGACAGGCTTTGAGGTTTCCTAGGCTCAGGATACCACCCAGTGGCTCAGTCAACTTCCTGTTGCCTGCAAGTTTTAGGACTCTCAGTTCCTTCTCCAGCACCACGTCTGCCGGCATGTCACCTGCCATGGTGATAGTGGACTGATCCTCTGAAACTGTAAGTGAGTCACCCCAATTAAATATTCTTTATAAGGGTTGCCATGGGGGCTGAAGACATGGCTCAGAGGTTAGGAGCACTGGCTGCTCTTCCAGAGGTCCTGAGTTCCATTCCCAGCAACAACATGGTGGCTTTATACATAATAAATAAATAAACCTTTAAAAAAAAGAATTGCCGTGGTCTTGGTGTCTCTTCACAGCAATAGAAACCCTAAGTCACAGAGTTTGTTTGTCCACACCTGTAATCCCATCACTGGCAGAGAAAGGAAGAGCATGGCATGTTTGAGTCCAGCAATGCATGGTGATACCATCTCAAACGAACAAACAGAAAAAACTAAGGTTTTTAAATTGTAAAGAGACTTCCTGGTTCAGTTCTGTATACCCAACATTTTCTACTGCATGCTGACTAGATGCTCAGGTTATGTTAAAATTCACACACACACACACACACACACACACACACACACACACACACACAGAGAGAGAGAGAGACAGAGACAGAGAGAGAGACAGAGACAGAGAGAGAGACAGAGACAGAGAGACAGAGACAGAGAGAGAGAGAGAGAGAGAGAGAGAGAGAGAGAGAGAGAGAGAGAGAGAGAGAGAGAGAGAGAGAGAGAGAGAGAGAGAGCACTTGCTTCAGGCATAGTTGGATCCAGGGCCTAAGCTCTGTCTGTTCTCTCTTGTCCCCTCTCTTTCGTTTTCTCTTGATATCTGTTTTCCTTTACGTTGGCTCCATTCTCTCTCACCAGCCAGTGGAAGCAAAATTCTATTCTTTATTCTCTTTACAACCTCAGGTACTTTTGTTCCAGCACCACAAACAGACATAGCACTTGCTGAGGTTTTAAAAACTGGGCAAGTTTATGTAGTGCCTGATTTTTGGCTTCTTATAAAAATTCAGGAGACCTAGAGACAGTGAGCCGACACGTTCTGCTGTGGTAAAATTTGGCTGGAGCCTTCCAGATGGGATGTGCTCTCAGGTCACCGCAGCCCTTGTCCATAGTTTCCTTACACTGAGTACAAGTCTCTCGCTTGCATGTCCTGAGGGTTGCATCAGCACAGAAGCTTATGACTAGTGGGGGGACCCTGGCAAATCCCTGTAGTTTCTCGTGATGACACTTGATGTTTCCACCTTAGTCTTCTTTGCCCCTCCATTTCCCACCTTCCATCCTCTGTGAATAATAAAATAACTATTAGAATTAATTTACTTTAAAACGCCTTAATACGTATATGTGGGTGTTTTGCCTGCATGTATGTGTGTGCATCCTCAGAAGCCAAAAGAGGGCATTAGATCCCCTGGGACTGGTTTACAGCCATTTGTGAGCCTCGTGTGGGTGCTGGGAATTGAACTCTGGTCCTCTGGGATAACAGCCACTGCTCTTAACCATGCAGCCATCTCTCGGGGTCTCTGTTCACAGCAAAATTTTATCAAAAAAAAAAGAAAATAAAAACTAAATAAAAATTGTAAGGAAGCAAAGGGACTTAGGAGTTCGATAAAACTAAGCTTGTGCTTGACGGTGACATAGCAAGAAATTAGAAGTGTTTTACCAGCCTGCTTCAGTTTCCCTAATCTTTCATTAATTGGAATACACTAGCAGCAAAGCCATGGCTTATCCTCATTGCCTTCTACCATACAGCCTCCCAGAAACAGTCCTAGGACTTCAGTCTCTTTAAGGACGTCGGCTCCATAGTTTTGTTATCTCTGTTCTTGAGGACTTTCAGAAACGTAACACATGATGGATGTGGCAGGTGTGATACTAATTTTAATGTGGGTGGGAGCCTGCCAAGCCAGCTATTTCAGAAGGGCTTGGGTGCTGTGTCAGAGCTTCTGGCTGGCTGGAGCACTGGACTGCCTGAATGAAACCCCATTTGGCTGTGAGTCCATTGAGCCACTGCCTCCTTCTAGCTGCTTAAATCCCTTGAGCATTGAGTGATGAAAGGAAAAGGGAGTCCACACCTGTTCCAGCTTTGGAAAGACCCTGAAATAGAGTGAGCATCTCTTGCGAAGGCTCAACAGCATTTGCAGTTGCTTCCTAGGCAACAATCAATTCCTGTCTATTACATAACAGAAATAGGATAACCTTGCCCTCAATCTAGGCACCACTTCCTCTGCTGTTACTCATATGGTATCCTAGTAACAGGGAGACCTTTTGTGTATGTGTATGGGTGCTTTGTCTGCGTTATAACTGTGTACCACTTACATACTTGATACACTTGGGTCCAGAAGAGGGCACCAGGTCCCTGGGACTGGAATTGCAGATGGTTGTGAGTCACTGAGTGAGTTCTGGGAACTGTGGGAATGGACACCCCACCTCCCATCCCCATCCCATCCCATCCTCTGGAAGAGCAGTCATCATTCTTAACCACTGAGCCAGTGTTCCAGCCTCACCAATTTTCTTCTCAACGAAAGGGAGCTTTTGAGCACTTCTGTGTACATCTGGAGTGAATGGGGGCAAGTTTCTTTTTCTCTCCTGACATGATCCACTAAAAACGATCCCAGTATATTATTTCTTGTAATAATAAGATGGATCTGACTACATTTTAATTTTGTTTTCTTTTCAAAGTAGAAGAATGAATTTAAAAAAAAGCACCACCGGAATGTAAAGCTTTTCTCAGTGCATGCAGTAACCACTAAAACTGAGTTCAGTTTAGCACAACAGAACACACATGGACAGAGAGACAGGGAAAAGGGGAGAGGGGAAAGGGACAGGAGAGATGGAGATGAGAGAGAGATGTAACCAGTGAAGAGGATAGCGGTGATGAAAAGGAAACAATTACCTTTTGCTCAGACCACTCCTCAGGTAAAGACCACACCCCTAAACCCATCTCCATTCCAACAGTGTCAATATCATGCCTCCTCAGCCCCGGCTCCAGAACACTTGTTTATTTTGATCCTGGATGCCCTGTGCATCACTGGTTTTCAGGGGAGATCATTTCCAGGAGTTAGGAGTCTTTATAGCTCTATATAGCTTCTCCATTCCACTGGCATTTCTAGCTTTCTGATGAATGCTAAATGAGATACAAAGAATGATCAGATCCAAGGAAGGACTTCATACATCAAATCTCTAGTAACCAGACCATTGGCCACAGCCAGAACATTTTGAATGTGGTTCCATTTCTTTCATGTTACTAAATTCAAGTTGTTGATGGAAAAGTTATGTTAAGTAGAATACAGCCAGACTCATGTGGTCTGTGGGCTGCATGCACCCCAGAATAGCTACAAATTCGGCCAACAACAACAACAACAAATCAACATTATGGAGTTGTTTTTTTCTATGTATTTTGTGTGCATGACTCAATCATATGGTTCTCAAGTCTGAACTTTGTGGATGACAATGTCATGTTGCAATGTCAAAATTCATGTTGCGATATGAATGTACTTTTCCAAATATTTTTGTTTAAAATGTAAAATAGGAAACTGATTAAAAATTGGTTTTGAAAATAAGGATGGCAGTTAGGTCATTAGTCACAATCCTTCCTCCCTCCTGACTCCCTACGCAATGTTAGTCCTCCAGTGCCCCCTGGGGAAGCTAGGGTAGACAAGCTAGGTAGGGTCCTGAAATCTACCCACTCGGGAACTTATCTTCCCTCCATATCCTGCGGTTTAGATAGAAACTCCACCATAAACTTCTTTGTGCATCTCATTCGACCTCAAAACCTTCCAGTTACATCATCAGATAACCCTTCCATGGCATTACTGTTCAGTGTAATTCCTGGTTCACCTGGCAGCTGGCTTCTCTCCTACCAAAAATTCTCTTATGATATTTGCCAAGACCAGTCAAGACTTTGTCGGCTTGCATTGCAGAGTTCCAGGCTCCACCCAGGTTCTAGAGTCTGACAGTGAAGATGGGCCTTGTTCTCTTGCTCGTGCTCAATTATTTACTGAGTCATTTCCCTAGCCCAACAATTAGCTTAAAGATCTTAATTGGCTTTGTATTTAATTCTGGAATCCACTTAGTTCCATAAAATCAAACAAGTGTTCCAATATATCAAGCAGATGAGAAAGTTGGTTGAAGAAAGCAGAAAGGAAAAAGAAAAATTGGGTCTGTCCTCTCAAAGTTACTTGTTTTTTCTCTTTCTTACATTCTTTCTCTTTTCTTTTCTTTTTTGGTAAGGTAAGGATAGGAATACAGAACAGTAGAAAAAACTTGATTATAATAAATGCTCCAGGCTGGGTATATATACCTATAGACCAAGTACTCTGAAGGTTGAGGCCGGGAGATCACTGAAAGTTCAGGGATTTACAACCAGTTGAGACAACATAGCAGAACCTGTCTTGAAGACTAAATTAAATAAATAAAATGACTTTCTATTTAAAAATATGGTATATTTACACAATGGAGTACCACTCAGCAGAAAAAAAAACAATGGAATCTTGAAATTTGCAGGCAAATGGACGGCACTAGAAGAAACCATCCTGAGTGAGGTAACCCAGTCACAAAAAGACAAACATTGTATGTACTCACTCATATATGGATTTTAGACATGGATCAGCGGAGTGTCAGCCTACAGTCCCAGAGCCAATGAGTCTGGGAAACAGGGAGGTTCCCAAGAGATATGCATTATACCCCATAGAAGTGGAATGATGCAAGATCTCCTGAGCAGATTGGGAACATGGGGGGGGGGGAGAGGGAACCAGGAAAAAGAGAGGGGGATAAGAGGAGGATAGAAGAAGACATGGGGGAGCAGGAAGGTTGAGTGGTGTAAGAATAAAGGAGATCAGGATGAGAGATACCATAATAGTTGGAGTCATTATAACTTTGAGGAGAGAGCTGACACTAGTGAGATTCCAAGAGATGTACAAGGATAACACCAAATGGAAAACCAAGTAATTGTGGGGAGACTACATTAATAGCCTCTACCTGATGATAGGGTTGATGACTACCTTATGTGATATCCTAGAACCTTCATCCAGTGACTGATGGAAGCAGAGACAGATACTCACAGCTAAACACTGAACTGACCCCCTGGAACCCAGTGACAGAGATGGAGGAGTGATGAGTAAAGGAGTCAAGACCATGCTGGTGAAACCCACAAAGACAGATGACCAGGGAAGGGGGATCTCTTGAACCTCGGACTGATGGCTAAGAGGCCAACAGGGAACTGGTCCAGACTCCATGTATGTAGTGTCAGTGAAGAGGCTTCAGAAATTTCTGAGGCCTTCAGTAGTAGATTAGTGTTCACCGTGGTGTACAAATGAACTTTGAGAGCCCATTCCACATGGAGGGATGCTCTCTCAACCTGGACACAGGGGGAAGGGCCTAGGTCCTGCCCTGGATGAAATGACAGACTCTGGAGATCCCCCCCAAGGAGGGCCTCAAACTCCCTGGGGAATGATGTGGGGATTGGGCTGGAGTGGGCACTGGTGGAGGGACAAGGGAGGAGGGGTGGGAGAAGGAGCTGGGATTGACATTTGAAGCATGCATGTTTCTAATTTAAGTAAAAACATAAAAGAAAAAAGAAAACCCTTTCTATAACTCCCCCCCCCCCCCCCAAATCATTCTGTAGACCCAGTTCCTGCCCATCTCACTCACAATCTTTCAGTGATCAACAAGTCAGTTCTTTAGTGGTCTACAAGCCCTGTGAACATGGTTCTATCTCATCACCCCCTGTCCCGTTAATTCTCTTAACTGTCTCATCTTCATTTCTTCCCATGCCCACTCTGTAATTACATGACATTCTCGTTCTTCCTTCAGTATCTCAATCTGTTGTCACCCATCTCAAGGTTTTGTATTTACCGTCTGCTCTGCCTACAATGCTCTTCCACCACACATCCCCAGGCTCGTGTCTCAACTCTGTGCTCAGTTGTGAGTTTCTCGGTGAGATCTCCCTTGATCACCTCTTGTAAAACTGCAGCAGCCCACTCCTATGTCACTAGCAGTATTCCTACATAGTTCACATGACATGCAACTCACCCTTTTAAAGTGCATAACCAGAGTTAAGGATCTACCACACTATCAACTATAGAAGAGTTTCACAATCCTTCAAATAAGCTTTATGTCTTGTGACCATAATCCTCTAATAGCAGTGAATCTAGTCTTCAGCCCCAGCCAACCGCTAATCTAATTTCAGTCTCTGTGTGTTTGGCTGTTCTTAGATCTTTCACATAAATGGATCATGCTCTATGTAGTCCTTTGTGACTAACTTCTTCGCCTTATCCTGACATTCCCAAGATTCATTTTCCTTGTGGCATACTGTTTAATTTCTCCAATCATCAGTAGACAGATATTTGAGGTGTTTCCATGGTTTAGTTATTTTGATTAGCTTTACTGAAAGCACTGATGAATGCCATTACAGACATGTGCTTTGTGCCTGGAACCCTTGGGAGGCTGAGATGAGACACCTGAGAATTCAACTACACAGAAAAAACTTTATTTTAAATAAACAAGCCAAACATCTGTGAACAAGTTTTTGTGTCAGCACAAAATCATTTCTCTTGGGTGTTTATCTAGAAGGTTCTCATCACAGTTATCCTGTTTCATTTAGATACTTTCTACCTTCCAACATACATGTTGACATATTTATGACGTGCATGTTTATGTGTGTACCAGAGAGAGGATGTACCCATGTGTATCAAGACCAGGAGTCAATGTTGGGTGTCTTTCTCTATAAATTCTCCATCTTCATTTTTGATACAGAGCCTCTCAGTGAACCTGTTTGGATTATGGGAGTGGCCCAGTGAGTCAAGGATCTGTTTGCCTTTACACAGTGTCCAGTGCACTCAGGGGGGTAGGCAGGATGGGGATAGGGCTGGGTGGGTGGGGTTACAAGTACACACCACCATGAACCTGGAGCTTGCTCTTTGAGGTATGTGAGCAACCCAGTGAGTGCCCATGTCCAACCTATAAATGTTGACATGACGGATAAGACATCTGAAAAATATGTTACTCAAGAAGACAGTTAGTAAATATTTGCTGGGTAGATAATCACACTGTGTAGGCCTAGCTAGCTTGCTTATATAGCTTACTATGTAGACAAGGCTGGCCTGGACTCACAGAGATCCACCTGCCTCTGCCTTCCAAGTGATATTATAGTTATAAGTATGGGCCAACAAGACCAATGAATATGTGCATTTAAAAATAATTTTATTTAAAATGTAAATAGGAAAAATAATTTAAAATTAATTTTGAAAATTGGGCAATAATCACACTAAGGCCCCGGAGGTCTGAGGATGAGCAGCTGTACTTTCTTGTACACATTTCACCTCGCTGCCTGCACTGAGAACACAGCACACTGTCAGTGGAATGGAATTTGGAGCAGACACAAGCCCCTCAGAAGGCACAGAAACCTGATATGCCGGCTTTAGCCTGGTGTTCCTTCAGGCATTTCCTCTCATTTGATTCCAACTCTTTGTGATGTCCAACAGAACAAGGCCTGCCTACCATGCCAGAGGACAAGTGCTAACCAGACAGGGTTGTCAGGCCAAAAAAATGCCCATTTAGGTGAGATGAGGAAGTCAGTTGAGGCAGGGAGAACCCTTTCTCAGACTGGACTCACTCAGCTGGTGTTAGAGATGGATCCCGGTGTGGTTAGAAGGTGCTGGTACCAAGGAAGGGGACTAACTGAGATTGATGTATGTGGTGAAGCCACTCTTGGAGCTGGTAAGAGGATAAACAAACAGTATCGATGCCAGATCCAAGAGGTCAGTTTGAGACTGTGGATGGGAGGGAAGGCAGAAACAGGGATCTGAGACTGAGAGCAAGTCTGTGAACAGACAGGAAAATAAAACGGCTTGATGAAGTTTAGGATACATGTCCCATACAGCCCTACAGGTCAAAGCCTTGGTCTTATTGAATGGCAGGCTTATAAGACTGGGGAGTAGAGCTTGGTGGCAGAGCATTTAGCTAATGTGCAGGGTTCTGGGTTTGATCCTAAACACCTGAATCCTCCCTTGCAATTAGCCTAGATAGGTCAACACTTGAACGAACTGCAAGTAGGAACCAAAGGTCTAAAGTACAGAATCCTGAGGTCCAGAGTCAGACAAGACAGGTGGGTACCAGCTGGCAAGGCGACCTCTGCTGTTCTAGCACACCAGATGTGTTAGTGCGCTTTCTGCTGCCTCCAGATAAAACAGTTTAAAATGGGACACATTTATTCTAACTCAAAAGTTGAGTTTTCTATCCTTGGTCAGTTGTCTGTGTTGTTCCTGGGTCTGTGTGAGGCAGAAGAGCATGGCCTGGGACAGACACACAGTGGAACAAAGCCACTCACCTCATGGAAATGGGCAGCAAAAAGAGTGAGTGACTGGGTCCAGTCCCAGCACCCCTTAAGGGCCATGCTCTCATGGTGGAGCACCTCCAAACCCATTCTTCAGATTTCCACCATCTCCCACAGCATCACCAGCCAGGAATCATGCCCTTGGGTGATACAACAGATAATACCACAGCAATGGGTCTTGGCAACTGGCAATGATATCTACTAAATGTGAGCTGTGGTCCCACTGAGCAAGTGTGGGTGCTTGAGAGCGAAGTGATTTCACATAAAATAGTAGGTCTCCGAGGTCACTACATACTGTAGTCACTTGGGGTTTAAATAAGTTGATGCTTCTGTTCCTTCAGTAGCCTTGTTTATCTAGTCTGAGGTGCAGTTGGGATTTAAGATGGACAGGGAACAGTTAAAGGGATCTCAGTGAAACCTCTGTGCTGTCAGGGCTGAGGACCACTCTCCCGACTCTGGGTCTCAACAAGCACACCACCAGTCTTCATCGAAAACCAGGCTTCACATCCACAAATGAATGTCATATATTCACTTTGGACACGTTTTATGTCAACTTGAAACAACCTAAAGTCATCTGAGAAGAGGGAGTCTCAACTAAGAAAATGCCTCCATAAGACTGGGTTATAGGCAAGCCGGTAAATCATTTTCTTAATTACTGATTGATGAGGAAGGGTCCAGTCTATTGTGGCTAGTGCCATCCCTGGGCTGGTGGTCCTGGATTCTATAATAAAGCAGGGTGAACAAGCCATGAGGAACAAGACAGTAAGCAGCACCCCTCCATTGCCTCTGCATCAGCTCCTGCCTCCAGGTTCCTGCCCTGCGTGAGTTCCTGTCTTGACTTCCTTGATGATGCATCATATGTGATGTGGAGGCTTAAGCTAAATAAACTCTTTCCTCCCCAAGTTGTTTGGGTCATGCTGTTTCATCACAGAAACAGTAACCCTAACTAAGACAGGAGTTGCAACCAATTTCTAGGGATTTTTCAGAAAAATAGCCTACCCCCATGCTTTTTATAAGATAACTTTTACATTCAGTAAATGGCCCGTGTTCTAAGCATAAGGTTTCTTCTGACAAACGTTTGCATCCAACAGCCAGTGAATCTCCTCCATGAGGAGAGCGTGGAAGCACCGTGTCCTAACTGTTCTGTAAGTTGACAACATATCAAGGTTACTCCAAAGTATATACTTTTTGGGTCATCACTGAAAACATTCCCATCACTCTTTGAAGTTCTCTGGTGCCCCTTTCCAGTCACCACCAGACTGTCACCCGAGACATTTGTAGATATTTCCATCACATGGCTAAGCTTCAGCTGTCCTTGTATCTTGTAACGATAGTATCATGTAGCAAGAACTAGTTTGTGTAAGCTCGTTCCCCTACACATAGTGTTTCTTTTGTGCTTTGTGAATCAGTGTTCATGTTTGTGAGGTCAGTACGTGCTCAGCAGTTCACTGCCATTATAAACAAACATTCTATGAAATGTTTTATGGCAGTGGAAACACTCTTTCATTCATCTTAAGTATAGCAAGATATTTTTGTATGTGTGTGTGTAGTGAGAATACATCACAGAGAGAGAGAGAGAGAGAGAGAGAGAGAGAGAGAGAGAGAGAGAGAGAGAGTGGAATGCTGAGATACCAGTCTGTGAGTGGGCTTCTAGCTGCCAATAGCTCTTCAGTAATTGTAGTATTTGTATCAGGACCAGGAGTGTATCATCCATGACACTTTGCATTTAAGTCTTTTTAGCTATTGCAATAGATGTGAAGTGATACATTATTGTGGTATTAATTTGTATTTCCTGGTTGCTGTTCATTTTAAATACCTTCTCTTGTGCTTATTGGTCACATGAAACTGAAGGACCACACAGGTACAGGCTGGGGAAATGGCTCAGTGGTAAAGAGCACTGACTGATCTTCCAGAGGACCCGGGTTCAATTGCCAGCAACCACAAGGCAGCTCACAACTGTCTCTAACTCTAAGATCTGACATCCTCACAAGACATACATGCAGGCAAAACACCAGTGAACATAAATAAAAATCAATTTTAAAAAGACTGCATAGTTTCTTGCAAGACACGATTTGATTCTGTTGCCTAAACTCTTTTAGTTTTGTCTTTTGGTTTACCTCTTAATTGACCTCTAGGAGCTTTTGATTCTTGAGTTCTCTGCTATCCACATCTTGTAGTCTACTAATTTTCTTTTTCAAAATTTTCTTTGCTCCTCCTCCTCCTCCTCTCTTCTTCTTCTTCTTCTTCTTCTTCTTCTTCTTCTTCTTCTTCTTCTTCTTCTTCTTCTTCTTCTTCTTCTTCTTCTTCTTCTTCTTCTTCTTCTTCTTCTTCTTCTTCTTCTTCTTCTTCTTCTTCTTCTTCTTCTTCTCCCTCTCCCTCTTCTCCTTCTTCCTCTTCCTCTTCTTCTTCTTCCTCTTCTTCTTCTTCCTCCTCCTCCTCTCTCTCTCTCTCTCTCTCTCTCTCTCTCTCTCTCTCTCTCTCTCTCTCAAATAAGGTGTCTTCTATTCCACTGTATATAGTCAAGGATGACTTTGAACTTCTATATTTCTACTTCTGTTTCTCAAGTGCTGGATTACAGGCCCAGGCCACATGCCCAGGGTTTTGTGCATACTAGGCAATCACTCCACTAACGAAGCTGCATCTCTAACCCTCCCCTCCCCTCCTCGCCCTCCGTTTCCCTCCCCACTCCCTTCCTAACTATTTTTAAAATGTCTTTTGTTGAAAGTGTTTCATGTGTTGAAATTAAATTTTCTTTTTCTTTGAGACAAATTCTTACTAGTATCCCTAAGTTGTTCGGAAACTTGTGCTCCTCCTGCTCAGCCTTCTACATGCTGAGATTACAGGAGTGTGCTACCACACAACAAGACAGTCTTGCTGTGCCTAAGTGGAGGGAGAGCCTTTCCATTGCTGTGAAGAATGTTTGCGGCAAGTTTTGAAAATAGAAACAAACTGCAGGTTCTCCTGGATGTTGAAGTCAGATTTGTCTCTTCTTAATGTTCTGCTAAGATAATTTTGCCCATCTCAAAGTCATGAAAACACTGTTTTTTTTTTCTTCTGGAAACTTGATGGTCTATGCTTCCTTATTCAGTTTAATCACACATCAGTTGATTTTGTATTATGAGGGTTATTTAATCTTCTTTTCCCCAAACATTTTTGGTTATGAAATGTATTTTCTCCATAACACCAATCTCCTTCCCCCCAAAGTTAACGTATAAAGCAGTGAGAAAATGGCTGCCTAAAAGAATCAGTGTAGCAGCCCAAACTGGCCACCTAGACTTGAGCCCATCATATCCCTTTGCTACAACCTTGGCCAAATGAACAAGACACAGACTTAAAACCTTGAGTATCCAAAACACGAGAAACAATCAAATGTCAGCTAATTTTCCTGTGAATGTGTTAGTCAGCTTTCTGTGGCTAGGACAAAATACCTGAGACAAGCAACTTCAAGAGAAAAGATTTATTCTGGCTCACGATTTGTTGTAAGGCAGAGGACACCGTGGCAGGGAGCACAGTGTGGAAAAGTCACTGCCTTCATCAGAGCAGTGAAGCATAAAGAATAGATAAGAAGCACCAGATCCCACAGTCATCAACAAAGACAGTCCTCCCAGTGACCCAACCTCCTTCCACAGACCCAACCTCCTTAAGGTCCCCAGTAGCACTGTAGGCTGGTGACCAAGCATTCAGCACTTGGACTTTTAGGGAACGTTGGAGACCCAAACCATAGCAATGAACATACTAGCTCTGGGGAAAAAAAAACTCATGAGTCTTTGGAAGTATTCATCTCACCGTCTTTGAGAATCTAAGACAGTCCTGGACTAAACACGCTATAAGTATATGCTACATTAATTATATTGTATTGTTACATGTATGTTGAGATAAGAGCTCACGTAGTACAAGCTGGTCTTGAAATTACTATATGGTCAAGGCTGGCCTTAAAAGTCCTGTTTCTCCCCTCTCAAGATCCCAAGAACTGGAATTACAGACATGTGCCATCCATGTCATACCTAATTAATAAACACATTTTCCTTTGAAATGTAGTATTTCTCAAGAAATTTGTTTGATCCTTCCACTGGTGGTGGGATGAGTGACTCTTATGTTCACTTTTTATTTGGTTGGTTTTTTTGAGGTAGGGTTTGTCTGTGTAGCCCTGGCTGTTCTGGAACTCACTCTGTAGACCAGGCTAGCCTTGAACTCACAGAGATCTGCCTGCCTCTGCCTCCTATGTGCTGGAATTAAAGGTATGCACCACCACTTATGTTCCTTTTTAAGTCTCCATATTTGTATTCTCTACAGCAAACATTATTTATATTCAAAATGTATATACGCATGGGCTGGGAATATTGCTCGGTAGTTAAAACACTTGGTGCACAAGGATGAAGACTGAAGTTTGGATTTCCCAGAACTCTTGCAAATGCTGGGTAGGCATGGCAGAGGACTTCTGACATAAGCTGACTAGCCAAACCAGCCGATTGGTAAGCTCTAGGTTCAACTAAGAGAACTTCTCCAACAAATAAGGTGGCAAAACCAAGGAAGACCCACCCCACAACACACACGAGCATCCACATTCATGGAAACATGGGCATATGTATGTATACATGACACATACATGAAAAATAAAATAAAGCACACATACATACACACATACATACATATAATACTGATTTTGAGGAACTCTTAAGAAAAGACCAAGCAATTAGTCTTGTTTTTGCTTAAATAATCTCCAGTTAAGTAACTTATTTTAATATTAGCACCAGATTAATATTAAAGTAACCTCAAGGTTACTTTTCTATTGCTGTGAAAATACACTATGACCAAGGCAGCTTATAAAAGAAAGCATTTAATTGGAAGCTTGCTTAGAGTTTCAGAGGGTGAATCAATGATCATCATTGCAGGAAGTATGGCAACAGGCAGACATACAGGCAGTAGCTGAGAGCTTCCATCCTAATTCATAGGTTGAGGCCAGCAAGAGAGAGACTGGACCTGTAACATGCTTTGAAACCTCGAAGCCCATCCCCAGTGACACATCTCCTCCAACAAGGCCACACCTCCTAGTCCTTCCCAAACAGTTTCACCAGCCAGGAACCGAACATTCAAATATATGAGCCTATGGGGGCCATTCTTTTTCAAGCCACTGCCGGTTCTGTTATTTAAGAAATTAATAACTGGTGAAACTAAGTGACCAGGAGACTCCATGTTTTGCAAATATGTATCACATATATAAGAGAGTCAGAAATGGAATGAATTATAAAATCGCTGTGAAGTGTTGATTGCTGCAAGATCGGATGTTGCTCCACATCCAGCATGCCTTCATCATCGAAGGCTAAGTCGCTCCGATCTCGGTAAAGAATATTGAACTGGGTGTGTGGCAAAGGCCTGTGATCCCAGCACACACGCCGAAATGCCAGGGATTTGAGGCTAATTTTGTATGTAGAGCGGGAC
Source organism: Mesocricetus auratus (assembly GCF_017639785.1). NCBI lineage: Eukaryota > Metazoa > Chordata > Mammalia > Rodentia > Cricetidae > Mesocricetus > Mesocricetus auratus. Next base: position 22,555,751 of record NW_024429182.1, on the reverse strand, counting down.
CAAAAAGCCAACACAAGGAAAAAAAGAACATGATTACTCATCAAAATGCCTCCATCTCAAGCAAGCAATTCCTTTAAAGCTAACGCCTTTTCCGTCTCCATAATCTACAGTGACACTGGCCAGTGATAGCCAACTGTGATTCAGAGTATTCTTGGCTTTAATCTGTCTCTGGAATCATTGTGTCTTGTAAATTAATCAGATGCAATTAGACTGTGTTTACTTTTGTAAGAAGCCATTTGATTTATCCTAACTGCGAAGCCCTGCATAGTCAGACAATGTAGCATAGCACAGAGCGGGGCCCACAATAAACCCCCGTGAGTGTGGATGCTTTGGTAAAGGAGTACTTGTCATTGCATTAGTCATTTTCTACCGCCAATAACATAATACCACAGACTGAGTTAATTAAAAAAGGACATTTATGTTGGCTCATGATTCTTCAGAGAGCAGGTTGAGGGGTCACATCTGGTTATGGTTGTCCCGCTGGCAGAGTCAGGAGGCAGCTCCAGGCACCACATGGCAAAGACAAGGTATGCATACATCTTTTCAGGTCTCTGTCCTTCCTATAAAGTCACAAGATGAAGGGATGGGGCTCTGCCCTGATGGCTTTATCTAGTCCTAATCCTCTCCAAGAGCCCCAAACCACCCTCCTAATGCTTCACAATGGGGGTTGAACTTTAGTACATGAACCCCTGGGGGACACACTCAAACCAAACCTAAGTCATAGCACTTGCCAAAAACGAATACTTTCTACAGCCAAAAGGGAGTATTCTTTTCCCTTAGAATGTGAAGCAGTTTTCCTTACTTACTTTCTTAAAAACAGAGAACATTTTAACTATAAAATTTAACAAAAGAAGGTAGGGAATGCAATAAAGTGATGCACATCAACATTTGTTTGTTGATCTATTTAGTGGATTATGGTGTATTGTCCTTGCTGAAATATTAAATAGCTGTTCTTTATGTTATTGCCACCATAGGAGATGATATGTTTAGATTTGAAAGGATTGTTTCAGACAGCAGAACTTTAGTGATTTCTCCAGCAGGACCAGACCAGGAAGAACTGGTTTTACAGAAAGAAAGTTGGATAATCTGGCTTAAAATTTCATTCATGTGACCCAGCAGGTTGTGGTAGGTGGCCAAGATCGACTTGGCAGTATTATGCTGTGGCTGCATTTGGGATTAGCTTCTCAGACCAGGACACAGCAGCACTGTCCAGCTCTGTGTTCTGCTGTGGCTCTGGGGACAGAGAACAGCTCTGAAAGCCATCTCTTCCTTCTACCATGTGGGCTCTGGGAACCAGACTTGTCCAGCAGGGGCTTATACCTGCTGAGTCATCTCGCTGGTCCTAGTATTATTAGTTACTTTAGTGACAATTATATTACAAAGGGATCCTACTCAGGGACAGCCAGGTGGAAGAGACAGAGAAGACATAAAATAAAGATTTAGGGCACTTTGTGCTTTGAAAACTCTGCAATTTCTAGGGCTAGAAGACTGGTCACTAACCAATCAATAGCTTTGAGCCAAATCAAAAATGGAGAGTTTTGTATTCTGGAATGGAAGGTCTCCTCCCTCTTAGCCACACCAATGGGGATTCAGTTCACAAATGCATGCCTTCCTCTTCCAAATTCTCTTATGGAAACAGTCTGCTCTTGGATCTGGTGAACATCTTTCCTATGGCTCTCTAGTCTTGTTGGTGGTGGTTATGAAACTTGTGCCTGGATCTGGTCCTCTCCTTAACTAGCATCTGTAACATCTCTTACTCTTACATTTATTTATTTTGTTTTCAGGCTTTTGTGGATACTGTGTGGTTCTCAGCTATACCCAAGCCCATGAAACAGTTCTCAATAAACTCCTTTATATCAGAGATTCCTGCTTCTAAGAGTTTGTGTTAATAAAGTCTATGTCCTCTCAAGCACATTATCCCATTAGCATGTTTGTGTGTCCATCAGTCTAGACATGAATCAAGCCTCCTTAGTTGGGTTTCTTACAGTTAAATCTTAGCATTTCATTTCTCCCGAATGGTCAGTAGACTGGGCTGAAAGTTCCAATCTTCTCATTACTTGGTCTTTGTGGCAGCCAGCCCCATCATTAGGCTACTCAGGGATCAGTTCTAGTTACCTCATTAACAAAAACTTAGGCAAGATCAAAAGGTACTCCTTGCAGGAAAACAAAAGCCAGGTTCTATCACTCAGGAAATTCCAAGGGTTTTAGGAGCTCTGAGCCCAGAGTCAGGTACAAAGACCAAATATATTTCTTATTACACCACAAATACTTTTTCAGTGATGAAATATTTATGCTTTTAGAAAGCACATCCAAATTTTGGTAAGCCAAACCCATTCCATTCTAATCAAATGGGACCAATAACAGGCTATGTTGGAATAGTGCAGTTCATGTCACAAGCTGTTTTAATCATGCCTCAAATAGTGCAGTCTTCAGGAGGACCCCTGGAGCAGGTTGATGGTCCCAAATTTTGGAGCAAAGGGAGGTCACTAGAAGCTAGGGGATACACAACTACAAAATTGCAGAAGTTGACACTTGAATCCATGTTTTCTGGTTACAAATCCAGTACCCTTTCCCCTATATCAGAGCTTCCATCTTAATTTTAAATGCATAAAATGGTACTAAATGTGTACAACAAAAATGAAAGGTTTTAGGCTAAGGTCCAAGGGGTTGGGACCCAGTGGACCAGGCTAACAACTCATAATAAAGTTCCATGTCACCAAGAACCAAGCTGCCTTCTAAGAAACTGGGCAAAGAACCCCAACAGCCAGATTCTGCTGGGTGAACATGAAGTGCCTTCTGTCTTTACCGTAACGCATGAACAGAGTGGCCTCAATCTGACACCATCAGTTATTTTTCTATTGTTCAGTCTCTCTCCCAGCTTTCCAAAGAAAGGAACTTTGACATCGACCGTTAGTTTTCGTTCCAACTCTCTTCATACTCTTTCTTATCAGCCCATTGAAACACCTATTCTATTTTTTGAAATGAAATATTGCATGATTATAGAATCATAAGTATTTCTATGGCAGACAAGCTGGCTCAGCTGCTTAAAGGGCAAGTCTGGTGACTTTCATGTCATGTGATCCCCAGAACCCACAGCAGGAGAGAACTGACTTCCGGAAGTTGTCCTCTAACTTCCACAAACACACTGGTGGCATGTATGAACCCCCCCACGTATGCGCGCGCGCACACACACACACACACACATATATATACATATATGTGTGTGTGTATATATATATGTATATATATGCAATAAATGAAACTCAGTAAAGTAAAGCTAATTAAGATCTTTATATTTCAATTTCATCCTTTTCTGTTTTAATGATTTTTATTTTTGGGTGTATAATCTTTTACTGATCTTATGGTATATGTATGCTTATGTGTGTCCAGAGGCCAGAGGACATTGGGTATCCTGTCCTACCCCTCTACTCCTTATATCCTTGAGCTCAGGTCTTTCTGAATTTAGAGCTTGCCCCCTCCCTGGGACACTGGGATTACAGCCACACCCACCCACGCCTGATTTTCTATGTGGGTGCTGGGAATAGGAACTCAGGCCCTCACGCCCATGAAGCAAGCACCCTTAAAAGACACTTTCTACCCAATCCTTACTTCTTTTTTTTGAGGCAGGGTCTCACATACTGTGTCTAGGCTGGTCTGGAACTCATTATGTAGCCCAGGTGGGCCTCAAACTCACAGCATTCCTCCTGTCTCAGCCTCCCAAGAACTGAGATTACAGATGCCAAGTCCCTGACCTTGATTTGTAATTTTGTAATAAGGAAATATGAATAATTTTCATTAACACATTATAGTTCTGTGCTAAAGACAAGCTTGAAAGAATTTCCTAAGGTTTTGAGCAACAGCACCCTTGTTAGAGTTCATGGTTTCTTGAAGAGCAAGCACGTGGGCTTTCTGTCTTTTCATAAATGTAACTGGGTTTCTAAAGTTCCATTATCTTATTGGCACAACTGGAATGACTTTAAAATGCTCACTCCCACAAAAATCACTATTCAGGGAAAATATTGCAAGCATAAGCAATCCAGCAGCTGCCAAAGGGGAAAACTGTAAGGGACACCAAATGGATGTCAACATAACATAAAACCAGACTGGTAAGCTACTTTTATCTGGTAGAAGAAAAACATATTAGAATAACACCCATCCCTCTCCATCTTCAGAAGAGCTTCATCGCACTTGGAGGCTGTCCACTAGAAGCAACAAATTATTAAAGACATTCGAGAAGGGTGTTCCCCACCTCACTTCCTCCCCATTTTTGGCTCTTGATTGTGTGTTCCAGTCATACCCACCTTTTTCTGAGGCATGGTGACAATCTGTTTGAAATCAGGCTGTGATGAGGTTATATTGAGATAGAAATGTCTGTTGCGTGGGTGCCATAACTAGTCATTGAAAGGCCTGGTGCTGGTGACTCACAATGGCTCAGCCCCATCTATTACATATTCAGGCATCTTGTGAGCCAGCCATCTAAACTGTTAATATTTAAAGCCAGCCTCAGTGGGAGTGTTTACTATAGAAATCCAAAGACCCCCAAATCCAACTCCTCCTGTGCCCTCATCCACGCTAGTTGAACCACACGCTGGCCAGAGATGGTAAGAGTTTGGGCGGGCTGCTGCTGCTCAGCACACACACGCTGAAAACCACAAACCAAGCTTTCTCTGTGCCGGCAGAGACCAGGGGCTTTGCCAGCTTCTCTGGTGACTCTGGATTTGACATATATACAGTTTTATTCCTACTGGTACTATGAGACTGCACTTAGGAACTTCTCTATGGTGCTAGTCGGACATTTGCTATGACAGAGGTTATCCAAAGTGCTTAAAATAAATTGTTCAGTTTACCTTCAGGTTAAAATAATATAAAAATGGTCATTATGTATTGTTGAATGAGAAAAAAATCAGTCTGCAATCTATGCATATATGACCCAATGTTAGCAAAGACAGTTTTGGGACATGCATATTATATGAATATTACACATCAGAATGACTGTCTTTTAGCAGAACAGGGATGGGGATGAGGAAACAGGGATGCTTACTTGTTTTCCTTCTGAATTGGTCTTGGCTGCTCTCTTTGATTTTCTTTGAGTTAAATATGACTTTTGAAAGAAAGAAGAGATCCAGCAATGTCAGATAGATTTGGTCACACTCCTCATTTGACAGCAGTCTTTCCAAGCTTAAAACATATCCAGTTTCTTACAGTCTCAGCCCACTTTCCTATTCATTTATTGTTAGACAGTGTCTCAGTACATCACTCTGTCTGGCTTGGAACTCTGTGCAGACCAGACTGGAGATTTGCCTGCCTTTGCCTCCCAGGTGCTACTTCTCTTTTTAAATTGGTGTTTTTTTCAAAGATGAATGCATTTCTTGATAAACTGAATATCCAGTTGTGTTTGTTTTAGAATACTTTTAAATTAGTTTCTGCATCACACTGGCACTCACTGATTGCACTCTAGAGATTGGTTAGCCTTTTTTTATCTTGTTTTGTTTTTGTATAAAGATCTCATGTAGCCCAGGATGGCCTCAAACTTACATTGCCAAGGATGACCTCGAGCTCCTGATCTTCCTTTTTCCGCCTTGATTGCTAGGATTATAGGTCTTTTACCACCACACCCAGTTTATGATGCTGAGAACTGAACCCAAGGCTCGCTAGGCAAGGACTCTAACAACTGAACCACGCCCCTCACCTAGTTAGGTCTCGAAACCCAGTTGCTGTGCACTTCACAGGACTGTTTCCAAGTATTAGCGGGAAGCAGATCTGGTAAAGCTTTGTGCTGTTTGGCTTTGCCAAGGGGGGATCCAATGTGAGGATCTAATGTTTTGGGGCTTCTCTGGCATCAGGGGCTTGGGCTGTAGTTCTTGCTTGGTAGTGTTTTGTTGTTGTTTTTTTGTTTGTTTGTTTTTTGTAGTATCAGGAGGCTTGGGCTATAGTTCTTGTTTGAAGATGAAGGAGTTTCTGTAGCATCAGGAGGGCCAGCCTGTAGTTCTTGTTCAGCCAGGGAGGAACCCATGTAACTTGGAACAAATCATTTAACCTTTTAAAGTCTCACCTGGAAACAGAGATAATTTTGTCTCTGTGATTCTGTGACTCAGAGACATGTATTTTTCTTGACATTTATTTTTTCCGAGATGGAGTGCATCTACCTAAGGTGGATGGACTCCAGACCCAGCATGGATACCCTAGGATGAGACACAACTGGTCCCAGAAAAATTGAAAAGGAGATAGAGAAGGGTGGGTGTGGAGGTATACACCTGCAATCCCAGCATGGAGGAGGCAGGAGGATGGCAAGGTTGAAGTCAGTTTGGGCTACATAGTCTGAAGGCAAACCAAGATTACCCATAGGGCTTCTGTTGATTTGATGTCACAGCACATGGATGTTTGCACTGACCTTACCACTCCTGTTGATTTGCATTTCTTCTTAACAACTATCAGCTTACATTTACCCTAGCAGCAGTCTCTGGAGGTCTGATGGCTACCCTACTGTACTGTTAGCTAACAGCAGACTCTCTCTAATAACTGTTATTAAATTGGTAGTCTTCAACTAGTGACATTGTAGTCAAGGAAAAGGGAAAATGATATGAGCAGACTAATGTTATTGAACATCAAATTATGTTCATTAAATGCTTAGCATGGTGTCTTGGACAGAGGAAGCACACAGGAAATGTCATCATCATCATCATCACCATTATCATCATCACCATCATCGTCATCACCTTTTATAACACAGTAGCTGGAATAACTTTCCAGAGCTACATTTCATTTACAATCCTTGAGTAAGGAAGGCAGGAATGTCTGAGCTGATGATTCTTTATTTTCTCTGAACTTCAGAAAATGAGTCAGTGCCTGGAGTCCTAGATCAATTATAGACTTTCTTGGGTCTAGGTAGGTGTCATGAAAACTTCCCCGGTGAGTCTAATCAGCAGTTCTTATCCTTAGCTACACCTGACCAGGGACCACCACCGCTCAGAATGTGCATATCAGCAGAGAAGACAGGGCGATTCAGGCAACAGGACTGCTTTTCTAACAGTAAATCCCAAACAATAGGACCATCTGGGATACTTGTAATTAAATTTAGACTCATGTGCACCAGCTCCCTGAGTTCTCAGATCTGGAGCGAATGCCCTGGGGTCTGTATTTTCGGGGTGTTCCGGTATTTTTGGTGTGATATGAAATAGGACAATTGCCAGGCTGTCAGAAGGTCAGGGAGCGACCACTGAATCTGCTACTTAGTTTTATGAACATTTTTCCCTCCTCTATGATACAGGTGATTGGAGAGATGCTCTCACAGATAGCTAGTGTCCCTCTGGCTCCAACACAGGGAAGTCTGAGTCACTTTTCTATTGTTTTGTCTGCTGAAGGCAACAACAGCCTGCCCACCTCTTCTGGGAAATCCACCTCTCTTTGATTCCAGGGAATTGTCTTACAAACATGGACTCCTGGGCCACTGTAACTGCTTTGGGTTGCATGTCATATCAAAACAGGCCAGCTGGAACTGTTCTATAGGTCCTGAGCTTGTCCAGGGAACTGAAGACACCACCTTCTGTAGTGACAGCAGAAGCTGCTTCAGGAAGGTGGCCACAGATATTACTCCTCTGCTGTAGCATAGGGAGCTAGGGTAATATTTATGCAAGTCAAAGTGAAGATGGGAAACAATGGGGCCCAGTTGGAATCTCTTGTTCTAGGGACCTGTGTCGTCAGTAAATACTCAGCTTCCTAGTATTTGAACTCTAAACAAATAAAACACAAAAGCACAACAGCACCAAGAAAGAAAACCTCCCAGTTAATATAACTTATCATCATTGAAGATGGCACTCTATAGTTTTACAGATACTTTCATATATACTTTTCTCACCGCCTTTTAAGCATAGAACCTGACCCTGTTTTTATACCCGCCATGTTGGAAAGTCAGTGGCTAAAACAGCCGCCACTTTAATTTTAGTAATGTTGTTTAACAGATAAACATACACACTAAAAACACATTCAGATGAAGTAAAACCCCTAAAAGGTTTACAGTGTGTTAAAAAATATATGTAGGCTTGTGAGAGAAAGGAAACAGGATAAATAAAAAAAATAGAGTATCTGGGTGGTGGTGGCACACACCTTTAATCCTAGCACTTCAGAGGCAGAGGCAGGCAGATTTCTACAAGGCCAGCTTGGTATACAGAGTGAATTCCAGGACAGGCAAAAGTACGTAGAGAAACCCTGCCTCAGAAAATGAAAAAATAAAAGTAAAAGAAATAGAGTTATTAAAAAAAGGCCGTAAAGATTTGAAGTACACAGAGAGTCTGGATACTATATGCTATTGTGTTGTCTTTGAATTGTTTGCTTGCAACAACTGCTAAAAGACATTTATTTTCATTTAAATGGGGTTGATTATAAATGGCTAATGATCACAGTCAATCTCCCTCATAAAGAAAAAAAGGGGAAAGTGATGTAGTAGAAATTAATACTTTGTGTTGGAATGGATTTTCATTTATTGATACAAATTTAATGTCAATTTTGTTATATGTAAATTTCTTCTCTTGTTTAGGTACTGTGTTTATACAGATCTTTTAAAATGTAATGCATAATTAAATACAGATTCTATATAGTCACCTATAATAGTCAAAACTTATAGTTAGTGTTTCTAGATATACAGAGATATATTTGAGATGGATAGATATTCTTCAAACTATCCAAAGACCTTCAGAATATAGTATTTAAATGGTTTAGGGTTTTTCATGACTATGAGACACAACTTCTCCTGGCAATGCCAATTACTTCAGAGAGGAAGATAGACATCAAAGAAACTTGCCATGAAGTTTGCCTTCGACATGGCAAAACTAGTCATTTGGGCAAAAAACTGCTCTTGTCTGGACTGCTTGACTATTGCTGTATGAACTGGACATGCAGGGCCCACAGGAAAGTGACTGCTGAAACAAGATGGGACATTGCTGCAGGGTTCCTGCTTCATGGAAGAGTCTGCCAGGCATCCTACAGGACACAGAAAAATGACTGACAAACTGCCAATGCAGGTGGACAGTTTAAAATTTCCTGCTTTGCTGACTATGGGCTGAAGATGGATGCCCCAACATTACAGAGGAACTTTGGGTGGCTCTCCAGGTAGCGAGATGTCTCTGTCAATTCTGGAGTTTATATACTATCCTTCTATGGTCTTTGATGGAGTTGAAGACAGATAGCTATGGTTATGGCTTCATTAGTTATGATAAATAATAAGTTATATATAAGACTTTAGACTCACAAAGATAGGATACATGATAGAATATTTCCTTTAAATCTTGTTAAATGTTAATGGACTGAATATTGTTGGCTATAGTTTGATAACTCTTTTGTTGTATATTTTACTATGTTAAAGTTAAAACCCTTTTTATTTAGACAGAAAAGAGGAGAGGATGGGGAAGTCCTTCTGAGTACATGTTTTTCTTATTGGTTAATGAATAAAACAATGATTGGCTGATTGGTCAGACAGGAAATGGCATAGCTGGGAAGAATCAGAATATAAGCAGGGACAAATAGGAAATCACTCTCTTCTCTGCAGAGACATTGAGCAGTCATCATGTAGCAGGTAAAGGAGTTGCAGGTCTGGCATACCCCGGTAAGCCAAGACCACATAGAAATATATGGATTAGTAGTTAAGGGTTAATAAGTAAGACAGAGCTAGCTAATAAGAAACCCAAGTCACTACCCAACAGTTTCATAATTAATATATTGTCTGTGTGTTTTATTTGAGGCTCAAGGACTGTGGGACCTGCCGGACCAGAAGAATCTCATGTTACAGGTTACAAAGATATAATTCAGATGTCATAAAATTTGGCATTTTAAGGTATATAATTCAGTGCTTTTTAGTATATTTGTAAGGTGTAGGACCATAATAATTACCTAATTTCAGGACATTTTATCATTCCAAAGAGAAACATCACACCAAGCTGCCTTACATTCTTTGTCTGTTACTGAGATAACATACTCTGATAAAAGTAACTTACAAGAAAAAAATGTGTATTTGCCTCACAATTCTGTTAAAAATCTACCCTTGTGTAGCAGCTAAAGGAGCAGGAACTTGAGGCAACTGGTCAAGCATATGTATAGTCAAGAGCAGAGGGCAGTGGATTAATGCATGCATGCTTGTGCTCATCTTCTTCTCTCCACTTTAGATAGCCCCAAATTCTCTTGCTCTAGGGACAGTCCCCCTGCAAATAGGATGTATCTTCCCTCATCACTAAACATAATCAAGAGAAGCCCTCACAGACCTTCTCAGAGGCTGACCTTAAACAAGACAACCCTCACCTGTGTGTCTGGAGGCTTGCCTCCAAGGTGTCAAATGGACAATTAGTAATAATTGTCACATCGTGTGTAGACACCCATTTCCTCCCCCACTCCCACTCCATCCCCATTCTTACTGACCCCTGTTTAACTTTTAGCATAGGTGCTTCCATCCTTTGTTTATGGGGAGGGAAAGAGAGAGCTAGCTTTCTTATGGCTTTCTTACTAATGATAGAGCTGGGATGAGAACTGACTAATTCATCCACCCTTTTCTGAGCATACTTTTGTCTAGTTTATTTCCCTGAGCTAGTTATTGTATTTGCTTGCTATTGTAGACCCTTGCCTATTGCTATCTCCCTTCGGAAATAGTATTGGTTATTCCGAGAGATTAAGTCACCCAGACATGGACTGCCTTGATTTTGACAACATTATGCTTCTGAATGAAAGAGATCCCTTGTTTGTTTTGTTTTCCTGCAACTGGAACCTACTTGACCTCCTTAGGAAAGAGAGTAGCTACTGAAGGAAAAGGGAACAGAAAATGATTTTCTTGTAAAATTATGGAAGAAAGCAAGCTGCCCTCTTTAGAGCCACATTTCCTGAGGCGAAATGTCTGCTTATGGTTATTAAGTGTCAGATCAGGATTAATGTACCTTATGCAAAATTAAGACAGAATCAATGGAAATTACATAGGGAAGACAAAGAAGATGGTGGTATTATATTCTGAATCATTTGCATTCAAACTAACTTAGATGTCCTCCTCTGGGCAGATATTATGTTAATAAGACTAATTGCCCAATGATTGCTTTAATGTAATTGTGGAAAGCAATAAGTTGCAATCTGATTGTTAGATGATGAAAGACAGTGGTCTGGTTCAGAGATACCAATTTGTTCGACTGCAGGTTCTTCTGTGTTTAGCCTTGGGGGTAACAGAGCTATCCAATCTCTACTTCAAGGGTAAAAAAGCATCAAGGGTTACACCCCCCATATAGCTGGGTGGATGCCCCTTTTGTGGCCTCTTTCCATGGCAGGGAGTCTGTGTCTATTCCCACGGACAAGACCAGGCCTGCACACCCCAGGCTCCAGAGCCCCTTGGGGCAAAAGGCTAAAGAACAGAAAGTCTGGGAACAATCGGGGAGCCTGTTCTGCTTTGGCTGTCCATGTCACTGCCTTGCCAGGCTGTCTGAAGCACTTGGGGAACACCCAGTCTTTGCCAGGACTTGAGCATAACAGTAGAAAACAAAAAGAAAATACCCAAATTTCCCAGACACCGAGAATCCGGACCTCTACTCTCCTGCCACATTTGAATCAGAAGAACCCCTGATCTTCAGCACCCAGACTCTTTCCTACCCTAGTGTGGACATGCTGGTCTAGTGATCTCTCTAACGAGCAGTGTTAAAATAGTTTCATATGCTTCTTTCCCAAACCATGGAGGCCTCCAGACCTGTCTGTCATGTGCTTGGCCGGTACATTTGAACCTTGTTCTCAGCAAGGCTCACTCTAGGTTGTCCCCATATATCTGACTCGAAAGGCTTTCCTAATGGCTGCTGGAATTCTCGATGTGTCTATTCTGAGTTCCTTAGATAGTTTTTTTTTTACAGGGACTGACCTGGCACCTTTATCTCTATATCCCTGGGTTCTGGTAGCATTGTTGCCCTAGACATTTTATCCATTCAAGATAACTATTGGGTCACTGACACACAGCACGCAGTGTGGGGGTGTTGCAGCAAGCAGCATACTGCTTTTACGGTCAGACTAAAGTTGTAAGGCTTAGTATGAGCTAACTTCAGAAGTCTTAGGCACTTCCACCACATTTTGTTGTTTAAAAGCAGTATCCAGGGGCTGGAGAGGTGACTCAGTGGTTAAGAGCACTGGCTGCTCTTCGAGAGGACCCAGGTTCGACTCCTAGGACCCACATGGTGGCTCATAACTGTACATAACTAGTTCCAGGGGAACCCATGCCCTCTTCCTGCTTCCTTGGACACCAGGTATGCAAGTGGTAAACAGACATACATGAAGACCAAACACCCTTACACACAAAATAATTTTAAAGCAAAAAAAAAAATGCCATGATCAGGGACTGGAAATGTGACTCTGTGATTAAGAGCAGCCGCTGCTTGTCTGAAGGACCTGAGTTCAGTTCCTAGCACCCATGTTTTATGGTTCGTAACCACCTCTAGCTCCAGTCCAGGGGAACCAACATCTTCTTTCTGTCTCTAAGACATTCAAAGGGCACCCTTGTTCATTTAGACGCACACACACATAAATACAAGTAAAATAAGAATTACAAAAAGCAATTCAGTTGGCAACATGGCTAAGAGCAGAGGTGGCAGATTCCCTGCATCAGGGTTGAAGGTGCTATGTGCGGTGGAAGGAGTCTCCTCAGAAAGATGCAGAAAGCAGCTTCAGCCAGGAAAACAGCCCCACTTGCCTGTTTATGCCACAGTTCCTACTTAAGGGGCAGCAGAAGTATAGCTCGGAACAGAAGGAAAAAACATAAAACACAGTAAGTGCCGAATGAATAGGAACCATGGCATTCACTCTGTTTCTTATGTAAACTGTGCATTGTAAGGTAGTTGTGAAAAAGCAGCATCAAGAGAGAGAAAACTGTTCAGGATCCGACCACTTCGGTGTGCTCTTTCCAGCTTTCTGCTGGACATTCTGGAGTGTATTGTCTTTCCACGAGTTTATATAGAAGTAAATGTAACTTTCTTGAGATTTCTTTTCTCTACTGCATTCATTGGGGCAGCTTCCAATGACTAATGGAAAAGATTCCTACTTCTGAAACACTAATTGAGTGAATTAACTGTTTACCTAAGAGGAGTTAGTCTTATTCATGTCTCTTCATGCTTTTTTATGTTCAAGTTGCAATCACATGGTTTTATATTTCACTAAACTCTTAAAATCTTTATCGTTTCTGTGTGTGTGTGTGTGTGTGTGTGTGTGTTACGAGAGACTGATGTGTCTGTGTAGATGCACAGATGCTGTAGTGCACATGTAGAGGTCAGAGAATAACTCTGTGGAGTCAGCTCTATCCCTTCACCTTTGTGAGTTCCGGAGATTTGAACTCAGGCTGTCAGGCTTTTGTGGCAAGCGCCTTTCTCACTGAGCCATCTCGACAGCCCAAAATTTTGCTTTTCATTTCCCAAAACCTTAAAGCCTGTGTTTAGTGTTTGTGTAGTATGTCATCAAGTTATAGAGTGTAATTTCTTAACCCTACCCCACTAAACATTTGTAGTGTTTTCATTTATAATTTTCAGGCACATTTTTGTTTATTATCATTATTATTATATCACCATCATCATTTTTACTTTTGTCAGTCTAACTCCTTGACTGGAATTCTGGGAGAAGTGACTGTCTCCACAGCTGTAAGAGCTCCTGCACGATGCTGCATTTTGGTCCCAGCAAGTTGAGCCCGTGGTCATGCTGCTAGCAATTTTCGTGGGCCAGCTTCCCCACCACCTTGGCAGCACTTGATGTTATTTCAGAAAACCAACCACAGCGAGGTGGGGAGAACTGGGTTAATAGACACAAAATGAGGTTTGCCTTTCTTTAACTGTTTAGTTTTCTGCTGTTATTTTCCCTGACTTTTTACTTTGAAAGTTCTAGATTTACAGAGAAGTTGGAAGAAAAGTGTACCAAGCATATCTTCCTAGCTGGATTTTTAATATTTACCACATTTGCTTTGTTTTCCTTTCCCAACACACACACACACACACACACACACACACACACACACACACACACACACACACACACACAGACACCACATACATATAAATACATACATACATACACACACCCCACACAGGGAGACACCACATGCATACATATATACATACATACATACACACACACACACACACAGAGACACCACATACATATAAATACATACATACATACACACACCCCACACAGGGAGACAACCACATGCATACATATATACATACATACATACATACACACACACACACAGACACCACATACATATAAATACATACATACATACATACATACATACACACACCCCACACAGGGAGACACCACATGCATACATATATACATACACACACACACACACACACAGACACCACATACATATAAATACATACATACATACATACACACACCCCACACAGGGAGACACCACATGCATACATATATACATACACACACACACACACACAGAGACACTACATACATATAAATACATACATACATACATACATACACACACAAACACACACACACACCCCACACAGAGAGACACCACATACATACATACGCACAGACATGAGCTGATACACATACATACATACACATACATGCATACAGATACACACATTTTTTTTGTCAAACCAGTTGAAATGGGAAGACATCATGACCTTATATCTCTGACCTCTACATCATGTGCCTTCAAATAAGTCAAATACTAACCATGTAAGCATAGACAAGAAATTTCAGCATGGGACATGGCAGTGTATGCCTACAATCCCAGCACCTGGGAGGCTGAAGACAGGAGGATTGTGAGTTCACCAGTCTGGGATACACAGTGAGACTCTACAGGCTGGTTTTGTACCAACTTGACACAAGCTTGTGTCATCAGAGGAAGGAGTCTTAGCTGAGGAAATGCCTCCATGAGCTCCAGCTGCAGGGCGTTTTCTCAGTCAGTGATCAATGTGGGAGGGACCAGTTCACTTTAGATGGGGTCATCCCTTGGCTTGTCCTGGGTTCTATAAGAAGGTAGCTTGAGCAAGCCATGGGAAGAAAGCCAGTAAGTTGCCCCTATCCAGGGAATCATCCTCATCAGTTTCTGCCTCCAGGTTCCTGCCCTGTTTGAGTTCCTGTCCTGACTTCCTTCAATAATGAACAGCAATGTGGGAATACAAGCCAAATAAACCCTTTTCTCCCCAGCTTGATTTTTGGTCATGGTGTTTTGTCACAGCAATAGAAAGCCTGAGTAAGATAAGGACTCTGTGTCAACAATGAAGAAAGGTGTGACTTGGTGGTTAAGAGCACTGCTGCTCTTTCAGAGGACCTAGGTTCAGTACCCAGAGCTCACACGGCAGCTCACAGCCATCTGTAACTTCAGTTCCAGTGGATCTAATTCTCTCTTTTGGCCCCCCAGGCACCAGGCATGAAAGTAGTACACAGATATACATGCAACAGGAGCATATTGTGTTCTTTAAGTTGTTTGTTTGGTATTCTGTTAAGTAGATATTGCCATACTTATTCAACAATCCTTTTAAACATGACACAGGTTATTTTCAGTATTTTATATTTTAGTGTTACAAACAGTGTTTTATTGAATAGCCTTGTGCATATCTATGTCTCTGTTGTAGATATACATCCTCAGGGCAAATTTGGCAAATTTGGGCTGTCTAATTTTCAGATAGTTTCAGATATAATGTGTGGATAAGGCCTATGCTTGCTTAGCCATGTTAATTAGTGGAGTTCTTTCAACCAGGTACAAATTACATTGGTGCTCTGTTGTGTAATCTAATTACATCTTTGCATTTCCTGATGCTAATTCTTGTTTTAAAAACAAAAGGAATCTTGAGATTCAGGGAGATAATTCAATGATTCTGAAACACATTTGTGTCTGGGCCTTTATGATAATCTGATTAAAGCCATGAACTTTCCTTGGAGAAATTCATCCACATAACCTTAGACCTCCAATTGCCAGGCACTCGCAGATGCGCCTATTCCTAGATGCTAATCCCCACAGTAGATAGGAAGCATACCATGCTTTATGTTTTCCCCTCATCCCTCTTGCTATCAGGCTCTACACTTCTGATGAATGAAATGATCAGCAGAGAGGGCGGGGAGGGGGAGGGGGAAGGGGAAGGGAAGAAGGGAAAGGGAGGGGGAGGGAGAGAGGGAAAGGGAAAGGAAGAAGGGAAAGGGAGGGGGAGGGAAAGAGGGAAAGGGGGAGGGGGAGTGGAGGGGGTAGTAGGGAGAGGTGGAGAGGGAGGGAGGGAGAGAGAGAGAGAGAGAGAGAGAGAGAGAGAGAGAGAGAGAGAGAGAGAGAGAGAGAGAAGAGAGAGAGAGAACATTCCCTTATTTGTCTCTGTAGTGTATTTGGTTTGTTGTTGCAGAAGCTACAAAAAAGTACAGGCGATGTCTTAACTACGATTCTATATTCTCTTGTTGAGTACTCACTACATGTCGGGCACTAATCTAGTTATGATGGATGCTGATTAAATGGTACAACTAGTTGGTAGCCTCCTGGAACATCCAATGGCGGTGACAGAAAGCAATGATTCTCATCAGCTGCTGGAGATAAGTTCTATGGAGGAAAACAGGAGGATCTTCCTGTAAAGAGGGCTTTGAGGAAGAGGGAGGCATGGAAGGGTTTTGAGTGGAACGTGAGCATTTTATGGCCTATGCTTTGGAAGGCTCACTCTGGGTTCTGTTTAACCAAAGGCTGTGAAGGGCAAGAGTGAGGCAAAGAGATCAGGCCGTTGTTGCTTAGTAAAGAGGTGGAAGCCAAAGGTGGTTGTGGCCTGTGGAAGGGCGGGAAACAATGCCATCTTTGGAGCAGTGACTGATGTCTGCTTATTTCCTGATGGCCCCTGACTAATGGAGGTATCCACAGGACACACAAACCCTATCTGCCCGATTCCTAAGTGAACACAGGCTCAGACTAGGGACTGCTTTGTGGAGGAAAGTGTCTGGTCTGTGTTGGCTGGCTTGCCAGACAGCGTTGAGCTTAACAGAGATGAAAAATGAAAAGCATTAATGAACTATGGCAGAGCCTCCTCTGCCTTCTAATAAATCTGAACCTCACTGCTCTTCCAGCAGTGGAATTATACTTGGAGTTTGGACCAAATTGCATTAACTATTGCTTCCGTGTACTCAATAAAAACAGAAGAAACATGACTCACATCCCCACTTATAAAAGTAATACTTTTCAATATTGAGCGAGGGCTACAGAAACCGGTTCAGATACCACTCAAGAACACCGTGGTCAAGGGCTGGCTGTTCTCTCTCTGTCTTTGTCTGCTTCTGTCTCTGTCTGTCTCTGTGTCTCTGTGTCTCTGTCTCTGTCTCTCTCTGTCTCTCTCTCTGTCTCTCTCTCTCTCTGTCTCTCTCTCTCTCTGTCTCTCTCTCTCTCTCTGGTTAATGATTTAATGTGCTCAGTTGACTGCTTGACCTGCCTCAGGGGTGTGTGGTTAAGCAGCAGGCACATTGGCATATTCCGGTGTGAGCCAGAGTCTGAAGAGGACAGTGAGATGTCACACATCTTACCTGAGCTGCTACAGTCAGCACCATAATTAACATAAAATCCAGGGGTTTCCTGAATTCAGCACTGATTCTGCTCCTTCCTGCCTGGGCTTTCTCTTTCAGTGTATAGACTCAGGAAATGAAATTAAGATAGTGTCTGACCTATAGTAATATGTCAGGTGGTATATGTGTTACTATCTAATAGGGAAGGAGCTCAGAGAAGAGCAAAGCAAGGTAAGTCAGGACAGCTATTTAGGGATGGGATTGTAAGAAAGGGCCTTAAATTCTCTGGCTAAGATTCAAGCAGTGGCACCCTAGTGACACCCATATCACAGTCTTTGGAAGAGGTGAAGAGCCTTTCACATGATCCTAAGTCAAGGATCTTGAGATGGGGGATTATTTTGGCAGGTTCAACATCAATGAGGCAGACAGAGAATCCCAGGAAGAAATGTGGCAACATGACGATTGCAGTGACTCAGGTCGTAAACCAAGGAGAGCAGGCAGTCTCTATAAGCTGGAAAGATAAACTACTAGCAGTACTATGACCAATAATAATAATAATAATCAACAATAAACAAGATCCATTCCACCCTCCTGAAGGAATTGGTCTTGCTGTGTCTTGCCTTTAGTTTGATGACACTTGGACTTGACCCGTAGAACGCTAAGGTAATACATATGTGTCTTGGTCTAAGTTGGTGGTAATTTGTTACATCAGCAACAGGAAACTAATACTAGTCTCACAACTCAAACAAGCATCTGTACTTTTGTTTTATTTCTTGAGTGGGGGTGGGGTCGTATTTCTTGTTGTTAACACCGAGTTAGGCTTCCAGATCACTGCAGCAAGGGACCTAAGCAGCCACTACACGTCCCTCACAGGTTTCTGGGCACTTCAGTCACAGAATGTGTTACTTCATTCACCGATTGGGTCACATCGATTGGGTGAAAGAATCCATACTCTAGAGTCATGGTCCAAAAACGCCAACTGACTGGAAAAATATGTTTGCATAATTTATTTAAAAGTAATGCAGTTTGTTCAATTTTAAGCCTTTTTTTGTTGTTGTTATTGCTTTCTTTTTTTCCTTTTTTTTGTTTTTTGAGGCAGGGTTTCTCTGTATTGCTTTGGAGGTTGTCCTGGCACTCACTCTGTAGACCAGGCTGGCCTTGAATTCACAGAGATTCACCTGCCTCTGCCTCTCGAGTGCTGAGATTAAAGGCATGCGCCACCATCAACTGGCTTATTCTTTTAGTTTCATACAGGGTCTCTCTGTGTAGCCCAGGCTGGCCTCATCAACATGATCCTCCTACCTCAGTGAAGTTGTATTTGATGAAAATGAAAATGTTTACCAGAGAATGACTCAGGCACCAGTGTGACTATTCTAAAACTTGTAGTGATTACTTTTGAAATGTTTGCAATAACATCTTATTTTACTGATTTTTAAAAACAACATTTTGACTCATAATGTGTCAAGTATAGAACCTGATCTTTATATTTTGAGTTTCGTTTATGCTCTTATTCATTCATACCCTCAGGTGACATCTGTGGAGCCATTTAGTGCCACCATGGTGACAAGAGGGCCAGACAATGAACCAACAGGGAAATACAGCAGCCTGTCAAAAAACCATGAAGAAGCAGCATGATGCCCAGATTATGTACCTGATGAATCCACAGACTGGGTAACAGAAATGCACATTCAGTGTCTCAGGGCTGCTTCTGCTCCCAGTGTGGTCCCGTTGTCAGTCTCTGGTGGGGGTACACTTGACATGCTGTAAGTCTGCACTGCCCACAGAGGCCAGAAGAGGTCATCTGATACCCTTGACTGGAGTTAAAAACCGATTATGAGCCATCTTGTAGGTGCTGGGAACTGAACTAAGGTCCTCTGCACGTGCTCTTAACCTCTGTAGGTTAGTGCCTAGTAAATCATCTCTCCAGCCCTCCCCCCACCCCCGCAGCCTTTTTTATAGGGAGCTAATTCAGTTGATGATAGCCTCTGAGTCCTGAGGATGCTTTAGCGCAGATCAGAGAAAGGAGGGATCCCACTCCGTTAACCATGCAGGTCAAATTGTTTATTCCTTTTAGGATAGAGCTTGAGTCTTAGCCTTTTGGTCAAGGTCAAGGTAAAGAGGTGTTAAAAGACTTTCATAAACTGGACTCACAGTAAGTATGGATTTGTAGTACTCTTTTTTGTTTGGTTTTGCTTCTTGTTTTTCAATATAGAGTCACTGTGTGTCCCTGGCCAGCCTGAAACTCCCTCTGTAGACGGCTGAATTCAAACTCACAGAGATCCACTTGCTTCTGCTTCTCAAGAGCTGGGATTGTTTGTGTTACTTTGAGTTTGTCAGTGCCCTGCTCTCTATTGCATACTTTGGTTTACTCAGTGAGTGAAGTTAAAACTGAGTAGGGATTGGTCTCACTTACCAGACAAGGATCTGCCCCCAAGTTTTCATGGGTTTGGAGGGCAGGGATTGGAAAGATCATCAGAGTCTCTTTGGCAACTCAACGTAGTGATAATGGCAGTGTTCGCTTTTCAGAGACAGGCTTCTGCACAGTGTCACCTGCCTGTGCCCAAGGTAACTGCCACTAGGTATGAACTACTCAGCTTAAGAGGTGTCTAATGTTTCCCTAGGCACAGTGGAGACACTGCCATAACTAAAGAGGTTTGAATCCATGTCCCTAAGCACAAAGATCTCCCACATGCAAGATGGCATTTTTCTCATTTTTCACTCATTGCTCCACTTTGGTCGTGACCATCAGCTTTGGGTTTGGCTATCAGATCTACTGTTACAGTGATGACCTTGAATCTTTCAGCAATTATCACTCTCTAGCCCACATCTGGGGCTTCATGTCCCCCCCCAACACCCTCCCACTCCTCCTTCAGCTCTTCTGAAGAGACAATCCCATCAGGCCCACATGTATGAACAACCCCTCAGCTTCCCTTCTGTGAGCTTGAAACTAAGAATTCAAAGTTCTTCAGTGAAATAAGATAATGGCTGTCTCTGAAGGACAGGGTGTTCAAGTGGGCTTTGTAATGGGGATAGGAGGACAGGTAGGTTAGGGGCTCCAGCAACAGTGTCAGGTAAACACATGCTGGCATTGAGAGCTTGCTTGGAGGCTCTACTGGGGCACCACTGTTTGTAGATTCCTTATGAACAAATATTCCTCTTGTACAGGGTGTGCATCCTCGGGGGAAATGCACACATCAGGAAAGATACATATGTCTCCGTGAGAGAAAAGGAGGATCTACCTGCCTAGCCAGGTCAGCTCAATCAACCCTGGTGACTAATGCAGTGATGGACGTTGTCACATCCACATTATCTTACAGCCAGTACATCAATACATCATGGCTTTAAAAAGTAGGTCTTCCACTTACTAGCTGTGTAAACTTGGGCTAACTCCTCTTTTTAAGTCTAAGTCTTCTTATTCCAAATAAATAAATAGATGACTAATGACTTAATGGCTCAGGAAGATAATGCTTAGGGCTTGGTACATAGTAAATAATGATGACTACTGGCTGCCCTTCTTGTTTCTTTGGCACAAATTTACTCACTAACATCATAATGACCACAAAGTGTCTAAGGACACCTAACTCTAACTCTCACCAGGTAGAATGCAAAATAAGTGTGTGCTTATAACACTATTTGAATATCATTGAAGATCAAAGTGGAAAAATGTTCGGTGGTATGGTTAACAAGAAAGATGGTTTGGTGGTTTTCTGGAAGCTCCTTACCCAGTGAACCTGGCAGATCACAAGTGGCAGAATGGGCTGACCTAAAACTTCACAGGGACTACACTCAGTACATTCTTAGCTTGGTGGAATAAATGAAGCATAATGCTGGTGTTGGAGAATTCCTTCCCAGAGGACATATTAACAAATGTCCACTCCATTCTTTCTTCTTTAGGGTTCCAAAGACAAAACAAACTATAATCCCAACAGAGACTATCTTGTGGAGACAATGAGTTTATGGAACTCCAAAGCAGCCACCACCAGAGAGTCTCAGCCCAGCATGGAGGACAACTAGCTGCATAGGTGCCTCCCTCAGTTAACCCTTCACAGTTTATACACTTCAGCAACTTGCAGGACCCTGGTGCCATAAAAAAATTCAGGATTTGTATAACGATAGGTGGGAAGTGCAGGAAGAGGCTACTAGCATCTCAGGTGAGGGAGGGGACATCAACAGTCAACGGGCCCACTAGTGGTCTCTTGCAAGCAGGTACAGCAGATCTGATGAAGATGGTGGGTTTCATTTGCAGGAGTCTGATTCTTAAGCTCCCCTGTGGGGTTTTGATTGGCAGCTCACTGCATTTCTCGGAGCACAGTCCCCATCCCTGGGGTGTGCAGAACACTTGCATTAATGGAAACCACAAGAATATCGGACAAACCGTTTATGGAGGTTTCTCCACAGCTGTTACCTAAGAATTTCTCCTCTGTAGCAATGTTGTCAGGATCCCACAGAATCACACAGGAATCTCCTAATTTGACGTATCAAGGAAGGAAATTTTTGCTAGTTGCTTTTGTAAGTTGTTGATGTTATATTGTAAAGGAGAGTCTCAGATAATTTGTGAAAGTATATGACTAGGCATTATAGCAGAGTAGCCATTCAACAATAGTCAGAACACATTTGGAAGCAGAGAAGAGGCCTCAGGAAGACTGAACCTGTTTTGTGGTCTGACAGTGCTGCTGAGACAATCTCAGAAGACCAGGTGAACCACGTGGGACGCAGTGACCACAAAGTACAGAGAATCCAGGCCCAGGGGGCATCCCATAAATGCCAGCTCTCTCCTCCATGCACATCCCAAATACTTCAAAATGCCACCTTCTTACTACTTCCCACTGACAAGCACTAGCTACTAGGAAAAATGTGAAGAGAACAAAAATGTTACAAAATTATCTTTGTAATAAAGCATTTTAGGGAGATTTGATTTGATCCAAGGGGATTTATTTATTTATTTATTATTTTGAGATGCAGGCTGGTCTCGAACTCCTCTTGTGGCTGGGGATGACCCTGGACCTTTGGCCTTCTCCTACTACCTCCCGTGAGCTGGGATTGCAGGTGTGTGTTACCATGCTTGTGTTTGTGGTATTGGGATCAAATCCAAGCCTTGTGCTTGCTAGGTAACACTCTTTCCAACTGAGCTGCAGCCGGCAGACTGTTCTCTGTAGAGCACATTGGAAACTTCATGTAATGTAGTCTGAACAAACAGAACATTTTAGTAGGAATGCCACTGCATTATTATTTTTTATTTATGTATTTTTTAAAAATAAAATTTTACTTAAATTAAAAAAAAAAGATGGTGGGTTTCTTTGCTTGTTTGGTGGCCTGTGTTCTACAATAGCCAGAGAGGTGTGGTAAGGAGTGGAGAGCCTTGAATGGTAGCTTGAACAACAGACTGTGGTTTAGAGAGACCTATGGCCCAGGCATGAAGTCAGGTTCTACTTCATAATAAGAAGGGAGTGGTGCTCAAACATTGCATAGCATTTTATCTCATGAGTAAGCTAAAGCAATTACATTAATCTATCTTCTGTAAGTGGACATTCAGGCATGTTGCAATCTGTCAATTTTGTTTGGGAAATTCCTAAACAAACTGCAAAGAACTCACAGTGTATCTCATTATGCATACATGAAATTCCTCTAGAAATTTCTAGAATTCTAAAAATTCTTCTGGTGTATAGACATAGAAATGAACCGGATTTTGCAGTTGTAAGACTGTCTTCTATAAGACCAGATACTGCCTAATTGCTCTTCATGTGGTTGTACCAGTTGAGATTCTCATCAGCATGGTATGAAACATTATAACTTCTCATCTTAACATTTGCTCTCACAGAGTTGAAGGAGTTTTGTTTCTTGTGCCAAGTAGTTTGTGTAAAAAGCTATTCCATGGGAGGGGTGGGAGGTGGATCTCATTTATTTGTCTCTAGAATATGAAATAGGAACATGAATACTTTCATCTGTTTATATACTGTTCCTACTTTCTGTCTTTTTGATTCGAAGGCACTCTCTAGAGGACAGCAATGATTTATGTTTTACACATGCTGCAACTTTCCTTTTCCAGTCTTTGAGTTTTTTTTTTGTTAATCCACTTTCTTCATTTTTCCCCCTTTGTGGTTGTGCATGCTACGTGGTATGCTCATTATTTTTGTGCTTCTGTGACCAAGCAAACTGATAGAAACAATTGAAGGCAGTAAAAGATTCTTTTGATTCATGATTTCCAAGGATTTCAGTGCATCACAGCCTGGAAGGCAGAGAGGACGGCTCTCCAACATCACATCTCAGTAGCCAGGAAGCAGGGGTGCAGCAGGACTGGGAAAGAGCTGGACTGTGATTTTCAGGAGTCCACCTCTACTTCCACCAGCTAGGTCCCACCTCCCAAAGATTCTGCACCCCTCTCAGATAATGCTACCAACTGGGGAACAGTCTAAACATGAGCCCATTGGGAGATATTTCAGATTCAGAGGGTAACACGATTAGAAACAATTTTGCCCAGTTAGTCTCTTTTTAAAAAGCCTCTTATATAAATTCAGTTTCAACTCTGAGGCCCCAGAAATACAGTCCCATGTTTCTGTCTAGATATTTTAGAATTTTTGTGTTGTCACCTGCTTGCTCCAGGCGTCATCTTGTATATGTGTTAGAAGAAACAGGCCTTTAAACAGTCAGGCAAATGATCATATCATCTAAAAGATGAAAGAAAATAGGCCTCGCACAGCTCTTAAATACACCAAGGAAAGAAGCCGAATACAGTGGAGGCTAAACAGGTGTGGGAAGATCTCTAGTCAGGACACCCCAGCCAGCAAACCTCCCACAAAGGAGGCAGGGTGCCAAGGTAAATGACACACCCAGCAGGGAATGCCAACAGCCCCTGCTGGAATAGCCTCAAGAAGTTTGAAAAGGACTTTGTTGGCCAAGAGGAGGGAAAACAAGGACTCACATACATTGCCAGAGGTAATATAAATGGTTACAACCTCTATCACGGTCAATTTGGCATCAGCCTTTAAATCTAAAACGTCTGAAGCCTTTTGACCCAGTAGTTGGTATTTCTAGCCCTCTACATCATAGAAATATTATTAATCTGGAGATGAAATGATATGTGTCCAGCTGTTCATCACTTTTTTTTGTAGTAGAGAAAGGTTGGAAGCAAATTCAATTTCTATCAGCAGGAGACTGGATGGCCTGGCTACAGAACAAAACACAGTATTGATGAAGGAGACAGTTCTGTAAGTACAGGCATGGGGCAATCTCCAACATATAGTGAGAGATGAAAATGCCAAGGTACATGTAATATGACCGGTGATTAATAAGGTATCCAATATGATACTCTAATATACACAAGAACCTTGGGAGGATACCCAAGGGGTTATGTCTGAGTTATGGAAGACGTGGTAATGGGATAATGAGGAAGGAATTTGCTTATTTACTGGTTAGGATCAAATCTTGTGCCGTAGATATACTGGGAAAGAATTCTACCACTGAGCTATATACTCCCAGACTATAGTTTTTTACATCGGTTGAAAAAAATTTTCTACACTCTTTCATCTTCAGATACAAATAGATTCAGGTGAATCTACAAGTTCAACACAATCCCTATCAAAATAACATCTTTCTTTTTGTACAAATTGATTTTAAAATTCAGATGTAAATGTAAGGGACACATGTTTTCAAAATAAGATTGAAAAAGGGCAAAGTTGAAGGATTCACACTTCCTATTAATAAGCAAATTTATTTTTAAAAGCGAAAACCAAAGCCAAATGTCAGATTTCTCATTTCACTTCTTTAAAAAAATGGGTGGTATTCCATGTTTCTCCTGGAAGCTGGGGTCTTCCACTTTGTTATAATTCACTATGGCCACCATCTTTAGACTTATGGTGAAGAATAGAAATCTGTAACCAAACTACTTGACTTCTTTTACAGGTATTTATGAACCAGGCAAATAGCTTCACACTTAAAAGCCCCAGTTTCCTCCCCATAAATAGAAGTTACTATAGTATTTATTTCACAGGTTTGTTGTAGAACTCAAATGAGTGAATTACTCAAAATTATATCTGGTATTAAGTAATCATCTAATAAATATAGGCTGAATGATTATCTGTTCATTTTATTTCTACATATTTTAAAAAATCTTACTTGCTGTGAAATAAGCCTTCTGTACACTGTGAAGGCATGTTACTCTCATTGTTAATAAAGAGCTGACTGGCCAATGGCTAGGCAGGATTTTTGGGGCAGAGAGAATGCTGGGGGAGAAGAAGGACAGAGTCAGGAGGAGATTCCATGAGACACAGTATGAGCAGGACAGGAAGTACATATATTATGTAAACGAGCCTCAGGGCAGCACACAGACGGATAGAAATGGATTAACTTAAGCTATCAGAGCTAGCTAAGCACAAGCTTAAGCAATCAACCTAGTGTTTATAATTAATATTAAGTCTCTGTGTGGTTATTTGGGAGCAACTGCTGGGACACAGAAAAACTCCCGCTATACTTACTAATAGTTTGCTTTTAAAATTCTAGCTTTTACTTTTTAGTTTTCTTAGTTTTAACTAATATTTTTTGCATGTCTTGTCTCTTGTCTGTTTCTCTTCTTGCTTAATAACTAGATTCTCCTATTGAATCCTTAGATAACTCATCATAGACCTTTATTCCTTCCTGATAAATGCATCTACTAGAAAGTTATGACTCACAGCTAATACTGCTTTAGCTACAACCAACAATTTTGTGTGTGTTTGTGTGTGTGTAACTCATTATTTTATTGCCTTTCAGTTCCACTACCTTAGTTTCTAATATAATTTTCTTTACCCTATAAGTTAATGAGGAGTTTTATTCCTTTTTTAGAAAATGAATTATCTTTTCTCTCTTTTAAAGATTTTTCTTTTTATTATTTTTGTGCATGTGCATACACATGTGTATGTGTGCATATGCCTGAGTATGTGTGTGTGTGTGTGTGTGTGTGTGTGTGTGTGTGTATGAGTGAATCCATGTCACATGTGTGTTTGTGCCTGAGGAGTCCAGAAAAGGATGTCAGATCCTTTGGAACTGAAGTTACAAGAGGCCATGAGCTGCTTGACTGAATGTGGGTCCTCTGCAAGAGTAGTAGGTCTGCTGAACTGCTGAGCAAACTCTTTAGCCTGCTCCATCTTTCATAGGAAGTGTGGAGGGAGAAAGAAAAAGAGAGAGAGAGAGAGAGAGAGAGAGAGAGAGAGAGAGAGAGAGAGAGAGAGAGAGAGAGGTTGTTCCCTTTTTTCTAAACTGCTCAAATCAGACTTCTTGTTTGCAAACAAGGAAAAGGAACATAGTATGTAAGAAGTGGAGAGCATTTGCATTTGCTATGCTGCAAGCTTGACGTATTTAGATCCATTCCTGCCAGAGAATCAGTATCAAGAAGGTGGGACTTTGCTGACTGCTCTGTTCACTGCCCTCATCCTGGCACCCACAGAAAATATACAAGAGAGGAAACAATACATGCAAAGCCCATTATTTAAGTAGACACCAGCAAAGCAAAGCCTGGATAAAGCTCAATGATTCCTCCAGGAGTGAAAAAGTTCAGGAATGTCACTGGGAGATTCTATTGCCTCATTATTACTATCTGGCAGCAGTGGTTGAGAGTAGGCTGTGCTTTAGGTAGCAATTATTAATGACAGGGTTTAGGAATGGCAGCAGCAGTGACATGCAGGCATTCATGAAGGAATTTCTTGTTCATTAATCTTTTTAAAAACCCCTGTTTGTGCTCTTTATTTTCTATTTAAATACTGCCTTTGGCATGTATTAGTTCCTCTACAGTGTTGGCTGAAACTCTATTGTTTTTTGACTCATTTGTTGTATCAAATGCAGAGCCACTGAAGAATGGAACTGGTTATAAATCAGCTCTAAGGTTCCAGTTGGAAAAATCAGGAAACAAACTGGAACTGTCTGATGACATCAACTTCGCAGATGCAGCCACGCTGGGAAGCCAGGTTCAGGCCCTTAATGTTTGAACTGTATACCCTGTTTACCAACTAGGAAGGTCTTCACTGCCTGTGCAATCGGTGTCTTGAGGGAGGTAGCAATGCCTCGTAAAGCAAGGTGGTACCTGCTCCTTCCTCAGCTTCCCAGGGTCTCAGATAAACACATTCTCAGTAAACATATTCCTCCAGCAGCTTAGCATGAATCACTGTAGTAGCCTGTATTGCTCACACAGTCCTTAACTTCAGGATTTGTTTAAGAGCGGGTTAGCTGATGTCTGACTTGTTGAGTGCAACACAGGAAAGGCCCGTCTTTTTGTTGTGGTATGTATAGCAGAGGGTGTTGGGCCTCCTGCTGGTAAACAATTTCATGACTTAAATTCTTAATGTTAAGGATCGTCTCGTGCATCCCTCCGTTCCCACTGTGTGGTCTATTCTGCAACAACTTCAGAAAAGATGGTGCGCTTTCTTCCACAGTTTCCAGCGTAGATGCGGTTTTCACGCCAGTGTTTCTTGAAGCTGTTGTTTGCTGTGCAGAATGGTCTTCTGTACCGAGACTTGCTTCTCTGAACCGAATTTTCCATGGAAATTGTCCAGTGCTTCTCCGATTCTCAGGCGCTTTATCTGACAGTCTTTCTTCCTGCAGATAGTGGCTGGCAGCAGCCCACGGCGCAGAGGTTATATGCTGTATTTCTGAAAAAGCCTTGAATGGAGCCATTGTACCCCTGAGATGGACTGCATGTTTGACTGAACAGAGAGCGGGGCGTAAAAAAGGCACCTTGTATGCAACTGTTGGCAAGGTTGCGGAGTGAATTAACATCTCCAGAAAGTCTGGGCAGCACTGTTCAGAGGGAGCAATGAACCCTCTGGAAGTACTGTTAGCTCAGACATTCCAATGCAGTGAGGCAGCCTCAGCGACTAGGCTCCCTCCAGTGGCATTTACAGAGGGGGTGAGCGGGAACATTGGTCCTGATACTCTCTTTACAAAGATTTGGGAAAGGCACCCTTCTAGGGGTGGCGCCTGTGGATCAGCACCCTTGGGTGACCAGTTTGCTGTTTATGGGACCAGCATTTATTTTGGTTCTCAATAGTGCAGTGACTCAGTTGGAGGCATAGTTGCCTCTATGCCCACCATCTAATTCCCACAGCATGTTTAAAAGAAAGAAAACCAACCAGAAGTCTCAGGGTACCACATGAGGATGATATCTGGATTGCTAGATTTATGAAATGAATTACAAAATCACAGTGTGATGCTATACCACTTACCTGTCCAAGTCTGGGGTTGGGGCAAATGACCATTTATTTCTCATTGGTCTAAACTAAAATCCTAAGTGCTTAATGAACAAAGAATTTCCCTCAAAGCCTTCTGCTGAGACTTCCTGAACCAGCACTAGT
The DNA here is from genome assembly GCF_017639785.1 of Mesocricetus auratus. NCBI lineage: Eukaryota > Metazoa > Chordata > Mammalia > Rodentia > Cricetidae > Mesocricetus > Mesocricetus auratus. The sequence continues at coordinate 22,526,943 of NW_024429182.1, read as the reverse complement.
GGGAAGCAGTAACATTAGTCTTCATTAAAACCCCAGTGGTAAGAAAACAGCAAAACAGTGGAAGGATAGGGCTGGCGGATTTTTCTTATGGGCAGAATTCTTTGGCTGTCTTGTGCATTCTTGTTCCAGCCTCTCCTGTGCTCTAGAGGCTCCCAGGAGGGGAGATCTTTTTAAAGAGGGGGGCCTAAGCTGAGCAAGAGCGGGGCCTGTGGGAGGCAGTCATGATCCAGATACACAGGTCAGCAAAGTTACAGGTAGAGCTGGGGGAGGTTGGGGGCTGGACACATTCCCTGATGTGGTTCACGGTGCCTAGGGGATGTTGGCCTCCTCCCATGATGGGGAGTTGGTATGGAGGGGGATATAGATATTGACGGTGTCTGCATTAATTAAACTTGTGGAGGAGACAGTCTATGGCTGTGGTGTGCAGGGTTGATTTGGTCCAAGGGAAAGACAGATGTGAGATGTGTGCCAAAAGGATCCGTTCTGATTGAACTGTGAGGAGGTGTCAGGGTTAGGGTCTCTGTAAAATGGGTAACAAAGCAGAAGGCGCAGGTTTAAGCAAACGGGAGGAGTTTTGGTTGTTCTCCAGGTCTCTGGCTCCCAGCTGCCGACGGCATAAAACTTTTGCCAGTAGCGGAGGATGCTCTGTGCAGAGCCGGCAGTGTCTGGCAGCCGTGAAAAATCTCCAGATTTGCTTAGAGAAACCAAACAGATAACGAGTGTTTTTCAGAGGTCACTTGTCAGGGTGGTCACACACTGCGAGATGACTGTCCTGAACACAAGGGTAGTGTTCTACAAGTACTCGTGAAATGAATGGATGAATGTCAGTGCTATCAGTCTCACTGCTGACACCTACTAGAGGAACTTCAGTCAAGTCACTTAGTAACCGCGGGCCTCAGTCTGTCACCCAGAGGTGGTCTGCAGCAGGGGAGACAGAGCAAGAGGACCTCTGCCCCTGAGGTGTGCAGAGTTCCCTCTCTCCCCAGAGCAGGGTGACCCGGCGTAGCTGTAGCCGCCTCCCTCTTGGGCCTGAGCCAGAGAGTGACTCCTGGGCGCCTTGGCCAGGGGGCCAGACGAGGGTCGCTTGGACTGCCAGGGCGGGATGGCAGGGTGGTGGGGGCGGGTCCAGTCCCGCAGAGTCGGGGGCGGGCCAGGCACTAGCCGCTCCCCTGGTCGCCCAGCGGCCCACGGAGGCGCTCGCGGCCTCTCACCCCGCGGGGCGAGTTCTGGGAAAGCCCGGCCCAGGGCGGGGGCCCGCGCCGCCCCGCTCTGCTGGGCTCTGGGCAGCGCGCGCTGCTGGGGCCAGGGACGCGCGGGCTGCGCCCGAGTGCGGGCGGGTGGGCGGGCGGCGGAGGCAGCGGAGGCAGCGGACTCGAGCTGCGATCAGGGGCGGCGCGCCCCGCTGGGTTCCCGGACACTTGCCCGGCTCCTGCGCGCTCGGCTGTGCGGCTGACACTCCGAAGCCAGGAGTCCCCACGCCTCTTACGACGCGCGCGGACCAGGTCCCTGAGGGACACGGCACTTGGGGCCCGCCGCACGACTGGCTGGAGATCTAAGGTGAGCCTGCCTGCGGCTCTGCCGCTGGGTCCCCACGGACCGCGGACCCGAGAGCTGGCCTGGGTGCCCTCCAGGCTGGAGTCGCGCCCAGCAGTAGCCTGACTTCTTGTACCTGGTGGCCCAGCGCCTCCCGCCTCCCAGGGGACAGCCCAGGCAGCCATCCCTCAGGGAATGCGAGGTTGGAGGTCACCCGGTGACCCCTGCCTAGGCTCACCATTTCATGCTGAGTGTGTAGTGTGGAAGTGGCCGGCACAAAGAAAAGCAGGAGTCCTTTTCGTGGCGGGACTCGGCAATGTTATTTCAAGGAAAGTTTCTCAGACATTGTTTCAGGAGGGATTTATCTGCAGAGCCCAGGAAATACAGTACAGCACCAGTCTCACTCTAACTAGTGACTTCGAGGATGGCTATTTATGCCTTTTCTCAAAATCCTTCTAAATAACCCAGATACACACAACTCTTTGGCGATGGCTCGTGTTAAGTGGATAGTATAAATACGCTTCTCTTTTACATTTAAGCCAAGGCACACTTGGTTCAATTGACTGAATCAGTTGTATAAGAAATGTTCATCATTAAATGATTTCAGTGTTATTTTAATAAACTCTCTGAATATAACTAGAGTTGACTTTGATACCCCCCCTTTTGTACATAGTTACAATTCCATCAACATTGGTGGATTTTCTTGACTTTCTTGTAGAACCCCCCTGAAGGCGCGGGGTGAATTCAAGGCCACAGAACAGTCACAGCTAAAACCAGGACCATTGGAATCCCAGAGGAGTAGCTGAACGCCCTCCTGAGGAGTGGTTGCAGGTGATTCCTTAGATACCAGCACTGGCTCCTAGCTGTCAGTGCAGGGCAAGCAAGCTGTCCCTCAGTTACTCTACACAGCCGCGGCTTCTCTGACAGACTATGCTAGAGAAGCAGTTCTCAACCTTTGCGTCGCGACCCCTTTGGGGCTGACCGATCTTTTCACAGAGCTTACCTAAGACCATCGGAAAACACACATATTTACATTATGATTCATAACGGTAGCAAAATTATAGCTATGAAGCATTATGAAGTAGCAACAAAAGTAACTTTGTGGTGTGTGTGTGGGGGGGGGTCACCACACCATGAGGAACCGTATTAAAGGGTCTCAGCTTTAGGAAGCTTGAGAAGCACTGCTCTGGATTACGTATTCTTCTTCCTCACCGATTCCCCTGTCTCCCAAGTGGCCGTTCCAAATACTAAACAGCCTTCACTCTTAAGTTTGTTGCCCCAACCGGAAACAGCCAGCGTTAATGTCAGGAGCCTCTTACCTCAATGGACCTGTGAGATTTATGTAGATCTCTTTCTCTCTTTTTCCCCCCACCCAAGGTATCTGCTGTGACTTTCTTGGTCTGACACACCTGGAAGTCTCTCCAGAAATAATTATGGGCAGGTATAAAATGTTAAGACCTTAGTTTGTACAAAGTAAAGCTCTATTTCGGAGGAGTTAGGATTGGAGAGAAGCATTTACTGTCAGTGTATGCTTCACTTACAGCCTCCCCCCAAGGGCAATTTGCTTGTGCTCAGGAGTGCCCCCTGGTCATCTTTGGCTACAGACCAGGGAAGAGGTGAGACTAAGCAAGCAGGAGGGGCTTTCTTCTCCAGTCCTTCTAGTAAGACAAGCTCCTTGACGCATTCCAGCTTTGACCTTTGTCATAAAAACTTCATACTTAAGTGGGTAGGGGTGAATCGAGAGTCCAGCGAAGGCTGTTGGTTTTCTTTTTCTATTCATAATAGTTCTCGGCTACATGTTTCGTTGGCCTTTCATCTTATACTTGATGGCATTTGTTTGGCGTGTGTAGTTTGCTACAAATTTCTAAATAAATAAAGGAAAATTGAAAAGGTGAGGAGTTTTGTAAACACAGAGGACATTTTCCTAGAGCATGGCTGTTTTGTTGGTATCTGTGTGTTGACAGTCCCTGCCTTCCACAAGCAGCTTCTACAGGACAGCTGCTTCAGTCCTGGCTCCTGTACTTCTCCTTGGGAGCTATTTGACAAGTGATGGAAAGATATGGATGGGACTTAGAAAAGCATGTAACCTCGTGAACCTTGGGTGGGGAAGACAAGAGTTGTGGATTGATGGGATGGGGAATGGAAAAAAAGTGGAAGGATATATCAAAGTGTGCCAGCTGTGAGGCCTGGTAAGGAAGTTAAGAGTCTCCCTCATACCCTTTGCTTCCCGGACCAGAATTCAGGCTTGTTAATTCAATGTTAATTCAGTTGAGCTGTGACTTAAGTAGGTTTTCATAGACCAGAATGGGAACATCGTTCTCTGTGGCTGTATTATCAATATGGTAGCCACTAGCCACATGTGATTAAGTTTAAATGAGTTAAAATAAATGAAATTAACCACATCTAAATGCTTGGACACTACATGTGACTGTATACACAGGGTGTAAATACAGGACGTTGGCATTATCTCAGAAAGTCCTGCCCTAGAGAATTGTTTCCATAGAGTTAATCTCCAAAGGGAACTCGTTTGCAAATGAAATCTTTAAAGTTTCCTGTTTAGACTCCCCCACCCACCCCCTTTTACAGCATTGGGCAGAAGTGCTAGAGCTCTGAACCCTTACCTGTGGCCTTCTGTGGGTTTAGAGGTTTGGCAGCAAAACTTGGTCCAGCCTGATGTGACTTTGCAAGGTCCCTTCTTTTCTTAGCTGGCAACAACTATTCATCTATCTTTACTTCAGAAACAATTGCTGTAATTTAAGAAAAGCAGTGCATGACAGAAAGACGCCATGGAACAGGGTTCAAGCAGAGTTTTTTTTTTTCTTAATTAGGGAAAAGTATCATAAAAGGGGGAAAGGGGAGGGGGAGACCAGCCTCTGGGGACAGGAACAGCAGGAGAGAGGAAAGAGAGGCAGAGAGAGAGAGAGAGAGAGAGAGAGAGAGAGAGAGAGAGAGAGAGAGAGAGAAAGATTGCACATAGGTAATGTGCACAGGTGGTGCTCTTAGTGGCTCTAGCTGAGGGTGTATCCTGTCAGAACCCCAAGGACAGGCCAGTACAGATGCCTGAGTACTAGCAATAATGGACAGAGGTGTTATGTAACATTGGGCATATGTATCTTTTATGTGGGCACAATCAAAATGGCTTCTATATATCATGAATGGTTTCTGCTGAGGAATGTATACTTCTATTATTAAGCCCATTTTGAAGATGGGAAGGCAGAGGCAGAGGAAGATTAATGCGTGTTAAGTCACAGGCAAGGCTAACCAAAGCAAACTGGCTCTAGAACCCATCCTCTTGACCACTGTGCCATCCTGCATCTGATTTAGACCTCATGATCCATACAAGTGATCAGGTGAAACTTAATAGCTTTAATTCAGCTCATTGGAAAGGGTCAGACAAGGCTAGGGCTAAACTGTTTAGTGGTTGAGGTTTGAAAGCGCTGGCCACTCAAGCCCGCTCACCAGGCATGCAGAGCAACTGTGTAGCTTGCCCTTCCCTTCCTCTGCCAGCCACACTTGGATATTAGCCACTGGCTGCCTGAGAACTGGAAGGAAAAGAGGTCATTTTGGGATATTTAGGGATAGTATAGATAAAACCGGACTGTGTTGAAACCTGTGTCGCATGAGGGTTTGTATTCCTGCTGTGGTGGAGGGAATGGCTTAGTCCTAGTGTAAAGCAAGCTCAGTGACAAGGATATTTTACTGGACCCCCAGGGTTCCCAGGCTTTCAGCCTGTTTCATAGGATATGGATCCACCTGACTCAGTAGGAAATCTCTCCAGGAATTCATACAAATTCTTTCTTTAAGGTCAGATGGAGCTTCAGGGTTCTTCTAGCTGGAGACAGGAATGGCTTTCTTATATCTCCTTACCCCAGGAAACCTCAGGTCTAGGTGGCTTCTTCTTGGCTTGGTGGCAACCCCAAAGTTTCTCTTTCGCATATGAGGGTATGATCTGAGTGCCCTCTGTGTGTTCCTTTTTACCAAGAACTCTTGCAGGACCCTTCTTTAGCCAGGGAACATGAGTGCCTCATGTCTTGAAGCTTATTGTCTTCTCCTACCAGGTAGCATGCCTCAAAGGATAGGTTCAGACACCCTTACGGTCAAAGGCAAAGTATCTAGACCCAAGTCTACCTGAATATACTTAAGTCTTCCCCCCAGCCAGTTCTGTAACCCTGAACAAACAATTGTTTTATAAGGTAATTAAAAATAGTGTCTCCAGTTAGATGATTCACCCAAAGCAAGTTGCATAGGCCCTTACATAACATATGCTAACTATTCAACAAGTTAGCTAGTAACATTATTGTTTCTTGGCTGTGGGAGTTTGTAGTTTGAGGTTTGGGAGGTATGTGTGGGAGGGAGGTCAGGGGTACTCAGGGTGAGTCCCTGGAAGCTGTGGATATACAACTTTATGTGACCAAATGGAGTCTGCAGATGTATTTAAAGCAAGAAATCATCCTGTATTTCTGTGTAGGTTCAGTCTGATCACACAGCCCCATAAGATGGAGGACCAGAATTTGTAGAGAGAGGTGTTTTGCATGATGTATAAAGAGATAAAAGACACAAGCAGATAGCTGGAAAAACACCATTCTGGCATGTTTGAGGCTCTGGGTTTGATCCGCAGACTGAAAAAAAAAAACACCCCGCAAGAAAACGAATTCTTTCCTGGATCCTGCTGAAGGAAACAGGCATGCAACCCACCAGAGACTTCAGACCTCCAGGGCTGTACAGTGACAAATTTGTGTTATTCAATTCAGTCAATGTGTAGTCATTTGTCACAGTAGCTTCGGAATCAGAATGCAACATGGCAGAGAAAACAGAGAGTGGTTCAGGGTGAAGCCAAAGTTTTCCCAGCCAGAGAGCAATAAGCAAGCCAGTCTTTGCTGAGAACTTTGTCTGAGGCACTGTCTCTGAGTATTTCATGTGTGTTAAAGTGCTTAACCGGCAGCCCCAGGAAGGTGTCTACAGGTTGCAGGAGCAGACCAAAGTCTGAGGCTTTGAGAGGTTAAGGACTGCCCAGGATCCCACTGCTAGTGCAGGTACAGCTGTGTAATGGGTTCCAGTGCTCTTCACAGGGAACCCCACGATCCCCAAAGCAGGCGCCTCTGAAGAGCCTGAAGCCTTCACCTGTGAATGGGGTGCCTCTGCGTGGAAGGGAAAGGCAGTGTTTGATTTGGTGAGAAGGGCAATGCAGCTGATTTTCTTTTCCCTTCAGACACAGATGACTGAAGTTCTGGTAAGTTCTTGTCATTCTTATGTCACAGTACTCTGACAGCTGCAGCCTGAGGAACAGGCTGGGTGAGCAGAGTCTGCTTGCACCCTTACTCCCCCCTCTGTTGCTGATGAACCTCCCTCCTCACCACCGACTGTGGGCCCCGGTGCCTGCTCGCTCCACCTCTGCCTGGTTTTGGATTTGTCCATTCCTGACTCTCCCTCCAGCCCCAGATTCCACCTCCCCTGGCCTCTCTGCTCTTCTGGTTGGAGCTGTTTAGTGTCAGGGCAGGGATCAGGGTCTCTTAGGTCCTCCATGACAGTGACAGGGGTATCTTTGTCTTTTCTTTTGATTTTGTTGATGATTGTTGGTGTTCTGCCTGGGCTTCTTTTGAGTCTCAAGCTTCTAATTCTGGGAGATAATCATTTGGGCATGGTGTTTATTTATTTATTCATTTATTTATTTATTTTAAAAAACAGCATTTGTTCCGGAAGGGTTTGGAGCCTCAGTCTGGTTGGTGAGTGAGGGGCTGGCCATGGGTACCTCAGCATTTCACTCTGCTTCTCTTGAGTAGTCCCACGCTTACTTTCTTTATATTGGGGGGTCTGCCTTATATTTTGCATGACAGGAAGCACTAATGTGCAGGGAGAATTACATCCTAAGTTACAACACAATGTGTGTGATCTTAAATTCACAGATTTAGATGTGAAAGAAATGTAACTCTGGGTTTTCCCCTGGTTACATTCTATAAGTTTGGGTTCTGGGGACAGGTCGCTTGATCTGTTTATATTCCTGGCTCCACTGCTAATAATTGGTGTGGCCCAAGATATGCTACCAAAATGCCTGAGTGTACACAGTGGAGGCTGATAGTGTTACTTAAGTAATAAGTTGTGAAACTGAGTGGGATAAATATATTTAAAGTGTTGAGAGCACTATCTAATGTTAAGAATTCAACACTTATTAGCCAATGTGAGCTTTTTTCTTTTGTTTTGTTTTTGTTCAAGACAGGGTTTCTCTATGTAGCCCTGGCTATCCTGGAACTCTCTGTGTAGACTAGGCTAGTGTCCCTCTCACAGAGATCCACTGTCTCTGCCTTCCCAGTGCTGGTATTACAGATGTGCACTACCACTGCCCGGATACTGTGAGCTTTTTTTTTTTTTAATACCAGTGTATGGTAGGAAAATAATTTAACTTCTCTTTTCGGTGCAGTGATTCGGGGCTGTTTTCTAGGGGCTCAGTAGCTGGACTTGGCTGAGGTCTCTGAGGTCTCATGTTATGCTCAGAGTGGCTGCTGGTTGAGAGGCTACAGACATTTCTGCTCCCTCCTGCTAGCCAGTCAGCAGGGCCTGGAGTATGTAATACAGGATGATGCTTGCAGCCCTCCAACCTCCACCCAGCTTCTGCTCCAAATTCAGAATATACTATAAGCTCTGCCCTCTAGCTGTAAGTTATAAAGCATCCTGCCCGTCCCTACCCCTGTCCCCTGCCCCCAAATGTCAGTATCCTTTCACTGAGGCTGTGAACACTGGGGTGAGATCAAAGCACCCTGGGAAACAAAAACACAATAGCCCAATCCTGACAGAGCCAATAGACAGCACTGACTGGCTGATGTCAGCCACACTTAATATCACTCTACCTAAAGCCAGTTATATCTCTCTACTTGGTGGTGACACTGCTGTGGTTGGGTTATAGGCTCTGCCACCCACCACTCACAGTGACTATGAAAGGTTCTCCTTTGGAGGGGCTGCGTATGGGTGCTCCGACACCCAGAAGTCACTGGCATTTGTGTGGTTTTATTTCTTGGTAGAAGCAGCTAGCCACATTGTGATAATTAAACAGTGGGGCTTCTTTATTCAGAAGTAAAGAGGAGACAGAAGCAAGGAGAGACTCTGTTTTGATGACTTCATTGTTAAGTTTAAGCTATATAATATTACTGAGTATGGAAAATCCAGGGAGTGGAAAGAAAATCATTTGGGAAAAACACATGTGACCCAGCGCATGCTATACGCATCTGGGATCAAAATATCATATAACACACTTTAATTTGGATATCACTGGAGTTGCTTCAAATACTGTCATTTCCAAAGAAAGTGTCAATTCATTTGTTATCCTACACAAGGACAGACTTCATTGACAAACATCTTTTCATTAGTGAAAGGCTTGCTCGGAAGAATTGCAGTGTGCCATCGGCCTGCTTTCTCAATCTTTTGGAGGTGGATAATAGTCACAGAAGTGAAAGACTCTTGACATGACATTTCGTCTCCACTTCTTCACCCCCAAAGGCAGAATTCAGAGGACAGGGCAGAGCCCGAGTTCTTTGTTAGCTGCTTGGGGTCTGGACTGATTTCACCGCTCAGCAGGCTGGTTTGTTCTGGACTCTGCCTGGCTTCCTGGGTTTGAGGTTTTTTTCCTTCACTTGTGGCTTGGGCAAGATTTTAAAATTCACAGTGGTGGAGATTAGGAAAACTAGAAGTAGTTGTGAAATAAAATATGCTCCATCACGATTTGAATTTGAGGGTTGAGGCTATATCTCAGGAATTGTGGGCTTGCCTAAGATATATAAGACCCTGGGTTTGATTCCCAGTACCATGGCAGACATGGCTGGCATCTGAATTATGAGAAGACAAGAGCTTCTAGAATCTGCATATGTGCAAGAAGCTTTCCAGTGATGCATTTCTGGAGGTTAATGCAGCAGCAGCAGCAGCAGCCGTCTGATAACCTTGTGTGAAGTTCTTCAGTGACACCTCTTGAATCTAGGTTTTTTTTTTGACTGCTCAGTGCTGGTTGAGAATGGCTGGGGATTCTCCAGTGTCAAGTCACAGGATGGTTGACAACAGGTGAAGAGTGTCCACATCCCAGACAGGCAAACCCAGATCAAATTAGCTACAGGGGATGAGAGAGTGTGCTTATTTCTAGCCATGCTGTGCATTTCTAAAGAACTGTCACCATCCCAACAATCCTGTCTTAAAGTATGTCACCTGTTTAGTAGTTAAAACAGTCTGTAGTACAAATGTCACTTTAACAACTGAAATTCTGTGTATTATCTTTTATGTGTGGGGATGCATGGGGTGTTGTATACACACACACATGCATGCATGTGAGTGTGAAGCCTAAGTTGATGCTGAGTGTTCGTCTTGGTCCCTATCTACCTTGTTTTTGATTCATGGTCTCTTACTGAACCCAGAGCCCACTGATTCAGCCAGGCTGCCTGACCAGCCAGCTCTAGGGATCTGCTCTTCTCCCTCCCAGGCTCTGGGATTACGAGCACATTCCCCTGAGCACATTCCCCTGCCGCTGGCTTTTTTACAGGATCCAGGGATCCACCTCACGTTCTCATGCATGCACAGCAAGTATTTCACTGACTGAGCTGTCTTCCCAGTCCCTATATTTTATCCTTTAATTATCAATGCACACATTGTACATCCGTTTATGATTTACTGATTTTGACTCTGAACTATGCTGTACAGTAATTCAGAATTGAAGACTGGAAAGGAGAGGCATTCACATTTGGCCCTCTTTCTTGAGAGTTGAAGGAACTGGGCTACTGGAAGACTTAACATTTTGTTCAAAGCCTCCTACCTGGGGAGAGGAAGAGCTACGCTTTTGCTTTCCAAATGAGAATTGAGATCTCCCTGTGAATATATCATACAGAAGTCTAAATGCTTGCATCACATTCCATAATAGAGAGAGTCCCAATACCATTAAATAGTTTCAAACCTTAGTGTGGTTCAGGGTTCATATTAATCACCTTCTACTCATTTTTGGCATTAAACTTAGGCCCCTCGTTGTCTCTGACACTAAATTACATACATCCCTTTGCTTTATTTTGAGATAGGGCCTTGCTGTACAGTCCTGTTGAAATAAAAATTGTTATTCTCCTGCTTCCATCCCTGAGTAGCTGAGATTACAAGGAGTAGCTGGCTTCTAGGTGTGTACCATCATAGCCAGCCTCTTCATGTCATGGCTTCATAAAAGATTTATACACCCCCATTGTTGGGTGCTTTGTGGCTAATCTCCATTTGATTTCTGTGTAACTACTGACCAAATTTCTAGTTTCCCTTTCTCCCTCCCTCTCTCCCTCCCTCCCTCCTTTCCTCCCTCCCTTCCTCTCTCCCTCCCTCCCTCCCTCCCTCACTCCCTCCCCTCCTTCTTTTGGGTACTGAGATTAAAACCAAGACCTTGTGTATGCTGAATATGGATCACATTCTCCCACAATTATTAGTATTATTACTTTTCATTTATGATAGGATCTTCTTAAGTAGCCCAGACTGGCCCATACTCTTGGGCTTAGACAATCCTCCTGCCTCCAACTTGCAGACTATAAGGTGCACACCATCATGCTTAGCTTCTGATTCTCTCTTTAGCTTATAAAGTCCTAGAGGTGAAATTCAAAGTTCAAAAGGTACTTTTAAAAGAAGACTCCCTATAAGTATTGTCAAATGCTTTCTAAAACTGCCATAACTAAGCATGAAGATTCACCCCATGGTCCTAGGTCCTCAAGTATAGTAGGAAGGTTGCTTAAACCCTGGAGTTTGCAACCAACCTGAATGACATAATGAGACCCCCATCTCAAAAGAAAAAGAAGGTACCACTTTGGAGCTCTGTTAATAATGTATTAAGAATGGTCTTTCCAAGTGATGTTTCAGTGGCAAACTCAAGTTTTGTGAGATCTTTTATTTTTACCTTTGCCAAAACTTTGTATTTTATAGTTTGAAAGTGCGTTTCTGTAATAGTAATGAAAGGCATTTTATCTATTTCGTCAACAGTTTGCTTCCTAATGATACCTGTTGCTGTGTCTTTGGCCTTCTGTCTTTTTCTCTCCCTCCCTCAGCCTTCCCCCACCATAATCATATTTTTAGCAGGCATCTTCTTGCATTTCTCATTTCCAGTTTGCATTTTTCTTGATTACTGGACACCAAAAGCTTTAATAGCTGGATAACTTTGGAAATAATTCTACACTAACATCACTAACATTCAGGGCATGGTTTTGTTCAGGGATTCTTTTTCTCAAGTTGGGCAATTACTTAACATCATTCATCATTAATGAACAGGTGCGCTTATCCCTACTGTGTGGCTCTATGGGCAAATGTAAGAATACGTATTTCAAATGCTCATGGTGCTTCATTTTGTCTTTATGATGCTTTAAAATATTTATTATTGCCGGGAGGTGGTGGCTCACGCCTTTAATCCCAGCACTTGGGAGGCAGGGGCAGGCGGATCTCTGTGAGTTCGAGGCCGGGCTGTCCGACAGCCTCCAAAACAATACAGAGAAACTCTGTCTCATAAAACCAAAAAAAATATTTACTATTATCCTGAGTGTATGTGTGTTGGCACTCCAGTGTGTATGCATGCAAGTGTGCATGTGTGGGCACATGTGTATGTATACATGTGCGTGTGTGAGAGAGAGAGAAAGAGAGATAGAGACAGAGAGAATGCATGTGTGTGTAGGTCATAGGCTGACTTTGTAGAATCTGCTCTCTCCTTCCTTCTTTACTTGGGTTTTGGAATTGAACTCAGGTCTCAGGCCTTCTTCAGCAAGGTCTTTTCCTGATGAGCCATTTTGACTTTTAAATTTTTAATTTACAGAAATTTTACCTTTTGTGTTGCCAGATATCCGCTCCTTGATGATTTTTTATACTCATCTGTCAGATATTATTTTTAATTAAAAATTGCATTATTTCCCCTTCCCTTTCCTCTCTCTAATCTTCCCATGCACCCCACCCAGCTCTCTCTCTACCTCTCAAAATCATGGCCTCTTTTTCTTTGATATTACTCTCTGTCTCTGTCTGTTTCAGTCTCTCTCTCTCTCTCTCTCTCTCTCTCTCTCTCTCTCTCTCACGCACACACACACACTCAAATATATGAATACAACCACACAACCTGCTCAGTTGATTAAGTGTTACTTGTATGCATATGATTTCAAGGCTGGTTTTGGTATACACAGCTGGGGCTCATCCTAGAGGAAGACTATTTCATTTCTTAGTTGCCTGTTATTCTTGGTCTATAGATGAGCCATATGGGTCCCCATGAGATTTCCCTCTTCCATGTTAGCTAGTGTTGTGTATTAGTGTTGTACTTCTTCAGGTCTTGTTTAGGCAGCTTTATAGTTGAGGAATCATAGATGTAGCTTCTCAGGCACTCCTAAGAGACACATTCTCACAGCAGATTTCCTGGTCCCTTAACTCTCACAATCTTTCCACCCCCTCTGTCACTCTGTTCGGTGAGCCTTTGATGTAGGTACTACATTATAAATATTGCCAATTGTGGCCGGATACTTCCAATCACTTGTTCTTTACTTTTAAAAAAATGTAAATGAATTTTGATTTTTTGAGATTACAAAATAATTCCATCATTTCCCCCATCTCTTTTTACCATCCAGGAGTCTGGTACTTGGTTTGACTGGGGCAATGAGGAAATGAAGAAAGAACAGACACACAGACACATACAGAAAAGCTGGGGTCAAGCAGGTTGTGTATGCTCTGGTGGAGCCTTACCAACTAACAACCACCAGGAGCACCAGCAGTGAGCTATGTACAGCAGGGGCAGGGGGATCAGGCTCTGTAGGAGGTCTCTGTGAGGAAGCTGTAAATACAAGCAAATGTACATACGTACACACACATTAAAATGGATGCTTAAGTAATAGTTTTGCAGTATTATTTGTCTAACCATGGATAATTCCTAAGCACATATTGTATACTTGAAAAGTCAGCTTAGGTCTAAGGTGTGTCATTTGATTTTTGAACATATTTTTCCTTGGCATTGTAATAACTGGTAATATGTCACAGGGAAAATTCTTGTACTTACTCAAATAGTCCATATTCCTCCTTGTTTAGTCTTACAGTTAACTTACATTAACTTTTGAGAGGTTTGCCAAAATCTTAGAAATTTTTCAAAACAGGTTGGGATTATAATAAATTTATATATTAACTCAGAATCTATCATAGTTGGTTCTTCTGTCCTGTTATGTTTCTTGACTTCCTCAAATGTTTTTATATCTGTCACTTGAAGTTTATAGAATTGTTCATATAAATCCCACCTTTCTTAGTCATAGTTTTGAAATGTGTTACTATTTTTCAGCTCTCATTTTTTATTTTTCTTTGTTTTTAAGAATTGTATATGTGGACTCCATGAAATTTGACACACTCCCTAACTACCCTCTTTTGAGTCTCTCCACACCCCGCAACATGTCCCTCTTCAAACTCTGCCATCTTGAAATATATTAGTATTTTTTACTTAATCAACTTAATTTTGTAGTAGATTGTCCTCAGTCTTGTAGGTAAATAATTGTGTGATTCTCAAATTATTATTTCTCTTTTATAAAAATTTCAGTATAGTAATAACTAATGGTGAAAACATTAGGTCTCTTTATATTAGTCCCAAGCTAGAAAAAAATGTCTTTTGTGTTTACTAGTGAGTATGACATTGGCTTTTGGCTTAAAATAGTTTAAATCCATTGAAAAAGGAGTATCATATTCTAGATTATTTTTAATGAGAGAGAACTGAATTTAGTCAAATGCCCTCAGATGATTTACGCATTTTCATATTTGATCTACTGCCGTGTTAACATCTTGTTAACAAATGTCCTACTGGTCAACTATGTTTGCAGCCAAGTGGAGGCAGTTTGTTATAATTTTGTTAATTCATTATGTCTCTAATGCAGAGATATTAATCTAAACCTGGTAGGATTTTATTTTGGAGTTAAATAAAAATAGCTCTAATAGAGCCATGGTCACTACAGGTCAGAATTAAAATTAGCCCAGGGCTTCTGTGTGTGCATAGATTGAATTCCAGGAGATCCCCTGTGCTTTTCTAAGAGTGCAGGCAGCTTCAGATGTGGCGGTGAGCTGGGGCCTCTGCTTCTGAGGGAGGCAGGTGGGAGCACTCGGCCATGCTGTGACTTGGTTAACTGGGGTTTGTGCTTTTTTTTTTTATAGAAGTTATGGTTAATCAAGAGTAGTTGCTAAATTTTCCTTTTTGTGAGATGAGATGGAATTTCTTCCCCCCTTCTTTTTTGAGAACCTTTTCTTTCTAATCCTCACAAGATACGCCTCATCAGAACTTTACCATTAGCTGCTTAGATACCATCCTTGAAGCATGCATAGCTGTGGAGTATGTGCCTCCTTCTCTGGAGTGAAGAGGCATTAAAGAACAAAGCAGCAAACTTGGGCAGCAAAGTTGGACCAGAGCATCACCTTAGACTCTGCTACCAGCCAAATTCAGTGCCGAATTTTAGTTTAGATGGAAAGTGTTTGAAAATGTGTCCCTAAGACATATAGAAAGGAGGAAGCTTCGAAACTCAACAAATTGAATGTCAGCAACTATAGATATGAGACACTGACCTCAACATTTGTCTGCTGTACAATGTCTTTGTAAATGAGCTGAGGAGACTCTGAAGCAGACCTGGGTTGGTTGCCTCTTGATCTCTGCCTTCTTCACGTGTCCTTGCTACTTCTTATTTTTAAAAAATATGATGAGAAAAATATCCTCATTCATTCAACACTTGTGATTTCAGTGGTCATTTTTGAGTCCCTATTATGTGTCAGGTAGTAGATAGACAATGCCAAATGATAAAGGTCCTGGTGAGCAAGACCCTCACATCTGTTGCCCACCCAAACTGACCTGAGCCAGTTGGGAATGCTGGAGGGAACGTGCCGATTTCTTACAAAACAAGGTATCAGAGTGTCTTCCCCTTTCTCAGTCTTTTAGATATTTTTTTTGCTTATGGGAAGATTGTATATAGAGCATAAGGAGAGATGAATCATTTATAAGTTGTAAATTTTTGATAATGTTTTCTCGAAGGGGCTTGACCAAGTCTCTGTGTCTTGACTCATGGGAAAGACATTCCTATCACCACTACTTTCTTTTGTGAAGCATTTCTACTCTCACTTGTTCTTTCTGCAGACATTTCTTTTCTGAAGGCAATGGCTGATTGGAACCCAGCAGCATCTTCCAACACATAAAAGTAGACTGCATAAGGAGAATGGACTGCTTACCTTGTGCCAGTCGCTTTAGCACAGAGGCTCATGGCAAAGGTTGGGTGAAGGCCCAGGTTGTCAGATGCTATGGTATGAGGAAGCTATGAAGGTTCATGGGGCATAATTAGTTCTCATAAATACTTCATTATTGATTTATTGAGTTGTTTCTCTTTGCAATAAAGTACTACTGTGGTGTTTTGACTAAGATTGGTCCCCATAGGTTTATATTTGAATGCTTATTAAACAGAGAGTAGAACTGTTTGAAAGGATTAGAAGGATTAGGAGGTATGGCCTCATTGGTGGAAGTATGTCACTAGGGGTGAGCTTTGAGGTTTTAAAACCAGGCTCAGTATCTCTCTGTCTCTGTCTCTGTCTCCCTCTCCCTTCCTCTCTCCCTCCCTCCCCTGACCGCTCTGTGTGTGTGTGTGTGTGTGTGTGTGTGTGTGCGCGCGCGCGCACGCGCGCGCACACACCTGTGGACCAGAATGCAGCTCTCAGCTACTGCTCCAGTACCATGAGCATTATCATGCCCCCACCATGATGATAATGGACTAAGTCTCTGAAACCGTAAGCAAGCCCACAAATAAATGCTTTCTTTTACGTGAGTTGCCTCAGTCATTGTATCTTTTCACAACAACAAAACAGTGACTGAGACAAGTTCTTTGGATGTTTCTGAAATGTTTTTCGAATGTCTAGTTCTATATCCAGCATTTTCCCTCAGTCCTTTTACAGTCTGGGTTAGACTGTCAGGGTACAAATAACTGAAAATTTCAAATGTTCTTACCAAACATCTTAGTTCCTGCTTGGTGTTAAATGGCTTGGGGATAGAGCAGGATCTCTTTCCTAGGGTTTTCTGATTCAGAACATAGGGTGGGGAGGAGACAGGCAATGACTTACTTGATGGAAAGGTCAGACTCTTGCTGGAGAAGTGGACCAATCCTTAGAAGGCTTGGGAGCATTAGTTGTCCAGGTAGGAAGGGTGGCTTTTGAGGCCTTCTCTTCTTTTTCACCTGTAAATGTGTGAAGGTTCCTCACATTTGTGATACATGATAATTCCAAAGATGTCTGCAGCCTCTGCCTTATTCCTGGGCCCTAGAGCTGCCAATCAAACTGCTTGCCAGGCATCTCTCCAGAACTAATATCCTAAAATGAACTCAGTCTTTCCCCAGAGCTTTCTCTCCTGTACTCTAGGAAGGCAGCCTTTACCGATTCTTTTGCTGAAGCTGAACCCTCACTTCTACTAATCCCTTGGTTTTTGCCACTGAGAGTTTTTCCTGATGAGCTCTCACCATACCCTGTAGCTTTTTATCTTGAGTTTTGTCTTTTCCTATAGACTATGCACTCAGGGAAGACAGGCTAGGCTCTTGTTGGCTGATCACCTCCATTTTCTCTAGCACTTACCCCAGATAGAGCCTGAAAAAAATGAAGATCCTCAATAAGTGCTTGCTTAATTGTACAAGTGGAGATTCCTGCATATTCTCCCTCCTAAATATCTCTTTGGTTGGGCAGGCCTAGATCTAATCCAGCTTTACAGGTTACTGGCCCCATGAAACTATTTTAAAAATTATTTTGAAATAATTATTAATTTATAAACCAGGCTAGTTTTAATCTATATGCATCCATTTCTGAATTAGTAGAATGTGTGTAGTTATAATATCTAGCTCTTAGGGTTATGTTCAGACCGAGTGAAACAGAGTATGTGAAATTTATTATAGTATTTTTGACATGGTGTGGTCCAATGTTACAAAGGTAAGACCCACCTTGTGGTGTGGAACTTTATCAGCATTGTTTAGGGGGGTGTGTGCTTTATCTTTGAGAAAGTAGGAATCTATGAAAGGACCAACTATATGGCATAAAAATCATGTGCTCTGCAGTAATAAGATGGGTTCACATGGAAACCTGACCGCTTAATAGCTTCAAAACTTTTCAAAATTTGTCTAGTGACTTGTGACCTCAGTCTTAAAATGGCTAAAACAGGGTAACAGTATCCTAAGGCTTATTATAAGGTAGGGAACGGCATCTGGGTTATCTACTTTTCTGTTGCTGTCATAGAATCCTCTAACAAGAACCAACTTAGGATGGATGGACTGGGGGGGGTAGGGGGTGGAGAGGTAGGGGTGGGAAATAGGGCGCGGTAGAGTGGGCATGATTGTTAGCATGTAGAACCTAGGGGATGTAGTCTACCATGGTGGGGAAATCATGCCAACAGGAGCCAGCCAGACAACCAGGAAGCAGAGAGATCACATTTCCTTTAGGTACAAAGACCAGAGGAACAGGAAGTGGGTTAGGCTCTAAAACCACAAAGCCCACCCTCACTGAAGCACTTCCTTCAGCAAGGCTCTATCATTCATAGGTTCCACAGTCTTCCCCAACAACGTGCCACCAGCTGGGAACCAAGTGTTCATATGCTCAGTCTGTGGAGGACATTCAAGCCACCATAACATCTAACCCTATTTTCTTTATTCTAGTGAATTGCTTCCAGGTTGCCTGTGTCTAGAGTCTTGTTCTTGGCCCACTGGAACATTTTCATCAGACACTTGGGCAAGGCACAAAGCTGTATTTCCCCAACGTGTCTTAAACTGGGGAGATGACTAATAAAATAGGTGGTAGAGTGACCTCAGTGAGGTGGAACATTGTCCTTCATTGGGAAGACGCTCAGTTCGTGTATCAAAGCAGCCAAGAGCAAGGAGACCACTTGAAAGTAGTTGGTCAAGTCCATGGCTTCTTAAACTGTGAGTCATGGCCCCATGTGGGGTCACATAACAGAGTGTAGGAGTAACAAAAACTTTGGCCATGAGAAAAGGTTTCTAAACATTCAACAACCATAATTAATTCAAAATCAACTTCATAATGGATCTAAGGTGTTTCTGGCCGTGTTTGCCCATGTAGTCTCCCCAGTCTTATTAGGCCTGAACACACAGAACTTGTGTTTTTCACTGGACACACTCTCACACCACCCACCACCTGCTGTGTCAACTTAGCCATCACTCAGCGTGTTATAGATTGCAATGTTTTTACTGCATAAGCAAAGTTTACTCCTTTTATGGAAATATTATTGTTGCTGTTGTTATTATTGGCATTATTTTGTTTTAGGTTTTTTTGAGACAGGGTTTCTCTGTGTAGCGGTGGAACTCACTCTGTAGATCAAACTGGCCTCAAACTCACAAAGATCTGCCTGCCTTTACCTCCTGAATGCTGGGATTAAAGGCATGCACAGCCACTGCCTGGCAGAAATATTGTTTAAAGAAAAGAAAAACTTTCAATATTTTCCTATCATCATTCCTCAGTATGTAAACATCAAGTTAGTCTACCTTTGGACTGTGTTATTGTAGAACATCTGACTTTAAAAATTGCTGTTTGAATTGCTGACCTGAGGTTCACTAAGAAAAAGTTAAATGAATTTTAGCTTGAGATTAGGATAGAATTTCCGAAATGGCTATAAACAAACTTCTGCCCTTATGAAGTGTGTGTGTGTGTGTGTGTGTGTGTGTGAGAGAGAGAGAGAGGGGGGGGGAGGGAGAGAGGGAGAGAGGGAGAGAGAGGGAGGGAGGGAGGGAGGGAGAGAGAGAATAGTATTATTCTCAGTGTTAATGATTATGAGAGTAAAATACCAGTTAACTCATGCTGAAAGTGCTCTATGTCCTGTAATATCCAGTATTTTATTAATACTGAGTTCTTTGTACAAAAATAAATATAAGCATCCATTTCATTAGTATGCACATCTGGTTGAATCTTTACTAAAAGGTAAAACTGAACACGTACCAAAGACTTTCTTTGTCTGAGTGATTTGCATACCTGCTTGATATACATATGTCCCTGAGGTCTTGGGAAAATTTCTTAAGTAGAAAAGAGTCTTGATGGAAGTGCTTAGGACGTGCTGGTCTAGCGTGAAAAGAATGTGTCCTGGGGTGGGGTCATTGGCAACAGAAAGCAGTTAACAATGGGAAGAACCTTTTAGAAAAATCAGATGGTGACAACTAGCAAAGTGTTTGGGAATGGGAGCACGGATAAAGAAGAGCCAACGACAACTGTGAAGGGTTTCTCTGGCTTCCGGGGGGGGGGTATGCCAGTGGATAGGGATAAAGAAGTTTGGTGGAGGAGCCAAGCCCATGAGAGGGAGGAGTCTGGCTGTTTGGCAGGAAGCTGAGGAGTGAGGACTGCTGTGAGGGAGAGGCTGTTTCTGGAAAGAGGCATGTGGGAGTCATCCATGGAGGTGATAGTTGAAGTTGTGGGTGGGAGTGGATAGGATTGTGCAGGAGTGGCCCTGCTATTTGCAATCATTAGCATTGTTGGCCTTAACTTGAGATAAAAAGGATAAACAAATGCTTGCTGAAGGAGGAAATCATTCTACTGCCTTCCCAGTTCTTTCTAACTCATTAAAACCAAGCTCTACAGGAGAAACAGTTCATACAAGAATTTCAGGTTTAGAAAAATTGTAGTCTTGATTTACTTTTAATCATAGAACAGTATGTGAGTGTATTTTTATTCATAAAGAATATTAATATTACACATAGCATAATATCTCTCATTAAATCCTTATCAAATCCTGGTTTCTCCTTCAAGTGTGGCTACTGTGCTGCCATTTGGTGGGCATTCCTAAAGACTTCATTCTGCATTTATATTGGTGTGCACACATGAACATAAAGATGTCCTTTTGGCTTGCGGGCACTTGTATTTTGTTTCCTGTCAATGAGCTCATAGGATGATTTGCTCTTCAGTTTATTCATATTTTGAAGAGTGTGGCAGTCCTGGGATGTAGCTCAGCGAGCTAGAGTGTGGCAGTCCTGGGATGTAGCTCAGTGAGCTAGAGTGTGGCAGTCCTGGGATGTAGCTCAGCGAGCTAGAGTGTGGCAGTCCTGGGATGTAGCTCAGTGAGCTAGAGTGTGGCAGTCCTGGGATGTAGCTCAGTGAGCTAGAGTGTGGCAGTCCTGGGATGTAGCTCAGTGAGCTAGAGTGTGGCAGTCCTGGGATGTAGCTCAGCGAGCTAGAGTGTGGCAGTCCTGGGATGTAGCTCAGCAAGCTGGCAAAGTGCTTGCCTGGTGTGCTCACTAGTTTCATGTCAACTTGACACAGATTGGAGTCATCTGGAAGTGAGAAGATGCCTCAATAATATTCTGCTGTAGGCCATTTTCTCAGTGATCCATGGGGAAGGGCCCAGCCCACTGTGGGTGGTGCCATGCCTGGGCTGGTTTTCCTGGGTTGTATAAGAAAGCAGGCTGAACAAGCCATGAGGACCAAGTCAGTAAGCGACTCCCCTCTATGGCGTCTGAATCAGTCCCTGCCTCCAGGTTCCTGCCCCGAGTTCCTGTCTTGATTTCCTCCCATGATGAACAGTGGTACGGAAGCAGAGGTCAAGCAAACCCTCCCCTCCACAGGTTGCTTTTGGTCATGGTGCTTCATCACAGAGTAGAAACGCTGACTAAGACACCTGGCATGTGCAAAGCTGTTGATTTGATTTCCCTGCACGGTGAAAAGACAGTAGATAGAGGTATAAGAACAAAATGAAATCAGAGGACTTTCAAAGGTAAATTGATCTAATCTCAAGCTGTTAAAGCAACTAAACCTGGCATCTAGGGTGTGAAGGTGTCATTGTATTTACTCACTTCCCTATGGGTGGACTGTACCTCATTTCCAACTGTTTTCCCTCCTTCCTTCTACAGGAACTCACTCCCAGATGACTGCAGAACAGGGCACTGTGCAAAAGAGCAAGGCAGGAGTTTATAAGATACCTGGGGCAAAAAGAGACACACAGGAAGGAAGGAGATGGGCAGTGCCACTCTCTGAGGTTGCTGAAGGGGCTGAAAGAAAGGAGATGTATGCCTTTGAGGATGCAGAAGTGGGGGGGGGTTGAGTCTGTGTGGGTTTTACAGTGCACAAACATGAATGATTGAGATGGACCCTAATGACTGCCTCTTTGTATCTTAGGCCATCACATCCAAGGGTCCAACTACTAATATGCCATCAACTTTTTGTTTTGTTCTTTTAAGAAAGGGTTTCTCTGTGTAACAGCCCTAGCTGTCCTGGAACTCACTCTGTAGACCAGGCTGGACTCAAACTCACAGAGATCTGCCTGCCTCTGCCTTCTGAATGCTGGAATTAAAGGTGTGAGCCATCACTGCCATCGAATTCTTGAAGCTACTTGCTGTGTTCACCCTTGGCAGGACACTCCCAGTGTCTAGAAGCTGGAAGCGTTGGCGGTTTGGGGGAGAAGCATGGAAGAGGAGTGTGCTTATGAGATCCCCTGGTCCTCACCAAAGCTGGGGGAAGCTGAGTTGAAGACTGTGGTGGTCTGAGATATTTTTCTGTGTACAAATGTATGATTTGTTCCATTCTTCTGGAGTGCTTGGGACTGCGGCAGCTCCAGCAAAGACTGCTGGGAAAGGAGATGAAGGTCCTGCACAGGCTTTGTCTTTGTTAGATACTCTGGCTGCCTCTGTTTCTGCCTCTTTCTGCTTTCCCAGCCTTATATCTTTTGAATCATAGCACATCTTGAGCAGATCGGTGCATTTTTTATGTAAACCACCAAGGCTTCTGTTTTCTTCCCCTTTATTTTTGATGCCTTCTCTTGGGATTCAGAAATTTCACTAGGTACTAAGCTGCAGGGAATCTAGCTGATTTCTGTTTTCCGCTGGTACCCTTCTCTGCCAGGCTAGGCAGACTTCTTGGTGATTCAGAGTTATCAGCATAGTCCATGTGGATCAAACCTGACTGGGATTCTCTCCATCTCTGTCTGGTTCTCCATTCCTGGCCCGTGCCAAGCCAAGACCTCCCTACTAGCAGAGCAGTCTAGTGAACTCTGGTTGGCCTTAGCTTCCTTTGCTTCTACTGTAGCCAAACTCCACTCGCTTCTGGACTGTTAGGCTAATGAATGGACCCTTTGTCTGCACAGCCTCTTTTGGTGTGCGAGAGAGAGAGAGAGAGAGAGAGAGAGAGAGAGAGAGAGAGAGAGAGAGAGAGAGAGAGAGAGAGAGAGAGAGAGAGTCCACAGCCTGCAGGAGAGTGTCTGCAGTCTACTTCTGCAGCTGCATGTTCCAACCCTTTGCTCTACCTAGTGCTTCTCCATGCTGGCTGGGTACTCCAGCAATAAATGCTCAGTGCTTTCAGGATTTGGCACTCTCCCCCTTAGGATAGGTTGCTCACTGTTCCTCCTTCTGCTTTCCTCTGTACTGTAATTTCAGTCTCTGTGTGGAATCTGAGTTTTCTGTTTCAGGCATGTCTCCCCACTGCATGATGTCACTTCTCTCTTTGGGCTGAGTCCAAAACATCGTATAGACAGGGCCTCAGTTCATACTGAGTTGAACACTGCTGACCTAGGACAGTGAGCATCTTTGTGGCCTTCCTCTAGTTTGCCCTCCTGGCAGATCCCTGGCTTCAAAAGCAAAGCTTGCTGTTTTGAAGCCCACATTGAGAAAGCTGCCTCCCTTTGCTCTGATTCCGTTTCATTCTGTTTGGATGGTCTGCAGGTAGACAGTGTTCTCTGTCTAGAAAAAGGGGCAAAGCAAAGAGAAGACACACCCCCTGGGTAAGTCACAGAAAGAGGCCTCCAAGGCACGTGGGGTCTGGCAAATGGTCTTTTTTCTACTCAAGTACAATGGCTCTATTGCTGTGTGGCCTCTTCCGTTTCATCAAGCACCTTGGCATACTCAGTCTCATCCGACCTTTCTTGTGAATCCCGACGTGAAGTAGAAAGATCGCATTATATAAAGGACAACAAAGTTGGCTGCTTGGTTTGTTTATCCTACTTTTTAAGGAAGTCCTGGTTTTAGTCAAGGGAATCAAGTTAAGCATCACGTGTGTAAATAAATAATTTCCATTGCTGGTATGCACTAGGAAAATGGAGAGAGAGTGGTGCTGTAGAAGCTCATGGGTTCGTGGGGAGGGAGGGGCTGTTTCCCAGCAGGCCAAGTGCTTCTGAGATGACAGTTGAGTAGAGGTCAGAGGATGAGGTGGAGTGAGCCAGCTGATGCCTCAGGGGATTTCTGAGGTCCCAGGATACAAACTGCAACTGGAGTCCTGAAGAGCGCTGTCCTCAGCATCCTGTAATTCTCTTCCCTCTTTACCAAGTTCCTGGGCACACGTGAGTTGGGTCAAAGACAAGACTTGGATTTATCTAACACTCGAGGTAGGCAAAGCCTTGGAAGCTCTCACTAAGCACAAACTCCAGACTCTGAATTTAAGCATGTCTAGACAATCTAGAATGAGGGATACTCCTTGTGGGGGCTCATGTGGCTTTACTTTTTACATGTAGTGCTTTTCTCAAACGACCTCTTGAGGTTACATTTTCTCTCTTTTCAGGTCATTAGAGGCATCTCAGAGACACCTTCCCAGTGTAGTTACTAAAAGATTAATATCCTGGCATTTTCTTTTCTAACTGCGGCAAGATAAATAAAATTTTGCCTTTTAGCTATTTAAAAACAGTTTGTTGGCATGCATATATTCACGTTATTGTACAGTTATATTCATGCAATACCTTCCTTATCCATGTATTGCCTCCCCATCCTTTCCTGTCTCCTTATCTTTCCTTCCTTCATTATAGCCCAGGCTGGCCTGCAATTCTCTACGGAGCTCAAGCTAGCTTCAAACTCACAGCAATCCTCCTGCCTCAGCCAGCTCAGTACTGGGATTATAGGCACGAGCCACCATTTATAGCACCCTTACATTTCATCTTCCAAACTGAAACTCTGAACCCATAAACAACAGCTCCTGCCACTTTTTAAGTCCACATGAATGGTGGATAATGAGGCGACAACGGTCATTGACGACAGAACTTCCTAGTGTCCCGCGAAGTGTCTTCCAGTGTAGCCTAAAAGAACCTGAGTGGCAGCAATGGTGAGGAGTGGGAGCCTGCTACAGGGGCCGTCTTCCTTCTCTGCCTCAGTCAGATGCTCCTGGGTTCCAGCCACACCAATCCCCCTAGGATCTGGGCCTGATGTAAATGTGAGGGTCATTGGTCTCAGCCTCCTGGGAAGAACAGTGGGAAGATGATTCATCCTGTAAGGAGGCGGTAACTCAGAACAGGCTGCTCGAGAGGCAGCTGCCTGGATCTGACTTTCCACTTTAACCTTTATGGGGAGCTGCATGACTCCAATTTGCTCAGTCTCTCTACACTTCAGTCTGCCCTCCAGTTGGAAATTCAAATATTGATATGTTGCCTGTGAAGGATGAATTAAGATCAAACATGTGAGGTGCTTATCATGTCTCATGAGGAGTGAAATCATTTTTCAGAAAATATTATTTAAATTTTTTCATTTTGTATCTTTTTAGTTATCATTGCACAGTTGTTCATTATAACATTTTCATACATATGTGGTATTATGCTTCATTCTCTTGCCTTTGTCCTCTGCCTCCATCCATGCTTTTGTCGATCCCTTTCTTTCTCCAGGTAGTCCATCCTTCTGCTTTCATATATTCCTTTAACCTCTCCTGAGAGTTTCCTGTTTCCTCCTCCCCACTCCCTCAGACATCTTCCCTCTCAGGTTACACACACACACACACACACACACACACACACACACACACACACACACACACACGGGGGGGGAGGGAGGAAGGGAGGGAGGGAGAGAGGGAGGGAGGGATGGGGACGGAGAGGACAGCATTTTGTTCTCTTGGGTGTGTTAGTTACTTTTCTCATTGCTGTGACCAAATAACTGACACAACGTAGTTTAAGGAGGAAGGGGTTATTCTGTTTCACAGTAGAAAGGAATCGTTCCATCATGGCAAGGGAGGACATGGTGGGAATAGGAGGGTCATAGAGTATCAAGTCTCCAGCCACCCATTTCCTAAAGGGAGGTTCCATCTCCTAAAGGCTCTTCAACCTTCCCAAACAGTGCCACCACCTGGGAACCAACCGTTCAAATACACAAGCTGACGGGGGACATTTCACACTCAAACCAACATCAAATGGGTTTCATTTTGGTTACCATAATGCTCTCTAGCTCCATTCAGTTTCCTGCTGCATAAAATTCCATCATGTATGCCCATCGTATTTCCTTTATTCATCGGCTGATGGGCATCTTGGTGTGACGCATAATGTAGCAGTCATCACAGACGTGCAACTGTTCTCTGTGGTATACCAACTTAGAGCCTTCAGGTATATACCCAGGAATGGTATGGTTGGGTCATATGGTAGTTCTGTTTTTTGGGTTTTTGAGAAACCTCCATATTGTTAGTCATAGTGGTTATATCGGTTTATATTCCCACTATCAATGTATGGGGCTCCCTTCCCCCACACCCTTGTCAGCATGAGTTGTCCCTGTCTTTGTCTTTCTTTCTCTCTCTGAATCTGTCTCTCTCATGTGTATTAGTTCCTTTCCTGTTGCTATGATAAAATGCCATGACCAAAAGCAACTGAGGTAACAAAAGGGATTGTTTTAGTCTATGGTTCAAAAGGGGTAGAGTCCGTCATGGCAAGGAAGGATGACAACGGTCGGTGAGTGCATGCAGCAGAGCAAGAAGCTGGCTGATTACACTTTCATCAGGAAGCAGGGAGAGAAACAGGAGGAAAACCAGGCTCTAAGACCTCAAAACTGGCCCCAGTGGCTACTTCCTCCAGTAAGCCTCCACATCCTAAAGGTTCCTTAGCCTTCCCAAGCAGTGGCCATTAGATGGGGGCCACATGTTCAAATACATGAGCCTATGGGAGGCAATTCTCCATCAGAACACCACATTGTGTGTGTGTGTGTGTGTGTGTGTGCACGCGCACGCGCGTGTGTGTACATGTGAATGTAGGTATGCTCTCCATGTTACTTTTTGAGACACAGTCTCTTGCTGAATGTAGAGCTCAAACAATTGTTAGATTGTCTGACAAGTTAGCCCTGTGGGTCTTTCTGTCTCCACTTCCCCAGTGCTAACACCACCTGGTAAGAATCTCAATGCCATTTTCAATTTGTGTTTTCTTGGTGATTAAGGATGTTGTACACATTTTCAAATATTTATTGGCTATTTGTATTTCTTCCTTTGATAATTGTTTATTTATTAAAACTGTGGAAAGACTTCTCATGAATATGGATTAGCAGAGCTAATATTGTGAAAACGGCCATATCATAAAAGCACTCTACAGATTCATGAAACAAACCCCACGAAAAAATTCTCTACGACTTTCCTCACAGAACTTGAGATAACAACCCCAAATATTATGTGGAATCTTCAAAGACCCTGAATATTCAAAGTAATCCTAATCAGAGAGGTATTACAAAACAAAAATTTAAGATCAGTCTTAAATTACACTGTGGAGTTATAGTCACAAAACCAGTATAGTACTGGAATAGAAATGGACACATAAATCAATAGAATAGAACTGAGGAGCCAGAATAAACTCGCCCAGCTAGTCCTTGACAAAGGTGTTAAAAACAAATGTTGGAGAAAAGATAGCTTCTTCAACAAATGGTGCCTCAAAAGCTATTGGTTTTCCACATGTAGAAGTCTGAAACTAGATCCATATCTCTCACGCTGGACAGGACAGCAGATAAAGTCATTCTTTGCTGTAGAAAGAAGATATACTCAGAGGGTAGAGTGTTTTTTTGTTTGTTTTGAAGGATGCATTTTTATTCTTTGAGAATTTCATAATGCATATAATGTATCTTGATTGTATTTCCACTCAAATTCCCACCCTAAATCCACCGTCTGTCTCTCCCAACATCATGTCCTGTTTTCGTTTGTTTTTTTTCCATCATGGTTGAATTCAGTTTGTACTGCTCATATACTCATGGGTGTGTGGCCATACCCTGACTCTCCCCCTCCCAGGGTGCTTTTCTTTTCTTTTTTTAGCAGCTTTTAACACATTTTAATAAGGTACCGTCTATGAAATAGGAAGAAATTCACAAAACAGCATTTGAAATATATATATATATAAACATCCTGTCTGAAGGCTCAAAATATAAACACATACCATGTTCAATTTCATTAACATACATTTGTTGATTGATATTTTAAAATGCAGAACCTAGGTCCTTCCCCATGTGTCCAGGGTGCTTTTCTTTAAAGTCTTTCCAGAGACGGATTTAGATGGGGTTCCAGAGAAAAAAAAACAAAGTGACTAGTAGTAGTGCATATGTTGCTGAGCTTTGTGATGAATGCAATGGGGTGCTGGTCCCTGTCCTGGACACCTTCTATGGTCTTACTGGGAACAAGAACCTTCAGTGTTGTCTAAGAGTGTTCTGGATGTTTGGATTCTGAAATAGTTTGAGAATGACTCTAAGGAGTCTGATCAGAAAGCCTTGGTAGAGTGCAGCTTGGTAGAAAGGAAGGCAGAGGGGCTTGGGAGTGATGTACTGGACACAGAAGAAGTCACTAGGCCAGGCTCAGGGAACTGGGGCTGGACCATCCTGAGTGAAGTGGGTGCCTGCTGGTAGATGGGACAGACTAGTCTTGATCACATCAGCTCCAATAGTGGCTTCTCATCCTAATTTAATATGAAACCTAGCATATATGCTTTTGATAAGCATCAGTTAAACACACACACATACACACACACACACACACACACACAGAGAGAGAGAGAGAGAGAGAGAGAGAGAGAGAGAGAGAGAGAGAGAGAGAGAGAGAGAGAGAACACATGCATGTAGGTGCAAACATGTATATATAGAGGCCAGAGCTCAACCAACCTCAGGTGTCATTTCACAGCTACTGATTGCAAACACTTTTTCTTTTTTTTAGGCCAGGTCTATAACTGGGACCTGGAGTTTACTGATTAGCCTAGGCTAGCTGACCAGTGAGTCCTAGCAATCTGCCTGGCTCTGCCTCCCTGTCACTGGATCACAAGTACATGTTACCACACCCATCGTTTACAAGAGTCCTGGGAATCCAATTATTGTCCTCAGGCAAGTACTTTACCAACTGAACTATCTTCCCAGGCCTCATCAGAATACTTTTGTGGAATGTTTGTACTTATTTCCTATTATATGGTCTGTTATAAAGTATTTTAAAAAGTATTTGTTCGTCAGTCGCTTAGCTTTGGTCTTAGTTACCTTACTTACATGGAGGCAGGACGATCCCCTGAGCTCAGATAGTAGGATCCCTTTGGGACCAGCCTGGGCTACAGGACAAGACCCTGTCTCAAACTTGAAAAAAATGCATGCATGCATGAATGAATCATAACTTGATTATCCAATGCTTGTAAGAAAGGTGGGAACCGGAACTAATAGAAGTTATGACCCAATTGGAATTAGCAGACATCTATAGAACATTCCATCCAAATAAAAAAGAACATACCTTCTTCTCAGCACCACATGGAACCTTCTCAAAAACTGACCACATAATTGGCAACATATCAAACCTCAACAGGTACAAAAAAATTGGAATAACTCCATGCACCTTATCAGATCACCATGTGTTAAAATTAGAATTCAACAACAACACAAATTGCAGAAACCCTACAAACTCATGGAAATTGGATAATGCACAATCGCACCATTCCTGGGTCAAAGAAGAAATAAAAAAAGAAATTAAAGACTTCCTGGAATTCAATGAGAATAAACACACAACATCCCAAAACTAATGGGACACTTTGAAAGCAGTACTATGAGGGAAGTTCATAGCTCTAAGTGCCCACAAGAAAAAACTGGAGAATAGTTACAATAGAGAATTAACAGCACAACTGAAAGCCCTAAAACACAAAGAAGCAAACTCACCCTGGAGGAGTAGATTTCAGGAAACAATCAAATTGAGGGCTGAAATCAATAAAGCAAAACTAGGAAAACAAAACAAAAAAAATCAATGTAACAAAAAGTTGGTTCTTTGAGAAAATCAACAAGATAGACAAACCTTTATCCAAACTTACCAAACGGCAGAGAGAGAACATGCAAATTAACAAAATCAGAAATGAAAAGGGGGACATAACAATGGGCACTGGGGAAATCCAGAGAATCATCAGGTCATACTTTGAAAACCTGTACTCCACACAATTTGAAAATCTAAAGGAAATGGACAATTTTCTGGAAAGATATCACTTACCAAAATTAAATCAGGAACAGATAAGCAATTTAAATAGACCTATAACCCCTAATGAAATAAAAGCAGTCATCAAAAGTCTCCCAAACAAAAAAGCCCAGGGCCAGATGGCTTCAGTGCAGAATTCTACCAGAAATTCAAAGAAAAGCTTATACCAATTTTTCTCAAAGTATTCCATGCAATAGATGCAGAAGGGTCTTTGCCAAACTCTTTCTACCAGGCTTCACTAACCTTGATACCCAAGCCACATAAAGACATAACTAAGAAAGAGAACTTCAGACCAATATCCCTCATGAACACTGATGCAAAAATACTCAATAAAATACTGGCAAATCAGATCCAAGAACACATCAGAGAAACTCATCCACCATGACCAATTAGGCTTCATTCCAGGGATGCAGGGATGGTTCGACATATGAAAATCCATCAGTGTAATCACCATATAAACAAGCTGAGAAACAAAAATCACATGATAATCTCACTAGATGCTGAAAAAGCCTTTGACAAAATCTAATACCCCTTCATGATAAAGGTCTTGGAGAGATCTGGGATAACAGGAACTTATCTTAACATAATAAAAGCTATATACAGCAAAGCAACAGCCAGCATCAAACTAAATGGACAGAAACTCAATGCGAGTCCTCTGAAATCAGGAACAAGACAAGGCTGTCCACTCTTCCCATACCTCTTCAATATTGTACTTGAAGTTCTAGCTAGAGCAATACAACAACAAAAAGAGATCAAGGGGATACAAATTAGAAAGGAAGAGGTCAAACTTTCAATATTTGCAGATGATTTGATAGTTTACATAAGTGACCCAAAAAACTCTACCAGGGAACTCCTGCAACTGATAAATACTTTCAGCAAAGTGGCAGACTACAAAATCAACTCAAGAGAATCAGTAGCCCTACTATATACAGATGATAAAAGGGCTGAGAAAGAAATCAGACAAACATCACCCTTTACAGTTGCCACAAACAACATAAAATACCTTGGGGTAACGCTAACCAAACAAGTGAAAGACCTGTATCACAGGAACTTTCAGTCTTTAAAGAAAGAAAGTAAAGAAGACACCAGAAAATGGAAAGATCCCCCATGCGTTTGGATAGGTAGGATCAACAAAGCAAAAATGGCAATCTTACCGAAAGCAATCTACAGATTTAATGCAATCCCCACTAAAATCCCAGCACAATTCTTCACAGACCTTGAAAGAACAATTCTCAAAGACCCAGGAATGCCAAAACAACCCTGTTCAACAAGGTAACATCCAGAGGCATTACCATCCCTGACTTAAAGCTGTATTGCAGAGCTATACTCCTGAAAACAGCTTGGTATTGGCACAAAAATAGACAGACCAATGGAATAGAATTGAACACCCCAATATTTACCCATACACGTATCAACACCTGATCTTTGACAAAGAAGCTAAAATTATACAATGGAAAAAAGAAAGCATCTTCAACAAATGGTGCTGGCATAACTGGAAGCTGACATGTAGAAGACTGCAGATAGATTCATGTCTTTCACCATGCACAAAACTTAAATCCAATGGATTAAATACCTCAACATAAATCCAGCCACACTGAACTTGTTAGAAGAGAAAGTAGGAGGCACCCTTGAATGAATTGGTACAGGAGACCGTTTCCTGAACATAACTCCAGTAGCACAGACACTAAGATTGACAATAAATGGGACCTCCTGAAACTGAGAAGCTTCTGTAAGGCAAAGGAAACAGTCAGCAAGACAAAAAGGCAACCCACGGATTGGGAAAGATATTCACTAACCCCACATCTGATAGAGGACTGATCTCCAAAATTTACAAAGAACTCAAGAAGCAAGTCTCCAAAACACCAAAGGATCCATTCAAAAAGTGGGGTACAGAACTAAATAGGGAATTCTCAGTAGAGGAGTCTAAAATGGCTGAGAGACACTTAAGAAAGTGCTCAACATCCCTAGCCATCAGGGAAATGCAAATCAAAGCAACTCTGAGATACCATCTCACTTCTGTCAGAATGGCTAAAATCAAAAACTCCAATGACAGCTTATGCTGGCGAGGATGTGAAGAAAGGGGAACACTCCTTCACTGTTGGTGGGAGTGCAGCCATTTTGGAATTCAGTATGGAGATTCCGCAAGTAAATGGGAATCAGTCTACCACAAGACCCAGAAATTCCACTCTTAGGCATATACCCAAAAGATGCACATTCATACAACCAGGATGTCTGTTCCACTATGTTCACAGCGGCACTATTTGTAATATCCAGAACCTGGAAGCAACCTAAATGCCCCTGAACTGAAGAGTGGATAGAGAAAATGTGGTACATTTACACAATGGAGTATTATTCAGCAGAAAAAAAAAACAATGGAATCTTGACATTTGCAGACAAATGGATGGCACTAGAAGAAACCATCCTGAGTGAGGTAACCCAGTCGCAAAAAGAGAAACATGGTATGTACTCACTCATTTATGGATTGTAGACATGAATCAAGGGAGTGCCAGCATACAATCCCATTGCCAGAGAGTCTCGAAACAGAACCTTCATCCAGCGACTGATGAAAGCAGAGGCAGATACCCACAGATAAAAACACTGAACTGAACTCCTGGAATCTAGTGTCTGATGGGCAAAGGGGTTAAGAGTGGACTGGTTTAACCCACAGAAACAGCTGACCTGAACAAGGGGGAGCTCTTGGACTCCAGATTGATGGCTGTGTGGAAAGCATGAGACTGACCCAGACCCCTGAATGTGGGTGTCAGTGAGGAGGCCTAGGTAATCTATGGGTCTTTGAGTAGTATTTATCCCTGGTGTACTCAAATAGACTTTGAGTGCCCATCCACAATGAGGGATGCTCTCTCAGCCTGGACTGTTGAAGGAGGGCCTAGACCCTACCCTGGATGACATGACAGACTCTGGAGATCCACCATGGAGGTCCTCACCCTCCCTGGGGATGGGAGTGTAGATTGGGTGGGGGCCTGGGGGTCCTGGTGGGGAGGGATGGGGAGGAGGGGAGGGAGAAGGAACTGGGATTGACATGTGAAACAACTTGTTTCTAACTTAAATTTAAAAAAGGAAGAGAAAAAAAAAAAGAAAAAGAACTCAATCCCTGTGGAAATCAGGAAGAATCTGAAAGACATTGAAGGGGCTCTACCAGGCCCAATCATGGCAAACACAGGCCCCAGCGTGGCAAACAAACAAACAACAACAAAAAAACAAAAAAGAAAAAGAAAGAAAGAAAGAAAGGTGGGAACCTACTCTAACTTCAAAGAGGAAGCAATGTTTACAAACATAAAAAAAAGTGAACCTATGTGTGAGTTTAGGGAAGCAAGGCAGTGCGATTTTCCACGATCTCCTGCTCTTAAAAAGGGCATCCATAACTTTGGTAAAGAAATTGTTGCTGGGCAATGGTGGCACACACCTTTAATCCCAGTACTTAGGAGGCAAAGTCAGGCAGATCTCTGAGTTTGAGGCCAACTATTCTACAGAACAAGTTCCATTATAGCCAATACTACACAGAGCATCCCTGTCACAAAAACAAAACAACTCCCCAAAGCCCCCCTAAAAAAAGCAAAAAGAAAAAGAAGAAATTGTTGGTGTTTGTGTGGATTTCATTATACCCTAAACTATTCTTTTAGAGAGTATAAGGACATTCTACTGCCATATATAGAGATATGTTACTGGTTATGAGAATTGTCTATGTTTAGGGGGAGAAAATAGAAGAAGTATATAATATAACTAGTATTATGGGTAGTATCTTTCCTTTTACCTATTGGAGTATTTTTGTTTTGTTATTGGTTTTTAAATATTTCCGCATTAAATATGTAGCACTTTTATAATTTATATAGGTTCCTTTTTCTTTTCTTTCTTTTTGTTGAGAAGTTGGTGTGAAATGTGATATAATAGCTTTTTAACAGCTACCTTTAAAATACAAAATCCCTGGCACTGTACAATCACAATTGCTATTTGAAATAATGGCATAGTGGTACTGAAAGCAACCACATTCCCATACTTCCTATATTAGGAGCCTAGTCTTCCCAGTCACAACATGGCTTACTTGGAGAGGAGCCAGTGCCACCCAGGGGTTGGGATTTGCTGCATCATAACCCCATCTCCCCACCTACTGTCTCTCCACATACCCTGTCCCCCACTACTGCTGGAGCCTTGGGAAGGCAGGAGCAGCTGGCTGGCTGACTTCAGACTGTGGACTTTGCAATCGACTCTCTGTGTATTTACCTTGGGGTTACACCATCTTGAAAAATAGCAGAAGTGCCAAACAAAGTACTAGCCTGAAGATGAACAAACTAGAGACCCCAAACCAAATAATGAAGACCCCAAATTTCATGGTCTCTTCTCCCCCAGTACAGTAAAAAGTATGAATAATGTTGCCTCTCATCTCAGAGGCACAGCTAAAATGAACTTTGAGTTTTAACGAGGTGTTCTATTTGCACTTTTAACTCTACTAAAAACAAGCCGCGAGAATGACATCAACTGTTTGAGTCAGGTGTTGGCCCAGGCATCTACCCAGCATTTGAGGTCATTGGTGGCATCCATGAGCAGCAGGAGCATTTTTTTTTAGCTTAATGACTAGAGGATCCCTCAGTGTGTTCATTGGTGCTAGTGTTAAGTAGAATATGGGTTTGAAGTAGAGCATGGCTAGAAATGACCATGTAATGCATTAAATATGTGGGTTAAAATGCCTCCTGTCTGCCAGGGCTTTGTGGGAGAACTCCTGGGAGACTGGGAAGTTATTTAATATGGGGAATATCTTCTTGGTGTGATAATGAAGTATAGCTTTGGCATGGCTCATGGGGGACTCACACAAGAGGGCTCAGTAGGCACAACCATGAGGAAAAGTTTGCCGAAGCTGGTGCATACCTTCTTTTGATGAAGCAGGGATCATCTTACTGAGAAACTGCAATGTGAGAGCATGCAGAGGGGAACAGTTCTGTTGAATTTATCTCATCCAGGATGGCTTTTCATCACATGTATTTTTAATTCTTTGGAAGACGCTCAGAGTAATTGAAGAATAACTCTTCAGAATACTAGCTTGAAGAAACATTCAGCAAATGGGTATGTTGATGCTACCTGTCAATTAATTAGAAGTTGCTTATAATAGGAACCTGTAATTATACAAAGGAGGTGGTGGCAGTTACCTGCTGGGGATGCTCATGATTTCGATCACAGGACGTGTAATGCAAGGCCTTTAAGGCAGCGGTTTTGAGTCTTTTCTGTTTTTTTATTTCCCTTCATATCTAGGTTTCCAAAATGTGCCAGCTCACCCAGGAACGGGAACTGTCCAGTGCCTTTTGAGTTCTGCTGCCTCTGTTGAGATTATGCTTTGAAAGGGCAAAGCGATAAACATGGTCTAAAGCCAACCCAGAATCTTCTGTCTATCTCAGTTGTAAGAAATGACTAGGACTTCATTCCACTATGCTATTTTTTCCCTGGCTTCCTCATTAGGTAGGCCCTTGTCAAAGCATATACCACACTCTGAGAGGTCCTCCCTTGTTGGCTTCAGTCCGTGCTTATTTCTGCCAGTCCTATTTGTGTGTTTTTAAAATCACAAGTTATACACATAAATAGTCACAGCCTGTGTGTGCATTATTGAATGGAATAACTCGCCAGGCTTAGGCTGTCAGAACTGTAATTTCTGGTAATTTTGACATTAGTTCATGCTTCCATTTCTGTTTATAACTGTGCAATAATTTAAGATTGCCCTCTAGATAGAGATTATGCCTCTCCTTGTCATCATGAGTGGGACTTCACAATGTGCTAGTCACTGAGTAAGTCCACAGAACTTTCATAGTCATTTGGTTGTCTTACTATATAGGTTAAAGAAAATGACTACATCTTAACAAATGATCTACACACAGCATAAGTAAGCCTTTATAATTATAGTGTTAGGGAGTGATTTAAATGAACTAGACATGATTCCATATCAGGATGCATATTCTAACTCCAGAAAGTGTTCATCATGATGAGAAGAAAATCCTTTTGAAGGACTGCTACTTCAAAGGTTAATTGTGAAGGTTACATGAGATACTAGTTTTCCATTTTATAGTTGGAGGAGCCAAGGCCTAGTGAGAGTGTGTTGTTCAAGATCAGTCTGTTAGGCAAGCGGTAGAGGCAGCCTTGTCTTGTTCCTAATTTTAGAGGAATCATGTTGAATTTCTCTCCTGTTAGTTTGATGTTGGCTGCTAATTTACTGTATATTGCTTTTATTATGTTTAGGTATGTTCCTGTTATCCCTGATCTCTCCATGACCTTTAATATGAAGGGATATTGGATTTTTGTCAAAGGCTTTTTCAGCATCTAGTGAGATTATCATGTGGTTTTTGTTTCTCAGCTTGTTTATATGGTGGATTAAATTGATAGATTTTCATATGTTGAACCATCCCTGCATCCCTGGAATGAAGCCTACTTGATCTTGGTGGATGATTTCTCTGATGTGTTCTTGGATCTGATTTGCCAGTATTTTATTAAGTATTTTTGCATCAGTGTTCATGAGGGATATTGGTCTGAAGTTCTCTTTCTTAGTTGTGTCTTTGTGTGGCTTGGATATCAAGGTTATTGAAGCCTCGTAGAAAGAGTTTGGCAGAGACCCTTCTGCATCTATTGCATGGAATACTTTGAGAAAAATTGGTATAAGCTTTTCTTTGAATTTCTGGTAGAATTCTGCACTGAAACCATCTGGCCCTGGGCTTTTTTTGTTTGGGAGACTTTTGATGACTGCTTTTATTTCATTAGGGGTTACAGGTCTGTTTAAATTGCTTATCTGTTCCTGATTTAATTTTGGTAAGTGATATCTATCCAGAAAATTGTCTATTTCCTTTAAATTTTCAAATTTTGTGAAGTACAGGTTTTCAAAGTATTGGATTTTTCACCCTTTTCTATACCTATTGTTCTTAGGTTTGGCCTTTTCACTGTGTCCCATATTTCCTGAATATTTTATGTTAGGGTTTTGTTGAACTTAAGATTTTCGTTGGTCAATAGATCTATTTCTCCTAATGTATCTTCAACACCTGAGATTCTCTCTTCCATCTCTTGTATTCTGATAGTTATGCTTGCATCTATAGTTCCTGATTTTCTAATTCCAGCATTCCCTCAGACAATGTTTTTTTTAATTGTCTCTATTTCAGCTTTCAAACCTTGCACTGTTTGAATTGTTTCTTTCAATATTTGGCTTGTCTTTTCCTTCATTTCTTGACTTTTTGTTTTGAATTTTTTCAATTCCTCTTGTAGGGTCTCTATCATCTTCATGAAGTTGTTTTTAAGGTTGTTCTCTTCTGCTTCATCTGTGTTTGGATGTTCAGGTCTTGCTCGTGTTGATTCCTTAGATTATGGTGTCATCATATTGGTTTTTCTGTTTTTGAATGTGTTCTTATATTGTCTTCCATCCCTTCTTCCGGTGGGTGCAGGTGGGGTCTCTTCCTCCCCTGGTGCATACGGATCTTAGGTTCTCTTCCTGTTGGTGCAAGGAGGTCCAGTACTTTGAAGGGCCTCACGGTGGGTGCAGGCAGGTCTGAGGCACTCCGTCTCACTATGGGTGGAGGCGGCACTAGTATCAGGATGTCAGCAGACTCTGGATGGTTTGATCCACCTGGGACAAGTCCACCTGCCCGCAGTCCCAGGCCAGGAAATCCCAAAGAGGGCAATCAGAAGTTGGGCCTGTGACAGGGGCCCACACTTACCTCTCCCCTGAGTGGGGGGAAGGACTAGCACTGTGATGCCAGTAGACTCTGGATGGTTTGGACCACCTGCGGAGAGCCCACCTGCCCACATTCCCCAGGCAAGGAAATCCCAAAGAGGGCAAGTGAAGGTCCGGCCTGAGACAGGGGCTCATGTTCACCTCTCCCCTGAATCCCTCTACCTTTTCTGTGGTTTTTGAAAGGTAAGAATATGAAGTTGTGTTAAGTTCATTTCTTTTTTCTTTTCTTTTCTTTCTTTTTTTTTTTTTTTGATTTTACGAGACAGAGTTTCTCTGTATTGTTTTGGAGGCTGTCGGTCCAGCCCGGCCTCGAACTCACAGAGATCCGACTGCCTCTGCCTCCCGAGTGCTGGGATTAAAGGCGTGCACCACCACCACCTTTTTCTCATCTTTATGGTTAGTGCTTCTTGTGACGTAAGAAAGTGGTTTGTGTCTTAATGTCATGAGGATGTTAACATCTTCCTGGAACTTTTACCATGTGGACTTTCTATTTGGGTCCATATCCATTGTTAGTTTAATTAACCTCTTGTATGCCGGGGTGTAATGCATCACACTCCAATGCTGGAGATCAGTCCTGTGAGCAGTATAGCATCAAATCCCGTCCTTCTCCCTTTGTCTTCATCTGAATACTTTAGTTCTTATTATTTATGGGGTGATGACTGTATTTACCAGAAGAGCTTCCTTTCCTTCTGACTTTTACCACTGAGACTTAACCTGATATGGACAACCTTTATGTGAACCTCCTTTTTGTTTTCTTTTTTTTTTTGGCAATTCTATGAATGCATAAGTTGAAAACTATTTCTGTAGCATTCTCATCTCCGTATCAGCCAACTTCTGGTACTTTGGGGTCTGAAACCTGACATTTCAGAGTCTGAAAGATTTATAATCAAGAATGTTGAAGCCATGAAGGGTTAAACCTTCATGTTCTTGGACGAGGACCCAGATGAATACACCAGTGCCTTGGGGGAATGTTTCAAAGCTTTATTTCCTGTGAGTTATGGAATTTCCATCGTAATAGTTCAGAGAAAGGAGGTCAAGAGGGAGTGGAGCTGCAAATACTTGGAAGAAGAAACAGTGGGGACCGACTTGTACCATGCAGTGTTTGCGTGTGGGCATGTGCACATCGTACCCATGTGCCCCCAGTGCACGTGACAGGGAGAGGGAGGACACACTCACGAGAGCACAGATTCCTTCTTTAATCTCTTTGCATAGTGAGCCTGGGGGAAGACAATGTATAAGCAACCAAATGTCCCCTGGTTGGCTGTCATCCACAGATATTCTGGGCAAGTCAGCAAAACTCTTTAGGATTAAAGATGTAAGTGAGACTGTTAAATCCCGCTTCCAGCTTTCACAATCACCATAGTGTTTTTTCTCACGATGGTGACATCGATGAGCAACTTTCATTTTGATTGACTGGATAAAATGTTCTCCTGAGAACTTTAGGCAAACTCTCAGCTCTGCATTGGGTATTCCCCTCCTTTATCATTTGTTATGTGGACTGTTCTCTCTATTAGAAGTCTCCTTTCCCCCCCTTGGCTATAAATAATTGCTATCTTTCTGTGAAGTCCCAGCTCAGATCCCCCATCTGTCAAATCCTTGCCAGTCTTCTAGTCAAGAACCATCTGAACTATGCACATGATAACAGGTGCAAAAATGGACAGTTTCTGATAACTAAGGTTTATCTGTTTACATTTATTTATTTAACCTTATTACCTAAGATTATTGTTTCAGATCCAGCCATCATGCCTTTTTTTCAGTCTAGCAGAGGGAATAAGGAGGGAAGAGAAGGCCACACCCTATACCTTCAAGGACATTTCTCAGGAGTTGCAAACCATTTTTGCTTATATCTCATTAGTTGTAACATAATCACATGCCACATTTAGATATAAGGGGTAGTCATAACCCTGGCCTAAAATCCATATATTAATGAGGATAACTAAGAACACAGATTTCCAAAGGGGGAGGGGACCATGACTAGGATTCTTTACCACTCAAGTGATACAGTTTTGTTGCAAATATTAAATGAGATTATACACACACACACACACACAAGTTTGAACATGTTTTTCACGTAGTACATGTTCTGGTAAGCATTGGTCATTTTTTTATATTTAAGTTTGATAGACAACCATCCATTCACTCAATCTATTCAGCATATTTTGAGCATCCTCAGTGAATACTGCTGCTCTATTGAGGGATCTCTACCAACATCTGAAGAAGATATCAGCATAGATGGTTCCCCTTTGTTAAACAGCTCTATAGGACAGGGAATTCTCTGATAGACTGGGCCAAAGACTTCCTTCCTCATAAGTCATGTTCTTTGGCCCTTATCCTGCCTTTTGAGACATTATGAAGCAAGCCTTTATTCAGCTTGAGACATCAGATAGGTGAAGACAGCTATCAAGGACTCCCACTTCGTTTTCTGGCTCTAAACGTGTAGCTCATCATCTCATTACTTATCTGACACAGGGTTGGCAAGCCTCTTTGATAAAGGGCCAGACAGTAAATATTTTTGGCTTTGTGTGCCACATGGTCTGTGTTACAGCTTCTCAGCTCTTCTGGTATAATGTAACAATAGACGCATATGACATAAATTGGTAGGTGTAACTGTGCTGGCAGTAAAATTTTATTTATAAAAGCTGGTGACAAGCCAGATTTGGACCTTAGGCTGTAGTTTTCTACCCTGTTTTAGCCCATGAGAAACCATTAGAACCATTATTCTTGGCTGATGTGCCCCTTCTGAAGCTAAAAACTTCTTCTTTGTCACTCCCCAATTCTTTACACTTTTTATCTGTTTTTCTTATCTTACTGCTTTGCCTATGATTTCCAACATATCTTGTATCTTCATAGCTCTGTTTTCTGGTTATTTATTCCCATTATCATAGTATCTCCCACCAGTAAATCTCTGACTTAGACATATTGTCTTCACACACACACACACACACACACACACACACACACACACACACACACACACATCACATATGCTTAGGCCATATATCTCTTGAATTCTCATGGAGTGGTCCTTTTCTAGTCTCCCTCATAAACATGTCTGATGCTGTAATGATAAACGGCACACTTACTGAAAGTAAAACTAATGAATCACATTTTACATCCTTTTGCTTTTCATATCTGTTAAGAGTGTGGTCCATATTTTGGTGCTTCTAATTTTGTTTTAAAATATCATAATGCTCACTGTAACTTTAATTCTAATCTTACTTGACCGTTTCTTTTAAAAGTCAACCCAGGACTACCTAAGAGGTAGAAATTAGTACTTGTTGATAAGCTAATCACTTTTGACATATATAACACAGGTGTTTCTTCCCAATGTTATAGATGTGGAAAAGACAATTCAATAATGACAGCAATTGGTGGTATTGGTGGTCACAAAACTGACATTCAAGGAACTGGCTCCAGTTATAAAACAGGAATGAAACCCAAGCAGACCTGGGGAAGAATATATGTACAGTTGTCTTGTGAGAGTGGAATATATGTACAGTTGTCTCGCGAGAGTAAACTCCGCACCATGTCACCGCCACAGCAGAGTCATTGAGCCTTCCTTGATTGCCCTTTCTTGTGAATAACGTAGAATGACAGGCATTTCCTCTGTCTTTCCAAGAATTTCAGTCACAACTTTATTTTTGAAGGTGACTTTATTTCCATTTTGCAGGAGAGAAACTCAAACCTTACTGTAAAACATTGACAGGGGGTCCCAGGCCCTATGTTTTCATTCATTTCGATCCACATTGATCTTCTTTGAAAAGCACATGCACCTCATCACTTTGCTGACTCCTACTTGTGTTTAATAATGCAGCTCAGGCATCCTCATCTCCAGGAAACCACTGTGGAAGTTAATCCTGCCTCATGCCCACCATCTGCTTTAGGTGTTCTTCCTCAGTGTTGACGCAACGCTGTTTGTAACATACCCCAACTGGGAATTTGTTAGCTCACAAAGAAATCCAGGGCGAGATGCTTGCTTCATTTAGTTTTGTACTCAGTAAACACTTTTTTGAAAAATGGAATATCCTGAGATGGAGCCAAGCCTAGGGAGTCAGTTCCCTGTGATGTTTCTCATTCCTGAATACAGCTGGAAGCAAAGCAAAGATCATTGCTTTAGTGGGCTATCTATAAGCTCCAGCCTTCCAGAAACAAACTCAAATGAAAGATGGGCTACTCCCAGCAGCCATGTGTCTTCATAAACACCAAACCTGAACGCATGAGGTCTCAGACTGGATAGAGGAGGAGACAGCACAGTTGATGGTCAGGAAAAGTCTCTAGAGTCAGGCTCCTTAGATTTGAACCCAGTCTCCATCATCCTCACTAGTTGACTTAGCTTTTTCTTGGCCTTGAGTTCTAATTTCTCAAATACAGAGAGCACAACTTTCTTGTGTTATCTGTTGCTATGTAAGAGTACACAACAAAATTTATGGTGCAAAACAATAAACCTGTATTATTTCCATGTAACTCTGTGGTTAGGAGTTTGGGAGAGAGTCTGTGCGGTTGAGACACTCTTGTGAGGTTGCAGGTGCTGGCTGCAGCTGTAATCACTGGAAGCTTCAACTGAGGCCGGAGGAGCCACTCTCACGATGATACATCCTGTGACTGTCCAGGGGCAGCTCAACAGCCGCTGACCCAGAGCAGCATGACCTGTTTTCTGAAGGCCTCAGGCTTTCTTCCTTTACATCCTGTGGGTTAGAAGGAAGTCACTGGCGCATCCCATATTCACAAGGAGAAGCATGTCTTACCTTTTGTAAAGAAAAATATCGAAAGCGTTTGTTACTTTAAAATCATCACATTTATTTCCCAAAGTTGAGTGAGAATGAACTGAGATATTAACTGCACTGTACTTAGCATAAGACTTAGCACCAAAAACGTTTGTTCCTCTCTCCTACCTAGAATTACTCTTTTCATAGATGAAAAAATAAAAACCAGAACCAAAACATGGAGCTGCTGTTTATTTGAAGGCTTTAAAAAACAAAAACAAACAAAAAATCCCCTAACTCTTTACAAGAGTAAAGCAAAGACCCTAAATTCAAATTAGTGACATAACCCATTAAAGTTTTCTGTAGCATTCTTGAAATAGAAAGTTGTTTGTGGATACATACTTTTATTTTTTTTATTCTTTTAAACAAATTTGATATTAGAATTACATTTCACCCTTCCCTTTCCTCTCTTCAAACCTTCCCACAACATGCCTCTTTGTTTTCTTTCAAATTTATGGCCTCTGTTTTCATTGTCATTATATGTATACATGGAAAATATGACCTGCTTAGTCTGTTCGGTGTTATTTGTATGAATTTTTCAGGGCTGAGCATTTGGTATTGAATAACAAATTGGAAGACTGTTCTCCTGCCCTCAGCATTCCTAAATTGCCTATAGCTCTTATTGTAGGGTTGAGGCCTCATGGCTTTTCTCTACCTACTTTGGTATGTCTATTGTTTTCCTTGTTCAGCTCATGCTTAGGTAGTCTTGTTGGTAGATTTCCTTGGGAAAGAGTGACATCTATGTGACAAGGAGCAAAGGAAGTATAGCTGGTGCTGGCAGTGGATGGTGACCTCTGAAGAGTTGCCTCAGGAGGAGGGGCTGAATCTAGGAAGAAAGGGTCTACTTGTGATGGGCAGTCTCTTATCCAGCATACCTGAAATAGCCATGCTAACCTTGAGGTAGGAGTGTATATGCCCAAAAGTGGTATTGCCAGGTCTTGAGGTAGACTGATTCTCAATTCACACTCACAGCACAAGGATGTTTGCTCAACTGTGTTCACAGCAGCATCATTCATAGTAGCCAGAGATGCCCTCAACCGAAGAATGGACAAGGGAAAGGTGTACATTTACACAATGGGGTACTATTCAGAAATAAAAAAAAAATGACATCTTGAAATTAGCGGGCAAATGGACAGAAGTAGAAAAAGCCATCCTGAGTGAGGTAACCGAGACCCAGAAAGACAAATATAATACTCATAAGTGGATATTGGACATAAAACAAAGGGCAACCAGCCTACAGGACACAACCCCAGAGAAGCTAATAACAGAGAGGATCAAAAGAGACTTATTGGGTTGGCCTAGGAAGGGAAAAAGACAAAATCTCTGAAGTAAATTGGGAGTTTGGTGGTAGAGGAGTGGGGGGGGGATGGAAGGGGAGAAGGGAGGAAGGAAAGGGAGTGGGGAAAATGTATATCTCAATAAAAATAATAATTATTCACCAAAAAAAGCTGATCATGGCTCTCTGTGTCTGTAACCCCAGCCTTGCTAACAGCACCTTCCACATCACA
Source organism: Mesocricetus auratus (assembly GCF_017639785.1). Classification (NCBI taxonomy): domain Eukaryota; kingdom Metazoa; phylum Chordata; class Mammalia; order Rodentia; family Cricetidae; genus Mesocricetus; species Mesocricetus auratus. The sequence continues at coordinate 22,483,306 of NW_024429182.1, read as the reverse complement.
TAGAAATTTGTTTGACTCCCTCTGTTTATAGGGCTCCACCCCACAGTACCATATGCAACACAAGGGAGACGGTCAATAATTTGAAGAAAAAAAAAGACTAAGTCATTAAACTAGCTAAGCCACTTAAAATACTACATCTTTATAAGTCAGTCTGCTATGTCTACTTACATTAAACTGAACAATTTCTTACTCAAATGAAACCAAAGGGATATTTTCTTTAAATGTGTAACTTGGGAGTGGGGAGGAGAGACTAGAAATGTTGACTAAAGATGCATTTAGGCATGTTTAAATCCACTGTTCTTTTTTTTTTTTTTTGTCTCTTTTCCTCTTTGCTGTTTGGTTTTGTAAATGTTTAAAATGAACTTAATTTTAAATGATTTTAATGTTAATGATATTTTTTTCATAAATGATTGCTTTAGGATTCAGAGTGTGTGCCTCTTTAGTCTACCTTTAAGTAAACATATAATGGTTCATGTAGAAATAACCTTATAGTATTACTGTTTAAGGTACCTTCTCTTGCCCTCTGCTGTCTAGATAGTTCACTTCTGTGTTTACTAGAACTCTCACAGCACACAGTTACTATTTTTCTTTAAGTGGTCAGTTATTTTGCTAAGTAATTAAAAATAATCATGCATATATTTAATATGCTTAGGCTATTTGCTCCTTTTAAAAATGCTTTATGCTTTTTTATTTTATGTGCATTGGTGCTTTGTCTGCATTTATGCCTGTATGGTGTCAGATCACTTTGAACTGGATTCCAGACAGTTGTGAGCTGCCATGTGGGTGCTCAGAATTGAACCCTGGTCCTCTGGAAGAGTAGCCAGTGCTCTTAACCGCTGAGTCATCTCTCCAGCCCCTATTTGTTCCTTTATCAGAGGTATCAAGAATTTTCTTTCTGCACAAGGACCTTCCTTTACTACTTTCAATAGCTCATCTCTGCTATTTGATGAATTCTTCTGCTCTGAAAAAGGTCTTCTTTGTTTGCACTTGTAGGAGATTTTGCTGGCTATAGAATTCTGCCTAACAGCATTTCTTCTTACTCTACTCTTTGCTTGCTTGCACTGACTCCGATGAGTAATCTACTGCCTTATCTTTCCAGCTCTTGTCTTACCGCCCTAGCTCCTTTGGCCTTCCTGAAGTTGCAGCTTTGGCTCTTCTGTCCAGACTATTGGTTCTGCCTGGGCCTGGAGACGCTCTACATAGCGAGCCCAGCTATTTGCACTGTGCTCACTTCACATTTCTCTTGATTCAGATTTCAGCACTCTAGACTGTTTATTGTGTGAAAACTAATGCATGTTTTTTCTGTTTCTGTTTTTGCTTAGACTTTATTTAATGCACCAGGATAAATTTGATTCTTCATACTCTTCTGCTTTTTGTTTGTTCATTTGTTTTTTTCTGGAAGCAGAACTTCTGAATGTCAAGCCAAAGTGATAAATGCTTAAAATATAATAACTAACTTTTGACTGTAAAACTCTCTTCTCAGAATTGACCTATATTTTCCATTAACTAAAAATTACCGACTCATTTAAAAAGCCTATTTAATGCCATAACTGTTTGATGTTGTTTCTTTTCTTCCAGGGAACAGAAAACACTCAAACTGGATTTTAAGTCATTGTACATTAACAATAAGCCACAAGTCGCAAAATGTGATCCTGAACAAAATGTTTCAAGCGACTGAGGAAAGAAAACTGACCTGCCGTTTTGAAACACTGGTCTAAAACGAACTGTTCTTGTAGGAAATTACAACTGGAAAGTTTTGTTTGACTCTTAATATACCCAAATGAAAGGTACTGTCAACGTGTTTCTCACCACAACTGGGATTATGTGAGGTTCCCTGTTATCTTGACATGATCACCAGGGAAGGGAACACTGGAGAGTAACTGAAGGACACCAGTCAAGATGACTTCCGAAGAAATGGCAGCTTCCATCCTCATCCCTGTGACCCAGAGGAAAGTGGCTTCTGCCCAGTCAGCAGTGGCAGAGGACAAGAGTGAAAATGTCTTGGATGCCCATATTCCAAAGACATGTGCTGGCAGGCACAGCGGCCAGATCCCTCATACCATCTCACAGTGGAACAAACCTGAGGCCGGGCCTTCTAGAAGTGATTTATCCCAGTTATTCCCAATAGCAAGTGGGGAAGTAATGAGTGATGAGAACCACAATGAAAAATGCTGGGAGAAAAACCTACCAGATTCTGTGAAAAACCACGCCATTAACTGCAACAGCTTACTGCAAAGCCACCAGAGTGACCGTCCTCAGAGTCAGCTTTGTGTAGCCTGTGACTCTGTCTCAGGAGAGGACCTGTGTTTGCAAACTGGAATTTCTTCTCCACTGGAAAGGAAGGTGTTCCCTGGGATTCAGCTGGAAATGGATGATTCTCCTATGAATGTAAGCCCTTTGGGAAACGAGCCTGGACTCACAGGGACCAGGGGACCTCACCCTGACAGCAACATGGCAGTATTTCATTTCCGTTATGAAGCTGACAGAACAATATCAGATGCTTTCCACACCCTGTCAGAAAAATTAATCTTGGATGACTGTGCAAATTGTGTGACTCTTCCCGGGGGGCAGCAGAAGAAAACTTGCATGGCATATACTTGTAAACTAGTGGAACTGACAAAAACCTGTGGCCGTAAGAATGGGCAGCTGCAGTGTGAGCCTTGCAGCTCACTGGGTGACGAACACCTGTGCTTTGAAAGCTCCTGCCAGCAGGCTGATGATGTGCTCTGCTCGAGCCGCATGTTTTTCAGGGAGGGCTTTGCGCACAATCCACCTGCCAAGACTTTTCTGAGCCCTTTGGAGGATTTCTCTGACAATTGTGAAGACGGAGACGAGTTTTTTAAAAGCAAAAAAGAACGGTCCACCTTGTTAGTCAGAAGGTTTTGTAAAAATGACAGGGAAGTTAAGAAGTCTGTGTATACTGGAACTAGAGCAATCATGAGAACCCTGCCTTCCGGCCATATTGGGCCAGCTGCTTGGAAACACGTTGAGCAGAGAAGAGCAAGGCTCATAGGACCTTGTGGGGATGTAATGGAACCTCTGTCAGCAATAGATGTAAGGCCACGTGGTACCCAACATCTGACTGAAGCCCAGTGGTGTCTGGTAAGAGTTTGTGTTTATTCCATCCCTTTTCCTCCCTTCCTTCATTCCCCCTTTAGGAGTTTTGATATAGGGTCTAACTATACAGGTCATACATAGGCCAGGAACTTGCTATGAATATGACCTCGCTTGTCCTTTAACTCATAACCCTCCTGACTTAGCCTCCTGAATCTTGAGATTACAGGTATGTGCACCTCTGTCTTTCCATTATTTGATTAAACTTGACCTTTTTAAAAAATATGAATTTCTATTGCTTTAATTAACAGATAAAACAAGGGGTCAAAATATGATTCTTAGAGGAATTATTTGTAGTTATTGGGAAGTAGATATTCCAATTGATAGCTCCCAAGTCTAAGTTGACTCTACAGCAATATAGGTCATAAAATATAGACAAGGCTATGTAGGGAATGGAGAACTTAGAGGTTTTATGATGACAGAAAAATGACTTTGTGCATTAGCTTTGGAGATGCATTCCCAAATTGGTTTTTTTTTTTTTTTTGGTTTTTTTCGAGACAGGGTTTCTCTGCATTGCTTTGGAGGCTGTCCTGGAACTCGCTCGGTAGACCAGGGTGGCCTCGAACTCACAGAAATCCGCCTGTCTCTGCCTCCCGAGTGCTGGGATTAAAGGCGTGTGCCACCAGCGCCCGGCTCCAAATTGTTTTTGTACTGCATGATCTACTGTGGCCTTTAGCTTTATGGGCCTGAAGGAGTTTAAATCTTGAGGCTTCTATTTTATAGCCAAAGGCTTTTCTACCTTTCTTCTCTCTTAGACTGTGTGTGTGTGTGTGTGTGTGTGTGTGTGTGTGTGTGTGTGTGTGTGTGCTGTGTACTCCTTCAATGAATGTGTACCCTTTTACCAAATGAAACAGGAAGCATTAACAATGGAGAAAATTATGTTGACTTACATTTATGAGACACAAGATGGTTTTGAAATTGTGAGACGGTAATTTAAATTCATCTTTATTGCCACGTGGACCATTGTTACCTGGAAATGTGATAGCTAACTGAATTTCCAAGCAGTAAGGAATGTAAGTAGGGTATGACTTGCTTGGGACTGAATTTTGACATTGTTAGCCTCATGTTCTAGGAAATCCCTCTAATGTGGACAAATCGAGACAATTGGTCACCCTAAATAGCCATAATATTATAATATATCTACCATAACTATAATATAAAGTGAAAACGTGTTATTTTTATTAGTGGCAAGATCAGTTACTTCTACTTCTACCTAGATTTCTGTAGATATTTATAATTAAGGAAATGATAAATTTCCATATAAGGTTACTAAGAATATTCATTTTTTATTCTCATCTAAGTTTCCAGGCCCTCCAAGAATCTAGGTTTCTCGCTCTTTAACCATACACAACCAGATGACTTGCTCTGGGCCCCATCTGTACTGCTGAAGACAGAACCATATTTTTTACCTATTTCTTGCTTCTTTTCATTCTTTTCTTTCTTGTGATAGAATCTCATGTAGTCCAGGATGGTGTTGAACTTACTGAATAGACAAGGCTGGCCTTGAACTCCTGATCTTCCTATTTCTACCAAGTGATGAGATTACAGGATTACACCATCATTCCCCAATCACTTATTCTTGTCCTGGCTAAGCATTCCCACTTCCTTTAGCCATTGGGTATGGGAAATTGTTTCTTGAACTTTCACTTTTCAGTTCTTCACACTTCCTTTTTTTTGAAATATCACTGCTGTGTTTTCACCTTGGGTATCATCATTGATCATAGAAGGCTGACATTGTCCAAAGGGGGTGGGGAGTGCGGAGATTTCCCTGGGAAGCAGAAATAGAGGAGATCTCCCAGTTGGACTGGGGGAGGGTGGGGATGGGAACTTAAGGGATCTGGCTGGGGGATGGGCAGAGGGAGACAGTGCTGAGAGAGATGACTGGAAAGGTGGGATTTACAGAGTCAGGCAGAAGCCTGGTGCAAGGGAAACCTCTACAAGTCTGCAAGGATGGCCCCAGCTAAGACTTCTGGCAGGAGTGGAGGCATAGCCTGAACTGGCCATCCCCTGTGATGGGACTGGTGAGTACCCTGTGTGTCATCAGAGAGCCTTCATAAAGTGACTGATGGAGGCAGATTGGGAGAGCCGCCAAACCCTCCCATTCATTTCAGCGTCTGCTGATGGGGATCATCCCACTCTCTCTTGTTTGAGGTATTTCAGACTTGGCTCTATTATGCTGATTACAACCATGGACCCATTAGTCAGGTCCCACCAAGGCTCTCTCAATCAGAGTTTCAGATTTGGGAACATTGTGAATATTTTTTCAAAGTTCCCTTGAAGATTTTGAGTTCTGGGGAACCACTGGCTGGCATTAAACAGAGTGCTTTGCCATTTTGTTTTAATCTATATGTGTAGCAAGTATTTGTTCTGCCATATAGATCCAGATAGGGCTTGGGCTCTTGAAAGCATTAAGGGTATTGTCTGACATATGGAAGCCTTTCTGTTTGTTGTCCATTCACCACAGCCAGAGTGGGTTCATTTCTACACCTCTTCCTCTGATCCCCCACGAAACCTGAGTCATTCAAGACACACAATACAGACTGGCCTGTCTTGCCCTGCACTCTGAAGACTTGCCTGTCAGCTCTCCACCATGAGGCTGCTGCTGATGACAGCATGCCACCCCTCTCCCCATGAAAGGATAGATTTCTAAAAATCACGTACACTTGAGAGCACATGAGAAACTTCAGGATAGCAAATGGAATGCTGTCCTGGCTTCTGAAGGAGGCTTGTGTTGGGTGTGAGTTTTAGGATGTGAGTATGCTTCCTGATGGCTTCCTCCACCCTGAAGCTAAAGGGAAGTAGCATGGAAACACCTTGTCAAGCTGGTTAGTTTACGGTGAAAAGAACTGAGGCAAGCTGACTCAGTCTCTAGGAGAGGTCACCACAGCTCTGTTAGAGAGGGCCTCAGGAACTGCTCTTCCCTTCATCCTGCTGCTTTTTGGAGCTGTGGGCATTGTCTTAATTGCCACTTACCGTATAGCTGGGGTTGGGCTGGCTGTCCTGTCATTTCTAGGAGGAGTCGGTCAATGAGAGTTCCTTTTCAACATGCACGCTACACTGTGTCAGAAAGTCACTGGTCCTTATTCTCAGCAGCTTGCTCTTTAGTTTTCAGTCTGGCGGAAACGCCTAGCAATTTGGCACAGCTGAACTATGTTCGCTTGCCTCAGGGCTTGTGAATTACCCTCTTCATCACGAGGCACTGGACCACCGTGGTACACTCCCATTCTGTTTTCTGATTGCTCCATGTGTATCCTGCCCGGCTGCTCAGTCAAGTTGTAAACTTACAAAGGGCTAGGAGAGAGCCCTATGCTTTACCCCTCTCTATATAATAACACAAGCATAATGCCAGACGCATTATGACAATGACATGGTTAGAAACAGACTCTGGAGTTAACCCAAATTTAAATTACGGCTTGGGATCCAAAAGTGATTGACAGGCCAATCTCTTTGCTTCTAATTGCTTTTCATGTAAACCAGGCATAAAGGTGCCATTGTGGCCCCTCCACAGTGAGATGCTATCTATCCTTCACACAGTGCTGAAAGCCGTGAGAGCTCCTGTCCTCCAGACCTTTCATTTTCTGCTCCTTTATGCCTTTTGGTGGCCTTGCGGGGAACTTTACACCAGTATGAATTCTGATACTCAGTTTACCCTTCATACCTACAGGCCTTGCATCCATGAACTCCATCCGATGCAGATAGAGAGTTTCTGAAAAACTTTGCTAGGACTGTCGTTTAGTGATAGAGCGCTTGCCTATCACATATAAAGCCCTGAGTTTAAACTCCAGGGACCACCTCCTCCATCCTACCCACAACGTTTAGCTGGGTCTGGTGGCATAGACCTATAATCTCAACTACTCGGGAGCCTGAGGCAGGACAATCACAAGTTCAAGGTCACTTAGTGAGACCCTGTGTCAAAATAAATGCAAAAAAGTCTGAGGACGGAGCTCAGTGGTGTTGTGCTTCCCTAGCATGTGTTAGGCTCTAGGTTCAGTTCCACATCGCTCTCTCTCTCTCTCTCTCTCTCTCTCTCTCTCTCTCTCTCTCTCTCTCTCTCTCTCTCTCTCACACACACACACACACACACACTCACTCACACACTCACACATTAGAAGCATATATAGCTTTTTTTGGGGTCATTATTCCCCACTCAGCATAGCACAACAATTCAAAGTGTATGCAGGGTGAATAGGTAGCATGCAGTACTATACAATTTTATATAAAGGACTTGGATTCTGTAGTTTTGAGTTTCCACGGGGTCCAAGGAGCAACTGTGTTATCTTAGCCTATAACGTGACCTCCCAGTCCTTCCTATGTATTGCAGGCCTGTGTTACTCATCTAATTAGTTCCTTGGCATTACATTTTCACTGTTTCCCCCTGGGTGTGTTGATCAGAACAGTCCAGTGAATTTATATTTTCACAGCTGTGTGGAGAGAATAGGTTTGGATGAAGACATTAATGAGGATTCATGTTTGCTGACTAACCAAATTGCTAGCCTCCTCCTGCTTGTAAAACATTAAAGCACACCCCACCCCCATCCAGTCCCATGTGTACTCCCCCCTGCTCTAAACCTATTGGCTCAACAAAACGGAGTCTTTGGCAAATAGCTAAGATCTGCAGGGTAAAGATAGGAGTGTTTATCAAAGAGGAAAAAAAAATCTCTTCCTGTCTGAATTTCCGAAAGTTCAAAGCCTGGAGTTGTCTTACAGGTGGATTGAAGGGCAGAAGGTGCCTGCCTTCGTCTTGACAAACCTGCCTGTGTAACTCTAGCTCTACTCAGTAGTGGTGGAAGGGAAGCTGGGCGGTCAAGGCAGAAACGTCACCAACTACTGTGCTAGCACTCCAAGGGTTTCCCATTGTTGATCCTTCAGAGGGGTCACTCATTCTTCATGAGTATGGACGGCAAAGCACAGAAGGTTCATGTCAACTTTTAAAAAGAACAGGAAAAAATTTAAGAAGATATTATATAGGAATATATCTCACTTTTAAACATCTGAGTAGAAAACCTGAAAATACAAAAGGTGGGCACAGAGAGCTTCTATGACTGCGCTGCCTCTCTCTAAAATGCTGGCTTTTTTTTTCTGCAGGGCTCAGAACATTAAACTTAAGAGTCAAGGACGAGCTGAGCAGTGATACCTTTGTTGGTTAAATGTGCTAGAAAGAGAGGAGAGAAGGAGAGGGGTGTGAGTGTGTGTGTGAGTGTGTGTGAGTGTGAGTGAGTGTGTGTGTGTGTGTGTGCTGGGAAACGAACCTATGACCCCCTGCTTGCTACACAAGCGCTCTACCACTGAGCTATTTTCTTTCAAATGGAGCAAAACTAAATCTTAGGAAAAAGCTATTGCCTCTGATACATGACCCCCTGGTAATAAATTCATACCCTAAGCTGTAACTCGTATAAATGACCCAATCCTTTGAGCCTCACTGTCCATCCTAAGAGGTACCTTTAAAATAGCAACAAGGCTTTGTTTTCTGCTTTAAGCATTCGGTTGCCCTGGAGATCAGTGACAATTTGAACCTTGAAATAATTAAAATTTCATCAGGTACTTAGACTAAGCTGGAAGCCAGTGCCTGGTGAGCTGCCTGGCAGCTTCTTCCTTTCCTGGGGCTTCAGCAACATTTATGACGTGTGATTTGGAAGGAGCTGCCCTTTCCTGCTGATTGCTCTGAGAAAGTGGGTTCCAGAACAGCTAAGTTATGTCCAGTGCATCAGTGATGAGCTGTCTGAGGCCAGCCCTGGGATGACGAAACTAACCATCTTGATTGATTAGCTGACCGAGGACAGCTGGGACAGCGTCAATCCATCTCTCCTCATCTCTGAAGTCAGCTCTTTGGTGTAGGAACTGATAAAAGATGGAATGAAAGCCTTCCACTCTGGCTTGAGGTGTATGCATTTCTGGCTACTACAACTCTTATGGCAGCCTTGGGACAAGGTCAGCATTCGGACCCTCCCCCCTTTCCTGCAGTTGTCCTGTGTAGATTGAGATATCAACTTCAGAGACCTATCTCTTAGATTGGCCATTTATATGTGGCCTGAGAATGATCAGAGTCAACAGGCAAGGATGATGCCATCAGGACCTGTTCTCATCCCTGCCCTGCATTTTACAGGATAGGACCTCATGACGCCATAGTCATGAGCACTGAGAGTTTCCCTCTCAGGGAATAAGCAGACAGTAGACAATTGGGCTCATAGACTTCTTGTGGTGATGGGGAGGTTTCCACCCTGACGACCAAGTGATTCAGCATTCAGGGGCTTGAAGCATCATTGCAGGACTGGGTGTGACCATTCTCTGCCCTTCATGACTAGACTAACTGGTGGTTTGGTCCTCCCTGAAAAACTGTTCTCTGATTGGGATGCTGACTCATGCTCTGGCCCTCAAAAGCACCAAAACAGGCATGTGATCTTTCCTATGGGACTATGGACACATGCAGAGCTTAAGAGTACAAACTCCCAACTCTTACAGTAGGCCACTGCCTTGACCTCTAAGCCCTTCCCTGAGCAGGCTCTAGACCCTCAAACCCCAGAAAGCTCAACAGAACCCCCCACGCAGTCTTCAGCAAGATGAATTCCTGCAGGTCTGTCAGGGATGAGAAGTATCACATCTCCTTTGAAGCTCAAACTCTGTCTCCTTGTTTGAGGGAAGGGATGCTCCAATATCTTCTCTTCTCAAACGTCTTTGTTGAGATGCAGTTTTCCCATTTGTACTCAGAAATAAATGTACCCTTCACTACAGTTAGTCTGGAATACTTTCATCTCCTAAAGGAAACCCTGTGTCCTTTGGTGTCACCCCTAAACCCCCCACTCTTCTTTAACCCTATGTATCCAATATTCTTTCTGTCTCTATAGAATACACTGTTCTGGGTTTTCATACTCATGATCATACAAAGTATCTGATATTTGGGAATGGCTTAATTCGCTTAGCTCTAGCATTTTCAGGCCAGTTGACACTATAGCATGTGTTAGTACCTCCTGATGCTTAGTGTATTCCATTGTATTGTGTTTAACCACTCATCAGTTGCTGAACATCAGGCTTTTCCCATTCTGAGGCTATTATGAGCAGTGCCTCTGTGAACTTTTCTCTGAAGGGCTAGGGCTTGAACTCAGGGCCTCTTATTTGCCAGGCAGATGCTATGCCACTGAACTGTATTCCCAACCCTGTGGACACACAAACAAAGATTTTTGTGAGAACACACATTTTCTAATCTTGTCAGTACACACCCAGGCATGGGTGCCTGGGGCCTGTACCTCTACATTTGATCTTTTCAGGGGTCCCCAGACAGTGTCTCCAAGCACCTGCTTCATCCCCACGGCGATGCCCGAGGCACCAGTGTCTCCACATCCCTAGCCCTGGTTGGTATCTATTGTCTCTGTCTCTGCATACAGCCATCCTCCTTGGATGCGAAGTGATAATTTTATCATAGCTCTCATTTGCATTTCCTGATAGTTAAGGACTCTGAGCACTGTCTCATGCGCTTGTTGGCCTCTTGTGTTTGTATGAAGAAATGTCTGATACTGAGCCCAGGTCCTCGCACATGCTAGACAAGCACGCAACCACTGAACAACCACAGCCTCTTTGCCCATTTTAAAACTGAGCTGTCTTTCATTCCAAGTTCTTTATATATTGTGAATATAAGTCCATGATATATATTTGATTAGGGTATAGATATAGTGAATGAAGGTCTTAAAAATGGCAAAGGTGCTTTACAGCTTTAATATCCAGTGAGACTTGTTGAATATTTCATTTGGACATCAGTTTGTTTCTCCCCTTTCTTGATCTTTCTCATGTCACTCTGCAAGCAACAGTTTTTTTTTTAATTTTAAATAGCTTGTTTTACATGTCAATCCCAGTTCCCTCTCCCTCCCCTCCTCCCGCACTCCCCTTCCACCCTCCCTCCCACCCTATTGCCAAATCCTTCCACATAGGGGATGTCTAGAGTCTATCATTTTACTCTTGGTAGGGTCAAGGCACTCCCCTAAGAGTCCAGGCTGAGAGAGCATCTCTCTTTGTGCTATAGGCACATGAAGACAGATTGTATACCAGGGATAGACACTGATCCACAGCTCAGAGCCCCATAGGTTGTCCAGGCCTTCTCACTGACACTCACATTTGGGGGGTCCAGATCAGTCCCATTCTGGCCTCCCCACTGTCGGTCTGGGGTCCAAGAGCACTCCCCTGTTCAGATCAGCTGCCTCAGCTGGTTTTGCCAGCCCATTCTTTGCCAATTTGCTCATCATTCCTCTCTCTCTGTCACTGGGTTCCTTGGGTTCAGTTCAGTGCTTAGTTGTGTGTTTGCCTCTGCTTCCATCAGTCCCAGGATGAAGGCTCCCGGATAGTTATAGACATCAAGTTCATTATCAGGAATGGGCATTCGAGGTGGTCCTTCCACTATTGCTTAGCTTGCCAATTGATGTTATACCTTTAGATCACTCGAGGTCACTCTGGTGCCTGATCTGTCTTCGATCCTATGATTCCCTCTTCCCCTATTCTACCCCCACCCCCTCAACTTCCTGTTCCCCCATGACCAACTCCCTTCCTCTTTACCCCCTCTATTCTTCCCAGGTCCCACTACCCCCCTCGCCCTGTTCCCCATCCATTCAGAGGATCTTGTCTCCATCCTCTTCTCTTGGGTACTATGCATATATGCATATCTTTTAGGTTCTTTCCTGTTTCCCAGACTCTCTATCTGTGGAAGTGCAGACTGGCACTATCCTGATCCATATCTAAAATCCATATATGAGTGAGTACATACCATGTTTGTCTTTTTGCGACTGGGTTACCTCACTCAGGATGGTTTCTTCCAGTGCTATCCATTTCCCTGCGAATTTCAAGATTCCATTGTTTTTTTCTGCTGAGTAATACTCCATTGTGTAAATGTACCACATTTTCTCTATCCACTCTTCAGTTGAGGGGCATCTAGGTTGCTTCCAGGTTCTGGCTATTACAAACAATGCTGCTATGAACATAGTGGAGCAGATGCCCTTGTTGTATGAACCTGCCTCATTTGGATAAATGCCTAAGAGTGGAATTGCTGGGTCTAGAGGTAGATTAATTCCCATTTTCCTGAGGAATCTCCATACTGATTTCCAAAGAGGCTGTATGAGTTGGCATTCCCACCAGCAGTGGAGGAGTGTTCCTCTCTCTCCACATCCCCTCCAGCATAAATTGTCTTCGGTGTTTTTGATTCTAGCCATTCTGACAGGAGTAAGATGGTATCTCAGAGTTGTTTTGATTTGCATTTCCCTGATGGCTAAGGATGTTGAGCACTTTCTTAAGTGTCTCTTGGCCATTTTAGCCTCCTCTACTGAGAATTCTCTATTTAGCTCTGTACCCCACCTTTCAAGTGGATCCTTTGGTGTTTTGGAGACTTGTTTCTTTAGTTCTTTGTAAATTTTGGAGATTAGCCCTCTGTC